>NC_134711.1:119337500-120587500 GCF_049634645.1 Pelodiscus sinensis
ATCACTTCATGTCTGGGTGGATGAAGTTTAAAGGCTCAGACCCAGGAAACCAAACCTTCCAAACACAGTGAAAGCTCATCAGGTAAGCCCCCTTTATTAATGAGAGAGAGAAACACAGTGTTGGTTCCCACCCAGGTACCAATTATTTACACTGGGCCTGAGAGTAAACAGAAGTTTTTATTAAGTACAAACAGTAGGCTTTAAGTGGTTGCAAGTAAAAACAAACAGATCAAAGTAAGTTAGAAAATTAAAATGAAAAGTGAGTTATAATTCACAAATGTTACGTCTAGATAGCAGCGCTATTTCAGGATACTGGAAGTATCCCAAAATAGCTATTCCATGTCTTTATATGTGCCCATTATTATTTCAAAATAACAGGAGCAGTCCTCTGGTGTCCCTGTAACCCTTGTTCCACGAGGTTTAAGGGACTTGTCGGAATAGAGTTCTTTTTTGAAATTTGTATAGCTCAAATTGCATATCGTATATTGACCTATGGGTGCAGTGTAGATGCACCCTTACTGTGACTTGGTTCTTTAGCCCTCTTTGTATCCTTTTGGAGTGTGCCAGGCCAGCCAAAAGACAAAAGGGCTGATATCTTTCCCCATGCTTAAATAGACTCTCCCCTAGGGCAGGAATCTTTTGCTTTTCATCCTCCCAGTACCAAGTACCATGATCACATGTCTCTCCAGACCAACCACCGTACAGACTTGCAAATAAATGTGTTTACAAGTTGTTAATATGATCACCCGGTTATTAGGCTCATTAGCACATTTAAAACTATAAACAGAATCCCACTACATACTTCTACCTTTACGTACAAGAATGATACATGCACCAAAATAGGATATACAGATGCAGCTGATTGTAACATTAAAATTGATAGGTTACATGAGGTATTTTGATATTTTGTCTAACGCAGCTTTGACTTTAGCATATTAATATAAATATGCATATTTCAGAAAGCATTGGGTGGGAACCATCACAAACCATTTAAGGATGTGTCTACACTTAGAGCCTAAAGTGTGCTTATCAGCTCGGGCGATAAAAATAATAGTGTAGCCAGGGTAGCATGGGGAGTGGAGAGTCATGGTATGGGCTAGCTATTCTGCATATATCCCTATGGGATACAGTGGGTTTGTACTTGAACTAGCCTATGCCACCATTTGCTGCTGCCATGCTACCCCAGCTATGTTACTATTTTTAGCATCTTCTCTCAATGTGAGCTAGCTCGAGTAGATCTATACCAGTTGGGAATCATCCTCAGCTCCACTTGTAGGTGTATATTTGGGTGCTACTAAGGGCTTTTGGCCAGATGCTGCAAGCATTAGCCAGGTGAGGCATACATTGTTACATTTAAGTGGGATTTGACTGCTCCAAAGACGAAGATTCGCTGCATTAGGCCCTTTGTTTTCAAAGCTACGTCTACCCGTATCGTTTGAGTTCTAGCTCAGACTGAAAACCAGAAGATCCCAGAGCTGCACCTCAGCCCTTCAGTGTGATGGATGGAACTGCTTCAAGGGGGGGACCTAGACTGGCCAGGGACAAAAGCTTGAAATTCAAGTGTGGGAGGGGCTGCTGCTAGACAAACAGTGGACCCCTCAATATGTAACCCTGGCGCCTCAGCATATTTGCTAACGCTCTGTCTCCTGCTTGCTTCACTGACTGCTTTACTCATCTGAGCCATTAGCCTCCCCAGGAATTGAAATTGGGGGAGGTGTTCGAATTTACAAGGGGTGTGTGTCATGGCCGGTCAGGGGTGACACCATGAGAGTAAAGGTGGGCAGTATGGCACCATAGTTCACAAAACTGGAGGTGGGGGGTGTTGGGGAAATTCAGGAGGGTATACATCCCTGTGGGGGGGGGAGAGGTAGGGAAATTCCTGATCTGAGCAGCCCCACTGGAGCCGAGAGGAGTGTTCGCCTGAGAAAAGTGGTGTGGTGATAATTGTTTGCAGGCTCAAAGCCCTGGTTTGGATACAGATGCCGTCTTGCGAGAGCAGCCATTTTACAAAAGGAATGAAATGGAACAGGCAGAAGAGAAAACAGGAATGAGCAGCCAGTTAAGATCAATGCACAGGCAGCCAAGCCACTCGCGGCAGGTAGATAAACATGGTGCAGGAGACAGTAACATTCTGCTGCTCTGTTTGTGTCATCGCTGTTACAGAACAGCCTGAAAAACCTGCCCCCAAACTGACCCTTTACCTGGGTGATCCCTGAAATGGAGCTGTTCCGTGCTTTTACATGGCAGGCAGCTTGGCTCTAGGGAGGAGGCCACTTCACTTGAGCTAGCACCTTGAGCTAGCAGCTCGCTTCCCCCCCCAGCACAGCTGAGCAAGAGATAACATCACCAAAGTGTGGGAGTTTATTATTACAAGCAGCGCCTGGCAACCAGGCAAAGAATGAGCTGTTCAGTAGCACCAGCTGGGCTGTGATTCCCCCAATGGCTGCACCCCCTCATAAGTTCCTAGTGTGTGTGTTCCCCATTGATAGGGCCTGTAGCCAGGAGCAGGTGGGGGAGGGAGGACTAGCTTCATTCCTGGCAAGGGATGCCACTTGGGAAGGTGTCAGCCTTAGCTGGAAGAAGCAGCTGTCAAGCTCCTCCTGATGTCATGCCAAGGTTTGCATCCCACCCCTGGGTGTGGTGTCCTTCAGAGCGGGATCTCTATACTTAGTCATTGCCAGACGTGGCCCACTGAAAGAGCAAGCTCATCCCAGCTGGGCTCTCGCTGGAAAAGCCCCGTGAGCGAAAGCAGAAATAGCATTTTGGAGCCAGCCTCTCAACTCAGGCTGACAGGCTTCAGCTAGCCCGCTAAAAATAACCCGGGTAAATGTTCACGGTTGGGCTGGAGCCTGGGTTCTGAAGCCCACCAAGCTCCCAAGGCTTCAGAGCACTGTCTAGGCAGCTGATGGCTTTTTTTTTTTCCTGAGCACTAGCATGAGTCCCAGGCTAGCCCAAGTCTATCAACTGGGGCTGGGAGACCTTCTCCTGATGACTCCAAAGTGTGTAGATTGCCCAAATAGGCTCTGTCTAATAAAAAAAAATGTTGTAAGAAGTATTGTCTATCCCAAGTATTCAAAAAACAAAAAATCAAGACTCAGCTCTCCCCCTCCCCCGAAAAATCATGAAACTGGCTTTGAAATCATGAGACTTTAAAAATATTTCTTTGGGGGGTGTTCATCTTTGGGGGTTTTTTTTAATCGCTAAGGTTCACAGTTTCAAACATTTTCTGTAGAGCCATGAAAGCTGGCTCCTTTGTATTATTTTCAGTGAATGCGGAGATTCTCATACAATCCTATAGCTCCTGGAGCCTTTAAGAAAATATCAAATCTTGCAAGAGTCAGCTAACTAGCACAAGCCCTGCTTTGCATCAGTGCAACACATCTCTGATTTGCACCAGGGCAAGTTTCACCAATGAAGACAGGGCCTTAGAAACAAAAGCCCAGATGTAAGTAAGCACTTTATTGTTTGAAATCCAGACCCCAATCCAGACTTGAATTTCACAGCTTCTGTTTCTACAATGGTCTGAATGAAACCCAGGGTTCCTAACACTCCTGAAATTTGGGGCATCTAAAATCCAGATTCAAATCTGCATTGCAGGCCCATCTCCTAGGGAAAAAAGGGATGTAAAATGAACAGTGAGGTGCCAGCCTTTACATTTTTCTTAAACATACCAAATTAAAATTGACATCTCTTCCCTCTAGCTGTCCTTGGTTGGCGTTACAGTGGGTTAGTGCAGAGACTTTCTGGGAACTGTGTTTCATATAAGCAACCAAAGCAAAACAAACAACCTAGGAACAATCATAAATATCCCATTCTTCTTTATGGAGTTCTATAGACTAATATGGTCCCTGCTGGCTTTAGAGTCCATGAATCTATGTATAGTCTCCATCAGCTGCTTTGATGGGAGCTGCCTAAGTAGGTAGGTAGGGATTAGGAATAGATGAATAGATTCAGCTGCTATCGTTTTTGGTTCTGTGCACAAGGAGTATGTCGTGCATAGGAAGAAAAACCTCTCAAAAAAGGAACAAATACAAAATGCTCCATGAGTGAGAGAAAATAAAATACTTCCCACTCGCCTAGGAAATGCCCTGTTGTCTTACACCATCTCAGGCACGCAGCCTTCATACAGTTCAAAGTTCAGTGCACAGGAAACAGAATCATAGCTACATGCATGCAGCTAAAGAAGAGAGGCGCCTGCACCAAATACTCAGCTCCAAAAACTGCCCTAAATTCGGATCCAGTTCTTGATCGGAGTTTCCTGCTGTAGATTCGTCACGCTTGTGAAGCCTTCTAAAACGTCATGTCACATAGGAGTGGTCCAGTAGTGCTCAGGCTCTAGTGATCTGGGAGTCAGTAGAAAGGGGGTGCAGCTACCCTGCAAAAAAAAGAGACCTGCAGCAGGAAATTTCCAAGCTTTGGCCAAGTGACTCCAGCTTGCAGGGCTCACGCTATTGGGCTAAAAATAGCACTGTAGACATTAGGATACCAAGCTCTGAAACCCACCTATGGTTCAGGGCCTGGGCTCCAGCATGAGTGGGACTACGTATGCTACTGTATTTAGCTCTGTAGAGTGGGCTGAGCAGCCCCACCGATGGCAGGGGAGCAGGAGGGAGAAGGCAATTACCCTGGGGACTGGGCTTCTAAGGGTCCCGGAGCTTTCAGCTGCTGTTGCCACTACTTCAGCAGTGGCTAGACTCCTGGGCCCATTTGAATTGCGACCAGAGCACCACTCCATGTGGCTCTGAAGGCTGGGAGGAGAGGGCACACTGCAGCTTGGGCAGTGCTAAGGGCTGACTGTCCTTGGCCCCGCCCCTTGCACTCAAGACCCCACCCCTTCTAGGTGTGAGGAGCTGGGCCTTTTACACGCACCTTGCCCAGTGGCCTGCCGTAGCTGTTGGCCCTGCTGGCGCCAAGCTAGTTGAAGTCAGTTCATTTGGGCTCTGAGACCTTTAAGTGTTTCTGTTTCTCCTCCTGTCAGTTGTCTAGTAGTTAAACTAAACTCTTTGGAGCAGGGGCTCTTATTATGTGTTTGTATAGTGCACTGAGTCGCCAGCCCCGAAGAGGGCCTTTAGCACACTTTTTTAATGTATATAATAAATAATAGAAATAGTCTCAATCAATCAATAGTCTGGCCTGTTATTCCACAATAAGAAGTTAATTTTTAATCTGTTTCATGGGCCAGAAACCCAAATTGGTATAAATCAGCATGGCTCCACTCCAAAGAGCTTCCCTAATTTTACACCAGCTGAGGATTTGGCCTGGGCTTGAAAAATAATATGTTGGCGAACACCCCAAGCAACTTGGCAAGGAGGGAGGCAGGAGGCATGCTTACCACAGCTATGCTGAACTGTTAGCGAACATGCAAGACAGGGGAGAGCGATTGAGCAACTTCTCTACCCTTCATTTCCAAGATTTAAGTTTAACATACAAGAAGAAAAGGAGCAGGATTTGTGGTTCATTTGGGGTACTACCTACCCCTTTCAGACACAAGAAACACCAGCCATACTGCAAACAAAGACCCTGATCCTGCAAGGGGAGCCATTCGGTGAAGCGCCCTAGGGGTGGAGGGTCACCCCAATACCAACCCAGCTGGAGGACTGGCACCACAGAGAAATACTGGCTATGCTGGGATGGTTGAGGAGACAAGAAAAAACAGTTACGAGAGCTTCCACTGTCAATTCAGGCAAAAGAGGAGGCTTAAAGGAAACAATAAGAATGGAATTCATCTCTATGCAGAAGACGTGCACAAGGCCCTAGTCACCAGTTAAGTCCCATTCAGGCTCTGTACTTAAGGTGGGCATTATGTGCAGGACCTTGCACAGATGTGAATTCCCCCCTAAAAGGAAGGTGAAAAAAATCTTTCCTATGTTCCACAGGGTTATCCCTACACTCTGTGGAATCCCATGCCCCCAAAATGAGTGCTCCCTAATAAGGGGGATTTCTCAGCATCACCTCGCGTATTCTGGGAGGAATCCATTTTTCTGCGGAGGGTTAATTACATGCTGGATCTCTTCCATTTTTTGTTATGCTTCAAGAAGGGCTTATCTGGTGTTCAGAAGGATCTGCCACAAGCTCACTGAACTTGTGGGCTTTGTACTCTGAAAGACTAGTAAAAATGCCACCTGATGCCATTAACTATCGCTGTTTAGCCACCCACTTGAAATGAGTTGCTGTTCTCAACTCTGTTCCCAGTTTTCCAGCAGCCATGTTACTAAAGTCGCTGTTAAAATGGATTTTTTTGGTGCAGGGCCTCATGGAAAGGCGTTGGCCTGATTGTTCAGTCTCCAGGGTCAATCCTCTCAATAAATGTATTATTGTTCGTGTGACGATAGAGGTGAGGGATCTGAAAACAGATTCATGGCCCCATTGCTCTAGATGCTGTACAAATGGATGAGAAGATGAGTTATGGCAGATTCAGTAGGTAACCAGTAAAATGAGCACCTTTGTTATCCAAGGGATTCATCTGTTGTTGCATAGGAAAAGAACCAGGGATGTTAACGTGGGGTGAGAAGGAGAAATCTCTCTGGAGGGCTGGAAAAACAGGGGAGAGGTGAGGTGTGGCAAAGCAGCAGGAGGAACGGGATTTTAAAAAGCACTGTGAGGGTGCACAGGGAGAGTGATTTGTGGGATGCAGCAGGTTCCAGATGGCATGAAGAGAAGGCACAAGGGAGAAAATGTAAGGAGAGAGAAAGCATCAAAGTGAGAAGAGTTGGCAAAGTCTGGGGTGTGGCAGCTGCGACAAGGAATTTGCTCTAGGTGCTGACCTGTTGAAATGTGCCAGTGACGGCCCAGGAATGTGGCACTAGGAAAAGAAAATAATCGCTATGGGAGATAGTGTCTGAAGCCCAGGACTTGTGGGGCTGTGCGGAAGAATTAGGCTGTGCATTGATAGATCTTTAGTTTCTAGTTCCCATTGATCCACGACTGCTCAGTGTCATTTAATTCACTGAAAACATTTCTTTAAAATAAAGAAAAAGACTCTTTCTTGTTAATCACTTCCAAGTGAGGTATAAATGCTCTGACAGATAATTATCTGCAATATTGATTCTAACTAGGGTAGAGAACTAACAGGTAAGTATGAAACAGAGAGCTATTTATAAAGACGACACTGAAACCTATCCCCAAATCATGAAAGAGTAAAGAAAAAAATAGCAACATCATCATGTCTTCCCTGCTAACAGGCAGCTGCCTTAAGGGGTGGAAAGTCAGATTTTTAAAGGTCTAAAATGGCCCCTGAATCAGTGGCTCTTGCAGTCTCCACTCAGTCTGATTCAGCCCTTACAGTTCTCTCCCTGGTTAAGCTTCTGGCTGTCCGTATTTTAGGAACTGCATTGGAGGGAAAATATTTAACCCGCCTATGGACTCCAGGGTAGATCTCATTCTCTATGCAATTGGCCAGCCTGCGGCTCAGGCTAGCAGTCCATGTGAGTTGTCAGGATAGAGGACTTGCAGCTGTGCCTGCCCTGTTTCCAGGCAGCCTGGGAGCACGCCCCAGCTACAGCCTGCTGCTTGATTGACCACTCTGCCTGACTCAGGGAGGAAGCCAGCCAACTTGCTCTGAAGTCCAGCCCCATGAGCTGAGTCCTGGCTACTCAAGGCTCATGCCTGAATCTGTAATTGTTTCTTCTCTAGGCCTGTTTCCCTCTTGGACTGAGCCTCTGATACTGGCCTTGATCCATTAGCTCTGGTAATTGGCTCCCTGACTCTGACCCCTGGTTTCAGTTCCCGGCTCCTGCTCTGACCACTGCACCTGGCTTCCCACATCTCAGTGTGACGTGAGTAGTCCTGTTGGCTTCGTTGGGGGTTACTTGTGTTTGTAAAACTAAGCCTGTGAGTAAATGATTGCAGAATTTGGGCCAAAACTGGTACTACGTCCCCCAAATAATGCTCCCTGCTTTATTGTTCTGATCTTTATTAAAGGGGGTATTTATTTAACTTCCACCATTATTTTCTAAACATTCCTGGTGTTGTCTGTGGAGTCATGCTAAGAGCCCATCCAGGTTCTTTAGGCTACTTCCTTGGTTCATAACAATTGCCACGGCTGATTCTTTAGCACTGCTATTACAGCAGCAAGTAGAACCCGGACCCTCCTGTGCTGGGTGCTGTATAGACCTATCATACACAATACAGTAAGAGGCCTCTCAACAGGGTGCAAGAGGTGGACAAAACAGACAAACTGAGTGGGGCTGCTTTTGAAGAGTTAACTAACAGTTTAGCAGAGCAGAGCCATGGGAATGATCCTTTTTAAGGATGGAGCTGGCTTATGGACAGATTGCTGGGCAGAGGTTCCCGGTCTTAGTTTTAAAACAATGTTCCTTTGGGACAGGCTGAAATAAAGAGTGGGGGCTGTAGAGACCTGAATGTGGCTATGAAAAGCAGACAGTGGTGTTTTCAGGGCCAGGTCGCAGCAGCAGCAGCTCACTAGTAGGATGCTCCTTAAAATGGAAACAAAACTCCTCTTACTTTAAATGTGGCTAGTGGGATTTCTTGTGGTGGTTGTGACGTAAGTGGTCCCACAGGAAACTGCCAAACCAGCAGCTCATTCCAGGAGACAAGAAATTCAGGCCTATCCCAAGGAAGGAACAGAAGCTAACAGGCCCCAGCTTCCACAGGCATCTGCCAGGGGAACATCATCATCCATTTTGATGCCCTTGGCAAAAACCCTAGAGGCCCCTGTCTTTTTTTTCTTGGCAGCTCCTTTTGTCCCACACAATCAGGAACACAGCCATGAGAAAAGCCCCCATCCCACATGCAGGTGAGTGGCTGTGGTGCGTTTGTGGGGGCTAGTAATTATTTACTAAGATTTTTTTAGGGGGTGGCCTTGAGAACTGGCAGTGGCTATAAAGTCCCTTTGCCTTTAATCTGCTAGTTTGAATCCAATTAAGGCAATACAATCTGAAAATTGTGACAGCTGCTGGCAGCCTCCTTTCTGTGAGCGATCTCAGTTCTGTTCCCAGTGGGTAGATGTTCATATTGCCAAAGAAACTCCCATCATTAGCCTCTGGTAGCAAGTTTCAAAGATACTAAGGGCTGGAGGGGCACAGATCCTCTCACACACACCCCGCCATGCGGTGGTGATAGACTAGTGGGACGCATGCTCTTCCCCCTGCCTGTGTTGCAGCTGTCCTGGGGCGAAAGAGCAGGCTGTCTGCCTCTGGGGATCTATTTTTCATGAGCATTAAAAATAAAACAAGGACGTTTATGACCAGATGTGGTTTCTGTGTCATTCTGCCAATGTTCTGCTGTGCAGACGCTAGCACTAGAGGAATTTTTTTAAGCCATGGCCTTTCTACAGTGCAGTTTTCCCTGTGCTTGTAAGGGAATATTTTCCAGAACAGTGAGCAGGTGAGTATAGCTTCTGTATGAGACCTCTTTCAAATGAGACTGGTTGGGTTTCCTCTCTCTTTCTTTCCCTCCCTGTTTTCCCCTTGAAACAACATCACTTTGTCATGTTTTTGTGGCTTTTATGTGGAACAGCATTAGCTCATCCAAGTTTGTGGTTTATTTGAAAATGCAATTCCGGTAAGATGTTGTACCATCTGGCAGTGTCCAGTTGGACCAGATTGAGAAACAAACCACTGCACACAGGCACCCAACAAAGAACCCTGTGATCAGAAATCGCAGAGAGACTGACACCTTCCCAATACAGGAGAGAAACGTCAACGCCTAGCTAGACCGAAGCCATCACTTTTCTGTGGCGCTTTGGCTTCTTTGGCAGGGGGCAGTTTGCAAGCCTCTGCCTATTCTGTTGCAAACCTTGCTGTGCCAATGCATCCGAGACACATTTCCAAGCACATCCAGATGCAACTGAAGGAGAACAAGAAGGGGCCGGATTCTCAGCGGGTGCCAACTGGCGTAACTCCATTGGCTTCAGTGGCACTCTGCTGACTTAGAGCAGCTGAGGCTCTGTCCTGTATTTGTGTAAATGAGGGACTGTAATAGCCAGGAAAATTGCATGGGCTAAATTATGGCTCTCTGGCCACACTTTGCACTGTGGGAGAGGAGGAAAGTTTTTCCCACTGAGTAGGAAATGTTGGAGCGGTGTTTCTGTGAGTGTCTGGGAAGCTTGGGTCACAGCAATTTCTGCTACCTCCTTTAAAATAGTACCACAGGCGCTCGTCTATTTCCCTTTTCCCGCCCTCTTCCCCTTTGAGTCTAATGCCACCATTCAGTTCTGCTCCATATGGGTTCTTATACCGCACTCATCACCATAGAATCCGAGTGCCTTCTAGTAATGCATTAAGCGATTGACTAACATCTGTCACATGTGGCTTGTTTTCTCTCTCTCTCCCCCAGTAGAAATAGCTCTGAGCAAGGCTTGCTGTTTAAGGCTCTCTCCCGCTGGCATGCTTGTCTAGTCACAAACTTGTTTTAGATGTAGTTAATGAGTAGCGCTGAGGGCAAATCATGAAATGGAATTATTTGCCAGCATTTTATTTGAATCATATGACATATGTGAATGGGACAAGATCCCAAACCCAGTTGAGTCGGGGAAAAATTTCCATTGATTTCAACAGGCAATGGGCTCATACACTTGAAACATTCACCCAGCCTTATAAACGAGGCAAATAATCAGAAAATGTTGTTCTTTGCTTATAACTTGCGCTCCAAATAGAACTGGCCAAATAAATCTCAGCATATTAATTGATGGTCTCTATGGCTGAACCACCTGAACGCTTCAGAATATACTATCCATAAGATCACTCCTAAAAACACTTTGAAAGGTTTCATTGACTGCAGTGGGTTTGGGGTTGAGGCTCTAAAATAAGGATTAGGCTTTTTGGTAAAATCATCTTTGTTTTTCCTGGCTAATGTGAAGGTCCAAAGAAATCCATTACTCCTTCACTTGAGTTAAGTCCTGCTTGTTAAACTCTGTCGAACATATTTAGAGCCAGCAGATGCTGCATAAGCATAGAAGTCATCGTCCTGTGTCAGAGTTAAGAGAACATTATTTGAAAATACATGATACCAGTGATAGCAGGGGGACAGAATCCAATAAAGGAAGCCAGGAGGTCTTTAGCAATAATCCCAGCTCTGACCCTGAACCCTTCTGTGGCGTTTGGCAAATGGGTTAGTTCCCTGCCTCAGTTTTCCCCATCTGTACAAAGGAGGGTATGACCCTTTGTAATCAGTGGAAAGATTTCCATTCATGAGATCATGACCTTAAGTTCTTCATCGAGTTTTTCCTGAGGATGAAAGGATAGTTGTAGTTAAATGTTCCATTAGGTCAGGATTTTAATTCCATGTTTGAAGACTACTGTGCTGCTGGTTTGAGGGGAAAATATGCTATTCTCTCTCCATGGCAAAGAGTTTCACCAGAGATGGTCGAGACAAGGTGGGTTCAATTAATTAGTTTTAACTGATTAGTTTGTGAATGAGAACCTGCTCTAATTCTTTGCTTTGCATGGGTGTATTTTAGTTTTGCCTTTGGCATATACTGTACGAGCACAGCAACTCTTAGTGCTGGGTCTCTTGCATATATAGAAGAGTGCCAGCACCTAGGAGCTGACTTTGTTACATGAACATAATGGATAGGCAGTTGGCGGTTACCACGTGCCTCCCACAAATATTGCTAGTGCATCCAAAGTTGTTGTAATTCTCACTATAACTAAAAATATTTGGAAGGGATATATAAACACCATGCTTTAGGGCACAATCCACGCTCTAGCTAATAGAGGTTAGCAGGTTTATCTTGTGGGCAGTTAATGTACAGCTCTCTACCGCAGGCTTCCTATACCTTTTTCTCAAGCAGCAAGTGCTAGCTGCTGGCAGAGGCACAGTATATATGCTGCCATCCAGTGTGGTAGTTCCTGTGCTCACCTGTGTGAGGTGCTGAAGTACAAAAAGGGAGTTAGTCTGAACTGAACAAAACATACTTAGAAATTAATATCCTGGGTGAAATGGCCCAGTTCCCCTCCCTTTGATGATCAAGACTAAATTCTCATTGTCTTCAGGAGAAGTGGAATCAGGCCCTAAATCTTCACCCTGGGGAAGCACTGACATGGGTGGGAATTTTCCATAAGTAAGAACAAAGATTGGATTCGCATGGTGCTGAGTGCCTCCTGTCAGGTGCTGATCATCTCAATAGTCAGTGACTTTAATGGGAGTGGAGGTAATGGGAGTGGAGGTTGCTCAGCACTTTACAAGATCAGGCCCTGACAAGTAGGGATGTGATGGTATAAACAGATGGTCCTGGGCTCTTAGGTTAAATGTCATGGTTACACGCAGCCTCTCCTGTATCAGAGGCAGCAGTGTGAGGGGCAGGGGTGGACAGATGGGAGCTGGTGTTCCCAGGGACCCAGCTTTTAAGCAGGCTTCCCATGAGCAGCTGCTCCCATGGAGCAGGCACCTGAATACTTTTGAGGAGCTGAACTACTGACTTGAAATTGGAGTCAGGCTCCTGAATACCTTTTGAGGATCTGTTCCATAATCTCCTTGGGCTTCAGCTCCCCACTTGCAACATGGAGAGGGAAATATTTCCTTCTCTCCCCATTTGTGTGCCTTGCCTTGTTCGGGGTGTGTGCAGCATTTAGCACAAAGGACCACTAGTCTAGGATGGGGGCCAGCTGCTACCGTAATGTTCATAAGCAAGAACAATGTGCCAAACCATAAAGTATAGGCTTAATGGCATTTCACAAGGGTTTAGACGCTATTGTGTATATAAAAATGGATAAAAATTGTTACATAACGATGTATAGTATAATGAGCAGCTTAATTATTTCCCTTAGC
Source organism: Pelodiscus sinensis (assembly GCF_049634645.1). Lineage (NCBI taxonomy): Eukaryota > Metazoa > Chordata > Testudines > Trionychidae > Pelodiscus > Pelodiscus sinensis. Next base: position 119,350,230 of record NC_134711.1, read on the forward strand.
AAAAAATGGCCAATTATGTATGAGAGCGCTAAACCTGGCATTGTGCTAACCTTGGTATGAAGACTAAAAAAATCCCTTGTAACTTTACTGGGGATATCTCCTCTGCATGCAAATATTCTTGAATAACTGAGGTTTTTGTAAACCTAAAACATACCATAGGAAAAGATTACTATTCAACAGACATCCGTCATCTAAATAAATACAGCATTTCTAAAGCTGTATTAAGAGTTCTTATAAATCCCCTTAATGGGACAGCCTCCATCTCTGCTTTTGTGCATGAAGCTTGTTCCTTTCTCTTTATTTATTTGCCAAGAAAGTGTTGCCTGTATAGAGCTTAAAATATTCAAACATAGGAAGGAAATTAGTGGATGTTCTTTTAACAATTACGCAAAAAAGGCTACATTTTTAGCAATCTGGAAAAAGACTCTACATTTAGACATCAGTGCATGACTTTAATTAAAGTTAATTTAATACACAAACAAAGGAAGGGCAAAAACCAAATTTTGACTCTGAGAGTGCAACCTGGAAGTAGCTATTTTATCAGTCTTTGATCTACATAGGAAACTCTTGCGTTTATTTGTGAATCCATTGAAATATAAAAGAGCTGACACCCAATTCCGGATCCAAGTATTAAAAATATAGATATTTCCATATTCATATCTACCTATAATGAAGAGGGCACCAAAAATGTTTAGGTGCAGGTTTTTTTTTAAAGATGTTGCTGACCCTAACTTCAGGCAAGTGTCTGATTGTGGGACGCTGGAAGTAACCAAAGCAAGCTTGCAGTGACAAGGGGTGGGCCTGAATCACCAACGTTGGATCCAGTGCAAATGCTTCCAAAGTCCGGGGGTGGTTGGATCAGCTCTGGTTTGTTCAGCTGGTTAAGTAGGTAGGGACTAGCTTGGTGCTTTCAGTCAAGATCTCTACTTTCTTAGGGTTCAGATGTGTTTGGAGCCAGATTTTCACCTTGATCCACTATGGAGAAAGGAGTGATTGCCGTATTTCGCTCTGAATGGAAGCTTTCCTACTGTGTGTGGAGGACCAGTTCTTTCAGCTTCAGGGACTAGGGATGGAATGTGTAGTGGTTAAACCTGGATTTAGGAAGTATGGAATAATTTATTACAGAGAGTAAGTGAGCAGGTTGGAGGGAGTGAAGCACTTTACAGAAGTTACCTAGTTCTATGACAAATTTCCAGACACTCAACAATTCCTAGGGAATTCAACAGGAATCACGGGTGCGCAGGACTTATTAAGATCCCTTTGGTTTTTAATGGGCCTTTTCCTCTAACGTCAGTGGGAGATTAGGGTGGTCAGAGCTCCACCAGAATGGACCCTGCATACATGGTACTTGTTTGTAGGGTTGCCAGGTGTTCGGTTTTGAACTGGACAGTCCGGTATGTGAGGATTCTGTCCGGGAAACAAATTGAGAAAATACCGGACATAGAAAATGTCTGGTATTTTCTAATTAGGTAAGTTTTATTATTATTAGGAGTATCAGTACATAGTTGCAGAAGCAAAATGCAGGACAATGTAGCACTTTAAAGATTAACAAGATGGTTTATTAGATGATGAGCTTTCGTGGGCCAGACCCACTTCCTCAGATCAAATAGTGGAAGAAAATAGTCACAACCATATATACCAAAGGATACAATTAAAAAAAATGAACGCATATGCAAAGGACAAATCACATTTCAGAACAGGAGGGGGATGCGGGGGGGGAGGGGGAGGAAGGAAGGTAAGTGTCTGTGAATTGACGATATTAGAGGTGGGGAGAGTGGGATGTTTGTGAGTTAATGGTATTAGAGGTGATATTTGGGAAAGCTATCTTGATAATGTGTAAGATAGTTCAAGTGTTTGTTCAATCCTCTTTGGAGAGTGTCGAATTTTAACATGAATGACAGTTCAGAGGATTCCCTTTCAAGTGCAGATGTAAAAGGTCTTTGTAGTAGAATGCAGGTGGTTAAGTCATTGAGAGAGTGTCCTTTCTGGTTAAATTGGCAAGAAACTGTTTTTTCTTTGTGATCTTGTCTGATATCTGTTTTGTGGGCATGTCCTGTTTTGTTGGTAAGATGATTCTTACCAACAACCACAGGACATACCACACTAATACCAACCCTGGTACCTTCCCTTGCAACAAACCCCGTTGCCAGCTTTGTCCACATATTTATTCTGCTGATACCATTATTGGACCTAACCAAGTGAGTTATAAGATCAAGAACACATATTCCTGCGCATCCAGAAATATAATCTATGCTATCATGTGCCGAAAGTGTCCATCTGCTATGTACATTGGACAAACATCTCAGACACTTCGCCAAAGGATTAATGCCCACAAAACAGATATCAGACAAGATCTTAAAAAAAATCTGGTAACCATACTTGTTTGCAGAAGCATAGATATTCACATGAAGGCCTTTATGGTTTTGAAACAAAATACAGGCCTATGTAGCACTTTAAAGACTAACAAGATAAACCATCTTGTTAGTCTTTAAAGTGCTACATAGTCCTATATTTTGTTTCAGCTACCCTAGACTAACACGGCTACATTTCTATCACTTTGTGGTTTTGGGTTCTTTAAAAAGTATAGTCCTGCAAGTCTCTTGTATTCATAATCCTCGGGCAGTCCTGTTGACTTCAGTGGACCGACTCATGTGAGGCAGGACTGCTTGTGTGGATAAGAGATGGGGCCCTGTCCTGGTGCAAGACACTACAGGCCTGATAAAATTAATAATTCCATTGTGATACTATTGTAAAGCCCTGAATTGGATGGGGGAGGAGAAGTCCGTGTTTGTGCAAGGTATTTGTAATAAAAAGGCAGGCCTTGCCCCAAAGAGCTTAAATTGCATGTGTAGTAGTAACCAATGGCTAAAACAGCTAAGAGGGAGAAAGAGATGGACCAGAAAGACAGGGAAACAATCCCAATTAGCCTAATCCATAGCAGTGTCAGTATACTCACTGTCTCGCAATTGGCACAGATCTCCTATAAAGAATAATTTGTATATAACAGTGACATTTATTGTAACAGGGCACTGGACTTTGGGGTGCATATACACATCCCAGAGTAGCTCCTACGGCCCTTATGCTCTTTAAAGCCAGGTGCTATCTCTGCAGGACGTATGACTGTCTGCAAGAATGTGATGTATAGGAAGAAAGATAAAAGGCTTCCTGCTTCATAGGCAGGTGTGGGTTTCTCTGTTGTAGCTAGGAAGGATAAATACAGGGGAAATGTGTGTCCCTTCCCTTTTGGTCGGAAAACTGCGGATGGCGAAGACCTAGTATCTTGAGTTTATTTGCTCTTGTTTTGGAACTTGTAGTTGAAAGTTAAGCCAGCCATGAAAAGAGGAACTTGAACTGAATTGGGAGCTTTAGTCTGTATTTCCTGGCCAGTGAATTCGCCCACTGGATTTCAGATACGTATTTTCAAAGATGAAGACAGATGGTTAGAGCAGTCCTGATACAGGACTTCAAGATTTTACGTGCTTCTCTCCTAACTGAAAACCAACTGTTGATATTTTGAAGGGCCTCTTCTCTTCAAGGCAAAAAGTGTGCCTATCAGTTGTGTTTAGTAGACATGCTTGTTCAAAGTCGCACTATTGATTTTGTGTCTGAATTGGAGAGGTGCTACTTGCAAGGCTCAGTGTCCCCTGAACTCTCAGTGGGCTCGATAGAGTTATCAGATACTTGACCTTTCATCTCCTTTAAGGTAGCCATTCATGACTGTGCTGTGTTAACTGGGTGCAGTCATGGTCAGAAGCCGATGCTGAGGAGTTTATGCTTTTGGTCATGTCTCGTCTCCACTGGTCCTTGGAATAGAAATAAAAGGTTATTTTTTTCCCCAGCTTCTGTCCCTCCATTTGATGTGCCCGTGTGATGCAACTAAGACAAGGACATTTGAGCTCTTCATAGTTCAGTCACAGTTTGCGGGGGGGGAGGGAGGGTTGGATGTGAAACAACCAACGGGAAATGTAGCACTTTAACAAATGATAAATACGTTATGAATAAATGAAAGAAGAAATCCATCATCCCCCTAGAAGCATTGCAACCCACTCTGAGCAATTGGCACCAATCCTCTATGCAACAGTCAGTGTATAACATGCATAAAATATCCCTCATGACTATACAACCGCTGCTAAACAGACCTTTTTATTTAACTTTGCCAAGTCAGAAGCTTCAGGTGGTAGCCTATTAGTCTGCACAGGAAAAAATAACAAATGGTCTGGTAGCACTCTATAGACTAACAAAACATGTAGATGGGATCATGAGCTTTCATGGGCACAGCCAGTCATCTGAAGAAGTGGGCTGTGCCCACAAAAGCTCACGATACCATCTATATGTTTTGTTAGTCTATAAAGTGCTACCAGGCCATTTGTTGTTTTTGCCAAGGCAGTAAGACTTCATTTCAGTATGAGGTAAAATTGAAATAAAGGTTTTATTTCAATTTTACCTCATACTGAAATGAAGGAAGAATCTTCAATTATGTGATTGCTCATTCCCATCCTATAATTAAATCTGATACGCCATTACCATCGTATAAGCCATTGGCATAGGAAAAATCCTCCAGGATATGACATCTCAATCTTTCTCTAGTGAGGTGGAAAGATCCAGCGTGGCCATTCTTACTTTCATAGTTGGGAGTCTTACCCCCTATTCAAGTAGGTTCATTAGCTACGGGAGGGCTGGCGGCAGCAGCAGCCGCCTTTTCTGTCCAGACTGCCACTATCTCAAAAGATTGTTGCTTGAGTAGGGGAGCCTCCTACAACATCCAGAGGGTCTGGAGAGAGTCCTGATGGGAGTGGCACCAGGGTTCCCTCTAAGCTGCACCAAGAGTCAAGCCAGGCAGCTCAGCCCCAGCCCTTCCTCCCATAAATAGCTGCTGGCTGGCCAGGGGTCTGGCAGCACTCAGCTCCGCTTCCCGCCACAGCAAGCAGCTTCCTCGTGGGGGGGCGGGGCGAGCAGCCCAGTCCTGACCCTCCCCCCACAAGGAACCACTGGAGGAATGGGCAGGCCATCTCCAGCCTCCCTCCAGAGAGGAGCTGCCACCTCTGCAACCTCTTAGCACCCCCATCCTGAGCCTCCCTTGTCCTGAATCCTGTGCCCCTTGGCCTGAGTCCCCCCCCCCCCCCCCCCAACCTCTCGGCGCCTGCTCTGATTCCTATACTGCAGGGTCATGCACTTTGCTAATTATTCCTTGGTTTAGTATTTTTTCTTATATAACAATTTAAATTAGTGTGAGTGTGTGTGTGTGTGTGTGTGTTAGTAACTGGTGGGTGCCACAGTGGCGCACATCTGAATAAGAGTACAGGATGTCAATGTGGGTGCAGAAGACAAAACTCACTCCGCTCACGGATGGGAAACCATCGAGAGCACACTGGTGGGTACCTGTGTGCTCATTTTCCACCCAAATTGGTGGCCGTGGAGAAAATTAGACCTCCTTCTGTCATATTTGGATAGTCCTGCCCAAAGGAGCTTACAGTCCTCCTGTCTGTGGCCAGTGCCCAGCACAATAGGGCCTTGGTCTTGACTCTTGACCAGCACCCCAGGAGGTAAATAAAAAAGGTCTCCACATTTATTTGGCTTATGTTGCTAAAACTCTGAACATAGATCTTGAGTATTGAGTGGCCTGAGTCATGACTTTCTGTGGGGTTAGCAATACTGTGGTGCAAAGTGAAACCCTGTCTTTACACTGGTCACTGGCAAATGGTATCTCTCCTTCAGGACGCTTTGCCTACCAGATTGAGCACAAACTCAGAAAGAATGAACCTCCCCCGCCCACCCCCCCTCCCACAATGTTCTAAGAAGGAATGTACCTCTGAATTGCTCACAGGGTTGGCCAAGACTTTTTTGTTTAACCAAGTCAAATAGTGCTGTCAGAAGAATTTAAACTAATTTCTCTTTCCTCTAAAATGAAGTCTGTCAAGTACACATTCTCTTTCTGCAAGAATGGGTGCTTCAGATTCATCCACCTTAGACAAGTTTAGTTGCATTAAGAACAGAACCCTTGCACTTTTCCTTCATGGTCACTGAGGCTATATCTAAACTGCAGGCTTCTCTTGGAAGAAGCTTTTCCGGAAGAGATCTTCCAAAAAACTTCATCCAAAAGGGAGAGTCCAGACTGCTAAAGAGCATTGAAAAAGATATCTGCTTTTTTGAAAGATAGCATCCATTCAGTGTGGATGCATCTCGCATGTAAGCTGTGATTACTATGGGCAGAGTGGCCACCAGGGCACCTGTGCTTTTTCCTCTTTCCTCTTCTTTCGAAAGAACTCCCCTTCCCCGTCCGCACACGCCTTTTTCCGAAAGAGCTCCTTTCAGAAAAAGTCATCCTCTTCATAGAAAGAGGTTTACCACTGTTGGAAAAACCCCTCTGTTCTTTCATGTTTTCTTTTGAAAGAACGTGATTGCAGTGTGGATGTAAGTGAAGTTTTTCCAAAAAAAAATCTGCAGTGTAGACATACCCTGATTCAGGTTCCATACAGCCTGTACCAGTTTCTCTGATAAAACTATTACAGCAGAATGTAGATTCATAAACCACAATTCTTGACTTTGTTTCATATCTTAAGTTTCACATACAGACTATTCTCTGGGGGGCGGGGGGGGAGGGTGTGCTAAGAGCTTCCATAAAGTTGGAGGGCTCCCTGACACCTCAAATCCCCGGACAGGGATGGCTGTTGGTGCTTGTAACTGAAGATGTAGGTCCCAATTCTGCAAACACTCATTCAGGCTTTGTGGCTATAATTCCATGGGTTCTTGCTGTGCAGCCAATGGGAGACTTACCATTGACAGCAGTGCAGAATCAAGCCTAGCATAAGTGAGAGCAGAATCCTGAATATAGTCCTTACAGTGGAGATCATAAATGAACAGGCATAACTGCCTAACCCTGCCAGTTCTGAAATACCTTTTCCTCTTACCCTTAGATTAGGAACCTCTACTTGTAGTGTTATATTTAAAAAAGACATGAAGGCAGCATTAGTGGTGGCTGCAGTAACTTCTCCCCACTGCATTGGCTGTACTTCAGCCCTAATACAGTACATAGAGACCTTCTCCATGCAGGAGAAGGTTGTTGAGTTTCCTTCGTCTGCTCAAAAAGTACAGCTGGGTACTCTATCGTCCTGCCAATACTGCTAATAACGGCAACAACTAGTGCCATTTGTACGGGTGGTGATTAATATAGAAATCACATGGAGCAGATTCTTACAACCTGAATCACAATGGCAAGGTAGCATTTTATTCTACAAGTCCCCATTGACATTTGTGGGACTACTTGTGAAATAAAGTACAAATCAGTGTTAGGACTGTTTCCTTGCCTAAGAAATGAACATAGACCATCACACTTCAGATGGCTGGAGATGTGTGTGTGTGTAATATCTTACGAATTCCATGGCAGGAATCTTGCAGAACTCACTGCCAAATGTTCCACTCATTACAGAGCCAATCAAAGTCAATGGGAAAAGTCCATAGATTTCAATAGGCTGAGGAACAGATTGGGTTTTTTTGTTTGCCTTCCTCCAAAGAGGATATGGGTTTTGAACATCTGATGGGCACAGGTCAGGGGAACTCACTAATACACTAGAAGTCTCAGTGGAATGTTTGGTGGTCTCTGTCCCGTTCTCAGAAAGCATCACTAAAACCCACCACAAATAACACCCTTGTTGGCAGTTTCAGGAGAGAGACCTATGTCCTGCTTAGCCTTGGGAATGAGATGGTGCCTGTAGAACAAGGTTGAGACTGGGGGGGAAACAGTCTTTATTATATAAGGATGGGCGGGAGATACTAATCACAAATGTCTGAAGTCTCAGCACTGCTGTGTGTGGAGGAAGGGTGTGGGTACAGAGTGTTGCTTTTTGTTAAACATGCTTTAAAGAGGGCCAAACCTCAGGTAATTGTTGTTGCATGTTCACTTTGACTCTCTTTTTCCATCTGTCTCTTATACTCCTGGGGATAAACATTTTAGAAGCAAGAGTGTTAAGATGGACAAGAGAGGGGTGGTCAGATACCATTGAATAGATTTCACCTTAGGTAGGGAAAATCTTGAATGACTAGACTCACCCCTCGCAGGGCTGCCACTTCCTCACAGGAACTCAAACTTGGCCTTGTACCAAACGCAGACTGGCTTCCATACTGTGATCTAGAGAATCCAGTTATCCTCCACGGCTTCACACATCCCTCAACCATACTTGCAGTCTGAGGCTACATCTTGCAAGGTATAACTTCTCTGTTGGGTTGTATGTGCATGTGTGCACCTATCACTGGCTTCAATTGGAGCTGCTGGGCCTGTGTTTCTGAGGGGAGACTCTGGACCTTAATATATAGCTTTATCAACTACAGTTCAACTGCCACTGCTGTTATAACCAGGATGCTCTGGTTTAGCACATCCTGTTCAAGAGATCACCCAATCTCTACCTCCTAAAAGACCTTAATATCACTATTTAAGGAACAGACTCTCTGGGTAAGAGCTATAAACTACTAGCTAGCTGCTTCATGTTCTAAATAAGCAGACCAGTCACCCTTTTATTTAAAAAAAAAAAATTGTAGCACCCTAATTTATGACCCAGTGCTGGTTGCCTCTTCATGCAATAACAACACTTCTCACCATCACCTGAGAATGCCCATGTGGTGACAAAGGCGGGTCAATACAATTTTTGCTGTTTCATAGATGGGGGAGGTGGAGTAACTGCCACAAGGCCATACAGCTAGTAGCTGAGTATGGAATTGGACTTGTGCCCTGCTCTAGCCGGTAGGAGATGTCTATGTATCCAGAGCCTTATGAGCCAAATAAGAGTAATATCCAATTGTCTAGGCCATTATCAAAATATAGAAGATGTTTTATTTCCCCCCCCCCCCCCCTTCACAATGTATGTAACTTGGAGATAAATCTCCAAAACTGAACTCATTGGAAAGGACACAGGGGCTCTGCCAGATCATCTGGTGAATTGAGAGGCCCTGCTTCTGAACCTTTAATGGCAGGGACCTTCTTCTGTTCTTCTGATACGTGGTGGTCGGGCACCATAATGCTTAAATAAGTATAGCTCCTGGACTGGAACTTTGTTTGAACTAATCATGAATTTACCTAGAGATGTGGTAGATTCTTCATCACTGGACGTCTTTAAATCAAGTCTGGATATCTTTTGGGAAGCTGGGCTGTAGATCAAACTGAAGTTATGGGCTCAATGCAGAAATTACCAGGTAAGGTTCTTGGGCCTCTGATATGCAGGAGGTCAGACTAGATAATTAGAATAGTTGTATTGAATCTATCTGTTTACTTCCAGTTTAAAGTAAGTTTGATTTAGGTTTTGCGTTAGTTTCTCTTTTTCCATTCTCATGCATTCCTCCACTGCCTGCTGCCAGCTAAGCCAGGAAGCAGAAGTATCATATTAATGTGAGAGGCTAGTCTGGTCATATTTCCAATCCATCCAGAGCCAGGAACCACAGACCGTTTTGCAAGACAGCCTGTACTCAGTAAATGTCGAGCTCAGTTTGTAGTTTTCCTTATTTAGATTGGCTATTAACTACATAAAAGTGTGCTCATCCCAAATGGGGCACCCTGGATAAACTTAAAAAAAGTGGAGACCAGTAGAGACTGTTATATCCACCTACTCTGACCTTCTGCATGACACACGCTGTAGAGCTTCATCCAATAACGTCTGCACCAAGCCCATAACGTCTGGTCAATGTAAATCCTCTAGTCTAGAAAGGTGTCCCTAAACAATCAATCAGCCACTGATAACGCTACCCTAACAGAAACACATAAAAATGTAATAAACTCCACCCGTTGCAACCACTATCTGGGCTGCTCATCTCATCATCTTTCAACTTGGGCGGAGATGGGCCTTGCCCTAAAGATAAAAACCTCACTGTCCATTTTCTCTTCCTCTGCATGTAGTATTTCCTCACGCTTATTAATATTTTGCCATTCTATAGCACCTTGCCGCTTGGGACCTCAAAGCTCTTTACAGATGTCCATTAAATAAGCCTTCGTACAGCTGTGGTAAGAAGCCCTGTTATCCCTGTCATAAGGTAGCTAACAGCTGCAAGCAGAGGTGGTCCAGTCCTGCTGTGTCAGAGCAGTGTGTCCAGTGAAGCCAATCGAAGGGGATGGGGCTGCAAGGACCTATCAGAGGACGGGAAGAAAGAGTTATTGGGACAACTCTGCATGGAACTTCAGAGGGGCAGAGCTAACACACGTGGCAGGTCCCTTGAGCCAGGAAGGTTTCCCTGGAGCAGATGTTCCAGAAGAGTAATGGAGCTGGTTGAATAAGGATTGGTTGGGATTGCGAGGCTGCAAGAATCAGGATTGCCAGAAACCCTGGGGAGGGGAAGCCATAGGACTAAGGGTGAGCAGAGGAACTGTTTTTGTCTGCATATGTACGGACAACAATCCAACTTTAAGGAGAGTAGGTATGGCAGCGTATGATTGGAAGTTGGGGAGAATCTGAGCCACTCAGTCAGCCCCTGATATGAGGGAGTGAGGTGAACCTTTGCTGCCCAATGAAGAGAAATCGAATTTGTAATTGTGGCTGACCCGCACTGCATTTGGGTGGCTAGGGGGGAAATGGAGGAGGTGATCTGCCTGTTCATAACAGGGCAGTAGTAGACAACAGAGTGGCAACCAAGAGCGGGAGCAGCAGACCAACTGATTGTGCAGTTGTCGAAGATCCTGCAGACACAGTAGGAGATAGGGAGACACCCACTTCCAACAACATGGGTGGTTACAAAAGTAGTTGGGCCAAGGGTTGTCAGGAGACGCTCTTGATAACGGGACCTTGGGCCAGCTGGCTCCTGGCCTGGTGAAATTGGGCAGACAGCCCCAAACCTTTTTCAGGGCACTGGAGAGTGGCAAGTGCAGGAAGAACTGACCTGGATAGCCTGCATAGCACTGTTCCTGGCAAGCGGGGCTCAAGACCCTTATCAAGCAGTAGGTAATGAACAGGTGAGCTCCTAGTCACTGGTAAAGGCAGTCACGCTGGACTAATTGGCACTGACTCAAGTGGTGTATAGACACTGATTTTTTTTTTTTTTGAGGGGCTCTCTCACATTCCAGTGCTTGTGGGTTGGTGGTCCCGCCCCGAGGCCAGCTTTATGGATAGTACCCAGGATTAAGCTGTCCTGGAGCAGAGCCTAAAGATTCTACTTGTGTGAACCCTAAGCTGGGTAAGGCATTTTCTGTCAGCATCAGTAGGAAAAGCTATTGAATGAGCAGAGGCCACCATGGATGTTGGGGGGACACAAGCAGCCTGACGGTAAATTTAGAAGCTCTCAAAGGGGAAAAACGAGAAACTGGGACTATACAAGAGCTACTTGGGACCTAGGTAATCCCCTCATCTAGTGGTAACACTTCAGGGTCAAGTGGCCAGGAGAGCCCACATATGTGCTTCAGTGGCCAATCTGGGCATACAAGGCCAGGATGTTTAGTCATGGAACATAATTATATAGCCTATTATCATAGCTGCTATAGGCACTGGGCATCCACTCAGATAGGCATGGGGCTGTATATGGATCCAGTGGGAGGAATAATGGTCAATGGACAGTTGAAGCCAGGTTGTTGGATGCACCCTTATTTGGGAGTTGGGGCAAGGGTGAACAAGGCAGGCAAACCTCTTCTGTGTGTTTCATGTCTCCATGGCAAGAGCTGCATCTGTCCCATGGAGGAAGTTGAGTTCCAGGGCCAGGGAGTTGAGGTGTGCACCAGGATGCTTAATTATCTGTCCTGGTCAATAATTCCGAGATGAGACTGTGTGGTTTTCACTCTTCATGTGGCAGAAAATAAAACAACCCAGTGCTGGGTGGACAGAGTAGGGCAAGCACTGGGGCAGAGGCGAAGGTGGGCCTGGATGCTATAAGGATGAGCCATGGCCATCCCCCAACTCAGTGGAGAGGTTACTTCCTAGGGCTGTTCAGATCCCTACTTTCCTCAGTGTGGTGATTGGGGGATTTGAACAGGGACAGCCACCTCTTGGATGAGTATCCCAGTCACTGAGCTAAGGGATAGTCTCATGTGCAGCTCCCTCAGTCTCTTCCGTTGTAGCTGTTCCACTGTTGCTATGTAAAGTGTCACCGGATCAGGTGAGCCCAACCCTGTGTTACCCATCTCCTGGCTGAGCTCTCTAACCCCCAGACAGTAGAGTCCCTCTCAGACTGTCTTTCTGGCCCAGTGACTCTGGTGGGGGGGAATTGAACTGTGGAGTTCCTACATCCTACCTGAGTACACAGACCAGAGGCTAGAAGTGATGAGGGAAGTTCTCCTACTCACACTCCTAATCTGTGAGCATTCATGCAGGGCCTGCTCTGGTAAGTGGCCTCTAAAATTGCCTACTGGACTGGGAAGTGAGTTGGATGGAGGGAGACTTATCTTCTCTCAGCTTGTGCCTGGCTCTGGGGGCAGCCATCTAGAGGGAGGTGCCCGTGCATGTGCTCAGAGTAAGACATGCAGGCATCTTTTGGAACTCAGGGACCGAGTGAGTTTAGGCAGCTATAGCGTTGGTGGCAGCTAAGGGGATTCATAAACTCCCAGTGGGGCCTGATGCTGGGATTTAGGTGCCTAAAGTAACAGGGCTGGATTCAAAATGGGATTTTTGAGCCTTAGTATCAAGTGTTATTGGGAGCTAATGCGTAACACTATGAAGTCTGGAAATCAGAAGGAAAATAATTACTGACTGGTGACCTGGGCTCCAATCCTATAGCTGGTTCCACCTGGTTGGAAGGGGCAGATGAGTTCCCTCAGTCTGCAAACAAAATCAGTGAGATTCCAGTGGTGGTTCACGTAAGCCCAATAGTCTCTCCTCACACATCCAACTGCAGGATCAAGGCCTGGATTTGCCTGTCTGCTTCTCTTCCCGGCTTGAGTTTTTTCAAAGTGTAAGCAGGACTTACTGGGATTTAAAAATCTAGCCAAGTTTGAAGGTTTTCTGTGATGTGCTATACCTTGCTGCAGTAGTGCTTAGGAAATTCCTGTTTGCTATATGTTGTATTAATGGTCAAGTATTTTATCAGTTTACATAGAGGAATGTTATGGTGCAAGTGCAACCCAGATGCTTGCATTGCAGAATAGAGTGGTGTCAATAAGTGGGAAATCTGTGGCGGAGGATACATAATGTTTCCCTTTCTTTTGGGGGACTTGTTGGAACTGGCCAGGATGACAATGCAGGATGGGCCAGACCAGTACAGAAATTGGGTGTGGAAGGCACTAAGTGTGCTCATTAGCTCTTTGAAGCTACTTAGGGGACTTCTGTACCCAGCAGCCTCTGTGTGCGCTCTGCCAGTTGCTCTCTGAGGGGGCTGGAGGAGTTGGTAAAGAGAAGAATGGCGCAGCACAAGGATAGAAGTGTCCGTTGTAAGGACTGTGGTCCCAGGACTGTACTTCTTTCTTGAATGTAGAGGGCACGGTCCCTCTTTCAACTGCCACAGCAGACTAGAGTTTGCGGAGTGCTGTGCAAATTGCAGACTGTCACTGCGAGGGCTCAGGTGATAGTTGAAGGAAGCTGTTAGGAAACTTGAAGGAGCCTGTATGCCTTACAGAGGCCTTGGAAATGCTTTTAGGCTACATCTACACTGCAGTGCTATTTCAGGATACCAGAGTATCCCAAAATAGCTATCCTGTGTCTTCACAGCAAGCCCATTATTTCGGGCTCGCTATTCTGATGTTCCTGTAAACCTCATTCTACGAGGAGTAAGGGACATTTTGGAACAGCGCTTTATTTCGAAATTCGGCACTGTGCGCCAAATGACAAAATAAGCTATTTCGAAATAGCACTGAAATAAGATTTGCAATTTGCATAGCTCAAACTGAGTATCCTATTTTGAGCTTAGACGTACCTTCACAGAGCCTGAAAAGGGTAAAATATTCTCTTGGGGCTCTTCTCCAGGAGGAATTTATGTAGAAGAGCCCCAAGGGAGTATTTGACCCTTTTCAGGCCTTTCCCACACCTGTTGCTAGAATTCTTTGACAGTGTAAACAAGCACGTGGATAAGGGTGAGCCATATGACACAGGGTACATGGATTTTCACAAAGCCTTTGACAAGGTCACACAGCAAAGGCTCTTATGCAAAGTAAACAGTCATGGGATGAGAGGGCAGGTCCTTTCATGGTCAGTATTTGGTTAAAAGGAAAGAAAGGGTAGGAATGAATGGTCAGCTTTCAGAGTGGAGAGAGGTAAATAGCAGAGTCTCCTGAAGATTTGTAGTGCAACCAATGCTATTCAACATAATTTTAAATGATCTAGAAAAAGGGGATAAAGAATGAGGTAGCAAAGTTTGCAGGCAAGCAAAATTATGCAATATAAGTCTGAAGCTGACCTTGAGCAACGGGATCTCACAAAACTGCATGGCTGAGCAACAAAATGTCAGAAGAAATTCAAAACAAGGCACTTCGGAAAATGTGACTACCTGCTGTGGCTCAAGAAAGAGATCTTGGTGGTGTTGTGGTTAGTTAAATGTGCAGCACCTGATCTCCTCCTCTTTCCCCTCCCTCCCAAAAAAGCAAAAAGAATGTTCAGAACCATTCTGAGAGGGATAAATAATGAGACGACAAAATCATAATGCCAAAATACAAATCCATGGTATGCCCACACCTTGAATACTGCTTGTAGTATTGGTCACCCCATCTCAAAAAAAGTTAAAGGTTAGCTTAGAAAAGAGGTCATTGGGGCATACGATACAGGTCTAAATCAGGAATATTGTGGAGGAAGTGAATAAGGAAGTATTATTTACCCCTTCATGTAACAAGAACCAAGGGTCGCCTGGCTGAAATGATTAGGCACACGTTTAAAACATAAGGCAGTTCTATTTCATACAACCACCCTTTGCTAGGGATGGGCAATAATTTTTGCAGGAGGGCCACTTCACCAATTTTGGTAGTGGCCATGGGCCAGCTCCAGTCCCCGGAAGGGGCAGTACCTTGGCCAGAAGGGCTGATTCCCTCTAGGTTCTGCATGCCCCTGGTAGGGGGAGGAGACTTTGCGAGCTCTTCCCTCTTCCCCCTCCCAGGCCAATTGGGTTCTGGGGGTGGGGGAGCATGCTAAGTCTCTCACCATCCGTCCCTGCCCTGCCTGTAGGGAACCGTTGTGAACAGCTGGCAGTTCCCTCTAATTTAAAATTCCTTGAGCTTGATTACCTAGTTCAGTAGATTTCTTTAAAAGTATACAAAATGTTCAGTCTATGATTGTATGAAAAGGGAATCATATGGCCTAAAATTAATCTGTTAAATTTTAGCCTGGAAGATTAGTCTTAAATTGGGGCAAATACAGTTACTCTTAGGACAACATTTATGAAAATGCAGTCGATCCCTTCGACAATTTTTAAACATCCTTTAGACTAAAAGAGTTCTATGCTTGCTTAAGAATTCTACAGGCTATTTTCAAAATATATAAAAACCATCACATTTTATTAAATTTAAACCGAATTCATCCATATGTTGTCTCACTTTTCTGAGTGACTTTCTAAAGCTAAGTCTGAAGCATAATTGGTATTTCCCACACCATTTCAACACTTGACCACAGCTTCTATTTTCACACCAATTCCTCCAACTCACAAAGGTGACTGGCTCTATTTCTGGCCTACTTTCTGTGACTGGGATGGGGCAGAACAACCTGCTATTTTCAGTATGTTTCTTCAAACGTGTGTATAAAACATTTCCATCTGAAGGATCTCTATGGTGTGGGTATCTTTTAGGTAGATCATATTATATTACCAATCATTACTTTGAAGGGACCTTTACACCACCTCTTATGCTCTGATCATTTGATGGATGGATCGTCACAATAAATGTCTCGAGCAACAAAAAGAGATGTCTGAGCATGAATCTTCTAAGCATAACTAAGGAAGTTCCGATCACAAATGCAGCAGATCTTCTAAAAGTATCAGTTGTTTTTCAATGCTTATGAAAGGTATCAGATTGCCAACCCTGGAGAGGGATGTCCTCTGTACGTCTGATCTTGTGAGGCAGTGAGCATCTTCAATTCCTATTGGCCCTTACTAAGGGTATGTGTAGACTACATGCCTTTTTCGAAAGATACTTTCAAAAGATACTCTTTCGAAAAAGAGCATCAGACTACAACCAGTACTTTTGAAAAAGCAAGCTGTTTTTTCGAAAGAGAGCACGCAGGCAGTCTGGCTGCTCTCATTCGAAAAAAGCAGTTTGCATTATATAGTGCCTTTTTTTCGAAAGAGCACTTTCGAAAAAAGGTGTTATTCCTCATAAAAAGAGGTTTTCTGTGGTTGGAAAAACTGCCACGTTCTTTCAATATACTTTCGAAAAAACGTAGCAGCAGTCTAGATGCAGGGGAATCTTTTTCGAAAAAAGGCCACTTTAAAAAAAACAAAAAAAAAACCCCTGTGGTCTAGACACACTCAGTGTTGTGATGCTGCTCAAGTCGTTGAAGAGTTAAGCCCTGTAGCCACAGGAAAAGTATAGCACAGACAAGGCAGGAAAAATGTGCCTTATGTCTGGAGGAATCCCTGCTAGGGATGAAGGCCAGTTTCGTGGTTCATTCAATCCCTGGCCTCTGAGATTCCCAACAAAGATGCCAATGTATGCTAATGTCACGAAGGGTGAGGGGGCAGTATTTTGTGATGTGGGCATTTGAGCCTTGAGCCAGCGGAGTATTTTAAGATTTAAGCACTTTGGCTATGTCTGCACTGGCAGGTTATTGTGCAAGCGCACTGCCCTCTTGCGCAAGAGAGCTTACCCCTCTTAGAAAAGAGTGTAGCTCTTGCACATGAAGCCCCCTCTTATCACGCTGTACTGCAAATCTTCTTGCGCAAGAGCGGGTGGGCAGTGTGGACGCTCTGCAGAAGAATGGCCGTTCTTGCGCAATAACCCGTCAGTGTAGACATAGTCATAGAGTATATTTGCAAATCCGGCCCAAAGATGTCTATTGGGCTTTTCATGTGTTTAACCTGTTTGCAACTTAAGGCACTTAAATATCTGGCCCTTTGACTCTAATGGGAAGACTCGTACTAACCTATGCATTTAATTGTTTTGCTGGGTTTGGCCCTTATCCCTGAGGAATTAGGGTGAAGGGACTTGGAAAAAAGAAATGTGTACCTACAGCTCATTTATTGCATGAGTCGCTACACCATTACAATACAAACGCTCCACCTCTTAGAAGATTTTAATTCAGCAACACACATTTGCACACAGCTCTGCAATGGAATATACAGAAACAAATATGTATAAAATGACAACTTTTAATAAAAAAGTTAGTCAGCAGCAATGGACATACTTGTGTAGAATTTAATTGTCAAATAGTTTAGTTATCCCCACATAAGCATTGAAAGTTCATGGCTGTTTATAGTTTCAATCATTTTGTATAAATATGCACATGTTATTGATACTGGCATAGGAATAGGACAGTTCGGCTTCATTTAAAACAAAGATATACATACACATGTGTATAAAAGTGATTTTTCCCACTCTCCTCTGTCTCCCCCCCCCCCCCCACCCCGTTATCTTCCATGAATGGTTTTTTTTAGAACCTGGAAACCAGTCCTACAATTGTTAATCATGTAAATGTCCCTTGCTGACATTAATGGCACTGCTTGCCTGCATGAAGATTACTCATGTGAGTAAGATCTGCAGTGACCTCCCAGCAGAACTAACAAGCATGTCAAACACAAGTGAAAGATATTTACAATCTGTGCAAGTAGCATTTTATTGATTAAAGAGGTCTGTCTCAGAAGCAATAAACATCAGAAAGGCACTGTGGCAAACATTAGCTGGTGTCTATTACAACTTTTTTTGCAGTTTTGGGTCTCATCTAAACAGCAGTACTGTACTAGATGAGTACTTGTGAGGAAGGGGAATGTTAGTGGGGATTCAGGGTTTGGAGTTGCAATGAGGAATTTAGTGCACAAAAAAGTCTGTTCTCAAGTTTTCTCACCCATACAGCAAAAACCTCCCTTCTTGTGCAGTCATTTGGTTAGTTTTCTAACTGTAAAATAGTGCCAGCTACTTCCAGTATTAACCACTCCCTGCCCCCTAAATAACAATCATAAATGTGTTTTAGTTCCAGTAAATGCTACTTTATACTGCTGAAGAGTGTAAGAAGGAATTGATATTGAAATAGAATTGACTACTTCATACAGTTTATCTAAAGAAAATTTAAAATGGTATGGCTGGATTCTCTTACGCCGGTCTCACAACTATAGCTCGCTGACTTCATTATTTACACCAGAGAAAGTGAGAAGGGGACTATCTGGCCTTATCTAAATTTTGGTTTCAGCCACACTGATGCAACTACATCAGTAGCTGAAGAGATAGCCTAAGGCTATAGACCTTTTAGTAGCCTAGCTGAACTGAAGCAGTGGCATTGCTGTAAGAGCTTCTGTATAGCCACTCCTAGCGGAGTGAGAGAGCACTCCTGTTGGCATAATGAGGCCACCCCCAATGAGCAGCAGTGGCTATCTTGGCAGGAAAGCATCTTCTGCTGACATAATGTTGGTTGGGGGTGTGGGTTTTTTCCACACCCCTGAATGACAAAAGTTTTACCAACAAACGTGTTAGCATTTTAAGTGTAGATGTAATACTATAAGGCAGCCACTGCATCGCTTCAGTGGAGGCATTACCTACGCCTACAGGAGAGGTTCTCCAGGCAGCAAAGGTAATGAGAAGTGGCAGCTAGTTCAATAGAAGAATTCTTCTGATGAATTAGCCCTGTCTACATGGGACTTAGGTTGCTTGAGAGTGCTATCCAAGGGTGTGGATCTTTCACACCCTAGACTGTAGTAGTTAAACTGACCTAATTGTCTATTGTAAACAAATGCAATCCAATGGTGTAAACCACAACTGATCCTGTGGCAGCTTATCTTGGTTTCAAGCAAGTCATGATTTACACTGGTCCACTGCATCTACACTAGATGTTTGCACCTCTACAGACATATTGGAGGCTACAAACCTGAGTGTAGGTCTCTGGCATGTGGCTTGTATAAGATTAGAATTAGAAGTTCATCAGTTTAAATTAGTGAAACCCAAATCATATTATTCCATGTTGAAAAACTCTGAGAAGGGAAAAAGGGTTTCTCTCATGGAGCTTCTATTGCACTCTCCTCAGGGTCAGGTGTATGTGGCTTTATGGGCAGATCCTGAGGTGCACCATCCTACCTGTAGAGTCTGAGGGTCCCTGGAGAAATTAAATTTCACTCCTGTAGATTCCACCCATTTACATGGAGTGTAACACACGTGAGAGCCACTGCACACAGGCAAGGCTCACAATGGGATATGCATTTCTGACTGGAAAATACAACTTGATCCTGGAAGTGTTTTTAGTGCCTCTCAGAATTAAGTTCCTGTAAGGACTTGTAGAGTGTCAAAAGTGCTGAAGACACATACAGATTTACTTTTTTGTAAATGAGGCCCTAAATCTTCTTTTATCCCATGTGAAAGATATGACTTCCAGGAACAGCCATAAAAAGATATATGTGTGGGGGTGGGGGGAGGAGGAGAGGGGTTTAATTAGAGAAAAGATCTATCTTTTTTTTTCCCCAGTCCTGCCACTTCTCACCTGACTTGCTTTTATAAACAGTAACATTACCATTTTGTAAAGTGTATATTGATGCTAGTTAAAAATTGATCTCACTTTTTGACATAAATTTTTTTTTTTAATTAAATCCTCTGAAAAAAACAATTTCTGCTTTTAAAAACTGAGACTTGTTGGGTAAAAAACTTAAGTTTTTTTCAGTGATTGAAAACTTGCCTTTTAACATTCATTCTTTAATTTTTCCTTTTTTCCCTCTGAAATTTTTCGGGGTGGGGAGAGAGAATGATTTCACAAACAGCTCTAATGAATGCCTCTTAAAATCCCTTACTGATACCTGCTAAATACCTTACTCATAAAAACGAAAGAGGAGACTTTTCAAAGGGACAAAGGGCAGTTGGAGCCTAACTCCTATTGATTTTCAAAGGGATTTAAGTTCCCAACTCTCATTTGTACCTTGAAAACCTCTCCCCAAAGCTAAAAGTCTCGTGGAGTTGAACTAACTCTGTGACTTTCTTTTTGAACAGTCAGAATGATACGGCGGAAAAAGTACAAGTGTCCGGCAGGACACTGCAGTCCTGCTTTTAGGGCCCAATCCAACAAAATTAGCTTTAAGAGCCTGGCCGATAAGATCATTGAGAGTTCCATGCCTGAAGAGCAAGCAGGAACAGATCTTTAACTCAGACAGCTTTCCCCCTGAAAGTAGGACTGAGTATACACAGCAGGATATGGCCCTGATATACTTGTTTCAAACAGTGCCTACCCTGTGCTTATGGTAAGTAGTGACAATTCCTTGTAGACAGTCATTTTTAAGCTGTTTTTTTGTTAGTCCCCTCAATACAGATTTTAAAACACATTTATTCTAAATCCTTTTTAGAGCTTGAATTTAAAACATGATTTAACATTACAATATGTGAAATCTCCACTTGCAACTTCGTTAACAGAGAACATCTGACTCCAGGAGAAAAATCGCTTTCAGTTACGTTGTCAGTGTTCTTCTATGCATTAATTCTAAGTTCCCACAACTGTAACTCCATTGTGTTCCATGTCATAAATAAGAAATTGCATGATGACAGTTAAAATTCAAAAGCACAAATGTTTCTCCTTGCTGCTTTTTTTAGTCTGAGCGTAGGGTTTTTGTTTTGTTGTTGTTGTTGCTGATTTTTTGCCTCTAGCAGATGTTAACTTGCAGTAATGTTATAACTGCTCCCGCTGATGTATTTATGGTAATATTAAAGAATGCAAGCAAATACAAGAAATGTTGCTATTTCGTAAATAAAACAAGAAACAATTTCTACTGAGTCTGAAGAAGGCTGTTACATTTGTGGTATTAAACTATACCTCCTCCCCAGCACCTTGGTTATTCCATTACTTTGAGGAGAAATCTTAAATTAGCTTTAAGAAATACAGCCCTGACTTGCATTTTATACAGTCCTCGCTGAAGTCGACTGAGTGGCAGAGTGTAAACCCAGTGGAGTTTGGTCCGTAGAATGAATACAGAAGAGCTCCCTTGTCTTTCTTGCATTCTGGGTTGTGGTCCCTTTAACCGTGGAAAAACAGTTACAAATTGTTCCCAGAGCTAAACCACTTAACATCTTGGCACTTGGTTGTTTTTAACTTTAACAATAGGCACTGTTCACTCCTCTGGATATCTGCCTTTTATTCTGTAATCAAGCAGGAATACTGATGAAAGGCTAGTCACAGCTTCTCGACTTCTCCCCCTGGTATCAGTGTGGTGGCATGTGATGATTCCCATGGGGCGTGTTTGATCCAAGAAAGCCCAGCCTCTGCTTATTTTTTCTTTGTTCTGTCATCTAAGGTGGAAAGGGAGATAAAGATGAGAGGTTTTGACTATGATGTAGACGCAGCACATGCAATTCAGTGCAGTAGCATTAGAAGGGAATTTTTTGCAAAGTACACACAAGCAAAATAAATGGATTTTTCATCGTTAAAAACCAAGTACAAGAGTCCTTTGAAATATGATATTGTCTCATGCAAAGAATGGACTTGTGTGTGCGTGGCTGGGGTGGGGGAACAGGGCTGCTGACGGCGGGGGAGGAGCGGGCAAGGAGAGGCAGTTGGTTGCCTGGGGCGACTTATTCAGAAGGGCCAGGGCTCTTGGCTGTTGCCATTGCTACTGTGGCAGCAGTGATGACTGGAGCCCCAGGACCTTTTAAGTTGCCACCAGAGCCACACACAGCATGTGCTGGGTGGCTTTGAAGGCAGCCAGGGGGTAGCACTGATCCCCTACCCCTTCCACCAGAGTACCTTTCTCCCGCCCCCCACCTTACCCTGGGGCCTGGGTATAGGCTGTAACTCCAGAGAGTTAAACTAAAATCCCCTAGTCTGCAGCTATATCCTATGCAAGGCTCAACCCATTATAAAAATTGAATTCCCCCCACTTTGCTGTTAGGATTTCAAAATTTAACTTCTTGCTTAGCTGTTCACTAGTTGCGTTTAATGGCATAAAAACTCATTCTGGGATCATATCTGTGAACCTTTTCTAAACTGTATTGTGCTGGAACTAAAACCTCATAGAAAAGTGCCCTGATCCTGGCCCAAGACAGAATCTAGTTCTCTAAGCATGTGTTCATATATCAGTTTTCTACTAGGGATGTTAAAACGGTTAACCAGGAATCATGAGGCTTACGGGTGTGCTTACCCATTAACCAGCCCTTGCGGATGAACTCCAGTGGTGGCTAGCTCTGCAGGGCCAAAGCAGCCCCGGCTGGGGATGGGTTGGTGGGCCAGGTGGCGGAACCCCCAGTCATGGCAGGCCAGGCAGCAAGTGCTGAGTCAAAACGATTAACTGGTTCAACATCTCTATTTTCTGCCCAACTCAGAGACACTTACCTGTTCCTTGAGCTCAGCAAGCTGACCGGAGAGCTGTTTTACAAGGCTCATGGTTGACTCCAACTTCTCTTGCAGGTTTCTAATTTCATTTTGCTCATTGTCCCCTTCGTTGCTAACCAGGGACATGGCTCGCATGCGAGGGAACCAGTCCAAATTCTTCTCCTACATGTAAATACATTTTTTAAAAAAAGTTAATGTTATTCACCCGGGGCTCTAGAAAGAGAACTGTGTGGGCTTCTGCTGCATCACACCCACTGGAGGAGAGATTAAGGAACATTAATATGGGAAACTACAATATTATAAAACATTAAAAGTTGTCTGTCCACAAAGGAAATAGCCAGGGAAAAATCTTAGCCTCATTGAGGTCAGAGACTAAATTCGCATTGCCTTTAGCGAGGCCAGGTTTTTCACCCCAAGAGAGAAACAGAGGTTGCCTTATGATTCCAGGAATCCAACCTTTCTGTATTCACACGGTTTATAAATATTGATTAGGGCGCTCTACTCTCAAGTGGGCTGCTCTCCTGTGTAGGAATGCTGGCAGAGAGGTGTGCAGCACGTCTAGGGCCAGCCCTCGTGGGGATGGGAAGAGAGCATCGTACTTCAAGCCCTGCTCTGGCTCCAGCCTTGCTCCTCCTCTAGCCCCATTCAGTCCCAAATCCAACTGCATTTCCAGGCTGGCTCTAAACTCAGCTGCAGCTCCACTTGACACCTCCTTCATCTCCAGCCAGGCTCTGCCCTCATCCCCTCCCCGCCCCAGACACAGCTCTTCTCCCCACCCCTAGTTATGCCCCCAGCTCCATCTTCATCCCAACCCCCACTGTTAAGGAAGTAATGGCAAGGGGGGGGGGGTGAGTGAAAAAGAGCAGCACTGATATATACGCAGGCTTAAAAAAAATGCAGTGAGTAGTTTATGCAAGATGGGTGGAGTAGCACAAAGGGGATTGTTCAGCGTGACTTTGGAATGGTGGAAGTGCTCTTGAATATGCATGCAGTACAGAACTGATGTGTGCGCGTGAGGAAGGGAATACTGCCCTGCCTGGGGAATGGGAAGAGGTGCCTGGGCCATGCTGCAGTTCCAGGTTGGGATTAGAATCTAGTGTTCTTTAAGCATGAGACAAGAAAAAGGTTCCCATGTCTAGTAGCACATTACACACACAGGCCCAGACTTCCATGCAGAAATAGGTTAAATCAGGGCCATGCCTTCGGCAGCAGATAAAAAAGTTGCCACATGATGTCATTACAATTAAGTGCTCTAGAACATGTTCCTTCCAGGCTCCAATATACCCTGCAGTAGCGGGATGGCTGGGGGCTCTCCACCCCAGCTAGAGCAACTTCCCTAGACAGACGGGGGACGGTTACTTATGCTGGGGCCTAATCCAACCCATGACACTCTGGAGCCAAGAGCTATCCTGCTTATATTGTTAGTTTTTGCTCTTTGAAGAACATGCAGGTGAAGGGGAATGTAGCCATAGACTCTGTTAGTCTAGAAGTTGAACCTCTCTAGGCGGGCACCCTCCGGACCTGACTGGAGCCAAACCAGAGAATTTGCCGAACCACGGGAAGTCAGTGTTACCTAGCAGCCTTGCCAACACTTCCACTGCTTACTGGGCTCTTAGAAGATATTTAGGGATCTGTTAGAGCTAGATAACAGCACAGAACACTAAGGGTATGTCTACACTACCCTCCTAGTTCGAACTAGGAGGGTAATGTAGGCATACCGCACTTGCAAATGAAGCCCGGGATTTGAAAGTGCGGTATTCCTACATTACCCCACTAGTTCGAACTAGCGGGGTAGTGTAGACATACCCTAAGAGCCAGGACTGGTGGCTGTAAACAAACTTTATGGGACAGCGGGAGACGTGGCCATACCCATGATAAGTGGATGTCAGCCTAACTAAAATCATGCTGGACCATGGATGTTGCTGGACCAGAGTTTGCCAGTCTAAAGAGATGCAACCTGCACTTTTATTTTCATTGCACCACATACATCTAAAAGTAAATTTGAAACCCTGAATGTTTTTTCTCTATTTCATGTGAGGTTTCTAATAAATTTCCATCCAGCTGTTTCTGGTCCTGTCACACTAAAACTACAAAATGTGAAGGGAGTAATATTGTGCAGCTTCATTACATTTTGCAGTACAGGGCTGTCAACCACATAAGTTTGTGAAATGCAGCCTTCCTTAGCTGTGCTTTGTAAACCCAGGGATCTCATGATGATTTATTGTGCAAATATATAATTCACTTTTTTTTGTGGGGGATAATTCATTCAAATCAAAATCTTATTTTACCAGCTCTGTTGGTGAGTTTTAATTGAACATGAACACACAGGCTGCGTGGTAATTTCAGTTCTGGTGTACACTTATGATTACAAGATTAACATTAATTTTCCACAAATCTTC
Source organism: Pelodiscus sinensis (assembly GCF_049634645.1). NCBI lineage: Eukaryota > Metazoa > Chordata > Testudines > Trionychidae > Pelodiscus > Pelodiscus sinensis. Next base: position 119,374,948 of record NC_134711.1, read on the forward strand.
TGGTATACAAAGAACTTTAGCATATACTTAACTGAAAGCACATGTGCAGTCTTGTACTTAGTCAAGCTTATGTGTAAGTATATTGCTGGACTGGCACCTATTTTGGCAAACATAACTGTCCACAAACTTGTCTGACATTTGCAGAATGCAAATTCAAAAGTTGTGCAGGAAGACCACAGATGCTACTTTCATTTGGATCTGAATATTCCTGGAAAATTGTCATGTAGCCACGTTCGTGTCTCTTCCTTGAAGAATCTAAGGTTATAAAATACAATGCTGCATTGCTGTAGAAGGCAGTAAATAGAGGTGGTACCTACTCCCTTTTGCTACATCTGAACATCAAGATAAACCGTGACCCAGGCTGGCAGGATGAGAGTAGTTTCAGACTTGCTGCTCCTGTACTGTTGAGCGCTGATGTCATTACTGTGCAATACCCATTGTTCCTTTCTAGTCCCTGATTCTCCAAAACACAATGCATTGTTTGGTCTGTTTGGATTTTTTTTAATTGAGTTGTTGTTGGTTTTGTTTTAGGTTTTTTTTTTTTTTTTCATGATTTCTAACCTGTACATAGGGCCTTACCAAATTCACAGCAATGAAAAATGCATCACAGGCCATTAAATCTGGTCTCCACCTGTGAAATCTAGTCTTTTGTGTGTTTTTACTCTGTACTCTACAGCTTTCATAGGGGAAGCCAGTGTGCCTCAAATGGGGAGGGGGGGGGGGGGAAGGGAATCCTGATCCAATGGAGCTGCAGGGGGTGTCACAAGATTATTATGGAAGGGGTCATGATGTTGCCTTCAGAGCTGGGCAGCTGGAGAGTGGTGGCTTTTGGCCATGTGCCTAGCTTTGAAAGCCACCCTTAGTTTTTCAGTGCTGCCTTAAGAGATGGGCTCCTGGCCAGCAGCTGCTGCTGCTCAGCTCTAAAGGCAGCATCGCCATGAGCAGTAGTGTAGAAGTAAGAGTAGCAGTACCACAACCCCTCCTACAATAACATTGCCACCCCCAACTCCTTTTGGACCCCCTACAATTACACTGCCAACAATTCACATTAAAGTAGCTGAAATCGTGAAATTTATGTTTTTTTTAAAATGCCTTATGTCTGTGAAATTGTCCAAACTGGACTGTGAATTTGGCAGGGCCCTATCTATACAGAACTGATATAGTCACAGGAACATGATATATATTTGAAATAATTTTTGATGCTGGAACATTAGGGTCTGATTTCAATTTGCCTGTTCTATGCACCCCCATGCCACCTATTCCCCCGCGCCCACCCCCCCCCCCATCCTCTGCACAGAGCACTACTTTTTTTTTGGAGGGGAAGGGAGGGAGAGGTAGGGCTGCAGTACATGGTACTTTGCATTAGTGGAAGACTGGGCAGTGGTCCTTAGTAGTCCTTTACTGCTGGCATAACTCAGAAGAGCTCTGAATTACTTCAGCCCCTCCCCTCTTCAGCTTTGCTTCTACAAAGTGCCAGTAAAGTTGTGCAAAACTCTAACAAAACCCATTTCAGCTGGCTGTGGCTTTAATTACAAACTGGAAGACTTGGCCAAAGTCAAGCCAAAAGGTTGGTTGAGGACCAAGAGCTTGGACCGTTTTGAGAGGATCCGAGCCAGCTGATGCATTTGCATGGAAAACTGACCCTGTGAAGTGAAACAGTTGACTTTTGCATTGCACTTCCTGCCAGCCCAAGAAGTGATGGGTCAAATAACTGAACACAGATCTTTCCCTTGGCAGTTTAGAGCTCTGTCAACAGAGTGGGCAGAATATAGCTCTTTGGATGCAGTCAACACACAGAGGCTAATGTTATCCCATCCGTAATGCAGTCAAATTGCATTTTTGTATTACAAAATTTTAAGTAGATTTGGAATTTATCAGAACAGTAGGAAAATACATTCTGTTCCCCCAGTCTGTCTCATTTATAAATATATACTTTGAATAGGTGGAATCTCATAACACACACAGTTATTAAATTCCCTTGCTGAACTGTTTACTTCTGTCAGTCAATATTAACTCACTTTCTTGCTGCACTCTGAATTGCGAAGTTTTATAACAAGACAGTGTGAAAAGATGGTCCAGGACATAGGTGTTACCTTATTCTGCGATGCTATAGCACTCTATATTTCCAGCACTTGCTAGTGGAGCCTAAATATTGTGTCCCAAAACTAGAAAATTTCAAATTGCAGAGGTTTCTTTGCAGGCAGGGTTTATAGTGAATATTCTATGCAAGGGTGGCTCATTGACTGCCAGTCTGCACTAACGTCCTTTTTACCTTGAGTTGATTGCTTGCCAACTAACTTGAGGTAGGTAACTTTTTTCGTAAAGGCTAGATTGGATGCTACTCCCTAAAGTTTACTCTGGGATGTCAATGTTTAGGAGTCCCCTTAACCAGACGACACATGTTAAAACTACAACTTGCCCTGTTTACTCTAGGAGTTAAATCTAATTGACTTGAAGTGAGGTGCCTGCTGATTGCACACGATGTTGACTCTGAGAGCCCATGTGCCAGTTCTTAGCTTTTCCCAGAACATGATCCCAAATTACACTAAAAGCTGTGCCTTTCCCACCCAGCTAGCTAGAGAAGGAAAGTGGTCGTGGCTGGTTTATGAGTGCCGTACACACCCTTAGCTTATGCCTTAGTCTAGTGCAGTGGTTCCCAACCTTTTGGGGCTGCTGGGAGCCCGGGGGCAGGGCCACTCATGTGCCAGGCGCCTGGGGGCGGGGCTGTGCACACGCTGCATGCCCGGTGCTGGCGCTACTCCTGTGCCATTCGCCCAGGAGTGGAGCTGCCCATACGCCATGTGCCCGGGGCTGGTGCCGCTCCTGTGCTGCGTGCCCAGCAGTGGGGCTGCCCAAATGCCGCGCACCCGGGGCTGGAACAGCCCATGCGCTGCATGCCCGGGATGGGCGCCGCTCCTGTGCCGCGCGCCCGGGGGTGGGGCCAGCCCTGATCACTCGGCGGGCGCACAGAAATGGCCTGGTGGGTGCCATGGCGCCCGTGGGCACCGCGTTGGGGACCACTGGTCTAGTGGTTAAAGCCTTACCCTGGGAAATCCAGCTGTAAGGTTCTAATGCTGCACCCCCCTCCCCGCAGACCAGGGAGACGGGGAGCAAAGCCGCGGAGCACGCCCGCAGGGGGACAGCTCAAGCGCGCCCGGGCTGTCCCGCTGCGGGCGTGCTCCAAGGCTTTGCTCCCCGTCTCCCTGCAGACCAGGGAGACGGGGAGCAGATTTTCTCGCCCCAGAGGACGGGGGCGGCGGACCGCGGCGCATCTGGGCGTCCCACCGCTCCCGTCCTCCGGGGCAAGAAAAGCCCCGTTCGTAACTGCAGATCCGACATAAGTCGGATCCGCGTAACTCGGGCACTGCCTGTATCTCCAGTGGCTGGTGATGGGACACTAAATGGGAGAGTTCTGAATTTCAAATACAAATTCTTTCCCAGCTGTCTGGCTGGTGGGACTTGCCCATTTGCTCAGGATCTAACTGATCACCATCTTTCTGGTCAGGAAGGAATTTTCCTCTTGGCTCAGATCGGCAGACTCTGGAAGTGGCAGTGGGGGTTACCATTCTCTGTAACATGGGGCACAAGTTGCTTGCAGGTTTAAGATTTGAGGATTTTCAGCCAGAGGTTAGGGGTTTATTACAGGAGAGGGTGGGTGAGGTTCTGTGGCCTGCAATGGGTAGGAGGTCCGATTATATGATCATGATGGTCCCTTCTGGCTCTAAAGACTCTGACTTCTATTACAATTGTCTTTCCAGTGCTCACTACATACTGCCCAGGTATGCTGCATTGCTCTGCTGTATTTTGTTGTTTTAGAAACATACTACCGGTAATTTGTTTCTATTGGCAGGGCACCATCATGTACTACTTAACATCTTCAGGTAGACAATGCTTTTCTGCCCCAAATATTATACTGCTATTAATAATCCCCTAGCCTGTATTTTCGTGGTGAAAACTTGGTCCCAATGAAGTCAGTGAGGCTAGGATTTCACCACTGATCCATATTTATGATCAGAACCATTATTAGGAAATAATGCTGGGGAGAAAAATCCATCTGGATCCATCACTTGTGTCTCAGCATGAAAACAGATGTCAAGCAGTGTTGGTTTGTGACACTATGATGTATGCCCTTTCATACCTACTACATCCAGGCTTTTATAGCACACCGCTTTCCTCAATTTTGCAGTTAAAGGCAAGATCCAGTCTTAAAATCTCTAGTTATAAAGCTCCCACAGCCACTGAAAAGGAAAAAAATATAAATCTTTAACCTGTCTTGTGCGTTATGACACAGTGCCACAACTGTTTTGTGATTTAATCACACTCAATAATAATTTGGCTCAGTGCATGATTCAGCTAATTCACTATTTGATAAACGTTCACCCTAAACTACAAGCAAAATAGCTTCCTGCAAATCCTGTTTGACACTTTAATGTTGAGACTGTATTTGATAAGCAATCTGCCCTGTGTAATATAGAGAAGAGAATTACAAATTGTTAAGCATCTATATGAATGGCGAATAACTCAAGGAAAAGAAACCTCAGCAATTACAGATAAATCTTTCCACAGTAAGAATACTAATGCCTGGTGCTACCACTGTGCTGATCCATTCTGTATCTTCACAGCTGGGGGGTGTGAGCAGTGGGAGGGGAAATAGAAATATTTTTGCTACCAAAGAAAGGTTGTGATCAAAACATGAAATTGTAGTCTGCTTTAATAACTTCATTTGATTAAATATTTTTGTAGCCCACAGTAGAAAATATCTTTAATTCCAAAATACCAAATGCATTGCATGATTATTGTTCAGAAATTTCAATGTGGTGTTAAGAGGTTTGGGGAATGTATGTATGGCAGAAAAAGCTGTGGTTGGGTTGGGGTTTTTTGTTTTGTTAAATGAGCAATGGACAAGGTTTTCAAAAGTGATTTTTTTTGTAATGGAAAATCTAGGCATCCAAAACAGAGGCAAAGGGAATTCCTGAAAAATCAGGCCCATTTAAGGATAGGGTAATCCCAAATGGAGGCAATCACAATAACTTTTGCCAATCATAGCCATTGTATGTGATGTTAATCGTATTAAGTACAACCAAATACAGTACATCCCTCCCACAGTTGAATTAATTTAGAACTTTTCTGTTTCCTCTCTTCTGCCCATGGATTGCTCCAGTGATGGTGCTTTGTAGTTTGCACTACCCCAGTAAGTTTGTTCTAACCAGCCTTGAGTTCTTATTTCATTTCCAACTGTCGTTGGGCCCAGCTATGGGCCAAACCATCCCTGTTGCCACTGTGAGAATGCTGTTGTCTTATAAAATCTGCAGGTGATTTTAGAGGGCAGGATTAGAATGCCAAATGATCTTGACAAATTGGTATGAAATCACTAAGGTAAAGATGGGAGGGAAAAATCAAATGCACAATGACAAAATGGGGGATAACTGGCTAGGGATGGTAGTACTGCTGAAAAGGATCAGGATGGGACTCCTCTGCTGTTTCTCTGTCTCCTCCTAATCACTATCTTAGACCTGAGAACTACTGTACATATCTTCATAGCTCCCGACAACATCATCTGAGCATAGAATTTGGCACTCAATATTTGCTGCTTTTTTAAATCCCCAAAGTTACTAGTAGATGTGACAGATTTACTTTGCACCTATCTACAGTTTTGTCAGTCACGGGTAGTGACTGTGGTTTGAGAAAAACACTTTGGATTGGAGTTAACTAAATTAATATAATCCCTGGTCTTGTACACAACATCTGGTACAGACATTAGAAGATAAATGTTCTTGTTGTTTTTAAACAGATGTTGATACAAAACACAGCCATAAATCATAGAGTGTATGTGGATATAGACTGTTTCTACTAAACAGAAATTTACTATTGCATTTGAAATGGCAATGAATCTTTCACTCCTATTTTACTCACATCAATGCAGAACTTTTTAAAATGGACTATGCATATATTTCACCTTAATTTTAGCTTCCTCATCAGAAAGTAGAAGAACAGGTAATGTGATGCAAACCTGTGGAAAAGTACACAGGGCTCTCTAATTGTCCTTTAAAGCTCAATTTGGTCCTTTTGTTAAATCATGTAGGTTTAATTTGTTAAATTCATTCCCAATAAGAACATTTTAGTGAATACATTGGCTGGTTGGATTGACTCCCGTTGTGTATTTCTGCTTGTGCCATTTCATGCCATTCTTGCTATTTACACGTTAACAAATTATGTGTACTGTTGTACTGAATACCCTTTTACTGTTTTTAAAATGACGTGGTGCTCTTGCAAGGTACCAAAACAAAAAGACTGGAGCCAGGATTCAAACTTTCTCCGCTTTTGCGTGCGTAACTGCATGCTAGCCTTCTACTAGGCTTCTTCTAGAAAGATAACGAGTCAGGAAGGTAGATTAGTGTTTAAGTACATTCATTCAGTCGTTGGTGTGTCTGCAGGAAGTGCCAAAAACGCTTGCCAGCTAGTGTCATTGAACGTACTTGTTTGAAACAGTCAGTTAAACAAACAAAAGTCAGGCACAATACCTTGCTACTATCCACTAGCCCATAAAAGTTTTGAGTAGATCATTTTGTTGAATGTGTGCATTCTTTACACTTAATTTTCTTGCACAGTTTGCCTATTCAGGGTGAAAACTGATAGCGCTTGTAGCCTCAGTTTGGCAAAGCAGAATCTCTAGGTAATTTAAAAGCACAGCTGAAGATTTATTTTTTGGATATATAAGGCATGACTCTGTTTTCAGTTGCACATGTGATATACCACTATAATTCCATTAACTGAAATAGATCATTCCAAATTAGGATGCTCCCAAAGACGGTTTAAAACTGGATCTGAATTTTGGTCGTTGGGCCCATTTTGACATAGCTATTAAGTGCCTCCATCATATTTAAAATAACACTTTTTATTATATTGAACTTATTACAGAACTATGGTATATATTGCAGTCCATGTTCCTCACAGTAATATTATAATTTTGTACAATTCAGGGACTATAAGATGTCATGGAAAAGTTATGATTTGCTGAATATGAATAACCTATTTGTGTACACTTTTTTTGTATTCAAAGTTATGAATATTGACTAGGGATCTGTATTTAAAATGGGCGTACTCTGGAACACACCCAGAGCCAACCTTTCAGGTACAATGAAGAAGCCGGACAGTGCTAATGGCTCATCAACAAAGCCAATGGGCTGTAAACTAGTGTAAGCTTTTGGTAGATGTTCTGACCCGTCTGTAAGCAATGGCTGCAGCGACGCTGGGAGGGCATGTGGCCAGACCACTTGACTCTGGCCTCCACCTTGAATATCGGTGTTTTCCCACAAACTGAGTTTGGGCCCAAGGCTGTGCTATCACTTAAAATCTCTCTCTGTAATTATTTCATTTTTGGCTTTCGCTCCCAACTTGACCTGTTTAGTTCAAGTGCTTGGGAATCTTAGCTCAAGCAATGGGACTGATCCATTTCCTTTTCAATTTGAGCGAGAGGCAAACTCTGATCTTATGTAGTATAGTTCCCTGTGCAGCACAAGACGGTATCATTTGGGATTAATGCTCAAAGGGTGGGTGTGCCTGGGAAGCTGGGGGTTATCATGGCTCTGGCTATGGTATTGTTGATTCATGCAGGGGCTGGACATAGAGCCTGCATGTAACTGCAGCTGGGTGTGTCCCTACCTGTGTGAATGCTGGCGGAAATGGAGGACCAGGAGTGGGACTGCTGCTTGTCACAGTCCTAGAGTGTGAAAAGGAGCCCAGACTGAGTCAGCAGGCTTTATGGCACCCCACTTCCAGGATATCCCCAAAATTGCATTACAGTTTTTACAGCCAAATTTGCAAAGGAGCAGCAGAACAAACAGGAAACTTTTTAAACCATATTTAGTTGCGAGGAAGAGGTCCCTTTGCTGGTTTTGTCTAATATATCTGAATTGGAGGCAGATTCCACAAGGTGCTGGGCATTTTTCTGCAATGTACCAAGCATCCTCAACCACACTAAGTTCAAAAGGTGCTCAGAAACAATACAGAGTGTTGTCGTGGGGCTTAAAATATCTACTTACTCAAATTGTGAATGATGATTTTCTTTTTTGATCTATGGGTACATCTAAAATAGAAGAAGTTGCTGCCTTATGATCCGTTCTCTGCTGATGGTTGAAATACCTTAGTTTGCAGAAAGAAAGGGCTAAACAACACTCTGCTGCCCAGTTCTGTTTTAAAAATTGCTAATATTTAATTAGTTCTATAGTGTACAATCCAGTTGCGTTTTCAAATTGAGACCAACCACCTGTTTAGTTTCACACACTCAGAATGATCTTGTGGTGAAATTCTGACAATGAAACTCAAAACAAGAAAATCTCTTAATTGCACATAAATAAAATACTGGGCACAAAAAGGGGGTTCACTAAATATGGTTTAAAAAGTTTCCTGTTTGTTCTGCTGCTCCTTTGCAAATTTGGCTTTAAAAACTGTAATACAATTTTGGATTGAATTTTGTAGAGGATTATAGTAGGCTCTATTCTAGATAAATTGGCTGCATCCAATTTGCAATCTGTTATTTACTTTTATTTCAAAATGCCTTCCTGAGACAATTGTATATATGACTATATCTGGAAAAGTTGTTGGTAATATTGCAAGACTGCATGATGTAAAAAATATATCACTGTCATTTAAACTGAACAAAAAGATTCCTATTTTTCGATACAGCGCTTTTAACCACCTTAACACATTTTTGCAATAACTATTGTACACAACAAACATTTTACACTGTCCCACAGATACTATTTGCTAACCTGATTGATTTCTTTCTCTACAGCTAATCTGATTTCTACATGCTATATATCTTCTCCTTTATTAAAGATGATGTAATCTCAGCTTTTTATCACACAAAAATACACCAAACCAGAGAGAGAGAGAGTTTTCATGAAACAGCCTTGCAACCAAATAGAAAAATCTGACACACAACTCATAAAACAGATCCTGAAAGATAAATGGTGCAATGAGAGACAAGTTATTCAAATTCAGTAAGCTTAAACAAACAGAGAAATAGGATTTTGTGGATTTTTCTGCCCACAACAAATAAAGGAAAGTAAAGGACTTAATCTTGTTAGTGCCATCTTCTGAAAATATATATATCTAGCAGTAATCCAGACCACTAAATATGACACTCTCTGGTCTTCGGGATAGCCCAGAGGCAAATCAACTCTCAGGAGGTCTAGCCCATAAGTTAGAATAACACTATAAACAAAAGTCTGCCCCTAACTAGGTGTATGCCCATACTTGCACTTGATGGACACAGTTTTTGTCATTCTTCGCAGGTGCTTAACTCCTCCCCCCATGGCACATGAAAGTGTGACTGCTGCTTTGTCAGTAGTAGTACTGTGCTGTCAAAATGAAGCCCCCTCTTTGATGGTGAAAGCATTTTGTCAACAAAAGTGCTTGACTAACAGCATTTGCACAAGCTGACTTAGTCACAAGGCTGTGTCAACAGAGGCTTGTTGCTAAAAATGGCAGTGTAGACATTCCTTAGGCCCACCTCAGCTTGTATCCTCCTTAGCAGCTTTAAAGAAGAGGACCTTTGCCTCTTTGGGAAGGTTTGCCTAGGCTCTGGCAGATTGGGGGGGGGGGGGGGGAGAAAGGGGAGAATTGGGAGTGGGAGTGGGGATGACAGCGCCAAACTATAGGACCGTGCTGAGTGCCCTGTCAGTGGCACACTTGATGTGTGTCTCATAGCAGAACCAGCCTGTAAGATCTAGAGATGATGTATGCTCCTTACAACCTGTTGATACAAAGGTCACTAGGCAGGCATTAAAGTCTTTCAAGTGCAGAGAAGATAGTTGACAACTTGGAACTGTGCCACTCTACCAAATGTTGGATCAAAAAAAGTAGTTGTCAAATCACTGTTTCTGCTCCTTGGTGGGAGGGGAGGAAACTCCAGTCTGGAGTTCACTGTAACTGCAGGCTAAGGAATATCTCTTTTCTACTAGGAACCGGTTTTGTATTTAAATCCCTCTTCCCCCCCCACTCCCACACACACACACACCCACAAACTGTGTATGATTTCTGCAGGGCCGGATTAAGGTTTTCATAGGCCCAAGGCACTCTCCTAATTGTAGGCCTTTAAATTAGATTATATATATATATATATGAGAAATGCCCTATTGCCTATAAGCCTAACATTGCCCACACTAATTTTCACTCTTGAAAGTGTTGCACCCTGTGAGCAATTGATGGTACTTCATTCTAAAATAACAGCCATTTTGAGGTATACTACAATTATACTTAGGATGTACCTGATAGTTAATCAGCTAATAAGGGGGAGTAAGAGGATGTTGCTTCTACGACAGTATAATTTGATTTAGCAGTTTTCTTACTTTCAAGTCCATTATGAATTTTTGGTAGGGTCTAAAGTTGTTCGTAAGCCCTAGGCACCGTGCTTAATGCATAATCTGGCCCTGGATTTCTGCCTGTGACACGCTGCGAGAAAGGGTGTATGTGTGCACATATGTAAGGCAAAAACTGTTTGCAGAAAAATGAGTACTACAGAGTTGAGTCTGATGGAGACTGCTCCCATTGAGGTCTATATCAAAGTTTATATTAACTTCAAAAGGGAATAGGCCCTTTGTCTTAAATTCCAACAGCTTGTGGATAACTAATTTTCAGTTACTGGAACTCATTTGCATTAAGTTTTAGCCACAAAACCAGACTTGTTTGGAGGTCAACTTAGCCTATGGCAACTTAATCTTTATTCTGAAGGCCCCATGTCTAATCAACTCCTCATCTAGTCCAGCAGAGCTGTACTGAGTCACAACACCAGATCAGCAAACTACTTATGGGTTGACTAGAGAAACTTTTCAGTCCAGTTCTGCAAGGTACTGAGCCCCTTGGATGTGAGTGAAAGGTGCTTGGACGACAGGAACCCTATGCAGTGATACAAACTTATTGATAGAGCCCTGCATCCATATCCACAGATGTAGATATCCATGGATATAAAGCAGATATCTGCAAATGTGCTGGATTCTTGATGTAAAATTTGTATCCGCATCTGTATCCGGGGATATAAAGCACACAGATTTGCAGGGCTCTACTTATGGACTTGTTGTTTTCTAGAAAAAAGGAACAAAATGTCTAGTAGAAGGTGGGAGAACAACCCTAAAGAGTTGCATAGATCAGTAGCCTCTCATTATTGCTTGAACTGAATAACATCCTGTTAAACTGGGGAGACAGGGCCATGCTTCTTTTTACATTAGGGGACCACACGTTGCAATGCAATCATTTCAGACTGGTGGTCCCTAATGCGTTTTAACGCTGCTCTCTCAAATAGAGATGTGAGGGAAACTCCTGTCCTCAGACAACCCGAAACATACCCTATAACTTTACTGACATGTCTGATTCTATGACATGGGCTTGTGTACCCAAACTCTTCTGTTTGCAAGCTCAAAGCAAACAGTAAGTTACATAATTAGGCAGGTTTCTTTAATCATATTATGAAAACCCCACTGCAGAGAAAACAAAACGAAACATTGTTTCCTTGAAATTAGCCTGCCAGCAAGCCATCCAATCTTATTTCACACCAAGCTTTTGTGCTATTTGGTATAAATATTGTGATAATTAATTAGTCAATGTGGCACGCTTTGTATCAGTCATTAAAAAGCAATCGAGCAAAAAGTTCCATGGTTTTGATAGATATACAAGTCTCTCTTACTGCTGGAGTTTTGATATTTTGTTTGGAAGAAAGCCAGTTTTAAAAGTAAAATGCGTTATTAGTATCCCAGAAAACCTGATCCAGCAGAGTATTTAAGCACATGAATGATCCCATTAAAGTCAACACACTACAGAACTAGGAACCTAGAGGTGGTTTATGGTAATTCAGAGAATTCACTCCAGAGATTTTTCATATTGAGCCAGTACATGTCCAACTCATCTGATGAAGTGGGTTTTATCCCCAAAAGCTCATGATCCTATATTTTTGATACTCTCCACAAGACTACTCTTTATTAAAGTTACATGGCTACCCCGAGACTTTTTAACACAAATTTGTTGTGCAGCATCTCATTAGGCTGAAGCTTCTCTGTTTCAGAGTAGGAGTCTGCCTCAGCTCCTTGGACTGTGTTTAGCACTCAAAGGGTATAGTAACAGCTAGTGAGGGTTGTACAGAATTAGCAGGGAAGCTACTGCCCCGTGAATTGCGAGTGTGATTGATAGCAGGGAATACAAATCCTGGAAGTCAGAGCTTTGAGTATCCCTGCCCAATGGACATTACACTTAAAACCCAGAAATGTCACTTTCCCTGGCTATGAAATAAGCATCCCCTTTAATATACACAATTACAGGCATTCCCCGGGTTACGTACAAGATAGGGACTGTAGGTTTGTTCTTAAGTTGAATCTGTATGTAAGTCGGAACTGGCATCCAGATTCAGCAGCTGCTAAAACTGACCGCCAGTTCTGACTTACATACAGAATCAACTTAAGAACCCCAAGCGTCCCCAAGTCAGCTGCTGCTGAAACTGATCAGCAGCTGATTCCAGGAAGCCTGGGGCAGAGCAACTCTGCCTCAGGATTCCTGTAGTCAGCGCTGGTCAGTTTCAGCAGAAGCTGACTTGGGGATGCCTGTGGCAGAGCAGCTGGGGTGCTGCTGGGTTGCACCAGTAGCGCCCAGAGCGGCGCTGCGGGACCAACCGAAGGAACCCCAGCTGCTCTGCCACAGGCGTCCGGAGAATAGCCTAGTCTGCTGGGGGGGGCGTACTAGCTGGGCCCCCCCCACCCCAGCAGACCAGGAAGACTCGGGCGGCGGACCGAGATGCACTGCGGTCCCGCTGCCTGGGTCCTCCGCGGCTTTGCTCCCCGTCTCCCTGGTCTGCTGGAGACCAGCAGACCAGGGAGACGGGGAGCAAAGCCCCAGAGTACACGGGCGGCAGGACCGCGAGGTCCCGCAGTCCGTGTACTCTGGGGCAGCCCCGTTCGTAACTGCGGATCCGACATAAGTCGGATCCGCGTAAGTCGGGGACTGCCTGTATTACAACCTGAAAGATAATCGGGAAGGAAAGAGCAGCTCTTCCCTTTCTCCACAACTACGCTTCCATGATGGTTTGCCTTGACAGTCCCTTTCTTCTTTCCTTTAGAACCCCTTTTCCTCCTTTCTCCACCTGTTTCTATTTTAGTAACATCCCCTTTAACCGCTTCCTCTAAAGAGAAGTTTGCTCTTCCTGAGGCAACTGAGAACTGCCTTTTGGAGCTCAATCCTCTTGGGGGTGGGGAGTCTGCAACTGAAGCATTGTTCCAGTCAGAGGGCAGTATCTGAGGGCACACTTGAGGTGAGCACAGACACAGCCAATGTGGTCAATTTAATCTACCCTCGTTACCCACACACGGCACCCCTCCATATCATCTGAAAGCTTTTCATATCTACTTTGAGATGAGGTCTGATGGAGAGCGGTCACATGGTACTTACATGTAGCTGTCATGGTTTCTTCTTATAACAGGAATGCAGATTTTAAAGTGTTTGTTTTATTTGTTCAATGAGTTAGTTCAAGACAAACTAGATTTCTTTTGTGATGCTTCAAGGTCACAATCTAAAAGGTAATACCAAAATCTAATAAAAACGTACAGGTAGCAATACAATGCAACAGTGCTGGTGATGTTTCTAATCATTTGTTCACTATGGTCTCAGAGTGCGTGAGTTACCAAATTTCATTGCCTTGGCATGTACACAAGTCTCTGGAGGGAAAATTGTTTTGACAAAGACACGGTTGGTTGTGCAGGGACCCTAAATGGTATAGGTACAAATAAGGTCTTGTAGAAGCTAAGATGCCTTTGGAAAAAAATGGTTATCCATATCTGGCATGCCTATGTACAAAGCCATTCAAATCTTTGTTGTTGTGCCAAAATGCTCTTTTGACATTGTTCCAAACTGACCTTACATGGTAGGAGTTGGGCCAGTGATTAATGCTTTTTTGAGGCTGGACTGAGGCACAAGTAATTTGGGTTGCACTCTGGTCACACAACACTGCTACCATGTGCTATGCTGCGGAAACTGCAGCTTGTCCATCACTCTCTGCCAGCTTAGCAAGATCTCTGAAATGGTAAGCTTCCTCTCTTTGGACAAAGTTAAACAGATTTTTTCCCCCTCAATACCAAATAGGCATAATAGACACAGCCTGTTAATGTTCATACAGCAGAAACTATGTTGCGGAATTTAGGAGTGAGCGAGTCACAGACTGCACGTACAGGTATGGAGTAGCGCTTATCCATTGTGCTGGCCATGGTGCCTGCTTCTGTGCGTTGGGTCTTCCATATTTGGGATTTAGGGAATGGCAAGGATTAAAATATCTGTCTCAGGTGATCTAATTATTGTGGCTTCTTTCAACACCAAAAGCCATATTTACACAGAGAGTGCAGAAACGTCCTTGTGTCTGCTTGCTCTTGTATATGGTAGAAGTCCTGAGCTGCTTCTGCATCTCTGCTGGTAATGGATTTTGCTACTTCATCATTGGCCAAGCCCCCACCAAGTCTGTTGTGGGTGTGTTCCTACAATCAGGTGAATTTTGAACGATACATTCTCCAAAGAATTTCACTTGTGAATGATTACTTGTTGGATGCCAGATTTAGAAGCTTTTTTCCATGGAAGCAAAGGGCATCCACCTGATATTTGTTGCATCTACCCTTAGAACAAGCACTGTTTTTCTTCAGTTTTCACAGAGTAGCTGTTGTCTCATCCGTCAAAGACCTTGATTACAAAATTAGCTTTGTCAAATCCTCGCAGGACCTCAAGTACTCAGCAGCCAATTCACCAAATGTATGAAACTTGTCTCCAGTCATGGCACCTCTGCTGTACACTGCTTTTAGGGCATCAGCTGGAAGACTCCATGAGCTCTCTCAGAAGCATGGAAGAGCAGTAGAGACACAGGTCCTATTGGGTGACTTAGAGCAACTGCTATTGACTATCATCTCTTTGTCTTGCAAAGGAATGGGCTCTGGAGAACACAATTTCTGGAATAATGGGCTCTTGTGATTGTCTCTTCCTTGCTGGACTTCAAATTATTATTCTTGGACATATTTCGGCAAATGTCAAGACAGATTTCTTGACTGACCTGAAGCAGTTCCACATCACAATCAAGTCCTCTAGATATGTTGATAAGCACCCGTGGATGTAATGCAGGGTCTAATGAGTGTATCACACTGTGGATGACACAGATGGTAATATATTCTTTAACCTTCTTCAGGGGAGAGGTGCAGACTTTGGACTTGACATGATGTAGTAAAGGCATTCTTTGTCTCACAATTTTTTCATACTCATAATATGAAGATAAGTAATGTTATTGCTAACACTGACCAGTGCAAAATGGTCAGTGAACTAAAAGGCTGTTTCTAAAATATTTCAAAGGATAGTAATGCGCACACAAACTAAGATTTTTCTAACAGGCAGAGTAGGTGCTACATTGTATGTTTTTGTTTTTTTAAAAAAAAGCGCTTAGAAGTATTGCTGTGTGAATTCACATTCTCCATCCCCTCTATTGTACAAATTACAGGCATGTGATCTACTGCTACTGGTGCACAACCTAACGTGTAAGGAAAATTACTTGCAATACTTTTGCCCATTTAGATTATCTAATGAGAAAACATTTAATGTTAGTGAATTGTAAAATGTTGGGGCATGTAGCAGAAATGGCAAATACTAGCATTTTGGGGAGGGAGAGAGAATTTGTCCATCCCAAGCCAATACAAAGAGTAATATTTTTTTTTACCAATAAACAACTACTTTTAAGGTGTTTAAACTAATCATGGCAAAATTTACAGATGATACCAAACTGCTCAAGATAGTTAAGACCAAAGCAGACTGAGAAGAACTTCAAAATATCACACCAAACTAAGTGATTGGGCAACAAAATGGCAAATGAAATGTCATGTCAATAAATGTAAATTAATGCACATTGGAAAAAATAACCCCAACTATACATACAATATGATGGGGACTACTTTAGCTACAATTACTCGAGAGAGAGAGAGAGAGATCTGGGAGTCATTGTGGATAGTTCTCCGAAAACATCCACTCAGCATTCAGTGGCAGTAAAAAAACCCAAATAGAATGTTAGGAATCATTAAAAAGGGGATAGAGAATGAGACAGAGAAAAATCTTATTACCTCTATATAAAAACATGGTACGCCCACATCTTGAATACTGTGGACAGATGTGGTTGCCTTATCTCAAAAAAGTTATATTGGCATTAAGAGAGATTCAGAGAAGGGCAACAAAAATGATGAAGGGTTTGGAACAGGTCCCATGTGGAGAGAGATTAAAAAGACTTGGACTTTTCAGCTTAGAAAAGAGGAGATTACAGGGGGGCTATGATAGAGGTCTATAAAATCATGACTGGTGTGGAAAAAGTTATTAGGAAAAGTTATTTACTTATTGCCACAATATAAGAACTAGGGGGTCACTACATGAAATTAATAGGGAGCAGATTTAAAACAAACAAAAGGAAGTTTTTCTTCACTCAGCTCACAGTCAACCTGTGGAACTACTTGCCAGAGGACATTGTGAAGACTAGGATTTTAACAGGGTTCAAAAAAGACCAAGATAGATTCATGGAGGTTAGGTCCATCAACGGCTATTAGACAGGATGGGTAGGAATGGTGTCCCTAGCCTCTGTTTGTCTGGAAATGGATGACAAGACCGGGATCGCATGATGATTACCTGATGTGTTCCCTCCCTCTGGGGCATCTGGCATTGGCCATTGTCGGCAGACAGGATACTGGGCTGGATGGACCTTTGGTCTGATCCAGTATGGCCATTCTTATGTTCTAACTGTAGAATTGTGCAAAAATGACACATTTTGGGTACCTAGTTTCACTTTGCCCATAGCTTTACAGCACTGCTTGGTAGCTCTGCCTCATACTTTATCTAGCCATACATAAAGTAAGTTTTCAGCTGATGGTCTGGGATGTGGGTGTCTGTGCATTAAACTTTAAAACTATAGCCTTTTGGGGGGGAACTGCTGCATGTCTCATAGGAGAACATTGCTATTGCTCAGCTAACACATCTTCACAGGTGGCAGCAGTACTGTAACTCAACCTTAACGATAAGACAGGGAGGGAGAGATTGTTTTTATAGCAGGGTATGTGGGATGTTTGAGGTGACTTCTGAGAACTCACCAAAATTTGCTTTTATATTTTTCATTGATTTTTATATTGCACGTGGCTTTGCATTTCTGGCAATGAAAGTGTCAAGGCATGAGCTTGGTGGGGGAGAAGAGTTAGGAACATGCACAACAAGCTGTAATGGGATGGTTTACAGTGGTAGCCCATTAAAGGGCACAAACTAGTACTGGCTTCAATGGATGCAAGATAGGGTTTTTAATCTTTTACTAGAGCATCCCTTCCTTTATGTGGTGGCTGAACCCAATGTTCTTTACCTGTGCGTTTGACTGCCTGAACTTTGGTTTTTAGAATAGTTTTTAGCTGATTGTGGGGTTATGTGATTATGCCAATTACATTCAATTACATAACTGTGTAAATAAGCAATAACTACATAATTGTATCCTCTAATTATATTATGGCATGTAGTGAAGTGTTGGTAAAAACCATTATGAAGCTTGCCAAGAATGGTGGCCAGCGCACCTGCTGGGCTAGCTTCAGAAAGCCTAGTTGCCCGCTTTGGAGGCATAATTTGTCTGCACTTGTTTCATTCCACAACTAGGAAGTAGCATAATTCACATGTTTTGCAGGAGCAAATGCAATAGCTACTACAGCAAGCTTTTTTGGCATCTACTTTATTTGCAGGTCTCAAAAAATGGATCCAAGTTTCAGGGGGGTAGCTTATCCCCATAAAAGAAAGGACTGAAAATTTCAGCTTCAGTTTTCATGGTCATCACTTGTGCAGTAACTACCTACCAAATGGCAGTCTTACAAACATGTGCTTTAAGTTACAGGAGTATAAAGTACCAGAAGATCAGCTTCAGTTATCATTTTTAACTAAGGAAAAGAAGGTAAATGCCATGGGAAAACACTTCCCTCCTTTTTTGACAGCATGTTTGCCAAACTATAATCTCATAAGTTTTTACAATCAAATTATAAGAATAGCAACACATCTGGTCCTTCCTTCTAAATATATCATCAGTAATCTAACCAGACCCCTCAGCAGCTAGTACATTGGATAACCTGACATAGTAGGAAGACAGCTACATCAATTTCACCAGTCAGTCGTGGCTTCTGGTCTAACCGCCACCAGAAATGTCTATTTTCCCCAGTGACTGTGCAATATTGGTATTGCTAATTAAATTAATACCCTTTCCATACCTGCTAGGAGGTGAGGAGGCAAACATGTTTGGAGTTGAGCTCTATTAACCCAGAGCATTCACTGAATTATATCCCAAAGATCTGAGTCTCATCTTCAAATTTACAGGATAATCTCTCAAAGTTCAGTCACATGAGAACTGAAGATTTTGGCTCACCCATTACACAGGTAATAACTAAGTTAAGATCTGGGCCTTAATTTCTCTCATCTGAGACTATTTGGAATTCTCTGTCTCTTAGGGTATGTCTAGACTACATGCCTCTGTTGCCAGAGGCATGTAGATTAGGCTACCAGACATAGGAAAATGAAGCAGCGATTTAAATAATCGCCGTTTCATTTAAATTTACATGGCTGCCACGCTGAGCCGACAAACAGCTGATCAGCTGTTTGTTGGCTCAGTGCGATAGTCTGGACGCGCGGGTGTCGACATCAAAGGTATTTGTCGACCACCCAGGTATGCCTCCTGGGATGAGGTATATCTGGGTGGTCGACAAATACCTTTGATGTCGCCACCCGCGCGTCCAGACTATCGCGCTGAGCCGACAAACAGCTGATCAGCTGTTTGTCGGCTCAGCGCGGCAGCCATGTAAATTTAAATGAAGCGGCGATTATTTAAATCGCCGCTTCATTTTCCTATGTCTGGTAGCCTAATCTACATGCCTCTGGCGACAGAGGCATGTAGTCTTGACGTACCCATACACAGCTACTGAAGAAGCTAGCCATAAAAATCACCTCTGGAAAAGTGTGACATGTTCTAGGAGGCCGGTGGATCAGCTCCTCAGCACCAACTTAAATAATGGGATTGGGTGCTTGGAGACTTGATTGTGCAGAGATGTAGAACTTCTCCCTCCACTGCTGCATATCTATTTTAATAGCTTTTTGTATTTCCTTCCGCAGTGAGAGACACTGGGGTGGCTGCATAGATCTTGGCGTTTTAACTAGAACTGGTTTAAAAAAAAACCCTATGAAGGAAGGCTGAAAGAATTGGGTTTGTTTAGTTTAGAAAAGAGAAGACTGAGGGGGGACATGATACCTGAAAACTGCTATCTAAAAGGGTGTCATAAGGAGGAGGGAGAAAACTTGTTCATCTTGGCCTCTGAGGATAGAACAAGAAGCAATGGGCTTACGCTGCAGCAAGAGAGGTTTAGGTTGGACAAACTCTAGAATAAATTGCCCAGGGAGGTTGTGGATCTCCATCTGTGGAGATATTTAAGAGTAGGTTAGATAAATGTCTATCGGGGATGGTCTAGACAGTATTTGGTCCTGACATAAGGACAGGGGACTCGACTCGATGACCTCTCGAGGTCCCTTCCAGTCTTTGTACTCTATGATCCTATGAAAAAATGTCCAGTGAAATTTCATTTCAACAAACACTGTGGGAAATAAATTCCCCCAAACATCTTCCAACCCTTTATTACTTCAACACCTGCATGCATCTTCCGTCTTTATTTCCAACTTTCTTTCTCTTTCCTGCATCATGAATGTTCTCCTAGACCAGGGGTGGACAATAATTTTTTTATCAGAGGCCACTTCAGAAATTGGAAAGTGGCAGGCCAGGACACGTCCGTGCTTTCCTGCCCACAGATCCTGATTGGTTTGGGGGAGTCTTTGTCCTTCCCCCAGAACAGCCAGATGTTCAGAACAGCTGGCAGTTCCTTCTAGGTGCCTGTGCCCCCTTGCGGTGGGCGGAGACTTTGTGCGCTCCCCCTATGCCTGAAAGTGGAGGGAGCACACACAGCCTGTCCCTGCCCCGCAAGGGAGCGCTGCACTTAGTCACCCGCCAGCTGAGCAATAGCAGTTGACTTGAAGGGCCAAGCCCCTTGCAGGGCGGGAGGAGACTTTGCACGCTTCCCCCTGCCCCCAGGCTCTGATTTGCCTGGGGACAGGGGGAGCACAAAGTCTCTTAAAACCTGCTCTCCGGCGCATGGCACTTAGTCAGCCCTGCAGGTTGATGCTAAGCCAGGGGTGGGCAATAATTTTTGCCCGGGGGCCACTTCAAGCATTTTTAAAGTAGCCCTGGGACACTCCAGAAGGGACAGGGCTAGCCCACCCCCAGACCATGATTACTCTGTGAGGTGGGGGTAGGGTTACGGTTGCTAGATGGTTTAACAAAAAATACCACTCTCCCCCCCCCCCCCCCAAAAAAAAAAATCGGGAAAAAATTCTGTTTGAGCAAAAACAAAACAAAAAAGGGAGGGGGAGAGAAGTAAAAGTTATTGGGGGGGGGGAGAAACGGCCCCACATTCCTCCACCCTGTCAGACATGGCAGGGGAAAATTATCCCCGCTGGCCTTTGTCCAAGGGAAACAGGAAATACTGGACATTTTCTGGTTGTTTGTTTTTTTTAACTGGACAGGGAACCCCAATAACAGACAGTCTGGGCAAAAACCGGACCCCTAGCAACTCTAGGTGGGGGAGCCCCTTTGTCCCCCCTTCTCACTAGGCACCCATGCCCTGAAAGAGGCTTGGCATGCTCTCCTACCCCCAGGCCAATCCGGGTGTGGGGGGAGCGCAGGAAGCTGCCTCCTGCTGTGCAAGGTGCACATGGCACTTTGAAGTGCCACAGGTTCCTCGCAGGGCAGGGAGAAGGAAGCATCACGCAGCTCCCCCCACCTCCATGCCCTGATTGGCCTAGGGGCAGGGGAGCATGCAAAGCCTCCACTGCTCTCCCCCGTGCCCTGTGAGCAGTGCACGGCACTTCAAAGTGCCATATGCTCCTGGCAGGGCAGGAAGAGGCTTTGCATGCAGCTACTTCCTCATCCCCAGGCCAATTAGGGTGCAGGGCGAAGGAAGTGTTGCATGCTCCCCTGCAGGTCATTTAAGGCCTGGGGGCAGGGGAGCATGCAAAACTTCCTTCCCCCTGCACCCTAATTGGCTTGGGGATGGGGGAGGAGCTGCATGCCTCCTCCCCCCCCCCACCCTAGGCCCTGATTGGCCAGGGGGCAGAATAGCGGCAGGACCTCGGCAAGCTGGATCAGCTGGCTTGGTGGCTGGATCCAGCCTGTGGAGGCTCCTAGATTGTGGCCTTTCTCTCTCTTCCTCCCCCCCCCATTGAGTATAGTGCTGACAATCATGCCTGAAAAGCCTCCTTCCACTCAAGTCACAATTGCTTTTAAGTACCCTTACAAGAACTAAACAATACTTCCCCCATCACTGGGAAAATCCAACTGCTGGCATCAGAGGATTAACACATGCACTATGAGTATCAATTCATACATTGGAATAAATAATATGAAATATACTTTCAAAGTTTAAAAAAATGGTTGGAGGAGGAGAAATGAAACTGCACAGGAGTTGTCAGTCCATGATTTCAAACATCAACTTGGGATAAAGTGAAAACAGTTGCACACAGCAAAATGGAACTTTGTAAAGGTTTCTGCCACTCTGTTCAAATGGTCTCTCCACATAAAGCAGTGGATGAGTTTTTGCTCAGTGTTTTTTTTTATTCTTTCCACATTGGAAAGGGCAATTCACTATTTCCTTGTAGCAGTCACAACCAGCGATTGGGGATGTATCTGATAATTTGAAATTCCCATTCTCCTCTGCCCCTGCTGGTTGCACTCCCATTTCCCCTCAGAACCCCATAAGGTGTCTCATTCAACAAGACTCCATCCCAGCAAAGCAGTCAAGCCACATATTTTACTTTGAATGTGTGAGTAGTTCCATTGACTCAAGTGCTTAACGTTAAGCAGGTGCGCAAGTGCTTTGCTGAACTGTGCACTAAACTAGCAAGTGAAATCTGTGTAACTGTTCTCACCCACAATTATTTCCAATTTGGGGACAACTTATACCTCCAGATCAGCAGCACAGCCATGGGTACCTGCATGGCCCCACAGTATGCTAACATCTTTATGGCTGACTTAGAATGTTTCCTCAGATCCAGTCCCCTTTCACTCCTCCTCTACTTATGCTACATCGATGACATCTTTATGATCTGTACCCATGGCCAAGAAACGCTAGATGCATTCCACAGCGACTTTAACAACCTCCACCCCACCATCAATCTCAGCCTGGACCATTCAACACGAGAAATCCATTTCCTGGACACCACAGTACAAATCACCAATGGTAAATTAGATACCACTCTCTACAGAAAACCCACTGACTCATACGGTTACCTACATGCCTCCAACTCCCATCCAGAACACACCATATGATCCATCCTCTATAGCCAAGCCCTTTGATACAACCGCATCTACTCTAATGCCACTGACAAGAGACCAGAAACTTCAGGAACTCTACCAAGCCTTTGTGTAAACCTCAATTACCCACCCAGGGAAATAAACAAATTGAAGGAGCCAGACGAATACCCAGAAACCATCTACTTCAAGACAGACCCAAGAAAACAACAATAGAACATCACTTATCTATAGCCCCCAACTTAAACCCGTTCAAAGCATCATCAATAACCTACCACCTATACAGGAACAGGATACTACACTCCGAGAGGCTCTGGGAGACAGACCCATAGTCTCCTATAAACAACTACCTAACCTCATGATGTTTCTTACCAACAACCACAGGACATACACTAATACCAACCTTGGTACTTTCCCTTGCAACAAACCACGTTGCCAGCTTTGTCCACATATTTACTCTGCTGACACCATCATTGGACCTAATCACGTCAGTTACAAGATCAAGAACACATATTCCTGTTCATCCAGAAATATAATTTATGCCATCATGTGCCAACAGTGTCCGTCTGCTATGTATATTGGACAAACTTCTCAGACACTTCTCCAAAGAATTGATGCCCACAAATCAGACTGTTTCCCAAAGAAAAAACAGTTTCTTGTCATTTCAGACAGACTGGGCATTGCTTCAACAGCCTCACTACATGTATCTTACTTCAAAGAGACTTTAACACCAGACTACAAAGGGGAACCTCAGAACTGTCATTCATGCTTAAATTTGACACTTTACAAATGGGCCTTAAAGATGCTTACCCATTACTAAGATAGCTTCCCCAATTATCACCCCTAATATCATTATCTCATAGACACTAACTTCCCCCCCAAACCCTCCCTCTGTTCTAAAATCTGATTTGTCAATTTTGTGTGTGTTCACTTTTTTTTTTGGTTGTATCCCTTTGGTGTATATGGTCATGCCAATTTTCTTCCACAATTTGATCTGAGGAAGTGGGTCTGGCCCATGTAAGTTCATCACCTAATAAACCATCTTGTTAGTCTTTAAAGTGCTGCATAGTCCTGTCTTTTGTTTCAGTATATAATGAGAGAGCTGATGAACAACAAAAGATCAGCCAGTTACCAGTAGAAATTGTGCCCTATAGAATGAAATATACACACAGGGCCTGATGTACACTTGCCTGCATCCTTTTCTGGAATATCAATATACCAGTCTTTGGTCATATTCACAGGTCAGTTTCTGCTACTATAGATCCAGCAGTGGAAAGCTGCAGAGGGGGATGGGCAGGAAATCACTGATGTCCCCAAAATTAGAAGGGATAGCTAGAGGCTGTGCCAATTTGGTTACATCTCCTGAACAGCTGCCCCTTGGAGGGCTGCTTCTGGGTTCCTGATTACAAATCTGCTTGCCCCAGTGGAAACAACCTCCAGAAGGAACCTCCCAAAGGAGCCTGGCCATGGTAACACTGTCATCTCTCCTTCAAATGTTCTCCTTGTAAGTTCCCAGGGGGCTGCAGGAATGTGTTTTACGTCTCCCTGCCCCAGCTTCAGCAAATCTCTCTTTTGGACTCTAAAACTGTTGCTGCCACCGCAAAGGACATCCTCGAGCTTTCTTGATCACCACAACTGCTCTCTTTTTTTTTTTTTTTAAATAGTGCAAAGGCAGAGTAGGGGAAAAGCTAGTTTTCAGTGCTGAGCCTACATTCTGTTACTCAGCTGGACAGCAACCTAGTGATCCCGTTCAAAGGAGTAGTAGCAGATGTTCTGATCCATGCTCTTGGACTGGTTTGGCTAATGAGAGAGGGAGACTCACAGAACATGAGTCAATGTAAAATCTATAATCTTGCTCATTATGATGGAGATTGGGCTTTGTTACAGCCCATCGCAGATATGTAAACATATCTGCACAGTGAAAAGCTTTGATCCCTATTATTAAAGGAAAAATACAGCCCTGTTCTGTCTGCAAGGAACATCTTTCAGCTGCACAAAACACAGCTCACGCACATGACTCACCACAATCATTTGAGCCACGTAACTTTCAGGACCAGTGTATTCAGTTGGGTCTTTCACTTTGACTAGGACGATAAAGTACAAATAATGCCACATGTTGTGTTCTGACTTTATATGCTCCTCAAATGAAACAGTCTTATTATCAAACTTGTCCCGCTCCAGTCCTGCAAAAAACACAAAAGCACTCAATCAACTTTTATCCGCACTGTCAGTGTAACAATAAACTCTGAAAAAATCAGCAATGGAAAAGTGTCAAGATGTTAATTTAAAAGCTATAATTACAGACTGACTGTTTTGCTAGACCTCCAGCTACAAAAGCATTTCTGGCAAAATTCTTTCAGACCCATATTTATTCTTTCCTGATATTCCCTCTTAACAACATCATCATCATCAGATATCTTACACCTTTATAGTGCCTTCTGGCTGGAATCAAAGTGCTTTACAAGCTGATCCTGCAAAAAATAGGCTGTAGATATGAGCTGTGTAAGTAAACATATAGTATTGATACATCAGCCCTATTCTTGCAAAGATTTAGGAACGTGCTTAGTTTTAAGTATGTGAATAACCCCACTGAAGCTTTAATGGGACCAGTTGTGTGCTTAAAGTTTAAACTCATGCAGGATTGAAATTCAAGTCATGAGCAAAACTGTTTATTATAACCACCTGTGCAACAGATTAGAAACTGTGCCTTAAAGTGTCATGGCCAGGCAGGACAGGGATGCATGAAATTATTTCATTTGTTGTTACGCCTTCCCCAGTCTGCTCTCCTGTGGACCCTAGCACAGATTAAAGCTTCCCTCCCTCGTGTGAAATCTTCCAGTGGCTATAGGGCCCCTTTGGGGAGGAGTGATTTGCCTCTCTCTGCACCAGCATGGACAAATCATAGGCAATGAAGTTTTATGTAAAGACACTTATTCAATTTATCTGCTCCTGTGTGTCTTCAGAGTTGCATCTCCTTATCAGGTGGGCAGGCTGTGCTACATTTAGCATTGTGGAGTCTATACTGCGATGGAAAAGTGCGCTGCATTTTTACCTGCTTCAATATTCAACAAAATCAACAGCTGTGCTCCCACTGCAGAGTCTTCATTAGTGGTGACAGTGAAAACAATGGGACGAATACAGCTTGAGTCTCGGACCCCAGGTGGAACTCAGCAGTAGCACAGTTAGAAGAGCCCATCTGAGTGGGCCCTGACTTTGGGTAGGTGGGCAATGCTGGGGGAGCATAGTTAAGCCTCGGCAGGTTGGCGGGAGAGGCCCTGGATGTGACGTGTGTAGGCCATAGCTCACTCAGGCCCATCTGTGGCCACGCCCCTGGAACTCAGAGTCTGTTGTTAGAAAAGTCATCTTTTTTGACTTGTGAACTGATTGTAAAAACGCCAGCGTGGGATTCTATATTTATTCCTGACTGGCAGCAAACACAGAGTTACTTTCCAATTGATGACTGCCCTTTAGAGACACTCTTATTTATGGAGCAGCATTTTGTTTTATTGCTTCTCTACCCTCCCTTCCTTCCTCCTCTTCCCCCCCCCCCCCCCCAAATGCCGCTGTAGCTCAATAGTACCTACCACAAATAAAACAGGTTGTCTTTAAGATTTCCTCTTTTTTCTGTTTTTCACTCCTGAGGTCAGCAAATGTATCAATGATGACTCCAAAGATGAGGTTCAGAACAATAATTATGACAATGAAATAAAATAGAAGATCATAAACAACTCGGGCAGCAAACAAGGGCTCCTGCAACAATAAGGTTTCAGAATGAAATAAAAATAGCGCACAACTACAACATTAAACCACCACGTACTTTTTCAGACCATTAGCTACAGCAATGCAAGGCACAGATGCATGTCTTAGGCCAAACCCTTCATGTCTTGCTCACATCAGCAATCTAACTGAAGCCAAAGGGGTTACTTACGTGAGCAGAGTAAGCAGGATTTGACTTTTAGGGTACATCTACACTACAGTGTTAATTCGAGTTAACTTAATTCAAATTAGCTATTTTGAATTAGGTTTTGTGTGTAGATAACTTATTTCAAAATATTGCGTCCACACTGAGTGGACCCTGAACTGAAGTTAAGGCTGGCCGGAACCAGTGCCAGCAGGGCATCAGGTTAGGAGTTAGCCTCAGGCAGCAGCCCCACACACTAACTGAGCTCCGTGCTTAAAGGGACCCTACCCCCACCCTGGACAGACAGCTCTTAGGATTCCCCACTTGCTTGTCTACCTCGATGAGGGACAGCAAAGCATTCCTGTCTTGGAGTGCCCTGAGTGCCTGCACTCGGGACACTACAGCACTCGGCCACATGGAGCCAGAGCTGCCCCTGGGCACGCCGGTGCGTTTTGTCAGGTTGTTGTCATCAGCCCGGCTGTACTTGCTGCAGGCTGCCATCCGGGGGGGGGGGGTCAATTGTGGGCCTGTCAGGATCCAAGAAGCCCTGAGGAAGAGCGTCCATCCCGAGGAGCCCTCAGAGCCACCCCGGTCCTTCCCATCAGGAGCTCGTGCCCCATTCCTCCCTCACGTCCTTCCACTTACCCTTCCCTAGCCCCCCTTCCTGATGTCACGCAAAAGACATGTATGTTCAAAAACAAACTGGGGACAGGGGGAGGGATGAACCTCTGGGGAGACTGGGAAAAGGAGGTGGGGGAGGGGGAAACAAGGGGAAGAAGGGGGAGGGGACGCTCAGGGCCCAGAGTTGGGGGTCTTGCCAGACCAACTTGATTTTCATGCAAACCTGCTCCTGGGTTCACATGTGGCCTTTGGTGGCCAGGCTGGCAGCTATCCTGCCATAGACGGCCGCATTCCTCCGTCTAGTGCGGAAATCATGGATGTTGGGGGCATCCCCCCCCAAACCTGAATAAGGTCCATGATCTCCACCCTAAACCAGGAAGGCGCCCGCCTTCTCCAGCCCCTGGCAGGCTCCTGGGAGCTGGCAGACTGCTCCTGGGGAGCGGTGGAGGGCTGGCTGCCAGTCGCTGGCTGGCTCATGTTTTGGGGCCACTGGGTCAAGGGCCCTGGTGGCCACTGTGGCCAGGGTCTACCCCTTTAATGGCTCCGGCGCTGGGGGAAAGGAGAGTAAGTTTTCCTGGTTGTGCCCAGAGTGGCCACCGGGCTCCCTGGGAAGGGCTAGAGGCCCCCTATTTCGAATGAAGTGTCTCCACAGCACTTAATGCTATTTCGAATTTGGCGTTACTTCTCGTAGAATGAGGTTTACCAAATTCAAATTAAGCGCGCCACTATTTCGAATTAATTTGGAAATAGTGGCTGGCATGTATGGACGCTATTAAAGTTAATTCGAAATAACGGCTGTTATTACCCCTCTCCTCTTTGAATTTTCTGTAGTTCTCTATTGGTGCTAACATTCCCCACCTTCCTGCAATTTCGTGGCTCCATGTTGCAATAATCTGCCTTCTGAACATGGCTGGGTTGGGTTCTTAAGAGAACCATAATGCCCTCTACATGACCAGGCAGGAGGCAGTGTGGGCCAGCAGAGAAGGCTCAGGACTGGCAGTCATAAAACTTGGGTCCTATTCCTCACTGTATGAACTTGTGCAAGTCATTTAACCTACCTGTGCCTCACATGTGAGACGGCAATAATGATTTGCTCTTTTGTGAAGTGCTTTAACGCAATCAATGTTCTATAATAGCTACGTATCACAGGCCTTTTCCAAAGCTCATGCATGTCAGTGGAAAGGTTCCCACTGGCTCCACTGAGCTACGTATCAGGACCTAAGCAACTAGGAACAGAAGCTGTTTCCCCCAAAAGCTGAGTGCTCTATCTCTGCCGCACTCTGAGTCTCATACTGTTTGGTTAGAAAGGAATCATTTCACTTTCATCCTGTGATTTGCTGTGCAGAGCACCAGCCATGGGGCGGTTATGGTGTCCTGGCACATACTGTGTGTTCTGAACAAAAAAAGTAATTTTGGTGAAGTTATTTTAAACGTAGTGCATTGAAACTACAGCAAGTCCCCCCCCTCCTCCTTTTTTTTTTAATTTTTGGAAGTTTATTGGTATATTTGAAATTCTTTTTTTCCTTCAATGCTAGTAGTGTGTGTTGCTTAATATGAGTAAATAATAGGCTCTATTCCAATGCAATCTCAGCTAACTATAAACCTGATATACTACAACCATGAGTCCTGACACATATGCATCAATCAGCCCTATTCAAAGGTTTGTATTTGATTCCTGTTGTAAACTGATCCAATCTGGAAATACATCTTAGCGCTGCTTGGAGGGTAATAATATGCCCCAGCTTTCCAGAAAGGTAACTAGCATCTGGAATTCCCTTCTTCATGTAAGAGTTTTCGCCTTCTCGTTAAGCACTCCATCTGGTATATTAAAATTACAGTGGATAAGTCAGCAGCGTGACATTCGAGATAACTAGGTAAAATATTTCCTCTCTCCTGTACAAGTGGGTTTTGGCACTCACAAGGCACCCGAGAAAATATGCTGCATTCTGTTAGGCAAATGCTTACGTCTTTGGAAGGTTTTCTTAGCACATCCCCCACACCACCGCCATTTCTCAGGCCTTGGTTTAACACTGTAACGATGCACATTAGCAGAGTGTCACAGGTCCTCTCAGTTCCATTCTCCTTTTCTTCTTTACCTACAACAGCCAGAACAAAGAGAGGCTTGGAAACCAAAGGAATAGACACTCCGTTCATTAGAAACAATGGCGGCTGCAGTAATTTTGCCTTTCATCATTCTTCAACTGTAATTATTTATCATCCCTCTCAATTTTGAAGCCACAACATTATAGCTTTTTGACAGCAATACACTTAACCTGACAGAGAGAGGGTGAGATTCCTTATTTGTTCTCCCACAGGTAACCCAACTAATAGCCCAAGTCTGCAGGCTTTACTCACGACAATACTCTTTACGCATGCGAGTACACCCACTGGCTTCAAAGGACCCCGCAGTGCATAGGTGACAGGGAGAGAAAAATCATGCAAGGGAATCAGAGGTACATTCAGAGATTTCTCTCTTGAGAAATCATCCCCCTCCCCCCCGAGGCATGTACAAACCAAGTAATGCTATCATTTCCAGCTAATAAACAGCGGCTGACTTGTGTGTGACTCATTCTAGCAGTGATCAGGGTTAAGGCACAAGACTAAAAGCATGCCCACTGAAGTAAACAAAAGACACCCACGGACCTTAAGGTACTGGATTGGGCAGCACAGGCCTACAAACCTGGGCTTTATTCCAGAATCACTGTGGCCAGGCTACATCGGGTTCAAGCCCAAGTATGCAGGGAGGCTGCTTTGTCATAAGAATCCCAGGAGGAATTCTGACCAATGGCAAGAATTCCTCCCACGATTCCCAGGCTGCAATGGCAGCACAATCAGCCTAAGAAAGCAGTGCTCCTGCGATGGCTGCTACAGAGGGAGAAGAATCATGACTGGCCTTTCTCCTGTCCCTCCTCTTTGGGATGCACTTACTCATGCTGTGCATCTGCCTTGCATAAGGTCAGTGTTTCTCCCAACATTTCTTCCGTGTGCTGATTTTGAGCATGGGGCTTTCAGAAATAACACAATTTAATAAATGTCAATTTTCTGCTTCCCTGGTTAGCTGAAATGGTATACTTAAGTAATTACAGGCAGTCCCCGGGTTACGTACAAGATAGGGACTGTAGGTTTGTTCTTAAGTTGAATCTGGCGTCCAGATTCAGCCGCTGCTGAAACTGACCAGCGGCTGACTACAGGAAGCCCGAGGCAGAGTTGCTCTGCCCCGGGCTTCCTGGAATCAGCCTCTGATCAGTTTCAACAGGCTGAATCTGGACGCCAGTTCCAACTTACATACAGATCCAACTTAAGAACCCCAGGCGTCCCCAAGTCAGCTGCTGCTGAAACTGATCAGCGGCTGATTCCAGGAAGCCCGGGGCAGAGCAACTCTGCCTCAGGCTTCCTGTAGTCAGCGCTGGTCAGTTTCAGCAGCGGCTGACTTGGGGATGCCTGGGGCAGAGCAGCTGGGGTGCTGCCGGGTTGGTCCAGTAGAGCCCAGAGCGGACCAACCGGCAGCGCCCCAGCTGCTCTACCACAGGCCTCCGGAGAAAAGCCTGGTCTGCTGGGGGGGGGCGTACTAGCTGGGCCCCGCCCCCCCCCAGCAGACCAGGGAGACGCGGGCGGCGGACCAAGACGCACCGCGGTCTCGCCGCCCGGGTCCTCCGCGGCTTTGCTCCCCGTCTCCCTGGTCTGCTGGAGACCAGAGAGACGGGGAGCAAAGCCTCTGAGGACGCCGGCAGCGGGGCGTCTGGGCTGTCCGCTGCCCGCGTGCTCCCCGGCTTTGCTCCCCATCTCCCTGGTCTGCTGGTCTCCAGCAGACCAGGGAGACGGGCAGCAAACCCTGTTCGTAACTGCGGATCCGACATAAGTCGGATCCGTGTAACTCGGGGACTGCCTGTACTGCGAAGGCACCACACTTCAGGCTCTGAGATGCCTTTGACTGACTGAAAGCCCTTTGGGTTCAGCAAACCAAAATTCACATTATGGATAATGTCTT
This sequence comes from Pelodiscus sinensis, assembly GCF_049634645.1. NCBI lineage: Eukaryota > Metazoa > Chordata > Testudines > Trionychidae > Pelodiscus > Pelodiscus sinensis. The sequence goes on from NC_134711.1 coordinate 119,405,869, forward strand.
ATATCAATATTGATTTAAATAAAGGTCAACAGAGCAAAAGACAAAGCAAGGAAGGACAGGTCCCTGAACCCAAATGACCTATGGCACTTGTACTATCTTGATATACATATTTGTCCATCTTTCCTCCTAGAGTATCTAAACAACACATCATCAGATGTGTTATCATCGTGTAATATCAGAAAATTGCTAGGTAAGGTCCCATGGGAAGGAAAACTAAAGGGGGAAAAAAAGGAAAACTGGCACTTTTGCAAAGGGATAATATTAAAGGCCCAGCCTCAAACTATCTCAATATGAAGGAAAGATAGGAAGAACAACAAGAGGCCAATATGGCTCCCACAGAAGTTTTTGAATCCTTCAGGTCATTAAAGAAGAAATTCTACAGAAAGTAGAAACATGGACAGATGGCTAAGGATGAGCAGAAAGGAATATCACAAGCAGGGAGGGAGAAAAATCAAAGACTAAGGCACGAAATGGCTCACATTTAGCCAGGAACATAAGACAATAGAGAAAGGATCTATAATGTAGTAGAAACGAAAAAAAAACAAAGGAAAGTCTAGGTCTACTTTGTAAGTGTTTAATGCCTGTTTTGCTTCAGTGTTCCCTAAAATGGTTAATGTTAACTAGATGCTTAACCCACTGAGTAGTAAGTAACAGCAAGGAGGAAGAAACACATGCCAGAATAGGGAAGAACAGGTTAAAGATAGATGTACTCATATGAGCAGGGCCTGGTGGAAGTCATTATAGGGTATTTAAGGAACTAGCTGAAGCAAATTTGGAACCATTAAGCAAGCATCCTCAAGAACACACGGGGTCCCTAAGAACTGGAGAAGGGCAAACCATATCTCTTATTAAAAAGGGGGAAACAAAGGGAATTGCTCAGCCTAACTTTGACACCTAGAAAGATACTGGAACAAATTAAATAATTTGTAATCGCCTAGTCACATAGCCAATATAGAACATATTGTTCTTGACAAATCCAAATGACCCTCCAATGACACTGTTACTGGCCTTATGAATAGTGGGAAAGCATAGAGGTAATAGATCTTGATTTTTAGAAAGGCTTTTGATACAGTCCTACATGACATTATCATAAGCATACTAGTTCCCCTATAGAGTCAAGTCAGTTTTCTCTGTTGTTTGTGAGGGTCTTTCATATAGCAAGAGAAAAGTTATGAGTCACTAAAAGCAAATTGGTGGTAGAGGGGTAGAGTATACAAAACTACTTTTAAACTTTTTTTAAATTGACTAGATTTCATGCTGACAATGTCCCTTTAACTTAGCTCTTCGTGTTAAATTGCATCTGAGGTGAGGACTGCAGAAAAAATGTATCTAGACATTCAGTGGCATATGCTGTACTTCTAAGACCAAATTATGAGATCCGAAAATGGAGCTGTTTTCTCACTAATGGTACAGATAAAGCAGATCAGCTGCTGGCTTCCACGATTTGTGAACTCAGCAAGAAGCAAGATCTTTGCACAAATCAGTATTAAGATTTAACATTTAATTTTGATAACTAACTGTCAGTGTATTTGAAAATTAGGTGTGAAAGCACTCACATACTAGGCAAGTTGCCAGCATAGCTCTCAGTGTAGAAAAATGTGGTCACTTCTGACTTCGAATAATGACAGTCAATTTTCTTGACAAGAAAAGCCTCTCTTGTGTAATAACTTACAAACACTTCCACTTGAAATTTATCACCATTTTGGGGAACTTTCATACTAACCTAGGTTGGTAATAGGTAGCGCAGTGGAACAATTTTCTTTTGCACATGTTTCCATCATTGACGTTAGAGTTGTGGTAGGAGCTTCGCCGTTACCTGACAAAATGAAAAGCAGCATAGTTTACAGAGGCATATGCTGGAGAGTGCAGCACATAGATATGCAGTTTAATATCACAAATTTCTTGAAATTAATTAGTGGTTTATAAAAAAAACAAGAACAAATTAGATCTCAGCAGAAAGCAAGTATTCAGCATGAACTCAAAACTTAGTTTATAGTATGTCACAACTATTTCCCCATTGCATCTTCATAAATGAATGACTCTCATCAAATGCTGCTACTTCTAGTCAGAACAAAATGTATTCAAAGCAACAAACAACTGCCAGATATGAAAATGTCCGTTTTTTAAAACCACTAGATAAATTATTCGCAAAGGCTGACAAGCAGAACACTGAACTGATATTCAGTCTTTCGGAATCTAGAATATTTAAGAGTTTTCAAGGATACAAAACTGTTTGGTACTCATTAGTACATATGTTTGGGTTTTAGTAAAACACTAATTCAACAGTCCCAAAATAGGCAAATGTGTACATCAGCTTGATTTTATCAAAAACCAATTTCACCCTGTGCATTGCACACAATTTACTGCATTTCAAATCCGGGTTGCAAGAAAGTTTAAGGAGCAAAAATGATGGCAAAAATCATTTAGTCCAAATAGTAATCCAAAGTTATAGCAGGCTGTTTACACAGTGAAAACTGATTCATTCTGACTTTTTCCCATCTGAGGAATGTTATTAGGCTAACATTTTAAATGATTTTTTGGGTGTACAATATTCTGCTAATATGACATCTTCTAATATCATCAGTATATTTTCTTGACTAGATTTTCATGTATGAATGACACTAATACAACAACAAACCACACACAATCTCCAGAGAACCCAATAAGGGGAACATAACATGGAAATTGCCACCCTGGATCAGAGCAGAAGTTCATAGAATTGGGTGTCCTGTCTTCAATAGTGGCCACAGAAACCTTCTGAAATTAAATTTCAAAGTCTTGATCTCAGCCAAGAAGTTTTTAAGTTACATACAAACCAGCTCAACCTTTTCAAGTGATCCAAATATGGAAAACAAGGCTTATTCAAGACATTTGACAGATGGCTCTAAAATGGCTTTATTAACACTTCAGCCTTAGTATGCTCAGCTTTGCTTTGTTTGAAAACATTTAGTTTTGAAATAAAGTTATGAATGGCTGGATCATGTACAGAGTTTGTGCAGTATTGACTGGATACTGCTAGATGCCAAGTGCCTCCTTTTAGGTATCAGGTGTTCAGTGCATTCATGGATCAGCCTATAAGTGAATTAATCACAAACCCGGGTGTTTTTTGTTTTGGTCTAAGGGTAAAATTCTGACTCCACTGATTTTACTTAGGCCAGGTGCATTAAAAAGCTCTATTTAACTGGCTATGACTTACTCTTTTTGAGCAATAGTGAAGTGTGTAAAGCTTGGTTTTTTTTAATTTCCAATGTGAATTGGAATGGGGGAAAAGAAAATTAATTAACTTGCATGATTTTAGTAATATTTTAATATATGAGCCTATATCTGAAACATACCTTTGCAGAATAATTTTACCTACTAGATTTAAGCTACTGAAGAACAATGTGACATTGATTCTGTTCCCACTGGAGTCAACTGAAAAAACCCTCTCAGACTGACTTTAAAAGGGAGCAGGATTATCCCCATAGAAATGCTAAATTTCAGTAGGATGATGGTAATCTGAGGTAAAAGCAAGACCTGCAATAGATGTTCTGTTTTTTAATCGCTCCACCTCCATGATGAAGTCATCTTTCAAGAACAGGAACCCAATAATGGAGAAAAGGTAAACCAAGATGAGAGCCAGCACAGCAGTAAGGATAATGGAGCGGCCATTTCGGGTAACACTTTTGATGACATTGAGCAAAGTCTCCTCCCTGTACACCAAATCGAACAGCTAGAAAAAAAAAGCAGGAAAATCTGAATAAATATGACAATAGATAAATGCTAGTTGGGAATACCACCTCAACTCAAGAAACACACATAGGGCCAAATCCTGACCTCAGATACATGAGCATGCAACTCCCCCAATACAGTATCAGTGGGCAGAGGGAAAAATATGGCATATGATGTTAAATTTTATGAATACCTGTTACTGTACAACCAATTTAATAGGAATATTATGTACATCAAGATATGGGCTGACAAAGACTTCGGCAAGATTCAGCATTAGGATCCAAACTTTGTAATTTCCCTCCATATTTATAATGTGCTAGAACAAATCCAAGTGTTTCCATGATATTCAGAAGTGTCCAGATCTAGATTTAAAATTTTACATTTTGGCCCCATCTACTATATACACACAGTTGAACCCTCTCATCCTGCAAACATGCACATGAATAACCCTAAATCCATTGAGCTGAGGGGGCCACTTCAGTATTAAAAGTCACACAGATTTTAGCAGGCTATACTTTGTTATACAAATCTAACATTAATTTTACCGTTTTGTATAACCCTTGTAAACAAATTTTAATTCTGTAGCTTCAACTGGGTGGTTTAAGGGGAGTATTCATAGGGCTAACATTCTTTCAGTGTCAAGTTCATGATGAATGTGTTTCAAGAAACTTTAACTTTTTTTCCTTTTATAATTCTGGTTTATATTAGTGTTCTATAATTCTCTGGGTCTTATCTTCAATATACGTCTTTCAACTCAAATACACCGATTACAGTTGCGAGATGACACAGAATGATTTATCAAAAGTGTCAATAGTCACAATTCATGAGATCTGAAATCCATAGCTTTGCAAGATGATTGATTAATAGAGGAAATAAAGGAGAAAATTATCATTCATGTCATAACAGATGAAGCCTAAAATTAGGAACAAAAGTAAGTGAATGTGGTCAGTAACTAGGGAATGTTTACAATTATACCATAAATGATTCAAGAACATTTGTCATCCAGAAAACAGTAAAAACTTTGTCATAGATCCTTTCATAGACAGTCTCCCTCCCTGATAGGCTGTTCCTCCAAAGCATCAGTGACAGGTACTGTAATCCACATATAACATAGTAACTTTAGGGCAATATTATAAAGGCAAAATTAAAACAAATTATCTTTAACACCTTGTATACTGGTTGCAGTCCCCAATTTTTCCTTCCTGCTCTTTGTTTATTCTCCCTGGGTGTGGGAATTTACACTATTAGAACAGAACCTCCTTTCATCTCTTGTATCCTTTCTCTGTTCTAAATCAATCACAGGTCACTTTGAAGATGGGTTGTATCATCTGATGTCTTTGCTATGCTTATAATTTTGGTGTTACCTACAAGTGTGATCACAGCTGAATTTACACCAAATAAAAACTATGTAAGACAATTCTTCACAAATGGATTTTACTGCCAGTTTTATGTCTGTAAAATGCAAAGCTTATATCACACTTCTTTTGATTAAAGAAGTCTCCAACATTAAAAATGCTAGCTTGATTAATCTGTCTCTTTAGTTACACAATGTGTAGTGTTGAAAGGAGGATGTATATGAAAACTCTGTAACTTGATTGGTCAGGAAACTGAGAAAAATATAAAACAGAGTATCATGAAAAGTGAAAGCCTGTACAGGTATTTTCTGAAATCTGTCCAAAAGGTTTACACATCACAGAATAAAAAAAATAGTGATTAAAACTATTTCAGCGCATCAAAAAGGGCTTTTTAAGGCTCTTCAGCTTAGATTTGTTTGAAGATCATATTCTGTACAGAGTGACTTTCAATACACCTGTTTTGTGTTATGAAAGGAATTCCACCTGTGTAAGTAGAATTGAAGAAAATGAAGGAAACATTTCAAATGTCTTCAGGTTACGTGTCAGAAGTATCCCCTGGATGGGATCAAAGAAAAGGCTGTTTGATAATTTTCTGGAATGAAATGTGTAGACCTGTGCAACAAAAACAGTAGCTTCTATTGAGCAACAGCATAAAAGTACGCTAAAAATACCCATGATTTGGCATGACTGTCAGGAAGAAATCAAGGGGTAACAGTAATTTCTATTTTTGCAAGGTTTCCCACTCCCCATAGGCATATACTCACCAGGAAACTATAGAAGAATTCATGCACACAGAGGCCCAGCATGCAGACCAGGACGTATGCTACATGGTAGAGAAAGGCCATGTCCATAATGACTGCTCTGTAACCTCGAGTGAACGTTCCGCGGTTTCCAACAAAGCTCACCAGAAATACTATTTTGTTACAAAGCTGTGGGGAGATAGCAAAGGATGATTTTATTACATCAGATCATCAGCAGCAGCAACTCATACTGTGACAATGCCTCAGAGACCCAGTCACACAGCAGGATGGCAGGTGCTGTGCAAAAATTAAAAAAGGATATTCTCTAAGACCAAGGAACTCACAATCGAAGCATAAAACAGGAGACAACAGGTGCAGATGGACAGACTTCACTATCAATTTGCAGAGCCGCTTTGTACAAAAGCCCTTACAAAACCCTTTTCTTGCCCTTTCACTTCATTCTCGATAGGCACATGGACACCATGTAATCTCATCTAAGGCACATTAAACAACATTACTTTGCAATGGCTTCCATTAGGGTTTTTTTCACATATTGACTGGGCTACCAGATAAAATTACTAAAGCTGTTCTCTCTATTCAATACCTAGAATACTTAACGGGTGCTGCAAAATCACATTAACCCTACTTGGGTGCAAAGGCAGGCGAACTGTCATTCACAGGCTATATATAGCGGTCTCAGATGTGTAGCATAGGCATGCTTACATGTTAGGTAAGAAAACAAAGCCCTGGAATTGAAATTACTTCAGATATAGATTAAGTGACTTTAGCCTCAAGCCCGGTCCTCTCCCATTAAAGTGAACAGCAATTCTCCCATTGATTTCAATGAGTGCAAGATCAGGTTCCTATGGCACACATTCCAGTTAAAAATACTGCATCTTAGTGCTGCATTCAGTGCCAATAGTGTTAGACAGAGTGGGCCACAATTGGATCTCAGTTATGAAGTGTGTATCAAAAATAACTCCATTAAAGCCAATGGAGCTGTTCCAGATTTATGAAAGCATCGTTGCGATCAGAATGCGGTCTGCTGTTTACTACAGAATTCTTGGTTTGGCTCTTGCCCCTCCAAAAATTGTTTCAGAGTATGCCACCATTGGTGCCGACTCCGTGGGAGCTCAGCACCCTCTATTGGGGGGTCTCACCAATCAGCTCCCCCGTATCTAACATCTCATACCTGCCAAGGGTTAACTGTTCAGTGGTGGGCAGACAGAGGCAGAGTGAGGGTGAGATGCACTCAGGGACAGAGTGGGAGTAGGAAGAAACAAGGCAGGGTCTGGCTGTGGGAAAAGGGCTTAAGTGAGGACAGGGCCTGGGGCCGAGTGTCATGAAGCATCCCCCAGAGAATCAGAAAGTCTGCACCTCTGTACACAGCAATATTCCTGCAAAAACTTTTCAAGTTGACTTTGTACCTAAATATTCTGTCAGTATTTACTCAATTTGTTACTAATTGCAGGGAAGTTAGGAATTCATGCAAATGCCACAATCACATTTTCTACTTGAAATGTTTTTAAAGACAACCATGCTGCATGCATCTTGGTATTGTTCCTTGACAAGCTGATCATCCCCCTTAGTTGTATGCCTCTAACAACTTTCCCTTTTTCGTGTTTGCACTTTTGGTACCTGTCTGCAAGTGCACATACAGGAGGTATATCATTGGTCAGTTCCCTGGGGTCACGGCAAAATGTATATTGTTACTTTGTGATCTACTTCCATACCATTAGTTGGCTGCTAGGGCTTCTTTCGTGCCATCAAACATTAAAAAACAAATAGGGAATGAAATCTTTGCAAAGAATTTGGAACTTAACCAGCACTACAGTATGTAGGAATGCCACCATGAAATGAACAACAGGACTGTAACGCAGGGTGAATATGTTCAATGGCTTTATTTTTTTCAAACTCTATTTTAGTTAGAATACCCTTTTAAGAATATTCAGTCAGACTTCTGAACTATGATGTTAGAGCTACAGGCCAGATTCTTCACTGCACCTGAGTGCTAGTCAGGTATGTTTGGAGGACTAGGACAGTGAGACTGGCAGGGAACTGGTTGCAGCTACTCAATCCCATCCTAGCTCTGATATAATCTAAAGCTGCTGTGATTCAACAGAAACTTAATCTGATACAGTACTTGTTAGAACTATCATGGACCCAGTTGTGCTAGCAGTGTGTGCAAAAGCAGATGTGAAACAGAATACAAATATTATACCTTGCTTTTTTTTTTTTTAAAGTATCCCTTAAGATGCCTGCTTCTATGGAAATGGAAATTATGTTAGGTTTAAAGTACTCACATTAGCAGCACCAAGAAGTATCAATGTAGGCCCGAGCCCTATTGTGTATATAGACCTGAGAATTACAGACACTAAAAAGGGTCGGATACCAACAGGCTTGGAGAAGAAGAACAGCATAGCTGTACAGACTGCCACTGCTATCCAAAGGAGGACTGAGAACAATGGAGAAAGTGTGCCTGGAAAAGAAAAAAAAAAGCAAACGTTAACACTTTTGGAAAAAATTAGTTATGTGTCAAGAAACAAAACAGAGCACACCCTGGTTCCTTAGCCAGTTTGCCTACCAAAGTGAATGAATCATTCAACATAATTTGTTACCATAATTTAGCATGTTCCTAGTGGGAAATACTGTTAACATATTTGGGTTAATGCCACACAGCTAACAATAAGGGTAGGTAATAATGTCTTCATTAAATCCTTGAATTACTCTGAACAGACTGTTTCCACTTCTTGTGTAGTGATCTGCCCATCGGTTCCTCTTTGTACAGCTCATTAGGACACCTTAGCTCTAGCGTAATGATTGTACAAATTCAGAAATAACCTACCACGAAACAGCACATTCCAACGTTTGGACTGTGTCAATATACTACACTTACTTTTCACACCCAGCACGGATGAATGGAAACAGTAGTAGCTAAAAATTGTACAGAGGTCAATGTAGATAGACTCAGCATAGAAACAATGGCAATAGCTCCAGGGCTAAGTACTGGAGAAGGGGAAAAAGGCCAGCATGGGAATCCCCCAATGCTATAGAGGTAAGTAATCGCTTTCAGGCTCTCTCCATAGGCTGAATGCTTTGGAAGAGACCTCACAAGGAAGAAATCGGAAGGGAACACCATCTACTGGAAGGCATGGGATGCGTAGTCCTAGGGATGGGGGTTCCACGGCCACCACCTCCAAAAGAAAACAATGGGTGGTGGTGGTCGGGGACTCCCTCCTAAGAGGGACTGAGCCATCCATCTGCCGTCCGGTCCTGGAATCTCGAGAGGTGTGCTGCTTACCAGGAGCCCGCATTCAGGATGTGACTGAGAGGCTTACCAAGCTGATCAAACCTTCGGATCGCTACCCCTTCCTGCTTCTCCACATGGGAACTAATGATACGGCCAAGAATGACCTTGAGCGGGTTACTGCGGATTATGTAGCGCTGGGAAGAAAGATCCAAGAACTCAAGAGTGCAAGTGGTGTACTTGTCCAGCCTCCCTGTTGAAGGGAAAGGACTGGGCAGGGATCATCGAATTGAGGATGTAAATGCGTGGTTGCGCAGGTGGTGTCTCAGAGAGGGCTTTGGTTTCTTCGACCATGGGACTCTGTTCCAGGCACAAGGATTGTTAGGAAGAAATGGGATCCACCTAATGAAGAGAGGAAGGAGCATCTTTGCGGGCAGGCTTGCAAACCTAGTGAGGAGGGCTTTAAACTAGGTTCGTTGGGGGACGGTGACCAAAACCCTGAGGGGAGTGGGAAAGTCGGATACCGGGAAGAAATGCAGAGAGGAATGAGCAAGAAAGGAGGACCCCTGATTCGAATGGAGAAGATACGGCAATCAACTGGTTATCTGAGGTGTTTGTACACTAATGCGAGAAGCCTGGGAAACAAACAGAAAGAACTGGAGGCCCTGGCCCAGTCCAAGAAATATGATTTAATTGGGATAACAGAGATTTGGTGGGATGACTCGCATGACTGGAACACTGTCATGGAAGGGTATAGACTGTTCAGGAAGAACAGGCAGAGGAGAAAAGGAGGAGTTGCACTATATGTAAGAGAGCACTACGATTGCTCTGAACTCCAATATAAAGAGGGAGAAAAACCTGTTGAGCGTCTATGGGTTAAGTTTAAATGAGCAAACAACAGCAGTGATGTTGTGGTTGGTGTCTGTTACAGGCCACCAAATCAGGTAGATGAGGCTTTCTTCAGACAATTGAGGGAAGCTTCCAGATCGCAGGCCCTGGTTCTCGTGGGGGACTTTAACCACCCTGACATCTGTTGGGAAACCAATACAGCAGTACACAGGCAATCCAGGAAGTTTTTGGAGAATGTTAGGGATAACTTCTTGGCACAAGTGCTGAAGGATCCGACCAGGGGCCTTGTGCAGCTTGACCTTCTGCTCACAAACAGGGAGGAACTAATAGGGGAAGTAGCGTTGGGTGACAACCTGGGAAGCAGTGATCATGAGATGGTAGATTTCAGGATCCTGACCAAAGGAAGAAAAGAGAGTAGTAAAATACACACCTTGGACTTCAAAAAAGCAGATTTTGACTCCCTGAGAGACCTGATGGGCAGAATCCCTTGGGATGCTAACATGAAGGGGAAAGGAGTCCAGGACAGCTGGCAGTATTTTTAAGAAGCCTTATTGAAGGCACAGAAAGAAACCATCCTGATGCATAGCAAGAGAGGTAAACATGGTAGGAGACCAGATTGGCTTACAGGGGAAATCCTTGGTGAACTTAAGCACTAATGTGCTAAGTGACGCAAGATGGGATGAAGATGGACAACCATTGGTGGGTAAAGAACAGGTTAGGAACTATTTAGAAAAGCTAAACATACACAAATCCCTGGGTCCAGACTTAATGCATCCGAGGGTACTTAGTGAGTTGGCAAATGTGATTGAGGAGCCTTTGGCCATTATCTTTGAAAAGTCATGGAGATTGGGAGAAATCCCGGATGATTGGAAAAAGGCAAGTGTAGTGCCCTTTTTTCAAAAAAGGGAAGAAGGCCGATTCAGGGAACTATAGGCTGGTCAGTCTTACCTCGGTTCCTGGGAAAATCATGGAAGGGATCCTTAAAGAATCCATTTTGAGGCACTTGAAAGAGAGGAAAGTGATTAGGAATAGTCAGCATGGATTCACAAAGGGAAAGTCGTGTCTGACCAATCTGATTAGCTTCTATGTTGAGGTAATTGGCTCTGTGGACGTGGGAAAGTCAGTGGATGTGATATACCTTGACTTTAGCAAGGCTTTTGATACAGTCTCCCACAATATTCTTGCCAGCAAGTTAAGGGAATGTGTATTGGATAAATGGACGGTAAGATGGATAGAAAGCTGGCTAGAAGGCTGGGTCCAGCGGGTAGTGATCAACGGCTCGATGTCAGGATGGTGGTCGGTTTCTAGCGGAGTGCCCCAAGGTTCGGTTCTAGGACCGGTTTTGTTCAATACCTTTATTAATGACCTGGATGAGGGGTTTGATTGTACCCTCAGCAAGTTTGCAGATGACACTATGGTAGGAGGAGAGATAGATACGCTTGAGGGCAGAGATAGGGTCCAGAGTGACTTAGACAAATTGGAGGATTGGACCACAAGAAATCTGATAAGGTTCAACAAGGACAAGTGCAGAGTCCTGCACTTGGGACGGAAGAATCCCAAGCATTGTTACAAGCTGAGGACCAACCACTTAAGTAGTAGTTCTACAGAAAAGGACCTGGGGGTTACAATGAATGAGAAGCTGGATATGAATCAACAGTGTGCCCTTGTAGCCAAGAAGGCTAATGGCATATTAGGTTGCATTAAGAGGAGCATTGCCAGCAGATCCAGAGATGTCATTATTCCCCTTTATTCAGCTCTGGTGAGGCCACATCTGGAGTATTGTGTCCAGTTCTGGGCCTCTCACTACAAAAAGGATGTGGACGCACTGGAGAGGATCCAGCGGAGGGCAACCAAAATGATTAGGGGGCTGAAGCGTATGACTTATGAGGAGAGGCTGAGGGAGTTGGGTCTGTTTAGTCTGCAGAAGCGAAGAGTGAGGGGGGATTTGATAGTAGTCTTCAACTTCCTGAAAGGAGCTTCCAAACCGGATGGAGAGAGGCTGTTCTCAGTAGTGACATATGTAGAACAAGGAGCAATGGTCTCAAGTTGTGGTGGGAGAGGTCGAAGTTGGATATTAGGAAAAACTATTTCACTAGGAGAGTGGTGAAGTACTGGAATGGGTTCCCTAGGGAGGTGGTGGACTCTCTATTCCTAGAGATTTTTAAGTCTCGGCTTGACAAAGCCCTGGCTGGGTTGATTTAGTTGGGATTGGTCCTGCCTAGAGCAGGGGGCTGAACTTGATGACCTTCTGAGGTCTCTTCCAGCTCTATGGTTCTATGATTACTGGGATTAGGAAAAAACAGAGATGGATCCCTGGTCTCCAAATGCAAAGGTGCACCCAAATTCTCTCAAAATTATAGTGTAGGGGTCTCAAACTCAGTTTACCTTAGAGCCAGGGCCAGTTCTCCTAGTGGGCCAGTAGGTACCCCTCTCTGGCGGGGGTGGGTCTTCCAGGCCCACCTGCCACCCCTGGGAGATTTAACCCCACTCCTCCAGACACCTGCCACTGGTAGCACAGCAGGGCTTCCAGCTGCTAGCTCTGTGAAACTGCCAGCACATGCCTGTGGCTCAGGGAGTTGTTCAGAGAGCCCTCCTGTCCATAGGACAGTTCCAGTGCAGCCACCCTAGGCGCCACGGCAGCTGCCCCAACCATCCTATGGACGTGATGGTCCCCCATATTCAGGTAAGCCAGGGAGGCTCTGGGTAGGCTGTGCCTCCCCCCCCCCCCCCCCCCACACACACACTCATCGCAGAAGCTGCAGGGAAGTGGAGCTATTCATCAGCCTGCTCTGCTTCGCCGCCATCTCAGAAGCCAGGACTGGGGCATTCCACTTCCCACGTCACCGTGAAGCGGAGCAAGCAGGCTAGCCTGGGAGATGGCAGTGGACTCGTGCCAGCAGCCGTGCACAGGTCGGATTGTGAAACCATTCAAGCCACAGATGGCCCGTGGGCTGAGAGTTTAAGACCCCTGCTATTGTGTGTTTATAGCCTGGCAACAGGTACAAGTCCAGCTCTGTACAATGATGTTGTTATCAGCTCAAATGGGAAACTTCTGGAATACACTTTTTAATTGGATGTGAAGTCTCTGTTAAAAGGTAGGCTCTCAATGTTCCTTTAAAAAAATCATTTCTCCCTCTCAGTTCAGGTCAATCAATTTAATTTAACAGGACTTGCACTGGCAACATGTGCAGACATGCACAGTTGAGGCAAGGAGCCCTTGTCTGACGAGCAGTTTCAGTTATATCATATGATGCTGGAATTGCAGAAGTAAATTAAGAGACAACATTCTTAGACTGATTAGATCAACCCAAGCACCTCGGGCATGTGGCTATGGGCTGATGTACTGCAGGAGAAGGGGGTGGGTCGGAAAGTGAAATAAGAGAGTTAGTTTTCTCTGAAGGGGGAGGACAGAGAAAAGAGTGTGCCTCATGACTCTTCCCAGTTGGCTACACTCGTGTTTATTGTTTATAAATCTCTAATTACATGGAATGATGGGATTTAGAAGGGAGAGTTTCACTATCACTGAAACCACCAGATTATTGGAACTGCTTAAACTAGTACTAGACATGCCCGCAGTTCAGACTAAGTGTTAATACCCACTGATTGCAGACCAGAGGGTTTGACAGAGCGTAAAACTCTCAGATTAGCTAAATGTGTTTTAGTTTATAAGGTTTAGTTTTAACTCTTTATTTCTTCTTGATTATTCCTTAAGGTCTGGAAACACAAACATTTGATACAAAGTTAGTCTTTACAAAATCAAGAGCACTGGAGACTAAAATCTTGTCCTTACAGAGCAGGTATATACAAAAGGCATCTCAGCCCTGAAAGCTCCCTTGAAACAACCCTGCTGATCTGCTTGTACTGTAGCCTTGCAGAGACCACCTCAGCTGGTGAAAGGGCAATTCAGTCTGCCTGCCAAACCACTTTAATCCTTTGCCTCAGTCTGGCAACCAGGCCCATCTGTTTATGCCAATTATGACAGTGGTGTTTGGGAAGAGCACATGTATTCACTAGACCCTGAAGAGATGCTACCCACTCCCTTCGCATGAGCCATCAGATGGAAGTGACTTTCAGTCACATTACTAATTGGGTTGGATGTGAACCAATGACCTAGAGGTGAATGTCTCTCTCTTCCATTACCAATCTTGAGTAAGCCAGTCTCCTTTATCTCTATTGAGCATGTTTAGGCTACAAAAACACACCTTGCTAGTCCATTCATTTGATGGAATGTATTACAGTATTCAATATATTTCCTATGATTTATGACAAAGCAAACCCCAAAATTACTGCTTTTAAATACATCATTGCTCTTTTTATCTAATAAATCTATCATTTTGCAAATGGTGTTATTTTATCCTCATAAGCACAGCAGTCAAAAACGGACAAAACATAATTACAATAATTTCATTTGATATCACGCCCTACTAAATGACCACTGAATATTTCCATACATTCTCAAAGAGATGCAGATGATTGGCCTAATCCAAAAATCTTAGAAATCCATGAAATACTTTCCATTCTCCTACGTATGGCTATTATATGAAAACATATATTCTCTGATGGATGTCAGTGTTTACGTTTTGTTTCCTAAAGAGTCCAGATTGCACATGCAAAGACACAAGAGAGGATTAAATAACACTTTTCATTTCTGCAAAAAACTGGAGGCAAGAACCAAAAAATGTTTCATGTTTTTCCACAAAATTGGGATTCCTTTGCCTGCATTGCAAATTTCATTGTATTCTTAATATTTATTTAATGATTTATATAGCACCAAATGTCTGTAAAAGGGCTTTTCCTTTAATTCTTGGGCAACAATAGTATCTTTTTCATGTGATGATACCAAATGCCACACTGGCAACTGCCCAAACCCATAGCAGCAACTAACTGTAGTCTCCAAATTCCAGCACATTTTTTCCCATGAGATTCCTACAGTATATAAACACACCACAGAATCAACTCGTATCATATAACAATGTTCAAATGAGCAAATTAGTCTCTTTAACAAGATTTTCAGCAGTGATTGTGATTTTGGGTGCTAATCTTGAGACCTCTTATCAGAATCTGATTTGCAGAAAGTGGGTAGTGTCCATTCTCTGAAATCCAGGCCCTGTTAAGGTATTGCAAACGGGGCATGCAAATGCCTAGTGAATTCTAAAAATCGTAACTCTTCTGTTTAGAGCTCTGCAAGGCATAAGCAGAGCCACAGGAAACACTGTGTCTTTGTTCACACTTAACAGTTTAAAGCGCAGCTGCAGCAGTGTTTTAAACTGGAAGTGGCCACGGCATGATTGCTGGAAGACCACTTCGATGAGGGGAGGAGCTAACAGAGCTTGGAGCGTGGCTCCCAGTGCTGTAGCCTGGATCACACTGGTGCTTTACAGCACTGTAATTTACTGCACTTGGCGGGCAGAGGGAGGGGGGTGGAGGGGAAAGGGTAAAATGTTTTTTCACACCCCTGAGGCCGAAAGTTACAGTGCTGTAACGTGCCAGTGTAGACTTAGCCTGTTTATGCTCTTATTAGGTAATGGCTTGTGGTTGTTTTACAAAGGAAAATGTTTACTCTTATAAGAAAAAAAATAATATTACTTACCTTCATCTCCATCATCTCCAAAGGGGTAGAAGAGAGCAACTGCTAAATTGATGAACACAGCCAAGTTGAAGGAAATGCTTCCCCAGAGAGAGATGTGTCTAGAGAACCAGAACAGGGCTAGGTTATCTAGGAAGGAGAGAAAATCAGCATTAGAGAAATTAAAAGAAGGTGTTTGAGATGATTTTTTTCCCAAAAGACTCACTGAACCACATACAATCACAATTTACTTAAGGGACAGGGTTAGGATCAATCCTGGCATTTAGGGGTGTAGGGAATCTTAGTATTTTACATGTGGTTGTCAGGCTTCTCAGTCCTCCCTCCTAACTAAATAGTTCTGTTCAATGTCTGTAATAGTTCCAAAAGGCCTTATCTGAAGTCAGGGCTCCACTGTGCTACAGGCTGTACACACACAGTCAGGGTATATCTATACTGTGATTAAACACTTATTGCTGGCCTGTCCCAAACTCAGGCTTATGGGCCATGGTCTAAGGGGTTTTTTTAAACTGTGATGTAGCCTGAGCTCTAGGACCCAGAAGGTGAGTGTTGGAATTAACATTTTTAAAGTATAATCTTAATTTATGGGGTTTAAAAATCTCTCAGCATGCGGCATTTAACTAATTGAATATTATGTTTTTCTCAGGAAATTATAAAGATTCTTGGAGTACTCTCAATTTCCTGCCAGCATGAAAGATGCACCCTTGACTTGCCTGGATACTCCTGCCTGGTGTAGGGCTTTATTTGCTATCATGGGGTGCACTGTTATTTTGAGATAACTAGTGTTATTTTAAAATAGCAATGTGAGCATCTACACAGCCATTCCATTATTTCAAAGTAATTTCAAAATAACAGGCGGCTTATTCCAAAATCTGTAAACCTCATTCTACGAGGAATGCCACCTATTCTGAAATAAGGTATGTAGATGCTCCACTGCTATTATTTTGAAACAGCCCCTCATCAGAGCCATTCTAAGTTATTCCTCCCCAGTGCCTCCTGGGGCTCTAAATCAAGATAGCACATCTACATCAGCGAAGCCAGCCTCAGACTAATTTTGAGGCTTCCCTGTCATATAGACATGCTATTTCGAAATAACTATTCTGGAATAGCTTATTTTGAAATAGTTGTGCAGCGCAGATGTAACCATACTGTTGTACATGACTAAGAACATAGCTGGTTCTCAGAGCCAGCCCAAGCTACTGGCTGACTGGGCTACTGCTCGGGGCGCCCCATTGTAGGGGGCGTCACGTGGGGCTTCTGCGCATGCGCCAGGCACCCAGGGTGAGGCTGCACATGCGCCGCACTCCCAGGGCACACGAATTGCTCGGGCCAGCCCTGCTGGTTCCTACAGACAGACAACTCCTCAAACTGGATCTGGTCTCAGGCTTTGTCTACTCTATACTGACAATTGAGCAACAAAGCTGTTGTTCACCGGCTTAAAGCCCCTCCCCCCACATATCCAAATGACAAAAGCTTTACGTGGCCAAGTACTAGTAGTATAAATACTGTTCTGTAGTCAGGACTTCTACTGCCAACAAAGGCCACTCATGGAGAGAGGAGGGTTTTTTTGGTGGCAAAAGTGCTGACAAACAGTATTTACACTGCCTGACTTTTAGCAATGGGCTGTGTAAACATAGCAGTGCCACTACAAGTTGTGTAGTGCAGACATACCCTCAGAGTAAGATTGACTTTAATTACCTACAATTAGAGTCAAGTCACACTAAATATTAAGATTTCACTTGTGGTAAGATTAGGCTTTTAAGGATCTGGAGCCTTTGCATGAGACATCCATTTATTTCAAGCAAGGCAGCATTGTATGACAGAGCAACTCAGACATTGGGTTAAAGATTAAAAAGCTCCTGATTGTATATTGCATTTTCAAACAAAATAATATGGAAGTTTAAGTGTTCCATAGATGAAAGGAAATGTGGGCATTTCTGTTTTGGATTTAAAACAAAACACCTTAATTTATGCTTGCTTAGCATTACAGAGATCAGATCCAAGTCTGCTCTCAGACAGTGCTTGGTTTTTTGTTTGTGGGTTTTCTTTTAACTGAAATCTCAGTCCAACTTTGCGAGCAGAATAATTATTCTGAAATAGAAAAGAGAAACAATCAGCATGTTTTTGGTGGTGGCAAAAGCTTCAAGTTAAATCATGCCACTCTAGCTAGCCAAATCCTTCTGCAGTTCTGATTGTACCTAGTATCCTTCACTTCCTTCCTAATCGGTTGTGTAACGTTGCTGTGAGCTGTTCAAGAGCTGCTATATTGTACCTCTGTGACATCTGCAATTTAATGGTGGGCGAAGAGATCCCGAGATATCTATATCCAACTTCCTTATCAGAAGTGTTGGGAAGCTTAATTAGCTAAAAGGCTTGATTTTCTCTAGAAGGTGCACACAGGGCTGCCGCCTGCCACCTCCTGAGCCACTAGAAGCAACTTCACTCCTACAGAAGGTCAGATGGCAGCACCACCTTCTTCCTCCCCTGAGAATTCCATCCTGAGGGGTGGGGAAGCTCTAAGTTCTATGTGGAGTTCTTGGGAAGGTATGCCCATGGAACCAATTAGATTACCCTGTGTCTTCTAGCCATGGCCCTTCTGAAACCAGCGCCACCTGCTTTCTTGTCTGTGCTAGGGGAGCTGTGCCCTCTTGTAAAGAGCTGGAGTACGTTGGCCATCAATGATTTCCAGACTGGGTTCTGCTGGGGATTAATCCAGCTGGATTTCTGTAAATGCTTAAGATCATCCTGGGATGCAAAGTGCTATTATTAAGAATAGTAATTCGCCAGGACTAGGAAATGACGACTCAGTGCAAAGTGGTCTGGGATAAACATGCAGCGCCTCACTAACTTCCTGGGAGCAACACTGTTTTACACTAGCTCAGAATCTGGCCCAAAAAATGAAAGAGGTTTTCAGTAAATTATATTTGAAAGTGTATGCAGTGAGATATGCTCCTGTTAAACATTAGGGGCA
The DNA here is from genome assembly GCF_049634645.1 of Pelodiscus sinensis. Lineage (NCBI taxonomy): Eukaryota > Metazoa > Chordata > Testudines > Trionychidae > Pelodiscus > Pelodiscus sinensis. The sequence continues at coordinate 119,424,326 of NC_134711.1, forward strand.
AAAATGGGGCATAATTTGGTGCAACTCTACTGTTGTCAGTGAAGTTATACTCATTGGCTACGTCTAGACTGGCATGATTTTCCCCACATGCTTTTAACGGAAAAGATTTTCCGTTAAGAAAGCATTTGCAGGAAAGAACATCTAGATTGGCATGGACGCTTTTCCGCAAAAAGTGCTTTTGCACAAAAGCATCCGTGCCAATCTAGACGCGGTTTTGCGCAAGAAAGCCCCGATCGCCATTTTTACCATCGGGGCTTTTTTTGCGCAAAACAGTTTTTAGCCGTCTACACTGGCCCTCTTGCGCAAAAGCATTTGCGCAAGAGGGCTTTTTCCCGAGCGGGAGCAGCATAGTATTTGCGCAAGAACACTGACAATCTTACATTAGATCGTCAGCGTTCTTGCGCAAATTTAAGTGGCCAGTGCAGACAGCTAGCAAGTTTTCCCGCAAAAGCGGCTGCTTTTGTGGAAAAACTTGCCAGTCTAGACGCAGCCATTTAGTCCACAGATCAATTCTGGTCTTGTGAGCCCGGAAGATCACTTTTCCGTACGAGTGAGAGAGGGAGTGTGTGTGTGTGTTGCACAAGTGGCACATCTACAGTGATATGCAATCTTGGGCCTGGAAAATGTTTTCTTGCCATATCAAAGGCATTGGAAACAAGTGAAAATGAAAATATAAAATACCTACTTGGTAACACATAGGTTTTAAATACAGTTAGAAAACCTGAAACTAAATCCTTGAAACTATGGATAGTACTTACTCCTAATTTTCTTCTGCCACTTCATTTCATTGTACAAATCTTCTGTCTGTTGGAAAAAGTCATTCACTTTGCTCCCTTGTTCATCTCTCTCTGTGGTATTAAATACCCGACTTTTGGATTCTCGAGTGAGGAATTCACAGATATTGGGGACAGGGAAGACTATTTGTTCCATAGTTCTATCATGACGGACAATCTGTAAACACAAATATAGATGTCTTTCAGGCTCAGAGGCTTTTCAGTCATGCCACGATTCCCTTCCAGTTCAGAGCTCGCTTTTATTTATAAATTGGTGTAGAACTAATTTTAAAAATTTCAACTACTCCAAGACACTACATTAAAAAAAAACCTAAGTAATTTATAGTAAAATTGTTTTTGCCTTCATAAACCTGCTTTAAAATGAGGTTATACAGGTGTGCCTCAAATAAAAAAATTCTAGGTACCAGTGTTCCCAAAACTGGAGGATGTTCCAAATCTGATCCCTGCAAACTATCACCATAAATATAATAAGCAAAAGTAAAACTCCACATCCAAACTCTCTCAGACTTTAAAGGGCATAGCAGTTGGACCAAGATGCTTGAGTCCATATCTATGAAGCTATAAATCATGAAAGGAGCTATGTGAAAACAGCACCTTGTGACTCATATAGTACCAGCTCCTACATGCCTTAGAATGTTATCTGCTTTAGACATTGTTATTACTAGTCCTTCAGAACCAACAGAACTACTTAGGCCAGGTCTACAGTAGTCCCAGCTCAGCTTAAGCTACACAACTATGTAACTGGAGTCTTCTTACCTTACGCTGAGTTTGGTGGCATCCCCACAGCTGGAGGCTGATGGGAGCAAATGCTCCTGTCGGCTTCCCTTACTCTTCGCAAAAGCAGGAGTCTTAACTAGACTCGCTAAATCGAGCTCCGGAAGATCGATCATGGTAACAGTGATCTTCCTTTTAGTGTAGACAAGGCCTTAGGAGTGAGCTGGTTTCTATTCTGACTCATATAATCATTAAAACTGTTTCCTGGAGTCTGTATTACTGGGGAAATAGTAAGAGGCAGAAAACACATCTTGGATCTCAGATCCGTGGTTCTTTGGATCAACATTTGGCTCACTAAACTGAACAAACTGGGTATGCTGAGATGAGACAGTATATATACAGAACACCACTATTGGCCCAGTTCTGGCAAACCTCTCATCTCAAAAGAAGCAGTGTTAGGCTTAGAATCACTTACATCCTCAATTTTAGCCACCACTTTGGCTAAAAGTTTTGCAAAAACTAACTTATCTATCCCTTTTGAAATGATTTGATACTTAAAAGCAATTTATGTATGTATCTTCCCCTCAGGGAAAGGATAGAAAAACTCCGTGTCCTTCTGTATACTGGCGCACAGCGAATGTAGACAGTTCATGAGTGAGTTGACCATGTGAAAGAGCCTTGGGTTCTGATGCCTCACCTGTACCTCTCAGTCCAGGGTCATGTGATGGGGGCCTATGACTAGCAACTAAGGCAGCTGGGGAAGAGAAGGGCAGCCTACATACAATCAGGAAAGAGAACAAAAGGAACAGGAGGGTTGTGAGAGCTGCACCACAGACATCTGCAGAAGACTCAGGATGAGACACAATCTGTGAAGGGGCTCTCCACAGTAGCTGGGTGAAACAACTTGGCTGATGCCTTCTGCTATGAAGGGTAGGGGCCTGAAAAGAAAGAGGCTGTAGGAACTGGGGTTGGGAAGGAGCTACTGAGCCCAGGTGGAGCTTACAGAACTTTGAAGAGTTGGTTTTCACATAGGATGATGTTGAACTGTGATTTTCTTTTAATAATCCAGATCCCAGAATGGATGTAGTTTGATATGAGAGTATATATGCAATTATGGTACTCACCATTAATCAACTAGTTTTTCATCAGACAGTCACAGTTTCCAAATGACAGCCCTGTGACCTCATAAACATGTCTCCTTAAAGATGCCACCCTGGAATGCTACATCTTCTACAACTGCCAAAGTCACTAAATGTTTTTCCATCTGAAAGGTGGATGTCATTTAGAATCTGGAAAGGAGCCGATGAACCAAACCCACCTCATCCTCTCAGGCAAAAACTGCACTGAATCTTCATGCTACTTCAAAAACTTCTTTGTACTGTAATTCTTATTTGATCCATAAACCTCCTTGGCTTGAAAAGCAGGGCTTAGATGACTGATGTGCTACACAAGAGTATTCTTGTCTTTAAGACTGCTGCTATCCCTACTCATTATTTCCACAACAAGAAATGTTCCATATCACACAGGGAAGCGAGGGTTGTACAATTGTTTGAAATATAGACTATTCATGCCTTTTTCCCCTTCCCCAGTAGGATAGTCTTCAGCTGTTTTCCTTCCAAAATAATATACTCTATTTAAATACATTTTGTTCTTCAGGAGAATCTAAAGAGAAGCTTTAGGAGGAAGCAAACTAGCCACAGACCACAATAGTTTCCCTTTCAAAGAGCCATTTTTTACCTCAATCTGTGCTGTGTGATTGGCATAGTACTTCAAGGCTTCATCTCCTCCGTCATCTGGATCAGACCCTGGCTTCAGCATCTGCTGCAGTGTTTTATTGTGCCGAGCCAACTAGGAAAAAAAATCTGATTTATTTCCTCTTCTCAGGTTCACCATTTTACACCACCCCAAACATCTCTCAAAAGGGCATTTTTCTGTAAACGATTACCAAATATACCATCTGCTGGTAACCATATATATAAATTGGTGTTAAAAAACCCTGTTTACATAAGCAAGTCTCCAGCTAGGTTTTATGAATACTGACTCTACCAGCAGTCCACGTCTTTTTGCAAGGCTTTTAAAGACACCACAAAGTTACAATAGCACTATCCCAGTGAAGTACACACAAAATCGATAGCAATACTTTTCCAGATTAGATAATTACATTCTAAATTTCTCCTATGATTTCAAATGGATACGTTTTTTTCCAATATGCCGTTGTGTGATGTTGCTGGTCCTGTTAAATAACTGATGTCTTACTACCCCAGAGGCAGCTGCAGCACCTTGTTGAGCAAAATACCTCCTATATGGTACATACTCAAAATATTTCAGAACTTGTTAGATATTTAAAGAGCGTCTTAAATACAGTTTATTATTATTGAGACACAAATAGACTTACGAAGTTATAATACAAGTCCCTTACTTTAATGAGAAACTTAACCTAATTTTAAAAACTCAGGAGCTGCTATGGAAGATGGCAAGTAGCTCTTTTATAGCCCTTTTCAACAACAGAGCTCAAACCACTTTACAAGTAATCCAGTATTGTTACCCCATTTGACTGATGGGAAAACCGGAGTATGGGGAGGTAAAGTGACTTCCCAAAGATCATCCAGCAGGGCAGTAGCAGTTCTGAGAGTAGAATCCTGTTCATCTGAATCATAAGAATGACCATACTGGGTTAGACCAAAGGTCCATCTAGCCCAGTGTCCTGTCTTCCGACAGAGGCCAATCCCAGATGCCCCAGAGGGAGTGAACAGAACAGGGAATCCCCAAGCAATCCCTCTGTTACCCATTCCCAGACTCTGACAGAGGCTAGGGACACCAATCCTACCCATCATGGCTAATAGCCATTCATAGACCCAACCTCCATGAATTTATCTAGTTCCTTCTTGGACTCTGTCCAGTGATCTACTAAGCCATAAAAAAGTGAGCATAGTATAAGAGAAATCCCACCACTCAATATGACCAATATACCAAGGCTAGTGATCCATACAGAATGCAGTTTGGATTGGGGCTGTAAAATCTGAAATTAACAAAGCAGGACAATAATCCATTCTAGCAGTAACACAGGTCTGAATAAATCTGTTTCTGAAAGGGATATAGTTCGTTTTTAGGTTATTGTGACGTTTGCAAACCTTATCCCTCCATTTCTTATCTAACAACTCATAGATATGCCATTTATCTAGGATATTGAGATTGCCAGAAACCAGTAGCTAAATTGAATTTATTCTTAATGTGGGAATGTACTTACATATTAATAAATAGTATGCAAAGCATCAGAAAATAAGAGAATGCCAAAAAACAGAGAAAACCAACCAGAAAAACATCCTATGACTTCCTAATTGACTACAATGCTTTTCTGCCTCTATGCTGGAGCTCTATAATTTCTACACTGGTTCAGCTCAGCGGCTCATCTAATCCAGTACCTTTTCTCTGAAAACAGCAGACATTTCAAAGGAAGATACAAGAAACCACACAATGGACAATTATGGAGTGACATGCCAATAGAGAAAAATCTTCCTGGCTTAGGTGACTTAGGGTATGTCTAGACTACATGGCTCTGTCGACGGAGCCATATAGATGAGTTTACTAGACACAGGAAAATGAAGCAGCGATTTAAATAATTGCCGCTTCATTTACATCAAAATGGCTGCTGCACTGTGCTGATCAGCTGTTTGGTGGCACAGCGCGGTAGTCTGGACGCTCTGAGGTCGACATGGGAAGCCACAAGGCATAACGGGGCGGTCGACAAGGATTTCCCTTGTCAACCACGGAGCGTTTCCTCACCCTGATATAGATGGTGGATAGGAGTTTCAATTTATATTATTGTTCCTTTATGCCACAGGAGCAGTTTCAAGGTGCAAAAGTGAACATAAATATACATTTATGCCAACTTTAAGGCTCCTTTCCACTGCCAGAGGGGTGTAAAGGGACCTTGGTGTTGAGGAGAGTCAGGCCCACTGTCTTATAAAAATAACTGGGCAAAATGTCTTGAATTCTGCTGAGAGTGTCAGTTCCCTGGAAATGTGTTGAATAAAAATGTTGTAGATGTTATATGTTTTAATTCCTGGGGAAGAGTGCCTTAAACTCTGGCATGAGTTCTGAATGAACACAAATATGAAATTACGGAACTATTAACCATGGCATGTGCACTATCCCTTCAATCACTATTACTGTACCAGATGGCTGGAGGGTAGTTAATGCAATGCCAATTTTAAAAAAAGGCTCCAGAGGGGATCCTAGTAATAAAACACCAATAAGCCCATCTTCAATACCAGGTCAAAACTGTAGTAAATAGAGAAACATCAGATACATAGCTGAATATGATCTGCTGGGAAAAAGTCAACACAACTTTTGCAAAGGGAAATCATGCCTAATTGATCTGTTAGAATTATTTGAGGGGGTCAAACAAACATGTGGACAAGGGTAATCCAGTAACTTTTAACAAGATTCCTTCATTAAAAGCTCTTAAGCACAGCAAGCAGTCATGCAATAATTGAAATAGCAAAGGAAGGTCCTCTCATGGATCAGTAACTGGTTAGAAGGAAAGAAAGAGTAGGAGTTAAGTGCTCAGTTTTCACAGTGAAGCGAGGTAAATATTAGCCCATAAATGATATGGAAAAAAGGGAGTGGCAAAATTGGCAGACAATGCAAGATTACCCAAGACCGCTAAGTCCAAAGCTGGCTGTGAAGAATTATAAAGGGATCTCACTAAACTGGGCTGACCAAATAATAAAATGGCAGATGAAATTCAATGTTGAGAAATACAAAGTGATGGACATTGGAAAATAGAATCCCAATTACACAGACAAAACGATGGGTTCTAAAGGAGTTCTTGTCACCCAAAAAGAAATCCGGGAGACATTGTTGACAGTTCTCTGAAACATCTGCTCAGTACGCAGAAGTCATCACAAAAAAGTCAAACCTGTTAGAAACCATTAGGAAATGGATAAGTAATTAAAAAACATTGTGCTGCCATACAGATCTGTGCTCTACCAACCTACATAAAGTCAGAATGTAACTTTTTGAGATGGGACAACCAGAATTGCCAGGCAGTAAGGCAGCATGGCTGCTCACTGACTCAGAAGGGGAGGAGCCCTTCCCAGTGCCCTGGTGGGCTACAAGCACACAGTATGCAAGATGTCGGCACAGCATTCCCCCCATTTTCAATCCTGCTGCTGGATTTTGCTGCATCCTCCACTTAACAGAATAAAAAACAACCAACCTCCCCCCGTAGAATAGCTGTTTACAGGGACTGATAAAGGGAAGGGGGCTATGCAAACCAAAATGTGACAATATTCCCTTTCCAAATCCCACCTTTTTATTGCAGTCATCTGGACAACACTAGCCACCTATAAATTAGCAGTATGTGCTAAGAAAGCAAAGGAAAGCGAACAGTGGAGGTGCAATTCTCATTCTAGACAGGTATCAGAGGGGTAGCCGTGTTAGTCTGAATCTGCAAAAGCGACGAGGAGTCCTGTGGCACCTTATAGACTAACTGAAGTGTAGGAGCATAAGCTTTCGTGGGCAAAGACCCACTTCGTCAGATGCATGAGACGCATGCATGAGACGCATGCATCTGACGAAGTGGGTCTTTGCCCACGAAAGCTTATGCTCCTACACTTCAGTTAGTCTATAAGGTGCCACAGGACTCCTCGTCGCTCATTCTAGACAGACACCATCCTAGACATCCTACCTTACTCTTACTCATCCAATAAAAGCTAGTGGTATTAGCCAGCAACTAAGTGATGATCAGCAGATAGAAAGAACAGACTGGAGGGCAACTCATGCTCATGCTTGGGAACCACAACAAATCAATGACCCGGAGTAGGTCAGCCTCATCACTGCAGGTGATTCAGAGGAAAAAAAAAACAATTTAATGCCACTAGCCATACTCTAGGAGGGAAAACAGGCTCCAAGTTTCTACAACCCTATGCAGGAGAACAAGAGCCACTATGATTAAGTGTCTGTTTCTACCCTCAGATACTACCCACGTCTTAAGTAATTTTCCATTCTTGATGTAAAGAAATTGTCATCAGCTTTTAAGACAGAGTTTGCCAGCTGGAAATCTCTACAGGTTCACACTTCCCCTGAAAGGGCAATAACCCAATTTTAAATAAGTCCTTTGCAGAACACCTCTCACGCACAAGTCCTCACTCAGACTCTGATGTAAGACTTCATCTCTGGTAGCATGGTTACAATTCAACACCATGTATATTTCTATTAATCAGGATGCCTCTGCTGCAATAGAAACAATGTGTCAGTGGTATATTACATGTATTTCTGTGCAGCTAGTATTCTGCACTGTGATTTACAGCGACTTAAAGGAAAATCTACTTTGAAAAGTGACTGTAAAAATGGCATGGTGGGGTTTCACATTTATGGACACCTGGATCAAATTTGCTCAGTTCAGAAGCAGAATGATTTTTCTCACTGTTACTCTCACCTCTGCAGACTCAGCCTGAAAGCCGAGCGGCGTTCTTTCTGCTTCATATGCGTCACCAGTAATGAAGATTCTGCAGGATAAATGCTGCCCTCCAATACAGTGTTACTGGCAGCATGGCTTCCGTGGAAAGCACCAATGGAACTGCGAGCAGAACGTAAATGCAATGGGACAGATTTTTGCCTAGGACAAATCAGTATAGCTCTGTTGACTACAATGGAGCTTTTCCAGTTTACACCAGCGGAATATCTGTCCCAATAAGAAGTGGGTCCTTCAGAAGCCAGTCAGGGAAAAATACTACAGGTGAAACAGGAGTTAGAAGAGAATACAGCTTATTCCCCCAAGAAAATAATAACTATATGCTCGTCACTAATGTGAGCAGATAAGACTGTGAATACACACAGTGAGCAGCAAGTCTCTTGAAGGAGAGATTGGCATCTGACTGCCACTTTTCAGAGCAGAGACACACATTAGTATGACAGGTATTCTCTCTAGTATGCCTTATGGGCCCTTATTTTACAGTAAATTGTATTTCCCAGATACAGAGATCTTAAAAACCACAAATCATATGCACACCAGGTTCAGGATAACTCAAGTTAAAGATAGGAACCCTCTGCCAGCTAATCGTGTCTACCTTAATGGCCCCAAACAGAGGATGGACGTGATACATTTGACCTTATTACATTTTGAAGGCAATGAATGTAAGCAATAGCCATTGGACCCAAGCCGATAGTGGGATCCTCTCAGCATGGCCACTTCCAGCCCCAAGGAGTTCTACTGAAATCTGCAGGACTCCTCTAGGACACTGGGTCCCATGTTATTCCATTCCATTGTGGAATGGCTGGTAAATGATTGGGTAATAGCAGGAAGCCAATGTCAAGAAAATAGGACAAGAAAAAGATGCAGAACAATTTGCCAAGGATTCTACCTGCAAATGAACGGCAGTCTCAGACATTTGTTTAAGCTTTCAGGGGCTCGTTAGTGTCAAGGCCCTGTTGCAGCTTCCATACTGTATCTACATGCTGGAGCTGGTTGAAGGTAGAGATATATACCATCCTAACGAGCTGCAGGGAGGGTGATGTGCATCCTTGGTTTCTGTTTCAATCTTGGCAATCTGAGCGCAAAAGCCTTGCAACAGCTTCTGATTCTGCTGACATTTAATTAGCCAGTGTCATTTTCATGCCATAGACTGCCTCATCAGGATGAGAACTACAAAACAACAGGCAGAAAATAAAAGTTCCACCAAAAATTTCAGGTCTGGCAGCCAGGGATAGGAATCCCCTGACAGTCACAGTTCCTGGGACAGGTCCCCATTAGCGCCTTGCCTTGGCAATGTGATCAGCTAATGCTTTTCTGCTGGGAAAGAAAACTGCAAGCCTCAGCAAGGGCCCGCTAAAAGTATAGCGCTGAAGCCTTAAATTCCACTTGCCTTGCAGGAAGAGAGTGACTTTTTTTCAAAAGCACTCAGGGTTACTCTATGCAATTCATCCCACGGGGCTGGGGGATTCTAAGATTATATTTCTATTACTCATTATTTGTCTAAACAAGTGGGGGCGGGGGGACAGATAGAGTTGCTGGGCCCCTGAGCAAGATGGGAGCAGTCCAACTCTGTGCTCCCAGAGCGGGTGGGGCTTCAGGTAGAAGGGGAGGGGCTGGGACAGCCAAACCTCAGGGCTGCCCCTTATCCCCAGGCAGCCCTCAGTGGTGTCTGGAGCACACCCCACAGCATTCCAGCAGCGATTTAAAGGGCCCAGGGCTGCACTATTGCTGCAGCAGCAGCAGACAGGAGCCGCAAGGCCCTTTTGAATCATTAGACTCGGGGGGCAACTTTCCTCTTTGCCCCCCTCCTGTCAGCTGTCCTGCTCTAAAACAAGATCAAGGCACTGCTCTCCTAGGTGCTGCACATACACACAATGAAAGACAAACCTTGCTCCAAAGAGCTTACAATCTAAGCAGACAAGACGGATAAAGGGTGGGTTAATAGATGCAGTGACTTGGCCAAGATCACAAAAAGAGTCAGGACCAGAGCCAGGACCTAAACCCACATCTTCCCATTCCCAGCTCAGTGCCACCCTCCCCTGGACCATGCTCTAAACTCCAATCTTAGCAGTGCTCCTGCAAGTATGTACTGTGCTCTTCCTTAGCTACACACAACTGTTTGGGAGGAGACAGGCCCATTAAAGTCTTGAGACCTCTCGGACTGTTCTGCCAAATGGGGGACTAGTCGGCTACACAAAATTAAGTGCTACCTATAGATGAAGAGAATCAGAGCCTCACCTAGTATAACTCAGGGTAACTTCATTTACACCAGCTGTGGATCAGTTATTCTGGACTTGTGGCTTTTTTTCTGGACTTCCTGCTTCCATATATCAGAAAGATTTTAGTGTAAGTTAGCCACAGGCCTATTTTTAAAAAATGGAGAATTAAAACAATTTTCAGTACCGGTAGCTCCTGGGTCACATTTAACACCAGTTAGTTGTCAGCAGAATCCTGGCTCCAGCAACCCAGAATCTACTGGCCGGGAGTGGGGGCGGTGGGGGGAAAGTATGGCTAGTAAAGCACAACATGGTTATCATCACCTCTCCAGTGGTGTGGTGGTAGCCAGGACACATCCACCAGCAGCCAGTGTCTCTACAGAAGTAGACAATGCTGGCCAGGAAGTAAGTCTAACACAGCCCACACAATTAAGCCTTCCAACCTGAGCCACAGACGTGGGCTTGCATGACCTCACTAAAACAGCTGCATAGATAGCACTTAAAGCTGCAGCTTAGGGTCTGAAGCCCATCCCCCTTCTCTTGACTTCAGAACCCAAGCTGCAGGCCAAGCTGCAACAGCTACACAGTTGTTTTCTGGGCAGTAGCGTGAGGTCTTAGCCCAAGTGCTAGGAGTGGCACTGCTATGGGCTGTGTAGATGTATCATGAACCAAAGGGTTCTTGCTGGAGCTGACAGCTGCTCCTCAACTCAAATCCTCTGGTGCACAGAGCCCTCTCTTCCCTCCCCCCCCCCCCCAGTTTTATTTATGGGGCAGATGATAGAGGGGGAATGTTGACAATCAGACAAGTGAGGGAGAGGGGAAGAAACCATTCTATGGACTCACATTCCTCTCACATGGCTCGCACCCCCATCTTTTCCTTATAATCACCAAGTGTTCATGTCATGCCATTAATGGAGACTCTTATTGCTGGAATGACAACCCTTCTCCTCCTTGTTTGAGTTTTTTTTTCAAATGCTTCATTAAGGAACTCACTTCTTTCTTTTTCAGCAACATTTCTTGTCAGCCTAGTCAATCAGTTACACCATAAATCTATTCCTGTCTGGTCACATTTCCTTTCTGAGGAACACTGCTCTGCTTTCTACTGCAGCCTGTGCAGCCAAGTCAGTAACTCTGGATTCCTATACCAAAGACCAGCATGCACTGAGTCCTCTTCCCTCATATTTGGCTATATATAAGTGCCCCTTAGTTTCCCTAGCCATCAAATTACAGAAAGTTTGTTCAGCCCCAACACTTTAATCTCCCATTCATGACTCTCTTTTGCCCTGACCAAAATTATATTTATCTGTATTCAGCATGTTTCTTTTTATTTATATATTTACATATATAAATATATACACAAAAGTACCTATCCAAGGCTATATGAACCTCCGCAAAATTCAAAAGCATTACCAACTCAAAGATAGCCAGCAACTGCTTTACACTCTCAGGTGAAAAATATCCCACTCGCCCCAGTAAAAATCAATACCACCTCTCCCCACATACAGACACAATCATATGATTGAAGTTCTCCTGGCTTTCAGAATCTAGATTATTAGTAGCACAGGAAAGTAAATTGTTAAAAAATTGGCTGAACGGTTTCTTCTAAAGAATGTGAAGATATCAGCAATGGTGCATTTCTGATTTATAATACGCCAATTCCTCCTTGTTGGAATGGTAGCTGGTATGGAGTTAGCATGCAAGACAGATTAGCCCAGAGCAAAGGATTTAAGGAATCAGGTAACCTGGCTTCTGTTCCCATCAAAGCCCATGACTTGTTGCCTTCAGTTCGTTGGCATCTTACTTCAAAGGGTTGTCAGGAAAATGTAAGCAGCAAATGTTTTATAGTACTTTGAAGTCCTCAGAGAGAATGTGCTATAAAAGGCAAATGTGATTCCTAAATACTTCTAGAATTATTATTGTTTGTACTGCTGTAGCTAGAAGCCCTGGTCGTGGACTGGGGCTCTGTTGCGTCAGGCACTGTACATCCACAGTACATCCACAGAACAAATGGATGGTCTCTGCCCCTGCTATGCTCACCTCTACTGGAGGAAATGTAATGATTTAATGTGCTTAAATATATAATCATAGAACAAGGCCTTATATGGCAGGTTGAACCTCTAGTCCAGCATTCTCTGAACCGGCAAAATCCGTGGTCCAGTATGATTTTAGTTAGCCGAATATCCACTTATCCTGGGCATGGCCAGGTTTCCGGCGGTTCCATAAAGTTTGTTTACAGCCACCATTCCTGGCTCTCTGTGTTCTGCACTGTTATTTAGCTCTAATTAACCCCTAAATGTCTTCTAGGAACCCAGTAAGCAGTGGAAGAGTTAGTAATGCTGCTAGACATATTGACCTCCTATGGTTCAGCAAATTCTCTGGTTCGGCAGCAGTCAGGTCCCGAGAGTGCAAGACTAGAGAGGTTCAACCTGTACTTATATTTTTAACTATGGGGGTAACCAGAATTTCAAATACTATTTGAAATTTCTCCAATAAAGATCTCAATTTCAAACCAATCCTATTTGAACCAACAAAATTATTATTTCTTATTAAATAGGTAGCAGGGCGCTTTTATTTCCAAAGTATAAATGCAAGCCATCAATAATTATTAGCATATTAGTTATTTAACAAATATTCTTCATGCATAGACTTATTAATCTACCATTATGCATAGCAAAGATGGCAATAAGGAATTTAGATATTTCATGCTACATTTGAACAAGAAATCTTTACTTTGCTACTAATATATTTAAGCAATTCAAACGTACAAGGCTGAATTACTTGTTTCCCCTCTTTCCATTGATAATTAACACCAGACAGGAATGTGTATGAGTTACCCATTAACTGAAATTGCTACTGTATATTGTTTACTTTGAGAATTTATCAATGAAAGGGAACTTCCAACTGTGCCAGGCTACTGGAGATTGTTTGGTTCAAGCTGATGTTTGTTTATGCAGCATACCTGCACTGACATAAAGCAGCATTAATTTCTTCTAACCACACAGGATGAGAGGAAAGCATGCTTTCATTAGGTATGGGTGCCATCAGGAGACTATCGTATTTATATAAGTAATTCTGGCATTCCTGAGATATTTAACTATTCTTGTAATTTAACCTTATAAAAAATCTTCTGTTTTCTAGGAAGATATCATCTGCTCCAAAAAAGGCATTGTGGCATTCCATAGTTATTCTCTCTGGCCCCAATCCAGCAAAACACTTAAGCATGGCTTAATATTAAGCATTTGCTTAAATATTTTGCTGGATTAAGATACTCAGGGCATGATCTTGAAAAGGATGACACCCTACACAACAGTGTTTCTTAGCCATTTGGTTGTGACTCAAGATTGTCATTACAGGCAATTATGGAACAGGGTCACAAGGCACTGAAAATTTTGTTACAGTCTAAAACAAAAGAAAATCTCATTCCTCCATTTCCTGCACACACTTATCCCTAAAGGTCAAGTAAGTTCCATCAGCTTCTTGAAATACACTAAAATAACTTACAGAGGTTTATCACCATTATATTTCTTACTCTGACTTTTACCATAAACAGAAAAAGATTATTAAAATGATTGACTTTGAATACAGGGTCACCACCCTGGGCAACACGACCTTAGATGACTCCATAACAGCAAAATTTGCTCTGTTTATTAACTTCTGAAAGCCTTAATGGCCAACTCTGCAGTCTCAACTGGTAATGTGAAAATTAGGATGTTTTCTTTTGCCACACATGACGACATTATTCTTGCACCCATTTAACCAACTACCCATTTAACACTAACCTAGAAGGGTCAGTGCACAGATCCAACTTTTGCATGTTACTGTATCAGAAGCCTTTATAAAGTCTGGATTTGCATCACCTCACAGATGTATCTTGTCATGCAAGTTCTCCTTGCTAAGAGCTTTTCTAACCCCACAAAAGAGAAAAGTCAGACTGTATTTTAAATTATTATGACAAATGCCATACAAATTTCCTTTGATTGAGGTGTGAAAAGAGCAGGTACTGGTACATCTAGAAGTCGCCAGGACTGGATGGTATTCATCCAAGTGTGTTGGAGGAACCGGAAAAAGAAGTAACCGAGAAAAACCTCAAGGTTTGACTCTGAGCAACGAGCTTGAACACAACATGGACACATGGAATGTCTGGCCATAGTGGATTCTTGTGAAAAGCATCACACATGCTGTCCATCTGGTAACAATGTTTTTTTCCCCTAGCATGCAATTAGCAAGCACCCATTTGCGTCACCACTCTCTACTGCTGTGGGCAACAGAAAGGCTGCATTTGGACCCAGCCCCCACACCTGTGTAGTATGGGAGAACTGATTAAGCTGGTCCCCCAGGGATGGCTCAGTTCTGTTTTCTCTGACTTGAGTTCCCCACTCTGCTTACAATGCACTAGACAGGAAAAGCGTGTAGCAGCAGTGTCAGGAAAGGGATGAAGTCAGTGGAGGCGAACAGCACGAACAATGGTCCCACGTGATCTCCAGAGAAGGATAGGGAGGATAGATGTGAGAGCAGGGTGAGGAGAAGATGACATGTTGATCTATGTGATGTTGCACAATTAATGGTAAGGGGCTAGATCTTACACTTCAATGCGAGGCCATAACACAGTCTGCAACTTCCCTTGTGACGGATTTATATCTTTCTGTGCATACAGCAGGTCAGACACTTACAAGAAAGTCTTGTGCTGCTGGTAAAACCAACCACAGGAAGGGCAGGAAAGGATGTCGTGGTGGCAAAATGCAGAACCCCCTGCAGCCTTTAAAAGAGCCACGGCAAAAACTGAAAGTCTAAGGGCTCCAAAATAAACTGTCTGTGCATGAGTCTGTGGCAACAGAAAGAGGAACTCCACGCTAGACTCTGCTGCTGCAGAGTGGTACAAATGCTGTAACCAGAATAGATGGCTGCTCGGAAGCAGCTGAAACGCTGTACAAACTGCGAAAACAGTAAAAAACCAAACCATGAAACTGCAAGGAGCAGAACAAAGAAATATGATGTAAATTAAGGTCAACTACATGGAGCAGAGGGTATAGACACCAGTAAGCTGTTTATACATAAGATAACATTAGAGTGTGTTTAGAGAACAGAGCCAAGATAGGAACCAGGCAACAATGATCTTACTCATAAGGGACAAAAGTTCATATCCTGCCCAGCCCAGAGTGATTGAAGGGACACAAGTGGAAAGAGTTTGGTAGTCAGAGATTTGTTTTCATTAGCCAAAAATCATAGCTTTTCATGAATAGGCATGAGGGAAGGGCCTAACGAGTACGCTTTATTCATCTAATGCTCTGTTATGTGGTTGTAAGGTGTTCTGCACAACTGTAAACATAATCAACAAACACGTTTACTAGGATATCCAAATGCAGGAAAGGAAGTCAGTTTTGTAAAATCTGAATCGGATACTTGGATTTTCCTGCCAAGCCAATATCCTTGCTTTCTTCTGCAGAGCAGCGAATTGTTGCCACAATCCAGGATGTAACCAAAATGCCCAGTCAAGGATCAGACATAGGGAACTGGTGTTGCTTTCACGGTAGCAATTGAGTATCCCCTGGCAGGGCACCAGTATCCCAGCCATCTTTTCTTATATGGCCTTAGCCCTTTATTGTACTCTCAATGGCTGATTCCTCATTGTTTTGAGTCTTTGGTAGTCCTTGAGATCAGGCACAGCAAGCACCAAGTGGGTGCAAAACTTAGGGTTATCAATAGTGCAAATGATTATACAAGGTGCAAGGTCCACAAAATTCCCATTGTCTTTGGTAGGGCAAGCGATGTAAAGAGCTAAACATGGCTCTCTATAACATAATAGGAATATGAGAGCCCTTCACTGAACATGTTGATGACACAACAGTGTACGTAATTTAAATTTCTCAGCTTATTAGTGTAATTATAACCTGTCCTCCTCTTCTTCAGTTCAATTACTCACATTTCAAGGAATATGTTTAGCTTTGTAGTCTCACAGATTACGTATAATACATTCAATCTACACCTCTTTTACTAAAAAAATAAGTAACAACAAAAGATACGGTCCTTAATATGGAACAGCAAGTACTAGCTGCCTGCCAAAAAATAATTGTAGGGCTTTGGTTACTGAAGTTGCAACCTTTTCTTCTTCCATGAAAAAAAACATCTTATTCTCTCATTTGTGGCAACAGAATAACTTATTTTGGCACCTAGTGTCCCATACAAATAAATATCTGTATGTTACAGTGCACAAAAGGCGTGTGATAAAAACCCAGCACAACAACTGCAGAATCCAGAAGGAACAAAATATTCATACTGCTACACTACTGGAATTGCCTGCATAAATTAACAGATATAAATTAGTATTTTTACTAAAATTAATTTAATGTAAGAATAGAAGGCATGAATTAAAATCTAATTGATGATAATCGGTTTCAATTTGTGCTTTAATTAAGATGAATTATTTTTACATGCCGATGTGAATCGGAACTCAAACTAGGAAACGACAAAAGAAGACAGAATGGAGAAGATAACGTATACTCAATTTTATGTTTTTACCTCTCAATAGCACCCACCCACCCAACCACACGACAAAACCACACACCTTGATCCTTGCCTGAAGACACTCTAGAGAAAATGATACCCTATATAAGTGCTATTCTGCAGACAAAGATAGGCAAAATTTTAATTTTTGAGGCACACAGCTGGGTAACATGTAATGAAATCTGGCAGCCTTTAAGGTTTTTTTTTATGGACACAGACACCCAATAACAAAAAATATATACCTGATGTGCCAATATGTATATATTGTGACCAACATCTTTTGGTGAAATATTATCTCCATTCTCCTCCTGTTCCTCACATTCTAAAGCCTGATTGTATGCGTTCTTCATTACGTCCACCTTTAAAAGAAATAAATTTAAAGAGAGGTAAAATATTTTAATTGTATTAAAAATGTGTCCTGTGTTCAGATGCGCTCATTGTGCACCAATCAAATTTGGACAGGTGCCATTAAGTCCTACAGGAAGAGTACATACCCTGAATAGCACATTCTGAATTAACAGAAGCCCGAGGAGGTGTTTTGTTTATTCTTAACTCAACCAATTGCACTCTGCCTTGTTGTTCTGTGCTTTGCCATGTTAAGATAACCTGCTAAGTATGCAGTACAAATCTAGTCTGATACTTCCTTGTGTATTTCAGGTGAAATTAATTCAGATGCGGAGGATTTTCTCTACCAGTGTGAAAGGATGGCCTGTGGTTAGACTGCTAGTCTGGGGTCCGGGAGACCTAGTTTCCTGTGTAACCCTGGACAAGGCCCAAAACTTCAAAGATGGCCCCATTGATTTCAATAGCTGTTAGGTGCCTATACAACTTTTAGGGGTTGGGCTTTATATTCTCTATACCAGGGGTAGGGAACCTTTTTTTGGGTTGTGGGCTGCTGACCCCCAGAAAAATCAGTCGGGGGCCATACACAAGTGAGAAGCCCCTGAGACGGAGAAAGACACTCCTCACATTCCCCTCGCACACCAGAGCCTAAGGGGACCCAGGCTAATAGATTTTGTGTGCTCCAGCCCTGTGGGTGGGTGGCAGGGGAGCTAGAGTCCAAGCCAGGCTCCCCAATGCAGGGGGGGGGATCCCTGAGCCTCAGGGGGGTCAGGTGAAGGCAATATGGGGGCTGCATCCAGCCCCCAGGCCTGAGGTTCCCCACTCCTGCTCCTGCCATGGTTCTCTGCCTACAGAATGAGGATAACAATACTTCCCTACCTTGCAGAGGTGTTGCTGGGATAAATACGTTCAAGGTTGTGAGTTGCCCATCTATTACAGTAATGGGGCCCAATAGGTACTTTAGATAGCCAGATAGTGAAGCCCTGCAGTGGGAGAAGAGGGGGTTGGGCAGGTAGGCGCCATATGGTATTTCTACATAAATGACAAACAAGCTGATTCGGAAGCAGCACAGGGAATGGGGCAGAGTAGGGTGACAGGATCCACGCTTACACAGAGTACACAGAGATACTGATTAGCATTCCCATAGGCTGGAATAGCAGCCACCAAGAGGCTGTGTTACAGTCTCATGACCTAGCTGTGTGTTGGGATGGAAATTTGTACCACTCCACCCCTGTTTTCTTAAGCTTTGTACAGGGAGGGCTGCATTTTAACCTTCTAAATGTCTTTTATACTAACAGGGTGAAATCCTGGCTCCACTATCAACAACAGCATAATTGTCACAAACTTCAGTAGTGCCAGGAATTTGTGCATTAATATTTTTTAATGGTCTCCAGGGAAACAGGTATAAAAATTGGTTTCTAGGACAAAAAAAAATTAAAGTATCAACAATTAAGATTAAAATCTAACAATAAACTTTGTGGAAGAGCTTGTGTGAAATTCAACATTTCTATTTTTAATATCCAAGGTAATCAGATCATGTGCTTCAAAGGATAAACTAATGGCTTAGAGGGGTCAGGAAGGAATTTTCCTCTCCATGTTCAACACTGTACAATTACATGGCTTTTTTGGTCTTACCCTCAAAGTTTCAGGGTCAAAGGCATACCACCAGACCAGATAGACCACTGATTGAACTTAGCACATCTTTTGAAAAACATACTAATTTCTACTAAATTTTGTGAAGCTCAAAATAGCGACATTTTTCTCTCTCAAAACTTCTGCCCTAGTGAGAAATCAACCAAAAACATGGGCCTCAAGAAAGGTTGCTTGTTGAAATAAGTATGTTTAAAGAAAGCTTGCTGAGGCTACTGACAATGGCTAAAGATCACAGATGCTGCAGGCAGTACCTTGTTGTTGGACCTTATAATGCAGGATACTCACAACCTGTTCCCAGTTGGAAGCACGCAGCAACATGTCTCACTCACTCACCAGCAAGCTGTGTATCATGCAACAGTCAAAGAGAAATGGAAGGCAGGGATCTGGGACAGGTCGTTGGGAGGGTCAGGGATCTTAAGGCCTCTCAGAGAGTACAGAAAAATATAATTTCTTTGTACCTTGCATAGGCTCCGACTCTGCAAGAGAACCCTGTGGGGAAGCCTGACTCACTCAAAATGCTCTACATGGCCCAATGGTCTGTCCGCACAGATCTTATTGCAGGATGGAATCATGATTTTTGCAGTCACCAAGTTGTCCATTTCAGATGGAACTGGCCACTTCCCCAGCTTTTCCACCATAACAGAAATTCATGGGGGACAATTACAAATATTATCCCTATTCAGAGACACAGTAAAAATGTTTTTGACATTTTTGTTTGGCCTGAGAAGCATGTGCTTTCTTCTCAGTGCCATAAAACAAATGGTACAAGCTTAATGTCACAGTTACTGACAAAATGCACTTGAAGACAGTTTACTGGAGTCTGATAATTTAGTTAGGAAACAATTACAGAAAAGTGCTTGTCCTGGATAAAAATAATGAAGTTGTAAAGAATGAAGTCATGCATGTTTGATCCTTTTAAAATACCTTTGGAGAATTAGTACTATCTCTATATGTGGCCATCAGTTTAGCCACAAATCCTTTACCAAACACAGTGATAAGAGTTTTGGGGGTTAGGGTTTAGCCAAAAGATTTATGAATATTCAGAAGTTTTCTTACCAGTTCCCTTGGTCTCATATTAAAAAGGATCCTTTCTGCATTCTCACTATCATGCCTGCTTTCCATAATAGCCAGCAAAAGCTTGGAGGCATTGTTCTAAAGATACAAAACCAAATTAATGCAAATGTAAAATCTATTTCATGGATTAATGAACCTTGCATTCATTTTAATTGAGATTACTAGGACCACTTTTTTTTTTTAAGTGGATACCATTTTAAACTGCTTGTATCTTCTATGTACTGGCCCAGTGAATAGTTGCCCTCTGACTTAGATTGCCAATGCCCGTCAGAGCAAATTAACTATGTATGATATGTTGGAAGAGGTATTATAAAAGAAACACTTTTATTCTGCATGGTGCACAAGAAATGAGATCACAGTACCTGTTCTTGTTGCCCACTTCACGGTTTTTGTCAATTTGTTAAAGCAATTGAGAGCAGAGGTAATAATTACAAAGTGTACTATACAAAAGGTTTTGCCCACGACGCACATTTCCTTCCCTTTTTGTTTTTTAAAGCATAATTAGTTATTACCCGAAAGGCTATAAAATCAACAGATTTCATAATCTTCAAATTTAAGCTGAGAACCAAGTATTGAGCATATTCCTCGATTCCTGGCAGTAGTTTTAACTATTTAGTTTTCACACGGCTGTCCCCCAGGTCTAAAATAGCATGTCTTTGAACTACAGTTCCATTAGGCTAAGTCTACAGTGCAGCACTATTTCAGAGTACCAGGTATCCCAAAAAAGCTATTCCACATCTTTTGAGCACACCCATTATTTCACAATATAACGGGCTCGCTATTCCAAAGTCCCTGTAAACCTCATTCCACGAGGAGTAAGGAAATAAGCCATAGCCCAAATTGCATAATGTATTTTGAGCTTCAGGTGCAGTGTAGACGTACCCTTAGAGATGTTAAAATGAGTTTAATCAAAATTTCAGCAGCACCCCGATGAGCGGCGCAACGGGACCCACTCAGCAGCACCCCAGCTGCTCTGCCCCAGGTGTCCCTGGAATCAGCCGCTGGTCAGTTTCAGCAGCGGCTCAATCAGGGACGCTTGGGGCAGAGCAGCTGGGGTGCTACCGGGTTGGTCCTGTAGCACCGCCCCTAGGCACTGCAGGACCAATCCGGCAGCACTCCAGCTGCTCTTCCATAGGCGTCCCCAAGAGCAGCTGGAGTGCTGCCGGGTTGGTCCCGCAGCCCCGAGGGGCAGCGCTACGGGATCAACCCAGCAGCACCCCAGCTGCTCTGCCCCCGGCTTCCCTGATTCAGCTGCTGGTCAGTTTCAGCAGTGGCTGAATCGGGGAAGCCGGGTGTAGAGCAGTTCCAATTGTCCGGCTGCCCGGAGCATTTCACAATGGTGTCGGACCATCAGGAGTGCCGGAGCATTGGATGCCGGACCAATGGAGTTTTATTGTAGTAGATACCCAGTCTCTGCGTGATCGAGTTGTTGGAGGAAGCTGAAGGTAGATTCCTGGATACGATGGTGAATGGAAAGAAAATTCTCTGGGCCAAAATGACTGGGTCAGCTGAGCTAGGGGAGCCCACAGTCTTGCTGGGCCACTAGACAAGGTGAGGGGAGGGACAGCTCTGTGCTCCCAGAAAGGATAGGACCTCAGATGTAGGGGAGGAGGGGGCTAGAGGCAACCACATGGCACTCCAGCAGTGATTTAAAGGGCTACAGGTGCCACACAACTTCCGGGGTGGCAGTGGCTTGAAGCCCTGGGCCCTTTTGAATCACTGGAACCAAGGGTAGTTGCCCCCTTTGCCTTCCTTGTCCCCTATCCTCCCCACATCCGCAGGCCTGAGATGAGCTGAATTGAATTAATTTGTTTACTAATTCCACCTGGTATATTATGCTGTCATGAGAGTAGATAAGCATCAGAGAGCCTAGCTCTCTTGCTTAGGCATTTTTTAAATTACTTGAATCTGCATAGGTAAATAGAATTATTTCCTGTACCTTTAGCTGAAGCACCAGGTCCATGCAATATTTGCCAAGAGGGTTTATGTCATTCAGGATCAGTGCAATTATAATATCAATTCCATTAGACTCATGGGTAGCAATGCAGGTCTTTTAAAAACAGAAAAAAAAGAAAAGAGAGAAGCACAAATATGAGCATAGTTTTCGAAACAAGGGCCCAGTTCCTAGACTACTCTGTGGCAGTACTTCACCCGATGGGCAGTGTGAGGTAGCCTTAAAGCAACAAGTAGCTGGCCATAGGAGAGAGGATCAACCTCATGGAGTAGAGGCTTTCCTTTAAATAATAAAAAAAAAAGTACAGCACCTGAAATTTACAGCTCTGGCTAATGATAACTGAACATTTCACAACTAGATCTTTTAAGCTATAACAAATGTCAAGCTAAAACAGCCTGTGGGATTTTTTTAACATTTTAAAAACAATATTTTACAACAATAGCAAAGAAAAGTCTTAAAAATTGAAAAAAAAAGAAAAATGAGTTGGAAATGACAGCATTGAGTGTCTGCCTCTGAAATGTACATGCTCAACTCGTGTAAAAGAGCATAATCACTATTCCTTAGTTACTTCACAGCAGATCTAGCTAATGAAATCTAAACAATCAATCTTTTTTTCATTACCAGGGTTCTCTGTGAAGCTAGATAAATAGTTAATTTGAAAACACATTTTTCTTTCCCTTTACAGTACTCTAATTATCTCTGTGTTTTTGAATAGTTTGACCCATGAGTTTTTAAGCAAACACAGTTATTTAACTTTCAGTGCACTTAGGCTTTTAAAGTATGAATTAAGGCTGCTTGATTGTCAGTATTGCAGACAACTACGATATATACTAGGAAGTAACATGAATGTTAAACTCTATGATCCAAAAGCAAACCATTTCAGTTTTAAGAAAAGGCTTTTGTTTTGTAATTCGATACACCAAATTTCTCCATTACTAATCCATAACAAAAAAAATTACACCTTCTGTTACACCTTTTCTTTGATTTACTCAGTGCAAGTAGACTGGTACCATTTACTTTTTCTTTCTATCCTCCCTATTGGCATGGAACACACATGTGTCAGAAGACTCGTGTACAGGTTGGACCTTTCTGGTCTGGCACTCTCAGAACCTGACTGGTCCCAGATTAGGGATTTTTGTCACACCAGGGCGGTCATTTCTGGTCTCCCTGCCCTGCACCCACACTGGGCTTCCCGGCTCCTCCAAAGCAGCCCAGTTGGGCTGTGCGCTGTGCTTCCCATCCCTCCTCTACTTGTGCAGCCCAGCTGAGCCACACGCCAACTCCTGGTCCACCCGCAGCCCAACAGAGACATGCGCCAATCCTGGTGCCCCCCACCTTGCAGACCAGGTGGGCTGCATGCCGCACCTCCCTGCATTGCACGGGATCCAAGGGTCACCTTCCCTCCCTCCTTCCCTCCACTCCCCCCCAGTACACTGGGACTCTCTGATCCTGGAACATCGGTGGTCCTGCAGGACCATGAATGTTGCCGGACCAGAGAGTTCCAGTTTTTGGAGGTGCAACCTGTATATGACTTTATAGACTCCATCTCACAAAGCACTTAGGCACATATGTAACTAAATGTCCTCAATGGAACTGTTCATGTGTTTAAAGTCAAACATGCTTCGGTCCCTAAATCTGTGTCAGTAAACAGTGAACACGCCTTAAAGTAACTGGTGAGTATAGAAAAGTATGGCAGCATACACCTGCCTCTCCCTGGGTGCGTCTAGACTACATGGCTCCATCGACGGAGCCATGTAAAGTAGTTTACTCGGCACAGTCAAAGAAGCGGGGATTTAAATAATCCCCATTTCATTAAAATAAAAATGGCCACCACGCTGTGCCGACAATCAGCTGATCTGGCACAGTGCAGCAATCTAGACGCGGCATGGTGGACAAGGGAAGCCTTTGTCGACCGCTCCGGTAATGAGGTTTACAGCACTACAGAAGGTGTCTCGAATTCATGGCCTGCAGTCCATCTACAGCCAGAGTATATTCACAATCCAGTATGGGAGTCCTGGTGGCCAGGAGGTGTGTCTGTCCCTGTCTCCCAAGCCACCGGCCCACCTTGTCCTCCCCATTGCACCCCATGCTCTGAGGAACAGAGACTCAGGGATAACTGGGGCGGGCGGGAACTGGGCCAGAGTGTGAATTTGCTTTGGCTGAAGACGGTCTGCAGGCCATGAGTTTGAGACCCATGTACTACAGAGAAGACCTGATTAGAGGAAACGAGTCCAAGCGCTGATAGAAGTGCATTTTCAAAGGCCTTTTAAACCTTGAATTATTAAGAATATGAAACGGTTACATAACACACAGGTTAATTCTTCCTCATCAAAAAAACAATTATTCTAGCTACCTGATTTTCATGACATGGGCCTTGGCAGTATTCAGTCAAGCTCTCAAGGGTTTGGTTCACCAGGGCTACGTTCTTCTCATTGATGTATAGCCCCAACAGGCCCAGGCCTCCTGTTGTACTTCCACAAATACAGTCCAAAAACTGCAGAGTCTCACACACTAGGTTGTAATTTGTTTTGTTGTTCTGATTTCTTAAGAAGGTCTGAAAGATAAAAGAGATCAGCCACAGACCCTGAATAGCCTTATCTTTTAATGGTAAATTTTCCACTTGCCATGTGAACAGGTGAAGATTTCACCACACACAAAACACTGTGTATTTATGTACTCAGAAGTGAAGAAATACAAAAATTGAAATCAAATGCACAAATGTTCCCACCTATGCATTATTTTACAGAACCATACCTGGAGCTCTCGGTTGTGGTTCTCACATAGCAACTGAAGAAATCTCAGTATCGGCTGCATGATTGTTATAGCAGGGCTCATTATTGCTTCCTCTGTGGACTTTTCTTCTGTATTTGCAGCATCTGCTCCTGAGCCCATAAGATCTATTTCTGGGTCCATTTCTCTTCTATACACAGAGTAAGCTTTGGATGTTGCAGAAGATGCTTCTGTTAATTGCCCCTTCATACCCTGTTTCAGGTGCAGTGTTGAATCCCTTACTGTAAATGAAGATGATAATTCCCATTTTCCCCCTGGTTCAATTCATTATAAATAATAAGTAACAACAACACTGCTTGGGTGTTTTGGATTGGGGTTGCTGTTGTTGTTTTTTTTTTGTACTCAATGCCTAAAGACCTCTGGGTAGCATACAACAGAATATTAATGTTCACAAAGGAATAACACGTTCCAAATAAACCTCAACTAACAACGAAACAGTAAATTAAAACAAAAATCTGCCATCTTTCTTCCACATACAATGGATGATGAGAACAATGGATGACTGGAATAACTCTTATGAACAGCACTTTCCCCTGGTATACACTATGGTATAAGTTTGAATTAAGATACGCAACTTCAGCTATGTTAATTGCGTAGCTTAAGTTGAAGTATCTTAACTTGAATTTTGGCGGCATCCACATTGCAGGAAGTCGCAGGAAGAATACCCTCCCTTTGACTTCTCTTATTCCTCATAGAAGCAGGACTACCAGCATCAACCAGAGAACCCTCGTAGTTCATATTAGCATGTCTTCACTAGACCCACTAATTCAAACCCCAGAAGATCAATAGAGGCTGCTTCCATCTCTGTAGTGTAGACTTGGCCTCTTAGTTTCAGCTTTATTTCTGTTGGTGTAAAAATACAGGCCCAGAGCCTCTGTGTGTGTAAATCGCTGTAGCTCCACTAACTTCAATAGGGCTATTCGGATATGACTAGCTGAGGATCTAGCCCATAATTTAGAAATGACAGCAATTAACTGTGAATAATTCTTTGCATTAAGAACATTCAGTTTCCAATCATGTACTTTTATTTCAGCAGCCCAGCGTCTGCTGTAGCTGCTCTGCAAAGTAGGTATGGTATCAGTGGTGCTCTACATGCTGTTCATATAAAAAAAACATGTCTTTTGCCTCTGTTTTAGAGAAATTCCCCTTTACCTCGCCTTTTTGGAGCAGATATAATTAGGTCACTATCATCATCCTTTTTCTTGCTACCCAAATCAATAGTGTTGACTGTCACTGTCGCTCGTATTTCCTGCTGAGCAGTTTTCATGCGGTCATGTAGAACTTTAAAGAATTTTTCCGACTTTTTTTGCTCGTTCAATTGCTGGTAAGTGGAATACTGTAAGAAAAGGAATCCTTTAGCTATCAGGATTTTAAACAAGGAGAAACAGTTTCAGCAAAACAAGTTAAATACTAGTTTATCCTTAAATTATGCACTCTAACAAAAAAAATTGGGTATTGACAACCTAATTCTTTTATATATTAATCCTCGGAGTTGGTCATAATATTTCAAATTCTGAAACATTAAGAACATTTAAAAATTTTGGAAAAACGAGGGAGGGAGGATTTCAATGCTATTTTGACTGCTTGTTGGTTACAATTTTTGACGTTCAAAATACTAAATTTTGAAAAGAAAGAGTGAAATTATTTGTGAAATTTCCCATTTTTAACAGTTGTAGTGACATTCCCATTTAATAACAAAACAGTAATAATAATAGTATCGTTACTATTAGTAGTAGTAGTAGTAGAGCTTAAACTACACAAACTCTTTAAGTCTTCTTTGTCAGATACTAGTTTTCAAACTAGTTTACAGATTTTTTTCCCCAGAGGGACACACTCCTTTCAAACGGAAACAGAATGACTGATTTACCAAAGATACATCTTTTTTACAAAACAAAAAATACAAAAATTAAAATCCTTAAACTGTGTTACATGTATTAAATAAACATGACTTTTAAAATGGAATACTGGTTTTATGAAACCCCTCACTTTTACATTAGTTCTATTTTTAAAACTTTTGAGAAGTGTCTTTAAATTTTTTCAGAAAATAACTTAATTTTTCTGAATAGTGATAGAAATGTAGCCGTGTTAGTCTAGTGTACCTGAATTACCTGCATCCTGCTTCAAAAGCCTTTTAAGACTGCACTTGAAAGAGAATCCTCTGAACTGTTATTCATGTTTAAATTCGACACTTTACGCCAGAGTCTGAATAAGGCATCTAATTACCTTACCTATTACAAAGATAGCTTCCCCAATTATCACCTCTAATATCATTAGCTCACAGACATTTACCTTCCCCCCCCCCCAATCATCCTTCTGTTCTGAAATTTGATTTGTCCTTTTCATATGTGTTCATTTTTTAAAATTGTATCCTTTGGTATATATGGTTGTGACAATTTTCTTCCTCTATTTGATCTGAGGAAGTGGGTCTGGCCCACGAAAGCTCATCACCTAATAAACCATCTTGTTAGTCTTTAAAGTGCTACATAGTCCTGTATTTAATTTTTCTGGTGTTTTTGACGTGGTGGTACAGTTTATTTAAAATGACTCTTCAAAATGCTTAAACTCATAAAGACAAACAAAATAACAGGAGATAACATTCAAATGGTCACAAGACAAAGAACTACATACAAAGAAACAGTTTAAAAGTGCTTTCCACTGTTGAGGTATCTACAGAATAAGATATTGCATGATTAGCAAAAGCATATTAATTTTGTCTTAATTTTTCTCCATGATACATGCATTTCAGAAGCAATGAATGAGAAGTAAATACCTGTGTTTGTGTATTTCCACCTTCAAGCAATGCAATACCAAGTAGGATAGCTTCTGAGAAAATTCTGTCATTTTTGGTGCTTACGATAACATCTATGACTAGTTCCGATGCACCTTCTTTATCCAGAAGGCACTGAATATCAGACATCAATATTGCAGACTTATCTGAATCTTGTCCTGAAAAGCCACCTGCAAATATATATCCTGTATATTCATATTGGCATTGTGTATACATGTTAAAATAAACTGCCTTATAACTGGACATCAATTTCCAGCAGCAATATAACAAATCTAATCCTGAAATTCTTACTCAGGCAAAGCTCTCATTGATTTATATAATTCTGCATAAATGATTACTTTAGGTTTGGGCCCCAAGAATAAAAGAATAAGCAAACCTGAAATAATGCAAGATCAAAATCATAGCAACACTGAGTAATTCTGACAACAATGAAGATGGAGCCTAAGCAACTTATTCACAGAAGCACATTTTTATTGGATTAATTATTGTATATTTTCAAGGTAAGCTGCAAGGTCTTTTGAAGGCCTGGATCCATGTGCCCTTTTGCTTTTTTATGAATTATAAAGATAGGCTGAAAGGTGATATTGATTAGGGGTGTTTTATTTTTTCCCTTTTTTTTAAACCTATGGCATGATCTACACTCCAATTTCGTATTGTGAAAACAATCTTTGTTAGGCGTGGAAATAGTTAAAAATACACCCCTACACACACATGCACACTTTGGGCATGGTTATTCTTATATAAAAGTGCCATATGCAAGTACAGCATATTTGCCCGTCCCTTACGGGGAAGCTACATCAGAGTTTGATATTATTATTGCACTGGCATAAACACTTCAATGGATACAACTATCTATACTAGGGAGACTGTACCATTTTAACCATACTGCTACAGGAAAGTGATAAAGCTTATGCAAATGTTAACAAGGCATGACAATTACAAGAACGGGTCTACAATATAAAATTAGGTCAGTATCAATACATCCCTCAGGAGTGTGAAAAATCCAGTCCCCTGAACATTGCGGTTAAACAGGCCTAACCCTTGGTGTTGATAGTGCTGCATCAGAGGGAGAATTCTCCTGTCAACACACCTACCACCTCTGAGGGAGGTGGCGTGCCAATGCTGATGGCAGAAGCCCTCCCATCAGTGTAGGCAGTGTCTCCGCCGCAGTGCTACAGCACGCATCTCACTACAGCCTTGGAATGTCAAATTCTGCCTTCCCTGATTTTGCTGAGGAACTATGGGAGGGCTTAAGGTTCTTTATTGTGAGCTTTGATGCATTAACTCTAGGGGCAACGGAACCTGATCTTGAACAAAAAGCTATCTTTGTTCCAAGTGTTAATTAGTCACTTCAACTAACGAGCTCTTCATAAAAATCAAACAAAAGAAAAAGGCTTTAAGCAGTCTGAATGAAAATCCCTTTCTTTTGCCATAGCTTAGTTTTTACTCTCATGTGTGACTGTTTCTCCAGTACAATGGTCATCTGAGAATCTTCCAGTCCTAATGGGACCTGTATTTATCATTTAGAAAGCAAACTGAAAACAAAAGCAAATAACCCCTTCTTCTCCGCAACCACCCATATTACTAATCAGGACAGAATATT
This sequence comes from Pelodiscus sinensis, assembly GCF_049634645.1. Lineage (NCBI taxonomy): Eukaryota > Metazoa > Chordata > Testudines > Trionychidae > Pelodiscus > Pelodiscus sinensis. Next base: position 119,453,233 of record NC_134711.1, read on the forward strand.
AATGTATCTGTCCTTATGATGGCTCATTAATACTAGCTACGTTTTTATGTCCTGCATTGGACTATATACACTTCAGAACTCATGCATGTTACAGCTAAACAGAATGAACACATAATCACTACCATATCCACTAACAGATTAATTAACTGTATAAACATACAGACACACAGTGTAAATGTACAGCGCCATATTCTACTCTTGCATGCATGCAACCAATAGACTTCAATGGGTTACAAGTGAATGACAGAGCAGAATTTGGTCCAGGGGGCATTGACTGTAAATATTTCCATAGAGCCAACATCTGGAAGTGTCTATAGAAACTAGGGATGTAAAAAGTCATTTAAAAATGTAACTGTGTAACTGCTAAAAATTCCTAGCGGTTACACATGCTGCAGGCTCTGCAGTATAAAGTTTACATATAAGCTTATACTCCAGAACCCACAGTGAAGCTGGCTCCCCAAGAGCAAGGCTGGCTGCCAACCCCTCTCCTGGGGAAGCTTTGCTGCGGGCTCTTTTATACTGCATGTTATGCATTGAAGCTGGCTCCTTGGGAGCAGGTCCAGCAAGGTCAGCTCCCCAGGAGCATGGAAAGGGCAGGTCCTACTGGCCCCGCTCCCAGGGAGCCAACATGTAACCTGTGGCAGGGGTCCAGCTGGGCCCCCCTAGGACAGAGGCTGCTCTGGTCAGCCCACACAGCCCTTCTTGGGGTGGTCCCCGCAGGGTTGGAGCAGCCGCCTTGTCCAGGGCAAGTGGGGAGCTGCTCCAGCCCCTGCAAGTTAACCATTTACATTCCTAATAGGAACAATGAGACCAGCATCTGGAAACACACCCTACGAAGCCAGGTAAATGTACAATACAGGCTGCAAAAGTGGCATTAAAGTGCAACATGATCTAGGTCTATGCCAGTGTTTTTTAAACTTTTTAAGACCGAGGAACACCAAACAATTTTTTTTTATGAGGAACACCACCAGGGATTTTCTTGTTGTTGTTGAGAAAAAAAAATCAGGGGGAGGAGAGGAGATTGGAGAGGGACGTTATTGAGAAAAAAAATAATAATAATAAAGTCGCCTGCCCCTTTAAGGACAGCCATTTTGAAGTATTTTGTTCTCTGCGGCACACCTCCGACTGCCTTGCGGCACACTGGTGTACCATGGAACACAGTTTAAGAAACACTGCTCTATGTAGAGTCTCCTCTTCCTGACTGCTTAAATTATTACTATCTACAGACCTTCATATTATGCCCCTTGAAAAAGGCTAGGTATGGAGAACTTTTCTTTGCTCTTGCTACTGACTGCAGATTCTCTGGCAAATGCTTATGCACAGCCAGTCTGAATTTGGATTGAGTGGTATATTTATTTTTCTTTATGTTGGGACTGGCAAACACAAGCCAACTGTCTGACACAGGTGCACGCAATTTAACACCGTTTGGCTCTTGTAGCCAGACACAAAACCCCATCTTGTTTTTCCACGAACCCCATCTTGGTTCCCCCCCCCCCCCCAGAGAGCAAGAGAAAGGCAGTCAGCCTTTGATGCCCTGGGAAAACCAGACAGTAAATGGGCTAGCTGATGACCCGGGGCCTCCCGTCGCCCTGATGGCTAGTACCAGTAATTGACACGCCTGCACTGTCCCAGAGAGGAATCTTCGCCCATCACATACCAGAGGTGCCCATTGTCTGCATTTTCCCAGGTGTAAATTATGCTTTGCACCCTTCGTGGGAAACTTGGCATTCAAAGCCATTTTTCCTAATTGGCCACTTGAAACCAGGAAGAAGCCTACATGACCCAAGGGGTATAAAAAGAAGTTCAGCAGCCCACCCCATTTGAGCTCCAATCATCTATACCTGCTGGCAGGTATTGATTGTCTCCCGAGGTCTGTGGGACGCCCAACCTCGCCCTACTTCTTCCCGAGGGATTGAGAGAAAGACGCTGGCCACGCCAAGTCTGGAACGCAGGGGTGAGAATATATACCTGCTATGTGTCTATTTTGCATGCATTTAATAAGAGCTCAGAGAACCAAAGGGTTTCATGGTACCTGTAAGTGACTTATTATTGTAATTTCTGTCCTGTCCTTTGTAGTGTCTGTGTTATCTGTAACACAGAAGTAGGATTTAACAACTAAGTTTACCCTGTAACAATAAATAGTAACTGTTTAAGCTTTAACCTGACTCCTTCAGTTGCTGTAACAGAACCAAGCACAATTTAAAAGAACTTCAGCCGGTCATAAGGGACTCACTGCCCTGGCCGTCGGCTGACAGCTCTGCTCCTCTCGCAGTTGGTCAACAGTTGTTTGAATTATTTACTGACTAAATCCCCTTAGCATTTACCATGCACCTGAGTAGAAAATAGGATAACATATATTTTATTTTTCTTAAATGGTCATTGTTGATTTACCTCCCACTTGCGCAGTTTTGCTGTAGGTACCGGAAAGAGGCCCATTCATGCCACTTCCATAGTCTCCTTTAAAGTAACGATTTAGAAGTATTTTCCTTAAAGTGTTGCCCTTTAGGAGAAAGATGAAAAATAGCATGAGATACAGTGGCTGCCATTTTCTGCTTTCTGGAAAACAATGCTGTTTGCCAAAGTGATATTCTACTAACTTGTTTTATATAAAAGAGCAAATATATAACTAGTGATAGTAGCTGGGGGAATTAGGTTGCTGCCTAACAAATCTCATGTCAAATTTTCTAAGCTGCTTTTCAATACACTAATTCTTTAATAAGACAACCCACCAACTACATTTTGATCTGGTTCTACAACCCACCATGGCACATATGCAGCCTCTAACCCAGCACCACAATCCTAATTCTAGGGGAGGCCCTGGGATGGGTTGGGGGAAGAGCGTAAGAGAACAAACCCTCAATGCATGCATCCCACAGTGGTAGTTCCTATCTCATGGGGTTGGATCTAGCTCCCCATTTTAGGCACTTCTTTGCACATGGAGGCACAGTGCCCTTCTGGTCTGGTAGCTCCTCCATCACGATGGAAGGGTAGCCAGATCAAATGTGAGTGTGTGGCATTATGATCTAGTGCCTGGTTGGGACCCATGGTTTCAGAAACGTCACAATAAGTAAATTAATTTATTTGTGTCTGAATATTGGTGACACAGCAGAATTTTCTAAAGCCTTAGTGATCTATGACTAGGTTCAAGCATTGTGCAGCTGATCTTCCACAGACCGACCATCCTACCATCTCCTCACGAGTTAAGATACTTAAATTAATGCCTCCACAGTGTGTCCATTAACTGTGGTACCTGCTTGCATCATGTTTTGGTATTCATGTCAACGTTTAGACATTTTGTTTTCATGGAATAGTTCATACTCCTCATGAACTGTTTTTCTAGACTCCAACATTTGTTGCATGATTTCGTTATTGTAGCAAAGAGCGTCAGGTCATCAGCATATCTGAGATTAGATGCCCACCAATGGAAATCTCAGTTTCTTCCAATATGTCAAATCCTTACTGATTTGCCTGTGTAACTATGGGGCAGTAGACTTTCCAGTTGACATACTCCTTTGATTACTCTGACAGAAAGGAGGCAAGTGAGACCCACCCATTCCTCCAAAATGGTTGGGAGGCCCCACTCAACCAGTTATCTCCGCAATATTTCTAACAGTAATATCATGCCTCGGAAGGCGTTCCGTGCTATACACATCTCAGGCACAATGGACTTGTTAAAACCAAGCAAGAACCAGCACACAATATTCTATGCATGTAGCCAGCCTGCACAAAACAACAGCTATTTCTTAGCCCACAGGGGCTGAATCTCTCCTTCTATAAGCCAAGATTTACACTGAAGTAGTAAAAAGGGTTCTTTTTCATTTGGTTTGTCTTCAGCCACTCATAGACACTCCAAGTTCCCATCTCCACAGACTGAGATTTGTTCCACAGTGGACTCTGCATTTGGGAATGTTTAAATGCCATAAAGTGGGAAAGGACAGCATTTGTCAGACCACTTGACTGACTAGCTGTCTTGGTGCAATAATGTACACAGCACCCTATGCAATGTGCTTACAGTTACTGAAGTGCCATGGCTAATGATACAAAAAGTCACAGGGCAGTGAAAAGAACACCAAAAGGCTTTGGTATGAGAGTTTCAAAAACAAAGTCAATGTCAAAAGTCACAACTTTCATTATTCAATTATAATATCCTGGTTCTAAAACAAAAACCATTGAAGCCCAATAACATTTAACTAGTAATTTAGAATGATTTACACCTGCAGTCCTATTGCTCAGGAGACAGCATCTGATGCCTCCTCTTCATTCTTTTTTACCTGTCTTGTCCTGAACAGACAGCAGTAGATCAATGCTATGGAGACACTTCTGAAAGCAGCTATGTAACTGTCACATGCCAGGGTGCAATCCAGACCAGTAAGAGATTGTCCGACCCTGCCCTGCAAGCTTGTAAGCCTCAATGCTTTGCTGCTGTAGCTCCCCACCTGGGTCACTCACAAGCAGGTTACACCTTCGGTGTATGTGTATAGCTATAGCTCTGATCCAGCAGCTCTACCCCAGCAGCCTTTTAGTAACAAACCTGTCACACTCTGGCTTTCATCAGCCTTAATGCCAGCACATCCCCATTCCTGAATTGTCCCAATGTATGTGCTGAACTGTCTAGTCCTCTCATGGACAGGTCAGCTATTAAATATCCACTACCCCTGGAAGGCATCAATATTCAAGTTTGCTACTTTAACTGGCATTCAACAATGCAATTTAAAAACAGCCCTGGTATGGTTTAGAATAAAGAGTAAAAAACCTGTTTAATAATAAAAAGTCTAAAACTTAATGTAGCGAGTTTCAGTTCAAGACTTGTTTAAGATAGTCTTTATCACCTGTGGTCTTTCAGCAAGATGGTGACTGACCCTTTCCTTGGACAAGATCTCTCCCAGAGTTCCAAAGATGCTGGTGCCTTTGTCGTCTTAGAGAAGTTCTCTCTTGTTCAGCTATCTCTTTCTTTTATACTCCAGTGAGCCTTTGACATGGATTATATCCTTCAAAATAACATTTATTCATGTAATAGAGGAGGCAACTGAGTCTGGTGGTGAAGGAGACTCCATGCTCTTTCTTTCCCTACTTGCATTTGCTGAAATCAGAATTGTTCTATTTTGTGCCATCTCTTCCCCATACTGTCCCAAGGTCCTTTTTTACTATTTATACACTAACGGAGATAAACATGTGCCCTTGTTTATGACAGATCTGCTTAACACCACCCCCAATATACCTGTTTCACACAATCCTTAGTTATAATTCCAGCCTATATTCACAATTCTTAATACCCGTTACATACAAACATGCATCTTTCAAGAATATTAATGATGAATTATTAGTGTTCAGAGGATACCACACAAGGCATATTTTGCATGATTATTACAATTGTGTATATTATGGGGTATTTAATTTCACAATAACTCCAAGACTGCCCCCCCTCCAAATCAGAAACAAAATCCTTGACACCATTTCTTATGAGAAACTACTAGCTTTAATTATTAGAGGCCCTGCTTTCTGGCTCTTTTTTGCTCCTTATGACTCAGACTCTCACAAAGCGCAGGATTTGCACTGGTAGCACTCAACGTCAAAAGTCAAGGACATTTTTGTTTGAAAACCAAGATAACAAGGGAATCCCTTGCCTCCATGACAGCGGTGACAAAAATGCAGCCTCAAACTTGTTCCATATGATTGTAATCTTCACCTATCTCATTTAACAATCATGTGACTCTCCCATGCCATCCATTCTGCCATTGTTTCTTTGCAGGGTAGCAATATTGATTTGGCCCGGGGAATTCTGAGATGTGCAAAATTGCAAGAATGTTCCTAAACCCCTACAGTTTCACTCCACTAGGGCCCCATTTTAGAAATTTCTGAATAGTCTCTTCTCCCTGCTAAAGTGCTGCACACTATGGATTAGGTAACTAGACAATCCCAGGATGTGTTGGGAAAGATCTCGTGCCACAGTGAGCTTTTGTAGTCACACTAAATTTGATCAGTCAAAACCAGGGCTCTAACGTGGATGCAGAAAGCTAAGAAAGCAAACAAAACAATCGATCTTTTTAGGAAATAGATGTCTTTATAACACTTTCCTTTGCTCAGCACCAAAATACTGATAGTACTGCCTGAGAATACGTAATCATCAATGCAATTTGATTAGCAATCTGCAACAAACATTACTGAAACAGTAGATAGCGCAGTGATAGCTTTGCACGATTGTATTTCTTCACATTTTGAACCCAAGCCTTATCTGATTTTCCCTCCTGCTGGTTGCAATGGACTTTCTTCTGAAGCTCTTATTCATATATGGAAGTGGTATATAAACAGAACTCAGCTGACTCCTCACTACTATGTAATGAATAGCTAGAATAGGCTGAGTATAGCTTTGAAGAAATACAATAAAACATAAGTCTTATTGTTATCTGGGAATACCACTGCATTGTCTCCAACAAAAGCTACTGAAGGGGAAAGGCAAGAGGGCACAAGGCAGCAACAACAATTTACAAATATTTCTTTACTGGAGATCTAAATAGTCACTGACTTACGGAAAAATACTTCCCATGGGGAAAATTGGATTCAATAGAAGCAAGCTGGTCAGAGTTTTATTTCTTTCAGTCCATATTTCATTACACTCGCCATAACTGTTGTAAAAGGGAATAGTTAATACTATAAGCCTAATTTTTAATTGTCTTGCACTAAAGTCTGACTGAAGCAAATGGTTCAGTTAACTTATACGTATTCTGCCCTCCCTCCACTGTAGTAACTATGGGCAATGCTAATGGTGTGACCTATTATTAAGGTTGCCCAACATCTCCTTTTATAAGGAACAGATTTCAGCTGCTTATAGATTTCCCAACCATTCAATTTTCCATCATGGGTGTCTGCTGCAGGCTGAACATTTTTTAGAAAACTTCAGCCAAAACACTTCAGTTGTTTCTAAGAACACAAGTAAGGGAAAATATGTTGTTGTTTTTTCCTGTGTTAAAAACTTCTGGTAGCTTTTTTTCTGAGAAACTCTCCAAGCAGGGATTTGAAATGTGTGGGGTATAAGGGTACGGCAGCTGGGAGGATGCTTTGTGTCAAAAATAGGGTTGCCAGGTGTCCGGCATTGAACCAGACAGTCCAGTATTTTCGCCTCCTGTCCAGTTAAAAAAAAAAATCAGAAAATACCAGAAACCTAAAATTTCCAGTATTTTCTGATTTTTTCCTGGCCAAGAGGCGAAAATCCCAGGTGCTTATTACCAGATTCTGCAGAGGAGCTGTCCGGCCTGGCGCAGGGAGGCAAGATGACGGGGGGCCTCCAACAGCCTGTTTGGGCCCAAAAGCCTCAAAAGAAAAGCATTTCTTAAAGGGGACAAGCTTTTTTTTTCCCTCCCCCTTAACTCTCAGGGTTCTTTTTTCCTTTTGTTCAACAACTTTGGTCTCCCCCCCCCTTTTTTTCCCCTCTCAACAGAATGTTTTCCCTGTGTTTTTGGGGGGGGGGGGGGAGGGAGGGGGTGTTTGGTATTTTTTGTTAAACCATCTGGCAACCCTAGTCAAAGAAATGCCTTTTGCCTTTTCCATTAAAATCTGTCCACATTTGGCCAAGTTATAAACCTCAGGGGGCGGGGGAGGGGGACAGCGGGTTTCCACATGTTCAATGGAGACTACTTAGATTTTAGCAGCTAAATTTCCTGAGGAGTCTACCCACCCCAAGAAGGTTCTGAATAGGACTTTCCCTGCAGCTGCAGCTCTGGGCTTCTGCAGGCTGTGCTGGGTCTGGGTCTGAGCACAGACATCTGGACTGAGAGCATTCAATCTGTCTCTCCTGTCCTCTCATTCAAACTGTTTCCTCTTGCCAGGCCAGAGCTGCGTCAAGGAGGAAAATACCCAATTTGAATACAGAGGGGACAAAAGCCTGACTGGGAAGGGTGAGGGGAAGAGGGAGTACATTACAGTGGGAGGCAAGACTCAGCTTGTAGGCTCACAGAGGGGAGAGGGAAACTGGGACTGGCTGATCTGTAGGTAGACTGGGACTGGCTGTAAAGAAGATTGGGACTGGCAGCTGGGGGGAAGATGAAGATTTGCAGGGCTGAAAGCTCGATAGGACAATGGGAAAGGGGACTGAGGGTCAGCAGACGGCACACAAACCGAGACAATATGGGAAGACTGTTGCTGGGAGCCAATCAGTGTTCCCTCTAAGATTTTCCATCCACGAGCAGAGTGAGTTTGGTCTTGTGCATCAATATTGAGGTCACGTGCACTTCTTCGGATGTGTGCCGCTGTGGCACCCAAGTTATTAACAAAATCACATACATCTATTTTAAATGCTATGGAAGAAAGATCATTAAAACAAGGGATAATTAACAAGGTGCATGACTTGAAATGTTTATTTAATATTAAGTCAATTAAAAATAAAATTAATGCTGCAAATTTTTCAGTAGCTGACTTCCTCTGTTTATAGCCCTCTCCCAGACACTCTCTTAGCTGGGCTTGCTCCTCAATTAAATCTGGCTCTCCATTCAGGGAACTATGTTAATTGGCCTTTCAGACTAACATTTATAAGCTTGTGTAGGACACAAATGAGGACATAAGCTTGGTGATGACATCAGTGCTGAAAGTCTGGGCAAATGTAGTGCATTTGAATATTCTTGCTGCTTCTGCACTGTCGATTCAAGTCAAGCATTTGCTAATTAGATCTGGCCTAGAGAAAAGCTTTCCTATGATTGCATTAACTGTTATTATGCCGAGTCCTTAATGTCTCATTTCAAGCTCAATCTACGTATATAAAATATGACAAACATGGGAGCAGTAGGAATCATTTGTAACAAGTCTCAGGCCCACTCAAACATATCCTACATGTTGAGGTTCATCGCCTTCCTGAATGACATCTTATGTTACTGGGTAGCTTACTTTTCACTCCTTAGGTTGTGCAAGTTTCTCCTCATTCTACTGCTAGTTGGCTGCTTTGCTGTCCTGACAATTTGATCCTCCCACCAAACCCAGAATCATCCATTTCTCAGGCAACCAAGATCAAAACACAATCTAAGCCACCCTCTTCTGTGACTGAGAACCAGGACCTGCCTTTTATACAGCTTCCCTCTTTCCAGCCAGCTTTGCTCCCAGCTGCCCATAGTCCTCATCCTTCTAGAGACTAAAAATACCACAATGCTTGTCTTCAAAGGGACAGAATTTGGAGCAGGACATCCACCCTAAGAATAAGTCTGCACCTTGCAACAAATATACTGTTTTGAAAAACAGTATTCAAATAGGAATCACAGAATTCCTAAACTTCATTTAGCTAGGGTTACCAGATGATTTCAAAAAAATACCAGACACACTTGATCTCAGAGGGGTAGGGTCCAGCTGGGAGGAGGTCAGGGGGAGCGGGGCTGGCCAGGGAAGATCGGGGGTGTGTGTGGGGAGAACCAGCTGGTGGGAAGCAGGGCTGGCTGGGAGGGGGTCAGAGGGAGCGGGGCTGGCGCACGCAGATCCCGGGGTGAATAGGCGAGTCCGGCCCCGGGGATTCCATCCCGCCCTGGCCCCGCCCCCAGCCCGCTCCTCTCTACTATTTAGTTGCGTACTGCGTGAGCATGTCTACCAGCCAGGCAATACGCAACTGCATACTGATACTCATGGTAAGTTCTAATTACATTTTATTTAATTATTTTCTCAATTTGTTTCCTGGACAGAAAGCTCAAATACCGGATTGTCCGATTCAAAACTGGACACCTGGCAACCCTACATTTAGCCTCCTACATATTAACGTTCAGGTAGAATGAAAGAAAGTGATCAAGTTTATTCATTAATACTGGAGATGCACCTATAATGTTAGAGATCTTAGTTACGAATTCACACTGTTTGGCGCTGTTAGGCTAAACACAAATTCTGTAGGTGTTGTAAACACACAGGGCCACCATTGCCCAGCACCTTGTGGAGTCCAGTTGCCACTGAGAAGAGAGTGCAAAATGCTACCAAATCAGACCAAAACCACTCTAATCCCACTTTGCACTCGTGTGAATGATTATAAGGCACTGGAGAATCAGGGCTGGAGTATTATGGCTGCTAAAATCCACCAAGAAAAATAAGTGAACTATCTATCAAACACAGGAAAAGAAAGCAACAACAAAATGAATCAATTTCATACAGCAGCAGCGTTCTTTGCAAGCCTCTGCCAGCCCCACTTCATTCCTAGGTTCAGGCTCCAGCTCTGGTTGCATCCTCCTCCAGCTATCACATTTCCCCTCTGCCAGCCCAGACTGCTGATGACAGTCACTACCAGTAGGACCCCAATACCCGGGAGCAGCCACACTCCAGCCAGGCCCCAAAAGCCAGCATGCTGCCTGCCCTAGCTGTAGCTCCAGCTACAGGGAAGAGTTGGAGTTGGGCCCCAGAGCAGCCCCACACTGCCACGCGGCCTGCTCCCTCCACCCCCTGACCAGCCCCAGCCCCAGCCCCAGCCCCCAGATGAGCCTGCTGGGCTGCGTGGCTGCCACAGAGTTGGAACTGGGGCCACGGTGAGGCTGCCCCAGCCCGGCTCCAGCCAGAATCTACCACTCACCTTCCAGCAGGAAAGTGAGTGGTGAGTGCTGATGTGCAGCTCTGCAAAGGTGGTGGGGAGGGGAGACAGGATGAGGCGCTGAGGTGCAGGGGGAAAGCATTGATTGGGTGGGCAAAGGGACTGGGACAAAAAGCCAGGGAGTGAGGCAGTGACAGACAGGATGAGGAGCCCTGGAAGTGAGAATGGGAGTCAGTAGGGATGGGAGATGTGGGTAGGGGAACAGAAATCAGACAAGGAGCTGGAGGGAGAACTGAGATTGGCAAGACTGGGGCTGGAATAAGAAACCTGAGAAGTCGATACCAGGACTGACTAATAAAGAAAACAGGATGGAGACAAGGAGTCAGAGATGGGGATGAGGCTGGAGGGACAGGTCAGGGAGCAGACATATTAGAAGGAACAGGTCAGAAGGAAGCCTATAGCCAATGCATGGAAAAGACTGTTCCCACTAGAGCATACTCCCCAATATTCCTGAATCCTATATTCCTCTGCTATCAGCAAATCTCTATGAACTCCTGGTAAACGGTCCCAACTCTTCTGTCTATCCACATACAGGATGGCGACCTGTAACTACTCATTCAGTGCACAGGATGGTCCTGTTCCAGAGATTAATCAGGACTGTATATGAAGGAGGCTTTTGTCAGTTGGACCCCTGCTACACTTGTTGTGGAAGTTGAAAGTTGAGCAGTGAACGAAGCTGGAGATCGCTGGAAGGGAAAGGAATGTCACATGACTAAGGTAGTTAAATACTGACATGAAAGATCAGGATTCTATCCCTGCCTCTGCCACAGGGCTCCCCTAGGATGCTGGGCAATTCAGCTAGGATCACTAATTGCACATGCCTCGTTTTCTGGATGCCTGGCTTCAGAGCCTGTGTCAGAAGCTTGCAGTGCTCACAATTGCAGCTGTAGTCAATGGGAGCTGTTCTGTGAACATATGAAGTGCTATATATCTCTAGGAACACAGAAAAATCAGGTCCTTGGAATCTCAAACTGGGCATCCAAATGGAGATACTACTGACCTTCACTGTTCTCACTTTACAGAATCTCCATCCGTAAAGTGAGGGAAATACCACATTTTTGTCTCACCGGGCTGCTGAGAAATTAATTAATATTTATAAAGCACTCAGATGCCATAGCGACAAACACCCTCAACAAACACTCTCAGATACTGTAGTGACATAAAACCCATGAAGAATTTAACAATTCTGTCATCAGAGCGGGGTTTGACTAATATGCAGTAAAGAAGACCTGGGGGCAAACACTGAGCTATGAGGAGAAAGCAAAATACTGAACTCATTAGGTGAGCACTGGCCTTTCCACACACACGAATGGAAGCAGGGGTCCCTTGGAAAAACATTTCATCATGTTAGAACTGTATCATAACGTATTCACACCAGAGGCGGGGGCAAATTAAGTTTGAACAGGAAGCCTTAAATCTGGCATCTCCTAACTTTTGAGTGATTGATTTTACAATCTTAATGTTTTAAACTGTAGTTGAAGTATGTAAGAACAGTAACACCTTTATATAAACCTTTCCCATTTCCCAACTTTCTCAAAGTTTTATCATTTTTAATTAAGACTCAACACTACTGTGAGGTAGCTAACTATAATTACTTTCCCCTTTCAGATATGGGTAAACCAAGGCACAAAAGCATCTAATGACATACAAGTAAATGGCAGGCCATGAATACAATCTAAGTGCTAACCAGTGTTCCCTCTATGCTGCATGGCAGCACAGCTTCACAGGCCATTAATCAGATCTCCCCCCCACCCCCCCAAGTCAGCTCCCTGCACAGAGCCCTGAGCTTCTGATTAGGCAGGGCTGATTCATCACTTGTGAAGCTGTGCTGCTGTGCAGCTTAGAGGGAACACTGGTCCTAACCATGGTCCCCTGGTCTCCATCCATTTCAGTCTTTGGAAAAATCCTATATCCTCACTATGGGTATGTCTAGACTACAAGCCTTTTTCGAAAGAGGCTTTTTCAGAAGCAAAATACAGGACTATGTAGCACTTTAAAGACTAACAAGATGGTTTATTAGATGATGAGCTTTCGTGGGCCAAGCTCATCATCTAATAAACCATCTTGTAAGTGCTACATAGTCCTGTATTTTGCTTCAGCTACACCAGACTAATATGGCTACATTTCTATTACTTTTGAAAAAGTCTCTTTCGAAAAAGAGCATCTAGACTACAACCAGTACTTTCAAAAAAGCAAGCTGCTTTTTCGAAAGAGAGCACCCAGGCAGTCTGGGTGCTCTCTTTCAAAAAAGTACAGTTTGCATTACATAGTGCCTTTTTTCGAAAGAGCACTTTCAAAAAAAAAAGGCATTATTCCTCGTAAAACTTGGTTTTCCGTGGTCGAAAAAACTGTCGCGTTCTTTCGATTTAATTTTGAAAGAACGCAGCAACAGTCTAGATGCAAGGGAAGTTTTTTTCAAAAAAACCATGTAGTCTAGACACACTCGATGTGATTCCAGCAAAATGCAGATTCTGTTTCCACTAGTAATAGACGGGAAAACACTGATAATTAATGTGTGATCCCTGAAAGCTAACATTTGTGCACCTGTGCATTCATTCTCTATGGGGAGAGAATACTTTTAAAAATCAGGTCATGTACATCTGAGCTGCAGTCCTGCCTCCAGTAAGGCAAGGGAGTTTTGCTAATAACTTCAGTAGCATAAGCAGGCCTGTACTTTGTTTTGGCAAAAATGTTAAGATAACTGTAAAAAGAAAACAAAAAATATGTATCAGAATTTATTACATAGTTTCTCCTAGCATAGAGAAACTGACAACTCACATCTCTCAATTCTCCCTCATTAACTGTTCTTTCAATTCTTCACAAAACTAGTATTAAATCCCACTCTGTTAATCCAAGTTACCTATGTCAGACATGCTAAATTAAGCTGAGGTTGCAGCTATTGTAGGGATGATTGAAACCACTCAGTGGAGAAAAAAAAAAGAATCCAAAAACATGCTCCATCCTTCTCTGAAAACTCAAACTAAATTCAAAAGCAAACTTCTATTTTTTTAATAGTTAACATTTTAATGTTATAATTGGTTTTATTTGTTCTTTGATTTTAGGGACCAGCTAAAAACGGAAGCATAAGTGTCAAAATGCTGCAAAGCAAATACCCTGCCTGGGTACTTCTGGTCTAGATAGACAAGGGACCACTAAATATGTTTCATGAAACAGATTCTCGTCTGGTATTCAACTCAATTTTGAAGACCCAAAAAGTTCAGGAAAGTGCTTGAACTCTTGGGGTACTTTTACAAACTAAAGTGACACAAAAATATTATTAAAAATAAACTATAAAATACTAATATTTCCAGTATAAACATAGCTACAGAGCAGTGTTTCCTGTAAGCCGAGCACTTGGACAGCCACCCGGGAGATAGTCTGGTGCCATGAAGCTGATTAGCAGAGCACCTGCAGCCGCCAGCATGGGTTTCTACTGGTGGTGCACATAACAAAATATATCCCACACATGGATGGAAAAAGTTAGAGGAAACACTACTACTTAGAATATAAATTAGAGACAATTCCCCTCAGTACTGGGGCATTCAGATTTATTTGCGCCCATTGCTCTGAACAGACCATTCACAATAATAAAATGACTTTGTAGAGTCTAGCTTTTTTCCTATTAGCCTATCAAATGTTATTATTAATACCATCTTCAAGTTCATTTGCTTGCATGATTACATTTGTTTCTATGTGAACATCAGTTTTGTTCAACATCATTATTAATTACCTGAATGAGGGGATGGATTGCACCCTCAGCAAGTTTGGAGATGACACTAAGCTGGGGGAGAGGTAGATACGCTGGAGGGCAGGGATAGAGTCATGAGTGATTTACACAAATTGGAGGATTGGGCCACAAGAAATCTGATGAGGTTCAACAAGGACAAGTATAGAGTCCTGCACTTGGAATGGAAGAATCCCAAGCACTGTTACATGCTGGGGACCGATAGGCTAAGTAGTAGTTCTGCAGAAAAGGACCTGGGGATTACAGTGGATGAGTCAACCGTGTGCCCTTGTAGCCAAGAAGGCTCATGGCATATTAGACTGCATTAAGAGGAGCATTGCCAGTTGATCCAGAGATGTGATTATTGCTCTTTACTCGACTCTGGTGAGACCACATCTGGAGTTGTGTGTCCAGTTCTGGGCCCCCAAATACAGGAAAGATGTGGACACATTGGAGAGGGTCCAGTGGAGGGCAACAAAAATGATTAGGGGGCTGAGCATTTGACCTACGAGGAGAGGCTGAGGGAGTTGAGTCTATTTAGTCTGCAGAATAGAAGAGTAAGGGGGGATTTTTTCCAAAGAGGCTGGAGAAAGGCTGTTCTCAGTGGTGACGGATGGCAGAACAAGGAGCAATGGTCTCAAGTTGTGGTGGGAGAGGTCCAGATTGGATATTAGGAAAAACGATTTCACTAGGAGGGTGGTGAAGCACTGGAATGGGTTACCTAGGGAAGTAGTGGAGTCTACATCCCTAGAGATCTTGGCTTGACAAAGCCCTGGCTGGGTTGAATTAATTGGGATTGTTCCTGCCTTGGGCAGGGGGCTGGACTTGATGGCCTTCTAAGGTCTCTTCCAGCTCTATGGTTCTATGATATTTCCATATATAAAATAGGTCAATACACCTCCACAATTTTTAAACATGTATCATTTAGACAATACAATACCAGGAAGCACCATAATAAGTTCATATTTGATGTTCTCCCAAGTTTTTAATCACTGACAGAAAACCATCAGATATCCAATCAAGATTTATTCATAGACACATTTATGTCTGTCGCATCAATAATGTACTGTAGAAACAGACTGGATCTGAAATGCATAATTTCAGAAAGCTAAAATAATCTAACTCGTACTGCAGGGGGTAAATTTTCAAAGTGATGCACAGGGAGTTCTCCACACAAATCCTATTATTTGCTAACAGGATTTGTGTGAGGAACTCTCCATGCCATGCTAAGCAAATTTATGCCTAAGTGCCCCGGCAATGAGAATGTTTACCAAAACACAAACTTAATTTCCAGCTACAGACTTATGAGCACTTCTGTGATTTGACATTTAAGGATAAAATTAGGTAGGTTGGAAAAAAATAACAGGAATAGCTAAAAAGAGTTTTCATCACATTATTCTGTTTCCGTATGTTGCTATTATGTTGAACTTCAATGCAAAAGTACTATTGATATTGGGCCTACTGGATAATGGATGCTTACCAGTGGGAGATTCACAAGGCAGACAGTACCTATTGTCTACACTACTTTGAATCAGATACATAATGATCTTCACCTGCTGATACTAATTGATTCAGAGGGCATTTGTGTGTGTCAATTTCACCCACCCACTAGCTCCATTGATTTATATAATACCTCAGTTTTAATTTGCAGGCGTCTGAACCAACTTTCATTTGGATTAATTTTCATGAGTTTCTATTCCCCATGCCCCGATTTACATTCAGAGGAAACTGCAAGTTTTGGTAACCCGGGTTTGTTCTTTCAAAACACAGGTCCGTTAACCTCTGCCGACATTTGGGTAAAACTGGCACAAACACTAGGTTTGTTCAGTAACTAAATACTGAAGTTTTTTCCTGGTTTGGGGTTTCATTGTGGAAGTTTCACACAGTTCTAATGGCTAACAGTTGCCCAAATATTTATAGAGGTATTTGGTTAATGGTGGCAGTTATTTCAGCTAGAGAAGGGCTATATCATTTACAAAGAGGTAATAACTGGAGGACTAACCCTCAAAAGTTCACTACATGCAAAATAATCTATTGGCTACATGTTATTAGGTCAACACTGAGTCCTTAAAGACAACTGTTTCTCTGTTAATGAGCATCCTTCTTACATATCACTTACCATCTAAAAATATGTCTGTACGTGATTGCTACGAAGATCCTGTCTACACTACAATTTTTAATCGTGGGTTGTTGGTTTGTTTTTAAACCTGTTAGGGTATGTCTAGGGTGGTAGTGTAGACATACCCTTAGAGACCCTGGCTACATTTTTCAAAAGGGCCAGATTTTCAAATGTATTTAAGTGCCTAAAGATGCAGACAAATGCTTTCTGGGATTTTCAGAAATATCTAAATCCCTAAATCCCACTGAAATCAAGCCACTTCCAAAGAGCCCACTAAGTGCCTATCTGGATCTTTAGGCATGTAAATGCTCTTAAAAGTCTGGTCCTAACTGCCTGAAGAGCATAACTCCCCACTTGAGTGCCTGAAGGCTATGCAGAGCAATGCGAACAGAACACAGAAATGTACTCTGGAATGTTCCCCGATTATTAAAAGGGAGGATAACTGGCCAGAACCAGTTATATAAGCATATTTAGCAACTTCTGTTCATCCACACTATAAAAATAAACTGTGCTGATATGGTTTAAGGAAGCAAACTCATGCCATTCTAGGCTTCTGGCTGAGGTGCAATTCCAAACACATGGTATGTGTGCAAATACCATGCTCATAGACAACCATGGTGGGTTAAAAACTGTAGTGTAGACTGGGTAGTATACCTAGGATAAACAGAACAATACATCTGGCCTGGGGTCATTAACTACCTGGGGTGTCAATTATGAGTTAGACACCTTTTAACCAGTGTCCTTGATGAAGCAATGGCAATTTGAACTTTCCGCCAGGAATGCATTCCTCCTTGGACATGCATTATTGTCAACTCTCAATTCTATTGTGAGTCTTGTAATGTTTGGTGTTTTGCTTAACACCCCAGTTTCTGGAGTTACCTGATTCCATGAAAATCTCAGTCCTTACAAAAATGAAAGAAAAAAAATGGACATTTCTAGCCCTGCTGGTTGCAGAGAAAAGCTTGAAAGTGTTACCCCTCTGTGCTCAAAATTAAAACAAGGAGGCAAATAAAGAGAACTAAAAATGTATGTTTTAAAATCTCACTATTTTTAAGTCAATCTTGTGACTTTCGAAGCCTGAGGCATGATTTTAAATAGAGGGGGTTGGGCAATACTGCGTAGGAATTCAGGAATGTCCTGGATGAGGGATGTTGTTCTTGGGTACCGCTAGAGGCTCGGAGCCTCTCTGGCACATGACCTGGTCAGCAGTCTGGCACTTATTCAAATCCTGGTACTAGCTACAGATGCAGTGACATTTAGTGACCATTTCAAAAGCAATAAAGCACCACTTCTTGCTCAAAAAGCAGTTCATTAAATCATCACAGAGCCAAAGATAGGGTACAAACAAGTGAGGTTAAGACACCTTAGAATTATGGGCTAAGTCCATCCCATCAAACCCTAGGTAGTGAGGGCCCTTTTAGAATTAATTTCCTTCTTGAGCTCCGTCTCCCATTAGTTCCAGGACCACACAATCTGCCATTTGGGAGACTAAAGCTAGGGGCTCTCTTAGGCCTCAATTCTTTACAATGTTTAAAATACCAATTAGCGTGGTTGTGCTCCAGGAGTGGGGAGAGGATTGCTCTTCTAGGACCAGATCCTGTGAGATGCTGAGGTAACTCAACTTCCACTTAAAATCAGTGGTAGTTGAGAGTACTAGCTGGAGGTAAACTGAATGACTTCGGATAATGGTACTCAGACCTCAGTGGTTCAAGATCCAAACTAGTGATCAGCATTACTCAGCGAGAGAGAGAGTGAGTGTAAAATTACTGGCTAAATATTATTTTATCAACTACGGTTGCTCAATAACACAGTAAAAGCGTCCTGATTGGCTAATAATTAAATCGCATAGCATTTTCATGTCATGTGCTGCAAAGAGCTACAGGAGATGCTTTAAAGAGCCACTTGTGGCTTGCGAACCTTAGTTAGAGTAACATGGTCTTAGGATGTGCCCTGATTTTTGCATATTGATTCACAAAGCTGCAATGATTTAGCCTCGAAACCTGCATTACCTAGCATGGCTAAGGGTACACGGTAATGGTGCTTTACATTCAAACTATGTTAACATTTATATTTGTAAAAGTATTGTTGCCAGATAAAGCTCTTCATTTTGAGATCTTTGTGAAGCAGTTTTCATCCTCCCTTTCTAAGTTAGATTCTAATATTATCTCCCTACTCTTGGATTCTTGTAGTTCATTTTAAACAAACAAACAAACCTCATAAAATCTTCTGAACAGGGTCATGGACATAACTCTGACTCTCTGCGGTATAAATCCACAGCAAAGGTTTCATAAATCTTTTTATTAACTGGAGCTGCAAAGTGAAACAGACATTTAACAAACATTTTGTTTTTAATAATATTCAGAGCTATATTGGCTGTCATGCTAAGACTCAATAGTCTCTTAGATGTGGTGGTATTTCAGAAGTAACAGCCATTTCTAAATGCCTGTTTTCATATGCTGTGGAATATCAGATCCTGAAGTTTTCTTCTAGCTGGAACTAAACAAATCAATTTCATGGAATCCAAAACTTTGTTTTAAAATACTGTACTAAGAAAATTTTGGTTGAAATTAAACCAGAAATTTTAAGTTTAGGATGCAGGAGGGAGAGGAAAGAGACATTTTCATCAGTCTGTATTAGCATTTTGCATTCCCACAGCTAAAAAGACAGATTCATGTTTTTACAAAATTTAATATGCAAGCTGTTAGCCCATAATACTAAGCTCTCTCTTTTAGCATTTCATATTTGTTAAAAACCACTGAGTTATTTATGACACAAATAAGGCTGCTGCACATGTCCAGTTGCCATTCTACCACAACACATTTTAATACACATTTATCACGGAGCTGTTACTACTTCAAAGTTTTGCTGATTCTAGAGACATTAGCATAGTTTCAGGGCATAGCCAAGAAACTGCACAACATTATAGGCTTTTCTGAAGTTGTTTTATATAGTACACAATAATCCAATCATTGGGGGAATCCTGATCTAGAGACACTGTAATGTAAAATGTGACATTGCCTACAATGTTTCCAGGGTACTGACCGCACCACTTTTCACAGAGATGTCAAATGCCACACATGCATCACAGCATCTTGTCATTAGGCTTAATAGCAGCAATTGAAAGCCAAACAGAAAGATTTGGGTTAAGTATATTTGAGACATATTACTGCCTACAGTTGATCCAGTCAGTGCTTTAGGAGAATACTAATTCAACCGCCAGCTAAAGTCTGTTAGGCTCCATAAGTTGCAGTATATACCAATTCTTAGTACTCTATACTTACAAAACCCATTTATCTTAATGTAGCATCTCGTCAATACATAGTAAAAATACCGCTGTGGACGACCTACTAAGAACTTGCATATGGATGGAGATCACCACCACACAAATTCTAATTCTATGCTCTAAAATGGTAGGGTGCTCTGTCCTGGAATACTGTGTGGAAATTTGGTCACCCCATCTTAAATATGCTATTGTAGATTCTAAGGGGGTTCTGAGAGGAAATGATTAATGATTAGGAACATTTCCCATACAAAGAGAAATGGAAAAATTGAGTTATTTACCTTAGAAAGGAGACCAAGGAGAGGGGGTGTAGCAGAAGTACACAAAATAATGGTGTAGAGAAGCTAGATCAGAATTTCCATTCTCTCTGATAATACAAGGAGTCACATTCAATGAAACTGAAAGAAAGGAAATTCAAGAAAGAAAAGGAGAAATACACAGTCTAAATCTGTCTCCTATGGAAGATTAATTTATTGCCATGGGAAGATGCTGAGACTAAGACTTTAGCAAGAATCAAAGAGGGACTGGATAATATCCAGTTTATTCACTTTTCCCAACTCTGATGTTTCAGAGTTTAAACCAATCTCTTGCTCATAGGGATCAGCATAAGAGTGTAATGAAGGACAGATAATCCTACTTCTGCCTACTGTGGGGTTTCCTGTACCTTTCAATGAACCAGCAGGTTCTGGTCACTATTGTAGACAGGCTACTGGATGGTGGGTCTGATCCTGTCTGGCAAATCTTATGGTTAGGTCCCTACCAAATTCACAGCCATGAAAAATGCATCACAGACCCTGAAAATCTGGCCTTTTCTTTGCTATACAGATTTAATGGAGAATACTATTGCACAAATTGAGGGTCCTGAACCAAAAGGGAATTGCTGGAGGGATAGAAAGATTATTTTTTGGGGGAGGGAGGGGCTGTAGTATTGCCACCCTTACTTCTGCCCTGCCTTCAGAGCTATGTGGCCAGAGAATGCCCAGCTCTGAAAGCAGCACCTTTCCAGCAGCAATGCAGAGGTAAGTGTGGCAATGCCATATCATCCTTCCTTCTGTGCTGCTACTGGCAGTGGCTGTGCCTTCAGGATTAGGCTCCTGGCCAGCAGCTGCCACTCTCTAGCTACTCAGCTTTGAAGGCAACACTGCATCCAGCAGCAGCATAGAAGGGTAGCAATACTGCAACCCCACCCAAATAACCTTGTGACCTCCTCCCCAACTCCTTCTTTGGGTCAGTTCTCCTAAAATTAGACCACCATGAAATTTCAAATTTAAATAGCTAAAATCATAAGACTTAAAAAAATTTAAAATCCTATGACCAGGAAATTGACTAAAATGGACCATGAATTTAGTAGGGCCCTACCTATGTTCTTACATGAGAACAAGAATTATAGCATGCCCACATGTGTGGTATTAGTCTCAAGGGGCTTATTACTGCATTGTATTATACTGTGTGTAACTTTAAGTTACTGTGCAAGAACAGAACAGTGTCAAGAACAGAACACCATGAAAATGTACCATATCTACTGCAACATTGAGGCACAACAATATCAGAAAAAGAATAACTCATACACACAAGAAAAAAATATATTCTTTTAATGAGCTAAAGTATATTGACACCAAATCCCATAGTGTCGATCTTCACCAGCATTGTTATTTAGTAAGATACTTGTGAGTAAATACAGGACAGAGGTACTCAACCATTCAGATTTGGAATCCCCTGCAGCTTTACACAGCCCAGCATCTCTGGGTTTCAGCAAGACATCTTATAACTTCCCTGCAATGAGGGGAAACAAAAATACCCAGGTACCCACACTCCATTTCTCTCACAGGCAAGTCTCCACACTTGTCAGAAATTCTATTTCTCTGTTTTCTTTCACCTACAAAACCTATTTTCTCTCTTCCAGTACAAGTAAGTCCAAAATACATAGTCCCCATAGACATTGGAACACACTGAAGAATGACTTGGAATGGCAGTGTCACCAGACTTCTCAATATTGGTGACCGATTATGAATGCCTAGCCTCTTATTCTGCCCTGAATAACACTGTCCAGACTGTCACCTTCATTTAGTTTGATTAATTACAACTGTGTTATGACTTTGTTACACATATTTGTATCCTATGAATGTTAAACTCTTTCCTGTCTCTCCAGGAGTCTATTTGATGATGAAGTGGCTTTTTGACTGCTAAAAGGTTGTATGTCACTTATACAGACGCTTTTGCCTACATACTTAATGTCCATCTCCCACTGTAAAGGTGCTATACATGAAAGCATTAACATTCTTCTTGTTATCTTCAGAGATGCTAAGATCAGCCAGACAAAAGACAGAGGTGCAGGTGGGATATTGTGCAAGATTGGATGGGGATTTGGATCGTACTTCTCCTGCTTTGTTTTCTTCCAAATTTTTCCCTTGCCCCTTCTGAATCTAGTCATCTTCTTCTGTTCCTCCCCTCCCTCTAGCAGTACTTATGTAGGTGTACCACATACCTGTGGCCTGACAACCAACTCCTCTCTCTTAATAAATCCAGTCATCACTCCCTATCCTATCTGACACAGCCAGAGGAGGAGGAAGGGGGAAAAGGAGAGTGGAACTCCAGGTAAGAGAAGTGGTTGTATTTTAAACTGAGCACACTCAGCTCCCCACCCAGAGTGCATATTTCAGCAATGAAGGAATAAGAGGAATGGACCAGCTGGAGATTAGAGAAGACTGGCAGTGTAAAAAAGTTCCATATGTGACATTCCAATGTTATGCAGCCCTGGAGACCACAGATGAGCACTACAGACCCCAGGCAAAAGGCTCTCACTGATCAGAATGAGAACCGAGTTTCACTGACACACTCATATCTTGCCCATCAACAGTGATTGGGAAAAATGCAAACCACATATGTAGGTGGTACTCTAGAATCTTATACAGAGTGAGCGGAGCTCCTTCAGTTCCTGGTGAAGTCAATGAAACCTGGGGACACTCAATACTTCACCGGATCTGGCTCTGAATAGAGTGCAGTTGTTTTAAAGTTCACTTCAAAAGCAGTCCTCTAATGGCACACCAGCAGCTTTACATTTTAATTTCTGTGCTGTAAAGCCCTTAACAAAATTTGCAACACAGTTTTGTATTTAATTTGAATGGGTCTGGGCAACAGATGTATTTACAATGGCAGGCTTTGCATGTTACATTTGCTAGCAAAATGCAGAGGCTCAAGCTGCTAATTACATATAAAATTGTGTGCCTTAATTTGGAGCCAGCTCCTTGTTAAAATTGCCTGATGTTTAAGGCACAATAAATTGAGTCAGCATGCGGGAATGTGTGCATACTGACCTGTGTGGGAAGGCAGACTAGAGTACCACGTATAGGCTAGACAGTTACCATGGATACCTCAGTGGTTGAGGTGTGTAAGCTAAATATTATAAACAACTTTATGGCATTAGAATACTAGTCTCCTGAAAAATGTTGCAAAACTAATGATGAATTTGGAGATAATGCCTGTAATTTGTTTTCTGACACGTGAATAAGAATTTCATACTGTCAAGAAAATACAAAAGCAAATTTATGAGAAAATTGTCAGTTCCTGAAGGCCCTATTTTAGGCATATTCCTGAGAGATGCAAGTACTCTGAGCTCCTACTGCAGACAAGGGAGTTGCAGGTCTGCAGCACCTCTCATGATACAGTCCTCATGTCCCACTGACAGTGTTGTTTAAGGAAGGACTACAGAGTTTTTGTCAATCCAGCAAAGGCAAAAATAGGTGCAGTCAAAGCTGAAATAATGTTTCCATCATGGAGTTGGCAAAACAACTTTCCTTGGGGACAAGTATTCCCCATGTGTTCGCGCCTTTCTCTGAATAAGAAGGAACGGATATATGTGGGAGAGGGAGGCAGCCGTAGGGGCAGTACTGCCTCACATAGCAAGTGGAGGGACTACCATCCAGAAGCACAAGCACCGCCCCACTAGAGACGGTTCTAGGCAAAATTCTCTGGCTTTGGAGCACTGTGCACTCACAACTAAGTGCAATGCATGGCTGCATCTTCTTGAAGAAGAAATAGCTTATTCACCAAAAAGCGCATTTTAGAATATAACAGCCACACTGAGTCAGACCAAAGGTCCATTTAGCCCAGTTTCCTGTCTTCCAACAGTAGCCAATGCCAAATACCCCAGAGGGAGTGAACAGAACAGGTAATCATCAAGTGATCCCTCTCCTCTCATCCATTTCCAGCCTGTGACAACTAGAGGCTAGGGACACCATTCCTACCCATCCTGGCTAATAGCCATTGATGGACCTAACCTCTATGAATGTATCTACAGTAAACTTCCGATAATCCGGCACCCTTAGGACCCAGGGGGTGCTGGATTATCAGATATGCCGGACTATCAGAAGGGGGGGCTATGAGGGGTCTGGCCCCAGACCGCTCTAGCCCCCCATTCCAAATGTCCAGCTCTGCCCCAGGTGTTCCTGATTCAGCCGCCGCTGGTCAGTTTCAGCAGCGGCTGAATCGGGGACGCCTGCAGCAGAGCAGCTGGGGTGCTGCCAGGTTGGTGAGGTAGCGCCGACCCTTGGCACGGCAACCAACCTGGCAGCACCCCAGCTGCTCTTGGGGGCGCAGCGGCTGAATCAGGATGCCTGGGGCAGAGCAGCTGGGGGGCTTCCGGGTTGGTCCCACAGCGCCGAGGAGCGGCGCTACTGGACCAACCCGGCAGCCCCCCAGCTGCTCTGCCCCAGGTGACCCCAAGTCCCCAAGCGGCTGACATCGGGAAGCCTGGGACAGAGCAGCTGGGGCGCTGCTGGATTGATCCCTGCAGCGCCGCACCTGGGCGCTGTGGGGACCAACCCGGCAGCACCCCAGCTTCTCTGTCCCAGGTGTACCCAAGTCAGCTGCTGCTGAAACTGACCAGCGGCTGACTCCAGGAAGCCGGGGCAGAGCAGCTCTGCCTCGGGCTTCCTGAAGTCAGCCGCTGATCAGTTTCAGCAGCGGCTGAATCAGGGACAGCTGGGGTGCTGCCGGGTTGGTCTTGCAGCCCGGAGGGGCAGCGCTAAGGGACCTACCCGGCAGCACTCCAGTTGCTCTGCCCCCGGCTTCAGCCGCTGGTCAGTTTTAGCAGCGGCTGAATCCGGGAAGCTGGGGGCAGAGCAGCTCCAATGGTCCGGCTGCCCGGAGCACTTCCGGGTTTCTGATGGTGCCGGACCATCAGGAGTGCCGGACCGTAAGATGCCGGACCATCGGAGTTTTACTGTAGATCCTTTTTGAAGATTGACTGAAACTATTAGTGAATTCAGATCACAGTAGGCAAATAGTTTTCAACTGAAGAAAAAAAGCTTTTTAAAAAATATATATATTGATTTTTTAAATTTTTGAAAGGAAATATTTTAGCCTTTTGTTTTCAAACATTGTAATTGAAAGCTTGCTTTTTTTTAAAAAAAGGTGAGAGTGTATAAAATATATTAAAAAATTCATTTCACGGTTATTGATTGACCCCCAATTTTGTTTGTTTGTTTCAGACAGAGAAATCAAAGCATTTCCGTTTTGAGTTAAACTGAAATGAATAGTTCAGATTTTTTTAATTGGGCCACTGAATTAAAAAAAAAAGTTTTTCAATCAGCTCTAATTTCCTATTTGAAATATAATTTCAGCTAGCAAGTGGGTGCCCTGGAAAGCCATGTCTTACCTCAGTTAATGGGATAACTAAGGGAATTGGGAATTCATCGTGTTTCAGACATGCAACAATTTTTCAGCCAAAGAATTCATTTGTCTCTCTTGATGACCTTTAGTTTTTACAGGAAATCAAGTGGGGGGAAAAAGATCTATTGTATTCGGTATTCAATTACACATATAAAGCCAGATTCAGCCCTAGTTACAAGGTGATAAGGCATCAGGTAACAAAGTCTACCCAAAGAGGACTGTGATAGTACAAGGCACCCATAGCTCCTAGTCTGCTGGGCAGCCCATGTGGCTTAAACATGACTAACACAAGTCTGAATTTACACTATTAAAGAATATTGTTTTCCCAAAAGGATTACAAAAACAACATGCACAAAACTATGCTGGTCAATCATCTCTGACGATATGGAGCATGCAACTCAGAAGGTGCTTACAGAGTTGCTCTTTATCAATTAAGAAGGAAACCCTGGGGTATAATATGATCTAATTCAGATACAAGGATGTCCATACATTCAACATAATCAATTCAATTAACTGCAGATGTGTGTATCAAGAGTATTTCATATTCAAACAGCATATATTCATTTCATTTTTGGAGGGCTTTCCAACAGTCAAATGTAATCAAACATCATGGAACCCTTCTATGCACTGCCTCACAATTCCTTCCCCCTGCACTGGTTTTCTGAGAAGCATAGATGTGCTAACATAATTAGCTGAGAGAACAGATCACTAGTTGGTATTTTCTTAGCTAAAGAATCCCACTCCTTTTTATTCATAAGCTTCTAGACATGCTGTAGGTGATAATTATTTGGATGGTAAATTGCTGTGATTTCTGTCTGGCAGCATGCAGCACCGGCACATGCAATCCCAGCTCCATCTGGAAATAGCTTCACATCAAACAACCTCTAGTGCCTTATATAACCAGCTACAACTCTTTGAAACCTGTCAGCGACAGTGACTTGCTATCTGCAGTTACACATCTCAAAATTTTGGCTTCCCTTTACTTATTAGCTAAATACAGAAAAAAAATTAAAGGACAATGTTGGAAGCTGCATGTTTATCGTAATTTAAATCTTTCAGGAAAATAAAACTATTCTGTATCTTAAAAGCAAATATGTGTTTACATCAATGGAGACTAAAAGCCTGATCCAAATCCTAATGAGGTCAATGGGAACTGACTTCAAAAAGTTTTGAATCAGATCTTTATTGAACTCACCAAAGTCCGGATGTCTATATTAAAATTAAAAATACACTTAAATGGACAGCCAAATAGAACAGTGCACCTTCTGTTCTCTGGCAGCCCAGTCCTGCAATCAGGTTATAAGTAATATCCCACTGAAATCCATTAACTGCCCATGGAGTAGAGAATTCAGGGATGCAGTACCTATCCCTGAATTCCTAACCATGTATATTAATATAACAGACTTAGAAAATATAGATTCAGTGACTGTGTGATTCAAAAACACCTAATGTGCTGTGATTACGTCACTGGTGGGTTGTTGCTCTGTACCAAGGTGTGATGTGTCAGGTTTTTAACCCAGAGTTAGCAGTCCCCAGACAGCTGCTGCATTCTGGATTCTACTAGCTATCTGCTGAAACCAGTTGCTCCAAGGAGCTAGTAGGACTATCATCTCAACCAAGGCACCACTCTCAGGAGTCCTGACTGGAAGATCATCTGGCTATAACCAAGCTATTAAAGTCAGAAAGAAGCCAAGACAGTCTGACCAAGAAGGCAATTTCCTATAGTGGCTGCATCAGACCCTGCTTGTGTCTGCCCTGAGTCCAACTCAGTGCCTGATTCCTGCTCCACTCCTGGCTCCTGCCTTACCCATGCCTTCGCTCCTGTTCCCACCATGCTCCTCCTCTGTGCTTGATTCTTGACTCTCCTCCACATCGTGCCCTTACACCTCACTTCCAATCATCAGTTACCAGCCCTGGCTTCAGCTCCAGCCTCTGACCCGGACTCTGGCTTGACCCTTGGCTCTGGCATATCTGACCACAGCTCTGGCCCTCAGCTGTGGCTTCTGACTCTGGTATGACCCTGGAGCAGGTTATTGGCAGTTGACTCAGGTGCTGACTTAGCCTCGTTTTCCATCCTGGACATTGTCTGCTCAACACACTAGGCTCCCAGTCCAAAATACTGTACATGGAATTATTCCCCCTCCCACAGGAATTTCTACCACTGTCAACCCACATGCTTCTCAGTCACAAAGTAAAACACCACCCAAGCACAGAATCAGTGAAACCATGCAGACTGAATCCAAAGGTCCCCTCCCCCCTTGCCACGCACATTATCTGAGGTAGGACAGAAGGATATAAAAGGATTACATCCAAATTCCATTACTGGATAAATTTTCCCTGGAACTGGACAGCTGACTCATCTAACCAGCAATTTCACATCTGCATCCAGCTCTAGAAGAACACAAAAAAAGGAGAACACTGACAACAAAAAGGCAGTACATGTGATATAGTTAGTAGGTAGGGTTGCCAGATGGTTTCAACAAAAATACTGGACACACTTTACATTACATCACAATCTACATTACATCTTATTTAGAAAATACCGGACATTTCTATTTTCTCAATTTGTTTCCCGAACAGAAAGCTCAAATACTGAACTGTCCGGTTCCTGGCAATCTTATAAGTAGGCATGTTTTTTTTTTAAGCTGCACCACTAGTGGTGAAGCAATGTTTTAACTATACAGACTACCAAGGGAAGTCAAATACTCTAAAATCTGCATGTGGGGAAAGCCACCAGTAGTTTTGCATGGAGCCTGCACTTAAGCGTTTGAGCAGAAGGAAGATAGTTGCGTATTGTCTGTAGAGACAGCCAGAATACGAATCCAAGGAGCTAGGATTCCTCTTGTGGCTTGTGAGTGTTTTGGGGGGTGGTGGTGGAGATGCAGTGCTAAAGGGCCTAAAAAAAGAGCTTGTCAGAAAGTCACTGCACATAGCTTGTGTATAAAGTGCTAGTCCCAGCAGTAGCTGCTCAGCCAGCATCCATGTTGCACAACGATCTCACAATCCAAATCGTGACTGGGAGAGGAAAGCCCAAGCAGCAGGTGGGGAACACATCTGAGCACCTCTCTCTCCAATCTGTATGTCTGTTCATCAGTCATGTCACAGCAACAGCTCGTCTGCATGCAACATGCAGAGGAACAGAGTAGCTAGAACTATGCTGGTCCCAGGCAGAGGAAGCAGCTGGCAGGCATCTTTAATTGAATTCCTGATGGACTTGGGCTATTTTTAAAGTCTCTGTAGGTTGGCAGGTTTTTTAATGGGGTGCACATTCCCAAAACTCAGCGTGCATTTTTCAAGATTCATTACTTACATCCAGGAGTCCTTGCACTGTGTTAAAATCCTGCAATGGCACTAAAGCACTAATAGTAAGAGACAGATTCTGCTTCTGCTCGGGGGGGGGATAGGATCTCTTCCAAGGCACCGCAATTCTATCTATGTTTTAATGCTCTACTACTATAATACAGAATCTGAGTTCTGAAATTCTTATGCCAATATCTGGCCATGTTTGTATTTTTTCTTGGAGGTGACTTTGGCTTCCCCAAAAGACTGCATAATATTAAATAGTAAAAAAATACACTTCATGGTTATTAATACCATGCACCTTTGGAGAATCTTTTAATCAGGCATTTCACAAACAAATTAACCCTGATCATACCACTGAGATTTGAAAAAAGTAGTGATTTTATGTCCATTTTAAAGACCTGAAATGCATGAAAGTCACCAAAAGTCACGAGTCAGTGGGAGAGCTGGAATTTGGGAGTCAAGATTCTTGACTCCCAATCCGCTTGTCTAACAGCACTGTTACATCACTCAGCTTTCTAAATTGGTGTATGCTGTGCCTTTAATGTTCCTGAATACTATATATTGTGCAATGCAACTGGTCAAATTTCAGTATACAAGATTATACTGTATGTATTAATGTGTATTAAATAATAACTGGAATCTTATTAACACACAGTTAAAGCAATGGTGAGTTGTCCTGAAATGATGCATCTTTTTCATCTTCAATGGCCAAAATCTCTTAAACTGACTCTCTGGAGGCTGCCTCTGATCCTAAACCACTGACAGCCTGTAAAGAGCAAGGGATTTAGACCACCAAGCTAGCTCACTCAAATGTTTCTCCTTAATTAACAGTGCTTGACAAAAAGATTCCAAATAGCACTCAAGGAGCGTAAGAGTTCAGCCTAATGATGGTGACTGCACATCACCCGAAGAGACATACGCACAAAGATGGCAACTCCATTATAGTATATAGTCCAATTCGAACTATAGTCATTTATTTTCAGAGTTGCTGCAGTAAGTTAAATTCTCTGATAACAAGCTGCATCACCAACTCATTAAATCAACTCGTCAACAAACATAGTAATACAATCTGGCATTACATTTAAGACTAGCTGGCTAGAAGAGGTATACCATATGACATTTGTTGAACTGTAATTGACATTATTTTATTCTAACATATAAAATGAGCCTTACATAGCTTCAATATGCTTCTTTCTGGTTTTTTTTAAAAAAATCAGTGCTAGGTCACCCATAAAAATCCCTTTTATATTTAGTTAAGCCTGGCTTGCAAAAGCTGAGAAGAGATGTCTGGCTTTCTTGGGTTTCTTAAAATTAAGTTAATATACAGTTACATTGTTACTCATATGAAAACATCAGCATGTTAAATGCTTGCATAAAAATGAAAGAAAAAGAATTTACTGAGAGGGGGAGAAATCCTCATGAAACCTCAAAAATATGATTAGAGGTTGCCAGCTAATAAAAAATGGCTGCTACCTGTAGGATTCAAATAACTTAATATATGTTAAGGAATCATGCCATGAAAGACTCTCCAGTTGCAAGATAAGCATACAAAATCCTATCCTATCAAAGAGATTTTTACAAAAGAGACCAGACCAATTTTCTTTTTAAACTCCAAGTGTGCTTTGGCTGCCCTGCAAACTAGTGGCACATAAACTGTTCACCGTGGCCCTGGAAAGGCAAAAAAGATTTCACGTTGCTTAACATTTCAGAGCCTTCAGTTTCTTCTCAGTTCTAATGCAACTAAATTACTCCTTTCGAGGGTCGGATGACAAACACCAGCTTCTCTTGGGAACTGCATGCTGAGCTTCCCTTCAGTGCTCCTTGCTAGAAGGTAAGAAATTCATTGGCAGAAATGTTCGTAACGTCATGGTGATAACACTCTGTAAAGCCATTAGGGAGCTTCACAGAGAAAATAATTTATGAAAAGTTCTAACAGGCCACCTGCATTCACAAACTTCAGTGTCTGCAAACCAACATCCCTTGCCAAAACTGTCAACATAACCACCAAACCATCAATCAGTCACCAAGCACAGCAAAGAATCAGTTTCCCAGACTGCCAAACTGCTTCTTAAATACAATGGCATCATATATGCGGATCCAAGTCCTTTGGGTAAGTGACTATAAGACATTTTCTTTTGCAAGCTATGGGGTGGGGGGAGATTATTTCCTTTTGTTGTTGCTGTTGTTGTTCTGCCAGATTACATAATGCTTAGTTTCATCTCTCCATGGCATGATGATGTATGTGCAATGCAAATATCCTTGCTGGAATTCTAACAGCAATTTATCAATTCATGTGCAGCTAATCAACCCATTTGCTTTCTAGTGTATAACAGTAAAAGCTTATCTCATGCAGACTCACGATCGTTCAAAGCAATCTAATTGAATTTCAGGGCCAAGAGCATTGCACAACACGTGATGTGTCTCCAGTGGAGAACAGTGCCAGACACTGCAGGCGTTACATAATCACATGCTGTTGCTGGCTGAGAAGGACTGCACTCTCAGTCGCCTCATCGACTTGGCAGGCAGTGTCTCCTCCAATCATGCCCTGCAGCTTCAGTCTGCACACAGTGTTCACATGGACAGTCACATGTTTTAGGACCTTTGCAGCAGCAAATGAGAATGGGACTTTTTCCCCTCCTCTATCAGTCAAAACAGTTCATTAAATCGCTCACAAGGCAAAGAAGATTACAGCGGGCTAAGAGATATATATCATTAAAGGGCAAAGCCCTGCCCTTACTCGCCAGACCACCGCGGGGGACAGCTGAACAGAACTGACCTTCTGTAGGGTCTCTCAGCCAGCCTGCTGGTGGAGAGGATCTATGGGGAATGTGCTGTGCTGCAGTTTGCTGCTGCTCCCGAAGAAGCAGCATGATCACACCACATGCATTTAGTGCCAGCCACTGTGTCTGTGCAGCAGCCTGGCAAGCCTTTTACCTATCAGACTACATCCCCCCGGACCCATGGAGCGTCAGCAGGCTGGATAGCTGCTCCTGGCTTACCGGTCCAGGGAAGGCCATTCTGTAATCCCAACTGGCAGCAGCATGCACTGAGATGTGGGTGAGAGACCTCTTCCCCTTCACACACCCTCACAACACAGGGAATATTTACTTACAGGGATTTTCAGCCACCAGACCTGGTGCTAAGTATTTGCTGCTTAATATTTAAAAAAAAATTCATGATGCTGCATTCTCTTTCCCACGTGGAGAATTCAGAGCTAAACCTCCTAAAAAACAACAGAATTACCCTGATTTACACTAGCTGCAAAACTGTCCTCAGATATAAACTGCACCTGACAGAGATCAAGCAATGTGCGTAGTGAATGAGCACCCCAACCTGCATACATTTCACACTATGTTTCATTTAACAAATCAGAACCTTGTAGCCATCATCATACTCTCCATCATAACAATGCTTCTATGAAAGAGAAGCAGGAGGCGGGGTTGTATATGCATCCCTGTGGTTCCCACTGGGTCATAATACCTGCAGCTGCAGGTCTTTGGAGCCAGTATCGCTCTAAATTTTTCCTTCAAGAGAATGGACAGGTTAGCTCAAATGAGGCCAGTTTAGCAGGCAGGAAATTTGAAGACCAAGCCACTAGAGTAGTAGTAAGTATTCATAAATGCCAGCATTTCAGGCAGGGGATGGAAAAAAAAAACCCTACACACAGCTTTTTCCAATGGCAGCCAAGTTTGGCAGGATTTATGTTTCATTCAAAACTCAGTACTTAGACTTTGTACCATTTTTTTCAATCAACCTTTGATTCACAAAGTCCAGGGCCATACTGTAGCCTTGATTTAAGGTGTGGCGGAGGGGGAGGATTCACATCACCTGTCCTATTTGTTCTGCAATGGCCTACGGGAGGTTCAGGTTCCATTCCTAAATTGTATCATGGAGGAAGTTCATTTTACCCTATGGAAGGGAAACTAAAGCAGGAAATTTCTCGTTACTGCACAGCTCCCTCTCTGCCAACTTAATGTGCTGCACTGACAAATTCCAGAGGGAATCTCACCACACAGTAAGTGATGTGTAGGTGGCTAGATAAAGCACGCGTGAGGAAAGGAATGGAGGTTTCCTCCAATCCTCCTACAAGCAGATCCTCAACTCTCTACCCCATTATGGAAAAACTATAAGTTAAAGGCTGGCTGGGTTCCACACCATATTTTTGATCAAATCATAAACAGGCTGTGCAGAGTTTGGAGCAATTTATAATTCTCCATCACTAGCCATTTTTAAGTGACGATTGGATGTTTCTCTGAAAGGCATGCTCTGGTTCAAATAGGAATTATATGAGGGAAGCTCTTTGGCCCCTCTGATGCAGGAGGTCTGACTGGATTATAGCAATAATCCCTTCTGGCTTTAGGTTGTACCTATCTATACTCACCAATTGCAAGTTTTGATTCACGGGGGGAAGCTCTGTCCAAAATCTTAGGTGGGACACCACAACCTGCCTGAGTTGTACGTGTACTAGTCTGTTAAAGATACTTCTGAAAGAGACTTTCTGAAAGACAAAGTGGCTGACACACTATTAGTTTTCTTCCTGCTGCTACTCTAGAGCCCTCTACTGGAAATGAATGTGTGCAATAAGTCATCTTAGGGCAAAAAAATACTTCCCACTTCATCTGAAGAAGCTGGAATGTTAAAGTAGCAACTTTGAATGACACATGGGGTTTTGAGCAAGCATATTTAATTTGTCTGATTTTATTACCTTATAGTTTTAAGAAGGACAGTGCTCCACCCCTCTAGTAAACCCCCTCCTCCGACATAGCGCGCAGGTGGAAAACTGATGGATAGTGATCAATATACTTAACTTACCTACACAGAAGCTATAACCTGTTGCTGTTTTTGGAGTCCGACATTATCCCTTCAACACTTGCTTTCCTATATTGCAACAATCTTTCTGCAGGCACAAAATCAGATCAAAACAAAGAGAAAAGGAGAAGAGGAAGAAGTATGGGAACATTGTAAAGACGGGTAATTATAAAAATGAAGGAAATTATGTATGCAGAAATGTCACAGTCTTAAAAATATTGTGTATGTGCGTATATATGGGAGGAGGAAGAGAGATAGAGTCACATAGTGACTTATTGTTTTAAAAGTAGATGATTTATACTTTAGCGTACCATACAATGGATAGTACTTGATATTAAATAAGGCCAAGCTCCTGCAAAAACATACACACATGCCAACTTATTCCTGTGAATGGATTCATTTACATCATGTGAGTAAAAATATACACATGTGTATAACTGCCAGATCAGGATCCTCAATGCATCAGGTGAAATTGCAACCTTAGCCAACTATTGCTAATCCATAAAGGTCTGTATATTGAACATGTTTTGAACATGCATGTTCTTTTGCACTCCACTCACTTTAGGTGTGTGGACCAGCAGGCCATTTGCGCTCGCGGAAGGAAGCAAGTAATGCTGTGACTAGCTTTCTGTACTGCACGTTGTTTGTTTCTCAATAAAGCACATCAGAATCCAAGGAAATCTTGTAGACTTCTTATGCTTGCTGTTTATTTCATGCAGACATTGCTCACATGGCACCAAGACAAAGATCTAAACCCACATAAGAAAACTGGAGACACAAGACAGCTGTTCTCACATATAATTTTATTTACTGCAAGAATTTTAAAGTACTGGAGGGGAGGGATGGACGGTAACTTCCGCTCAACTCACACTTTTAACAGTGCTTTCCGAAAATAACATTTAGTTACTTTTTGAGACTAATATAGGAAGGCTGAGAATGGTTCCAACCACCACAAAAACATTTCAATAGGAGTGTGAAACAACTGAGAACAGCCCACTCTACAATGTTAGATTTCACTGCACCATCCCAGCTAAACACAATTGCGCTGCCAACAGCGAATCAATGCTGTTACTACTTTGGCGAGCAGAATAAACTTCGCTACCACAGTATTCTTCAAATTATCAACTGTGCTGAAGCTTCATACCCTATTCTTGTGTGATGTCTTCTAGTCCATTCAAAAAACCTGGGCAGTGCCAGGTGCTGCACTGAGGTATCCAGGGCCATGTTAAGAGGGTCCGCAAGGCTCCTACCAATGCATGGGGCTCTGACAAGACTCTACAAGCCCCACTAACCTGCCCCCTCTTTTTTTTTAATGCTGAAAGGTTCACACCTAAAGGCAGGGATTTAAATCCAAGCTCAAACATGTGGGCAGATTTTCCTAAGTGCTGAATTGCACTCCCAGGATTTGGGAGGTTCCCTATGGCCACAAACACACAGTGTTCACCACTTGTAGCAAGACTGCTGGGAAAGATGAGGAAGGAAGGTTTGAGACTGGGTGCTTTCTAAACAACTGTGGTGTGTGGGTGGAAGGCAGTTTGATTCAGAAAGGCAAGCCAACTGAAGGGCTTTCGTATCATGCTTCTTCCCTGTCTTTGCTGAGAACCTTTGAGATAGTGAGTGGGAACCCCGAAGCTGTTGCCTACCCATTTCCTCCCCATAGAGGACATTTGAGAGCGGGCGGGCGGTGGGGGCAGATAATCATCCTTCCACTGACACTCAGATAATGTGAGTCTAAACTCGCTGCGATTCCTCACCAGCCCATTCCAGCAAAGGAGCAGGCAGAAAGCGAAGCAGGGACACACAAACAAAACACTGAAAAAGTGTCCAAAAAACAACCGAGAAAAAGCTGGCTGATGAGGGGGGCAAAGAAGTTAAAAAAGAAGGAATAAAAGGTGGGAGGAAAAGAAGTCTGAACAAGAGGTGCTGCTGTTATCTGCAGCCCCCTGGAGATGAAACATTCTGCTGAATTCTGTCAGAAGCAGCTCTCAGGGCAAGACCTGAGAGCTACCTACCCCAAATGCCAGTTCTGAGTCACAGGAAGCATACATTTTTCTTTCCTGACAATAATGCCAATTTGAAGTCAAGCCATCTTCTCCCAGGCATCCATTGCATAGCGCGCAAGTCAGCATAACATGTTCAAGGCTGAGCACAGCTGCACCCCTGCATTCAGAACAAGCCTTGAACAATGGTGAAGACAAGTGTTGCTTGTGAAAGGCTATGACAAAGCATAACCTGCGTAAACTGCAAAATTCAAACAAGTTGAATACCTTCAAATCTTGGTGCTCTCACAGAAAGGGCAACAGATAAAATGACACCAAAACCCTTAAACCACAATAAGCCGTGCAGTGCGGCCACCCCGCATGATTTTATTATGATGCTGACAAAATTTGCCTTTATTTTTCTTAAAGCTCCATGTCTTAGAGTCAGGTGATTACAAAAGATTTTTGCCTTAAGAAAACAGGAAGTGTCTATCCTTTTTACTGCAGAGGAAAATGAAACATCAACACTAATGGCTCAGAAATCAAATTAAAAAACCCAAATATATTATTTTGGGGGCACAAAATGATGAGATTTTAAACAAACTTTAGGGGCCTGACTCGTGATTTTTGAGCAGTTGGGGCTGACAAGACTGGGGAAGTGGAGACATGAAAACAAGCCACAATAACCACCTGCAAAGCTTCTGTTTTCCTGGGACTGAAGACAAAGCAGCTGTAACACATCCAGCTGGCAATATCATCCAGGCATTTCTCCAAGGCCAATCAGATCAGGTAAAATCCTCATCCCATGAAAAATCCTTATCAGAAGCAATTACTCTGTTTGAACAACAAAGCTGCTTTTCAAAGTTGAATACAGTAAAGGTGAAGCTCTGGAGTCTGGCATTCTCTTGTCTAGCAACATCCTTGGGTTGGCAGGATTTTAGTTAGCTGAGTGTCCACTTGTCATGGGTGTGGCCAAGTATTCCGTGGCTTATTTACAGCCACCAGTCCTGGCTCTCGGTGTTCTGTGCTGTTATTTAGCTGTAATTTACCCATAAATGTCTTCTAAGAGCCCAGTCAGCAGTGGAAGTGTTGGTAATGCTGCTACACAGCACTGACCACCTGTGGTTCAGCAAATTCTCTGGGTCAGCACCTCGAGAGTGCCAGATTAGAGAAATTCAACCTATATATACTTTCTATTTACACTGAAGTGAGGAAAGATCATTGACACTACAGTAGGGACTAATTCCTGGCCAAATATTATTAGCGAAATCACGCCCCTTTGAAATTACATAAACAGGAAACAGATCAGAAAATGGCAACTTTTCATTTTTCCATCATGTATGACTAGGCAGATTTCCAGATCTGCTTGTGCCTGTGTCCCGGGCCAGGCTCACTCCCCTCCTGCTTAGGGAGGCTGGGATACTGAAAGAGCACTACCAGCTATTTAAAAGGCGCTGATCACTTGTGCCTGGGGTCTGTCTGCATAACTCTGGCCAGGGACGGTAGGTCTACACTGCAACGACACACCCATGGCTGACCAGTGCCAAATGATTGGGGCTTGCACTGTGGGGCTGTTTGACTGCTATGTAGAGCTCCCTTCCACTTCACAGAGTCCGGGCTCCTGCCCAAACATCTACACTGCAATATAATGGCCCCATAGTCCAAGCCAGCTAGCATGGGCCAGCTGTGGGTGTCTAACTGCAGTGTAGACATCATGTGAGTGAGGACTGCTGCCTCGTAGACTTTATCCCACCCATTTCCTTGCAGGGGAGTCCATCATCAGAGCACAAGCAAAGGAGTGGGTGAGACAGAGGAGAGTCTACTCCTCCTCACTTCTCTGCTTGGCTGAGTAAGATAGGACACAACATACACGGACATCTAAAAGAGAGGGGACTTATTTGTATTTAACAAACAAAATACCATCATAAATGGAGGTTTTGCGCACACAGTGGATTTCTGAAAGCTTACTGCTGAGTCATACCTCAGACTAAAGGGAGTTCTTTAAGACCAACAAAAGCTTAACTATTCCCACTGCTATAACCAACCATAACTAACCACTGCACTAGAATGAGTCCATTATCTTGTATTTTTTAACTCTAAAACTCAGATCAAAGATTTGGATCTAGTGGCATCACGCCGATTTCATTTTTATTACTGGCTCCCTAGGATGATCATAAATATTCATTAGCTATCCTTAATATAGTGCATCAAATTCTGCTCACTGCTGTATCTGGTGCAACTGCAGAGTACAAACAGGGCTGTTGTGCTAACCTATTAAATGCAGCAACATTAAATTTATGACAGTCAACAACACCCACCCCCACTACTCCTCCCAAGGGAGATGAAAGTTGGAGCAGACATTTCTTCTCTTTCTCTCTGTATGCTGCAGACATCTGACTGTGGAGTGAGTCCATTTGTGTGGCGACAGATAGATGAGCCTCTCTCATTGACCTCCTGGTCATACTGTAAAAGTCCATCGTAGCCACAAAGTAGTGTCTGAGATAGCAAGGCTAGAGAAATGCTGAGGTAAGGAAAAGAATTACTGCTGCTCAAACACCATAGCATGCTGGCGGCTGGTAAATGCTGACTTTTTTAATGGCAACCATGGCATGTAAACCCTCCTTGGCATTCTGTTGGCTAGCAATCTCGAATCCAAGGTTAACTCATGTGATGACAAGAAGTAAGCATGCAGATGTTCAGGGGACACCACCTGCTCTATATCTGAAGATGCCCCATGCGGCTTTTCTTCTCTTGTTAATTGTATACATACAGAATCACGACTTCTCCCTACGCCAGGTGGTTTCCAATTTGTGTCTGTCCCCTCAGCCATAAGTCATTTGTCCTTTTGAACTGGTCTCTCCCCAGCAAGCACATCAAGGCAGAAGAGGAACACTTGTGCTGCAGCTGCCTGTGTTGCTCCAGTTCTGTGAATCACCAGAGGACTCAGCCCTCCAGGGCTGACTCTTTAAACAAGTGCCACAATCAATCACTTAAAAACAGGTCACCCCAAAAATTACATTTTCATTGTGTGTTAAGTGATTCTGAGAGTATTACTGCACAGAAGACAGTCCAGAAGTTGTTTGGCAACATCTATTCCTTTTAGAATACCTCATATCATGCACATTAACATCCCTACTAAGTCACGGAACTGCACATTTGAGGTAATGCACTTCTGATGAGAAAGAGAAATTGAAAAGGAGTACAGAATCTAAATATACAATATTTACATGCACATATAAAGGGGCAGTCCATGTGCCAAACTACAGAGTGTAGATATAAATTAATTTATCATGTACCTTTGATCATTACAGCTCCCTAACCTCCCCCTAATCCATCACTTATGAATTTATTTTTATTTCCTAAAAAACATTTAGATTCTTCATATACCTGCCCGTTAAGAAAACAAAAACAAAACAATCTGCCAGAGAATCTGATCCTTTCTGGAACTGGTTTATCTGTACCTGCCTATGCATTGATGATGAGGTGCTTGCTCAAGTAGCAGTGATTGGCCTGTAATTTGAATTCAAGACAGCTAGAAGTATATAATGAAATCATCATGGCTAGCAGAAGAAAAAAGGGGCAGAGATCCACTGGTGTTTCTAACACAGTGATGCTCTTGATGTCCCTAAGTTTACACACATAAATGAGGTGGATTGGATTTTCCCCCAAATCTTGGTCAATGTTTCACCTGTTAACAGCTTTTCTCTATTCCCATGTTTTTTTAATCAAAAGTAGTAGCTATAGGGTCTACTTCAAAATCCATTGACGTTTATAGGAATCTTTATACTAAGTTTAAGTTTACTGGATTTTGTATCCTCTAGAGAAGAGGAATGCACAGACAGATTCGTCAATCCTGTTTGTTCATATGTAATGCATCTTGAAATTAGGGATATGATAGTATAACTGTGTAAACAATTAACCTTCAGGATTACACGCAGTCCTCTCCCCCTCCCCCCGCCCCACACTGCTGCCTCTGTATAAGATATAGATACAGAGGAAGCAGTGGGGGAAGGAGAGGCTGGCAGGAGCCAATGCTTGCAGGAAGCTGGCTTTTAGCAGGCTTCCCACGAGCACCAGTTCCTGGGGATCTGCCTGCCCTCCTGCGCTGCTGCCTCTGATACAGAGGCAGCAGTGTAGGGGAGGGGGGGAAAAGAGAGCCAGTATGCACAGGGAGCCGGCTTTTAAGCCAGCTTCTCACATGTACCAGCTCCTGCAGAACTGCATCTCCCTACCCCCACCAGCTCCCATGGAGCAACTCTCATCCCCAGCATATAAATGTATATCCACTGAAAATGTCAGCAAGGATATGTATACCAAAATAAACACATTTTAACATCCCCACTTGAAATCAATGGGATCTGTGTATATGCAACGTAAGGCAACATTTGGTTCTCTGGTGCTCGGAAACCTGGTAATAACATCAAACAATTTCTGTTTGTGCTTTGGATGGTATTTTCCAAATTAAGACTTTATAGGAAAAATGTAAATTTCTTTTACAATTCCATGAGGGGAAACTGTAATTTATATGGGACATGAAGATAAAAGATTCAAAAAAATTTGGGATGCAATTATCAGATTTTGGAGATTAATAATTCTCATTATGAAACAATTCTAACAGCTGCACGTATTATGAGAAAAGAATACCATGTGTCTTTTTGAGAAATTATTGTCTATAGGAAGCAGCACATTTACATCCATATGTTTTCTCAGTCTTGAGAAAGATAGCGCACATGGTATTTTACAACTAGGATTTACTTACAACTTTAGAGAATGCAAAAATAAAATCAAGGGTTTTCTTGGGGACAGAGAGGAAAACTGAAGATCAGGGTGCCTTATTTCTTCTTGTATTATCAGCTGATGAAAGGGAACAAGTAGTGTTAACTCTTTGAAGAGGAGCAATATATTTTGGATCTCTGAGAAAACTAACAGTTTAATTAAAAGAGGACAAAAATCATCATCGATGATATCCAAAATAGCAATTAAGCATCTGTGGAAGTGTCAGCACACAAGCTGTCCCTTGGAACTCAATGGCTATATGTACCTGAAGTTAAGTACATACTTAAGTGTTCTGCTGAATCGGGGGGGCCTTACATTGCAATAGAGGTCAGAAGTGCCTTTTGCTATCCATAGTTGGCAGGACTGCGGCCCTACATACTCCCTGAGCTAACTACCTACAGCATGAAAATACCTCTCTTCTGGGGCAACAGTCTTAATTATTAAATTAGCAGAGTTGCTTCTATGGACAATGTCTAGCTTTACGCTACGTTCCCATTCCTGGTGCACAGCTCTTTGCTATAGCACTTACCTCCCCTGAGCTTCAGGAGATCAGCGCCAACCTCATCAGTTTCTTCAACCACCTGCTTAATCCTGAGTTCAGTGGGAAGGTTTTATGGGATGTGTAGGGATAGAGAGCTGTGGGGTTGTCTATTATTGCTGTCTTCAAGAGCAACATTGTCCTTATGGCTTTTGCCCAAAGATTATGAAGATGCACTGAGAGGTTATTGCAATGAACAAATAATAATCATCTCTATAACCACTATAACCATCCAGGGGGAGGAGACCCCTGAAGAACACCACCGGGATTTCAACAGTTTCTACCACCATCAACTTGAGCCTGAGCAGTCCACACCGGAGATCTACTTTCTGGGCACTACAGTACAAATAAATCACGGTCACAAACACCATTCTATACCGGAAACCTAATGATCATTTTTCTTACCTAGATGCTTCTAGCTTCCATCCAGGACACAGTCAAGCTCTACGATACAACTGCATCTGCTCCAATCCCTCAGACAGAGACAAACACCTACAAGGATCTTTATTGAGCAGTCTTAAAACTAAATAACCACCTGGGGGAGTGAAGAAACAGATTGACAGAGCCAGATGAGTACCCAGAAGTCACCTACATTATAGATATAAAATCTCCGAACCTCCATGATTTCCACTCTATGCATCTGATTAAGTGGATTTTACCATTGAAAGCTTATGCCCACATAAATCTGTTAGTCTTTCATGTGCCACAGGCCTCTGAGAAAAGTCCAGTAGGATTATGCAAAGATTTTACCTTATCCATAAAGTAGTACGGTATTCTACAGTAATGGTCTGAAACACAACATGATAAATAAGAATGCTACCATGTCCGGTGAGATTCCTTCAGAACACTATAGGTTTTAAATATGTAAATGTGCCAGAAATATGCAATAACTGCATGCTTTGGTGGATGATGTCAGGAGGCCCAAGATAGGATGGTCTAAAATGCTTTAACATCACATGCTCTGTGGTATCTGCTTGCTTAATTATTACAGCTTGGAACCTAGAGGGGAAAAGTCAAATTGTGTTGATTTGTTTCTCTGCATGGTTTATTTCCTTTTCTTTTCAAGTGCCACCATGTGGGTATGGTGAGAAATTACCACGTGCAGGAGATTTGGAACTATTTTTTGTTTGGTCACATGTATCCCAATACACACACACATGACAGCTGCCTAAAAATAGTTACTTTGTTCAATCACTGCAACAGAAGAGACTGAAATCTCCATTCTTACATATTGCTCGGCTTCAGGTGCTGCAGCACACACAACGTTATATTCTCCTGGATGCCAAAGAACTGCTACAACCAAACTGTTGCATCTTGTTGCTTAATCAACATATACATACAAGAAGCCAATCTAATGCCCGGGATAAAGGCATAAACTAGCAGGATGTATGTGGATTGCAGGATGGAGCCCACAGGGAAGTCTATACACCCCTGGGGTTTCCTGATTGGAACAGCCCCTGGGGAATTTCATCTAAGAGAATGGATCTTACTGGATAGTCCTAGTTCCTGTCATAGGCTCATGTGGTGATGAGAAATAGACTTACACAAGAATCTCAGCCTTTTATTGAATGTGTCCTGCCTAATATCATATTTTAACGTTTATCACAGACACGTAAACACTTGGTGATGGAGTAAAAAAAAATAAAAAAAATCCAGATATTGGTATCTATCTTCATTGGCCCCTAACAGTTATTTCATAAAATCATAGAATCCTAGGGCTGGAAGAGACCTCAAGTCGTCATCAAGTCCAGCCCTCTTCCCAAAGCAGGAAAAATCCCAACTAAATCAACCCAGCCAGGGCTTTGTCAAGCCGAGACTTAA
This sequence comes from Pelodiscus sinensis, assembly GCF_049634645.1. Taxonomy (NCBI): domain Eukaryota; kingdom Metazoa; phylum Chordata; order Testudines; family Trionychidae; genus Pelodiscus; species Pelodiscus sinensis. The sequence continues at coordinate 119,495,792 of NC_134711.1, forward strand.
AAACCTCTAGGGAAGGAGATTCCACCACTTCCCTAGGTAACCCATTCCAGTGCTTCACCACTCTCCTAGTAAAATAGTTTTTCCTAATATCCAACCTGGACCTCTCCCACCTCAACTTGAGACCATTGCTCCTTGTTCTGCCATCCATCACTACTGAGAACATGTATAAATTATACATTTATAATTTGACTTTTTAAATCTCATCTACAAGCACTAGAACAAGCACACAAAAAGAAACCAAACAAGGTATTGGATCAAGCCATTCGTCTGAAAGCCAAATCTTTTCAGTTTTTCACTGTACTCCATCAAATCAGCCAACATCTGTAAGCACTTTCCAGATTAGAATGAGGCAATGATGATGATGATGACAGGCAGGAAGCAATCAGCAAGCAGATGACCTATGAAACCACTAAAGTAAAAGGTGGCACTGATGTCAGCATATTATGAAATCCCTATTGAACATTGATCACTAATAGTCCTCTTTGATTGGCTGTCAGTGACGACATTCCTCTGTCAATGTTGTCCAATAAATGCACAGATCTGACGTTTTCCCTTAGTTTCATTTATAAATGCCATTAGATAAAGAAAAGTCAATCTAGGGAGTGAATTCCTACAATGTTATTGTTCTTCTCGGGTGATTAAAAGTCATTTGACCTTCCACTTATGTTTAAAACCCCTACTCAAGGTGTGCTCTAGTTGCTTATTAATGCATTGCTGATTGTTCGTGACTTCTTACATATTCAAGTACCATCTCATTTCCAAAACAAATATTTGTTTCTACAGCAAAAATATTTGTTATAAAGACCTTACAGGAATATTGTCAGTTTAGAGTGTTTCACAGTACATTTTAAATGTTTTACAAAAACCTAATATTAATAAATATCATGGGGAGATTGACTTTTCGTTGAGAAGTTTTTAGATTGGATTTAAATATTCCTTATAGCACTTGCAACCCAAGCACTGAAGCAAACAAGCTGAAAAAACCCACACTGAGCTATATCAGTAAGTGAGCAATTTTTGGTCCGTTGACTGGAAATAAACAGAAACTGACTAGTGCACCATCTTTCTCAAAGCACAGCACAAACAAAACAGCACAAGAAGTGAAAATTAAATTTGATTTTTTTAAAATGCTTGCAGCACTGCAAATTCGAAGTGCTATTAGTAATATAGATAAGGGAATTCCTTTCTCTTCCTCTCCGCCCTGCCACTTGAAATAAGTCTCTTTAAATTATGGTGAACTCCACAACAGAATGACATTTTCAGAATTATTCCTCTTTCCATTTATTTTTGCCTACATTTATGATAATTTATCTGAATACTGCTCAACTCAGTACAGCAAATAAATAAAATGATCCTAAATAGACTAAGAGTTAAGAGCTTATTTGATTTAAAAACAGCAACAATGGGATACACCTCAACTCCCTTTGATTTCGTGTACCTGAGGGCAGAATCTGAATGTGCCTCTTGAGTTTTGCCACCGACAAACTGAAAAGAATCAGGCCCACTTCAACGGCAACAACAGGTGAATTGCAGGCTCTTTAGGGAATAATGTACCTTTGTAAAAAAGAGTTCTAACCCATTATTTGTTCTTGTCACTGCTTAAACAAGAAGCTAAAAGTCGAGGGGTGTGGGGATGTTAGCTTTGCATACCACGTTGAGTTATAAATCTAGTTGTGTGGTACAAAAAGAAACTTAGTGAAAATGTTTTGAAACTGGGGCAATCATGTTCAAGAGTATCCCCCTAAAAATCCCAGGTATTCATATTTCTGATGGATGGACAATTAAGTAGTTTGTAGGCTTTCCCTCTCCCCTCTCAACAATACTTAAACTGTACTCTAATTTTTCATTCATACTGTGGTTCAACATCTAAAACTGGACACAAGTATCAAATGCGTGTACCATAGCATAAAAAGCCCTTACTTGTGCACACATTCTTTATTCATGCAAGCAATACTGTTGATTTTAGTGGGAACTATTAGTGAAAGTTACAGATTTGATTCCTACCATTACACCATGCACCATTTGAAACTGCATAATCATTTGTTAAGCATGAACATGGCTGCCGCTTTTTTCCGGCTCGGGGCTTTGCCGGAGAAAAGCACCAGTCTAGACGGGATCTTTCGGAAAATAAAGCCTTTTCCGGAAGATCCCTTATTCCTGATTTTAAGAGGAATAAGGGATCTTCCGGAAAAGGCTTTATTTTCCGAAAGATCCCGTCTAGACTGGCGCTTTTCTCCGGCAAAGCCCCGAGCCGGAAAAAAGCGGCAGCCATGTTCATGCAAATGCCGCGGGGGATATTTAAATCCCCCACGGCATTTGCAATTCCGACTTGTCTCATTAGCATCCCTTTTCTGGAAAAGGGTGCCAATGTAGACACAGCCATATATTATCACAGTATGGTCACATCACCTACACAGATGATTAGAGGGTAAATTTTTCAGAAGCACCTAGTTCACTTAGGATTCCCTTGAAAGTCACTGAGACAAGGCTCCTAGATCACATAGATGTTTTTGGTAATGGGACGTATGTGCCTAAGTTGCTTAGATGCTTTTGAAAATTTTACTCATTCAACAACAGAGGCGGAACTGTGTCTGGAATAAGAATTCACCTCAGATTTCACGTAAAGCTTAGCTGAACTCAAATTAAAACTTTGAGAGGACAGAGCTAATACAAAATCCTGTTATCTTTCACCTGTTTCCCTCTTTAAAAAACAAAAACCTTGTGGAAATTGAAGTCCATTTTACCCAACACACAATTCCAGCACAGGCAACTGCAGCACAAGCTTCCTAAACATTGCCCCATAAAGGTTGCCTAAAGAAGTGAAAGGAGAGCTTAGTTTTCATACCCCATCAGAAAGGTGCTAGTTTCGTTAGTGAATCACCACATGTTGAACTGAGACTTAGGTTGGTCAGAGCTTTCTGTCATTATCAAAGTAAATTTAATGACCAAGAAGTTTTATATCCCATTACGACTGCAGTTCCCCCAAATCAAACTTTCAGGAAAATGAAACAGAGTGTTCTCCGGTCAACCCCTTCACATGTTTGTAAAGGCTTTCCCAGTTTAAATACATACATGCTGCATGATGCCTTCCCACACCATGAGTATTATCCTGCACCTTGAGACAGGCCCATGGTCAGGAGTCAAAGGATAGTTGCCCCGGGGCCAAATGACTCAAAAGAACATAGGGCTCTTGGCTGTTGCTGCCACTACCAACTCTGAGAATTGGAGGGAGGCCCAGCCCTGCCCTTTCGGACCAAGGCCCTTCACCTTCTAGGTACACAGAGCCTGGCTCCCAGGCTTACCTAGGGGCCTGGCAAGTCTGTCAACCCTCCCTCTCACTGTGGGAAATTTTGCCATAAACCCTCCCAGCATTTTGTCATCATTTTAGGAACACCAACACACTACAGACCACCACCTCACCTCTTTAACTTGCTGTGTTGTACAGGTGTTCTAATGAACATATACCAACATCTATAGTCTCAACACCATTTGTGTTAAGCCGGTTGGGGAAGGATGGAAGAAATAAAAAGAAATCAATCTCTTAATTTTCTAAAGAGAGTTTAAAAAGACAGTCAGTTTCTCTGTGCATCAGTTCCTCCTCTATAAAACAGTTAATAATGGTCTATCTCCCCCACAGAAAGGGGAGGATCAGTACATTTAAGATGATGAGGTGCTCAGTTACTGAAGTAATGGGGGCCAGATAAATACAACTAATCAATAGTTTGCATTATGGTGCTCTCCTGCTTCTCATTGCAATGAACTTAAACTGAAAAATGTTTTGGTTTGTGCCAAATCTAATGCTCAAAATCCAGCACAGTACAGAACAGACTTGTGATTAACACACAATTGGGCCTTTTGCTGTCAAAAGTTGATCTGGCCCCATGAACCCTAATTCTGTGTTTCTCAGCATTTCAATTACACAACAGAATAGAACCGCATGTGCAGGGATATAATGTTTCACGGAAAACTGGGAGAGTGCTCCAAAGACAGCTCACTCTGCTATTTCTCTCTTTTCTGAAGTCTGTAGCATAAGCTGTCACCAGTTCCTCTCAAAAGCTCAGAGAGACTCAGGCCATTTCAAGCTTTTGTGGCCCCTTGCCATAATAAAAATAAAAAACGATGACACATGAAAACAAAACAAGGCACCCAAAAAACCTGACAGACAGAATTTGAATATTTTTTATTTAACAAATGCTTTTCTAGCCCTTTTCTGCACAAATGTGCATAAAACCAATTGTGAAACTTATCAAATGGCAAAAAATTAACAAGTGTCTAAATTTGAGGACCCCTTTGAGCTTGAGGCCCATGTCAAATGGCCTTCCTGCCTTTTCCCGTCCTCCCCCCGCCCCCTACTCCCAATTGGCCCTGGCTGTGACTCTCAAGAGTGGTAAGTGAGGAAAAGACTTACAGTAGGGAAAAAAAAACACACAGTAATTCACATGATTTGGTTTATTATCCTTCTCCACTATAAAATTCACAGGTCTCAGAAAGAACAGCATGGGGGGAGGGGGAGAAGTGGTATGAGTCTTATTTTTTTCCCTACAAAAACATTAATATGTACCATCTCCTCGTGCACCATCAGGATAACAAATGCACAACTGAGCAGCATTTGCTGAACTCAGATGTGCATTCTTGAGGACTAGAAGCCAGGCTGTCACTTAACTCCCTCTGGTGGTTTGTATTAATCCCACTGTATCACCCACCAAAGTCGGGTAAAAGGTTTATTTTATCAGACAAGCTTTTACTGAATATCTATAACTCAAGGTATTGTCTTCTCTTTCCTTGTTTTTCTGAGGTTTTATTTTCTGGTGGTTATCTGGCTATTTTGGAAAGGCTTAGCATGGTTTCTCCAATGGGAACAGTTTCAAAAGAAAATGTTGTTAACATGTGACTTGTGGGGAGGATGCAGTAAAACAGTTGAAATAAAAATGACTAAAAACAATAATACCTGATTCAGCCATGAAAATTTTGCCATGACACCAAGACAAATCACTATCTGCCATGGACTGAGTAAATTGCTCCTGAAGTAAACTTCTTTGCAGGAGATGAGAAGGAGGAGAGTTCACTCGTGGACAGCTTGTTTTTGTGCAGAGAAAAATCACTGCTTTTTTACTGCTGTTTTTGTCTTGGTTTGACTAGGGTTTTTTTAAACCTATCTAGTAGGCTGTCTAGAGCCTGGGCAAAAATGTCCTTTTTATGGCCGTATGTTGAAATTAAAACAGTGAATGACCAAAACACGTGCACTGTGAGTGGGCCATATTCCTAATATGTGGCTTATCATTAGAGAAGAAATTGAAAGATGCTTTTCTTATCACATTCCTATGACAGCACTGAGACATGGAGCTTAAGGAGAAAAATACAAATCACCTAGAAATATGCATCCATCTTGATACTCACAAAATTCTTCCCTTCATCATTAGGAGCTTTATATTAAAAATTAAACTATATGGTATATCCTGAGTGTTGTTAATTCTGCTAGGTACTGTGAAATGGATGACCAGCATCACATCAAAATCTGTACATACTGGAGCATGGGAGCAAGGAGAAGGGAAAATTGTCACTTGAGGTCAATGTTTCTTAAAGTGATTCCAATGTATATACTGGATTATAGGTGCTGATTATGGACAAAGGTCAATGATTTCTCTGACAAATCAATGAATCACTCTGACTCATTTTAACATAAAGCAGAATGAATGATAAGAAGTATAAGTGAGCGGAAACCATACAAAGCACAAAAAAATTGTCAAGAGAGATGGGTTTTGAATCAGTTTAAAGCCTCTAGTCATGGACCTATCACCATGGCCCTAAGGTGCAGGCAAACTAAAGGAGGCATTTGAAACCTAGATGTTGAGAGATTAAATTAGGAAGCCACTCTGGAGCTAAACAAAGGGAATGTTAGCAGATAAACAAAACAGTAAGCGTTGTAGAGAGCACAGAGATGATTCCGCTTCCCCCTAGGTTAAGGGTAGGCAATAAGCAGCCCATGGGACAGATATGGTTTGCCAAGATTAGCCCCTGGCAGGCCACCAGACACTTTGTTTACCTGAGCACCCACAGGTACAGCCACACGCAGCTCCCATTGGCTGTGGTTCACCGTTCCCTACCAATGAGAGTTGTGGGAAGTGGCGCAGGTTAGGCCACCACTTCCTGCAACTCCTGTTGGCTGGAATGATAAACCACAGCCACTGGCAGCAGCAAGCAGCTGTCTCTGTGGATGCTCAGATAAACAAAGCATATGGCGGCCTGCCTGGGGCCCTAGTGAACTGTGTCTCGATCACAGGCTGCTTATTGCCCGCTCCTACCTTAAGGGGTACACCTGAGTAAATATTACATACTCCCTGCCATATCTTTAGCATCAAAACTGTTTACTGATTGTAAAGAGCTGGGTTCCCAGGTAGGAAGGAGAAATAATGAACTAAGTGGTGGAAAAAATCAGAGAGCACGCAAGAAATATATGGTGTTACATTGCTACAGCTAACCCAATATGTTCCTACCTAGCTGGACTCTTGCCAAGTATGTATACAAGACCCAAGAGGCTATGCAGACTTTTGTTTTAATCTAATTTTCTTTCTTAATTTAGTTAGATTTTTGAGTCTTTGATTGTTTTGTAGTAAGGTTGCTGTGATAGCCTTAATCTTCTGACCTCTAGCCAAAGTGTGTCAGAGAGGAAACAGTACTACCATGGTTAAGCCTAAATTTGTGTCAAGGATACTTTTAGTAAAAATACTAATGGAAGGGTCATGGATAATGAACAAAAATTCATGGAAGCCCGTGACCTGTCCCTGATTTTCACTAAAAATATCTCTAACAAAATGGGGAGGCAGATTCAGCACCAATTGCTACTAGGGCTCCCTGGTTCTCCGGCACTGTGGAGAGTGGAAGTTGTGGGCACCTCTGGCCTGCAGGGCTGAACTTTTGTGGGATCTCCCCACCCCGCTGAAGGCGAGGCATACATGGGTATCCCCCTGCCACCGGCTGCCCTCAGCTAGATAGCTGCTGGAGGATACCTTCAACTGTGAGCTGCGGGGGTAGGGGAACTGCTGGGACATCTATCACATAATCATAGCCTTAATCATGGTGCATTAAGGCTGAGACATCCCCTGAGCTTTCCAGATACTGATTGTAGATACGTGGACTGCAACAGGCCATGCGGCGTGTCATGGAAATTGTAACCTTCAGTCCCCCTTTCCTGATGTAACAAATGTAGTACTTTAACTCATGAGGAGTTAAGAAGCATAACATTCGGCTCAATTCTAGGGCCAATACTGTATGCTAAGATTAAAGCTTTATTTTTAATACTAAAAAGGTAGCAATACCTCTTCCACAAAGCTGTCTTTCTTCTCAAGCATTTCTCGTAACGTCTGAAGAATTTTAATGCAGAGTTTTTCTTCTTTCTCCATTAGCTTCTTTGTGTGATTAATCAACCTTCAAGTAAAACATTAGACGTTATATAGAGTATTGCACCCCATCTCCAAGCCAGATAACATACACTTTATGCAGAAATTGTTTGTTTATTTGTTACCATATTTCCTGAAGAAAATACAAATAAAGCAGGTAGATACCATGAAAAAGAAATGAGCCCCAGCCCAAACTCTCTTGGCCTTTAAGGGTGTTTGGAGTCTGCATCTAATTTTGCTGCTGGTGCCTAAATAATGAGCGGAAAGAGTCCCAGATCCAAATACATCTTAATTTTTAGAAGGTTTGAAATCCAAACTAGAATCCAAATTCTGTCACTTGGGCCTATCTTTTTCTAAAAGTTACCATGTTACCTGCAGTGTCCATGACTTATCTTACAAACTTTAACAGGGACTTTTACGGTAGCAATAATATTTATTCTACAACTACAGAATGGCTTCCAACCAAGATGATCCAAGGTATTTTTAAATGGTTATAATAGTATCACTTTGCAGTCATTTCTGGATAGAATGCAGCAGTTGTTGAAGTGTACACAGTAACTTTGCAGGGCAACTGAGGGCAGGAAGTAAAGCAGAATTCTGCATCCACATAAAACTGCAACAGGAGTTTAGGAAAGCAAAACATCATTGCTCAAATCAAAATTTAGCAAAAGGACACTAGAGTGAACACACACATTCTTGCATAAAGCATCCTTCTTTCCATCTAATTCAAAAGAGAACACCATGCCCCTTATCACACTGGGTTCAGTACTAGTATTATTTCCTGCAGCATGCTGGGATTTCTTTGGAAGTTTCCATCATTCAAATGATGACCAGGTTCATGGGAGGAACTCACTGTGGACTAAATGCAAATCAATTTAGCATGACTACATATTAATAGTGTCCTTTATATGGTATTGCTAAAGCCCTAACAAATTCATGACCAGGAAAAAATGTGTCACAAACTGTGAAATCTCCTGTCCTCCAATGAAAACTAGTGTTTTGTGTACTTTTAACATATACTACACAGATTTCACAAGGGAGCCTAACTCAAAATAGTGTGTGTGGGGGGGAGGGGGTTGCAAGGTTGTTTTAGGAGGACTGCAGTATTGCCATCCTCCTGTGCTTCCTCTGAGTTGGGTGGCCAGAGAGTGGAAGCTGCTGACAGAGGGTCAAGTTCTGCAGGTAGCAGTACAGAAGTAAGGGGTGGAAATACCATACTCTGACATTCTTCTGTGTGCTGCTGGCAATGGTTCTGTCTTCACAGCTGGGCTCCTGGCCAGCAGCCACTGCTTTCCATATGCCCAGCTCTAACAGCCGTACTACCACCTGTAGCAGGGCAGAAGTAAAGTAGCGATACCACACAAACAATCTTGGGACACCACACACACACATGCACACGCATCCTCCTTTTTGGATCAGCACCTGTAAAATTACATCACTGAAATTTTACATTTAAATAGATGAAATAATGAAATTTACAATTTTTAAGTGTCTATGACTGAGAAATTGACCAAAATGGACCATGAATCTGGAAGGGCCCCTAAGTATTGCAAAGTATCACTGAGTAATAATAAGTTGTTTAAAAAAAACTGTATTCCTTGCACACTATAGGCCAAATCCTGCAGTCTTTACTCATTCAACATTTCCAGTGACTCTCAGTGAAAGCTTTGACACATGAGGAAAAAAATGCAACATTTAGTCATTTTTTTTAAGTATGAACTATATAATGCTACCTGTGCAGAATATGTGAAAAGCTGAGGAATCAGGAAACCTGCCAAATTTTCACAGTGCCCTTAAGTCACCTCAAAATTATACCATTGCTCAAGGGCAAAAAGGGCATCTCACAGCTCTTTTCCAAACAGCAAATAAAACCTCTTGTAATTTAAAACCAGGCAAGGTTTTAAACCACTGAAATGTACATTAAAAAGAGTGATTTTGGAGTCTGCAATTTAAAATAAAAACCAAAGGGCTTATTTACTTTCTATCAAAAGGTAGCTCAGCATGCCCCAAAAGAATAGGAATTAAAACCACACACTGTAATATAGAAAGTGTGAGACCTTGCAGTGTATTTGGGGACAATTAGTTGAGGCGATCTTAATTTCAGCAAGCCACAAAGGTTTTCATGTTAATCATGTCACACACACAACTCCCTTACTAATGGGACACCTGAACTTTGTAACAAAGAAGAAACGGGTTGAACCTCCCTAGTCTGGCACCCTTGGGACCTGAGTGGTCCTGAACAAGGGAATTTGCTTGATCAGAGAAGGTCAGGTTTCCGGGCTCTCCCGGGCCTCCTTTCTTGGCTGCTGTCCTAGGAGAACCCGAAGGCCTGAGCTCCTCCAGCCCACCTGCCTGGCTCTGCTGCCCCCTGCCCGCTCACAGGGCTCGGCTCATTATCCCCGGCCGTGTGTGGGGTGGCAGCTGCTCCTGGGGCTCCCCGACTCCAGCCACCTGGTCCTGGGCCACAGCTGCTCCTGGGACCCCTGCCCCACCAGAGCAGCAGTCTCTCCCGGGGCTCTCTACACCCAGGCCCTGTGGGCTGAGCAGACCAGAGCGGCTCAACTCCCAGCCACTCACTCTGTGGCAGGGGCTCTCTAGTCTAGCCTACCGGACCAAAGATGTTGCCGGACTAGAGAGTCCCAGATGAGAGAGGTTCAACCTGTATAAACAAAGAGTATCAGCAGCCTCCTAAGTGCCTTTTATAAATGGGACTTGTGCACTTCTAGAAATTTTAACACCCCCCCCTTTTTTTTTTTTTAAGAAAAATAAATCAACAGGGCTCTTGTTGTGCCACTTACTTGAACAAGAAAGCACCACATCTTATTCTTGCATCACTGCCTTCAGGAAAGAGACGTTCAGGACTATGCAATACATCAACCAACACTGAGAATTCAGCCTGCATCATGGGAGTGAACTGCTGCTCCAAGGCAGAGACTACATCCTAAACAAAGTAGTAGAAGGTGGTCAGTTATGGCAAGAGTCGCTCCAACTGCCCTTCAATGATTTAGTAAGTGAATAAAATATGGGACAAACATTTGCTGTCATTTGCTGTTCTGCATCCCATCAGCCCATGTTGCTAGTCTGACCACCCCCACTTACATTCCCAAAGCTGCAACTCCAGGCTTTCTTCTTTGCTGCCCATAACATCTGGGAACAGGTTCCCATCAACTTGCTCAGTTACCTTAACTGCCCTCCAAAACTCTCCTTTGCCCTGGAGCCAACAAAACAACAACAAAAAACTTGACAATGGTTAGGAAACCACTGTGCTGAAAGCACTGCCTTGCATCCCCATCTGTCTGTGTCTCTTGTCTTATACTCACCTCTTGTCTACAAATTTTAGTCTGTGCCAACAGGTCAGCCAATGCACAACATGCTGCTGTGCTTTAGAAATCACACCCCTCACACAAATTTCCCCCAAACCATCATGCATATTACATGACCCCTTTTAGATACAGATTATAACCACGGTGAGCTGCTCAGGCCAGCTGACACTCCCTGATAGATACCAAACTGCTCCTCGCCCTCTGTCCTGGGGTTAGTCTTAATGTCACGAACATACCTAGACACAACACATGGTCACATGCACAGCAGCCGGCATTTGCTACCATACCTGCAGTTTTTCAATGATATTCCTGTAATCCCAGGCAGGGCCTCCTAGTGCTTCTTTAAAACGAGGTCCACTGCGGGCAGACATTCTCCATCCCAAGGCCGCTCTCTGCACCATGTTGGAATGGCTCTTCATGAAGAGGGTATTTACCTGGCTGTCTAAATCCACCGGAATTGCTATCCCACGGTTCTTTGCTGTAAGGAGATGATGACATTTACAATAAAGAATGTTGTTGGGTCCCTGGCAAATCATTTGGGGTGAAATCCTTGCTCCTTTCAAAGAGTCTTGGCTCCCAGTTTCAATGAGGCCAGGATTACTCCCTTATTTTTAAATGGCCTAGACCTTCAGCTAATGTTAACTGTGTAGCACCATTTAAATTAATGAAGGTACACCATTTTATACCAGTGGAGGACCTGATCCAAGATTTCTCATTTCTTGTTGGTCCAGGTATCTCTCTGCTCTAAAGAATGAAGGGGTTTAAAAAACACCTCTTTAAAAAAAAAAATCAGTTACAAAGATATTAGCAACAGAAGTAATTATATTCGCCTAATAACTACTTATAATCCATTTGAGGATAAATTTGAAAATTCTTCTTTTTAGTCTTCTTAGATATGCATTTACCCAAAATATCCCATTGAAGCCAGCATGTTTTATGTACTTAAAAAACTACTTAGACATATAAGAGGACTCCAGCTCGGGTTTGTTTCCCTCCCACACTTCTATCCTCCGTAGGATCGCATTGTACAATATGTGGCACATTGGGGACCTGATCAACATCTGAGGCACCTGGGCACCACCACAATGCAAAAAAAGAAATAATTAATAAATAATCACAGAAGCTATAGCTGGCAAATCCAGGAGAATAATTTGATTTTCAGACTTGAAGGTAAGAGACAGAGAAAACTTGCACCAGTTCCTGCAAGGTGCCGATAGTTCATTTCATGCCACGTTAACTGTGCCTGCTGAATGGCCTTTTCGGAAAAGGATAAAAGAGGTAATGCCATAAATAATTCTGATGTACTGTGTTGTATGTAGAAAGTCTGTATCAGAGATCCCGCTATGCTGCAATGGACTGGCGTGGCAAACTTTTCAGCGTCAGTGTGGAATGTTTGAGGTGTCAGACAGAGGAGCCAACAGTCATGTTGGGTCCCTGGGAAAGGTGGGAGGGGCAGCTCCCGCTCCCAGAAGGGGCAGAGCCTCAGGCAGAAGGGGGCCACACAGGCCTCTCTCCCAGCCTGTAGAGCTGCCAAGAGCACATTGTGCTGTGCTCCAGTGACAATTAAAAGGACCTGGGGCTCCCAGCTGCTGCTGCTGGGGCAATGGCTATGGCCAAGAGACAGCCCTCGGCCCTTTAGACTCACTAGTCTTAGGGGCAGTTGTCTCCCTTGTCCTCTCCCATTGTCGGGCCTGATGTCAGGTAGACAGCAACGACAGGGGGCAGATTTTCTGACGTGTACTTGAAAATGTAGGCAGCAAGAAAGTGATTCCCATTAGTTTCTTATGACTTAATTTCCATAGTAAAGAGTTATCTTTATTGAACGTCTGAGTTGCTAGTGTTTGAGTAAATAAACCGGTTACTAAAACCTGTCTCAAACTAAAAACGTGGCCCTGATCTAGCACAGCATTTAAACATATGCACAATTTTAAGCATGTGAAGTACCACTGGGCCTGATCCAAACCCCACTGACGTCAGGAAGCGTGCTTCTGTTGACTTCAGTGGGCTATGCATCAGCCCCAAAAATACTTGCTTACTTAAAGTTATGCAGGCATTTTAATGCTTTACTGGATCAGAGCATATGTTGGCAAAGACAGTGCATCACTGAAAACAAGCAGGGACCTCCCCTTCACCATACTGCTATGCAAGCACTTAGAATAATCCCAAATCCTGTTCTGGAACTCGAACCTATGATCTTCAGGACTAGAACAAGGTTATTCTACCTTCCATATCCCTAGTATTACCATGGGACCAGTGTTCCCTCTAAGCTGCAAGGAAGCACAGCTTCACAGGCAATTAATCAGCCCCACCCAGTCAGAGGCTCAGGGCTCCGTGCAGGGAGCTGACAAATCACCAATGAAGCTGCTGCTACGCAGCTTAGAGGGAACCCTGTATGGGACCCATTAATGCAGAGATAAGGAAGTTACTCACTCTGTGCAGTAACAACGGTTCTTCGAGATGTGTGTCCCCATGGGTGCTCCACTGTTGGTGTCACGCTCATCCTAGTGCCACAGACTGGAGTCTTTTTCTAGCAGTATGCAGTCGGGCTGAGCATGCACAGGCGGGGTGGGGGGAGGAATGTGCTGTTTGCACCTATGGAGTTCACATAGTTGGCCCAAGTTCCCTCAGTTTCTTCATGTTTGCCCTCTTGCATGGCCAAACCAGAGAAGAGGGGAAGGAGGGTAGTCTGTGGAGCACCCACAGGGACAATCTCGAAGAACCATCATTACTGCACAGGGTGAGTAACTTCTTTTTCTTCTTCGAGTGATGTCCCTGTGGGTGCTCCACTATTGGTGACTACACAGAGGTACCCCCAAGATAGCAGGTGGGCTTTGACTATGTCTTGCATGCAGATGGAAGGACTGCATCAGCTACGGCAGAGCTTGTGTCTGCTCGCGTGGAAATGGCATAGGGCCTCATGACAGTTAGGTTGGAAGACCAGGTAGCAGCCCGGTAGTTATCTCTGAGTGGTACTCCCTTGAGGAAGGGCTGTGGGTGTTGCCATCGCTAAAGTAGAATGTGCCGGGGGGGGGGGGGGGGGCGCTATGGAGAGGTCTACCTTGAAGTAGGTAACACTGAATGATGCAGGATGTTATCAATTTTGTGAGACATTGCACTGAGAGTGGACTTCCCCTGGCATGTGCTGCCACTGAGACAAATAAAGTCTGTGATTTGTGGAATGGTCAGGTACAGTCTATACAGAATGATAGTGCCCTTCTGACATCCAGGGTATGTAAAAACACCTCCTCCCGGGAAGCATAAGGCTTTGGACAGAAGGTAGGGAGAACGATAGGCTCATTGATAGGGAAATACGAACATACTTTAGGGAGGGAGGAAGGAAGGGTGGGGTCAAAAGATGACTTTGTCTTTGTGAAAAATGGCATATGGCGGTGATGCTGAGAGCAGCAAGCATCTTTACTGTAGGCAGGTGGAGCGTGCGTTTGGTCATGGGCTCAAACAGTGGTTTGGAAAGTGCCTTAAGAACCAATTCCAAATCCCAGGTGGGTGGAACAGGTCTATGTAGCGGACTGAGATTATGTAGGCCTTTGAGAAATCTCTTAGACATAGGGTGAGCAAATATAGAGATGCTGTGAATCGGAGGGTAGAACACTGTGAAGGCAGCGAGGTGCACCTTGAGTGATGAAACTGACAGACCTTGTTGTTTCAGGAACATAATGTAGTCAAGGACCTTGTGAAGAGGTGCAGAAGATGCCAGAGTCAGATGCTCTGCATCAGTACTGAGGGTACTTGGTTTTCGGCAAGCGGCAAAAGGGTCTACGGACAACCCCATTGATAGAGGATGTTGTGTAGGATCCGGGTTTGGCGGTCCACTGCAAACTGGCTACTGAGGGTATCTGCAATAGTATTCTTGACTCCAGGTAGGTATGATACGGTGATGTTGTTGTGTATACACCAGTTCCATAGATGCACTGCTTCTGCACAAAGAGATCAAGATCTGGTGCCTCCCTGCCTGTTGATGTAAAACATGGTAGTTACATTTTCAATGAGGATACGTACCATGGAACCCCAGATATTATGGAGAAAATGTCTGCAGGCAGTGCAGACCACACAGGGCTCCAGAAGATTGATATGGAGTGTGGTCTCGTGGGTAGACCATTTGCCCTGAACTCGATAATGCTTGCAGTAAGCGCCCCAGCCGAGGAGCAAAGCATCGGTGGTAATATGGATGGATGGCTGCACCTGGTGAAATGGGACACTGGCCAGAAGATTCTGAGGATCGGTCCACCAATGTAATGACAATAGGATCCTCTGGGGAACTGATACTTGTCTGTGCATGTGGTGCTTGGCTGGTTTGTACACCAAGGCAAGCCAATGCTGAAGGCAGTGGAAGTGCAGGCATGCATGTGGGACCACATATGTGGTAATGGCCATGTGGCCCATGAAACGAAGGCAGGTTAGAATTGAGACAGTTAGACTCAACCTCATGATTGAGATCAAACATTTTATGGCATCAAAGCACTGATTTGGCAGGTATGGTCATGCTGTTGTGAAATCGAGACAAGCCCCTATAAATTCTATGGATTGGATGGGACATAGAGTAGACTTCTGTTCATTGATAATGAGGCCGAGGGATTCAAAAACCCGTTTTGTGAAAAGCAGCATATCCCTTGTGGCTTGCTGGGAAGGGCCTTCAATAAGGTACCTTTGCGGCGTAGGTATGCTGCAGCTACGGCCAGAGTCTTGGAAAAAACTCTGGGGGCAGATGCAAAGCCGAAATGAAGAATGCTGTATTGGAAATGGTCTGAAGCTACCATAAAGTGGAAGAAGCATCTGTGTACTGGGTGTATGAGTTACATGAAAATAAGGATCTTGGAGGACAAAGGCCGCAAACCAGTCTCCCTTGTCCAGTGCTGGGATGATTGTCGCCAGCGTGACCATCTGGAATTGTTGTTTATGGAGGTATTTGTTTAGGTGAAGAAAGTCAAGGGTAGGCCTCCAACTGCCTGTCCGTCTTTCTGTAAGGAAGTAGCTTGAGTAAAAACCCCTGCCTTGATATTGTTTGGGTACACTCTCTATGGCTCCTGTGTGAAGGAGATGGTGTATCTGTTGACGAAGTAGCAATTTTTGAGAGGGGTCCCTGAGGAGGGTGGAGAGGTTGATGGAATTGAAACCAGGGGGATAGAATAACTGGCCTTGTCAATTTCTAGGACCCAGCAGTCCATCGTAAATGCTGCTCATTGATTGTAGTAAGGGCGCAAACGATGATGAAATGTGGTAAATTTGGAAGTCACTTGTGGAGTGGAGACATCGTGCAGGCTCTTGACCAAAGCCTCACACCTGCTGTCTGGAGGCCTGTTGGTTGGACGAGCAGGTGTTAGGAGCCCACCGGTGCTGATTCCTTGCTCTGGAATGGTTTTGGTCAAACGGTCTTTGCTGTTGCTGTCAGGCAAATGATAAGTCTCTGCCTCTGACAGGGAGTGTACTGTCTCCTATGGTACAGGGGGCTGGGGGGCGTACATCCCTAAAGTATGTTAGGTGGTCTAGGAAAATCTTTGCTAGAATGAAGCACTTCATCAGTTTACACTGCAAAGAGTTTGTCCTTATCAAATGTTTGGTCTTCGACCTGGGTTTGCAGCTCTTTGGGGACACCCGCTGCTTGCAACAACAATGAATGCCTCATTAATATCGATGTAGTGATTGCCTCTGCAGCTGCATCAGCGAAGTCAAGCGCCATTTGCAGCGCTGTGCAGGATGTATTGTGATCTTCCTGCACTATAGATTTTAATATTGGCCTTTTATCATCTGGGAGATGTTGCATTAGTTCCATCAATTTTGCATAATTATCAAAATCATGATTGGATAATAATGCTGTGTAATTGGCTAAATGAAGCTGCAAGGTCGAGGAGGAATACATTTTCCTGCCAAACAGATCTAAGTGTTTATGGTCCTTATCATGAGTGGTGGATTCAAATTGCGGGGTCTTGGATCGATGCTGTGCAGCATCTACCACTAGGGAGTTTGGCTGGGGGGTGAAGAAACAGAAAATCCATGCCCTTGGAGGGGGTGAAGTACTTTCTACCAGCCCTCTTATGGGTTGGTAGGGCTGTGGCTGGTGTATGCCAAACCTCATCCATAATTGCTTCATTTATGGGGAGAGCAATTCTGGATTTGGTGGCAGGCTGGAGGTTCTTTAGAAGCTTATGTTATTTCTCTCGCACCTCTGATAATACCACCTCTTGGCTAGTAGTGATCCTTCTGAATGAGTTTTGAAATTCTTTCAGATCATCAGTTGGTGACGGGCCATCAGGAATAAATCATTCTCCTCACCAGATGAAGCGGTTATCAGTTGGTGAAACGTCAGATTGTTCAGTGTCAGGATCATCAACAATTTGCCCCTCTTCTGGGTCCTCCGTTGGCAAGGGGGAAGTATGCGGATGGGAGGGGGCCACTGACCTCTGGGCCAGGGTTGGCAGTGCTGCTGACTGGTGCCATGGGAGCACCCAGTGATGGTATGGGGACCAGTCAAGGTGATAGGATAATGCCGGATACCATGGAGGATGGTGGGAGTATTGTGGTCAGCATCTTTCATATGAAGTGTGAGCCTGGTTGGAGAGGGATGTTGAGAAGAATACGTACGCCTGCAGTCCTCATCATACTCACTGTAATGAGAAAGTACAGGTGACCATGGTGGAAGAGGAGAGCCAAGAGGTGATAAGGGAGATTGAGATGGATGTCTCCAAGAGTAGTCATATGGAGATCTAGATCTTGGTTCCGATTCCTGCACGGGTGCATTGAGCCTTTAGAGTGAACAGAAAGATGACGACGGCTTGATGGAGGCTCCTGTGGTGCTTGTGGCATTGGTGCTGGAGAGGATGGCACTGGCTCCATGCTAGAGGTGCGAGGCAAGAGTTTGGCAGATTTAAACCTGGCCTTCGTCAACACCAAGGTCTTAGTTGGCGCCGGTGGTGCTGCAGTTTTATCCAGACCCAGAGCTGCCAAGCTCTTCAGTGCCGGAGTATTCGGTGTCATGGTGTGATCAGACTGTGATTTTGGTTCTGGTACTGATGCAATGCGGGGACGCCCAGTGTCAGATGTGCCCAGCCTGTCTCTCATACTAACTCGTGGTAGGGAGCGAGCTGGAGAAACCCTTCATTTAGCTGAGGGTTTAGGTGAAAAGGCACTCGGGGTCGTCTTCTGAGTATTAGCATTGTTCTGCTGTTTGGTGACCTCCTTGTTTGATAGAGGCTCAAGCACTTGGTCAAATAATAGCATGTGTCACTTCACATTTCTTGAATCTGGGGGAGCCCACCATTCTGTTGATTTCTTCCTTTTTTTTTTTTAAGACAGGCCTGAGGATCGTAGCTGGCGAAGCTGGCAGTGCGCCATGCCTCAGGCACCCTAACTATTTACAACAATAAAACTTGAAAAACAGTATTGTTAAACTAACTACTGCTAACTACAAAAACAAAAAACAACTTTTGACCTAATTCTAACGCTATTCCTGTCAACACATGACCGAAGAGGAGGAGAGGGATCAAGCTCCGTCTGCAGCCGAGGGCAGCAATGAAGGAACTGAGGGGACCTGGGCCACATGCGCGAGCTCCAAAGGCACAAATGGCAAGCACCTCCCCACACATGCACAGCCTGACAGGAGACTGCTAGAAAAATAATCCGATTTGCAGCGCCAGGACGAGCCAAACACCAACAGTGAAGCACCTATGGGGACATCACTCGAAGAACCACTATTGATTTAAATCGGACTCTGCAAGGGCCCACACTAGCATACCCCAATGCCTAACCTGTGCTTGTGTCCAGAGCCCAGGCAGCTGAGCCTAACTGATGCAGGAGGTTCAGCTCCCCAAGCTGAATAGCTTTTCATCTCTGGTAGACACTTTCCTTAAAAGAGTTTGCCTTGGGGAATTAAGAAGTGGTGTTATGCCAAAGACGGGACGATACGTTTCCTAACAGCTGAACAACCCACACATCATCAGTGTCAAAAGAAGCTGTTCCCACATGGTAGACCAACCGCTCCCCTCCCAAAACTTCCATTTGTTTTGGAGAAGGGGTCAATGGTTAAGAGAAAAAACAGAGTTTATGACCAGCCACTACTTGTGGTTATTGTTTCTGTGCACTATCTTGTCAGTCATTGGAATGGTATGGGACAATGCTTCTTTTGCACTTAAATATTAGGTATGCAGAATTCCAATATACCGGAGAATCAATTAACAGTGGATCATGTTGTGCAGGAGCCCCTGTACTTCTGCCTCCCTACAGATATTATTTGAAGTTAACAACTTCCATCAGTGTCTGAATAGCAGTCAAGGACTGTGATTGTTCAAAGAGTCGCAGCTAATTAAAACTATCACAAAGAAAACCAGAAAAAAAAACGCTCCTTTGTTTTGAACAGTTCTTATATGTATAATTCCATTTGTAATTAAGAGTTGCCTTGATTGTCAAAGGGCATTGCTGAAATCTAAGTTATAAACAAAGGCTTTGTCTTTTTATTTCCTTGCAGCTTGTAGAAAGTTTATCTTTCATTTGTTTCACCTTTCATTATTTAAAACAACATGAAACATATTTTTACATTTTGGAAAGCTGACGAACAAATGTGAACATGAATATTTATTTTTAATTTAGGTGTTGTAGGCTGTTTTCCTCCTCAAAATGTGTCAATCTCCCTTAAAGCATGAAAATAAAATATTTAAAAGCATGTTTGGTTTTGCTCCACTTTGGAATAATTTTGGAAAACAAACAACTTTCAAACTAGAGTAAGAATCAAAAAGATGAGGCCAGAAAGGGATTAAATCCTGTCCTTGGGGTGACCGATGTGCAACAAGGGAAAAGGATACAACTGATTGTGTGACCACACAAGCAGCTTAATGTGTCACTTGCAGTACGGTTGACAGAGCCGCCCAGGCTCTGGGCAAAAGAGAGGGGCTTGCTCCAGGTAGGGTTGCCAGATGGTCTCCCAAAAAACACCAAACACACAGGCTAAAAATTTGTCTAGCAAAAAAAACCAAACCAACCAACCAACCAACCAAACACACTACTAACAAAAGCCACCAAGCTGGGAACAAAGGGGGAGGCAGCAGAGCCTGCTCTACAAAGCAGCCACCTGCTACCCAAAGCAGAGAGAGGCAGACCCCAGAGCAACACAATGGCAGGGCGGAAGGGGGGGGCACACAACCATGGGTAGGAAGGTGACTCCCCCACAGCCAGGTCTTTGGGTGTCCCAGTGGGAAGAAGTAGAAATTCCACCCCAGTCAGTTTTGGCTGAGAGCCCATGGAAGGCACCTAAACACAACTACAAAGCACCTGTGGGCTTCTCTCCTGCACTACGGCGCCACAACGCGCTTGAACAGCGCTCAGGAGCAGGGACAGGGCTTCTCCTTCTCCCCAAGGTGTCACTCCTCCTCAGACGCAATCAGCTGAGGGCTCCCAACACCGATTGCTCCCTGCCTCCCAGACACTCCCCCCACCCCTGACCAGCTTCTGCACGCAACCAGAGGCTCCCAACGCCGATTGCGGCCCCACCTCCCAGCCACTCTCCCCACTGCCGCCAGGCTTCCATCTGGCACCCAGCCGGAACAACAGAAAACACCAGACATTGCACAAGTCCAGTATTTTCTGAATTTTTTTAAACCAGACAGAGGGTGCAAAAACTAGGCACTCTAGAATACTGGACACCTGGCAACCCTAGTTTCAGGCCTCTGGAAGGGGCAGAGCCTCAAGTGGAAGGGACGGGGATGGGGCTAGCTTCCCCCAAGCAGCCCTCAGCATGCCATGCCTTTGCCAGGCAACCGTTAGCACTGCCCCGAACACTACCCGAGACTCCAGTGGTGATTAAAAGGGCCAGAGGCTCCCAGCCATCAACACTGCTACTGCAGCAGCCAGGAGCCCTGGGCCCAGAGCCGGTCTTATGGGCGGGTGAGCCAGGGGGGTGGGTCGCACAGGGCTGCCATTTTCAAGGGGCCACTGACAGAGCTGGTCTTAGGGACGGGCCCCGAATGCATTTCAGCCAGTTTCCCTGGTTACTCCCTGACCTTTTTTTTGGGGGGGGGGGGAAGGGAGGCAACCATTTGGCAACCCTACGGGTGGTCGCCCAAGGCTGCCAATTGGTTAGGACCGGCCCTACCTAGGCCCTTTTGAAACACCAGGAAGTTGTCCCCTTTTCCCCCCACGCCATCAGCGGACCTGGTTATTTGTGTTCCCAACTACAAGCTCATCACAGCAGACTAGAACATATATTCATGTAGAGTGTAATTCACGCTCACTAACAGGGTCAGCACAGGCCTTTATAACATACAAGTCCCTCTGCTGCACCTCTAACAACTCGGGGTGTGCCTCACGGCCTGAGGAAGCATGGGGGTGGGGAGGGTGACTAGCTCGTGGGCTGTTGCACACATATACTCCCGCTAGAGCGCACACATTCACACTAGCAACAAACAATCCAGCCTAAAGATCAATGAATACATGGTGTAAGCTGAAAAAAAAATGAAGCTGGCATTGCATTTAGCTAGGCCATCATATAAAAACCGTGGAAGAGTTTTTCGTGAACTCAATGCACCAGTTTGTCTGCTCCCTTCACGCTGCAAACTGCTGGGTACATAGGAAGAATGGTACCCAAAATAAAAAGTAAGCCTTACATTCACTATAAGAAATAGCTCAATTCAGAGCCCATGCGCAGGTGAGCTTCACCTCACTGAAGTCAACAGAGCAGCATATCCACTAAAACAGGGCTAAACCTGGCATGTAGGCAGGGTGCCCACAACTAAAAAGTAATATGAATATGTAGATTCTCTCACAGAAACACAGAAATTTGAATTAGAGCACAGCGATCACAGTAGGACATTTATGCCATTCCCCTGCTGGTGAAAGATTGTTCTTACACGACACACTCTTCTCTACAGCTACATCCAATTTAATTTACAGACCGTCCACTGACAGCACTCTCACCAGCCACACTTCCCTGGGAAACAGCATTCTTCAAGACTAATAGATCTCATTGTTAGGAGGTTATCATCCCATTATCTTTTACAGTAATTAAAATTGTACCTCGTGTACCATCCTAAACAATCCCACTCCCTCGTTATTTCACTCTGTAGGTACTTGTGGGCAGCTCCAATGTTCTCCAACCAAGCTTCATTGTCACTTAACTGAGCAATACATATTTAATTCAATTAGTCTTGCTTCATAAATCAGTCCCTCCAGCTCCTTAATCATTTGACTGATTAATAGTCAAACTTGGTTGGAAAGACACTGATGATAGCAACAGTAAAAAGTTTTATAGGAAATAAAAGCCTTGTGTAGATAAGGCACACGGCTGCCAATTTGGTACCTTTCATTGACAGCACATATTTTTCTTCCAGCTGAAAACTTAACGTAAAATATTTATCATTCCACAAATAGATCATGATTGAATTTTTCTTGCAATTAGGGAAACACAAACAGTTAAAATAGAATAAAATATGTGCTTCATCTGAAATGTATTCTCCCTGCTGTCAGAAATGTAACAATATTATAATCATTTGATTTGAGCTAGAAAAATGTAAAATGGAAGATTAGTGTTTCACAAAATGGAGAAGGAAGAAAACTCAAAAGTGGGAAGTAAAATGAAGTCTCCTCAAGTGCAGGAATTTTTTTAGGACAGTCCATCTAAATGGGTATTACACACAAATAATCATTTCAGAAAGAGGCAATAATATTGAGCCTAGATTCCAAGTTTAATGTATTTTTATTTGTAACTTTTTTAGGGTAGAAAGAAAATATCTTACAGTACAAGTATGCAGAACCTTACTAAGGATGTTAAGGACTAGTCAACTATCCGATAAGCAAGTGCTTATCAGATAGTCGACTAGTTGATTCCTCCCCCCTTTGCTTCCTTTATCAGACAGAGGCAACAAAGTGGGGGAAAGAAGGGGTTCTTCAAAGCGTCAGCACTGCACAGTTGAGCCGGGGATCAGCTGTGTGGCACTGATGCTTTGAAATCCCAAGGCGGCATTTCAAAGGGGCAGCCACCGCACAGCTGATCTGCGGCTAAGTTGTGCATCACTGTCCCTTTAAAGGACAGTCCCTTTAAAGCACTGAAGCACTGTGGAGACCAGAGTCAGCTGGGGACTCCCCAGCTAACTCCAGGTTCTGAGCGGCATTTTCCCAGAACCCGGGTTCTGCTGAAATGCCACAGGGAGCCTGGGATCAGCTGGGGAGTCCCCAGCTGACCCTGTGCTCCATGGCACTGCCCCTTTGAAATGCTGAGGCGGTGTTTCAAAGGGGCAGCCACCGCACAGCTGAGATGGGGATTCAAAGCAGCATTCAAAGGAGCAATGCCATGGAGTCTGGGGTCAGCTGTGGACTCCTCCAGATGATTCCGGGCTCCGCGCAGCATATTAGCCGAACCCGGTATCAGTTAGGGGACTTCCTAGCTGACCCCAGGCTCCACGCAGCATGCAGCGCAGCACAGCACAGAGCCCGGGGTCAGTGGGGGACTGAGTCCCCCGCTGACCCCAGACTCCATGGCACTTCCGCATTCCTCCTTTGAAATGTACATATCAAAGCAGGCATGCTCACATGCAACCTGGAGTCAGCAGGACTTCCTGCTCACCCTTGGCTGCAGGCGAAATTCCGCATTCCTCCTTTGAAATGTACAAGAGCCCCTACTGGGGCTCTTGTACAATTCAAAGGAGGAATGTGGAAGTGCCTATCAACTAGTCCATTGACTAGTCCATTGACTACTCGACTAGTCAATTAACCGCAATTTAACATCTCAACTAGTCAATTTCAAAGGAGGAATGCAGGAGTGCCTATCGACTAGTCCATCGACTAGTCAATTAACCACAATTCAACATCCTTAAACCTTACAGGGTTCTCTCAATCTTCTGTACACCATTATAGTGGAATAGCTGCAAGATGAAATGGCATTCTTACAATTGGCATCCACAGCTCCAAAAGAATGGGCTTTGGAATTTTCTTTTTGTTTTTTTCCTACGGCATCTTACTACCTGTTGTCTTAGAATTGGAGTTGGTAATGACTGACATCCCCTGACTTGAAAGTGCTAAAGAAACTGATCACTGGATTTTTTTTGTTTTAAGTCTGCTGTTATGAGGTAAAATGTAGGGACTGCTTACTTGTGAAAGTAATCCCATTTATTTCAATCACAGTGGTAATAGTTAAGTCAGGCTCCTGTTATGGAAAGGTCCTTCACACAGCGTTCTCTAATGCTGCGTAAAGGAGAAATTCCATAATGATGTTTTCTTTATTAATTGCATTTTCATATGAAGCTTCAAAACTCTGTGGGAATTTGTTATATAAAATACAGGAGTTAATTTACTTCAGGGAATGCCAATGAGAACACAGAGGCGTTGACATACAGAATCCTCACATCCAGTGACTACAGCCTGGTTTCTGTTCTCCAGTCTAACTGAGATCAGAATTTATGGGTTTTTTTCAGTTGTATCACACTACATCTCTATGTAATAGTGAATTACGGACAGATAGCTAAACAGGCATAATGTTAAGCAGCACACACAAAGTATCAGTGGTGAGAATGGTAAGGGTACATGGAGAGCTGGTAATTTGGAAGGCAGCTATGCAATAAGAAAAGTTTGAGAACCTCAGTTTTAGGAATTATGAAATATAATACAGACAATTCATTGGAAATAAATTCAGTAGCTGCATTCCTCAATAATTCCTATCGCTTTCTGAAGGATCCAAAGAAGCCTGATTCTGTCTCTCCCTCCTCCTCTTATTCATGTTGTCCACAAATTGTCTGACTGATTTCAAAACTACTCAAAGTGAGGAGCAACAGAAAATGGGATTAGAATAATAGCACTGATTAGGCTGTTCTGAAGTTTTTGAAAGAGAGAGAGTTTGGAAAATTTCAATCAAAATGGCTCATTTATAGAAACAATCCACATCAAATCATCTTTTATGTGACAAAGTAAAAGACTCTCAAATCATGTTTTTGTGGAAACTCAACCCTAAAACTGAACCTTTGCCTATGTTAACTAACTAGTGGTAACCCTTCTTTTTTAGAATTAAGTTCCCACAGAAGCAACATTTAGTCTTCAACTTTGACACAGAAAACATGATATTTTAATTCTTTTTAAAACTTATAATTGTTATGGATTAATTGTTTAACTCATTTTAATAAATGGAGAATTTACTACTTTAGGGGCTAAATTGGGGTAATTTTTGTGGGTTTGCATTTACTCACATGAGTAATCCTGTTGGTTGCCAGGGTACATCTACACAGCAATGTTATTTTAGAATAACATTATTTCGGAATAAAGCAGTGTTATTAACAAAAATAACGAAGAGCACGTCTACACTAAAAGCCTTTATTAAGAAATAATGTCGAGCTGGAGGACTTCTTACTTAGACTCCTGGTAACCCTCATTTCACGAGGGGTAAGGCAAGTCAAAGGAAGAATGTTCTTCTTTTGACTTCCTTCCGTGTAGACAGCACCAAAAGCCAAATTAAGCTATTTTGACTTAAGCTATGCAATTGACGTGCAAAAGCTTAATTCGACTTTAGTCCTGCTGTGAAGACATACCCAAAGTGAATAAGGGCTGCATACTCTATCCCATACTGAATTCTAAGGGAAGTACTAAATTATGTAGTTGATTTAAAGGCCAAATTCTGATTTGAAGTATGGGCACAAAAAGAGGCGTACAAATCCAAAATACACCTTTAGCCAGGCTAGTTCGACCAGGAGTAAATGAAAGGATAAGTAAGAGCATCTGCTTATTCCTTACCCTGTGCAGGAGAGTAAAGAGTGAGTAGGAAAGATCAGGAGGTTGGCTCAACTTTGAGTTCAACTCACTGGCTAGAACAACTGAGCTAGCATGAGAGTCAGGCCAGCAAGAAATTAACATCCCCCAGGAGCAAAGAGAAAGAAAGGAGAGAACGCTGGTTGCTTGGCTCACAATTCCTTCCCTGGGATGTTACCAAGGATAACACAGCTATGTTCCACCTCCTACTACGGGCTTTGGCTGATCACAGAATGGAGTCCACAATGATTGGGAATGCCTATGGTCTGACAGTTTCTATATGAGAAGATAATGTAATAGTATAGATGAATGTCTTATGGTTGGATTGAAATTCTTTTTTCATGTACACCAATGAACACCACCATTCATCTGAACCACCCCGTTCGATGGGACAGATTGAAATGGGGTATAAGCAAGAGAAGAAATGAGACCTGGAAGTCAGACCTT
Source organism: Pelodiscus sinensis (assembly GCF_049634645.1). NCBI lineage: Eukaryota > Metazoa > Chordata > Testudines > Trionychidae > Pelodiscus > Pelodiscus sinensis. Next base: position 119,521,689 of record NC_134711.1, read on the forward strand.
CTGAGACATTGTGAAATTCATGGAGGTTAGGTCCATCAATGGCTATTAGCCAGGATGGGTAGGCATGGTGTCCTGAGTCTTTGTCTGTCAGAAGCTGGGAATGAGCAATAGGCAGTGGATCACTTGATAATTGTTCTGTTCATTCCCTCTGAAGCACCAGGCATTGGCCATTATCAGAAGACAGACTACTGGGCTAGATTAACATTTCAAAGGAGGAATGTGGAAGTGCCTATCAACTAGTCCATTGACTAGTCCATTGACTACTCGACTAGTCAATTAACCACAATTTAACATCTCAACTAGTCAATTTCAAAGGAGGAATGCAGGAGTGCCTATCGACCCAGTATGTGGCTTGACCCAGTATGGCAAGTCTTGTGGTCTTATGAAATTATAACACAATGTTATGGTATTTTCAATGCCTAGATTTCCAGATGCTAGAACCCAAAAAATCCCAATCTAATCCCAACCCAGGTTTATTTAAAACACAGAAAAGAATAATTAAATAAAACTTGGCGCCTACCCACTTCCGCCAAAGTTTTGATACATGACTCCACTGAGGCTTTCTGCGTTGGGTTTGGCCAGGTACAGTTGTAAATTCTGAAAGCAGACTGAAGCAGCTGAATAAAGACTGGCTGATGTGTCTGAAAACCAAAAAGGAAACAACTAGTTTTATACTTTAGAATTTCCTTACAGTTACCCTAGGTTTTGCCCCCACATATATTACATGCATGACTCTAGAACTCCATAAAGTTCTTGTCAGTCTTCAGTACAGAATAAAACATAAAAAAAAAGTTTGGCATTCTCATAAAATAGGCAAATCATGCAGTCCTTACTCAGTTAAAATTTCTGCTGATATAAAACAACATAGCATATTGCAGAGAAAAAAATTGAGAGATTTCTCGGGCCCCAAACATAGGAAACTTTCCAATTTAGGCCACAAAAAGATTTACTCTTTTAGACACAAACAAATACTCTTACAAAGTGATCATTCATGCTAAGTCCCTAGCCACTGAAGTCAGATGTAAAGATCTGTGAAGAAAGAGTCCTTTGCTAGATCAGGGTCAATAGAAATATGATTTTTCAAATATGAGTGTGGCATATAAGTATGAATCATAAGGGGTGGAATAGGAAATAAAGAAGAAAAGAAAGGTGAAGCATATCCATCCTGCGACTGGAAGATGACTTCTTAATTATCTGAATTACAGATTTCTTGGAGTCTTCCTCATTCTTACCTGGAGGCTAGTGCTGTTATCTGAAAATGGAGAACTGAAGAAGCCACTCACAATGTTCATTACTGGTTCAGTGACATACTTCTCCAGAGATATATCTGCATGTTTCCGGTCTGTAGTTGTGTTGCAAACCTACAGTGGAAAGAAAAATATTCGTTCTTTACTTGTGATATTTTGAGAGAGAAACCTAAACAGAATATTGATATTTAATAGTTTTTGAAAAATGTTGTTTTGTATTAAATATATAAAATCAAGCTAATGACCTTGTGCTCAAGCTGTATTCTGTGTTCATTTTTGTTCCTTGGAGCACCACCAAGCTCCTCTGGACCCCTACCTTTCCAGAATTAGTTCCTCTAGTTCAGTTGGCTACTCTTTCCCTCACCATGAAACGAACAAGTCTGTTGGACAACTCTGGACATTCCTTCCGGCCCACACATCATGTTCTACTTTACGCATCTAGACAGACTCAGGAAGGAAAAGAATCATCCCTCCAGATAGGTTGGAAAAAGCTCTAAAGAGAGACATGCAAACACAAACCTACTATATTTCACTATCAGTGGTAAATAGGCCAATGGTGGGATGATAGGAGTTACTATAGAGAACTTTTTTCTGGGTGTCTGGCTGGTGGATCTTGCCCATATGCTCAGGCTTCAGCTGATTGCCATATTTGGGGTCGGGAAGGAATTTTACTCCAGGGTAGATTGGCAGAGGTCCTGAAGGCTTTTCACCTTCCTCTGTAGCATGAGGCATGGATCACTTGCTGGAGGATTCTCTGTATGTTAGGGTCCTTAAACCATTTGAGGACTTCAATAACTGAGATATAGGTGAGAGGATTATTCTAAGAGGGGTGGGTGAGATTCTGTGGCCTGCATTGTGCAGGGGGTCAGACTAGATGATCATAATGGTCCCTTCTGACCTTAAAGTCTATGAGTCTATTAGAAACATGAAAAATGTTCCCAGATGGTGCTGAATTTGGAGCAATTTCGGTTATGATAGGAAGAATGGAGTGCCTTCAAACAGAAGGGATTTAAAAACAACACACAAAATCAAACAAGCAACCACAGAGGAGCTGACAGTCATGCTGGCCCTCTGGGCAAGGTGGGAAGAAGGGCACAGCGCTGCACTCCTAGACGGGGCAAGGTCTTAGGTAGAAGGGCATGGCTGGGAGCATCCAGCCCTCAGCGCTACCCAGGCCACGGCACACCACCTCCAACCCCAAGCCCCCTGTCCTTAGCACCGCTTGGAGTGTGCCATGTGGCTCTCTGGCAACAACATAAAGAACCCAGGGTTCCGGTGCTGCCACAGCAGCACTGGCAACAATGCTGAGAACCCCAGGCCCTTCCAAATCACCATGCTCTGGGGCAGCTGTCAGCAGGCCTGAGCAAATAAAAAGGACAACCGGGAAGCAAGCATAGACAAAATAAAAGCAAAATCCCTTCCAGTCAGTCAGCAGAGGCCACCAGCGGAATCCATAGGAACAAAGTGCAAAGCTAGTCAAAGACCCACCCGTTCTGCCAGGTGAGTTACATGGTAGATTCATCATGTTGCAGTGTTAAGTGCAAGACATGAGAGATGTGCAAAAGGGAACGAAGAAGAAGAGGGGAGAGGAAGACTTTGGGAAAGAGTTATAGCTGAACTAAGGTACTTCTTAGGCTGTGAGAAAGCGTGGAACTATTCAACTTCTGAACAGCATCCTCGAAGACAACAACATTCTAGGATAACATTCATCATTTCATGCTGCATACATTTATTATGTTAAAAATAGGATTTTTTGGTGGGTAGGAGGGAAGAACTCTTGATAGGTAAAGAACTGAAGCACAGAACTGAAGTACAGAAAGAGTAAGTAAAAGGCTCACAGAGAAAAACCTCATTAGCAGGGCTAGAAAGAGCATAAAGATCCATGTCCCAGGTCAGGCCATCTATCCTGCCGATTATACTGTACTGAAGTAACACTTGAACCTTGTAAGCCAGAGACTTTGGCAATACAGCCAGAAGTTTACAGAGACTTCAGATACCACCAGTTATTACTGGGGATTGGAACTACTCACCTTGTGCAATATCAATGGTTCTTCAAGATGTGTCCCCCTATGCTTACTCTAATGTAATGTCCTTGTATCCCTGCACTACTGATCAGAGACCTTTGGTCACAGCATCTGTTTGGCCTGCACATTCGCTGTTCCTTCCACAGGCTCTCACACAAGACTAGCTAGTGCTGTGCAGGTGAACACTCCTCAGTTCCTTTTCTACTGCAGAGTCCACGATAACAACCCTGAAGTAGAAGGGAGGAGGGTGAGTCCTGGAACACCCACAGAGGGACACATCTTGAAGAAACATCGTTAGTGCCCAAGATGAGGCACTGATTATTATTCTTCTTCAAATAGCAGCCTGTGGGTGAGCCACTGCTATTGACTCCCAAGCTCTATTCCCAATGGGAGACTGGGGCTTTGGTGTGGAGTCTAGTATGGACAATACTGCAGCGTCAAATCTAGCATCAGCACCATGATGGCAGAGTTTCCTGTAAAGGTGTTTGCAGATGCCCAAGTAGCCGCTCTGAAAAGTTCCTGGATGGGGACATCAGTGAAGACTGCAACCCAAGAGGAAACCAATCATGCAGAGTGTGTAGGGATAATGAATTGTGTGTGGAGGTACCAATTGGAGAGCCTGACCACAGCGCTTGATGCAGCTTGAGACACGTGTAGAGTGTCTCTGGGCTGATGTCACTGCACCTTTAGACCTAACTGCAATGGAGAGGAAAAGCCTCAGACAGTGGTTCTCAAAACTTCAGCAATCCCATGGTCCCCATTTTGATTCAAGATTTTTCATAGACCTCCACATCCTCTCCTTAGTCAAATGCCCCCTCCACTGCACCCCCTACCCTCACGGTCACACCCCACCTCTCCCCCAAATGTTTACCATTCCAGTCCTTCCTCTTCCTTCCAGTGCCTTCGGCGTGCCACGGAACAATTGTTCCCCAGCATGCAAGAGGCATTGGGAGGAAGGGGGAGGAATTGAGGAAGACAGGGAGAGGGGCTGATCAGTAGGACCAGTGGACCCCCTGGAGTACCCTTGCAGCCATCTGGGGTCCATGGGCCCATATGAGAAACAGTAGTCTAGGAGATTTCCTAAAAGTCTTTGTCCTGTCCAAGTAGAAGGCCAGGGATCTCCTTACATCTGTTGTGTGATGAACGGCTTCCCTATTATCCTGCTGAAGTTTGGGTTAAAAGGTCAATAGGTGAATGAGCTGATTCACATGAAAGGCTGAAGGTACCCTCTGGATGTATTTTGGTGTGGTCTTAGCATAACCTTGTCAGGAAAGAACACTATAAAAAAGGAGGACAATACATGTGCAGGCTGAACAGGCCACATGGGTCCCAAAGTTCTCCGATCGGCAGCACAGGATGGCATGCACACATACAGTTGGAGCACGCAGAGGCACACTATTTAAAGAAACTGATTATTAGTAAATGCATACGCCATATGAGTGGGCAATACAAGGCACATTATTGCCATTAGGGGAGTCTTCAGAGAGGAAGTATCAGAGGGGTAGCCGTGTTAGTCTGAATCTGCAAAAGCGGCAAGGAGTCCTGTGGCACCTTATAGACTAACTGCAGTGTAGAAGCATAAGCTTTCGTGGGCAAAGACCCACTTCGTCAGATGCATCTGACGAAGTGGGTCTTTGCCCACGAAAGCTTATGCTCCTACACTGCAGTTAGTCTATAAGGTGCCACAGGACTCCTTGCCGCTTTTTCAGCGAGGAAGGTAGGCTTGATGGACTTTAGTGTACAACAAAATCGGCAAGGCATGGGCTGCATGTAGTGTTTTTCCCCACAGTAATAGGATGGGTTACATAGGACAGAAAAGCAACAGTAGCTACTCCATAAGACTAAGATAATAAAACTCACTAATATCAATAGAGCCGTGGCATTTTTTTTCCACAGCTCTAGTAGAGGTAAACCAAGGTTCAACATTTCTCAAAAAGACTACAAACTAAAATCCTTCTGGATATTTTCCTGCCTTTAATTAAGGCCAATTTCTGCTGGAACCAATTTCTGCTGGAACCAGCAGTTCTGAGGCTCAGCGTTCAGATTCCCAACAGGAATGCTGGGATCTGCCTGGTGCTGGCCTGGCAAATTTACCAATTGCCCAAACTAAATTGCAAAATGCTTTTAAGACTTCACCCTCATTTGTCTAAAACCCATTGCTGGAAAGCCCTTTCAGTGGCTTTCAACACAGATCCCATAACAGAATGGCAGCCCAATGATTCTCCCCCACTACTTATTCTCTTCCACTCTTTCTTGGATCTTGACTCTAGTAACAAAAATGCTCAACATCTCCAGTGGAAAAAGTAAGACATCCATCATGAGGATAGCCATTCTCCCCCATAGCACTCTGCAATAACACAGACTTAAAGTTCCCAGACTCACCACTGACAGGTAGTTGTAGTGGCTAAAAGAAAAGCATTCCTTCCCTGCCCCTCAATAGCAAGTCTTTTAGCTCACCAAAACATAGAGGATCAAAGGATTCTTCTTTCTAAATATTTTGAGCACTCCATAATATCCCTTCAGGATGCTAAGGGCCTTCTAACAGTCCTGATGGCTACGTAAAACTGATGTATTTGCAACATGTGAACATTGCCTCAGCCCCAGAAAGCAGTCCTGAGCAAATACACTCAACAATCTAACAGATTACCCAGAGGGCCTGGCTGAAGCATGGAACAGGAGAGAGAATTTTTCACATGCTCTTTTAGCTGAGGGGGGAAAGAAAAAGAGCTACTAACCAGGACACGAAAGGAAATAATTAGACAGCTACCCAGAGGGCTTTGCAAGACATCAACACAAAAGTGCACTTTTGCTCTTCTTTTTCAGGAAAAAAAAAAAGAGGACGTGCACATGCACATACAGAGAAAGAATTTAGGAATTACTGGTAAGCCAGCCTCACTTGCTACTCCTTTCTGAAATCTTGGGAGTTTAATTGCTCTTCGAGAGCAAAGTGCAAATGGGTGTGGTGGTCCATCACACCCCTATCTGATGTAGATATCTCTACATCATTTGGCATACTGTAATGCGATTGGTGGTCTTGGAAACGGAAGTCTCTGGATTGGAGTAGCAGAGCTGCATGGGGTAAGGGCCTCCCTATATAAGTCTGCCTCTATAGGAAGGGTCCTATTACAGAGCTAAAGCAAAGAACGGTTTGTAGATGCTGCTGCTGAAGGGTGAGAACTGTGCCACGGCAGGTAAGAGCAACCTTTCCTTGGAGAGGGAATGAAAAGAAAATGCTGCTGACTAAGTAAGAGAGGTTGAAGCCTACAATCCCTTCTGAGCTTCACTCTCAGCTGAGCCCAGGTTGCCCAGAAGCTGACTCCCTATAAGAACAGCTACAGAAACAAGGCAGCCGGCAGCCGTGCAGGGCTTGCAGAGGTCTCATTACTGATGGCCTTCTCCAAGAGACACAAGTTTACAGGCACTGTTGCTTATCCTAGTCTCTGAAACACTTGGCTAAAAATAAAATAAATAAATAAAATGAACAAATAAATAAATAAAGTCTCATTTTCTGCTTCACAGAGAGGTGAAGAGGCCCCCGCACCTGACGCCAGGCTCCGTGCAGCGCTGCTGCTTTGAAACGCCATGGCGGCAGCAAGGGGGGAGGGTGAGGCAAAGGCAGCAATGCAGCAAGGGGAGGGGGAAGCGACTAGTCGACTATCCTGTCAACTATCAGATAAGCATTTGCTTATCAGAGAATCAACTAGTCCTTCACATCCCTACACTGAACCACTGGGATCCACAAGCTTCTCCATGTCTCTACTAATGCATCTTAATCTTCCAAAACTTGCATTAACACCCATTACTCTACCTCCTAGGCCTCTTGTGAGCAGCAACCATCAGTTATGACAGTTTTTAATGTACTTAAACATCAGCTACAGTGACACCATGGCTACGCACACTAGCACTTTTGTTAGTAAGATGTCTGTCAGACAGGGGTGTGAAAAAACCACCCCCTAAGTGATCCAATGCAAACAGCATTATGCCAGTGGTACATAGAGATCATCTTTCTCTGGGGGTAGTTTAACTATGCCAACAGGAGAGCTCTCTCCACTGGAACAGAGCCGCTACACAGGAGAGCTTAAAATGGCACCACCATACATAAGAACGACCATACTGGGTCAGACCAAAGGTCCATCTAGCCCAGTATCCTGTCTTCTAACAGTGGCCAATGCCAGATGCCCCAGAAGGAGTGAACATAACAGGTAATCATCCCTTCTTCTGTCATCCTTTTCCAGCCTCTGAGAAACAGAGGCTAGGGACACTATTCCTATCCTTCCTTGATAATAGCCATTGATGGACCTATCCTCCATGAACTTATCTAGTTCTTTTTTGAGTCCTGTTAAAGTTGTGGTCTTCACAACATCTTCTGGCAAGGAGTTCCACAGGTTGACTGTGCTGCATGAAGAGACACTTCCTTTTGTTTTAAACCTGTTGCCTATTAATTTCAGTTGGTGACCCCTAGATCTTATATTATGGCAAGAAGTAAATAGCATTTCCTTATTTACTTTCTCCATACTTGTCATGATTTTATAATCCTCTATCATAGTCCCCGTTAGTCTCCTCTTTTCTAAGCTGAGAAGTACCCATTTTTTTAATCTCTCTTCATATGGGACCCGTTCCAAACCCCTCATCATTTTTCTTGCCCTTTTCTGAACCTTTGTCAATGAAATCTCTCTTTTTTTAGATGAAACAACCACATCTGTATGCAGTATTCAAGATGTGGGCAAATCAGGGATTTATACAGAGGCATTTATATAGTGCTAGCTATTACTGCAGAAAAGAGTCTATGGCAGCGGTTTTCAAGCTACAGGTCACCACCCAGTACCGGGTTGTAAAATGCCAGACACTGAGTCGCTTTGCTGTAGGGTGACCAGGTGACTAGTGGGAGCTGCTAAGGCAGGCTTCCTGCCTGTCCTGCCACTGCACCCCAGAAGTCGCCAGCAGCAGGTTCAGCTCCCAGGCAGCAGGGGGAGGAGGGGACAGAACTCCACATACTGCCTCCCCCAGAGCACCAGCTCTACATTCCCATTGGCCGGTTCCTGGATAAAGAGAGCTGGGGAGGATGGTGCCCGCATGTGAGAGCTGCCTAGGACTCAGACCTGCTACTGGCTGCTTCCGGGGCACTGGAGTACCAGGTCCCAGCCTTAGAATCCCCGCTGCTTCGCTAACTGAAAGTCACTGGGGGTAAGCCTGTGCTCCACCTGGCGCCCCAATCTCCTGCCCCTGCCCTAGCCCTGAGCCCCCTCCTACATCCCAAACCCCTCATTCCTGGCTCCACCCCAAAACCCACACTCTAGTCAAAAGCTGTAATTACATTGGGTCATGGGCATCAACATTTTTCTTCGACAGGGTCGAGAGAAAAAGAATTTGAAAAACACTGGTCTATGGGATCTAGCTATGTGACACTATCAGTTAGTACTCCAGGCACTCAGAAACTCTAGATTTGGAACCTAAATGAGTTTCCTGGGCTAAATCTAGATTACCTTCTAGACTCACAGTAACTATGAAGCATAACTTGCTGAAATACATGGAGTTTCTCATACCCACAACTCACCCAAATCCATATACCTTTCTTTTTATTTTTAAGCTAATCTCCACGGTTCTGATGTGCCTTGTTAAGGATGACAGTGCTTGAGATAAAACAGGTTAAATAATAAGAAAATTGTAACTGAAATGACACACCATTAAAAAAAGATTTCATTCATTTCACAGTCTCAAGGATTGAAAATACTGTTAAGAGAACATATGAGGTTCAAGCAGAAAAGTTGTTGCCTGGTCAGCTACCTTAAAATGCCTTACATATTACAGCATGCACATCATAAAGCTTACCCTTGCCATATCAACAAGGAAGTTCTCAAATAATTTCCAAATGTGGTTACTAGCATAGATTTCCTTCATTTCCACCTCAGTGTCCACATAACAGTGATTAACAAAGTTCACATATGCAATCTTCACCTGGAGGAGCAAAAGCAAACATAAAAAACCTTGTGAAAATGACAGTGAAATCCATCAGCGTATTAAATGTTTTAATGCATAACTATAATTTGATTTCCTTGTGCACATGAATTATGACATTTGCCTAATGTCACACATGAAGTCTTCCGCAGGGCTAGGAATTTCCTGCGTCCTAATTAGTGCCTTAAAACACAGGGCAGAGTTGTTCCCTAAAAGAGTCCACCAACAAGACAGAAGAGAATGGCAACATGAGGTGCCAGGCAGGAGCTGGTTCAAGAGGGAAGCCAGTTTAAAAACCAGCGCTCCTCCGGGACTGGCTGCCTGTCACAGCTCGCTACTGCCTCTGATACATAGACAGCAGCGTGGGGTGGCAGCAGCCCCAGTCTAGGGTGAGAGTCTGAGCTCCCAGACCCAGGGCAAGCTAGAACTGAGCCGAGCTGCCTGCCCGCCTGGCTCCCAATATACTTTAAATGCATAGAGCCGCAGCAGGAGTAGATCCTGGACCTAGCACAAGCAAGGACTGAGCCAGCCTGCTAAAAAATGTATTGGCCAAGGGTGAAGGTGTGGGGAGAGTTGGGAAATGTGTGTAGTATTAACCTATAAACTCTTGCTTATCGGTTAATCAACTATACTAATACATCCCTAGTACAGAATACAGCCCCTGGTTCTACAACCAGTTCTGCTAGAAGTGTCCTTGTACAATATCACAGTTAGCTCATACGATGCATGCCTGCACGCAAAGCCTTATGAAGCATGACTCATAAGGAGTTGTAAAATACATAATCATTATTTATACCAGTCAGGAGAGGAGAGAAGACCAGAACTCTCGATCTTCTCCTGGTCCATAGCGCAACCCACCTAAGCCAAAAGAGAGGGTGGCAGCTGCAGCTGCTCTTGCTGCATAATCCTGCCAACTGGAACATGCTCAGGCACCTGATATGTTAGGGAGATTTGTAGAGATGGAGCATTCTCAGTGCTGACAGAAAATTAGATTTACCACTAAAATCTCTACTGAACTTTAGCAAATGGTGATTTTTCACAGGTTTCTGGCTGCCAGATCTGGGTGTATTCTCATGGCAACAGCAAAAGGCACATTTCTGACCACAGGATGATTGCTTGTTAAATTCAAGCTCCTGCTTCAAACCCCACAGGCACCAAATCACTTCAAAAAACAGGCAAAACAACCCAGCTTATCTTAGGCATTTGAACTACTTTTGCTGAAACTTCACCTAAATAGGTGCAGCCTGAATTAAAGGGCAAAGATGGAAAATTTTGATTCTTATGGAAAAAGCATTGGGCAGCCTTAATAATAAGTGTCTCTACAAGCTCATCTTGTAAACACCACATAAGGATTCAAAATTTAGGCAGATTAAATTCAAAAGACTCTAGAGCCGTAGACTCTTTTTGAACATACAGAAGAGACACTGGAACACCATTCACACAGAAAGTTCAATCTGCTATTTGCCTACAGCCATGCCCCCTTCTCCGCTTTCTCTTCTCAACTCTTTCTGATTCTGTATTCTCCGCTAAGGCTCACAATCCACATGCAACATGGTAACTGTTTGAAATTCAGCTTAGGGATTCTTTGCTCACAACAATACATGATATATGCTCTTCTTTCAACTCAACTAAATATATGAAGTATTTATATACTGCCATTTATTTACAAAGCATGTAACTAGGTCAGGGCAAATGGGCCAAGGTAGCAGACAACAGTTTAGATAAGGTAGGATGTGGTGATTATTAATGAAGAGATGACAGGAAGGACTGCATATATCCCATGGGAGAAAGCTGAAGAAAAAAGAGTGATTGGCAGAGGAAGAGATGAAGAGCAGTAAGGTGAGAAGACTGGAAGAGTAGTGAAAGCAAAAAAGGAAGAAGGTGGAAAGGACAGCAGAAATACCTGTGGAGGCAAAATTACATACTGCCTTTCAGGTGAGGAACAGATAAATAAATGAGATGCAGAGAGACAGGAAGCCAATGCAGGATCTGAAGAAGAATAAAGGGCAAATAATGTCTAAAATAGCATTTTGGACAGACTAAAACGTGGCAGTTGATGTGCAGAATACACAAACAGGAGACTGCAGTGATAAAGAAAAGTGACTAATGGTGGAACAAGGAGTAAAAGGGTAGATCTGAGTGATGTTAAAAGGGAAAAAATGACACAATCTCAAAAGACACTGAATTGGGAGCAGGAGTGGGAGGATTCAGAGAAGAGTAAAGATTAGACAAAAGCTGCAGGCCCAAGACACAAAATGATAGTAGAATTGAGAAGAGGAGGAGAAGAAACATGTTAGGAACAAACGGAAGGAATTTGAAATGGCAGCTGGACATCCAGCAAATGTGAGAGTTATTTGCAGGCACATGAGGGACTGGAGGGCCTCTAGACCCAGCGAAAGACCGAAAGGCTACTCAAGATGTAAGAATGCATAGAAAGGGCTAAGTCAGGGGTACATCATCAGGGTTACCAAAATGGGTGGAATAAAGAACCATAAGGAACCATCAGGAGAAGAGGAGGGAAGGGCGAGGAGTCATTAAAGGAAACAATGAAGAACACATCAGCAAAGTGAGAAGCAGGAGAAGCAGAGGCATGGGAACCAGACCAAAAAAAACCAAAAAAAGGGTGACCAGCTACACTGAAGATAATAGGATAATAGCCAGACTAAAAAGAATAAGGACAGATAAATGGTTCTTTCATATATTCAGGGAGTGAATATATAGATAGACAGACAGATGATGTACTAAAAACCTTGATTAAAAGAATGTTAATGCAGTAAAATAAGGCCAAGGACTACACGTTAAACAATGAGGAAAAACAAAGTATGGAAGATCTGCTCGTTAAATGAGCACTGTCCATCCTGTTCCCTGAAAGAGCGTCCTGTGGGAAAAAATAGTATGTGATCATGTGAAAACTATATTAATAACACATAAGAGGTCCAAATTAAACTGAACAGGCAACCTAAATTCTGGCATTTTCTAACTTTTGAATGCTTGACTTTGCAATCTTAATGTTCCTTTAACATACTTTGGATGTAATACACATATATTTTTTGACTTATTTTCGACAGTCCAAAGTAGGGATAACAGACAATATATTTAACATAGTACAGAGAAAAGCTGTTTTTCCCTAAACCAGGAGAAACCTATGGCCCTCGGGCTGGGTAGGCCTGCGGTTTGCCTAGATCTGGCCTGCTAGGCTCAGAGCTCCCCCTCCCCCAGCATCAGGGAGTCCACGCTGGTGCTCCAGTACCACGGTGCCCCCTGTATTACTGCTGGAGCACCTGTGCTGGCTCCCCACTAGGGGATGGGGGAGAGCACCAAGCTTCACGGGCCAGAGTCAGGCAAGCCAGGGCCAAATTCTGCCCATGGGCTCTGCCTGGCGGCGGGAGGGAAGAAGGAGTGGATCTGGGTGCTGCCACTCCTCCTCTCCCCAGCTGGAGAAAACAGCAGCGAAGGAGAGTGCTTGCCTGGAGGCTTTTCCCTGCTGCTTCAATGGGCCATAATCATGGCCAACAGGAATAGTGGGAGATGGTCTGTGGGAATGGCAGGCAGCACAGAGCCAAGTGTGTCCCCAGGGAGCTGCAGAGGTAAGTACCCCGTCATTGCCCAGAACCCATACCTCTACCACACTCCTGCAACCACCCCTGCTGCCCAAACCCTCACCCTACTCCTACACCCTACCTCCCGTCCAGCCCTCCTGCACCCTCCCTCCTGCCCAGACCATACACCCCAAGCCTGCCTCCCGACAGCCCCTCCCACACACTGAATCCCTGATTTTGGCCCTATCCTAGAGCCTGGGGGCTGCACAAAATGTACTAGCCCAGGCCCTGTTAGGCTCTGGGGCATGAGGGGAATGTGGGGAGTGAGGGTGGCTACATCAATGAGGGAGTTTGGGGCCTTGTGTGTGTCTCCCAACTGATTTTTCTATAGGGCAGCAGCCCCTGAACAAAAAACAAACAAACAACCCCCCCCCACACCTTTTCCCACCCCTGCTCTAAATTAATGGCAGTAATTTAAATAAATGTACATATTTTCAACCAAGAAAATGTTATTGTGATAAGGATGATCACCAAGCACAATGTGCTTTTTTATTGTCAAATTACCTAGTCCTGTCAAAAGAGCAGAGATCCCCAGTCCTGTAACTGATAACTCATGGCCCAACTTTTGTGCCAAGTCTTGCTGACTTCATTGACTGAAGTGTGGAGCCTGAGCCAGCTCCTGCAGAAGTCTAATAAACAGAAGTGCTGGAACTAGAGGTACTGCCACACCCCGGGTTGAAGTGATTTCCATGAAATATGGGGTTTGCGGTTTGGTTCAATAGTTCTCAGCACCCTCACTATACAAATTGTTCCAGTGCGCCTGCTCCTTTTGAACTTGAGAGCTGAATTAGACCATGAGTTCTTACTATCAGAAGCATTCACATTCTGGTCAGTGGGCATACTTCCCAGTGGCGCTGAACTAGGGTTGGCAGCGTTTGCAGGACTGAGCCTGTATTTGCTGTGAATAAAAGCCCCTAACACCATGTGTGAGACCCTGGGCCTGCTGAAGCAAAAAACTCCCACTGACTTCAACAAGGACAGGATTTCACCTCATATCTCCCAACCAACTCATGCAGTGGTGATATTTTAGCATGGCGAACGCCATCGTCATCGGATTGTTTCATGTAACAGTTTACTTCTGGAAAGTGTTCTGGTTTATACCCTCATTTGCGCAGCTTAATAAACAGCCCAAGTGGAGTGGTGAGACTGCTTTCTTGACCAGCATTCAACCTATGGGTCTTTTAGAAGCTTTGCAACTGTTTTTCTAATTATAATAATGCTTCAGCTGCCGCACTGGCTTACCTCTGGTATGCAGTCATCATGGGTTACCACTCTCACAATGTCATCCAGTGGCAGGAGTGAATTGCACTTGATCTCCGTGTATACGTTCTTCCCTTCCGTGCATGCTGCTAGCAGTTCCACAAGCGTGACGTGGTAGGCTAAGGGTCCACTCTCATCTGCTCGGTCTCGCTCAGAGCACATCATTTGCAGGAGAACTGGAAATGATGCTCTATCATTGTAAAATATCAACACATCTTCACCTCCATTTACCAGCTGCAATGAGAGTATGAAAATCTGCCCAACTGTTCAAGTAGCCCACATTGCATTCACTTTCTAACGATTTCACTCTGTCTTGCAATGTGCAAAATTGCTCTCTGACTATATACACAACACTAGGAAAAATAGAAACCAGCTAATGGAGCGTACATTATGTGAGTTACACACATGCAAATCTGGAATAAATCTATTGAAGTCACTTGATGAAAAGTGAAATTCAACAGAGTTACTCCAGATTTCAGTCTATGCCTGTATTTATCTATGTGTGTATACCACTTCTGGCACAGAGTTCCTAAGCATCACTTAAACATTAATTAATTTCATTTCTACACAGATGTGTGGTTAGAAATTGATCCATATCAAATCCCACAAGAGGTAAACAACTTTGAAATTCTTCATGAGAATGTTTTTCCATATTTCAACCAAGTCTAGTATCTGGCCTCTAATACAAGTCATTCACAGATGTTTTATGTGCTGCCCCATTTAATAGCCAGCCACAACCTGGCTCAGAGTCACTTGCTAAAATGTGCCTTAAATGCAGCATCTCCCCTATACTGTATACGGAATGATCAGTTGCTGAAGAATGAGAGCAATTTATTGCACGCATGAAACAAGATGTTGGATAAGGCAATGGAATACACAGCTATTTGTGTAGTGACCTTGAGGGAACTTTTAATGTGAAGAAAAGAACACCACACACAAAAGAAAGGGTGCTGCATCAGCAACTGTAATACAAGTGGAACAAAATGAACATCATAAAGGTAATGGAAGCAGAAAGTATCTTCTTTTCCAAGTTACCCCCTCCTATTTCCCCTCCACTTTAAAGGTGACCTGCAAGGAGAAACAAACATTGATCCAAGCATAAAATTATATATTTGAATGTCTTTGCTAAAGCAACTCCAAGAAGCCTCCAGCATAAGAGCACAAAAAATTCCCACTGATAGTTTTGATGGAGAAAGGACTGCAGCATTTTGTCCAATATAAGTCACTACTAAGCAGTTAAGAAAACTAAGTAAATATGATCAAAGATGATCAGTTTTGGATTAGCTGTTGACAATCTGTAAGGCACACCATTCTGGAACACAAGGCACACCTGAAAGCTCTGTTGTTCCTCTGATTGGGTCAAAGGGCTCCAAGTAAGTCCTATTTTCTTTTGTAATAATGTTTGCGCTGACATGGCATTCTTTCATGCAAGAACATTCAAGTGCTTCCCTAACAGTAATCTCTCAGGAGTCTTTGAGCTGGATAAATGTCATTACATACATTTTACAGAGGGGCAACTAAAGCATAGGAAGCTAAGTCATTTGCCTCAAATCACAATGGCTATCTTTCTACCCCTCTCCAAATAGTTTCTTTCTTACTAATTCCTGAAGGACTTAAGATCCAAATGTCACACCTAAGTGCTTTTCACCATGCAATCAGTCTGAACATACTGTACGACAATTTATCTCTTCACTAACAAAATGCATTTCAATTGAAAAAAAAAAAAAAGAAAGAACCCCCTTGTATGATAAGAACCTCAAAATCTACATTCTATTGAGTGCAGGAAGGAAGGGAACCTAAAAGCACTAATGCATAAGAATTGTTTCAATTACATAAATCTAAGGCTTCCAATTGATTTTTACATGCTAAAATTCTTCAGTCAAATTGAAAAAGCTGAAAAGGAATTCATTAAAGGTTATCCATGGCAGAATTTGGCCTGGTAAATTTCACTGCGTAGACTATTTATCTTTGGGCCAAATCCTTATGCCATTGAAATTAGTGGGAAACAATTTTGCTTCTCTGGAAAGCACAATTTGGTGCACCTGGAATAGGTTTTTTTAAGGCCCTGGGCCAAAGCAAGCAGGGGCCCCCTCCCTACTCTTCTTCCTGCACTCTCTGTCCAGCACTCTAGTCAGGCAACAGGGCCGGGAACCTTCTTAATTAGAAGGTTTTCTTATTTCTGTAAAGAGAATTTTCTGCACATCTCAACTGTGCTTAAATCATGACTATTGCTCATCTGTGTTTTCTCCCTCAAGATTCTTTTCGCAAAAAGAAAAAAAAATGGCAAAGGAATGAAAATAATCCTTGGGCCCTGATCTTACCAACACATAAGATCAGATTTCATTTTACTCACATGCATAGACACATTCAAATTAATAGGACCATTCACATAATTACATTTACATGCATGAATAAGTGTGTGCAGCACTGGGCAGACATACAGGGACAAGTCCCTGTGTGCACCAAATTGTACTTTTTAGAGAAGCCAAATTGTTGTTTTGCCACTAACTTCAATGGTATAAGGATTTTGGCCCCAAGAGAGCTAGTCTATGCAGTGAAATTTACCAGGCTAAATTCTGAACTCTATTACTCTGGATAACTCCACAGTAACTCCACTGACTTCAGCAGAGCGGCTCCAGAATTACACCAATGGAATTGAGATCAGAAGCTGGCCTTTCGGACTATAATGCAGTTTAATCCAAACTGTGATACCGTTGTTTTGTGGATCTTTGTAAGCAGAAACATATTTTGTTATAATACAGTGTCACAAAATGGTACATTTGGATGGATGGAGGGGATACAGCACAGGAGAACAAAAGTCCGAGTATGGAATTCAACCATTTCTCTGTTGCAAGTCCCAGAATTAGAATTCTGCATACCATCAACACAGTTTTTTCATTTTACTGCTAGTACTTATACAGATGGCCTTCCTAAATTAGTTTTAACTCAAAAATATGTATGCTAAAATATTCATTATTCGTAGCAACATTTACAATTTTAAAACTATAATGCCAGCATGTTTCATTGGCATTATCAGCAGAGTAAAGGCACCTCAGAATATTAGTGTGTGTGTTAAGCAGATATAATACGAATAGTTAACGCACCTCTGTCATTACCATATCCTGGCATTTCTTCACATATTTGCCATCTGCTTTTACAATTGTCTGCAGAAAACGCAGGTACTCCACGTGTCGGCCATGTGTCTCTATACAGTGTACGAAGTGCTGCACTGCTCTCTCGCTGATTTCATTGCACAGATGGTAATTGTTCATAAAGATGTGCCGCATGGTTTCAGCTTCAAGCAGCTAAACAGATTTGAATCAGAAACAACCCCATAAGAATGGCAGAGCTAATTTATATGATGTCCAGAGAATGGATCCTAGAAGAGGGGATTGGAAGTCTCCAAGTCAGGGTACAGGCAGACTCAAAAGGCATCATGGCAGAATCCCCAATACATGCCAGTTCAATGGGTAAATAGAAACTTTAGGGGCCACTTTGCATGTACACGGATGTTCCTTTTCCAAAATGTGAAAAGGCCTAAAGTTGTCACAAACTAACTCATGCCCACTTTAAGGACATATACTCTGCAAAAGCACTATAAAGGGACTTTAGCATAACTGAGAATCAAGGTCTTTGTCTCCAGAACTCTCAAGCCAGCACCTTTCACCAGCATGAAATCCATACAAAACATTTAAAAATAATAACATTGCCCATTATTATTATTATTATTATTATTATTAATTCTAGAGGGATGCGCTGACATCATTATGGTCTGTGAAGATTCTGTGCCTCTAATATGGTTACTAGTATTTCTAACAAAAGTGGGTTTTGTTCATCAGGTTTCGCAATCAGCAAATTGAAAAGATTCCAGCTCTGCTGGACAATGCAGGGCTCACTAATAACAAAAAAGCAATTCCAAAATTTGGGGGATAGATAGAAAGAGGAGACTAAAACAGGCAGAAGGTTAATTAATACTAGAGTTTCCACATCGCAGCACAACCAAATGATCAAGTTTCAGGTTGGCTGAAGAAAGAGGACACACCAATAGTATTCACCAGGTAAATAAATAAATATAAAAGTTTGAATTATCATAACACTCAGGGGCACCAGTTATGGACCATGATGCTATTATTCCTGGCACTTTACAAACAAAATTTTAAAAAGACAGTCCCTGCCCCAAGTGAGTATAAAACACAAGATTGATACACACAGGGGAGCATAAGAAAACAATGAGGCCATACTGGTCACAATGACAGGCTGTAGCTTGTGCACACTCGCAGTATAACCCTGTCAAGTCTTTTGTAGGCAACTTAGCAAAGGATTGTTTTGAGATGGGGGAGGAGTGTGTTTGGAAGGTGGAGAATGAGGTGGATGTTTACGGCAAGTACAAAGGTGCTTGTTTGAAAATTTAACAAGTTGGGCAGTGGAGGGTGACACTATATACTGATAAGAAGTGAACATCGACAGCATGATATTGAACAAGAGACAATAGATTGGGTGGGGATTGATTATAAAGAGACTTGCAAATGAAGACCAATAGCTTATGTATGATGCAACAGAGAAGGGAGAGAAAATGGAGAGATGTAAAAACAGGGGTGACATGGTCAAAGTGATCTTGGTGGCAGCGTTCTGAATGTATAGGAGTAAAACACTTACACCAGGAGTTAAAAACAAATTGAGGTTTTTGTGGAGGAGAACTTGATTCTGAGGATTTCCTCGACAGAAATTCTGAAGGAAAGTGTGGGCTAGATTCATAACTTCATTCATCTTTTCGTCGGTCTACAGATGAAAGCACCAAAAAAGGAAAAATAAAACATATTTGCTAAATCTCCACTGCATAATCTGATTAGTTACACAGTCATGTACCAATTCTCCTCCAATAGAAGGCCACTCTCCCCCTAGCAAGAAAACTTGGAACCACTTTTTCCCAGAGCTCATCAATGACTCCTTCTTCAGTGAATCACTAGTGTGTGGCCTGAAGGGCTGCATTACTGTTTTGCCAAAGCTGTTTGTGACGTGGTTTTATTTTGGCTCTACCACTAAATAACGTAATAGTGTACATCAAAGGTAATAAAGCTATGGACAAGATTTTCTGATAGGAGGGCCTAAATTTAGAGTCCTAATTCCATACTTAGGCTCCTCTGAAGTGGCCTGGCTTTCAAAAGTGACGTGCATCCCGCAGCTCCCACTGACTTTTGAAAATCAGACCAATTAGGTGTTTAAATGTCAATTTAGATGACTAGCTTTAGGCACCTATTTTTTGAATTCTTAGAATAACTGATTAACAAGCATGTGGTGAGCCATTATATGAACAAATGTTACAGCTAACTATCTTACCGAAGAGAACGGAACCCAGTGTCTAAGTCTGAACAGGCAGAGCATCATATTCAGGATAACATAAATGAACATCACAAATGGATTCATGATTTTTTTTTTAGTGTGTATTCAGATGGATGCACCTAATTTTCAAACAAGGACTCCTGTAAAGAACATGCAGATTCCTCATGTTGGTGGTTAGATCACTGTATGGGGGCCAAACCACATTCTCCTTTCTGAGCCAAAACTCTGGAGTTTCACAAGAGGAGAGACTTCATAAGGATTAAAGGGTTTGGTCCTGAGACATCAATGCCTATTTTATGTATGTACAGTGCCACTCTAAGCATCCAAATCTGGGCATCCTGTTGTGGGCTTCCATTTTATCAATACCAGACTCTACTGTCCCAAAGTGACTGCAGTAGTACAGGTTCTTGTATTGAAAGTATGAGAAGACACTTTTATTTTGAGTAGCTGAAGTAATGCATATTCATGTTTTCACAATTGTATCCTCAGTATTTCAGTACCCATGCTTAAAAATCCAGCTCAGCTTCATTATTCTCAAAGTAGAAAACTAGGATATCCTGATTTGGGTCTGCTCCAAAGCCTGAAGTCAGTGAGAATCTTTCTCCAGTGATTTCAAAAGGCTTTGGATCAGGTATTTTTAGGACTGTCCAATTAGTGACTTCATGTCCTTTAGAATAAGTAATTAGGAGTCTAACCTTTTCATAAGGTATCTGCAGAAGATCCAGTACCACTGAGTGAGCTCCCATATTTTTCAGCAATCGCTGCTGCTGATTCCGACATTTTTTATTTTGAACGCAGAGTTTGCTGAGTCTGATCAAAATCTGGATTTAAAAAAAGCACAAATGCCCCCCAAAAAAATTCAAATGTAAATCATGTGCCATCACAACAAATATGAATCCACAACACCAATTTGTAAATCTACCTCATTTACAGGTATACAAACCTCCTTAACAATGTTGTAATTATTGCTCTTATTGCTGTCAATCTGAGGGTTTTTGGTCCCATCCTGTACTGGGCTTAAAATATTCGGTTCCTATAATTTAAACACACAAATATTTTTAGCAGAATCTACTGAATATCAGCTAACTATCTTTAACAATAGCAAATAAAGATGAGGCACAACAATAGTAGATAAGAGGAGAAATGATGGTCCAAAGGGTAGGGTGCAAGCCAGGTTTAATGCCTTCATCTGTTATACACTTCTTGAGTGATCTTTGGACAATTTACTTTGTCTCATTTCCTCATGATAATAGCACTTCCATACCCCATAGGGGTGTTATGAGGCTAAAAGGTTCTAAGTTGCTTTAACGAGCTAGTAATGGAGGCCATATGAATACCTTAGACAGACCGACTTGGACAAAATACTGTCTCCAAATACAGCTGGAAAGATTACACAATGAAGTTAAGTAAATGTAACACAGCAGATCTGGAGAATAAGATGAAAACAACCTTCATAATTAAGATAAATAATTTTTTTCTTTCAAAAGCATGAAGAACAAAGTGCACGGAGGTTGATAATCTGGCACTGGTCTGCCACCAGGAGGCCTCAGAATGTTCCCCCATCAGAGGTAACCCTTCGACACTTAAAACCACAAAATGTGGACCTCCTGTTGAGCACCAAGGTTTACGTGGGATAATATGCCTAATAAGCCTAAATTTGGAACACTGTCTCCTTGAAAGCCCCAGCTGTGTGTGATTAGAAGGGGAAGCCAACATTTATGGTTTATATTAAGGATGCTAAGAAGCAGGTAACTGACTGATCACATAGTTGATACAATTTGTATCGACTACACAATTAATCGATAATGAGAGGTGGAGTCCAGGAGCTACTCCCGCTGCACTCTGCAGTTTAAATGTAATAGAAGCTGGGCAAGCAGGCAGCCTGGCTCCTACTACATTTACGCTGAAAGCCGCAGAAGGGGTAGGTCCTGGTTTGTACCGAGTCCCAGACCTCTGCACCTGCCTTTTAAATATAGTTAAGAGCTGCCTGCATCTATGCCACCTCACCCGCCCAAATGTGGAGATGGCGTTGAGGGGGAGTGGCTTTTAAGCCACCTCCCCCCCACACCAGCTCCTGCTCCCCTGCCCTTTCTGCCTGTGATACAGAAGCAGCGGGGGAGGAGGGGAGCGAGTAGTCGAGTAATGACTTGACTAGTTGCTTACATCCCTACTTTATATTCATGAAGCAGTTGACATTAGCCACCAGAGGCTCTCTCCACCCACATTCCTATAAAGCGAGAGGTCCCTGAAGTAAATATTCCTGCTGGGTGAACTGGCAGTGATGCTCTGCCCAACCTGTCCTGTTCAGTCTTTCTACTCTCACAGCATAGGGGTTTTGAACGATTGGGCCATGATGTTGAGGGCACTGAATATGGAAGAAACAGGTTGTGGAGGTATCGTAACTCCTCCTCAGGATCACTATTAAGACAGAAACTACTGTAATCATATTGAAGAGAATGAAATACAGGCAGTCCCCGGGTTACGTACAAGATAGGGACTGTAGGTTTCTTCTTAAGTTGAATTTGTATGTAAGTCGGAACTGGTACATATTGTAGGGGAAACTCTAGCCAAACATTTCTCCAGAGCTCAGTTTTATTCTCCCACACCTCTCTTCCCTCAGTCCTTTATTCTCAAGCTGAGGTGTCTGCTGAGAAAAGCCGCTCCGCGTCTCCCTGGTGTGTTGGGGGGGCGCTAGCTTCACGTCTCCCTGGTCTGCTGGGGGGAAGCAGCTAGTGTGGGGTTGCCTCACCCCGTTTGTAAGTAGGGATCCGATGTAAGTCGGATCCATGTAACCCGGGGACTGCCTGTAGATGGGATTCTAAGTTTCCCTTTGTCCTCAAACTCTCTAATGATTTAATGAAGGAGTTATATTTAAGCCCCACCATACACAAACACATTTAAATTTTAAATCTCTTAATAAATTCTCTTTACCTGGATTCTACAATAGGGAGTTCAATAAATTCAATCTGGTCTTACTTTACAGAGGGGCAGGAAGCTGTTGCAAGTGACATTTTATCACAAAGTTGGCACTGTTATTTGGCATGTTTGTGTTGATCGCTGCAATAGAAGTTTACTACTTGTTTTGAGCCTGTTAGCATGCACGTTGCTTCTTGCTGACTATTTGGACTAATGTTGTGGAAGATATTTCAGGTTCCTTTCTATAATTCAACCACTCTCCTTTGCCCAGGAACTTGTTGGTTAATCAAGATTAATTTTCCTGTTGCATTTATCAGCATTCTTCTTCAGTCAAAGTAGTTTTATAATTCATGAGAACTGCACCTCTTATCTGGAAGTGCCAATCAGCATTAAATTAAATCCATCCTTTCTCTTAAAATAAAAAACTGTTTATTGAAGCTGTAAGAGTATTCCAGGGATTCAATTATCAAGAGATAATCACATCACGGGGGCATTAGAAGCATTTGGTTGCATATCTTGCCTCATTATGCCTTGGATAGAATCTCCCTGTGGTGCCACAGATTCGTAAGAGTCCAACATCAGAAGGGGCCATTGGGATCATCAACTAGTCTGACCTCTAACACGGGCCATAGAATTTCCCAAAAATAATTTCTAGAGCAGATCTTGATTTTTAATTTGTCAGTGATGGTGAATCAACCACAATCTTTGGTCAATTGTTTCAATCATTAATTACTCTTACTGTTAAAAATTTACTTCTTATTTCCAGTCTGAAATGGCCAAGCTTCAACTTCCACCAACTGGATGGTGTAATACCTTTCTCTGCTACACTGAAAAGCCCATTATTAAATATACTTCAAGACTAATCAAAGTCACTTCTTAACTTAACAAAGTGAAAGTTAATTTAAGTTCTTTGAGTCTTTCACTATATGACAGATTCCTAATCATTCCCATGGCTCTTCTCTGAATTTATCAATATCTTTCTTGAATTATGCACACCAGAATGTTCCATTTGTGGTCACACTAATGCCAAACTGAGGTAATATGAATTTCCTGCTCAAGATTTCCCTCATTATACATTTGAGGATCACATTAGCCCTTTTGGCGACAGCGTCACAGTAGGAGCTCAAGTTCATCTGATTGTACAGCCTTCATTCTTTGTCCCTAAATGTACACCTTTACATTTGGCCATATTAAAAAACATGCTGTTTGCTTGCACTCAGCTTACTAAATGATTCTTTGCCACTAGGCCATTATTCGGTCTTATTTGAAAGACCAAAGGATCTCATGAAAAAAAATTAACATTCTTGGCCCAAAAAACCATAACATTCTGGTGTGGTTTTTCAGCCCCATTTGCCGCTGTTACTTTCCCACTCAGTAAACATACAAAAGGCCATTTTCTTCCCTACACAGGCTAATTCTAAGTAAGGGATAGGGAATTCCACAAGTCTGAATTCATGGGGCAAGGGATTCAACTCCTCCCAGTTAAAAAAGAAAAGAGGTTCTCCTTGAGATCACCAACAGCTCCATGCTTCCTCAGGTGATTCCTAATTCTTCCCTGCTGCCAAAGGTGCTGTGGGTGGCCATTAGCCCCATGCTGAGGAATGCTCTATAGTGGAAGGGGAGACACATCACAGAGAATGGTTCTACTTCCAGCCCTGCCCCCTCTCTCGTTTCAAACCAGGACCCTCACCGGGGGCCTTCCATGGACAAGGTGGTAACAGTGCTACTGAGGCCACATTCCTTTCTTCTCTATCCCAACTCTCACCATTTTATTAGGAGTCTCACAATATTTGCTATTTTTCTGGACTCCCCAGCTCCTGAAGTCATGTGATTACGTAAAAAATGAAAGCAAGTTTCTAGCTCTGAGATCTCTATGGAGAAAAGCTTGAAAAACATGACCTTGGGGCTCCCTCAAGTTTCAGAAACAAGATGGCAAATAAAAGGAAACCTTCATGTATTTATTTTTCAACCTCACGATTATTAAGCAAATCATTTTGGAGGTTTAATTTTTTTTTTTAAAGTCTGCAGTTGGCTACTGATCCAATGCCTGCAGTAGCACAGGGAAAGTCTACCCTTCCATTCCTATTCAAAACTGCAATAACAGAGGGATGTCACAAACATGTATATGTGGCCCTCTTGCTGGACCAAACCAAAGAAAACTCTCTCTGAGATAATCTAGCTCCTATTAAACTTAGCAGAGAAGAACACTGATAACTCCTAGACAAGCACCATGGTTTTTCTCTTTTTCCCCTCTTTAATATGAAAGCTTGCCCAGCATTTTGGATGTCACCTCCTTGCTAGCAGCAGCATTTTGAATTTCTAGTTTCATAATAATATAGAATCCAGGCACTTGTTTAATAAACTATATTGTAACACTGAAACAACACAAGTGGCCTAGGACTTTAAAAGACACACCTCGATTGGTTCTTCACCCCCTTTCGCCTGACTGTCACCTAGCTCCCCACTCTCGTAGCTGTTGCTCTTTTCAACCCACAGTTCAGATTTTTCTACAGTCAGTCGGAGCTGGTCAAGATCAGCTTTGATTTGCTTGTAGTTGTCCACATCCTGATTAGACACCAGTAACTGGACCTGAAAATACAGTAATCCACAGTTATATTACAGTGCAGCAGCAGAGCGAGCTGCAGCCTCTGCAGTCAAGTTTGCTTATACTGGTTTCCATTTTAATGCCTTGGTTTCACTGCCTTGCGACCTTATGAAATTATATTTTGAACTGAAAATTTCCCTCCGTTGTCTCTTTAGCCCAGTTCAGCAAAGCCCTCAATTACAAACTGAACTTATTGCCATAAAGACTGTTTTGCCCAAAGCAAAATGGTTACAATGTTTAAAACATTCTGCCTCCTTTATCTTCACGCTACAAAAATGTTTGCAATGTAAACAACTGTCTATAAGCCCCTGAAATCTATGGCAGAGCTAATGATGACATCAGAATGATGGATCTTTTGCTTTTAAAAGAAAATAGCAAAAAGTCATTTATTCCATGTAAACAATACTTCCTGAAAAGAAAGCTGACATTATAAGAAATCAAGCGATCCAGATATGAACTGAGGAGATAATTTCAATATTTTCCAAATACTGAAATTTCAATTATAATTTACATCAACATTTTGACTAAAAATGAAGGAAAAAAAATATATGTGACCTAATTTTCATTATCAGTGATAGAAAAACACACCTAAGTCTCTCTTTCAGCACTGATGCCTGACAAGTCTCATATCATTTATCCCCAGTTATGATAGCTTGCATTTTTCCAAGATGAATCTGTTTTTTCATTTCCTGTCCATATATCTAATCTTTCTTTCTCCTCATAATGCCTCCAAATTTAGTATGATCTTTAAAGTTCCTTATCATGCTGTTTGTGCCTTCTCCTACACTATTAATGAAGAGATTAAACAAAATTTGACCTAACAATGATCCCTGTATAATCCAGTAACCACTATTAAGAAATCAAATGCCACATCAAGTTAACATTATCACATGGCAGATAAGAACACTGATAATATAATTTTTTTTGCGCTTTAAACTATATTATCAATGTTTCAGCTGTTTGCAAATATCCAATATTTTATGATATAAAACTCTGAAATTCTTCTATGCTGCTTGCTTAACAGCATACAGCCTTGTTGCCTACTGAATTGATGTGTGCTACTCATCCCCACATTCATATTCCATTTTCTCTACAGCCTTTGTTTATTTGCCAATTAGTCTTTTCCTTTCTTTACAAAAAACATATTAGGTACGCAACTCTCATTTAACTGGGAATAGCAGCTATTTATGCATCTAATCAGCATGGTCCCACTTTAATATCCTGGTGGGAGGCCATTATGCAACTCTGCAGAAGTATTACAACAAAGGCTTGCCAGCTACTTGTCATTTGTCTGGTTTTAAGACAAGAAAAACCTCCACCTTTTACATAACGAAGCCATGACACGATGGCAAACTCCTGAAATAAGCATCCAATGATCTCAAAAAGTAATTTATATGTCACCATAACCAAGAGTCCTCTATTATCTAACCCCATTATATCAGGTTTCTTAAGCCTAATCTATTAGCATGTAAAATATTTATTCAGCAATGGGGTTATTATCTAGTAGGCAGAACAGCAGCTGGCTAGCTCTATTATTCACTTTCTGTTATTTGTGTCCTTGGGCAAGTCACTCGAGCCTAAATGTTCAACAGCAGCTCCCATTCCAGGTTTCTCAGTTTTGGGGTGTCCAGTTTGAGACAGCTTGAGCTTGGCATGAAGCAAGGGGGCTGAATTTACCCCTTCAATTTATAAGGAAGGGACATTCTAATACCGTGACAAGCAATTTAAGTGAGATTGGTAGGCTTTGGAAAGACTCTTTTTTTTAGTAGATTTCATGAAACACCCCTGGTACCCGTACCTGTTTAAATGCTTGCAAAACTTCTGCTCTTTGGCTGAAGTGCTTAAATAGCAGCTGGAGGGCTCCTGACAGCAAAGGAGGGTAGTCATGCATGATCAGGTGAATGAGGACTCGTAGAAATGTTCTGCCCCCCTCGTCATCAAGCTGAACTGGATTTTTCTCTTTTCTGCAAAAACCCAAGTCAGTTAAAAACCTGTGGCGTGAATAAATAAATAAATCTCACACATCTTTGATGGCGTTCTTTAAAAAAAAAAAAAAAAAAAAGAGAGACAAACAAACAGGACAAAATGTGAGGTGTAAATTAAAAAACACTCCCCATTTTAGTTTATTTTATAGAAACTTCAATGTCTGGGTTATTTTCTTTGTGGAAATCTGATGTTTATAACTGAATGGCCATACTGACTGAAAAGTAAATACAGGCAGTCCCCGAGTTACGCGGATCCGACTTAAGTCGGATCCGCAGTTACGAACAGGGCTTTTCTCGCCCCGGAGGACTGGAGCGGCGGGACGCCCAGATGTGCTGCAGTCCCACCGCCCCCGTCCTCTGGGGTGAGAAAAGCTGCTCCACGTCTCCCTGGTCTGCTGGGGGGGAGCCTGGGCTGTCCCGCTGCGGGCGTGCTCCGCGGCTTTGCTCCCCGTCTCTCTGATCAGCAGACCAGGGAGACGGAGCAAAGCCGTGGAGGACGCAGGCGGTCCCGCCACCCGCGTCTCCCTGGTCTGCTGGGAGGGGTGGTGCAGCTAGTGCCCCCCCTCCCGCCCCCAGCAGACCAGGCTTTTCTTGCCTACGCCTGGGGTAGAGCAGCTGGGGCGCTGCCGGGTTGGTCCCGCAGCACCGCTCCTCGGTGCTACTGTACCAACCCGGCAGCACCCCAGCTGCTCTGCCCCAGGCGTCCTGATTCAGCCGCTGCTGCTCAGTTTCAGCAGTGGCTGAATCAGGACGCCTGGGGCAGAGCAGCTGGGGTGCTGCTGGGTTGCTCCAGTAGCACCGAGGAGCGGCGCTACTGGAGCAACCCAGCAGCACTCCAGCTGCTCTGCCCCATGCGTCCCCAAGTCAGCCGCTGCTGAAACTGACCAGGGGCTGACTACAGGAAGCCCGAGGCAGAGTTGCTCTGCCCCAGGCTTCCTGGAATCAGCCGCTGATCAGTTTAAGCAGCAGCTGACTTGAGGACGCCTGGGTTTCTTAAGTTGAATCCGTATGTAAGTCAGAACTGGTGTCCAGATTCAGCCGCTGTTGAAACTGATCAGTTTCAGCAGCGGCTGACGCCAGTTCCAACTTACTTACAGATTCAACTTAAGAACAAACCTACAGTCCCTATCTTGTACGTAACCCGGGGACTGCCTGTACATACGAAATGCATCAAATGCTGTGATTAAACACTGTTTTGCAATACACTCATATCTTGGTGACCAATTCAACCCTGGTACAAGCCCACTCAAGTCAACAGAGTTGCACCAAAGATGAATCTGGCCCTTGATTCCTTCCCCTTTTAGCTGCTGCTAAAACTTCATTTAGGAAAAATGAACCAAAAAACCCAAACAATAAAAATTGCCCAAAGCACCATGGAATCATATTTATAATCTGGAAGGACAGAAAACAGATTCACACTTAGTATATCAAAGCAGAAATAGTGTTTCCAAGAAGCCATTCAAACTCAGTGTTCAATTCAAAGATGCGGGTGCGAAACGCCACAGCAGAGCTGTATGTTTTTCATTATGGGAGATGAGGGACAGAACTGGAAAAGTTCCTCTTGTTGACAAAGACTGAGAACATATAGGGGACATCCTCAGTGAGGAAACGTCAGAACAGTCATTTCAGATATTTTTCCTCCTTCTCCTGAGCTCTGGCTAAATATCTTTAGAGTGTAAGGGCTTGTCTACACAGAAAATGTTTCCAGTTATAAGTGCACCACTAGAGTTAAACCAATATAGGGTATGTCTACACGGCAACATGATTTTGAAATAACTAGCGTTATTTTGAAATAACTTAATCCAGGTCTACACAGCAGGCAGTTATTTCAAAAAACTGTCAAGCTGGAGGACTTCTTACTCCGAATCCTGTAACCCTCATTGTACGGAGTAAGGGAACTCAGAGGAAGAGTGCTCTATTGCGAAATAAGTGCTGTGTAGATGCTCCCAATTTTGAAATAAGCTATTTCGAAAGAAGATACGCAATTGACTTAGTTCAATTCGCATGGCTTATTTTGAGTTAAGCCCTGCTGCGTAGACACAGCCATAGACATACCAGCACAATTTTCCCTATGTCGACATTCTTATTCCAGAATAAGAGTGGGGGTTTTGGCTTAGCTTAAGCCACCTCCAAAGCGACAATTAAACCAGGAAAAGGCTCTTATACAGGCAGTCCCCGGGTTACGTACAAGATAGGGACTGTAGGTTTGTTCTTAAGTCGAATCTGTATGTAAGTCGGAACTGTTTCCAGATTCAGCCGCTGCTGAAACTGACCGCCAGTTCTGACTTACATACAGATTCAACTTAAGAACTCCAAGCGTCCCCAAGTCAGCTGCTGCTGAAACTGTTCAGCGGCTGATTCCAGGAAGCCTGGGGCAGAGCAACTCTGCCTCGGGCTTCCTGTAGTCAACGCTGGTCAGTTTCAGCAGCGGCTGACTTGGGGACGCCTGGGGCAGAGCAGCTGGGGTGCTGCTGGGTTGCTCCAGTAGCACCGCTCCTCGGCGCTACTGGACCAACCCAGCAGCACCCCAGCTGCTCTGCCCCAGGCGTCCTGATTCAGCCGCTGGTGAAACTGACCAGCAGCGGCTGAATCAGGACTCCTGGGGCTGAGCAGCTGGGATGCTGCCGGGTTGGTCCAGTAGTGCCCAGAGCGGCGCTGCAGGACCAACCGGCAGTGCCCCAGCTGCTCTGCCCCAGGGTCCACAAGCCTGGTCTGCTGGGGGGGGGGCACACTAGCTGCGCCCCCCCCCCCCCTCCCAGCAGACCAGAGACACCGGGAGCAAAGCCGCAGCGACAGCGGGGTGCCACGCCTCTGAGGCTTTGCTCTGGCAAAGCCTCAGAAGCGCGGGAACCCGCCGCTGCTGCGGCTTCGCTCCCGGTGTCTCTGGTCTGCTGGGGACTGTCTCCAGCAGACCAGGGGCACCGGGAGCAGCTTTTCTCGCCCCGGAGGTCAAGGTAGCGGATCGCTGCCTGTGAGCTCCGGGGCGAGAAAGCCCCGTTCGTAAGTGCGGATCCGACATAAGTCGGATCCGCGTAAGTCGGGGACTGCCTGTACTGGAATGAGAGTACCTGTATAGGGAGTTACACCAGTATAACTATACTGATCCAAATCCACATAGTAGTTTTCCTTTCCCATGTAGACAAACCATAACAGAGAGTTATGAACCAACCAAAAAATCTGAATCCAAACCCTCCTGAGCTTTGGGGATGGAGTGGAATCCCACAACTCACCAAACCAGATCCATAGACACTTGAATTTGAGGGCGTTTGGAACCCAGATATAAGCATCATGGTATCAAGTCATGTCTAACATCTGGCTACAGCAGAATCTACTACTTCCACCACCTCCTCTGTCTCAGATCATGCTTTGTGGCAAAAAATAAGTGGAAACAGTCAATTAGAAACAAAAATCTGATAGAAGTTGGGTGTTATTGGGCACATACCAGACAGAATTATAACCTTCATTGAGCATACCTGCCAGCAAACATTGTCTCAGCCCGAGCTGCAATCTCATCTATGTCAGGAACAATTGCTGCAAAAAACACATCACAGGACCACAATTTAGTTTGCATAGCTAAAGAAACTTTCAGCTCTGCGTAAGTATGTGCAACAAACTCAAGGCCCAACTACGGACTCTTTAGCCAGGCAAAACTCCATTGAAGCAGCCAATGGGAATTTTGCCTTAATAAGGAGGCACCTTATTCTTATTTATATTGCACTAGCATTTAGGAGCTCTTGTTATGTAGCAGGACCCCATTGTGCTATGTGTTGTACAAACAGAACATAAAGATGGCCCATTCCCCCCCCCCAAGATTTTGCAAGCTGCATCGTTTATGTTTTCTTTGATGTAACTATCCTCCCAAATCAGCAGACACAAACCTGCAGAAGAATTATAGTTAACTGCCGTTCCATTTGCACCCACCCTCTCTGTTCTGCTATCAAAACCAGAATACCCCCTTCTCGTCTCTTTACAGACAGGTCTGGGTTTCCTTCTGTGCCACTGATCTATTCACACCTCCTCTGCAAATTGGTTCATCAGCCCCACCTCCATTTACATCCCTCTGAAAAACTCAGTTCTGCCACAAGGCACACAAGACAGGAGAAAGAAAAACAGAGCAACGTGCAGCTCTCTCCATCCCTACTCCATGGTCCATTCACACTCTCGTTTGTTATGTCACGTAGCAAACCTTTGGGAAGCGTACAAATGAATAATACATCACCGTCATAGGGAAACTGAATCAAATTTTAATTAGAGAGCAGCAGCCCAGAAAATAGTCATCATTGTGGGCTCCCCTCCTAGCTTTCAGTTTGGAGTAATGTGGATCTTTCTGAAGTAGTGTAGTTGGCTGCTTATGCAGATTACTGCAATAATAAACTGTAATGTGATCGCAACAGTTACCTGAGGCAAGCCCTGGTGAGTCCGGTGAAGCGATGGTGGAACTATCAATTGTCTCGCCATCATCTCCAAATTCTTTTTTATAGATAGAGAGCATGTAGGAGATTCTATAGTCCAGTCTCACACTAAGGATAAACTACAAGACAAGTGTTTTACAATGAGATACTTTTTTTTCCTTATTATTTGGTAACCTGTTTTGTGAGGCGAGAGAGAGGTAATTTTAAGTGGGTTCAAGTGCACTCTTGAACAGACAACTGCTATATTTGTCAAACGATACTTTTTGTGATTTAATTTCCTGGGACTGACTTTTCCCACTGCAATGAGGCATTCAGGCTGCACCTCCCTCATTGAGAATATCACAATCAGTTCAGGCTTTAGGACCTGGCCACTGAATCAGACGACTGTTCCACATCTGCATGGAAACAAAGACCCAATCATTTATCTTTCAGTGCAAAACACACGTGGTGATATCCTGGCTGGTGTTTGCTTTTTGGGGGTATGTGGCAGTTAATGTAAACCTAAAAGCAATAAAGGATTATTTGTGAGGATTACTTTTTTAAAGAAACACAACTCGCTTGTTCAATTTACACAAAGGCAACTGGGTTCTGAATCTGGCTCAGTAAGTGCCTAAGGACAGCAAGATTTGGATCTGCATACATTTTTTTCCTCTTTTAGCTGTGCTTGACCTTTATTGTGCTTGTATTGTGGTATAAAACCAGTAGAAAGGGGAGTGGTAACACAAAAGCACACAGTGGAACCTCAAAAGGTACCAACATTAGAGTTATGGACTGAATAGTCAACCAGACACTATGTGAAATTGGTGGTAACGAATCAGGAAGCAGCAGAGACCAAAAAAAAAAAAAACCCCCACGCAAATACTATATTGTGCTTGTAATGCATCTTAAAAGTAGGCACATCTGGGCTGCTTGCCCCCCAACCCACTCCCACTCAAGGGTCACCCAAATTACAGCAAGATCCTGGGGCAGCCAGGTCAAGACAGCAGAGCAGGAGCAGCACCCTTTCATCCCTATCCCCCTTGCCTGATCAGGAAAGGGGTGTACTGTTTTTAGAACATGCTGTTTCCACACACTCACCCCTCTGCCCAGAGGGGGATATGTTTGCAGCCCTCCCCCCATTTTACTGTAAGTGGCTGATCCCTGAGTGAGAGTGGGTTAGAGGAGACAGGCAGCCCAGATGTACCCACCTTCAGAATGCAATACAAGCACAATACTTGTTGGTTTTGCTTGTTTTGCTCCCGGAGTGTTTACTGCCAGTTTCATAGGTATCGGCTTGAATTGTCAGTCCCTAACTCTGATGTTCTCGTGCTGGGGCTGAGTAATGAACTCAGCTGCTGCTGAATCCTGTGTCTATTGCTGGACCTGGAGCCAGCAGTTGACTGACTCTTCTGGCACCAATTGTTCGTTAACTGTACTTTGTTCAGAGTTACCTCCATTTCAGAGAGTTACGGACAACCTCCATTTCCACAGTGTGCATAACTCTGAGGTTCTACTGTATAAGACAGGATTGTGCCCTGGTGTAACACAGCCGTAACAGTGAGGGAAAAACCTCTCCAACTCCATGTGGATCTGCATCAGACCTGCTCAGACACAGGCTAGAATGCAGAAGGGACAGGAGGGGCTGCCTCACCTAATGCTTTCTCTTGCAAGCATCTGGGGGGGGGGGAGTGGGCAGGAAGAAGTAGGAACCATGGTTCGGACCTCCCAAGTGCCAGCCAGTAGAGCTGGCCAGGTGTGAAAGGAAAGTCAGCTGTATCCCAAAAATCACTGCTTACTGCCCGTCCCAGAACAAGGAGAGGGCAAGGAAGTGGGAGTGATGCTCTGGGTAGTAAACCCTTTCCAGAGCTCTCCAGGCAGTTTGGCACTACCTTCTGCTTATTTATGGGCCCTGAAATATGCAGTCTATCACATGTGGAATAAACGTATGCTACAGCAAGCATGACCTAGCAAGTGCTAGTCTTTCCGCAACTTGTAATTAAGGAAATATAAAAGGCATACTTCATAAACATTCGGTACAAACTGAAAGCTTCAAAAGTGACAAATTGTATCAACAAATAGCAGAATTTACAAAAAATACTGAAAAACTCCTACAGCGTGTGTGCACTTACAGGATGTGGGAGTTGATATGCAGAATAACAGATTCTGTGGCATATAAATTACAGCAGCACAAGGTGAGAAAAGTAAGGACATGTGCTAGTACCTCATGGAGTGGCTAGGGTAAAAGGACACTGGCCCAAATTCTGTTCTGAGGTCCACCAGCAAACATCTGGAGAGGGCTTTCAGAAAGTCTAGTCCTGCATTTCTCCAGTGTATTAGGACTTTGTTCTGTTGTTAGTTATTCCTCATTTACAACAGTGTAACTAACTGAAGTCAATGAGATTATACTGATGTAAAACTAGGATAAGTGAATCTGGGTAGACATCCTTTGTCTCTAGAGAACATTTCTTGGGATGATTTTAAGGACTAGATTCTGCCACCCCTTATGGTCACTGTGCAAGTACCCTTCTCCATGCTGAGGTGCAACCCTTGGAGAAAGATACTCCTCAATCCAAGAAAGACTGGGTTGCAGAATTCAGAGACTAAAGAAAAAGATTAAAATGACCTAGCTGCTTTGTAATTTTCTATCCTGGTTTTCACCTGTAAAATCTCAATGATTTTTAATTTGGTGTCCATCACAGTCACATCTTCGCTCTCTATGGTGCTGGCCTGCTTGCTTGGGTGGAGGCTTGGCTGTACATCAGGTATGTTGATGGGAAAGATAGATCCTCTGCTCAGTACCATTTGCGTCATCATCTCTCCCACACCATGGATGGTCCTCATAACATTGTTTCCTAGGTATTACCAAAAAAAGTCATACAACTGTTGAAACTTTCAAAACCACACACACACACACACACACACACACACATAATCTTAATAGACTTACTAAGCACTAAATCTCTTCCCATCTAAAGCTGCACTGAAGGGAAGGAGTCAAGTCAAAATACCTATTGTTTTGGAGCTAAATAAATCTGACACATCACCCTTCTGCAAAGGACATAGTTGTTGGCCAATGGACGGGCCAATAGACAAGGCTCCCCAAACCCTCATTCTCCTCATCCATGTGTTTCTAATCTTGCTCTACAGTGAACACCTGTGAGAAAGACTGTATAGTTCAGTTTCCATGTCCACTCTCATTATTGACTTCTCCATGAAGATCTTCCATAAGGTTGTCAATTGGTATGGTGGTTTTGGTGACAGAATTGTAGATTTACAAAGATGTAGGACTGGAAGAGATATCAAGAGGTCACCTAGGCCAGCCTCCTGCACTGAGACAAGATTAAGTATACCCAGGCCATCCCTGACAGATTTTTTTTTGTCCAATCTGTTGATCTAAACCTTCAATGATGGGGATGTAGACACATGCACATTAGGAACTGGACTGAGGCAAATGAATGATTTTTAACATAATGCTAAGAAGCCATCAGTAACTAAGGATTTTGGTATCTACAGACCTAAACTGATTTTAACCAGTTACCTGAAGGCAGAAACGCTTTGTATACTGTCCCCTATTACCAAACCTCTGAGCCATTTGATCACTTTATCAATGAATTGGTTATTGTGTACATTTACATCTATAGGTGCACAAAAAGTTTTTCTAATTGTTTAACAGAGATAGGGCATAATTTCTTGACACAGCACAATTACTCCCTCTGTTTACATTAATCAGTGTTCTGAACAGCAAGGAACAGGGCATTTTGAAGCATTTATTTGGATGTACTAAAAATGTCCCCATTCACAGCTTTGAACACAAACACACTTCATAAGACATATAGAGCCTACAAGTTGAACCAATGTTCTTACGGCAAAAACCTCCACATTCTCATAAAGTAGGGCTCTCCCACCATTCGCTCAACCATTCCACGTCAGGAAAATCCTGGGAAAGGGACAGATCTTATAACCCAATCTGAATATCAAAATGTTCTTTAAGTAAAGTTACAGTTCCTTGACTGGGCTCTGCCTAGGAAGAAATTCTTCCCTCAGAGCTAAGCTTTCCAGTTTCATCTAGCCCAAACAGCTCAGTTCATCTAGCAATTCTATTGATTCTGCGGGGAGTTGGATCAAACATCATGTGAGGAAGCGGTTTGTTCACACAAACTGTGCTGTTCTTCTACTCTGAATTTTGACTATCTACATTCTAGGATGGGGGAAGAAGAAAAGGAGGAAGAATTTGGGCCTTGCTTAGGACAAAGACATAAGGATTCCTACCATTGTAAATTAGTCTTTTCATTACTTGTATCTCACAGATGTGGATTAATGGAGTAAGATAAGATAATGGTGGAAAAAGATCCCCCCCTCTAAGCAGAGTTAACGGTGAGTGGAAACACCTAGGCTACGTCTACACTGGCCCCTCTTCCGGAAGGGGCATGTAAATTTCAAGAGTCGTCGTAGGGAAATCCGCGGGGGATTTAAATATCCCCCGCGGCATTTAAATAAAAATGTCCGCCGCTTTTTTCCGGCTTTTGAAGTAAGAATAAGAGCCTCCGGAAAAGGGCACTTTTTCCGGAGGATCGGGGCCAGTCTAGACGCTCTTTTCCGGCTTTTTTAAAAGCCGGAAAAAAGCGGCGGACATTTTTATTTAAATGCCGCGGGGGATACAGTGAGCCCTCGCTACTTCGCGGTTCGACCATCGCGGATTCACGACTTCGCGGAGGGGCTCCGGCGGGGGAGCAGCCCAGGCGCGCCTGGGATGCCCCCCCGCCGGCTTCCCCCGAGGCTTTGAAAGCCGCGGAGGGGCTCCGGCGGGGGAGCAGCCCAGGCGCGCCTGGGATGCCCCCCCGCCGGCTTCCCCCGAGGCTTTGAAAGCCGCGGAGGGGCTCCGGCGGGGGAGCAGCCCAGGCGCGCCTGGGATGCCCCCCCGCCGGCTTCCCCCGAGGCTTTGAAAGCCGCGGAGGGGCTCCGGCGGGGGAGCAGCCCAGGCGCGCCTGGGCTGCTCCCCCGCCGGAGCCCCTCCGCGGCTTTCAAAGCCTACTTCGCGGATTTTCAGCTATCGCGGTCGGGTTTGGAACCTATCTACCGCGATAAACGAGGGTTCACTGTATTTAAATCCCCCGCGGATTTCCCTACGACGACTAGTGAAATTTACATGCCCCTTCCGGAAGAGGGGCCAGTGTAGACGTAGCCCTAAAGTATGCAAAAGCAAACCAAAGACTGGAAGAGAAAATACGCCCTCCTCTGGAAAATTCTAAGTCGTTCCTTGAGTGTCTTCAGGATACCTCATGATTAAAGTAACTGCAACAGCCTGTATAATCTGCTACAAAAAGGTCAATAATATTTTGCAAGCTATATCATCCTCTTCTACCTTTTTTGCCACCATTCATGGAGTTCAAGTATTGTATGTGAGGAAAGAGGAGGCCTTTAACCCTGACTTAAAAAGAAGAAAAAGTTTGCTTTTTCAAAGCGAACAAGACAGACTAGTGTCACATTCAGATCCTACTCAGCATTCAGACGGGTGTGCAATCTGTCTGAACTGGGTTTTGAAAATACCCCTTCACATCCATACAAATTAAGAGGGAAAACCATTTCTGACCTTTTTGCATCATACTAGGGGGGGAAAAAGCATTAGGTACCAGACTGAAGACTAATTACTAACATCGAGGTCATACATTGGCTGATCCTCCTAACTTCCTACACATTAGAAATATTTTTATTATCTTGCTTAACAGATCGCTGGCTACCGCATGGTGCTGGAAATTGCTTATCTGGCAGAACTGATCTTTAAATTGCAAAAAACATGGAACTAGGATCACCTCTCCCCTAAAGTGCTAAACAAAGTTTATCTACATTGATTACAATGTAGTTACATGAGTGTAAAACAGGCTTACGAAAAGGAGAATCGGGTCCCTTGACCTGTAAAGCGGATCCATTTAAGTTGGGTTTTTCTAACAGTATTGACAACCAATTTCTGAAATGGATAATCTCATTTATCACACCTTGTCCTTTCAGATGCTCAGTCTACTGACAATAAAGTGTAGCTGTAGGAATATTAAGTATCCCCTTGATTTAAGAAATAACGCAGCAACAACAAAAGTAAAGCTGACCGTGAAAGATCACGGGACTGCATCACTCCTTGGGTAGCTGTGCATACCATTAATTCAAAAATGTAGGTGGAAGTTACATTTTTACCAATTTGCAATAGATATTTCAGAATGCCATTCAACAGTGAGTCAAGGTGTTTATTCAGTAAATTCATTGGTATTTGGAAAGTTAATGAATTCTGCATTAGACGAGCCAATGGAGTTGTCTTGTGCTACATACAACTGGAATACAGGAAAACTGGACCACAAAGTGAAGAATGAAGTGGGCTGTGCCCATGAAAGCTCATGACACCATCAACACATTTTGTTAGTCTTTCAAGTGCTACCAGACTATTTGGGGTTTTTTAAAGTTTATCCTATACAGACTAACTCGGCTACCCCCTGAAGCAACCGAGAAGAAGTCTTCTAGATTTTTATGGCAATCCTAATTTCCTTCTAAAAAAGCAAATCTTGAGAAGTACTTTGTAATTATCCTAATGGGCACTGAAAGCACCCGGCACGCCTCTCAGAACTGGGTCCACTGGATTTAGGTCTTCAGTATACATGCATGCAATTTCTGCTTGGAAATTCCCTGTGTATTCCAACCTCTTTCAGATATATCCTGTTGAAACAGCAAAGGACCAAGTACTTTGCAATATAGGGACTAGACTTTTTCCCCCTTCCATAAACTGTGATCAAGGGCAATGCACAATGGCATTTGGCCAGGAGCAGATCAGAAATCAAACTGTGACAGTCTCAGTATGGGCTGGTTCCTCTCTTGCTTCAGAGTGAATAGTAATCTCTTCCCCATCTACAACAGATCAGCTGTGCTGCTCTGCATGTTGGGGGCAAGGAGAGAGGAAGACAGAATCAAGATTATCCCCAATCCCCATGTCTGCTCACTCACTTTCCTGAAGGGGAGAAGGCACCACACTCTGCCTCTTCCCTCTCCTGCCCATTGCCAAATAGCTGATTGGCAGCAGACAGGAAGCGCTGGGGGGACAGAGTGTGGGTAGCTGCTGAGCACCACTATTTTCCTCTGCGGGTGCTGCAGTCCCAGAGCACCCAGGCATCGGCACCTATGCCAAGGCTAACAACAGAGGTAGGAAGTGCAAGGAAGTAAGGGGGAATGCAAGGCAGCACCACAACAGAACTAATAGCCAAGGAAAAGTAACAATGGATTCACTATTCACCTTCCTCCCAAACATTCCTTGAGCAACAACCCTTGTGCGACTGAAATATATAGCTAGAGGAAGATCAGCTAAAGGTGGTTGTCATTTTCCCTTGTAAAGCTATTTAGTGGGGGGAAAGCCTGCTTCATCAATTTTAATATTGATAGCTGCCATGGATAGGGCCCTCTTTACCAATCTAGCTTTCTTTTCATCAACCACACTGGCAAGGCAGTATCAGGCAAATCAATCTTATTCGACATCTTAGCAAATGGCAAGGTAGCAGCAATTCTATTTTAAATTAACATACAGCAGGTTTAGGCGACCAGAACCAGCACATACAGAGCACAACAATGGAGGGACAGAAGGTGCACAAGACACTCAGAGCAGCCTGTGCTTTTAGGCACATTCATGAAGAGTAGACAGAAACTTGATTTTTAGAGGTTTCCTCCAAGAGACCTAAACACAACAACCTATATGCCATTCAGTGTAAATACCTGCCTTAAAACAACAAGGGGGTAAATCAGATCTACAGAAAATATGAACCAGAGATAGGTATGTACTTCTGAACTATTACATCCAATCAACATGGTCCTGTGGATAGTGCCCTGTGTTCTATTCCTAGACTCTACTGTACTTTGTTTCTCCTTCCACCTAAGTGCTACCAGAATACAATCATAAAGTAACCTGCCACCTTCGCTGTTACTAATTGGGCTAAATCCTGAGAATTACTGAGCTACTGAGCACAAAATGTGTTTTGAGAGACTCTTATCCAGAGTTGCACTGTAAAGAATCCCAAGTATATCCTGCTATGGTTTCACAGTTCTAATACAGAATATGTCCAGGGAGTTAGAGATAAGTGATTTATTCACCAATATATAATATAATCAATGAGTAAACCAATGTAGGTCTGATAGACATTTAAAGGAGTTACAGATTGACAGGTACTAAAATAAGGGGCTAAAAAAAAAAAAAAAAGCATGATTGTCATCTTTTAGAAAGACAACTGTGCACCTCCTTTTCATTGCATTGTATTCTGGTGATCACAACTTCCTAATGAATATCAATTCATTAATTCTCACTAAACTGGCACATAATCTCACATAATTTGGCACAATTGACAACATAATGGCCTCTCTAAGATGAGACTGATTTCCAAGGAATTAAATTATAAAGAACATGTAATCGCCATAGTAGATACTGGGACACCTCATTTTCTGCATTAAACATATGTCCAGATAGAATTGTTTAGACCAGTAAATGGTTTCAGAGCAAAATAAAAACAAACAGCAAGGTGCTATGCAATATGGCATGAACGTTCAATGACCAAGCCATAGTCAGGGAGAAAAACTACTGGAAAAGGAACTGGCAAGCTATGCCTTGTCTTAAAATTGTTCCCAGCCAGTGGCTTCCATGCTGTTCCCTTTGGATCAGAATCAATAGCACTACAAGCAGCATCAACTCTCATACAATTAGGAACCTTTGTTGGTAGTCTCATTGGTGAACTAGGGATAATATGGAAAGTGTCATATAGATGCAGATGAGGTGCATAGGTTAGCGTGAGGAAGCTCAGAGAAAGCAGAGCTCCATGTCATACCTAGGCTGTGGATAAAAAATGGACCTCAGTTTCCAGGGTTGACTGCTACCTTTTACCTAAACTAATGGTTTTTAGGGCCAGATTACGATGCCCATCCTCTTTAAGGATGTTAAGATGCAGTTAATTGGCTAATCAAGTAGTTGATAAAAATTCTATCGACTACTCTAGTAGTTGATGAGGGAAAGCAGCCCGGCTCAGTCCAGGTCCGGGACTTACCCCTGCTGTGGCTCTGCATTTTAAATATAGTAAGAGCTGGGCTGCCTGAAGAAGTGAGTAGTCAACGAGATTAAATGATAAGCCTAGGCTTATCAGTTAGTCAACTAGTGGACTCATTTACATCCCTAGTCCTCTTTCTGCACAAGTAGCCTGCTGGGCAGCAATGGAACCAGTCATGGCAAACGGTACTATTCTGCAAGAGGAAAGGGATCACTATTTGGCCCTCGGTTTATTTTACACTTTATCAGGTAGTAAATACAAAACTGTTGAGGATACTTTAAAAAAATAGACTGAAAACATTTTCTGCAAAAATATTATTGACTGAACACAAGACTCTATCCAAAATAACAAATATAGCTAAATATATACCTAGTATTATGCATTTCTATTCCTATTCATACCAGTCACAAAAGGACTGATTCTGTTCCCATTGACATTAATGGCCAAACTTCCGTTGACTTTAATAAGATTGGATTCCTAGGGTTCAAAAGTGCTCTAGAACTTAGAGCTGCAGAAAGGTATTCAAGAGTGCTCAGCTCTCAGAAAGGCATTTTTAAAAGACAACATGTTTTCAATCAGATTTGAGCAGCGAGGAATTCCCATTAAGAAATTCTGGGAGCTCTTGGGTGCTGAACAACATTGGAAATCTTACTTTTAGGTGTATAAATGGGAGTTGTTGGATGATGGATTCTTTTTTAAAATCTGGTGCTTAATGATCAGCTGGAAGACAAATGCCCGGGGGCAATCACTCCAAAAACTGCTCATTAACTTGTCCAGTGAAAGAGAAACACATCCATCAATCTTTCTTACAAAAAAAAGGGGGGGGGAGGTAAATGAGAGGTTCTGCAGCCAATGTATGACAAACTGAACACATAAAATAAACAGAACAACAAGTTCTAGGAAACATGTTTACCTCACAAAACCTGGATACATTTGTGTTATTAAATACTGTACAGCCAGATGTATTGAGGTCTCGCAAATATATTCAGTATTGCCATGGTGCTTATGTCCTCAGGATATCTTGCAATGTGATAAGAACCTGGCAGCATAGGCTACTTAGAAAATTCATGCTTAGGCACCTCATCTCTCATCCAAACTTACAGAAAAGTAGAGGAAACAATGGGTAAATGGAATAGTAAACTTCAAATATCATCCCTGTTTGCGGTGTCAAATATTTCTAAATATCACCCTGAAATTACTTATTTGTTGTAGTTTTGATTAACCTGTTGTGACACTGCATCCCATATTCTTCATGGAGATATGGTTATGGTTGGATTATGGCATAACTAAGATGTATTTTGTGCAAGACGGGGCATGTAAAGTATCACTGGAAAGGTGATGATTTATTAAATATGATTATATTTGTATACATACATAATTTTTGTATCAGAAGTTAGGAATATTGTCTGCGCACCTATTATAATTATGTTTACACCTGGCGAATGCCTGCTAGATGGAATGCAATCAGTCTAGATTGGTGGTTGGAACAGGCTATTAAGGAAAACAACAGGTTTTAGAAGATGCTCATCTACAAATGAGGACACTCTAAAGAATGGCTGCTATGGCCCTACATGGCCATGTGATGGAGTCACCTAGTACTGGACTCCATCTTGGAATACCAGTGTGGGAACTAAAGTAGAAGACAAAGGATTACTGCCATATACAAAAGCTATTTAAGGTTGGAGAGTGACATCAAAGTTCTTCTCTGCCTCCCCACCAAAAGACACACATGGAAACACCTAGAAACAAAGACTAATTCCTGCAACAGAAGAAGCCTGGTGGCAATGAACCCTGAGACCTAGAAAAAGAAGGTTATTGAGGCAATTGAGCTGTGATGAATCAGAAGAGATTGTGAGGTCTAGATTAAGGATGTTAAAATGTGGTTAATTGACTAGTCGACTGGTCGATAGGCATATCCACATTCTTCCTTTGAAATGTGCAAGAGCTCCCAAAGGAGGAATGCGGAACTCTGCGTACAGCTGACTCCGGGCTGCACGCGGTGTCAGCTTTGAAATGCACAAAGAGTCCCTGACTGACCCCGGGCTCCATGCTACACTGCATGCCATTAGAAGCCCGGGGTCAGCTGAGGACTTCCCAGCTGACCCTGGGCTCCGCACAGCACTTCTCTGGAACCCGCCCTGAGTTCTGGGGAAGTGCTGCATGGAATCCGGAATCATCTGGGGAGTCAGAGACGGCATTTTAAAGGGGCAGCCACTGCCCCTTTGAAATGCAGCCTCTGCGTGTTTCAAAGGGGCAGCTT
This sequence comes from Pelodiscus sinensis, assembly GCF_049634645.1. NCBI lineage: Eukaryota > Metazoa > Chordata > Testudines > Trionychidae > Pelodiscus > Pelodiscus sinensis. The sequence continues at coordinate 119,564,330 of NC_134711.1, forward strand.
ATCCTGGGCTCTCCATTGCTTTTCCCCAGCTAACCCCAGGCTCCATGGCAGCTGCCGCTTTGAAATGCACAGAGGTAGCGTTTCAAAGGGACATCCGCTGCACAGCTGATCTGCGGATCAGCTGTGCAACGGCTGCCCCTTTGAAATGCCGCCTTGGGGTTTCAAAGCTGCAGTGCTGCACAGCTGTGCAGCGCTGCCACTTTGCAGTATCCCTTCCCCACTCACCCCACTTTGCTGCTTCTATTTCTTAGCAGCGGGGGGGGGAATCAATTAGTTGATTAGTCAATAAACAAATTCTTTTCAGATAGTCGATTAATCTTTAACATCCCTAGTCTGGATATCTAATATCACTTGAGTATTAGAACCTCTATCCCCAAAGAATTGTCTGTTCCCACAACTCTAACCAAGATCAGAGCAATGGAAGCTCCTTCCTCAATTTTTCCTGATCCCATGAACTACTGGGAACCTATACCTTCCACAAATGTCTGTGGCTCTTGACAGCTGACTGTGCTTCATAGAAAGACCAAACCAGCATCAAGAATGGGCCCTTTGCCATTATGTTCCTATGCAATTAGGTGAATTACAGCTGGAACAGGAGTCAACTCCAAATGCCCTTGCTTTTGTGCATTCCTGCAAGACCTTAACACCGATTCAGTGTAAGCTTTTTAAGTTTTATTTATATAGAACCAGCCCAGGGCATGTAACACTGGCAAGAATTATGGGGTCCTCTGGCTGAGAGCCACATGTGCTGTAATGACTAGTTACCATGAGATAAATTAAAAGCCCCATAATAGCTTTAACTCTATATGTCTTTGCCTTTGTTGATCTTGCTACCTTTCTTCCTGCAGTTTAATTTGTGTGCATGAAAAGCTATAGCCATTTATGAGATATACAGCACCAACACTTCAGTACTTAAAGGGACACATTTTATTTTAAACTGTTTCAGCTATAGATTGTTTGCCAGGATAGAAAGTCCCATAGCTCCATTTGTGAAAGAGGTATTAATTATTTTACAGGTTTTTCTATAAAATTTGCTCATAAAGAGTGAAGTACATTCCATACATAAACAAACACCACACTTTATTTCTTCATTAAACCATGTGTTATCCCTCCATAAACTAGATGACCTCAGGATAGCCTATTAAAATAATTCATAACCCGACAGGGTAGAGAGTGGGGCCAGCTCTATATCCTATGGGGACCATTGAGAAAAAACACGAGACCACATCCAGCTCCCAACTCCCCAATAAAACCGGATCTCCTAAATGTATTTACAACACAAACATCACACACATCTCCAGTTTGCCAACAATCTACTCCAGCAATGATGAAACGCCATAACTCTTCCCTTTCTGTAAGGCTCTGCCATTTGTGATGGCATCTCCTTCACTATTACATAGACCAGAAAACCAGACAATATTGGCACAGTTCAACTTTTTAACTGGGAGGCGAAGAAGGCAGGTAGGGATTTTAACGTCTGCAGCAGCATGCTGGCCCTGAAGCCATAAAGAGAGTCATGGGAATCGTGGTTGGCATTCTAATTGGTGAGATGAGCACATGAATGCTATATTGGGTCATTGGAAGAGCAGGGCACTCTAGTGTCACACAGGAAAACACATCTAGTGGTAGAAAGAATAAGAAAGGGAAATATTCCACTCCAGAAAATCAAGCATACCACTTATGTTGGCTTCTTTTTGTCCAAATATTAGCCCTCAAAAAGCAGCAATTACTGCATTATAGAAATTGGTGATCAGCCTGCCCAAATTCCAAGAGTTAATCTGCAAATAGTCTGCTGAATATTTTTTAAATTGTTGGTATAAATTATCTCTCCAGTCTGACAGGTAGGAACTGCCTTGTTAGGGCTGCTAATCAAAACCTGCTTCAAGATGATGTTTAGACGTGTTAACAATAAAAAGGAGCAGCTAACGGATGGATGCAAGACTTAGAAACAATCTCATCAGTTCAATAGGACCTGGATGAAATCCTTCCACTTTTTCCTCAGTGGCAAATGCTCCCAGGATGCAGGAGAATAGGTAGAAGGCAGGATTGATGGAGTCCATATGTAGAGTCTATCTCCCCTCTATTCTAATCCTTGTTTGATTTCTGAGTAATCAGCACCATAGTTAGTCAGAGGAACTCTCTACATTACTTCACATTGATTAATTTTGGGGGGGAGGGAGGAGAAATGCAGGGTCTATGTGCCTTCCAATGGAGGAAATCAGTGAGGGGAGTCCCAGTGGGCCCACCGCTATGCAGATCCACCAGCCATTACCTTACACACAGAAAGGGTGTGAAACAGTTAAATATCCGTTAATTGAATAGTCGAGTAATCTCATGAATTCTTATCGGTTACTCAACTATTCTATAGTCCCCAGGGGTGTGGCCGACAGCCGGTGTGCTCCAGCCTCACTCCCGAGGAGCCCCTGCCACTCTGCACTGCTGCCTCTGTATCAGCTCTCCTCGCAGACTGGCTGACTGTCACACCATGCAGCTGCCTCTGATACAGAGACAGCAGTGCAGGGTGGCAGCCACCCCTTCTGGAGCGGGGTGATCTGAGCTCCCATACCAGGGAGCTCTCCTGCTGCCCCTCGTCTTGGATTTAAAACCGAGCAAACAAGCAGAGAAGTAAATAAGAGCTGTGGTCCCACCTCTTTTCAAAACCTACTAGCACAGGACCCGCAAATCAGAGTTTCCAACCAGGTGCAGACATTATCAAAACATTGCTCCGAGTGAAGACTCCACTTAACTGCAAACAAGGTAAAATGTACAATAAGGCAGTGATTGCAATTATAATCCTGGGTAATCTCCCATAGAATTCTGGTGGTACAGGAGTTTTGACTGCATTAGGGCTGAAGGATTGGGCCTTCAGACAGTGCTAAAACTGAAAAGAACTTATTTATGCTGTTAAGTCATCAGTTTCATGTATCAAGTCTGGGGTTTGATGTGACAGTTGAAAACTCCAAGCTTCTATTAAGAACCATACATTACAGCTGCAGCCTAGACATTTTTTATTAGTGACTGGGTGGACTGAATAAAATCTCTGAAGATTTCACAACGTAATGATTAGCCCCCAAAAATAAAACCCAACAATTACAAAAGGGACCGTGGCTTGTCTAATTGTTAATATTTAGCATGGGTTCTTTTAAGAGAGACCTATGTAAGCCTCAAGTTTTGCAGGCCAGTTAGGCAAAGCCCTGAGTGAGGAGCTGCACAAAGCCATACATCCCTACGGGTAACATGGGGCACCAAGCATACCTCAAAAGTAATATCCTACCTCCTGCATGTCTGATAGGTGCACAGTCTGCAGTGTGGAGGGGGTTTCATGGCTGTAACACTGCCCATTTGAGAGGGATGTGAGCTGTCACAGATAAAGAGAGAGCACATTACCTGCATTCCGCTGAGCTTGGAGTCTGGGATGGTCTCTTGTCCCTTGTTATTGGCACCAGAACCTCTTCCATTCTTAGTAAGGGCTAGGAACAATCCACCCTCTACACATTTACATACCATTTTATATCTGATCAAACAAGCGCTTACTGAAAAATCAATGTGGTGCTTTCTAAAGTCAAGCTGCAAACAAGTCTCCTATAGCTATGAAATGTAGATTGGGCTGCTTGCTAGTGTAATAGTGACTTTTTTCAAAATAAAGTTAAGAAATGGGTGTTGTAAATTCAAAGTGAGAATTAAAAGGCAGGACAGATACTGCTAAAAACAGATGAATCCAGCCACTTCAGTTATATAACAGAGAGAGTGTGAAGATGTATAAAGGGGGAATGGAACTCCTAAAATTAATTACTACAGGTTATAAATCATAACATAACCCCATTGATGGTTTAGCCTCATGATAGCATTCCTCTACCAGAAAGCTAGGCTCAATTCCTGGGGCCTGATTCTTTGATTCCCTCCATCTTGCAAAGTCACCAGCACAAAGTAGGTGTAAAAACACTAAATCAGATGATCACATTTTCATGTAAGGGCAAACGGCTGCACAAGGTGCAAGGGAATGGGGAACAGGGTACCTGGTTTCTTTTTCCCTGGGATGATAAGGAGTGAGTGTGTCATGGAGACAGCACACTCAGCCCATACTGGCCTCTTCCAGTAGCCCTTCCATAAGCAGGACTCCCAATAGCATCAAATCCATGCTACAAGACTGGGTATAGGAAGGAGTAAGAGTTCAACAGCAATCTGTACTGATGGACTTATGAAATGTTGCCAGTTTCTCCATAGTTGCAAGAACACGGGTTGTTCTATTTACAGACTTTTAAAGGTGTGGAAAGAGGATTGGGATGGAAAAAGTGGGGGTGTTTGTGTGTCTGACAGAATTATATGAAGTAAAAAACCCCAAGAAAGTGCAGCTACTCCACGACTTGGGACCATTACATCCTGTCTTTGCAATGCACACTTAAGGATTCCTTTATACGGAGGATGTCCTCAATCACGTCAGGAATATATGAGTCTATCATGTCACAACAAGTTAGTGACTGTCTTAGCCTGAATTTTAGGATATGAATTCAACAATTTAGTCCAACTGAGGACTTAGCACTTGGATCTCATTCAAACTAGCAAGAAACCAACTCACAGAGAAGTTATAAATCGTTGACATTTCGGCCATACCAGCTGTCTTTTGAATGTCAAGAGCCACAATACCTGATACTGTTTGCTACTTTCCCCTTTGTTATTTTCATTTTTGCTCAAGTTAATGATGATTTTATTTTTAAAAGCACCTTCCTTTTAGCTACACTAAGATCTTCAGAGTTGCAGTTATTGGAACATGACCCTTGAGAATACTCAATGCCAGTGATAAATCATTCTCAGAAAGCAGCCCCGCAATAGATGCACCCTGAGGTCCTAATTTTGTGCATGCCAAAAGTATGTACATCCACAAGAGCAAGAGAGAACTGCAATCTGGTGTGCTGCCTGGGAGCATGCCAAATTGCATAAAAGGTACAGGCCTTTTCCCATTCAGTACCACTCTGCACATCGCTAGCAAGACTAATGCACAGCCGGTATTCTTTTTGGACGCGTAAGTTAGAAAAGGAGCAGAGACACACTGGTGACAGAGCATGGTCAACCAGAGATGACGCACAACTTCATCATCTAGAAATGGCTCTGTGGGATGGCCAGGAAGTATCAAGTTCTTCCAACTGGAGACTGACTGTCTTTACACAGTAAGATTTTACTGCAAATATCCAGGCCATGCCGAGACACCCAAATGACCCTAGCAGTCATCTGACCCAAAGATGCAGACTAGAGATGTAATGGAATAGTGGATTAACTGATAAGCAAAAGCTTATAGGTTAATGCTCTAGACAACATTCATTCCCCCCCATCCCTCCACTTTTTGCCAGTAAAATTTTTAGCAGGTTGGCCAGCAGCCCAGCTCAGTCCCGGCTTGCACTGGGTCCTGGACCTACCCCCGCTGCAGCTCTGCATTTAAACTGTAGTAAGAGCCAGATGGGCAGGCAGCCTGGCTCAGTTCTGGCTTGTGCTGGGTCCGGGTGCTCAGACCCCTTCCTCACCAGACAGGCGCTTCCCAGGAACTATAGAATAGTCGACTAACCGATAAGAATTCATGAGGTTAATCTACTATTCAATTAACCAATATTTAACATCCTTAATGCAGAGCAGTCTGACACCAGGCCTTTTCAAGGCTATGCTAGTCTCTCACCCAAAGGTGGAACACACAGCAACACCCACAGCCACATGTCTCCAGTCTATTTGTAGTGCTCATCAGACTTACACTAGTGGAAACAACTACAGCCAAGAAGGAAACTAAAATGGGTCAGCACAGACACAGGCTGAGGTTAGACACAGGGAGCAGAACACTTTGTCCAGCACCTCTTGATGAAGAAAGTGGAGGTAAAAATAGAGAAAATGGCACGTGACATTATACCAAACAGTGTTGCATCCAGTGATCCAATCTAGGTGGCCAGCCTGTTATGCATAGATTTAATTCAGTGAAATCGGTGTTTGTTCCCCCACCCTTCTCCCCCACCATGCACACACCTATGTTTGACTTCCACAGCCTTTCACCATTTTCTATACTGAAGTGTAAAGGTATCAGCAGTACCTATTATTCCCACTGATCTTATTTGTATCTCTCAGGGCGCTAACTCCTGACTTTCTGATCTTTGTTATATTGGGGTAGCTCTCAATTTACACCAGCATCATGGAGCAGAATCTGACACTGTACTCAATAGGTAACTTTCTTTCCTCCAGAATAGCCTGAAACAAATATAATCAGGAGAAAACCAAACTCGTGAAACAGAGCTATAACCTGATATTGGTGAGTAAAGACAACGAGTGGAGAGAGACCTCAGGTTTCCAGACATGAACAGAGGTCAGACTGAACCAAATCCCAGGTCTGAGTGCCGAGCTCTTGCAAACTCTGTGAAAGTTTGGCTCTAGAAACAAATTTTATTCCACAGAGGGATATCTAGAAATGAGCTTGCAATGCAACACGGCAATAAAAACAGCCAATTCAAATTGCAGCCACCAGTCACCGATAATCATCCCTCTCTAGCTTTCTCTACCTGGAATATAGCATTCAGTACAGAGCACTGAATTCTGTGAAAGACTTTGACAAATAGGAGGCAGTTCAGAGAAAGATTAAAAGAACTAAATATGCATTGCTTGGCTCACAGATGACAAAGGGGGAAACATGATAACAGTCTATAAATATTTGAAGAGTATAAACATCAAGGAGGAAGAGGAATTGTTTAAGGTGCGATACAGGCAGAGCACATAATCCAATAAAATTAAGAACAGAAAAACTGAACTTTCTGACAGACTGGGAAATACTCTTCCTAAACGAGGTGTGGAAGTCCCAGTGTTTAGGGCATTTAAATGTAGACTAATATAAGAAAGTATACACCAGGAGCAATCCTGTATCAGCAGGAAGATGGATAGGATCATAAGTAGGTATTTTCTATCTGCTCCTTCTATGACTAACAGCTGCCAGAACAGCACCTCACTTAAATGGACAAGCATCTTGCTCAATGACTGGTAGATGCCTTTGCTATACATGAGCAACTGCTTGTACCAAATCCCAAAGCCACAGCAACTCTCTCCACTTGTTTGGAGCTGGCAGTTCCATATCAGATTCTACTCCTCAATATCCCATGTGGCACCCTATGACAGTGTATCAGTCAAAAAGTTCTATTTAACTAATTATTTTTATGCATTCTGAAATCATCTGTTGTCCACATAGTTGGATGGATGTTCCTACAGATGGATCAAAGACAAGTATCATAAAGTGCTTCCTTGCTAAACAGTAAGTCACACATTTTCATAAAAACTTTCACTACTTTTTCTCACCTCCATCCTGAAATTTGCTTAATTTTTCCAAGTATGATGATAAAGGACCCTGGACAATATCTAGGATAGCCAGCAGTGTCCTGGTCAGTCTGAGCAGCTCACTAAAACTATAAAAGCCAAAGTATATGAGATTTCGAGCCAGATGCACTACCTGTGGAGAAAGAAAAACAATGATGAAGTTAGTCTCTTCAACAACAACATCAGTGGTGTTGAACTGTACAAAACCATAATATTTTGTCCTGTCCTTTTGTCTTTCACACAGACTATGGGCCTGACTCAAGGCCCAGTGAATTCAGTGAGATTCTCTACTTTGCAGGGCTCTGGACCAGGCCCTTAATTGTCAAATGCTTTGCAGAGCTAGATAACCCAATTACTTGGTTAAATGAACGTGGAAGAGAAATCTGCATGAGATCGAGGTTGCGCTGGGGAGATATAGTTCCATCTGAGAAAAGAAATGAGAAGGAAAGTCTATGAGGCAGATAGATGCCAGAAGGCTGTTCCAGATGGCAGAAGCTGCAGTAGAGACATATCTTGAAACAGCAGTCAGACTGTGGTAAGGTAAATACAGAGTGAAGGCAGGGCTGCAAGGCCAGCGGTAGTTTAAACAAGGGCTGCAATAAATGTCCTTTCACTTGATTCTAGAAGACTCAGTCCTATGTAACCTTTCTTCTGTCTGGTGTTCTGAACCATAATAGAGGACAAACTTATGTGGTGAAACACATTTTCTTTATTATTATCATATCTTACATAAAATACAGCATCTTTCATCCCAACAATCTCAAACCTCTTAACACACACAGAAATCACTTCATTTTCCACTGAAATGCAGCCACCTCTGGTGTGGTGAGCAAATGCAGATGCCTAACAGCGCATAGCACCAATACAGTATGTCAAGAACAAAAGTGGGAAGCAAAAAAGAGAGTGAAATTAAGGAAGCGGGTATTAAGTTTTAAATATCATTCTGTAATAGAATGCAACCTCAGTACTATGAACACCAAAGTTACGAATCAACCACACACCTCATTTGGAACAGGAAGCATGCAATCTGTCAGCATCAGAGACCAAAAAAAGCAAGTATTGGAACAGCACAGTTTGGTGTTAAACATAAATTACTAAAAATAAAGAGAAAGTTTAAAAAGAGATTTGACAAGTAAGGGTACGTCTACACTGCATGGCTATTTCGGGATATCGGAGGTATGCCGAAATAGCTACCCCACGTCTACACAAGCCACCTGTTATTTCGAAATACTTTTCGAAATAATGGGCATGCTATTTCACCATCCCGGTAAGCCTCGTTGCACAAGGGTTAAGGGATGTCTCGAAATAGCATGCTATTTCGAAATTTGGTGCTGTGTAGATGTGCCAAATTCCAAAATAAGCTATTTTGAAATAGATTCAAAATTTTAGACGCAATTTGTGTAGCACAAATTGCTTATCTTATTTCAAGTTTAAGGTGCTGTGTAGACGCACCCTAAGGCAAATGGTTCTGTGCTTGTTTCATTCAAATTAAGATTGTTTTTCTTCTGCATAAGAAAGTTTCAAAGCTGTACTAAGTCAATGTTTAGTTGTAAATTTTTGAAAGAACCATCATAATGTTTTGTTCAGAGCTACAAACATGACAGTTACAAATACTCTACATTCCCGAGGTGTTTGTAACTATGAGGTTCTACTGTATAACTAATTAAATAGATTCTTAAATGAGAATTTTTTTTCCAAAAGAAAACCTGGTTAATAGGGCTAACAGTTATGTCTACTGCTTCACTGTTTGATTCATGGAGTACAATAAATTGACCAAGATAACTGAAAAGTACCTCAAATGTAAGTTTGTTTTTCTCTTTGTCCCCAAAAGGAAATGGCTGATTTACAACTTCTCTCAAGTAGTCTTCTACAAATTCCATAGTCAAAGCAAATTTCCTCTTCATGTCATTTCTCGAGGAGTCTGTGAAAGAATCATACCTACCAGGCAAAACAGAGAGAAGCAAAAGTAACCTCTTTCACTTATATGTTGAGATGTAATATAAAAAATAATGACATCTCAGTCACTCGTGATACCTTATTTTAAGATCTTTTGTACAGAAAAGGGCTAGATTGCAGTTAGTCCTGCATGTGTGCACCCCGTGGCATCTTGCCCAAAAGGCTATCTTCTGTCCACTTGTACTAGAAGTTGGGGTTGGGGAGAGCTCAACAACAGAGGTGATAGGAGAAAAGATGGTAAGAAGTTAAGTCCATGATCAACTCCTTCCCCACCTTCCTTTTATTTGTGTGCACAAAAGCTCCAAAAGAAATGAGCTGATCAGGAGGGGGAACACTCGCTGCAAACTAGGAAAGAAGGCAGCGGTGTTTGTGGCACATGTCCCTCAGAACTACTGTGTCTGCCATAGGCTATGTCTACATTACGGAGTTTTTTTTAACTCCGCCACGTCCAGGGAACTCATCTGCGCAGCCGAAATTTTTTTCGGAAGAGCAGACGCACTCTTTCAAATGCCCTGTACTCCTCATTTTATGAGGACTAAGGGCTCTTCCCAAAAAGGAGGTTTTTCCGACATTTGGCCCCGTGTAGACAGGCCAAATATCGGAAAAGCCTCTTCCAAAAAAAAAACCAGAAAAAGGTACGCAAATTGTGAAGCGCATTTTGCGTACCTTTTTCCGAAAAAAAACCCCAGCAGTGTAGACATAGCCTCAGACACAAAGCCCCAATGCATCAAAGCAATCAAGCAGACAAGCTATCCCCATTGAAGTGAATGGGACTCCTCCCATACTTAAAATGAAGCATGTGCTTAAGTGCTCTCCTGGAACAAGGCCAATCCCCTAAATTGCTTCAACTGACTGTAGATTGCAGCTGTAATGGCACAATAAAGCTCTAAGTGTAAAACTAAGTTTCAGCCTTGTGAGGGTGTGATGCTTAACAGAACATAATGGCTTTGTGCTTCACCGTTCCCAGTAAAGGTCACTCCATCTCCCCTATCACAATGTATTTTAAAAACCGCACTCACAAATAAAGTGACCCTTTTACATTTCCACGATTAATAGTGCCTAATGGTTTGTGTTCTGCAGCAAAGTATCTGCTCACAATATTGCATTAAAATTTCAACCCCTTTCAATTTTATTCTGAGTAGGTTTGATCCATTGAAAATGCTTTAGGGTTTGTGAACTTACTCATGGATGGTGATCTTGGTAGGAATTTCAGTCCACAGTCTAGCATATCGAACGGGTACTACTGACTCCTGAGGATCTCTGTCAACGTGCATGTGCAGCATAAGACGGCAAAAAGAAGCCCGGAGGTCATAAGGGAGGCTTTCATCAGACATACACCGTAGGATCAAGTCCACTGAGAGCTGAGTTGAAATCTGATTTATGGCTAGATACTGACGGTCCAGGCACATCCTTGCAAAGAGGTTTAATTGGTACCTGAAGGTAATAAAAATAAATGGCATATTTTCAGGGGGGACTTTAGGTTTCTTTGAATGGCACAGAGCAAAATACCTGAGAATATACTCTCAGGAGCCTGATCTATGCCATTCCCAATATAATTATACCACCCCTTTGTTAGCAAAGACACCCACTTGCCATTACAAACCCTACTATTAATCTCCTGTGCCCATTGATTTTTATACTGAACTAACACTAGAGTTCAAAGGAAGTCCCTTGCACAGAACAGCGGTGGGATGAAACCCTTGAGCTATTCATTTTCAATACATTAAGACTTTGTTTCATGCCCCCACCTTCCCGGATCTGGAAGTGCTGATGGTGCTCATTTTTTAGTGTTCCCAGACAACCGCTCAGAGCACAGCTTGTCTGAAAGAGTATCCTAAAAGGAGCTGTTGTGCTATCGCACCTGCTAGGAAAGGGAGGAGATAAAATCACAGCATTCTGAGAGCACACAGGAATATGTCAAAAGCATATATGCTTCACCACACTCTCTGGAAAATATTGGATAGATTGTGATCCTGCTTCTTTCCACAATTTTTAACAACTTAGATCCAGTTTTTGAACGTGCTAATGAGCTTGCTTCTAATTTAAGACAATAGCTATTGATTTCAATAGCTCCCCGAATAGTGAAATTGTTTTACCTGTAATAGGTGAGCACTTCGAGATCAGCCTTTGTGCCTTCCTTAGCCTCCTGGGCCAGATGCCTGATAGCTTTGCCATGTGGTTCCTTATTGCTGTCAATCCAGTAGAGCCAGACCTCTTCCTCATCAATATCGTCTGGGATGATGGAGCATTCCAAGGGATTGTCTATTTGCATTGAAACCAGCCTTCAAAAAATAACACATAAGCCCTCTCACAAATGTGGCAAGAAAAGCAATGTAATAATGACAAGTATGTTTCGATTACAGTGCTTACTTGGTTTGGATAAGAATGTCAGCATTTCCTGGACTCAGCATAAATTTACAGATGAGTTCTTGAGTTACTGGTATGGCAGTTGTATTAGAAACACACAGGTCTGATAGATAATCCAAGAATCTGGACAGGAAAAAAACCAGTACAACAAAATATTACACAGAAGCATCCCAAAGGAAATCTGTTCAGCTGCCTATCTCAAGCACTCTAGAATGAGAAAAACCTTCCTGAAAAATATTTTATTTTTCAGGTGGGAATCACATACCCTTATGAATGCTGAAGAAGTGTGACGGGGCGTTCCCGCCCCACACTGAGCAGGAGGGGGTTAAGAAGGCTCCACCCACTGAGTCTCACTGGGCATGCCCAAGCTGCTCTGCTATAAAAGAGAGCAGCCCAGTTCAGCTGGGGCTGGCAGCCGGAGGGAGAGGATGTACCTTGCCAGCTCCAGGCAAACCACAGAGATTACCCAAATGCTGAAGCATTATCACAAAGGCTGGAAGCCAGATGTGTCTAGAGCCCTCACCGGTTCCAGAAACCAGCAGAAGCAGCCAGATCCCAGACAAAGGAGGGGAGGTGAAGTTTCATCCAGATGCCCAGTAGGTTGCATCACACTCCTCCCTCCCAAGACGAGGGAGGCAATTTACTGTCGGGGACCATGGAAGGCACTGTCCCATGAATATGGACAAATTATAGACTGTGAACATTGAGTCACACTACCCCAATGAAGAGGGGTGAGTTGTTGATTGGGACTGTTGAATTGTAATGCCCTGCAAACAGGGGCAAGGTATAGACCAGGAGTGGGCAAAAGGGACTCCGTGGGCAGGATCCGGCTCGCTAAGTGGGTTGATCCAGCCCGCGGAGGCTCTGCCGCTCTCCTGCCCCCAGACCAATTCGGACCTGGGGGTAGGGGAAGCGCATGAAGTTTCCTCTGCCCTGGCAGGAGCACATAGCACTTTGAAGTGCCGCATACTCCTAGCAGGGCAGGAGACTTCATGCGCTCCTCTGCCCCCAAGCTCTGATTGACCTGGGGGTGGGGGAGCATGCAAAGCCTCTTCCCACCCTGCCTGGGACATGGGTGCTTAGTGGAAAGGGGGGGAAAGGGGCTCCCCCACCCCCAGACCATGATTGGAGTGGGGGCAGGGAAGCCCAGAAGCATCCTGGCCCCGCCCCCTTCTGGGGGCGGCCCGGGGCCACTTCAAAAAAAATTTGCCCACGCCTGGTATAGACTCTAACCATTGGGTCATGTTGCCCCACAAGAAGGGGCAAGTTATAGATTGGGACTATTTGCTGGGCAGCACAGTTCAATAGGGGCAAGTTAGAGACTCTGACCGTTGGGTCACCCTGCTAGGAAATTCTGGGGGACATTTCACATGATTAAGGCCTGCCTCACAGCACTATCTGCTAATAGTGGCTTTTCTGAACTGTTCTGTAAGACGTATTTTTAAAGCAGAACTTATTTTTGCACTAAAGGTTTACACATAAGTGAAGTTGCTGTATTCAAACAATGAATTTAGTCAGTCAATCAAATTAAGACTCTTCCTCTTACAAATAATGATATAAGATATTAAACTAGGTCAATAAGACCCTTAATAAGGAACAACCACCTTCTAACAATGACCCAAGAAATTGGCTCAGTACCAAAATGGCAGCCCTTTCTAATACTGACCAAGAATAACATCACTTAGCTTGGGAGATGCAATGAGAACAGAGCTGCAGGTGATATGCAGAATAATTCTAATGCTGCAATACAACAGCTTACAGCAGTACTATAAGTTACTCCCCATAAAAGTAATTTGACCCTCAACACATGGCTTTAAACACATTTGCATTATTACTGTGTATTTACAATTGGAAGTCTAATAAAAAATAAGACACTTTTTTTCAATCAGACAATTCACGGAGTTTATATTCGTACAGAAAATGGCAGTGAAAGCAGCAAGAGTTGCAGGAATTTCTGTTCTCTCCACTGTAACAATTTATACACAAGGTGGGTCATGGCTTAGTTTTCGTCTGCCAGGAGGAAGAAAAATGTAAGGCATAAAAGAAAGATAACGAAACAGTAAATAGCAGGCAGATTCACAGATAAAAAGTATCAATACAGAAGAAGAAAGGTATGTGGACTGCTTCAAACCTTGGTTCTCTATTTCTCCTGAGTAAGTTAACAAACGTCTCTATTTCTTTAGATGTGATGTGTTTCTCAAGTAGTTTTCTGTTGTTGTGCAACAAAGCTGTGATAGTGTCTTCTGCCAGGATATCATAGCCTATCTGGGACTGCATGATGCAGAAGTTCTTAGCAATATATTCCTGAAAAATAAAAAAGCCTCAGAATGATCTGTTCAATAGCCTGTAAGAAGCAGTAACTCTTTTAGGATCAGCTCAATTGATTCTCCAAACTAATTCTCACCACACATCTTACGAGTGGAATACCATGACGTGAATCTGGGATCACTGAATCATGTCCTCAAAGAAAAAAAAATCACTTGTCTTAAGGGTAGCCACAATCTTCTCCCCTCCCCTAAAAAACCACACATATAAAATAAATGGAAAAGGTGGCATTTACTTTATTTTTGAAGGAATATTCTTGTTTTTATAGACAAGAAATATTTTGGAAGGCTGTAGAAAGGCATCACCCAAGTCAGACACATCATTTCAACACCTTATTTTGAGCCCCCCTCTCCTGGCCCATGCCTGCAAAGTCTATGACCCAGTCTCCACTCTAGTTCATAGAAGTGTTGTTGGACTGAGTGGGTCTGAACTTTCTCCCACTCAAAGGACACCCGGTGGGGGCAGGTTGAGCAGCTTGACTGAACCAGTTCTGCTTCTGAGACCACTATTACTCTTTGCTTCACAAATCTGGCAAAAAAATCAAGAATTCAAAAAAATCAGTACAACTTTCCCACTTTCTAGTCTGAAATCCAAGAGCATATTTATAGTGATACAGCAGAAACCCACAAACTGGGAGTTCCATTCTCATGCTTCAACCTGTGGAGCTTATAAACAGGAAAAAATGGCATGGAGCATGTGCCGAGAAAAACAACATTTCAAAGCTGATCACTGGTCTCCTGTAAAAATTCCTAAACAACAAAAATACCCTTGTTCAGCCTAAGTCGTCACTACTTTAATGATTGATTTCCTATACACGAATGCACACGAGTGCATTACACGAGTGGTTTCACTGGTATTTGGATTCCCATTGTATTAAGTACAAAGGGCAGGGGCAGGCCCAGAGTATACAATTATGTAACAATTTTAGGGGAAAACAATTTTAGCTACAACTGACCTGGTTTTTCCTATAATCCTGCTGGGAATGTCTGATGACTCTGTAACATAGTCTTAACATGTATTTGTAGGGAGCATATCTCTGGTCTCCTAGATCTTCAAGTCTCAGCATTGATCCCTCTCCTCCTTTGTCCTTAAACGGAGCTTTGAGGATCCCAAATATCTGTTCAGAATCAAAATCACAGAGGGTGAGAACAAACAAAACCAAGATTTCTGGTCGACAGTAGCTGGCCATTTCTATGCAAATTCATATTAAAAAAGAAATTACAGGAGTGCCTTAAAACAAGTTAAGAAAAAGGACACACCACTCTTTCTAGCTATATAGGACTGAATGTGGAATACTGACAATCCCAGACATTAAAAACTGTGCTTTAACATGACACTGTTCCATGGACCTACACAGCACAGAAAAAATCACTACAAATAATTCTGGATCAATTTACAGTCAAAGGGGAAGAACATTCTGTCATTCTTCTTTTCCATCCTCTTCCCCATTGTTTATTCAAGAAGCTACTTACATAGCATATTAAGTCCAATTCACATATGCACAGACCTTATCCTTCCAGCTCCATGAGAATGCAGAGATTCACAAGATGGACTCATTTACAGTACTGGGGACTCGAGTACCACATTTGTTTCAATTTAAGCAAGACTTACTCTCTCATAGCCATGTAATGCAGTGAGATTACACAGGCATAACTGAGAACAAACTATAGTCATTTATATTCAACAGTCTCCTCATTATTGGTTTTCTTTTTCATTTAGACAATAGGTGAGACCTGTGTGGCTAATTTCACACCTATGAATCCAAAGGATGAAGTAGCCTCTTTAAACAAACAACCGTCTTCCTTCAGTAGCTTCCCCACATGCACATATATAAACAAATGGATAATATCCAAAACATACCTGGGCCAATATATTTTGTTCCCTCATTAGTTTTTGTCTTTCCCGGTTTGGCTTGGTGATCAACACATCCAGAACTTCCTGTCCATTATTAGGCACATCAGCAACAAAGAAAATGAGATCTTCTAACAGTTTGGTTACAAACCTAGAATGGGAAGAGGAATCATTGCTATACAGGTCAAACCTAGAACCAGTAAAGAAATCCTCACTATACAGTTCCACATTTACTAGGATTTATTTTTTAACAATCCACACATCTTATGACAGGTTTTTTGTGGTACAATGGAACCTCAATCACTGCAAAGCCAAGCCTGACACGTGCTTAAGGATTCAAGACCTTGCATCAGCAGAGGCCTAAATCCATCCCAACGATGTTGACCAAAGTATTCAACAACCACAACAAAACCGAAAGCAAGTTCAACTGATGGGCAGTATTCCAGAACAAGTAATTACTCAATACACCAGCAACACCAGCAAGGTATTTTCACTCGCAGCCTTGCTAAATTTTTTCAGGTAACCACTAAGAACTTTAGGAAGGATGCACTGCAGACAGTGAAGAACATGCAAGCATCCCCCTTCTATTCTGCACCCCCTACTGACCAAGCAGATATTAAAGGAAGGGGAAGAAAGATTTGAAAGACCACATCTTGCACTCCCTGCTAAGGGAAAGGGGAATTGGTACAGAGCACCAAAAGAGGAGACAGAAGGGTCCCATCCATCGGAAGGTTTGGAGCTGCTGCCCCAGACATCTCACTCTGAAGGGCCCCATGGCAGCTGCCTCAACTGTTCTATAGATGGAACCCACAGGGCCCAGAAGAACCTGGGGAATAACCTGGGGAGCCTGGCATGGAGCAGCAGGGGTCACGCCCCCACACTCACAGTGGCGACAGAATCCAGCGCGACCTGGGTACCAGCTCTGCTTCGACCTCCTGCCCCTACTCAGCCCTCTAGGCTCGGCTTCACCGTGACAGCAGGAAGCAGAGCACCGTGGCGCTGGCCCCAGAGCACTCCACTTCCCACTGCTGCAGTGAAGCGGAGTTCAGCAGGCTGGACAAGGGTGGTGGGGCATAGTGGAGGAGGCTGCTGGGTCACTCTGCTGCCATGGTGGGGGGGCCCACAACCTCTGCTGCCACCCCACACTAGGCCCCCCTGGTAATCTCCTGGCTCATGTCACTCAGGGGAGGGGATTTCAAGGAAGGTACAGAGCGAGGGCAGGAAGGATTGGGGTAGGGTGGAGCAGGGGTGGAGGCAGGGCCCCAGGTCCCTCCCCCACTCCCGGGATGGTCGTGAGGGGAGCGGTACTTCTAATACAGGTTGGACCTTGTTGCTCTGACACCCTTGAGACCTGACTGGTCCCAAACGAGGGGATTTGCCAGACCAGGGAAGGTGTCCCCCCCCCCCCAGCTTTTCTGGCACTGGGTTAGGGCCCCAGTCCCCTGAGGTTCTCTAGATGCTGCCAGCTCTGCTCTGCTACAGCCAGGGTGGAGCACCATGGCTGAAGCTCCACAGCTGGGGCTGGAGCTGCACATCCACCTCGCTCCACAACCAGGGCTGGAGCTGTGCAGCCAGGGCAGAGCCCAGCAGCCGCCTGGCTCTGCAGCAAGTGCTGGAGCTGCGCAGCCAAAGCGGGGTGGAGAGCTGGGGCCGGAGCTCCCTGACCACTGTTGGGGCTGGAGCACCATGGCCATTGCTGGGGCCAAAATTCCCTGCTGTGCCGCCCATTTCACCCTTACACACATATACTGGGTTGCCGGTGCCCCCCAATGCGATCCTGCCCCACCACCAGACCTCTCTTTTCCTGGGCTCTGTGGTCCAGGAACATCCATGGTCCATGCCGGATCACAGAGGCTGCCAGACCAGGAAGCCCTGGCTAAGGGAAGTACAACCTGTACTGGAAAATGGCATCTCCATCCTGGAGGAGACAGACAGAAATTCTAAGTTATACATCCATATAGCAAAACCTATATAGATGGAACTTCCCATTTCTAATTGAATAGGCCCAACTTTACTAAATAGCTCTGAAAAGGGCTACAGGCTCCCCAGGAGCACCTCTGCAAAAAGCCAACAAAATCCTATGAGGGCTCAGTAACTGAAACTTGGTGTTTGTGACCAGCTCACAAGGAAAGGAGAGAAAAGAAAAATATAAGTTTTCAACAAGGAGTAGGTTGTGCCTGCAATTAAACCCACTTCCCCCAAACTGTCAGATGAATTTGGCCTAATACATATACCCTAGGCCCAGGTTTCTAAACTGTAGGTCTAAGGACATGTGAATCTTCAGCTGGGATTTAAAAAAGAGAGAAAGAGAGAGAGAGCTTAGAAGATTTAAGCACAGAACTTCCATCACTCTCAAGATGAACCATAGGCTAAACCTCCTAGCCCACCTTGAAAATCTCAGCCCATATGCAGACCTCAAGGAATACATCAATCTGTTTGGAACCTGGCGTCAGTAGAATAACGCTGACAGTACATGCGTGCTCCCCAAGCAGCACAAAGTGAAGGATGTGGATGTAAGGCTGAGCAACTAGTTTGGTGTTGGCAGGATCCCTACCTCTATAGGTCAAGGACGGGAAGGGAAGAATGAGGACTGCTACTCTTTCACAAGAAATCACACACACACAAATAATGCCCACTATCAAACCACTATGAAATATTTCCAGCATTATATCCCATCAGTAGCCCCACTACTCGATGATGATGGCGAAGTCTCGTGGCCACAAGGCTAATAGTGTTACGTCACACCCTGGTTACTTTGTGCATCAGGGAACAGAGCCAGAGAAGAAGTGCCTATCAGCTTTTTAAGTACCCATGCCTAGGCCATTATGCCTTACTTTGTTAGGATAAATCTAACTACCTAATCTTGAACCTTCTGTTCTATTTATTCTTCACAAAAACCTCTTCATTCAATAGTTGACACAAGCTTAAATTTGATCACAAAAATTAACATTAAGTTCCTTTCACCCCCTCCTTCTTCTTCGTCTATCTTAGATCATCTTAAAGCCCATTATCATGGTATCTGAGCACTTCATGCTCATTAATGCATCCATCCTCACAAGCCTCCTGTGAGATAGGGTTATGCTGCTGTCCCCATTACACCAACAGAGATCTGGGCCACAGGAGAGACCCAGGGACTTGTTTCGGTCACAGAAGGAGCCTGTGGCACAACCAGTCTCAGATCCCTGGCTAGTACCCTAACCGTCTTCCTCACTTGCCTTCTGACCGAGCTAGCTAGATTTTACCAGTGCGTCCATTTGTGTGGTATTTGGGTACCAACATATTCATATTTTTTATAGGGTAGTGATTAGGGGCGGGGGACCCACCATTTACTGACCTCCTTTCATTTTGTGTTATTGTTCCATTCTCCAGCTTTTTAACAGTGGATGCTAAAACTTTGTTGGCATCATTGGCAAAATCCAAGTCTCTGACCTCAGATAGGGGAACTGACACGATGGCAAAAGCTTCCTTGTCTTCTTTTGTTTGGCAAGTCCCAATCTGAAACAGTAAATTCTTTGTTAAACAGTTCTTTTTAATTTCACTTAATTTTGGTGAGCAATCCTCAGACTTCCTCTTTATTATGACTGATCTTAATCATCCAAGAAATTAAATCATTCACAGCCGATGATAGGGATGATTTTGGAAAGCTAGTTGATTTGTATCAATATTTACCTTCAACATCACTGGCCTCTCTTCCTCAGTATCGATAGGAATACTAGTGCTGGTCACCCAAGTATTAGTGCATAGGTGCCTCAACCGGACATAAGAGTTCCTAAAGACAAGCACAGGAAAATGAGATGTCTGGAGAAAAAGTGACAGAAGCTACACACTTCATTTTTGTGCAGAACATTGAGAGAGAATGTGAAGGAGCGGACACAAACTTTCAGCAAGGTCAGGGTTTGGTTGTGCCAGGACAAAGAGATGTGCATGGAATGTGATTAGTTCTCATCAAATGGAAAGAAAAGGCTGTGATAGCAGGGACAGTTGTACTCCAGAATGACCACTGAGGAGCAGCAAGCACCACCGCCCTTGGGAGCAGCAAACAGGTTGCATGACCCCAGGGAGAAGCTGGCAGGAAGGCCATGAAGCCACTGCCACCCCACGGAGCAGCCTCTGGTCACCTCTACCCCATTCCCTTAGCCCCTCACACCTCCCACCCCGTCTGACTCCTGCACCCCCTTCCTTGGTTACCTCCTCACCCCCAACCTTGACTTCTGTGCCCCTCACACCCTCAGCTTCCTACGCTGAGCCCCCCACACTTTGTCCTGACTCCTACACTCCCCACAGCTTGAGCCCACTGCCCTGAGAGGACCTGAACAATGCTGGGTAAGTCTTCTAATAATTCCATAAATTTCAAAGTATGAAAAAACATGTTTTGTTTTTTATGTGAACAGTCTTCTGCAGAAATGACTGTTCAAATAAACAGCAACACATTAACAGTCTAATCTAATAGCTGGATCCTGCAAACACTTGCTCACATAAGTAAGCTAGACTTCAGTAAGATTGCTCACATGAGCAATGACTTACAATATCAGTCATAAGCTGAGACTCAAGTGCACAAACAGCATAAGTTAGATTATTTTTTAATTCTTTCTGTTTGCGGTAGTGTTAGGAACTAGAGATGAGCAATTAATGCAAAAAATTGTCAGTGATTATTCATTCTACTTTTTTATATTAATTTACTTTGGCCAAGTTTGCAGTCTTCCTTTTTGTGTTCACAGTCTGTAAATATTCATGCAAGTGAATTGTGCTAGGGAAAATGAGCACATAAAACAAATTTCAAAGCTGCATACACAAATATCATCACAAGCCACGCTTTAAACTGACACAGGAGAATTTGCCCCCAAATGACTTCATGTTCATTCAATCACAGAACTGAAAAAAACACTCACCTTGTAACTTATCTGACCCAATGCAATTAAGTGACATTGCTCAGATCTCAAATACTGGTAATTCATTCCTGAGGTAAGATCTTAAACTATTTATCCAAGGTATTTGAACAACAAAGACACTCCCAAGAAAGTGATCTGCATTGGCAATACATGCATGAAAAAGAAGGCAAAATTCACAGCCAAAGGACTCCTCAGATTTAGTAACAGTACATTTTTTTTCAAATATCGGGTCTAATCCTATTCTCCATTACACATGTGCAAATTTACCCCACTGTTCCCGTACCTTCACAATCTCCCTTCTAAGAGTCACTTGTTTTATTCTTATAATTATTTTATCCCATCACAGCAGCAGGATCATGTTTTATACATCTCTTGTTCATCTATAAATGCGCCTCGATTTCAACTGGAGAATAACAGTAGAATATGTTTGATTTTTCTACTTTACTCGCCAGCATAATGCTAGAGAGAAAACCTTGTCAATGCGGCATTTATTTATTTTTATTTTTTTACCTTGGAACCAGGCAATCAGCTCTCTGAAGAGTGGTGGCATCTAGTTCAAAGAGAGATGCGATGTCATTTCCATGTGGTACAGAGACCAAAGTATACATAATCTTCTCCCCTGCCTGGCGTTTCTTCTTTGAAGCAGGAAGGTCACCGTCTCTCTGTTGATTAGGCACAAGGGTTATTTGCTTGCACTGGGCCCTATTATAAATTCTCCAATTATCTTGTGGACAAGTGATGCATCCGGATTTTGCTTTTACATCCCAGTGAGGGTGTGTCAGGGCCAGCTTCGGAGCAAGTAACACAGAGGATGCAATCTGCCCCATAGACACAGGGTCTCAGACAGTCATTATAACAGAAGCAGGTCACACACTACTGAGAGACGACAATACCAGGTACACTATTACATGACACCAGCACTTCAGAAGCCTACTGTAGTTGCAGACCCTTGCCTCCTACCCAATGTAATTACACTGCACTGGTTTGCAGGGGGCAAAGATAAAAGCAAAGGAAGGATGGGGGAAAAGAAATGTATAGAAAGAAAGATTAGTTCAATTGGTGTTTAGAGTGTTCTCTTTTCCCATTAGCAGTCATAATCATAGCACTACACCTGTTAAGAGTGGCCAAGGCAGCTGCTCCGTTCACAACCTGACACTGCAAGAAGTGGTAGTGGCACAGCCAGACAGCTGGACCCTATTCAAATGCTCAGTGTAAACAGACAACATGTTAGGGCCTCCAGCCTGCCTGATGCTGAGTGTTCTCAAATCCTATTGATGCCCATAGCTAAGGCTATGTCTAGACTGAAGAGCTTTTCTGGAATACTGGAGGTTTCCCAGAAAAGTTCTGCTGCATCCAGGGAACATGTCTGCTTTTTCAGAACAGTTTCCAAAAAAGCAGACGTGTTCTTTCAGCATTCCTGTATTCCTCTCAGCGAGAGGAATAAAGGATGTTTTGAAAGAGGAGGTTTTTTCCAAAATTTGGCCTAGTATAGCCGGGCCAAATTTCGGAAAAGCCTTTTTCAGAAAAAAAATACGCAAATTGTGGTTTGCAATTTGCATATTTTTTCCAACTTTTCTCTGCAGCGTAGACACAGCCTTACAGAAACAGGCCCTAGAATCAATGGGCAGGGTCCAGCTGCCTCAATCCCCATACCCCTGCCTGTGTCTCTTCTATCCCATAACCCCAGTCCCAGCCCCAAGGGAAGGGGACGCAAACAGAAGTAATGGGCAACACAAGGTAAACATCACTGTACAATCCCCAGCAATGGAGATTTTAAGACAGACTCCCTTGGTAATCAATTCCAGAGCTTTTAACTACACTTATAGTTAACAGCTTCCCTGAATTGCCTTTGCAGCAGATTTCAATCATTACCCTGGGTTATGTACAAGATAGGGACTGTAGGTTTGCTCTTAAGTTGAATCTGTATGTAAGTCGGAACTGGCGTCCAGATTCAGCCACTGCTGAAACTGACCAGCGGCTGACTACAGGAAGCCGAGGCAGAGTTGCTCTGCCCCGGGCTTCCTGGAATCAGCCGCTGATCAGTTTCAACAGCGGCTGAATCTGGACGCCAGTTCCGACTTACATACAGATTCAACTTAAGAACCCCAGGCATCCCCAAGTCAGCTGCTGCTGAAACTGATCAGCGGCTGATTCCAGGAAGCCCAGGGCAGAGCAACTCTGCCTCGGCTTCCTGTAGTCAGCCCCTGGTCAGTTTCAGCAGCGGCTGACTTGGGGACACCTGGGGCAGAGCAGCTGGGGTGCTGCTGGGTTGCTCCAGTAGTGCCGCTCCTCGGCGCTACTGGACCAACCCAGCAGCACCCCAGCTGCTCTGTCCCAGGCATCCTGATTCAGCCGCTGCTGAAACTGACCAGCAGTGGCTGAATCAGGACGCCTGGGGCAGAGCAGCTGGGGTGCTGCCGGGTTGGTCCAGTAGTGCCGAGAGCGGCGCTGCGGGACCAACTGGCAGCGCCCCAGCTGCTCTACCACAGGCGTCCCGAGAAAAGCCTGGTCTGCTGGGGGGGGACGCACTAACTGCGTCCCTCCCCCCAGCAGGCCAGGGAGACGCAGGCAGCGGGACCGAGACACGCTGCGGTCCCGCTGCCTGGGTCCTCCGCGTCTCCCTGGTCTGCTGGGGGCCCCCCCAGCAGACCAGGGAGACGCGGAGCAAAGCCACGGAGGACCCAGGCGGCGGGACCGGCCAGATGCGCCGTGGTCCCGCGGCCCGGGTCCTCCGCGGCTTTGCTCCGCGTCTCGTTGGTCTACTGGGGGGGGTCCCCCCCAGCAGACTAGGGAGACGCGGAGCAGCTTTTCTCGCCCTGGAGGACGCGGGCGGCGGGACCACAGCGCGTCTGGGCGGTCCCGCCGCCCGCATCCTTCAGGGCAAGAAAAGCCCCTTTCGTAAGTACGGATCCGACATAAGTCGGATCCGCGTAACCCAGGGACTGCCTGTACTTCAAGACTATACATGCCCAGGTTTTTTAAGTGATGGAACTTAGGCACCTATACCCCACTACGTGCCTATCTGCACCTTTGTAAATGTGGCCCCAAATGCTAAGTTCCCAGGGCCTGGGCCTGCAAATTCTTTCTGAAAGGGGAAATCTACAGTTAACACCTCTAGCCTCATAGAAGTCAATGGGGCTTCTAGAGTGTGTAAAGATTACTATTCCAGTTAAGGATGCAGTTTCAAGCCTTTACGTTTCATATATTATCGAAGATATTCAATCCACTTCAAATTAACAATTCCTGGCACATTGTGCACACAATATATGGTGAGAAAGAACAGAGCCAAGAATGCCAAAAAAAATTAGACAGTGTGGATCCGAAATGTGATTAAGATGATTTATAGCGTGTCACTAAGCAAGGAATGTGCTAAGCAACATAAAAAGGATACACTTGTTTTGCATCCATTATTTGATAAAAACCTATGCTATGGGAGATAATCCAGGCAGTGCTTTGATTACTGACGTAGCCTGTTGATTAGCCATCACAATTAGCGAATAATTTAACTAGTTCAGATAAAATTAGCTCCCCTTCATAGCCCAGTGCAGAAGAAAATTTTCAAATGCTTGCTAAATATTCACTTCTTCTCTCAAGCCTGAGAACTCACACCTCACCCCATTACTTTAAACAAGGAAAAGAGGCCATGGGAACAAGCAGAAATCTTCCGGTAACTACACATTGCTCAGAGGCACCCAGTACCTGCTGTGTTGTCAGGGGGTTATCAATCAGTGCAGATATGGCATTTCATGCACAAGGAGCAGCCCGGAAGAAGGCATTTTATCTGGTTTGTACGAGTGAGAAATTGGCAAATAAGTAGATGAAGTGGTCATCGCTGCAATGAAAGACAAGTGAACAGGTAGGGAGGGGCAGAATTGTGAAGGGCCTTCAAAGTCAGGATACAAAGCTCAATCTAAATGCAATGAAAAGAGGGAGAGGAAGATGGGATGCAGAGAGGGTAGGGATGTGATCAGAGGGACAGGCCTGGAAGGTGATCTTACCATCCCTGTTTTAAAAGGATTGGAGGTGAGGTGGTGGTGAAATGTGTAGGGAGAAACAGAAGACAATACCGAAGATATAAAATGGCTAGAATCTGCAGCAGGCTCTGGAGAAAAGGGCGTGGACCTGAGAAAGAAACAGTGGCAGCCTGGATAAGTAAGAATATAAACAGGGGTGGTTGGAGGCACGTCCCCAGCCCTACCCCTTCTGCTGAGGCTCTGACCCCAACAGGAGACAAGCTGCCTCCCTGACCCACTCTCCCCCACGGGGAAGTGGGGCAGTGTGCCAACCACCCTCCACCACCATGCGAAGAGGAGGAAGGCAGGTGGATGCGCATGCCCCAGACTCCCCATCCCAGAGCATAAGGAATGTGGGCGTTGGATGCGCATGTCCCCAGCCTTCCCGGCCCCAGAGTATGGGGAGGGAGGAGAGCGTCAGCCCCAGCTTCCCCAGCCCTGGAGCATGGGGGGGGGGGTGGGCACTGGGAGTAGCAACATGCTGCCCCCAGAATGCCTACAGCAGGGGCCTGGCCAGCTGTTTGGGAAGGCTGTCACTTCCCCGCCTAGCATACTGGATGCCCATGATAAAGGATATTTAAAGAGTCACTAGCAGGAGTGATCCGAGTTAGCCAGACAGATGGGTAAGAGAGAGGAAATCCATGTAGCGTGCCATTCAAAAGCAGACAGTGATTGGAAAATTGAGGGAACGTAAGCATCAAATGGGGAGTAAGAAAAGCTCAACACCTTGCTAGGGTGTTTTTAGTTTGCTTGTTTGTTTTTTAAAAGTGTGGTGTGAGGTGTGAGACAAGAGAGCAGCTTCCGAGGCAGCATCTGAGGGGATCCAAGTTTCACTGAGTACAGAGCGACGGGAGGAGTGAAAGATGAGGAGGTCATGGATGGCAAGGAGTTTGTGCTCCTAACCAATGGACAACACTGTCATGCATGCAATCTGAAAAAAAGCAGCAGCACAAAACCTAGATGACATGTACATGTCAGCAAATCACACATAAATCAAATACCCTAGATAATGCAGAACATTTCATAGCTAATGGACTACCATCATTGGCACGACACATCATACTATATAGGAAGGAATTTCCTAGCCAGAGATAATATAAATCAGGCAAAAAATCAGACTCATCCTTCCCAATGCCTAGATATTTCCAAGTGCTCACTAGACTACTCTACATCACAGCCACTAGCATAGTTTGCTAGTAACTATGAGCCACCCCGGGTCTTGAGAGTTCCCACTGTTCAATTACATCCTATCTCCAGAGCCTATTATACCAGAAATTCAGAAAACCTGCATGTGGCTTTACTTATGGTGAGCCATTCATTTTAACTGCACAGAACAGTGTAAAAAATGGGACAGACCTAGAAGATCATTTCTTTCAAAATGCAAACCCACTCTCCAATTCCGATTGGTAAAGCCACCTCCTGTGGCATAGAGGCAGACAGGGATGATGCCCTATTCCTGGATGAATACCCTACAGACTTCAGTAGAAATTCAATTTAACAGCCAGATTTCTGAAAATGGCTGTTAAATCCAGCACAACAAAGGATCTCAATGTGTTAACCCGGTTTAGCAGGTTCTTCTAAAACTAGCATTTTCATACGGCAGTCATGTGACCAGAACTCTTTAGGTTAGAAGAGTTAAAAAATTCCATATGAAAAACGAGTAGAGTAAATTAATGGCCACCCTTGCGCCTGCATTTTACTGAACCCGGGCACACAGCACAGCAGTTAGCCTCCTATAACACCTTCGCTATTGACTCATTTGTGAGTCATCCCATTTTCAGCAGAGACATCACGTTGCAATTCGGTTGTTAGGAGCCAGAGACATTCTGTAAGAAACAATGTATGCGTTTTCAGAGCTGATTCAGACCTGTGTGCAACAGCAGAATAATAATAAAGTGCTGGCATCCATGTGTGTTTCTCTTTCTCTCTCTCTCTCTCACGGCGAGTGCAAAACCTCTCAAGTGGTCTGACTGCTGGCTTTACAGACGCACACAGACACTACCATTTTAAAGCTGAAGACACTCATTTTTAAATTGTGCTTTTTGGATTATTTATTACCAAATTAATTCCTAGCTGAGCCTTTGAAAATACTGCTCCACTTGTTTAAGCCAGACAACTTGCATTGCACATAATGAAATTTTAATTAAGAGTATTTTTTAAACAAGCTTGGTTGCTGGAAGCCAAAAAGAAAAAGCCTTTAGTGCCGCAGTATTTTTTTAAAAAGTCCACCTGGGAATTATGTATGAAAGAAAACACTCTGTGGGTCGGATCCTCAACTGATGTAGAGCCAAACTACACAAGCTGAGCATCTGGCCTTCTGGTCCCATAGCAGCAATGCCCTGTTTATTCAAGCAAAATGTAAATAAATATTTATCACCTCCAAGAAGTCACAACAACAGTAAATGCCAGTTAGCACTAACCCTAAGTATTTGGTATCTCAAAGGTTCATTTGTGAGAGAGGGAGGCTACCCTTCCAAAGGCAGCAGCCTTTTAAGGGGAAGTAATTAATGAATGCCAGGTTCCCAGCTGTTCCTGACATTTTCCCCAATGTTTATGGTGTCCCTGTGGATGCTGCACATTTGTGGGATTGGAAATAACAGACTTTTTTGCAGCACAATACACCAATTGTGAATTGAAATGGGAGCTATTAACATACAGCATTGAGTTTTTGATGGACTAGACATTATAATCTTCTAATCTTCAAACGCTAGAGAAGGCAGCATTTAACAAAGGCTTTTAAATTACAGGTAGGCCTTCATGTTAAACAGTCTCTTGGGATTTGGAGGGGAAAATATGTAACAAACATTGACCTATTTATTGTACGGCCAAATATTACCAAAAACTAAAACAGGGTTTGTAAACCCCTCTTTCACTAAGCAAATTTAGCAGGATATTCAAAAGAGACTACAGGTAAATTTTTAGAAAATGACCCAAATCCCATTTCAAAAGTGAATTCAGCCCTTAAGAGACTAAATCCTACTGTAATACTTACACTCCTAAGTGCCAGGTTCACTTTTTGAAAAATGGGACTTAAAACGCCTAAGTGTCTTAGGGTATGTCTACACTACCCTTCTAATTCAAAATAGGAGGGTAATGTAGGCATACCGCAATTGCAAATGAAGCCCGGGATTTGAATTTCCCGGGCTTCATTTGCATAAAGCCGGCCGGCGCCATTTTTAAATGCCGGCAGTTCGAACCCCGTGCCGCGCGGCTACACGCGGCACGGAGTAGCTAGTTCGGATTAGGCTTCCCGAGGAGTACAGCTTCCCGAGGAGTACAGCTAGTTCGGATTAGGAAGCCTAATCCGAACTAGCTACTCCGTGCCGCGTGTAGCCGCGCGGCACGGGGTTCGAACTGCCGGCATTTAAAAATGGCGCCGGCCGGCTTTATGCAAATGAAGCCCGGGAAATTCAAATCCCGGGCTTCATTTGCAATTGCGGTATGCCTACATTACCCTCCTATTTTGAATTAGGAGGGTAGTGTAGACATACCCTTAGAAAATTTTATCTTAAGACAGGGGTCGGCAACCTATAGCTAGCAAGCCATATATGGCTCACTTAGGAGCCTGACCCCAAAAAGGTTCCCCACCCCTGCCATAAATAAAGACAATGTTGAAACCTTTTGTGTTGGACATAACATTTTACTTTATTTAAAAATTAAGCCTGGCCAACAAGCCCCAAATTGGGGCTCAGCCCCCATCTTGCAGCAGCATCATAACACTCCTGAACCCCCTGCACACACCCTACCCCATAGCCCCCTCCCTGAGCCTCTCAGAAACCCCAACCCAGACTTCTGTACCTCATATCCTAAGTCTGTCATAACACTCCTGCACCCTCTCCCCCACACACACACATCCCAACCCTGTGCCCTGAGCCCATCATATACCCCAACACAGACTCCTGCACCCCCACACATCCCAATCTTGTGCCGAGCACATCAAATACCCAAAAACCCTGCCATGAGCCTATCCTATACCCCAGCTCAGACTCCTGCACCCCTACATCCCTACACCCTGCCCTAAGATTGACAGAAGACAGACTGAATGCATGCATGATGTTGGATTTGACCAGTTATAATGTAAACTTTGAAGAACTGTGTGAAAAGATGCAGCAGCAGAAGTCCCATTAAATAAAGTCTGGGAGTACAATGTTTCATTTGTGTTCTCATTAATCATTATGTCAATTATCAATACTATTAACTTATATATTTTCAGTCATGCAAATGGGTATTCTTATATAGCTCTTTGTTGACTATTTGTTCTGAATTTTGATGTAGTTTGGCTCTTTGATTTGAAATGGTTGCCGACCCGTCTTAAGAAAAATATGTGCCCAGTTCCATTGGATTTCAATGGGAATGAGGTGTCTACTTTGCAAAGGAAGTGTTAATTTGTCACAAGTGTAGAGCTCTAGCTATCGGAGCACTGGAAACATTCAATGGAAAATGAACCCCAATATTGCATGGAACGGGGAGTGAATTAATTCTTGGGTGTTTTTTATACACATTGGAACAAGCTTCCAAACTGACAACCCTGCACACCACAGACGTCTAACTTTATTTAAGAAGCTACAGCCTGGGAAGCAACAGAGCAGGCACCCCCGTGCCAACTTCATCAATAGCAAGCACTAAAAAAATCATGACCCAAACCCAAAAAGTAATGATGTTTGCTTAAAAAACATGAGATTTTGTTTTTTTAAAAATGGAGTTCTTTTTATTAGGCTATGTCTACACCACAGGGTTTTTGCACAATAATAGCTTTTTCTGTGCAAAAACTTGTGGTGCGTCTACACTGCATGTGCGTTCTTGCGCAAGTAAATTTACAGTAAAACGTCGGAACAGAGGGCTTTTTGCACAAGAGTTATTCCTCTCCTCACAAGGATTAAGCCCTCTTGCGCAAGAGGGCAGTGTGGACAGGCAATAGGGGTTTCTTGCGCAAGAAACCCCTATGGCTAAAATGGCCATCAGAGCTTTCTTGTGCAAGAAAGCATCCACACTGCCAAAGATGCTCTTGCGCAAAAGCACATAGCAGTGTGGACGCGCTCTTGTGCAAGACCTTTTGCACAAGACCTCTTGCGCAAAACAGTTCTTGAGCAAGAAGCTTGCAGTGTAGACGTAGCCCTAGGGTTTTGTGCATTTAGGGTATACTTGGTTCACATTTTAGGCTTTTCACAAAAAGGAAGGTTGCTTTTGTTTTAATAAACTTCTCAACTGCAGGAGTTATGGCTTTGAAAAAACACTAATCACAGGATTCAGAATAAAATCATGAGAATCGACAATACTATTCCTCTGTAACTGGATAGCATAATGGAAAATCTTGCACATTAGTCTCTTAAGTAACAGTAGCTTGTTAGCATCCTGCACTAAAATTAAAAGAAGTTACTTCTAAATCAGGTTAGCAGAATGGGGGCAACTAGCTCCAACTTATATATAAAAGGAAGGGAATTAGGACAGAGGAGGTCCTGGAAGAAAATCCTAGGAGTGATTATAGGTTGAGGTTTATGTCTGATTAGTATATCAATCCTGACAGCTTTTGATATTAAACACGCCAGCTCCTGGAGTCATGTGATTTCGTGAGACCTTCAACAATTGTTCTTAAAAGTTTCTATGGAAAAAGAAAGCTTGAAAAAAAACCATCCCTAAAGGCTTAAAAAGTAGGGGGCAAATAAAAAGATCCCCATATCTATTTTTAGAAGTCTGCAGTTTAATTCAGTCACATGATTTGGAGCAGAGGAGCAGAACAGAACTGACTTACTATTTTGAATATTTGGCTGGTTGGTAACAAAGATTCTCAATAGGCTTTAACTCCACCTCCTTGGCATGTGCCAACATACAACTTGCTTTGCCTTGATTAGAGTTTTAGAAGTTGTTGTTCAGCTTGAACTAGCTAACTGATGTGTCACAGCTTTAAATTCCAGGCAAGAGTAGGCCGCAGCAGGTATGTCTACACTGCAATTAAAAACCCAAAGCTGGCCCGCGTCAACTAACTTGGGTTCATGGATCTCCAACCAAGGAGCTATTTAACTGTGATGTAACTGTTTGGGCTTGGACAGCTGCCTGAACCCTGGGAGCTTCCTAGAGCCCGGACACCAACCCAAGGACCTACACCACAATTGAACAGACACTAAGCCCCTGTCCTGTGAGACCAAGTCATCTGGAATGATCAACCAAAAGTATAGGATTGCAGTATAGACATTGTCTGTGTGTGGTTCTTTGGCCGGGGTAGGACTATTGACACTCTCTCATGTGCCTTTACTATGATCTAAAGAAAAATCTCTAGGGCTGCCAAAGTAGCTCAGACCCGTTGCTCCATGTAGTAGCTTATAAGCCCCTTTCTAAGGGTCCAACCCTGCAAACGCTTTTGGGAGTAAACACTTACTGCTATGAACAGCTGCACTGACTTTGTCATTCATGCACTGGATTAAGTGTTTCACTGTCGGCTCTTTCTGGACAGGAACATTGTACCCAGAGCTGTACAGATCACAGAACAGACATATTCCAAACTTGACAAATACCAACTTTATTTTGTCCTTGATCTCTCTGCTGAAGAGCCCAGTGCTAAAGAGCAATGTAGAAATCTGTCTACTTTAAGAAGAATTTAGACAACCAATTAATGTCACATATGCAACCACCAGACAGTATCGACTGGTTAAAACCAATTACCAGCTGGTACATGCCGTTGTGACACATGATTTAGCCAAGCAATTTAGACATAAAACACTCTGTAGATCCATTACCAATCCCTGAAGAACTCAGTCCCCAATATAATATAGAGATGTAACAGTATTCCAGTAGTGATTTGCAAACATACATATTTTCTCTTAAGAAAGGGTGTGTCTACACTGCACCATTATTTTGAGATAATGTGAGCATCTACACAGCCATTCCATTATTTCAAAATAATTTCAAAATAAGACGGCTTATTCCAAAATCTGTAAACCTCATTCTATGAGGCATAATGCCGTTTCCAAAATAAGGCATGTGTAGTCGCTCCACTGCTGTTATTTCGAAATAGCCCTTTTCCAGGGCCATTCTAAGTTATTCCTCCCCAGTACCTACTGGGGCTCTAAATAGAGATAGCACGTCTACATTATGGAAGCCTACCTTGGACTAATTTTGAGGCTTCCCTGCAGTGTAGATGTGCTATTTCAAAATAAGCTATTTTGGAATAACCATTCTAGAATAGCTCATTTCAAAATAAGCGTGCAGTATAGACATACCCTGTGGGTACATCTAGATTACATCCCTTTCAACAGAGGGATGTAAATTAGGCACTTCAAAATTGCAAATGAAGCTGGGATTTGAATGTCCTGCACTTCATTTGCATAATCACATTATGGCGCTCTTTTGAAAAAGCACTATTTTGGAAGTAAAACCCTGGTCTAGACAGGGTTCTTTCAAAAAGGTTTTTCAAAAGATCCTGTAAACCTCAGGTTTAGAGCACGGTTTTACTTTCGAAATAGCACTTTTTCGAAAGAGTGCCATAACATGATTATGCAAATGAAGCATGAGAAATTCAAATCCCAGCTTCGTTTGCCATTTCAAAGTGCCTAATTCACATCCCTCTGTCGAAAGAGGGATGTAATCTAGACACAGCTTAAGAGAAAACTTTACCTAACAATATTTCTTGGTGGTAGCAGAATTCAAAGCAGCAGGAAAGCTACCCTAATAGAGACTATAGTAATCAAAAGTGCTGATAAGTTCTTTCCAGCACTCTGTGACCCTCTTCTTCTCTTTTTCCCTTCCTGCCTACTTTATGGACAACTGAAACAATATCGTGGCCTTAAAGAAAAGGTGAATAGACAAATACCACCACCACTTCCCGCAGTTCTTTCTATAGGACTTTCCACTCAAAGATTTCAAAGCACTTCATGATCTTTAATGAATTACACCACCTAGCACCCTGATGGGCTATCACGAGACATTAAGAGTATGCATAATTTGTGTTTTATATGCAAGTAAAATAAAAATGTTCCTTCTACCCAGGCCTGACACTTTGTATTAATTGATACTACAACAAAACATCCTGAAATACATTTAAAGGAAGCATTCCACTTACCATGACCTTTCCTTCAGCACTGCCATCTGGATAATGTGGATTAAGCTGAAAAATAAACCATTTATTAGAAAACTTTGTTTAATCATATTTAGACTGATTTTATGCTTAGCAAGTTTTGGCTCAGTTACCCATTAAATATATTGGTCTATGACCAACCAAGCAAGGCTCAGTGGTTGAAGCTAGCATCTGCAAACCAAAATTTCAGGATTCAGTTCCACTAGCTGCATCTTCACTGCAAAAAAAGTGGTGTTTTTCCATTGAATCAGTACTAACTATCCTGAGTTGACTTTGTAAAATCCTAGTGGAGACAAAGCACAGGTAATTTTTATCGCCATATAGTTAGTCAAAGTCAACACTTCATCTTCCATTTGGGGTTGCCCTTGACTAACTCCACTGAGATAATACTATAGTGCATTGCCTCCATTAGGATTTTACAGAGAGAGCAAAACACATAGCGAAGACACAGCCAAGTGCACAAGGGTTTAACTGCTATGTAACTCAGATTATCCATTAATATTGGAGATTGAAAACACTTACTGACATCACTGTAGGGCCATCAGACTTAATGCATTAAACTATTACAAAGTGGTGCAAGAAGCTTGGGTGTACAGTGATACCATCTGTTTTGATATTTTGTCCTGAGGGGGGTTACTCACATTCTGAGCTACACCAGATAAAGTAAAAACAGTGGATCCAAGTTAATTCGCTCACATTTACTCCAAATCAAATGTTAAAGAACAATTACTTATTGTTCGTATTGTGGTAGAGGCTAGAAGCCCAGTCAGCGACCAGGACTCCACTGTGCTAGATGTTGTACAAACACAGAATGATAAGATGGTTGCTGCCCCCCAAGGAGCTCAAAATAAGATTATTTAAGAATGTTTAAATGCCAGTTATGAAAACACAACCTGATTCCCAAGGTCAAGATACATTCCCCCTGCTTGATCCACTTCAAGGATCAATATATGCTCTCAAGCCACATTCTGCTTTGATACACCCAGGCAAACTCCATGGTCTTCAATAGAAGTGCACAGGTATAACTGGGGGCAGAATTTGATCCTACAATCAGAACTTAAGTTAACAGCTCTGCTGATAACACAAAAAAAGAAAAGCCAAGTAGTGCCAACAAATAGTATCTTATTGATATTTATTGGGCTCCCCATGGGTGTAGTAGTAGACCATGCTGCAGGATTGTGGCCTTCAATTTTGCCATTTTTGAGTTACTTCTGCACAGAAAAATTAGGCATTTATAGAAACAATAAAGCCTAGTAAATTATTTCCCTACTTATTTTGTTCAAAATAACTGAATGGGTTATGTTTAACTGTTCAAAATAATTCATTTTGGGACTAAACAAAGACAAAAGACTTGAAAAAAAATGAGGGGCTTTCTTAAATTATAGTATTCTTACCACTACCAGAAATAACAATCGCCACAAAAATATATTCAGATAAAGTCTTAATGCTTCACATTCCTCTTTCCAATTTACATAAAACACTTTCACAGTTCCTCAAACAATAGGAATATTGTATATAGAATGCTAATAAAAATACTTCATTATTTTAGAAATCCAGACTATCTGTGGAAATATTTAGACTATAAATATGAAAACAGAAATAAAATGGATCCTACTTGTGCTAAGTCATCCTTCAGGCTTTTTCAGGTCAACGGATTTGTTAGAGTTGCAGTGTTATTTTAGCATCCAGCACTGGATTTCAACCAAACAGCCAGCACAAGGAGGAATACGCAGCCAATATACAGTATGACAACCATGGATTGTGAATTTACCTAGCTCAGATCAGAGGGGCTGAACAAATCATTATTATAACAGCTTCACTGTGTGCTACTTTTTAAGAGTAGATGTAGTATGTTTCCAACAATTCCTTCTCTAAGACAGAAAACTCAACCATACCAGGCCACCACTGCTTCTATTTCAACAAATTGAGATTTGGGCATTTTTAGCTAATGGCAGGTGGGTGGCAGGGTGGAGGACAGGGGAGAGTTTCACAAAGTAACAGTCCAGACTTCAAACCTCCAATTATTGAAAAGCTGGTTAAGAGAGTCTAGAGAACATGTTTTATTATGTGGCATGCTTTATGCCACCTCAATTCCATATGTAAACACTGACCCAGCCAATGCACAAGTAACTACGGAGCAGTCATCTTATAAGGGCATATCCTGGTTCCCATTCCACACTCGAATGAAGAGGTTAACCAAGCAACCATAAGGAAAGCTGCAGTGTACAGCGACTCCTGCAAGCTCAGAGCTAGTGGAATCACCATGTATGTTATGCACACACACGGGGCAGATTCTGCATGTTGGCAAGCAATCGCATTTTCACCAGGCCCATCCGTACACAACACCTAGCCCACCTGTCATCACCAGATTCTCATGCAGTGGATGAAGTACAGCTGTATCATTTCTAGTTCACCAGGAAGCTGAAACTGCAGGGAGATGAGAGCTTTGAGGGTGGTTAGTGGATGAAAATCAAAAGGAAAAGAGAGGGTGTGTATGCTCTGCACCCCATAAAGACTCTCATCAACTCACAGACCATACAATTTAAAAGGAATTTCACTGAAGCAGAATTCACTAGATCAGTATCTGGTGAAGTGTCCTCCACTGAGCGTTAAGTATGCAGACTGAGACTTTTGTATGTCTTACGTAACATGCTGGCTAAGTGTGACAAGTCTCACTCTAGTGGCTAGTCCATGTAAAGAATGGGAGCTTAGCTCCAGTTGAAAAGAGCTGTATGTTGATGCTGAAGTTTCCATGTTTGACTCTTGTTGATAGCCTATACTAGCACATGCTTTCACAAAGTGACAGCCTATCCGAGGGCTTATCATTCGTGTTGTGGGAGCACCTTGGGCTCCAGATGAGATCGGAGCTGCTGTACTAGGCACTGTTACAAACGCACAGTAAGAGACCATTCCTGCCCAAAAAGCCTTACATTCTGAATAGGTAAGACAGATCGAGAAAGGAAAGGAAAAGGGAAAGGGTGTTATTAGACCCATTTTACAAATGGAGAACTGAATCAGAAACAATGCGTCTTAAAGTGACACGCCCAAGATCACAGAGGAAGTCTGTTTCAGAGTCAGGAATTGATATTCTGAATTCCAACCCAGAACCTTAACCACATGATCATTTTCCTGCACACTTCATCTGCTCAGAAAAACATCTAATACTATGCCCAAGCATGTTGTATAAGACCTATAGGGGCTTCTCCATAGAAAGGAAAAGATCTTCTCTCTGTCATAACATAGATTTTACATGCAGCAATTTAAATTACATCATTCAATTTATATTGTGGATGAATCGCTTGGAATTTTCACATTAAGAAAATAAGTTGCTTTTAAAGATCAGAGAATATAGTACAAATGCCTGAAAAGGCTATTTTTAGATGCTTCTTAATTAAAGAGAAGATAAAAAGCCGTACTGGTTTTAACTAAATTTTGTTTCAAAAGCAAAGAACATTTAAAATGTCTATCCAGGAAAAAAAAAGTCACCAAATTTCAACTCAAAGAGCATTTTAATGGCTGGGTGAAAAACAGGCTTTTTAATGGAAACACTGACAGACAAAATATAAAAGGAGATAATTCAAACATAAAGCAGTTTCCATTTGATTAGATCTCAAACTCGTTAATACTGTACCCAAGCAACAGGAGCAACATGCTAAAAATACAAAAAAAATGCACTTCCCAAATCTTTCATCCTCATTAGTTTTGCTTTGCTCTCTGTTAACAGTACACTGATTAGATTTCAATAAATCCAAAGGACTTTTGCACACATTCAACAGGACTTTTGCTATTATATGAACTTGCTGGACAACTGTTGGTTGTGTGTATATACCTAAACAGATTCATGCAACATCCTTGAAGTGTTTGGCAATAGTTCCTGACTGATCACCAATAAATACGACACTCTAGACAATCTTCCTTGGAAGTAGGTTTAAATTCTTAAAGCCTTTTATTTTAGAGGGTTTTTTTTTTTAAATGAGCCTTCGTTTCTCTTCCTGGCTGAAGGAGAACTGGATTGAAGGCACTCCTTAGAAAAGACGTTGAACAGATCAGGATAGTGTCCAGGGGGAAAACACCACTGTCCAAGCTATTTTGTGAAGCATAAGTGGCATTAAATGGATGGGGACATTCGGTGGAGAATTTCTCTGGGGCAGATAAACAACAGGCTAGTGGAAAACTGGAGACAGAATTAGCTCCAACTCAGCCTGTCATAGGTGACTCGTGGTAACACTTGGGAGGTACACTGCTCCCATTCCCAAATTTTAATTGCTAAATGGGGTGCCCCCGCATGGCTCCTGCCTGCCACTCTGAATAGCCTTCCCTGTACTCTCTCCCCACACAGGCACCAGTTGCCACTGCATCCTGTGCCAGTTCTTCTCCAATCCCTGGTGCAAGAAGAAAGGAGGCGGCACACCAGGGGCATTTCAGGAAAAAAAGGGGAAGCAGCAACGCCAGAGGCATCAGTTACTATGAAGGTCTGATTTGTTCCAGCAGCAGCCTAGTTGAGGACCAGGGGACCACAAATGGTTCCATACGGTCCCCACCATCCTCCAGTCAAACTTGGGCATGGTGAAAAGCCTGTCCCACACCCCAAATTCTGATTCTCAGCTCCACCCAAGCTTCGCTGAGTGCAAGATGCGAGAGGGAGGAAAAGGAAGCTTTACGCTCCCCTTGCACTTTCCTGCACATGAGAGTAGGACCCCCAGGATAAGGTAGGACAACCTCATGCTGTTTAGCCTCAATATTGATCATATGGGGAAAAAACAGTCACCTCTTTGTGGGGTGAAGATCTCACAATAAAAATCCTTTATACTTTCCTGTTGTTGTTCAACAGAACTAGGAAAGATCAAGTTTGATATTACAGATATTTCTATAATGAAAAACACATAAAACCCTTAAAAAACCAAGCCACCTCTCAAATCCTTCCTCTTACATCACAAGGAAGGAAAAGTACAACTGTTTTGGAAAAAAAAATCCTCAGGTCAGCTGTTGCAAACAAAAAGATTGGTTACATTCTTTCTGTCTGGGAAATGAAGCAGAATGCCAGACAGGAAAGGAGAAAAACGACAAATAACCACTTCCGTTCATGAAAATAAGTTGTTAAATAACAAACAATCAAAATAATATTTTCTGCATCTACAATGCCTTCCATCCTCCAGCATACACATATGTACAAGCACCACTGATTGACAGCCAACACTAGGATGAATGGAAATTACCTGGTAGGAAACTACACTATAGAAAACATGGACAAAGCCTTTGCTCCTAGGGCCAGATTTTCAAAGATACTTGGGCAGTGAAAGATGCAGAGAAGGTGCCTAGTGGGATTTTCAGAAAAGACCCAAATCAGGCAAGGCGCTTCATTTACATGGATTTAAATGAGCGTTAGGTGCCTCGTCTGCTTAGGTGCTCCTATAAATCTCATTCAGCACCTGTTGGCATGTTTAGGTGCTTAAATATCTTAGGAAAACTGGTCCTTAGTAATATGGGATCTTGAATGTCCATGCTGGGCAGCAGGCCTCTCCCTCTTCCCTCCCTTATACAAGTTAGAATTAACAGAGACTAAAATGCAACCAGCAAAGTAGTTTCTAACACTGTCACTTTAAAGAGCTATAGTCAAGCATGAATGAGATCACAGAACAGGTCAGAGTGCCTCTGTAAATCAGTAATCCATTCTCACTTCTCTGTACTTCTTTCATCTTTATGTGCATACCTAAATTATTCTTCATTTCTTATACACCGCAGTTTGTTACAAAAATCTGTAACAGTGAACAGTTTAAAAAAAAATACCCTGCAGCATGTTGGATTCACTCTAATTCTGGCACTCCCTTTGATCATACAGCCCAACTGACAAATTTATCGGACATTATATTTACTTATAACAAGGACATAACAAAGTGACTGTCTTAATAAAGAACAGATTTTGAAGCACTCTTCGAGTTTTACAGTGTTCTATCAGGAAGCTAATTTAAAAAAAAAATTTTCAATGTCCCAGCTGTCTGAGAAATTAAGGACTGAGCATGTACTGCCATCTGGTGGTGGTTTCTCCTGTTTGCAAATAATTAATAGGTTTCCTAAGAAAAGGGATCTAGACCAGTGGTCTCCAATCTTTTTTTTTTTTTTTTTTTTAAACACAAGATCACTTGTTGAATTTCAGTCAATTCAGCATCTTCCTCAAACCAAAATACCTTGCCCTGCCCCACCCCTTCTTTGAATCCCCTCGCTGCTCGTTCGGTGAGGATGGAGTACAGGGACAGAGGAGAGGAACACCCTGGTGGTGTCTGCGCTCCTCTCCTCTACCTCCCCCACTTTGCACAGCATGCAGGAAGCTCCCAGGGGCAGGTCCAAGACAGAGGGCAGGGGCAGAAGGCAGAGTAGGGGATGAGGGGGGAGAAGCAGCTGAATTACCAAAACTTAATAGCCTCCTGGCCAAACCAGTCAGGATCATCTGTCAGAGGCTTCAGGATCTACCCATAGATCCCTATCTCCTGATTGGTGAGTGGCCACTGATCTATAGTGTCATGCTCAAACAAAGCGATTCATCTCAAGTTATTTGCTTCATTGTTTCTTGTGAGATAAGGGCCTTTGCAGAATTCACTACTCATCATTATGGCAAATCCCAAGGAGACATGGCATCCTTGTTGATTGTGCACCACCTGGATTAATCTCCAATGAGGTCTCCAACCAGTGCTCTGTTTGGCTATTTAGCTGATGTCCAGCCCAGGCAACCTCACTGTGTCATTGAAACTTTTGTTACCCACAGGATTGCGGGTCTTGTAGCGGCATTCCTTAGTGCACAGGCTTTGGAATTTGTGGATCTTCAATTGTAGTATGTCAATACCAAGAAAGCAGCCAAAACCCAACGAGGGCTGATTGGGGTGGTTGCTTCAAATATCCTTGTTTTTTATCTTGTCCTGTCATTTAATATGGAGCAGCTGACAAAGACAGTAAGAATCAGAAACGTCAACCCAGTCTTCTCCAGACCTTCTCAATGCCCATGTTTCATTTCCATGCAATCTAGTTGGCATAACTGTGGTTCTGTGCCTCTGTATTTTGTGGCAAGCTTCACGTCACAATGTCCACATATGCCTAAGTCTCCATTATTAATTGCATCCACTTAACAGACATATAAGCATATCTACCATTACCCCAGTATCCAAAGGCTGATACTTACATGGTGCCTTAAAGAGTGGGAGAGGGGGGAATGTGGCAGGCAAAAACCAGCCTCTCCTTTGGCATCTTGTGGTTAAAGATCCCTGACAAATTCAAACTCCCCTCATCAAAAACTGAATAAGAAGCCAAAGCCAATGCACTTTGCATGCCCTTATTATATGAGAATTGCTTTAATGGACTGGGTCGTCTGGTATCCTGTTTCCAAAATGACCAGCAGTAGGTGCTTCAGAAGAAGGTGCAAGAAAACCTTTTACTGATTAACCTGCATTTGGGAATCATTTCTTCATTATTCCAGGAAATTAATCTTTGCTTATGTCCTAAAGCATGAGGACTAATATCCCTTACATTTTTATCCTAGCTAATATTTACGGTGGTAGATCTCACTCATACAAATATCTAGCTCTTTTCCTAATCCTATTACATTTCCCGGTACTTTGTAGCAGTGGATTTCATGGGCTAATTAAGTGTTGTTGGACTCTGGGAACATATCTTCTATCAGCTTTAATTTTAAGTTGAATTGGCCTAAAAACTCTGCCCTGGTACAAATCTACTTACTTAAAATCAAATACACCAAGATTCTTTGACCCTGACCATCCACATAATAACCATTTGTTTGGTTATTTATTGTATAATATGGTTTACTGAAGCTTTTTTTTTTTTTTTTAACTGAGACATAATATGAACCAGAATAAGTTTTAATAGATGTAGTAAAGCAGTTCTAAAATTATTTTCAAGAGAAAAAAGAACTTTTATCAACTTCTCTCAAACATCTTTGACACAATCTTCCATATAGACATTGAGAAGTAGTGAATGGGGGGGGGGGTGGAATTACCTGGTAAATAAAATATAATTCATATAACTTGTAGTGACTTCTGAAGTAAGGGATGCTCACAAGTAGTGTAGAACAGTTGTGAAATTGAAAGAGATACACCAAACAAGCCCCAAAACCCAAACCTTAGACACTGCCAAAACCCACACTTCTCTTTGGACAAGGGCTGAACCTGACCTTTTCAAGAAATGTATGCACATGAAAGTTGAACCATGACCCCTCAAAACTGAGCATGTTCTGTGGAATTTGGTACTTCTAGTGAACAATTCCTCCAGCTGGACTAGGGATATTAAATATTGGTTAATTGAATAGTTGATTAACTTCATGAGTTCTTATCTGTTACTCCACTATTCTATAGTCCTCAGGGTGTGGCCAGCAGCCAGTGCACTCCGGCCCCACACCAAAGATATAGAGGCAGCAGCGTGGGGTTGCAGCAGCCTCTGTCCAGGGGGTGAGTGAGCTCCTAGACCTAGCACTAGCCAAAACTGAGCCAGGCTGCCTGCCCACCTGGCTCTTAATAAACTTTAAATGCAGAGCTGCAGCAGGGATAGGTCCTGGACCCTGTGCAAGCCAGGACTGAGCTGGGCTGTCAGCCAGCCTGGTAAAAAAATTTACTAGCAGGGGAGGGGAGCAGAACGCACGTTGTCTATAGCATTAACCGATAAGCTTTTGGTGGTGATTAACCGATTATACTATTACATCCCTAAGCTAGACTGTGGCTCATAACAGAACTCTAACTCTTGGATTGTTCTAATCCAAGGCTCATATCCTGACACTCTGAGAAGCCTATGAAAAATTCCACTGAAGTCATTAAAATTTCACATGGGCACATAGGTCTTCACTGGTGTATCGGATGGCAGGATCCAAGCCTAAGTCTGTACTGCATGAGAAATAACAGGCCAGGTTCATTGCTGGTGCACTTCCACTGATGGAAGGAAATATTCTGGTGTGCCTAAGAGCAGGATTTGGCTCTGGATACTTAAATTACTTTGTCACAAGGATGCTGGAAACACAAGAAAAGCATGGGAAGGTATAAGAGTGTTGGACTTCAACATGAAAACAGCAATATCAATGAAGGGATAATAAATTGTATTTATGGGACACTCAGACTTTACAGCATCCAAGTACATAAAGTATCTCAAACAATAAAAAACTGCCCAAGAAGATCAAAAAGGTAACATCCCAATAATCAGATCTAAAACATCGTAAGATATGCCTCAATAACCCACCAAACCAATCACAAAACACACACCTCTTCTAGGAGGAACAGAGGTATCATATATGCTATTTATAGGTACAAATTTTAAGCAATCTTTTGTGGCCAATATCAAGGCTTCAATCCTATGGTCTTCATACAAAACTCCTACTGAAGTCAATGGGATTTTTGCATGAGTGAAGACCCCAGTCATATGAATTTAATACCCGATGAGTCCTCTACCCCCATAAGCATGGGCTTAAGTCCCACTGACATCAAAGATACTCACAGACTTAAAGGCCTTGCTCAGTCAGTTGTCATGGCACTGGACAGGGAGTCCAGAGATCTGGATTCAGCTCCTAGCTCTACTACTGACCTTTATGCAGGTCGTTTTTCCTCTGTTCCCCTTCTAGCCCTTTGTCCTGTCTCTTTACACTATACGCTCTTCAGTGTATGGGCTGTCTCTTACTACAAGTTTGTACACCAAGCACAGTGGAGGCCTGATTACAGCTGAGGCCTCTAGGTGCTACTAGAACAGAATTAAAACAATAATCTGACAACAGCACCCTGCATTTGCAGGGGAAAGGTTAATGATCTAGCAGGTTGTTCCTATTTCCAATTGCTAAGATCCTATAAAATTCAAAGTTGCCAATTTAACTCCTTCATCTTAACTCAATCAGACTATAGCAACAGCAGAGTAAGAGGGACCGCTACTGCCAGAACTGGCAATGGCTCCAAAAGTCCCACCCTATTTGACAAAATAAAAGAATTATCATGGACTGTGCTAACAAATTCCATACTGTCTTGTGATTTTTGTCTGTCACCGTTGTATTCTGGTTGCCTATCCAGAGGTCTCTGAACAAACTAGGATTTGAAATTCCTACATGTACTTTTCTTTGTTTTAGTGCAGTGACGCATGAATCCCACTGGAGAACTTAAATATGAAAAGATAATATTAACCCTGAATTGCTTGCTTTTATGGCTCGGTGCATTTAAAGTCCTCAAATACCAAATGTTGGTACATTTTCCAATAAAGATTTCCCAGTTTTATAATCACATAAGTAGTGGCCCACACACGCGCCAAGGGAGTATAAGAGGTGTGTGTTTTAGCTTAGCACAATCAATCAGCTGCCATCCAGTTCAAAGAGACTTTTATCCTGGTGATTAGAACACTGAAAAGGTTAGCTTTGGTCATGAGAAAGACACAGCTGCTTGGGACCCAACCTGCAGCATCTGAAATGCTGTTCCTGGAGCTGGCAGCTCCAAGCCAGCAGAGACAAATTCAGGAGCATTTTACACTGGATACACTGAAAGAACTAAAAAAAGTGGGAAATACATTGATGTTTTGCAGCACCACAATTTTTCACTCAATCCTACAAATCATCAGGAGGCAGAGAAAGGTGTCAAGATGTCCTGATATTATCAGGACTATCCTGATATTAGCAGTCTACAATATAGGCAACCTATTCCCTCTTATCTGACTTTTGCCATCTAGTCACCTGGTGGGAAGGTGGATGGGGAGGGGGATTTAAAAACAACTTGCAGAATCTTTGCTGGGTCCAGTGTTAGAAAAGAACATTTGAATCTACTGACTCTATGAGAACAGAAAAAACTGCATAGTGCTAGAATTAAGGGTGCAGGGAAGTGGTGCTGCAGCATCCCCTAGCCTGAAGTGGTTTCCATTATATACAGAGTTTACATTTGGTTCACTGTTTCTCAGCACCCCAGTACACAAATTGTTCCAGAACCCCGGAAAAATTGTGAGCTGGCTCTTAACAGATATACATTTGCCTAGAGACACTGACTTAGGAGGACAATTTGGGTCAGTTCTTTGGGGATGAAATCCTGCCTCGACTGAAGTCAAAGGCAAAATTCCCCTTGACATCAGTGGACTCAGAAACTCGCACTTACAGTTTTCCAGCAGGGAATTTAGATAAGGGCTGCTTTCTGATGTCACTATTTGGGGAGTGTTTATGCCTGAGGGAGCAGAGTTCCAAACACTGATCACTTGGGAGCCATCTCCACTCACCTTCTAAGGCAGAGCCCTTCCAGGGATGTACTATGCGGACGTACTGAAAGATGCACCAAGTAAACACCTGCTATGAAATACAATTTACAGTAGCTCAACTGTGACAGAACGTGTACCATTACACGGGGAGGGAAGTCTAGTTATTCTTGAATTTCTGTTCCGTTTGCATTTATTATTCCACACCAGATATCTTAAACAAAAACAAGTGATGCCCATGTGAGACATGGTTAATAAATCACACCGTGAGTAATCTCACTCCACTGCAGGAATG
Organism: Pelodiscus sinensis; assembly: GCF_049634645.1. NCBI lineage: Eukaryota > Metazoa > Chordata > Testudines > Trionychidae > Pelodiscus > Pelodiscus sinensis. The sequence goes on from NC_134711.1 coordinate 119,608,625, forward strand.
CAGACAAGCGCTCAGTAAGCCTTGCTCAACTGATCTAAAGTCACCTCACACACATTAGATGTCTGCCTCTTTATAAATCTTTAGCATGGCTGGCTGGCTGAGGTGCCCTGCCTGACATGTGAACTGTACAGAAAATGGTTCACAAGCTTTTATGACAGCTTTCCCTTTAAACATCTCCACCAGCATGTTTTCCACACTTCAGAGATGCAGTAATTAATTGCATCTCTCAAGGCGCAGCACATAACCATTGTTCAACCTGAACTCTTTCCCAGCTTTATTGCACTGTGCCTATGCTGCTCTCCATATTGAAAACCTCCTTGCCAGTTATTTCCTCAGGAAACCTGGTGCAGAGGTTTAAAGATTCTAAACTACGATTCCGCACACATGGCAGCACACCCCTACTGACCTGCAGATTTAGGATGCCCTTGTTAAAACCTTTGTTCAGATGAAGTCTGACTTGGATGAAAGCAGAGCCAGCCAGTACTCCTCAAGGTAAACTTGGAAATCGCCCACTTCAGACCTCCCCCTCCCTAAAGGGCAATGAAGAGAGATCTTTTCCTCTACTCTAGTCTTGTCTATTTAGCCTGCAAGCTCTTTACGGTAGGTCTGTCTCTTGTAACATGCATAGCACCTGGCACAACAGGGCTCTGATCTCAGTTAGGGGCACTAGCCACTACTATAACAGAATTAAAACACACAGAATAGAGCCAGCTGGTTTTAGACAAACTGGGAGCACACCACAGCAATGCAGTGAAGTGAGGCTGGCCAGCGAACTATAAAGGGATTGTCACAGTTCCAGTGTTAACTGCACCTTTGACCTCCCTCCTGGCTTTCCTTGGGGGCACCTGCATAAGGTTTCGGAATTTCAGAAATCACCTCTGTTGGGCAGAGACACACGCATACTTTTGCACTTCATTGTGATTTCCTCACCGGTCATACTGGGGCCCAACACCTTTGAGTTATCCTCTCTTCAGGGGGTTACAACTGTGCATACCAGTTACCAAGTAGCTTTCACAAAGCATTACATGTTTATTATTTCAGGCAAAAGCAGTATGGAGAACACTTGAAAAAGCATTCCGATTCTGGTGCGAAAAGCTTGCCAGGTCACCCTTCGGTCTTATGAGGCCTTTGTAAGCCAAAGCTCTCCCAACCTTTCTGTAAAGATTGCCCCCTCCCCCCCATTCAGAGAGAGAGGATCCTGTCAGTGTGCTGAATCAAAAGAAAGCCCCATGTTGATTTAACTCAGCCTTTTTATACCAAAAGCCCCTTCTTTATCGGCAGGTTGCAAGAAGGCCTAGTTTGAACAAGTTCCAGTTAGCCAACTAAGGGGTACCACTCCAAAGGCGTTTGAAGTTTCAGCAACTAGCGGTAAACATCATTGCACAAAGGATAAGGGAAGGCTCGAAATAGCACGGTATATCAAAATTTGGTGCTGTGTAGATACGCCAAATTTCAAAATAAGCTATTTAGAAATAGATTTGAGATAAGAGTCACAAATTGTGTACCTTACTTCAAGTTTAGGGTGCTGTGGAGATGCGCCCCCTATTATTGGGACAGGAGTAATAAAGCTTTGTTATTCTTCTGTGAATCCAGGGCAACAGAACTGCACTTGGCATTTCCCAAATGAGGGACTTGCCCTCAATTAAACAGCACTCACTAGGCAGAGGACATGAGTTCCAAAGCCCACTGAGTAGAGAGAGGATGGGGAACAGGTAAGGGGGGAAGCTATGCTTAAGTGCTTTAGACACCGTTTGACCTGTCCTCACTCCACTGTGAAATAAGAAAGCTAATTTGGACTCAGTTGAGAGTCTTGTGATGTGCTGCAGAGCTGAAATCACTAAAGCCTAAGTATTAGACCTGCTATGGGACAGTGTCTCTGGTGAAAGAGACTACACAACATACAGCAGCAGTGACGTTCCCCCCCCCCCCAGTGACAACTGAAGTCACTGAGAGCTAAAAAATCACTGAGAGCTGTGTTAAAGTGAGAGGCCTGAAGACATTTCAGTGAGCTGGCAGAGAGGGCCAGAGCACAGCTCTGCAGAAAAGTGCAGGGGCCAACTGGTCGGGTGGCTGGCCACGACGGGCTGCACGTGAGGGCCAAGCAGCAGAGCGAGTAATGTGCCTCCTTTCCACCCAGGGTGGGAGGTGAACTCTGCAGATGGCACTTTGAATCCTGAGTTTACACTGACCAAGGACAGCAATTGTGAGTGGGGTGCAGGGAAGGGATGGGCATGTTAAAGGGACTTTTGGGTTGCTGGACTGAAGACCCTAAGGGGAAAAGGACACTACCCAACCTATTTGAGTATGTGTCTTTTGCTCATGGTTTATGTTTAAGAACTCTGCTTGTGGTATTTTCCCAAATTAATGCAGTTACTTCCCTCCTCGTGTTAAAAGCTTTTGCTACTCTCAGACTATGTGCTTGCAAGACAGGAAGTATTGACTCTTAGAAGCACCCACAATGTGGTGTGTAATTGTCCCAGGTCACTGGGTGGGGACTTCAGCTGCTTTTGTGCTGTACTGTTTAAAAGGAACCCCTAGATCCTGAACCTATCCCAATTGCTGCCAACTCTGACTGGCAGAATGATTGTATTCAATCAAACTATGGCAATTCACATCAGAAGGATATGCACTGGTGCAACTAGTGACAAAATCTGATCCAACAGTGAATGAGACAATTGAAAAGAAAAAGACAGAAGTTGTCCTAAATCTACTTATGTTTGTCCTGTAATATAAAAAAAAAACACTCCAACAGCTATGAATTAGAAGAATGTACAGCACAGTGTTGTCTGGTGCGAGGGAATCACACCCAGTTTTGTTACATGGTACCTCTTCTTATTTAGATGCTGTTTTTACCTCTGCAGCTAAGTAGTTTCCAGTTGCTAGATGTTTAAATCTGAACAGGCTATTCCATTGTCCTGCCCCTCCACGGCACGGATCATGATGTACAACCTATATACAGAAATACAGATTATCAGTCATACCAATCAACCATGAGAATCACACACAGATAAAACAGTGCATTCAGAGATACTGCTGTCTTCATTACACTAAAATACTAATTCTACTATAGTGAATGTTGTCAATATTTTGCACAATATGAATTCCATGATAATAAAATATTTTATACAGTGTGAAATTCTGTGCTTAACCTAAATCTGCCATAGATCATATGTAGACAAGCCAAATTTCAGAAAAGCCTCTTCCAACAAAACTATCGGAAAAAGGTACACAAGTTGTGGAGCATAATTTGTGTACCTTTATCCAATAAAAAGTGGCAGTGTAGACATAGCCTTGGTCTCTCATATCCTGGGACCAACATGACTACACCATCAATACAAACATTAAAAGTGTCACAGCCCTTTTTGCTAAGTATATATGATGACATCAGGATAATTATATTCTGACTGGCCAAATATTCCCACTGTCATTGGAAGAGGCTAACGTATTCTTTCCTTTATGTCTTCAACTGTTTTGTAGTGTTACTTCCTGCGTTCCAGTTTGGTGGTGTCTTTTTCTAAGTAACAAGTCAAGTGGTACATAGATATACAGGGCCCACTCCTGCAGTTCCCTATCCAGGCAAAAATGTAGGTTTGCCCAACTAAGAAGCCTTTTGTTTTCAAAATGTCTAGCAGTTTGGGATCCATGGATAGGGAGGAAGTAAAGGTTCTAAGATCCATCAACTGGTCCATTTTCTTCTTATGAGAACAAAACCTGCTAATCTTCTAAGATACACTATTCCCGTTCAGCAAAGCACATGTCTAATTTTAAGAACATTCTCTGTAGAAGAGAAATGAACTCAATTAGTTTGCTAAATTGGCGCTCTGAACTATTGCCATATACCTTTGTAGCAAATACATGTCTCACCTGAGATTCTGTGTATGCCTATCTTGGACCAGATTTATGCTAGGTTTCAATTTGGCCCTTTGCTTCTATGCAACTATATAAAGCAAGAGAACATCCTCTCCCCTCACAATTGTAGTAATAAAGCATCTCTTAAGCATTCATCCTACACAAACTGCTTCATACAAATATTGTTTACTGGGAGGTATATGGTGATACCAAATGATCAGGCATGATGCATAATGATGCATTTTTACTCAGTGCTGCATTTGCATCCTAAAATATTTATAATGGGCAAAAAATACCTCTATTTCCCATAGTGCTTTAGAACTTGTTGCAGAAGTGGCTGACTGGCGCAATGTTGTGCGAAGGAAGATATGTTGTTTCTTCTCATATTCATCACAGGTCAGAAACTTCTCTTGCTCTGCGTGGAACAGTCTAACAACGTCCCCCTAAAGAAACAGAGGAAGGAAGTAGAAGACAAAGCAAGTGGAAACTCTGAGCAAGAGTCTAAGGCTCTAAGCCATATGAATCCAACAGAGTCCACATGATTTTCACTGGTGTACATGGGACCTATCACTTTATTTTCTATTGCTGGGAACTCATGCAAAACAGAGAAAGCATCACGGTTTACAGGACAGACAGGCTAGGAGTTTAAAGTCTGTTCTTAAATAAACCCTGTGAAAGGTTAACGAAAATAAAATCTGCTTTGAAAGCATGACACTGAAAAGATGATGACAGTCAACGTTGGGATGATTTAAGTTTAAGGAATTTTTCAACTGGTTTTCTATTTTGGAATAAGCATAGTTAGTGCTTGATGAAAATGAGCAGCTGACAGCACGCTCTAGAAGTGTGCATAAGGCATAATATAGCCAAGGGTTGTGCAAGCTTCCCCTCCACACAGTTCTGACAATGTACCTCACCATGGAGAGCAATACCTAGTTATTCCTGTCCTAGGCTTTTTCTAACAGATTCCTAAAAATACCAAACTGAGCGTTGGTGCTGTGATGATAGAGAGTCAGGTTCACTTATGAGCCAAACCATAAGACCTCAACCCAATCCTCATTTACCTTAAGATCTCAGATGCTTTTGACCCTACTTGTCAGATCCTTCCTTCTTGATCTGTCATCCTTTGCTTTTGCGACTCGATCCTCTCACTTCACCTTTTGCTTATCAAAGGTCTCTTTCCAGAAAGCCTTCTCCTTCTCCCCTATCACTTCCTGGTGCTGAAGGGCAGACTCGGTCCTCTTCTCCTCTCTCCACTTTTTCTTAAGAGGATCTCATTGGCTCACCTGGCTTCAATTGCCATCTTTATGCTCCATTCCTGACCTGTCCTCCACTCATCCCAGCATCTCTCTCTCTCCTCAATGTTTCCTCCTAACTGTCTTACCATCCATTGGAATGAAATCTGACTAAAGCTGAACTTCGGGTCCATTCTCCACTGTCTTATCTTTTGGGTGGTCACTTACACCTCTGCTAGATGGGTCTGAAATACTAAACATTCTGATTTGGCATCATGTCAAGTTTCCTGGGAACAAGCATAAGTTACAGCATAAGTTTCCAGGGCAGGGGAGGATCAGAACCTTAGTCTCTGTCCCCCAAACTTTACACACTCCCTGAGTTTTCTCTGTCCTCCCTGCTGCTCGGTGTTATCTTTGGCTCCTTCCTCTCTCTTGCCCCACACACTGAAGCTGGATTCAAGTCACACTACTCCTTCCTCCATCTCCTCAACATTTTAAAGCTCCCACCTTCTCCCTCTCCCCATCCAACTTCAGGTTTTATTTCAGCCTCACCACTAAAGCATCCTCCTCTCTGCTTTCCCTGGCACCTGCATTTACCTTCACCTCTCTAGACCAATGTCCTTGCCTGCAGTAACCCCCCGCACTCCGAATCCCTCCAGTGGTTTCCCCCTTTTCCTCTGCATCAGACTCAAGCTTCTTACCCACACTTCACAAGTTAACCCCCCCTCCTTCTCTGTTCCTGTCTGTTAGCACACGGCTCCTGCACACTGCCCCGTCTGCTCTACTAACAATGCCAGTCCCCACCACCTGCTTCTTCCACAGGCACCTTCCTGCTGTCTTCCATCTCACCCCTAAGTATGCAACACCCTCCCCAAACTGCCGTTTAAAGCACCCGGCCTGTCTTCCTCCACTTTCCTCCTCAAAACCCATTGCTACCATGAAATTGCCAGGTGATACCAGCTAGTGAAGGAGCACCGGAGGACTGCGTGTAGTTTTATTTTAAATAAATGAACAACTGCAGCAGAGCCCTTGAGTTGTGCACATGATTCATTTTTACAGCAGCAGCATCTAATTGCTGGTGCTCGCACCCTCCAACTGCTTGTTATACTTCTTATAGTTTTAGCCAAGATGCAGAAAGAGAGTGTAAGTTGTTCAAGGCAGAGACTTCCTCATATGTTTGTACCACATCTTGCCCTGCAGCAAGCCAGTTTCTTCCTTTGCATTATTATACATGGACTGGTATAGAGCACTGGAGAAGTATTCTTGGTAATGCAAGATAGCTCTGGCTGTTCCAGTAAGATGGTTTTCTATTTCTACTTCTTTGTAATATTTCCCCTAGATGCAATTAACCTCATCATGGTTACACATCCTGAAATTCAGTACAGACAAGATAACAAATAGGTGACTCATACTTACTCCTTTAAGAACGTCTTCTCGGTAGCAACTGTATTTCATGAATAAAGTTATTTTCCAGCTTGTGTTGCAATTAACAGCATTTACCTGTCAAAAATATATACATATCTATAGGTTGAGGATTTGCTGGTTCGTTAAAGACTAAATCAGCATTAAATACACAAAAGGGTACAGTAAGATCTTTTTGTTCCTGGTAATGGGGTTCCCATCTCATACAGTTACACTGATAAATAAGGATTGGTGACAATGATAAGGATGGATCTAGAGTGGGCCAAATGTTTAACTAGTTTAGTGCTTTCTAATGGGAGACCCTAAAGGCCTGAGCCTGAGAGAAGCTGAATGACTATCTGAGTGACTATTGCAAGAGAATCAGGTACTCAACTCCCAGGAAGCTGTCAGGGCCTTGTAGAATCAGGCCTGAAATAAATACATTTTGTTTTGCCTTTAGGTTGCCAAGTACCTGGGCCATTCTCTCATGGGCAGTAGCAGCAGAGGTAGAGATGATGTATGCTGCTGACTGGAACCGAGGATACCACCTATGCAGAGAGCATGCACATTCTGAACTGCCAGCTACTCCTCCTCTGCTCAACTCACCTCTTTGCAGCCTGGATTATCTAGAAGCTCTATATTGCTGGCATGGAGAGGCTGTCCTGCGTTGACTGGCATCAGCACCACTTTGTCTCCCACAACTATCTGAACGCCAGAAATAAACGACAATTTAGACGCAGGTAATCAGCCACGAAGCAACGCTACACATAGGGCTCAGCTCAGCAGATGCTCTTGGACCTTCACGTAGCCAACGACCTCCAAGGACAATTCAGAAACCACAGAATTAAGTCCCAGCCAGAGCAAGCACAGCTCTCAAGTGAGCAGTACAACTTCAAAACTGCACCCCAACAAGTCTCAGTGACCTTGCTACTAGATCCAGGCAGGATATGTTGGTGAAAAAGGTGGTCCTATGGCCCTATCAATTCCAGGTCTGTAAAAACAAACCAATCCAGATAAAAACTGAATTAAGTGCCCTTCGTTCCCTTGCACTGCCAGCCAAGTGGTAGGTAAAATTTGAAAGAAAAAAAAAAAGTCCAGAGTTTGTGAAAAGGATCCCTCTGCAGTTCTTGCTAATAGTCTCCATCCTTTTGTCTTTGATTTCCCAAAAGCCTTAGAGGCTTCAGGCCAGATTTGTATTTGTCTGTTTTATCAAGTTCAAATCAGCCTAGATGAGAGACTGAAGCCCAATGTGTGAAGCCCCATGTTTGGACTGGTCTGAGTTAGAACAGCTTAAGGAGGGCTCTATTTTACTCCAGCTGGCTTTGCTCTCTAAGGCTATGTCTAGACTACATTCCTCTTTCGAAAGAGGAATGTAAATGAAGCAAATCGAAAGTGCAAATGAAGCACAGATTTAAATACCCCACACTTCATTTGCGTATTCACATCTCAGCACTTTTTTAAAAGTGAAAGTGCAGTCTAGATGCAGTTCTTTCAGGGGGAAAAAAAACCTTTTTTGAAAGAACCCATACTCCTCATTTTTTCAGGAGTACGGGTTCTTTCAAAAAAGGGTTTTTTTTTTCTAAAACTGCATCGAGACTGAGCTTTCACTTTCAAAAAAAGTGCTTGGATGCAAATGAAGCACGGGATATTTAAATCCACACTTCGTTTGCACTTTCGATTTGCCTCATTTACATTCCTCTTTCAACAGAGGAATGTAGTTTAGACGTGCCCTAAAAGATCACATACCATCTGTGAATCAAAGTGCAAGCATGCTCTGCCCCCTTTCCTGAAATGCACCTATACAATGGGTGATGGATGCCACAGGTGCCTGTCATGCCAACTGAAAGATCCCTCCCTACTGCAGAAATTGCCAGCCAGCCAGCTATAGCCAGATTCCAGCTCTTGTGCACTGCCTGAGCTGCACGAGAAGGACAGTTCTGGAGAAAACAACATGTCAAATGGTCTTTCCAACCTAGAAAATAACAACAGATTCATGTGACAAGAATTCAGCTCACACCTAACAAAGGGAATATCTTAATATCTAATAAGAATAACAGTATTAGCCCTGCTCCAGCTTTGGTGTTGATGCTCTGATTTAGTTACGGTGTTCACAGCAAGTCTAGAAGCACACAGACAGAGGAAAACAAGGAAGTGACTTCTAAAAACTGTGCTCCATGTCATGAGAAATGCTGTGAGAGCCATGCTTTTTTGGAACACAAACACAAAGTTGATTTCTGATTTGCTAACAATGCAATTAATAAACACATTGGGTCAAATTCATCCCGCGTGTTACTGCATTGAAATCAATGCCAATGAAGTTGGCACATTAAGAGTTAAATCAATTCTGGTACGAAAATAAGGTTTCATCATGCTCAGAATACATGTCAAAATCCCAACAGATCCAAAACCAGGAAGTTTATTAAGGGACTCCAACACAATGATGAAAATGTGTCTGTAAGGTGCATTACTTATGCAATACATTCCTGCATGCCATGCTTCACACAGACTTTACTTACAGCCATGTAAGAAGTTAAGATCAGACAATTCATTAACCAAAATAAACCATCAGTCTTGTATCCTGCAGAATTGAATCAGGACTTCAAAATCCATTGAAAGTACAGCTAGATTATAACAATAACAAAAATTACTGAGAACACATAACCAAGCATCCCATTTTAAAAAAGGAATTATCCAATGAGAGTTAAAATCTAAGACTGTGCCTGGGGGATGGGGGGCAGAAGTAAGGAATACAACACAGCAGTGCGGATCCAGACACAGATCTGGGAAGGAACTCTGACTCCTACAGACATCTGAACCGGTTTAATTTTATTTCTCGCTCTCACTTTGTGGAAGTAATTAATTAATACGTCTCTGGTCTAGGAACTTTCACTTTCCAACCCAACTAGATATTTTCTAAGGTATGATGCAATTTACCATTAAATCAATGAGAATCTATCCATTGACTTTAGTGAGAGCCTAACCATAACCCTAAAATCTCTGGGCCACATCACAGGGTGCAAATTTAACAGGAAAGCTAATTTAACAGGGCATCTGGCAATTCCTCTTGCAAAGAGCAACCACCAAGGCCACACAACCATCTTCTACTCAATCCCCTAGTATAGTGGCAGAAGCCATGGCCAGAACACACTGTACTCTGGCAATCCAGGGCCAGAAAAATGGCCCCTAGGAAGTCCTTGTGACTGGTAATTTAGAGCAACCCTGAAGTCCAGTATGAATTTGGAGTAACTTCATCTACTGCAGTGTTTCTTAAACTTTTTAAGACAGATAAACACCAAATAATTTTTTTTATAAGGAACACCAAGGATTTTTTTTTTGAGGGGGGGGGGGGGAAAATTCAAGGGAGGAAAAGGGTCGGGAAAAAGTTATTAAGCAAAAAAAAAATCACCCGCCCTTGCCCCTTTAAGGGCGGCCATTTTGAATTCTGTTCTCCACGGCACACCCCTGACTGTCTCGCGGCACACCAGTGTACCACGGAGCAGTTTAAGAAACACTGATCTACTGAGATACTTCTATGATTACATTACACAGCAGGTTTAGGCTACTATTCTGCAGGCTGCTGAGTAGCTCCTATGAGTGGCTGACTATATTCATCTCCCGTGGCATATCAAAATACCAGATACAAAGCAAGTTTAATGCTCACTTCAATTGGAACAGTTTCTGGCCTTCCCAACCAAATCTTCTATGGAAATCAAATGGAGATTTATTTGATGGAGGACTGCAGAATTGGGACAAAATTACTATCAGTTGCTAGAACGTCTAACTGGATATTAATACTTAATCCGGACTCAACTGCTAGAATATATTAGGTAATATTGTTCAATCACTGTGACAAATGTCTATTGAAGTTCTCCAAAGAAGGCAGTGTAAAATCAAATTTAAAAAAATCTTTGTATTAATATTTTTAAAAGACAAATCTCACAATGGTAAGCCGTGAGGATAATGTTTACTTATGCTAACTGAATTTACATTGAAATGCAAGGAGGGTGTAGGATTTTAGGCTTCATATTAGCAAAAGTTAAGTTTTGTTAGTGAGTGAAGAAGAACTATAAATAGAAGGGACTCGAGGCATAATCTTGGGCATGCACTAAATATGTTTTTGTTTTATCTGGTTTCTGCAAGTATTTTAAGGGAAAAGGTGGATGTTCTGTAATACTGATAACTGCAGAAATGTGCACTGATGCAAATGATAATTAGAATGTTTGATATTAATAGCCAATAAAGTAGAAGATATTTCAGTTCTGGGGTGTGGATAGTTAAATATGGCAGTTGAAGAAACATTAAATCCATCTTTTTACCACATTAAAATTTACTATAAACAGGGTAGCTCCCAATTTATGGAGAGTTCCACACACGGTCATACAGAGCTTAAAAGACGGATCCAATACCCATTCTTGGGAATGTGAGAATAAAGTTAAATTGTTAGTCCATAATTCATTAGTGCCCGCTTGCTTTAGTTTTATCGTATAATAAAATATGGATTTTATCCTTATTGTGTCTCTCAAAATTCCTAAACTGAATTTAAATGCATTAAATGTGACCCATGAGACAAATCCCATTCATTCTAACAACTCCCTCCAGCATACTTGATAAACACTTTCCTCCAGTGCATTTTCATAAGAAGCCATTGCATTTTCTTTGGTGAGCTCATAAGACAGTGCTACTGCACATGGCTACTGCAGGGGAGAGATTTGCTGAGCACTTCACAACTGACAAGTCTGCCTAGGAGTCCCAGGTCCGGTCTGCAAAATAAAGCTGCCAGACCTAGAAATTTGCCAGTTCGGATCCATTGCTTACAGGACCTAGTGGATGTGAAACCATGATTTAAAGACTGAGTTTCAGGCTTAGGGCACAGTTCTTTTATCCCTCCCATCATGATCTCTTCTTACATTCTATCTTGAGCTAATATGCAAGACTCACCTGAACTAAATAGGAAACATACCAGTTAGAGATGGAAAAGACCCACCAGATTAACAAATCTAATCCCCTCTCAGAGTTGGGCATAGTATTCCTGAGAGGATATGAAGAGTTCAGTGCATGGAAAAAGCGCAGCATATTCGCCAGAGACCTGCTCTATGGACCTGACAACACAATTTTCCCCTTTTTGCTGAATGTTCTTGCTTTTTGTGAATTGATTTCAGAATCCAAGAGCTCTTTTCCTACATCCTGCCCCTCAAATGTACAATGATATGGGTTCACAGGTGTTGTAAATCAGTGTAGCACTACTGATGTCATCATTATTACACCCATTTCCATCAGCTGACCCTCTTTCCACTGTGCAACACCAGTGTAGAATCAAACCCTGGATGTTATCTTCTCTCTGTAATTTGAGGAAGCATTATATATTTATGTACTATATATTCGGCAAAGACATTGTTTAGAAATAACTGTGCTTTTTGAGTCCTGATTTATGACAATAACTAAGAAATTCTTCCTCATGCCTCCCTTTGCTTTCACAATAAGCAACTTTGTTGAGAGTCAGTATTTTCACCTACATTGTCACCTTCACTCCTCAGCTTCCAAAACGGTTGGATGTAAAACCAGGACCCCTCATTCCCTGCAGCATCCAGAGACACCCGCATAGCATTCTTCTCCAAGAGAGCTGGTAACCTCTTATTGACAGTGAGATATTTGTTGCTTTTTATGTGCAGCAGCTGTCAATAAAACCAAAAGTTAGGATCCTTCTGACTTTCTGTCAGGGGGTTATTTAAAAGCTTTTGGCAATTTTTCATGGACTAATAAATGAAGGCAAAAATCAAACCTGAAAAGAGACCAAAGGGAATAAATCAAGCAAACAGTTACTGCACAAGAGCCTACTGGCATCAAAAGAAAATAGTGTAGTGATCAGACACCACATAGACACCAGGCTCCTTCTGGGCAGTGCAAATCAAGACCAATGAGAGATAAAGTCATCACCCTCCCCTTGTAAACCTAAATGCCTCACAATGCCTTGCTGCTGTAGCTCCCAACTGGGGCCGCTCACCAGCAGCCTACCAGCATACAGGCCGCATGTTGGACATTGTGTGCTAGACAACCCTGCTTCAGAAGTTCTAATCCCAGCAGCCTCCAGCCCCCATCAGCTTTGGTTACAACCAGCAAGGGGACTCCAAACACATTGCCAAGCCCATATTTATTTCACCAAACCACATGCTCTGCAATGACCAGCTCTCTACTGGACAGGTCAGAGAAATAATATAGTTCATTTGTTCTTCTAAAAACACAAAAACACATCAAGGTTTATTAACTTAACTGATGTGAACACACACTTCCCTTTAAACATGGCACGGAGTTGGTTTGTAATACAATAAAACAAATGTATTAACATTAAGATATAGGTTAAATCGGGTTGGGCAAACTATCTGGCCCGAGACATGCACCTCCATATGGAAATTACATGGTGGGCCATGAATGCTCATGAAATTGGGAGTTGGGATGTGGGAGCTGAGTGAAGGCCCCAGCGAGGGATTAGGAGTATGGGGTGCAGAAGGGTGCTCTACGCTGAGAAGAAGGGGTTTGCAGGATGGGAGGAAGATCAGGGCTGGTGCTGGGAATGAGACACGAGAAGGGGCCTCAGGGATCCAGGCTGCAGGCAGTGCTTACCGCAAGTAGCTCCCGCAAGCAACAGCATGTCCCCCCGCCCGGCTTCTATATTAAGGTCCTGCCCCATCAACATCTCCCACAGGCTGCAGTTCCCAGTCAGAGAGAGCTGCAGAGCTGGCATGGGGAGGGGCGGGGGGGAGGTAGCATGCTCAGAACACATGGCTGCATGGAGCCCCAGCATGCTCCTAGATGAAAGTTCTTTGCCTAAGCAGGTATCGTGCCTCTATGCAGTTCTAGAGACCTCATCCCCGCACAAACGTGGTTGAAGGGCTTATCCTTCTCAGCTTGCAAGAGCTCTGGCTTCTTGTGTCTATCTAGTGATGGATGCCTAAAACAGCTTTCCGTCCTGTGTGCCCAGCCTGCTGTCCCCCCTGACTCCCAATCAGGAAGCTGGACCTACCTCATTCTTTTCTTCCATTCCTGTGGGCTTCCCCCAGTACATAAATGGGGCTGTCATTGTTTTGATCCTACCATGCGTAAATTTACATAGAAAACAGATAAACTGCTTTCCTCCGATCTTTCCTCCCCACATATACACACTTGACCACTTCTGTCTCGGCAGGAACTATTCGTCCCCTCCACACACTTGAAAACACAGTATCAATACCAATAATTCCTAGTACATTTTACAATTATAATAATTACCAATGTGTTACAGGCATTGAAGGGCTTACATGATACACAAATATTAAATCAGCCAATTCAATTGTTTATTATTTGAGTTTTAGAGTCCCCTCCCTCCCATCTTGATGGCTCAAATAATGTTTCTCCTCCCTGCTGGGGCGTAGCCAGGCGGTCTTTTTCCCCATTTGTTAGCTGGATAGCTGAGTTTATCTGATATGTAAATACAAATTAATGGTCTTTCAAAATACTTTAGAAATAACTGCCCAGTGGTGAAACCACAATCCTTTGTTTAGGGTGGGGTAACTCTTGTTGAGTGGAAAACACATTTTATTAATTATTTCAGTTTATGTCTATAACTTCGCATCAGTTGTGTGCGCCTGAATTACACAGTGACATGAACAACTGAGTTATGAGCTTTCCGATGACATGTTACACTACACGTCTTAGATCCAGTTTATAATCATGGTCAAGTAAGTTGAAACTCACAGCTTAATATCTGGGTGCCCCTTGCCCTCTTCCCTTGGACTGTTTTTAACGGCACTACCCTTTTAATGAGATTATTCATCTATAGGCCTGTTGGCTGTGTCTACATTGGCATCCCTTTCCGGAAAAGGGATGCTAATGTAGCACTTTGGAATAGGCAAATCCGCGGGGGATTTAAATATCCCCCGCGGCATTTGCATTAACATGGCTGCCGCTTTTTTCCGGCTTGGAGATAAGCCGGAGAAAAGCGCCAGTCTAGACGTGATTCTCCGGAAAATAAAGCCTTTCAAAGTAGGAATAAGAGATCCTCCGGAAAAGGCTTTATTTTCCGGAGAATCACGTCTAGACTGGTGCTTTTCTCCGGCTTATCTCCAAGCTGGAAAAAAGCGGCAGCCATGTTAATGCAAATGCCGCGGGGGAGGCCAGTGTAGACACAGCCTTTATGTTAATAAAAGTTTTACTGAGCTTGGGAATATGACAAAAACATGACAGATAAGGAGGAAGAATGACTCCTGTGATATATGATGTTTTGCAACTTCATCTAAATCATGGATATGTATATTTACTTCCAAAACAACATCATACTGAAAAATACTACTCTGGCACATCATTAGAAAAAGAATACACAGTACTTCTGGTATTCTTTTAAAATGAAAGAAAAATACAGTATAATTGTTTTTACTACATTTTGTTTACCTGCTCAGTGACAGCCAGAATTGCAACATTCAGTTTCATATTCCCAATAACCCTTGAAATGAAACATCTGTTTCCCTTTCAGCTCTGAGAAAACGCACAAGCAGCTCAGTGGCTTACCTGTATGACATTGCTATATTTTACGATGTCACCCAACAACTTTCTGTTCTCGCATTCATTCTGCTTCTGTTCCAGTTCTGCTGCATGCTACAAAAGAATCAGTTACTTAAATAGGAAATCAATACCAGGGTTCATCTATTGGAATGGCTAGGAAGCATAAGAAATAGTATCATATTAAAAATGTCTTCTTCAATGTACAGCTCTTACTACACTATTGATAAAAAAAACATTTAGCACCAGTCTCTTGCTGCTTCTGAATTCTGTGTACTACAAACATACAGCTACCAGAGGGTCATTCAGGGTTTATATTCCCCAAACTAAAAACAATTCACGATTTATGGATCATGGCCTAGCTGCATGCTATTTTAGAAGTTCAGTAAGAAGAAAAGTATTTCCTGGTGCTTTGTGTCATCCCAAATTTTGGGGAAAAAACAGTTCCACCCTCTCCTTTATTATTTAAAAAAAAGAAGATACATGGACATTCTAAACCAAAACACTTCTAGTTATCTCAGAGGTACGGTAACTTGCAGGAAAAAGAATTGCACAATGATTCCACTTTTATAGTACTTTCGTACAAGAATCTCAAATTTTAGAAATGTTTAGAGTACCGTGTCACTTAGTGAGTGATTTTATAGATGCCCCAACCTAGGGATATAAAAATGTGTTTAAAAAAGTAACAGTGTAACCTCCAAAAATCATAGTGTAAGCATAATACTGTAGAGTCCACAGCAAAGCCACCTCACCAGGAGCAGGGCCAACAAGGGCGGCTGGCTCCACTACTGGGAAGGCTTCACTGTGGCTCTGCAGCCAGTTCCCTGGCTCTGCAGCAGCCCCTTCCAGCCCTGCCCCTGGGGGAGCCTGCATGGAACCTGCGGATGGGGGGGCCATGCCCACTACTGACAGCGGCTGCTCTGGTGGGCCCTGTGGGACGAAAGCAGCCTCCTGCCTGCGGTGGGCATGAAGCTGCTCCAGCCCCTACCAATTAACCAGAACCAGTAAACTGCACCCAACCCTGCAATGAATGGCATGTGGGAAGGCTGCTGTACCTACACAGACACAGTCCCCACCCCCACCCCAATGACTTTACTGGGACTCCCTGCTCAGAGTTTAAAGTGATTTGCTCAAACAGTCTGTCAGTGGCCAAGGACTCTTCTCTCACATCCACTGTGTCTGATGCAAAGGAGGGGAGTGCATGGTGTTCAATAATGATGAGGTCCCAAAGAGCCCCCACTTAGACTGAATGCAATAAAAACAGCCTTGTTGGAGGTATTTCAGGCTGAAGGTGTGCAAAAAGGCTCTCCATGTCCCTTGCCAGACTCCTAGAATTCAGACCTGAAACGACCCACTAAATTAAAAAGAAAGCTCTTATTAAGTCAGATATTTGAAAAATGAACATTATGCCATAGGAATCACCTGTGCTTCACACACAGAGAGTCAAGAAACACTCCCTATCACAAAGAGCTGATAATCTAAGGCAGGGCAGACAGGTAACATGCCAGTCATGGAGGTTGGAGGAAGGAGTACATAAAGAGGTTTGCTATGGTGGTCTGATATTCAGCATGGCAATTCTTTAGACATTTGTTATGGTTATTTCATTATACTGTAATTCTACCACTGGACTACAGATTTAGGTAACATGGCTCTTACCTGTAGTTTCTTAAGCAAAGCTGCTTCTGTATGGTTTCCTTGTTTGGCTTGTTTGGCTTTCCAGTACTGCTTCTGTGCAGAATATCTGTTCATAGGACACACCTTGAAAAGGCAATCTGCAGAAAATTTGAAAAAAAATCCTATAAAAAGGGATGTTAAAAGATGCTTCCCTTATTTGTTTGGCTGGGGTTCTTCTGTTTTGTTTTTTCAGCAATGCCTAGATACCACAACGCTGAGTCGTAGATTAGATAGAAAACATTGGGACAGTAATGAAACCATAAATGTGGAGGAAATAGCTGAGTCAGCCATAAATCTTTCAATAACTATTACTCTCCCACTTAGCACAGGCTCTCTGAATACCTAGTTTAGGGCTCTAAGCCATAAGCTTGCAAGTAGTATGTAAAACTGCATTTTTTTCACCCTTTAGTCTTCTTTGCTCTCACGTAGCCTTATACATGTATTGCCTGAAAGCATATGACTTCCGAAAGCCTGAGAATAAGTGTCCTACTTTTTGGCTTCAGAGATCTACTCCCCCTATTCTCTTGACAGTGGTAAAATAAATATTATGACCATTCAGACGCAAGGATTTTAGGAATTTTTAACACCATGTTCAGCTCCAGGTTTGCTTTCTCCCAAGGCTGGTTAACAAAAACAGTAACCAAGTTGTTCTCCAGTCTCATTTCTTAGCACCCAGTGGAAATGGAATGTTACATTGAAAAGTTGCAAATGGTCTCCACTCATTTCTCCAGAATAGCAGGGTTGGTTACAGGGAGTTCTGCTACACTAGACAAAATGGAAAATGTACGCTTTGCACTACAATACCACTGTCACATAGATGACAAACTTTTTTTCCTTTTACTGACCTCAGCAATGACCTGTTCTACACAGCCTCTCTAACAATAGGATCTGAGTACGTTGGAACCTTTGCTGTATTTTTCCTCACAAGATCCCTGAGAGATAGATAACTATCCGGCATTAGCCCCATTTCACAGATGGGACGCTAAGGGAGAGACGGAGTAAGTGAGTGGTCTGAGGTCATACAGAAAGTCTGTGGTGGAGCAGACAATTCAACTCTGACCTCTATAGACCCCAGTTAGTGGAATAGCACAGCCAACGTCACACAGCAGAATGTATTCTCTGATACATTATAGTACAGCTTCTAGGCCTCAATCAAGAAGAGATCGTCTTTATACTAGGTGCTATACAAACCCATAATAGGAGATATTTTTAGTAGGATGTACATCCTGTTTCATCACTGGAAGTGTGTAGGTGACATCCAAGAGTCAAATTCATAACTGATCTCTAAGCTCTACTACATATAGATGTGAATACCACTCTCGGTTTTACTACTGTGAGCTCAGTGTAGTCCACCACCAGGGGGAAACAAGAACAGAATCTGGTTCACTGTTCACATCTTCTCACACACTGTAAGTGAACAGTTAGCAAAACTGAGACACAGCAAGAAGTCCAAGGACAGCATGAACACAAGGGGGGAGGAGAGCATGGGTCAGGCAGAGCTCTGGGCCCTTTATAGCACTGCTGGAGCCCCCTGGGGGAGGTGCAACGTGGTCTGGGTGGCACTGAGGGCTGGCTGGGAGAGGCATGGTGTGGTAGAGGTGGTGCTGAGGGCTAGCTGCCCTTAATCTACCCCCTCTACCCAAGGCCCGCCCCTTCTGAGGGATGGGACCGAGCCCCCTACCCAACATTGCCCAAGGCCAGGTGACGTCTGTCACCAGTTCAGTAGGGAAGCAAAATATGTTCTTATTTATTTATATTTTTTAAAATATAGATACTTCTGTGATGTTTTGGGGCCCTGACAGTCACCACGTCACTCATCTACAGTACATCTCAACTGACACTATTTCTCCAATACATTTGCGGCCCACTTACGCACACCCTTCCATGCTGGATGCCTAGCTTGTAAGAGTGTTACATTGCTGACTAAGCCTGACTCTTTACTTTGAGTTCTAAAAGCACGCACGGCCACCTCTGAATATCCTGGGCTCAGTTCCTGATATACTGATCAGCATGGCAGCCATCATGATATATTCAATTTAGTCTGTCATTGAAACCTCTCTTTTCCCTTTACCTCACAGCAACAGGTCCTGCTTGGGCATTCAAGGCTCAAAAATTGTATTTATATTCAATACCAATAGTGGTGCGTTCCTTGGCATTTACCCAACAGCCTCGCTGTTTTGCTATCTAATCTCAATTCTGTGCGGCTGCTCCTTAAAAGAAAGTTACTAGGCATTAGCAAAGCAAACCCTGCCACCTTGCAGCAATGTTTGCTTTAGTTTGAAGTAGGAATATTTACATTAAAAACCACAATATATAAACTAGGGTGTATGATAGCTGTTTGCAGAACTTTTACAATACTTTGATTGAACTCTGAGAAGGAAAAAACATACAGTAGGTTAAAAACTAAACTAAGTTTGAGTATCCAGGGGCTTACTCTCTAGGTCAAAATCAGCTATAATTTTCCATAATTTTTTTAGAATATAAATTCTAAAAAATTATATTCTAAAAATTATCAACTCACAATCTCACAATCTCTCTCATATCCTTGATGCCTGGTATTTTCTGAACAAATACTATCTTGTATGATCTGCTACCAGGCCCCCTTCCATAGCCGATAGTTGAGTAAACACACAATTCCCCATCTCCATGCAATGTCTCCACTACAATGTACAGTCTTTCCTATTATATAGCACAGAAACCTGTCATCTTAATGTGAAATCAATTTTTACTGACCATTATGGCAGCTTTTATCCTCCCAAGAGAAAACTGCAAAGAGTGACTTAAAAAAAAGCCAAATTATTTGACACCAGAGATCAGATAACATTTAGCTCTTTAAATTCATGGAAATCAAAGATTCCTGGGGAAACTTTTCTCCCAGCCTTGTATTACCTTGAAAAGGTGGCATGCCAAATGGTACTTGGCAGCACTAGTATTCTGAACTTGAGAGTTCAGAAAGTATTATTTTACAATGCAAAGACATACTCTGCAGATCTCCACAAAAATTGCACGAACATGAATAAATCTTGCACACATCATTCTCTTTCAATAGTGCAATTTAAATACTACTGCAAGATTTGACACAACTCTATAGGTGAAAAGAGAAAGAGCATTGCAAGGTTCTGTGATGTCTATCAATAGCATCAAATGCAAAAATGCTGCAGTGTCACACCATTTTCTTACGAAACACAGATATTTGTCATCCAACTAGAATTTGTTTCACAGTTAAATACCCTCCTATTCTGACTGTCGACACTTGGTGTTAAGTGTATTTTAATCTGAACAAACGTGCTTTGTCTTAATTATTCAGCAATCAAGATGAAAAAAAAATTAACCCTTGCAGATGGAAATATTTGCAATGTAGTGCACAGATAAATTAAATGAGAAAAGATAATATGAGAACCCCATCTCAACGTTACAGCCCCTTTTTCCACAGTAGCAGGGCTCTTCCAAAATATTAATGAACTTCTCTGTCCAATACCCTCTGTTCTCTTCCCCTTTCCTCCCACCCCACACTGGGAAATTCTTATTTTCTCCCTGGTAAGGGGAGGAGGAACTAGGTAAATTGCTTAAGGCCACACGGAAAAGGCTGCAGTGAGCTGCAAATTGAATGTGATTCTCCTTAGTCCCAAGTCTGTGCCTTAACGGTGACCCATAAAAAGTGGTTTTTTTTTTCATTTAAATTAGTTTTGTGCCCTTGTTTTGCTTTTGGATAGAGCAAGGATGGCCAACTCGAGGCTCGCGAGATGCAAAGTTGCAGCTCCTGACGGAACTGGGACAGAACCCGGAACCGCTCAGGTCAGCCGCTCTCATGGCTGGGCTCTTGTGAGCCACAAGCGTGCTCACGGCCTGCGCCGTTCCACTCCCGGCCCCCAGTGCACTGCGTCATATCCTGCACATGCAGGCCGGGTCACACAGCATCCCAGCCTGCCTATGCTAGCAGCCGGCCGCTGAGCACAGGCTGCGGCTCTGGGACCTGGGCATAATGGGGGGGGGGGGGGGGGGGAAATTAGGTTAGAGCGGGGAAGAGATGCCTGGCTCTGGAGAAGGGGAGAGGAGGGAGATCGGGTGAGGGGGGCGGTGCACATGCAGTGCAGCGGCTCTGGCTCCAGGACTAGGGTTGCCAGGTGTCCAGTATTGTACCGGAAAGTCTGGTATTTGCACGCTCTGTCCAGTAAAAAAAAAAAATCAGAAAATACCAGACATGTGCAATGTCCGGTATTTTCTGATTTTTCCGGCTGCACACCGGACAGAAGCCTGGAGTGGGTGGGGGAAGCGGCTGGGAGTCCTGGCTGGGAGACGGGGCCGTGATTGCGGCTGGGAGCCCTCAGTCGGTTGAGTGTGAGGAGAGGGGGAAGCCTCCTCCTTGCTCGTGCATCGCCGGGAGCCTGCGCGGGACAGGCAGCAGGTGCCCAGGTCAGTCCCGCTCCCCGCCGGCCAATTTGTTCACCCCTCCCCTTCCCGGCCAGCTGGTTCTCCCCCATTTCTCCTCCGGATCTCTCCCTCCCCCCCGCCCCCCAGCTCTGCTTCCCGCTGGCCCGTTCCTCTTCCTGATCTCCCGGCCAGCACAACTGCACCCCCTCCGCCAGCTCCGCTTCCCGCTCCCCCATTCCTCCCGGCCACCCTAGCAGCCCCCGATCCCCCCCAGCTGTGCTTCCCACCACCCCTTACTCCCGGCCAGCCCTGCCCCCTCCCAGCTGGTCCCCCCTCCCCCAATATCCCACGGCCAGCCCCCTTCTGCCCAACTCCCACCACCACCACGACCAGCCCTGCTTCCTGTTGGCCTCCCCATCTCTCCCGGGCAGCCCCGTTGCCCCCCCCCCCATTAGCTGTTTCCAGGCCCCCCCCCTTTCCTGCCCAGCACCACTCCCTTCCTGGCCAGTCCTCTCCCCCCCCACCCCCCATGAAGCATGTCAGGGTTTTGGGGTTTTTCTTTTTTAAAACCCCTACCAGTGATCCAGGTTCTTGGAGTCTTTTTTTTTTCTTCCCCTCAACTACTTTGGTCCCCCTCCTCCCCCCCTTTTTTTTTCGTTCAACGAAATTTTTCCCGGTGTTTTTTTTTCGGTGGGGGAGGTGTTCGGTATTTTTGTTTCAGTCACCTGGCGACCCTATCTGGGACCTAAGCATAAGATTCCGGGGGGGGAGGGGAAATGGGTTACAGCAGGGAGAGGAGGTGTCTCGCTCTGGGGAGGGGAGAGGGATTGCGTTGCACACGACGTCCCGGCCAGCTCATGTTCAAAGTCGGCCACTCAGCGCATGTGCCTCAGCGTCTGGAGGGGGATGCGCGGCTGTAGCGGCAGTGGTTCCAGGACCCGAGAATTAGGTTAGAGCAGGGGGGAGGGAGGATTGGGTTAGATCGGGGTGGGTGTGCTTGGCTCTGGGGAAGGGGAGGAGAGAGGGATTGGGTTGGGGGGGTGCCTGGCTTTGGGGAAGAGGAGGAGAGGGGGACTGCAGTAGAGTGGGGTGGGGTGCCTGGCTCTGGGGAAGGGCAGAGGGACTGGCTTAAAGCAGGCTGCTCTTCCCCTTCCCGGCACAGCTGGTGCGCTTCCTGAAATGCCAGGTCTGTTGCACCACCAGGCACTTTTCCCCCTCCTGCCTGCCTGCGAGGTGAAAAGATGGGAGGGACTAGGAGTTTGACATAAGCCATACCCTGGGACTGTACCAGCACCTATTTTCCCCCAGCACAGGTTTTTGGGGTTTTTTTTTGTTTGTTTGGGGGCTCAATAACTTTGCCCCAGCTCTTCACGCGGTCTCCACTGCTACTGTGGCTCTTCATCTGGAACAGGTTGGCCATCCCTGGGATAGAGTATTGAAATGCCCTGGATGGTTTTGGTTGGTTAAGTTTCTCCTGGCTTATTTCTTACATTATAAAAAAAGGTGAAAGTGTCAACTCTGGTCTTGCCTGTGTAATACACAATAATATTTAATATTTGTATTTTGGCAGTGGCTAGAAATCCCAACTAAGATTGGCACCACCCTGCTTAATAGCACAAACACATAGTAAGAGACACTGCCCATCCCACAGAGTTTACCATCGGAACAGTCAAAACAGACCTAGGGCAGGAAGGGAAACAGTGTCACACAAAAATGTACTGATTTGCCCAAGATCACACAGCAGGCCAGCAGCAGACCAAGAAACACAACCTAGCTCTCCTAATGACTACTGATCTATTGCTCTACCCACTAGACAACACAGTCTCTTCTCTCCTGCTTTTGTTAGATGACCTCTGGGCACTTTCAGGGTTGTTTATTGCAAACTCTTATTAAGCTATTTGAAAAAGTGGGAGACAATTCTAATAAAAGCTTCCTTTATTTAAAAGGTCAGTGAGTCACAGAAGTTGAACAGGTCTTAACACAAAACAGCCACAGAACTTTAAACAGTACAGTTATAAAACCCATCCCATTTCAACTGAACTTCCACTTGTTTCACTCTTGTGGTATCACTATTTCACTA
Source organism: Pelodiscus sinensis (assembly GCF_049634645.1). Classification (NCBI taxonomy): domain Eukaryota; kingdom Metazoa; phylum Chordata; order Testudines; family Trionychidae; genus Pelodiscus; species Pelodiscus sinensis. The sequence goes on from NC_134711.1 coordinate 119,631,761, forward strand.
CTTCTTGAGCCATCATGGAAATCTTCCAGCCTAGTCATAATCAGAATTTTTGAACTAAAAATTAGCAGACCATCTTTTCTCAAGAAACATACACATGCATGCACACATGCTCACTTCCAAAAAGGGCACAAGCCAATTGTCCTTTTCCTTTGTGCGTCACCTTTAAAAATCTAGGCTCACTATAGATCTAACCACCTCTTCTACAATTCTCCTGAAACAATGATTTGCAAAAGATACTTTAGGAGGCCTTTTAGAAAACAGGTGCAAGGTAACTGGGTGAAACTGAATGTGAAGGCTACTTCTGAGGAAATTATGTGTCACTCCACAATGCAGAATTTTGTAGAAATTAATAAGTTTTGGCACAGAATTTTCTTCTCCCCCCCCCCCATTGAAATGGGGGGAGATGTATGGAGAGCTGTGTAGCTGGGCTCAGGAGAAGGATTGGGGGGAGGGCAGGTACCAAGCTGGGGGGGGGGGAGGAGGGGGCTGTGGTTCAGTTCTGGGGGGAAGGGGACAGAGAAAGGGAAACTGGATTGATTTAAGTTTGTGTGAGAGTGGGGGAAGACGCTGTATTGTGGTTACAGACATACTTGCTGAGAGGAATTTTGAAATAAATTACCATGATTATGTAGTGTTATTTTGACTAATGAAATCTGCTGAATTTTACAGAGTTTTGAAATTTTGTGTGCGGAACTTTCAAGTTTTGGCACAGAAGAACCCTTGGAGTAGAAGGTGCCTGACAAGGCGAAATGGGATAAGGTAATTTTAGGTAGTCACAGTAAATAATTTGTATTTAAATACTTGCGTAGATTTATTTTATTTGCACAAGAAATAGCCATTTATTAGACAGACATCAAGAGTTGGAAATACCCACTTATAATACAGAGCCCATTTCCCAGCAGCTGCAGGGTAGAGTCCTCAGAGGATGCAACAAATATCACTTGATAGTCCATGTGACCCCTGAGAAAATTTGACAGCCCAGAAGCTCAGATACAGCAGACAATGTTACCTGAGCAAGCTAGTGAGAGAGATTCCAGGCTCATTCAGCCATTAGGAGAACCAGAAAGGAAAAAGAAATCTCTCATGCCTTTATGCTTCTGTATGTTTGTAAAGGTTTGTTTTTTCCCTGCTCATTTTTACACGAGAAATTCAGCCCAGGAAAATTCTACAGTGATTGGAGAACTGGTGAAATCATCATAAGGCATTACACGAGGCTGAGCAATTGGGAAGATAAGACTGCTTAAAAAAATCTTTGAGTTCTCAAGGGAGGAAAGACAGCAGCAGAGGAGAGGGGACAACTATTAAATTAAGGGAGGGATGACACAGCATGGGCGGCGAGTTATATGGGCTCGTGTTGCCCAGACTCCTGCAATATTTAGAGCCGGGGTCCCTGCTCCACCAATATGGGTCTCTCCCACGGGTCTGAATACTGCCCGTCCCCTGCAAGAAGACACCGGTGGCATCAGAAGCTGCGCAGTCTGGCACGCCTCGGTGCTGTTGCGCATGCTCCAGCGGCCCCGGGCACTTCAAAAGCCGGGGCCGCACACCATGAAGCCAGTGGAGGACTTGGGAGGCCTTTGGGTGAGCGCGGCCCCTCCCCACCGCCCGTGTGCCCCCTGCAGCCGGCTACGCCCTCCCGTGTGCACCCCCGCAACTCCCCCTCCCCGCCCATGTACCGCTATCGCTGGCCACCATCTCCAGTGCGGCTCTGGTAACAGCAGAGGAGCCGCTCACAGGGAGAGGGGGGGGCGGCCAGGCTCCCTGCCTCGCCAGCGCCACTCGCCCGCCTGAGCCCCGGCGGCCGATCGTGTGCTCTGAGCCCAAGAGCCTCCCGCTCGGTGCTGGGGCCTCGGAGTCTCGCCACTGGCCGTGCCGTGCCAGAAGGAGTGAGTCTTGGCTGGTAAGTCTTGCCCACATGCTCAGGGTTTAGCTGATCGCCATATTTGGGGTCAGGAAGGAATGTTCCTCCAGGGTAGATTGGCAGAGGCCCTAAAGGTTTTTCACCTTCCTCTGTAGCATGGGGTACAGATCACAGCTGGAGGATTCTCTGCATCTTGGGGTCTTCAAAGTATTTGAAGGCTTCAATATCTGAGATATAGGTGAGAGGATTATTCTGGGAGGGGTGGGTGAGATTCTGTGGCCTGCACTGTGCAGGGGGTCAGACTAGATGATCAAAATGGTCCCTTCTGACCTTAAACTCTATGAGTGCCTGGCTGGGCAGGGCTGCAGCAGCCGTTCCTTGCGCACTGGGCTCAGCCCCGAGCTGGGCTGCTCGCAGCCAGGCTCCGGAGCTGCCTACATGGTGGGGGCCCGCTGCTCAGAGCCCATCCAGGGAAAAAAATACCGGGAGGGAGGAGGGGCAGGGCTGTCCGGGAGGGGCAGAGCAGAGCGGGGCAAGCAGGTGGGGGCAGTGTAGCTATCCTAGGGAGATGAAGGGAGGAGCAGTGTGGCTGGCTGGAGGAGATGGGGGCTGACCAGGGGAGATTGGGAAGAGGAGAACTGGGCAGCAGGGGTGGCTGGGAGCGTGTCGTGGGCACCAGTGCTGGTTGGGAAAGGGTTGGGGAAAGCAGGGGAAGGGGAGTAAATCGACCGGCGGGAGCAGGACTGACCCCAGTATATGCTGATCTTGGGACACTCAGTCCTGCACATGGTCCTGGTGAAGCGCAAGTGAGTCCGGCTGCAACTCCACAACATGCTCAGGGGATGGGACAGGGATTCTCCTCCACCCCCAAGGCATCAGACTCAACCAGGAGTCACCAATTCAGCCCCACACAGCTTGCTCTGGGGAGCTACACTTCCCGGGCAGGTGGGATGTTGAACCTGGAGGATAAATGTGGCTTCCGGTGCCTCCATGTGCGGGTCCTGCTCAGAGCGTTGGGGCTCTGTGGTTACTACGGTCTCATGTGTCTCTTGGAGACCTTCCGCCTGGCTCTAGGCCAGCAGTTGGAGCGACTCCACAGACTCCAACCCCGTAAACTGGAAGGCAGAAGGTTGGGGAGGGGAAGGGGAAAAATAGGAAGGAAGGGGCTTGTGCTGAGGGATGGGGAGGGCAGGGCAGGAGAAGAAAGGGGAAGGCACCAAGGCACAGGGTAGAGGGGAGACAAATGCCAGGGGACCAAGGGCAGGAGGGGAGGTGTCAGTGCGAGGGGGACAGAATGATGCTAGGAGAGGAGAGGGTAAGGGCACTGGGAGTTCGGGGGGTAGGGAGAGGTGCTGGGAGAAGGCTTGAAAGAAGGAGCGGGCATGAGGAAGGTGGTGATGGAGCAAGTCATGTGTGAGGGCAGAGGGTAGTGAGGGGAACGAGGGCAGAGGGTGGTGAGGGGGTGGACATCAGGGAAAAAGGGGGCGGGGCAGTGAGGGAAGGGGAAGGCATCAGGAAGGTGCAAGGGTAAGGGAAGGTGCAGGTGCCAGAGGATTCTGGGGGTGAAGCATAAGGGCAGACACCTGCAGGGGAGGGATCAGCACCAGAGAGAGGCAGGGCAGGTGTAGAGAGTGCGGTGTTAGGAGAGGAGATGAGGAGGGTTAGCTCACATGATCAGAGTGGAGCTACTGGAGGAGTGGGCACAGGGGGGAGAGATGGGCTGATGGAGTGAGGGCATGTCACAGGAAGGTTGAGGGCAGTGAGAAGGGCAGGAGTCAGGACAGCAGAGTATGGTGGGGGGGGCAGCAGGTACCAGGGGAGCTGATGGAACAAGGACAGGAGACATGGTAGCAGAGAGAAAATACAAAGGTTTAAAAATATTTATTAATAAACTTGGGTGCCACAGTGGCACATCCAAACAAGCCACATGAACTCAGTACTGGTGCACAACACAAAATTCATTCTGCTCATGGGAGGAAACTCTTAGGCTATATCTACACTGGCGGTTTCTTGCGCAAGGGTTCTTGTGCAAGGAGTCTTGCGCAAGAGCATGTCCACACTGCCATGTGTGAGATGTGCTTTTGCGCAAGAGCATCTATGGCAGTGTGGATGTTCTCTTGCCCAAGAAAGCTCCAATGGCCATTTTAGCCATAGGGGTTTCTTGCCCAAGAAATCCCTGCTGAGCATCCACACTGTCCTCTTGTGCAAGAGAGCTTACACCTGTTAGAAAAGAGCACAGCTCTTGTGCAAGATGCCCTCTCTTACCACGCCGTACTGTAAATTTCCTTGCGCAAGAGCAGGCAGGCAGTGTGGCTGCTCTATGGGTTCTTGCGCAAGAACGGCTGTACTTGCACAAGAAGCCACAAGTGTAGACATAGCCTTAGAAGGAACACTTCCCCCAGCTCTCTGCCCCTGAGTTAATGTCACACACATTGGGTTAATGCAACTGCAGGATAGCTGCATGCGGGGGGGGTTCGGGGGGCCAAACTAATCCCTGTTGGTAGGAGGATGGAGGGAAAAGCCCTTGGAGAGGAGTGACATGACACCTTTTACTTCTGGTCATGTGTCCATCTTTCCCCAAGCAAGTTACCTCCAGAGGCGTGGCTAATGGGGGAGGGGACATGGCTAACAGGGGCCGGGGGGGGTGGGGTGGCGGCGGCTAATGGGGCACCACCAAAAATTATACTAACCTGCAGCCCATGTGAGACAGTGAGACTATTGTGGAAAAATGATGGGAATGAAGGAAGAACTGAGGAGGGTGATGCAGGAAGCAGTAGGGAGATTGAGAGAAAGTGGAAATGAGAGGAGTGAAGAGGAGAATGATGAAGGGAGAGAAAGATGGAGAGCAAAAGGAAAGGGGTCAGTGCTGGACAAGAAAAGAGAATCAGGATAAACAGAAGGGATTCTAAAGGAAGGAAGAGAGCACTCTGAAGGAAAGAACAAAGAGAAAGAAATGAAAAACTAAGAATATCAAAAGAGGCGGGGACAAAGTAAGACAAGCAGTTTTGGTTTACTCATAAATGTTGCACCTATTTTAAATGTCTCTTGGGTGAAGGAGATACAAACCAAGAGAAAAGTCAATTTAAGTATCTACACATGCAAGTGCTTTGGAGCACAGAATTAGGATTCAAAACCATCATTACTATTAGAAAACTGGTCTGAAACCAGCAAGATGAAACACAATAAATACACAAAATATTACACAAGGAAAAAAAATCAAATGCACACATACAAAATGGATAGAACCTGACTCGGTGATAGTACTGCTGAAAAAGGTCTGGAGGTTATAGAAGATCACAAATTGAACAGAAATTGACAACTTGATGAAGTTGCAAAAAAGGCGAATATATTGTGGGCTGCATCAACAGGAGTTTCATAGCAAAATGCAAGAGATAACATTCCTGTTCTACTTGGCATTGGGGAGACCTCAGCTGGAGAACTTTGTCCAATTTGGGGCACCACACTTAAAATATGTGAATAAACTGGAGAGAGTACAGATGGGAGCAACAAAAATGACAAGGTTTAGAAACCCTTTCCTCATAGTTCAGGTTTTTAAAAAAAATGGGCATTTTAGTCTTGACACACAAAGACTGAGATTAAGGGCTATTATATGAGGTTTGACTGTTCTCCGTGTCCACCCAAGGTAGGACAAGAAGCAAGGGAGATTTAAGTCAGCTATTAGGAAAATTTTTATAACTCTAAGGGTAGTTAAGCCCTGAAACTGGCCTCCAAGGGAAGTTGTGGAATCCCCATCACTGGAGAATTTTAACAACAGTTTGGACGAACACCTTTCAGAGATGATCTGGGTTTATTTGGTCCTGATTCTGTGAAGTGGGCTGGTCTTGGCCTTGATGACTGAGACCCCTTCTGGCCCTACATTTCTATGCTTCTATGATACATGTGAAGGGCTTTGTTCTCTTCAGATGTGCCTGGTTTATTCTGTGTTTTTAATGACAATCTATTGCATATATTTCATACTGTGTGTATTGAAGCTAGAAGTATTTCCCAATGGAGACAAACACACTAATTAATTGAACATGTAGCTGAGGTTGCAGTTTAAGCAATCTTGCCCTTATACTGCTCACACTGTACCTAGTCTGTGGACAAACAGAGGACTTTTGGGCTGGCAATCCACCACCATTCATAACCACTAGGGGTATGTCTAGACCAGTGGTTCCCAAACTTTTCAGCATCACGCCCTTTTTTTGATTTTTGAGAAACCCTCACGCCCCCCTTCCCCATAGCAGCATGCCCCCCAGTTTGGAAACCCATGGTCTAGACTATAAGCCTCTTTCAAAAGAGCATCTAGACTGCAACCACTTCTTTCAAAAAAGCGAGCCACTATTTCGAAAGAGTACTCAGGCAGTCTGGATGCTCTCTTTCAAAAAGCACTGTTTGCATTCAAGAATGCCTTTTTCAAAAGAGCACTTTAGGGGGGGAAAAAAAAAAAGGCGTTCTTCCTCGTAAAATGAGGTTTACCACAGTCGAAAAAACCGCCACGTTCTTTCAATTTAATGTCAAAAGAAGGCGGCAGCAGTTTAGACGCAGGGGAAGTTTAAAAAAAAAAAAAAAAAAAAAAAAAAGAGCCACTTTTAAAAAAAAAAAAAAAAAAAGCTGCACACAACAACCCCCCTGTAGTCTAGACACACCCTAGGAGGCTAATCATGTAAGGCTGAGCACCTCAGTCAAGGTGTTGTATCCCCTTCACTACTCTTTCACTTCAATGGGAAATGAGAACTCACCGCACCTTACATAATTGGGCATCATTCTACCGCAAGTTACTAAAAGCACTCTTAACTAGACAACAGACTACAGGAAACTCCTGTAGGGGCAAGACCAAATCCTGATCTCATTCATGCTGGTGTGAGTCTAGAGATACTCCACTGAGGTCAGTGGATTTACTCCCGCTTCACACTGCTGTGACTGAGAGCAGATTTGGCACATGGTGTCTTTAAATAGCCCCAAAAGGAAAGGCAACCACAGCTTTGTTTAACTGAACAATAATGAACCCAAGGTGATCTCAAACAGAAACATAATGCAGCCAGCTACCACCCACTTTAAAAGAGAAAGTAAAAACACGCGCACACATGAAACAGTACACTATTTTGAGATGTGTTTTCAACTCAGGCCTCTAGCTCAGTACTCAGCTTTGATCTGTGCTAACTCCACTGGAGAAGCACTTACAGGAAGACAGAAAGACACAACTTGTTAACTGCAAACTGAGCAAAACTGAGTAGCCATCACTGAGAAACCATCACGGTCCCCCATGATACTTTCGATTAGAAACATGCCTCTCTCATGCTTCCTTGTCTCTTAAAAATCCATCCCATGACAACAGTGCAGCCAGTGCAAGCAGCACTACTTGCAGTTCAAGTTGCCCAACACGTCATGTGATTAGACCCTGTTGTCAGTTGCTTGTAACTTTGCCAAAAATTTAACCCTTAAGACTTAAGTTTTCATGTCAAGTGTCTGCTGAAGGTTGATTTAGTTATTTACTTTAAGCTTCTGTTAAAATGGTTCAGCCATGTATGAGAATGAGGTTGGGAAGAAACATGTGGTTGCACATGTTCAGAAGAGATATAAGAGCTCGGTGGCTACATTTTGTCTTCACCGGGCAAAGATTCCCTCTTCTGGGAGCATACACAGGCCTCTCTCAGCTCCTCGGGCTTATCAGGCTCCACATACGCCATCCTTGCACAGCCACTGAGCACATTTCATCCTAGGGATGGCTGCAGATCGCTGTGGTTGCCAAGTACTGGAACTGAGAGCAGGAGACTCTCCTGTGCTTTCAATGCTCCCTCCTGCTGGGCCCAGGCAGGAAGAAACAGCTAACTTAGAATGCAGGGGGTGAAAAATGGGGGGTGGGGGCAGCTGTAGGAGCCAAAAGGGGGAGGAAGTAGAGGGAGCAGGGGAACATTGCCAGAAGGGAATCTGAAACAGTAATGGTTCACAAAAGCCAGTGAGGGGAAGAATAAAAGAGGATGGGGGCAGCATCTGGGAGGAGAGATTGGAGAGGAGAGAGGGGTAGAAAAATGAGGCAGGAGTCTTGGTTGTGGGTTAGGAAGGGAACAGGACAGAGTAAGGTAGGCAGGTGCCCCAATATAAAACCATCCTAATCATTGGGACAATCACGATATTAGGGGCTTTGTTTTTGGAACTCTGCAAATCCGCAGATATCCCCAGCTATTTGCATCTGAAATGTGAATATCCATGGTTCATTTTTGCAATTTAAATGAAAAATTAACACTTCTCCCCATGTTTTCCAACTGCTAATGTTCTCTACCTTTCTGTTTTGTACATTTTTCATTTATACTCCAACTTCAGGAGTCGGTGGCCTAGTCTTATAGGCAATTTTGGAGACTTCCATTGTACAGGAATGCAAATCTTTGCTCAAGAGAGGAGAATGTGAGTAAGTTTCATAAACTACAGATTCAGCAGTAGCCCCAATGTGTGAAATAAAAGCTACCCTCAGGTTCTCAGATAGATAATTACCTCTGAACTTCTTCGGGGGGTTGGCAAGGTCACCTGCATCTGGCTGCACCACACATCTGTCATCCACTAACCTAGAAAAACAAACATGTTTAATATTGTTATTTTGATTTAATATTGTTATGGCTACGTCTACACAAATGTGCATACAACACCTAAGGTAACAGGGTTCTCACATTACCATTTCAAGTCAATAACATGGAAAACACCACACAACCTCTTCTACGTCAGCACAATGAAGAAAAATATCAGTGCACTCCCTGGGTATAAGAGGGTTTCTTTTATGGCACTCATTCAAATCAGCTATTTCAGTTCCCACTTCATTTACAGCAGGTTAAAGTCCCTTTCAGTGCAATGTGCATGTTGATATGTGCAAAATTCTTAACTTTCATTTGCAATGGTACATTAACCCTGAATAATAAACAGTCTCTCTCAGAGCAGCTCTCAGATTCTCATAGACGAGCTCCCAAGGTGAATCCAAAGCACACTGAAGTCTATAGGAAGATTCCCACTGATTTCACTGGGCTCTGGATTAGCCTTGAAGAGGCAGGCTGAGGCCCCTATGTTTGCAGCATGAAGAAAAGGATTTAAAGTGCCCCATTCCAACGTGCTAACCTTGGCCTCACTTCTGCAAGCAGCTCCATGCAAGCCAATCTCTACATCTTTGGAGTCAGCAACTGCAGTGGGGCTCCTTGCTGACACAGGAGTTCATCCAGGAGGCTCAGTTTAATGACAGACGTATGCATTGTGGCAACTTGTTGCTGCCCAATACTTCTTCCAAATGCTCACAGAGGAAGTGACGAAGAAGCTTTCTTCCAATCAACTCACAGGATAGTGAAATGACTGTTGACAGCCCTTTACAAAAGTAACAGTTTCTAGCACAATGTTTCATGTAACCTGCAGGCTGTACCTATTTAAAGGCCAAATGACAACCAACTCAAGAATGGCTGATAGACCAACCACTAGAAGCAGGGTAGAGGGCGTACCCATACTAGATTATCACAGTGAGAGCACCTAAATGGAGGTGTCATACAAATGAGAATCCATTATTTTACTCCTAGGGGAATTTTGCACCACTGAGCATGCAGAGAATTCATGTCCACCATAGGTGTCTTCGCTTCTCAGCATAAAAATGACACTTTGTGGAGAAAGCAAAGAGAAGCCACAAGAGTGGCATGCCACCCTCCCCAGCAATATGTTTTGGGTGCCCAAGGCAGCCAGCAGAGAGGTAAATTGCTGTGGGAGAGGCGGTGGGACTGGGGTAGACCCAGCTGGTGACTTTTACTCCATGCTGGACTCAATTACTAGTCCCAACTGGGCTGAGGAAGACTGGATTTCCTCTTCCCCAGATCCAAGCCCAAATTTCTCCTACAGACGCAGGAAGCTCTGCAAAAAACTCTCTTCCCCCAGCTTCCTTCATCCACTGCTCCTCAGCTGCAGGGGAAGGGATCCCTATACAAAGAGTGGCTCAGCCATCTGCCCAATTCTCATGCATCCTGACCCCCTCATACCTACATCCTCCTTCCAAGTCCCACTTCCCCTGCACCACGTCAATGAACTACCCAACCTTGGATCTTCACCCCACTGTGCCCTAACCAGTTGCACCTGGATTACTACTAGGGGTGTTAAAATTAGTTTAATACGGTAACCATGCATCCACTAAATGTCTTAGCGGTTACACACACTGCAAGCACCCTCAGTGAAGCATCCCCAGGAGCAGAGCCACCAGCCCCTGCAGGCCTGGCTCCCAGGGAGGAGCTGGCAGCTCTTGCCCACCCATCTCCCAGCCTCAGCAAAACCACCTCCCTGGAAGCCACCTGAGTGTAACCAATAAGCATGAGCTTACCAGTTAAAAACGGTATTCGGCTACACTCTAACCACTAATTACTACTCTCTAGAGACCCGTTCTCACAGCATCTGGACCCCCTCATTGACCTCTCCACACACAGACTCTAAGCCCCAACCACCTTCACCTGTATCCCCTGCAGAGTCTCATTCACTGCATCCAGTGCCTCCCTCAACAAGCTCCTGTGCATCCAGATCCCTTCACACCCAGACCCCCCACAGTGCAGCACACACAACTCTCTCAAGTCACACCTGGATTCCCCTACACACTCACTCTCCACACTTGGATCCTGCCAGGCTGAGCCTGCTTGCCCACACCTGGTGCAGCTGGCTGCAAGAGGCAAAGCCACAGGGTATTGCTGAGACAGCCCCACTGCTGCATCTGTGTTCCGGAGGGAGGGAGAGATGCAGAGTGTCACCTCTTTGCAGCCAGTGGCCTGTGCTCCCCAATGCTGGACTCTCCCCATTTGGCAAAGGAAATTTGCAGAAATGTAAAATACTGTGGGCAGAATGTGTATTGTTGCGGTGCAGAATACCCTCAAATATTATTTGTCCAAAACCAATAGACACTATTCACACCTGCTTAACTACCCAACCATATTGCCTTGTACATTGTAATAGGGACGGAATCCAGATCTGTGACGAGAAACTGAATGAGTCTCTCACAGAATTAGCCGCAAGGCATTTTTAAAACAATAGGAATGACTTGTAAAATATAGAGTTAAAACATCAGCTTTTCAAAATAAACAGGAGTCTTTTTAAAAGCTATAATAATTCTGTAGTGCCTCTTCACACTGGGCAGGCTCTCAGAGGTACCCGGGGTATGTGAATTTCCCAGGCTACTGGGTGGGGGCTCAAGCTGGTTCTGTGTGAGATGGAACCCGAGATATTGAACCCAGCCCTGGTTGCTGCCAGGCCTACCCAGTGGAAGGATTACACATATATGCAAGAGCTCTCAGTGGCCAGAAACCTGCAGCCCCTTATTTGTCCAGTCAGCCACTTCTCTGAATTTAAGTTGCTTTAAACCATCTTTATAAAGGAGTGAGTCAGCAACCAGAGAGCTTGCTAACAGGGGCTGTTAAACAGGGAGTTTGGAGAGAGAGAGTTCTCCAGATAAAGGAGGAAGCTAATACAGGAGCCTTGAGGGAAGTGGCTGTCTGTACTGTGTGTTTGTGTTTGGGGTTTTCTTGCTGTGGGCTGAGCTTGTGTTTGGGGTGGGTTTATCCCCCCTTCTTCTCCCCCCACCCCTCATGGAGTGAGTGCTGTGGCCGGCAGGTGGAAGCGGAGCTTCTAATCAGGGTTTGAAATCTAGATGCCTCTGCTCATTGGTTGAGCCTTAATCAGCAGGAGAGACTATCAGGCAGTCCAGGGCTTTATAAACGAGTGAGTCAGTGACCAGGGAGCTTGTGAACAGGGACTTTTAACAGGGAGTTTGGAGAAGGAGTTCAGAAGGGGAGTGGGAAGGGGGTGAGATACACTCGCCGTTCTTTAAAATCTTCTCACTACACTCCTGCCCTTCAAGGACGCATTTAATAACTGAGGAATCTCTCAGAAGGAAGCCAGGTACGGATGGGGATAGGTCTGCTGTTATCTGCACAGCATGTGCCATGTTTGTCTTCCTCCCAGAAGGGATTTCATCTGCACTAAGTGCAAGCTGGTCACCATTTTGGAAGAAAAAATTAGAGGACTTGAGGGCCAAGTATTGCCCCTACGTTCTATCAGAGAGGACAAAGCTGCCTCGACAGAAGGCAGCATGTAATCCTGCAGGCACAGCAGGCTGAAGGGCCAGTCAGGGCACTACAGGATAAAGAAGAGAACTGGCAGCATGTAACCTCTAGAAGAAGAAGGAGGCCAACTCAGGTATCCTCCATCCCTGTAGACTGGTAAATAACCGCTATCAGGCTCTCTCCACAGGCACTGCAGTGGAGAATGCTTTGGCAGGGACCTCTCTGGCTAGACTGTTGGGCTCAACGGGTAGTGATGAACGATGTCAGGATGGCGGTCGGTTTCTAGCGGAGTGCCCCAAGGATCTGTTCTTGGACCGGTTTTGTTCAACATCTTTATTAATGACCTGGATGAGGGGATGAATTGCACCCTCAGCAAGTTTGCAGATGACACTAAGCTAGGAGGAGAAGTAGATATGCTGGAGGGCAGAGATAGGGTCTAGAGTGACCTGGACAGATTAGAGGATTGGGCCAAAAGAAATCTGATGAGGTTCAACAAGGACAAGTGTGGAGTCCTGCACTTGGGACAGAAGAATCCCAAGCATTGTTACAGGATGGGGACCGAATGGCTAAGTAGCAGTTCTGCAGAAAAGGACCTGCAGATTACAGTGCATGAGAAGCTGGATATGAGTCAACAGTGTGCCCTTGTAGCCAAGGCGGCTAATGGCATATTGTGGTGCATTAGGAGGATCAGTGCCAACAGATCCAGAGAAGTGATTATTCCCCTTTATTCGGCTCTAGTGAGACCCCATCTAGAATATTGTGTCTGGTTCTGGGCCCCCCACTATAGAAAGGATGTGGACACGTTGAAGAGGGTCCAGCAGAGGGCAACCAAAATGATTAGGGGGCTGGAGTGCATGATCTATGAGGAGAGACTGAGGGATTTGGGTTTGTTTAGTCTGCAAAAAAAAGTGACGGGGGATTTGATAGCCTTCAACTTCCTGAAGGGAGGTTCCAAAGTGGATGGAGAGGCTGTTCACAGTACCCCAAGCTCCCTTCAGGAAGTCTAGTATAATTTAAAACAATTACACGGGAAAATCATATTTAAGTAAACTCTTCTACTCTATCAGTAGCTGATTTGTTCCTTCGCGAAGGAACAAGACAAAGCAATACCAGTTGGCTTGGTAGAATTCATAATTCTTTCCTTCTCCTTTTGATAATTAATACCTGCACTTCTACCTTTAAAAATAAAAACCAATAAAAACCTGAAGATTTTAAACTGTTTTGTTTTGACAGTTCTTGGACATTACGGTGGGAAAGGAGAGGGTTAGAGTGGCATTGACAGTGAGGATGCAGGGGCAATTTGACAGTAGGGCCCAGACTACACTTAAAAGATTTCCTTTTAATAGCTGCGTTGGTTAGGAGTACTCATACTGAAAACCTATAAAGGCCTGTCAGACTCATGTTAGCGGGACTTGAGCTAGTCCACTAAGGCCTAGTCTATACTTACCAGGTGATCATTGTTCCAGGATTTGATTTAGCAGGTCTAGTAAGGACCCACTAAATGGAATGCTGATGGTGCCTCGTCGACCCCGGTACTCAACTAAATCACAAGGAGTGAGGAAAGTCAATGAGAGAGTTTCTCCTATCCACCTCCCACAGTGGGGCCACTGCAGAAATTTGATTTAATGTGCGTTGACTTCTAGCTAGAGTTGTGTATCGTAAGTCTCATTTCTCCCCCCAGTGTAGACCTAGCCTCAGAACAGCAGTGGGGATGTTTCAGCACTAGTGGAGGCTAGGGCTAGCCACACAAGCTGAAACCCGCCCTTTGCCTCCACTGGTTCTGAGCTTGGCTGGCTAGATCAAGTCTTCACGGGCACTGCAACATCCACGCTTATCTTTAGTGTGCTAGTTCACGTCCCGTGCAGTGCAGGGAGCTCCCAGAGTTTAAGGCCTCCTCTGCTGCAAAATGTCTCCTGCTGTAGCATAGGACCATCACTAGATTCCTCTGCTCACTGACTGATAAAGGGGGAGAGGAACTTTATAATGGTTTATTCTATACACATTCTACTATCTCTGTCCTTTTAAATGACTTGTAGGAGCCAATGTCCAAATCTACCTATGTGCAAATGTTGTGGGATTAAGTGAATTCAGAACAGAAGCCCAGAAACATTAGACTACAGTAGACTCAGCATTACAAACTGATTGGTCAATCACACCTCTCCTTTAAAATCAGAAATCCACAATCAGGCAGCAGCAGAGACAAAAAATAAAGAAAATACAATGTAGCACTATGTTAAATGTAAACTACTAGGAAAAAAAAGTGGGAAAGTTAAAAGATTTGATAAGGCATGGGAATTCTCTCTCTTCTTGTCTCACTTATGGTTAAAAGCAGCATTTTTCTTATACTGCATTGAAATTTTTCAATGCACTATTAAGTCAATGTTTTGTTGTAAACTTTTAAAAGCACTGTTTAATTTGTTTTGTTCAGAGTTCTGAACAACCTCCATTCTTAAGGTGTTTGTAACTTTGAGGTTCTACTGTATTTGTAAAAATGTTTAAAGAAGCCATTTCAAAATGTTTTAGTTTCAAAATTAATCCAACAGTTTTCTCCATGGTTTTCAGAACTAGCACCATAAGTAGAAGATTTGGGGTATCATTTTAGGGATGCTCATCTCATAAGACCCCCAACTGTTGCCTTAGTTACAGAGAGAATGTTACCTTCTCTGTTACAGAGTCATACAGTAATTCCTCATTTAATACTATAGATGTGCTTCTGAAAATGTTTGTGCTAAGCGAAAACGTGCTATGCGATGTCAATTTTCCCATTAAAAATAATGGAAAAGGTGAGGGTTACGTTTCAGATGGTGGTGGCAAAGTCAATTTTTTGTTGGAGATGGGTTCGCAACGTCAGCATTAAATATCTAGCAACACATGTCGCCGCGGTTTGTTAAAACACAAACAAACACGTGAGTGAGCGAGCGGAGGAATGCTGTGACCACATGTATTCATCCGTGCATGTGTATTACCACTGTTTTCACCAACTTATACTGCCGCGCGAAGTAATCCCCCACTTGATTATTTTCGTGTTATTTCGGGGACAGTCGTGTTATTTGAAAAACGTTCCCTAAAAATAAAATCGTGCTATTGCGAAAATGTGTTAAGCGGGCACGTGTTAAATGAGTAATTACTATATTACAGCACCATAACACATGCAGCTAAGGGCTAGATCCTGCAGGTGCTGAGTACTTCTTACCAGATGCCAAGCACCTTTTTAGCCATTTGCTAAAGGGGCTGTTGGCACTTCTTGCAATCCAAGCACTGAAACTTAATAGAAAAGTAAACTTACTATTAGTCACTTTCTTTTGTATGTTCTGTGAAGGCATAGAGATAAATGCCATAAAGTTATATTATAGTAATTAGTGACCACAATCAGCCCTAATGTAAATGGATTTGCACCAAGGATTAATTGGCCCTCAAGCTACATACAAGATTTCTCAATTACACATGCATTACTCTTGGTCCTGCAGCTCAATTCCCACATTTAATGCAATTTTAGTTTGATAGTGTACAGGATACAATAGGCAGGCAGCTCTCCATTCCAATATAATGCAAACTGTTTTTAATAGAATGATTTCTGAAAACAGAAATCTCTTTTAGATCTCCTAGCCGGGGAGGCCCAGTCCTCAGGAATGAAGATGCTTGAGCACTACCTATGCCAGACATGGATTCAAGTGCCTCAACCTCCCCAAACCGGGAAAGGAGAGAATAGATGGTCAAATGATGAAGGAACCAGCCTGAGTCCCAGGTTCCAGCTCTAACTCAATCTTGAGCAAGCCCATTTAGTCTCCCCCCAACTCTCTTGTCTACTTACACTGTAAGCTCTTCAGAACCTTGGTTCCCCATTTGTACAATGGGAATAGCAGGATTTTCCTTCCTTGCAGGGGTGTTGTGAGGATAACTATATTACAGATTTTAAGATGCAAAGAGGATATGCTAATGGAGGCCACAGAAAAGTACGTAGAATGGATGGTACAGCATCCATGAAAGGAGATAGAGGGACTGCAGAGAAAACCTCTAGATCAGTGTTTCCCAAACTGCTGCAGGAAAAAAATACCGGGCCTCAGTGTGGTTGTGGGCTCCCCGAGTGCCCATGTGGCACCGGGTCTGCAAAGCCCTTGGCCAGCCTGGGCATAACCTGCAGCCCGATGTTCCAGCTCCCAGCAGAGGCGTGTCTAGGGGAGGTCGGGAGCTGGGCGGGGGGGGGGGAGGCATTTCTCCTAGCTTGTCTTTTCCATATGTTCACATTTGCATAATTGATTTCCATCCCAAACCTCAGGGACCTTTATTTATTAGATTGCCTAGTGGCCCCACTTCTAATCAGGGCCTCAACAAGTGCTATACATAGACAGAAAGAAAATGTCCTTTGTCATGATGGGCTTAGGGATTAAACTGACTGGAGAGATACAGGGTAGGAAACAGAGAGTGTTATCAGACCCATTTTACAGAAGGGACATTGAGGCATGAAAAGATTAAGTGACCAGCTCAAGGTGACACAGAAGTCTGTAGCACAGCTGAGAAATAAAACCATATCGGATGAATCTCAGCCCAGTGCTTTAACCACTGACTGCTTCATCTCTTGCAAAACATCTTATACCACACAAAACCTGGACTAAGTTCAAATTTGTCCACAAAATATGGTAATTTTGCTACATCTTTAGTCCCAAAGAATGTTCACCTATCTGTAAATTCACTTGCTTATTGAATTATGAATATACTGATCATGCCTCCTTAGTCAAAATATATATTTCCCAAACTTACATCACTTAGTGAGCAAAGGATGAGTATTCCCTGCCTACATTTCATCAATAAAAAGATTAAAAAAAAGCATCTGCTGGCTTGTTATTCCTAAAAGATTCTGAAACTTGTTAGATAGTTGCATTGGGTTTAACAAATTGTGTTTTGTGCACTTGCAAAAACTAATTTAAAAGGCATGAAGTTAATAATAGGCCTGACTGAACCAATAGAAGGTGTGGTTGTTATTTCAGGGTCAGAGCTTTTTAACTCCTTCAGGCATATGATCTGATTTTTTTTTTTAAAAAAAGGTCACATGTGTTTGCAATTTTGTTTTATAGTGCAAGCATCACAAATTTAAGAATCCTGACATAGGGAGAACTAGATCTCTACATTATGCAATATACGGAGCTCACTGTTTAAAATAAAGACCTAAGTTATAAACCAACCATTTTAGCAATTATATCAAAGAAGTTTTGGCAAGCTTAAAAAAGCTTAATAGCTTTAATCTTTTGCTCACTGGAAGTGGACAATACTGCATTGTACTGTATATTGTAACATCGTACATAGCAGGTACAACATGATTCCATTTCAGTTCTGCACATGTTGGATACTTAAAGGAAACAAAAGGAATTTTCTGCATGATTATGGCATGATTTTTATTTGTGCAAGTCCTCTTAGAACATAATAAATGTCTGTGGTTTAATGTACAATGCCTATGAATGAATGCTGTACAACCATTTTTAACTATAATCATTACGTTGCATAGTAATACACTACAGCTTAAAATATACTCTCATGCTCTGGAAGACAACAGTTACAACATTGGACCACTATGGAATTAGATTCTGAAAGCAACAATATTATTGGGAATCTCTTATCCGGGTTCCCAGTCCTGCTCCCACTGAAATCAACAGAAGTTTTCCTGTTTATTTCAGCGGAAAACTCTTTTGAGAAAGTGGTGAATTTCAGTACAATTGGTATCTATTGCCTTCCTGTACCCCATACTACTGTGTACAATACAGGCTACACAAAGATGAACACTTAGGCCTATAAATAATTATTTTCAATGAAGAAACAACATGCTCCTTGCTATTTGTAAGGTAGGAAAGTCTAGGCCAGTTCCTCTTCCATTTCCAATCATTCTGCCTTCCTTGGCTTTAGGGAGGTGGTGGAGATTTGTAGGAACATTTATTTTATTTACTTTATTTTCCATACTGAATTAGAGCCCTCATCTATCTAGCCTAGTATTTTGTCTTACCAATGGCCAGTACCAAATGCTTCAGATGAAGTTTCAAAAAGCCCTGCAGCAGGCAGTTAAAGAATAACCTGCCCACAGGGAAAGTCCCTTCATAACCATCATTAGTGAGTGCTTGGCTTATGCCCTGAAGAATCTCTCCCCCAAATATTTGTTTCAAACCTAACATAACTTTCGATGTTCTCATTATCCACCTGTAGCCATGTCTACACTAGGAGCACTTTATTAATATAGAAATACTGGTACACCATATCGGCAAAGCGCTTCTCGCATGAGCACAACTTATACTGGCAAAACTACATTGGAGGCTTTTGCCAGCAGCTACACTGATCTAAGTTCACATCTCTTCACAGCCTGGACTGACGTCACTATGCCACAGAAATGTACCGCATAGATATGGCTCACATGTCAAATGCTACCTTGAATGCTACTAAGCTCTTGACCTGAATGACATTGTGTGGCAATGAATCCCACCAGTTAACTGTACAGTGTGGAAAAAAATATTTCCTTTTAGCAGTTTTACATTTTCAAAAGTTCACTGAATGTCCTGCCATTATTTTACTATGAGAAGAGATGAAGAGAAATGCTCCATCTGCTGTAATACCATTCATTGCTTCAAATGCCTTTATTATAACCCTTCTTATTCATTTCCTAGCAAACAGCCCCCATCTTCAACCCCAGCCCCACCATGCATCTCTTTTTCCCCTGGAATTCTGACACACGCCAGGAGTGAAATCCCCCATCTCTCTATAGAAAGAAGTGGCAAATGGGGCAGTGGGAGGTTTTCAGCAGGGATATACAAAGGGAGGAATTTTAAAAGAGGTGGGGTCTGAAGCAGCAGCAGGAGTATAGGAACACTAGGGTGAGAGTATATGCATATGGGGCAGCAAAAGTGAGGAGGTATATGTGAGAGGGCAAGGATGGGTGGTACGTAGAGCAGAAATGGTTAAGCAGGAGAGGAGAAGGTTGGCTGGGGGTAAGAAATACTTGCTGGGAAAGTGGCCGTTCTTTCGGGAACTACAAAAATGCACAGGGCCATTTATGCCCCGTTTGTTGACTGTAGGCACATCCTTAAAATAAACGTATCTGACACTTTAAGAAACTTACAGATAGAGCCCTATGCAGAGACAAATTTTCTATCTGCATCTGCAAAAATCATCTACAGATATCCACTTTCACATCTGCGGATGCAGGTACCTACGGCTCTAACACGGATATCCACAGATTTGCAGGGCTCTACTTATGGATGATGTGAAAGGGCCAAGGAATTTTTTTGCAACCATGGAGTTTATCAAAACTACTATTGACACACACACACACACACACACACACACAAACACACACACACATATATATTCTGGGAGACATAAAGCTGCTAAAAACAGGAGACATGAAAAGATTAGACAAAAAAAAGAAAATGACGACAATTTATTTCATGAATTGCAGAAACATCTCATATGTCAAATCATCTCTGAAGTTACAGATTTGACCTCCACTCTTTGCTTTTAACAATACAAAATTCAGCAAAGATTCAACTATCATAACTCCATCTTATTTTGTGTTAGGTCAACAAAATGAGTAAGGATCAGAAACAATATGTTACTATTAAAATTACCAGAAATATGCATAGATTCAGGCTTGATACTTTTACTTATTCTGAGTAATAATCTTACGCCTCAAAAAAACTGGGTAAAAAAAGATGTCGACATGTAGTCAACTACATGATTCACCAATAAGTCTGCGCTTGTTGGTTAATCTTGTTGACTATATGCTATATCAGAGGCAGCACGGTGGGGGGGAGCGGGAGCCAGTGTCTGTAAGGAACTGGCTTTAAGCAGTCTCTCCACAAGCACTGGATCCGCCTGTCTCTCCCTCTCCGCCCTGCCCCCAGCCCCGTGCTGCTTCCTCTAATAGAGGGGCAGTAGCGCAGAGGTGAGAAGAGCAGGCGGAAGCCAATACGTGCAGGGAGTTGGCTTTCAAGCAGGCTCCCCACACATGCCAGCTCTGTGGACCCACCTGTCCCCCCTTTGCTGCCTCCTACAGATGCTGCGGGTGGGGGCAAGGGCGAGAGACGGGAGCCAGTGCTGGGGGTAGCCTGCTTAAAAGCTGGTTCTCCCTAACACCTGCTCCACAGTGCCGCCTGCCCCCCCCCTACCTCACCCCCATGTCGCTGCATCTATTTTGTGATTTTTGGTGTAAATTAAGGATATCAAGTTGCAGTTAACTGACTAGTTGAGTAGTCGATGGAATTTCAATTAGCTACTCAACTAGTCAATAGGCATTTGTACATTTCAAAGGAGGAATGAGGAACTTAGTGTACAACCTGGGGCCAGCGGGATCTGGGCCGCATGCAGGCATGCCTGCTTTGAAATATACAAGAGTTCTCAGCAGAGGCTTTGTACATTTCAAAGTCATGGAGTCTGGGGTCAGCAGGGACTCTCCAGCTGATCCAGGGCTCTAAGTGGCATTTCAGCAAAACCCAGGATCAGCTGGAGAGTCCCCAGCTGATCCCAAGTTCCCCACAGCATTTCTCCAGAACCCAGGGTCAGTCCCCAGCTGACCCAGGGCTCCACCGCACTTCGGCATTTTAAAGGGGCAGCCCCGCACAGCTGAGCGGCGGCTGCCTCTTGGAAACGCCGCCTTCAGGTTCCAAAGCAGCAATTCCACACAGCTGATCCCTGCCTCAGCTGTGCAGTGGCGCCACTTTGAAGTACCCCTTCTTCCCCTCCCCCTTTGCTGCCTCTATCTGATAGAGGCAGCAAGTGGGAGGTCAATCGACTAGTCAATTTCCTATCCAATAAGCATTTGCTTATCGGATAGTCGACTGGTCCTTAACATCCTTAGTGTAAATAACCATTTATAACAAACAACAAGAAGTCCTGTGGCACCTTATAAACTAACAGATTTATTAGAGCATAAGCTTTCATGGGCAAAGATCCACTTCGTCAGACGCATGACGAAAGCATATGCTCCAATAAATCTGTTAGTCTATAAAGTGCCACAGGACTTCTTGGTTTTTTAGCAGATTCAGACTAACACAGCTATCCCTCTGATATCTGACATTTATAGCATGGTCCATCTTGCCCAAGTGGCAAACTAGATTAGAGTGTCTCAACGGGCTACCCGTGCCTCCATAAGACTCTCATAGAATTTTGGAAGTTCACATTTGGTACTGGGTTAGTGATGTTTAATAACAATTCAGGGCATCTGCTCTGTTTTTGTCAGTCTTCTGACGTAGTCTATGTCTACACTACTGAACAAAGTCGACCAGATGTATGCAACTCCAGCTACATGAATAATCTGATTAACGTAGCTGGAAACAAGGTACCTTAAGTCACATTACCATCAGGGTAGAGTACTAGGGTCAACTGCAGAGCAATCTGCAATTGATGTGGCAGGTCTTCACTAGATCCGCTAAATCAACTGCTGGTGGATAGGTCTCAGGATGTCAATCCATGCTATAGTGTAGGTGTAGCTTCCATGTAGGCTCTCACAGTCGTGAGCTACTTCAGACAGTGAGAGAATATGGTCTACATGTCTAAGTAAAACTACACAAGAATAAGGCTACAGGACCAGATTTAGTAGGTCTAGCTGGCTCCTACTTCAATAATTTTATCCCATTTATTTTGGAATCATTTTTAAAACTATTACAAATACAAATTTATTGCAGCCCAGATTGCAATATGCTATTAAAGAAATGTCAGCTCTTCATAGAAAGTTCTACAACCCTAATATCCTGCACCTGTCAAAGTGGTGATCATCAAATAGCCTGAGGAAACTCAGCTTATTTAGTCTACAGAAGAGAAGAGCGAGGAGGGAATTCGATAACAGCCTTCAGCTACCTGAAGGGGGATTCCAAAAAGAATGAAGCCAGGTTATTCTCAGTAGTGACAGATAACAGAATGAGGAGCAATGGTCTCAAGCTGCAGTGGGGGAAGTCTAGGTTGGATAATAAGAAAAACTATTTCACTAGAAGGTTGGTGAAGCACTGGAATGGGTTACCAAGGGAGGTGGTAGCATCTCTGTCCTTAGAGATTTTTAAGACCAGGCTTGACAAAGTCCTAGCTGGGATGATTTAGTTGGGGTTGGTCCTGCTTTTAGCAGGGGGTTGGACTAGATGACCATCAGAGGTCTCTTCCAACCCTGATCTATGATCATTATGCACATACCTCTTGCTATATAAAAGAGCAATACAAGTATAGCGTATGTGCAATTTAGATAACAGCATTTACCATGCTGAGACATGCTTTTGCCGATCACTTTGCATTGAAGGAGACAAGAAGGCAGAAACAGAAAATGTGGGAAAGAGCAAAAGTAGCCAGTGTTAGAAGCTTTTTTCTTATTTGGCTATGCTTGTAAAATTTAAATATCCTTGTTACTAGCCACTCTTCCTGTAAACCTGCATACCAAAGTAAAAGCAGGATGTTTCACTTGTTCCGTGAAATATTCCAGCTGTAACATCCTAAAGCTGTTCTGTTGTTTTGTGTTGTGCTGTACCCACCAATGCTTTTAGACTGTAAAATGTTCAAGTATAACAAACAAATCACTGATCTAATTTTGGCACCATGAATATTTGTAACATTACATAAATGAATACTGTAATATCAATTAAATTAATAGGATAATCCTTTGCAATATTCCTAGATTCTAACCCTAAATCTGCCATTGACTTGCTATGACAACGTGAGTAAACCACTTAAACTCTTTCCTCATATGTGCAAGAGAATCATGATACCTGTCTATTACAGGGCTCTGTAGATTCATTTGTGTTGGTACAACATTTCAAAACCCTTACACTAAAGGAACCACACACACACTAAATTCATATTATTAAGCCAATTTCAGTGTTGCAGAATCTACCTATTGTACTATGTACTGAAGCCAAATAATGTTCCTGTAACACAAAGAAGAATTCTTATTTTTTTTTTAAATATAAAGGACAAAATCCTGCTCTATTAGAAGGGCATAAATAACCTACAAATATCTGAAGGGTCTACACAGCACATAATTTCATAACAAAATATTTTTATGAGACATTTAGAAATTACAAAATTGAAGGTTTAAGATGCATACCAAGAAATGTATTAGCTTTTTGAGTGGTCTCCCAAAAGAAGCTGTAGAAGTCCCATCACTTGGGATATTTAAACTAGACAGGACAAGACACTATTAAGTGTAGATCAGAACAATCCTGCATTGGACAGAAGATTGATATCTCAAACAATGTACCATTTCATTAGTACAATCCTGGCCCCACTGAAGTCAACGATACAACTCCCCCTTGAGTCTAACTCACCAAAAGGTGCACTCTGGAAGAAAGTGTAGCTGAAGTGATGAGAAGGGAGTCTGGGAGGCACCCAGCTGTGTGGCTGCACTTAACCTAAAAGCTACTAAAGAAACAGACCGGCTGCCAAATGCAGCCTACATGCAGATGGGACTGAGTGCCTGCATACAACTTCAAACTGTCAGACCACGTCCTCTTGGGACTGTGGGGCACCAAAAAGCCCATTAGTAAGCCCTTTTCCCAGCTTTAACAAGAGTGCTGGCAGCTTACCCTGTGCCGTGAAATCTGTGTATGCTGGACATGGAAGAGAATACGAGGAACTTCTCCCCCACCATCCGCACCTCTGTGTAGCGCCGAGCAGGACTAGACTGATAACACTATGCTCTGAAACAGCACCGTCGTCACTCAGATTTGCAATAATTAAAAAAAAAAAAAACATGCATATTAACGTGCTTACAGCTGGAAAACACATCCCTCAAAGCAAAGCTGCTAAATCCTCCCTGACAACAAATCCAATATATGTCTCAATGTATGGCCATATTCCTTAGCTGAAATGGTTTGTTTCAAAAGATATCAATATAATACCAAGCAAAAACCTCTCCGTTAACTTTAGGTTAATTTGATAAACTATTCCTGGCTTACAGCAAGAGCTATGAGGTATTGTTATAGTTTAACTAAGCAAGATCTTGGACATCTGCCATAAAGACTGCCCAAAAATGTTAATTCTCATTAACTTACAGTTAAACTCAGAAAAGGAGTAATTCCAAGCCAACTTTATAAAACGGGATCTTTATACAGTCCTTCTGCATTGCATTACTGAAATACATCGTAGCTCAATGAACATATAAATTGTGCACGTAAAAGTCAATACACGTTATCTACTCATGAGCTGTGTCTACATGACTTATTCAGTTTGAACCATTGTCCCAGATACAGTATATCACAGAAGGTATAAGCTCTTCAAGGCAGATACCTTATATTTTATATCCATTTGGCAAAGCATCATACACACCTGTGGTGCTCTACAAATCTTTTCTCTATTTGTCATTTTTAAGGCACCCTTGCAAAGATCTCTGACCTAACAGTTGTTACACAAGCAAGATCCCTATTGATTACAAGAACGGTTTAAAACTGAAGGATTTGGCTGTCTGTTGACAGTGTTAAGAGCGCTTAGGAAATCATGGAAGGAGCTGGAAATTAGACAATCAAGATTGAAAACCCTTAACTTTGCGTCTTTACAGCTACTGAGGATAATTTTGCAATTCTAACTGGCAAGTTGTGACAATCCGAACCCTGTTCATTCAGTATGATGGAGTTACTGAAGATGCAGTTACTTTAAGATTGTGACCACTGTGAATTACTGGCTGGATTTTGAAGTCCCTAAGTGATTAAGGAACACAGATTATCCATGGGACTTATGCTCTTAAAGGACATAGGAGCTTTTTTAAAAATCCCACCCTAAATCTTGTTTCATAGCTAACCATTCAGATTGCAAGGAGAACCCGGGTGTAGAGAGAATGTAGGTGTAATTGGAAGAAGATTCCAAGGCCAGCCCAGACAATAACACCAGGAGGATTAATGACATCTAATAGGCCTTTCCTGAAGTTTTAGGTCTGTAACTGCTAAACACCTACTCCAGAGTCAAACAAATTGCTTTGAAGTATTTCAGTTTCTTCCAGTTAACATTCATGGCTGTGATTCATTAAATAGCGTTCACAATGCCAAACTATATAAAAAAGGTCTGGAAAATAAACCTACTCAAAAGGTCCTGTTGAGAAATACCATAATCTGCTCACTGATCAAAAAAGTGACCTCATATGGTAATTAAGGCATTCATACTTAAACATCATAAAGTCAACCCATAATATAAAAAAGGAGGCACGCGCCAAGAGAGAGGAACAATAGGAAAGCTTTTCACTGACACAAAGGTGCGTCACAAAGCCAGGGATGCCATTGCGTAAGTACTCTGTTGCTTAAAGTCAAAGCCTAAATCACACAAAACAACTCTATTATAAGCATCTCTTGGGGTCCTCTGTTGTGCTCAGTGATTTCTACAACAAATCAATACAGACAGACAAAGCAAAATAAACTTTATGCTTTCGCCCCTTTTAGTGTCAGACCTGCAAACTCAATCTGGAATCTACAAGTCGAACCTCTCTAAACCGGGACACTCTGGTCCAGCAAGACCACAGATGTTCCAGGACCAGAGAGCCCCAGGGAGGGGACTGCCTGGCAAGACCGGGAGTTCGATGCACCACCGTGGGACTGCCCAATAAGGCCGGGAGCTGGACTGCGTGGCATGGCTGGGATGGGAGGAATCTGCAGGGTGGGCAGGCCGGATATGACCTCCCCTGGTCTGTCAAAATCCCTTATCTGGGACTGGTCAGGTCCCAGGCGTGCCGGACAAGGGAGATCTAACCTATAGTATGATGCAAATTCCCAAGAGTCAATCTAGGTTCCTTCTTTATTTTCCATCACCACCAGTAATAAAAGTTCTGCAGACCAGATTATAGAATCTGTAGTATTAAAATAAATATTTTTTTCATGTTTAAAAATTTAATTCCACCTCTAGAACAAGCAACACTGAATATATGTAAAGGACACGACTCTTTGGTGACTTGCAATGAGTGGATTTTTCAGAGAACTATCCACAATAGCTCCAAGATCTGTTTTTGCGTGTTAGCTAATTTAGACCCCCTTGTTTTATGTGTGTAGGTGGAATTATATTTTCTAATATGCATGACTTTGCATTTATCAACACTGAGCTTCATCTGCCATTTTGTTGCCCAGTCACCCAATTTCGTGAGATCCCTTTGTAACTCTATGTTGTCTACTTTGGATTTAAATATCTTGAATAACTCTGTACCATCTGCAAACTTTACCACCTCACTGCTCAATATGCAGCAGCAGTTTAATAAAACAGCTAACACAATGTTAGGAATCATTAAAAAAATATATATAATTACATAGAGCCATGGTACGCCTACACCTCGAATACTGCATGCAGCACCAGCTCAAAGAAGGTATATTATAAAAAGGAAAGGTACAGAGAAAGGCAACAATAATGATTAAGGGTATGGAACAGCTCCCTTATGCAGAAAGATTAAAAAGATTAATTTGGAAAAGAGATTAAGTGGGGAGAAGACAGAGGTCTATATAATCATAAATGATGTAGAGAAAAAAAATGGATCAAGTGTTATTTACCCCTTCACATACCAAGGTCATCTAATGAAATTAATAGGCAGCAGGTTTAAAACGAACAAAAGGAAGTACTACTACTTCCATACACAGTAAACCTGTGGAACTTGTCCTAGAAAGAATTCAAGAAAGAATTAGGTAAATTTATGGAGGATTGGTCCATCAATGACTATTAACCAAGATGGTCAGGAATGCTCTGGTTCAGGGGTCTCCAACCGATGGCTCTACTGCAGAGGTTGGCAACCTTTTCAAAACAAAGAGCCAAACTACATCAAAATTCAGAACAAGTGGTCAACAAAGAGCCAGATAAGAATGCCCATTTGCATGACTGAAAATAGGCAACTTAATATTGTTGATACTTGACAATGATTAACAGCAGAAATGCAACATTGTACTCACAGTCTTTATTTAATGGGACTTCTGCGGATGCATCCTTTTGCACATTTCTTTGAAGTTTACATCATAACTGGTCAAATCCAGCATCATGCATGCATTCAGTCTGTCTTCTGTCACTTTTATGGCAGGGGACTGGAGGTGTGGGGATGCAGAGTCGGGGTTGGGGTGTATGATGGACTCAGGGCACAAGGTTGGGGTGTATGGAGGTGCAGGAGTGCTATGGCAGCGGACTGGGGGTGCAGGAGGCCAGGGATGTGGGCATATGAGAGGCTCAAGGCAAGGGGTTCAGGTGTATGATGGGCTCAGGGTTGATGGGGGAGGTATGCAGGAGTGTTATGATGCTGTGGCCCAATGAGGGCTGGGCCCCAATTAGGGGGTTATTTTACTTATGTCCAACACAAAAGGCTTCAACGTTGTCTTTATTTATGGCAGACGTGGAGAACCTTTTTTGAGTCAGGGGCCACTGACCCACAGAAAAATCAACTGGGGACCACATAAATGAAAAGCAAAAAAACTTCTCCACATCCCCCCACAACCTTCACTGATGTGACCCCCCCAACTTAAACACCTGGGGTGCTCCAGCCCCATAGTCGGGGAAAGGAGAAGGACGACTGAGGTTCAAGACCTCAGGCCAGATTTACTCTTCTGGGGTTCCAGGATTAATAGATTTTGTGACCCCCCCCCCCCCCCGCAGGGTCTGGTTGGAGGCAAAAGTGAGGCATGAAGTGTGCGGGACAGGGCTACAAGTGAATGGGATAGGAATGAAAGTACAGGATCTCGGCAGGAGATGGGTTATAGGAGGGGGTGAGGGTGCAGGGTCTAACCAGGGGGCAGGCTGCCTGGCCAGGGGGCAGAGGACAAGGGGGATTTGAGCCAGGGGAGAGGCTGACAGGGCAGGGGTGTCTGGCCAGGGGCAGATGGCAGGGGGGGATTTTGAACAGAGGAGTGGGAGCAGGCTGTCTGGCTGAGGGAGTAAGTGCAGAGGTGGGGGGGGGAATCTAGGCATGAGGAGTTGGGAGGGGGCGCTTGTTTTCGTGCCGCACAGCAAGCACAGTGTAACACACCTCCTGCTTCTCCCATTCACCAGCAGGAAGCCTCCGGGAAGGAGTGGTAGGGGAGGAAGTGTCTCCTGAGAGAACAAATTAGTCATACGCAAGGATCCATCTGTGGTTTCTGGTTTCCCACACACCAGGGGGAAGGAAAATGCTGTCACACTGAGCCAAGTTTAGCCTGCTTGTTCCCCACATGCCGGATCCAGGGGGGAGCCTAGGGGCTCTCTTTCCCCTTCCCTCCCCCCGCCCCCCCCCCCCACACTGGCTTTCCAGTCTTGCAGGGGCCGTAAGGCTGAAGCACCAGTGCTGGCTCCCTGCTGCAGGAATAGCTGGGGGTGG
This sequence comes from Pelodiscus sinensis, assembly GCF_049634645.1. NCBI lineage: Eukaryota > Metazoa > Chordata > Testudines > Trionychidae > Pelodiscus > Pelodiscus sinensis. The sequence goes on from NC_134711.1 coordinate 119,659,938, forward strand.
GGGGCCCGAGTTGGAGCTTAAGGAGAGCCATATCTGGCTCCCTAGAGAGCGATATTTGACTCGCAAGCCATAGGTTGCTGACTCCTGCTCTAGAGCCAAATATGGATCTTTTGTCAGTCCCAAAATACACATTTAAATTAAAATGAAAACATTAAAAATTAAAAAAAATTCAATTACTTTGTGGGCTCATACAGCAGTGGTCCCCAATGTGGTACCCGTGAGCGCCGCGGTGTCTGCAGGCACCATGGCGCCTGCTGGGGCTTTTATGTGCACCCGCCGAGTGATCAGGGCCGACCTCAGCCCTGTGCAGACGGTGTGCAGGCGACCCCGGCCCCGGGGCAAATGGGCACCCAGCAACCCCAAAAGGTTGGGGACCACTATCATACAGCATTATTCAAGAGGGGAAGCCTTTCACTGACCAAGTTTATGTGAAGAGATGCATGCAAAAAAATTGGTCATGAACTATTTGATGAGTTTTACAAGGACAAAATCTTACAGAAAATTCAAGACATGCCATTATCCGCGAAAATAGTTCATGACAGAGCTGTGAAAATGGCCCATCAAATCAACAAGGAACAAATGCAAAATTTGAGTACAGCGACTTACTTTTCATTTGCTTTGGACAAGACAACGGACACATGTGATGTTAATCAGTTGTGTATTCAGGGACGATATATTTGCGGAAATGCTGTACACGAAGAAGTTTTTGAGATATTACCAATGGAAAAAAAAACACAACAAGGAAGGGGTGAAGGCATCCTTAAAGCTGTGATGGACTTTGTAAGTGAGGAAAGAAATATGGTTGGATAATCTTGTCCATATGCGTATGGACGCTTCACCTAGCATAGTCAGCAAATACAGGGGATTCTTTACTCCTGTCAGAATAGCTGACTAGCTCACTTTTGAACTTTCATTGCATTATGCATCAGGAGGCACTCTGATGAGTAATCTTGTGGAAGTAAACTTGGAAATGTAATGGGACTGGTCATTTACATTGTTAGTTGGATTCTTGCCCAAGCCCTTAATCACCATGAATTTCAGTCACTGCTCAAGGAAGTAGATTCTGAATACCTCTATCTAGTAATGCACAGCGTTTGCTGGTTATCTCATGGCAAAGTTTTGTTTTGCTACCTGCATTAATGAGATTAAGCCATTTTAGGATACGAAGGGTGTCAAATACACCGAGCTTTCAGACTGACTAGTTGTTCAAATTTTACTATCTCGTCGACATTACCTGTCATTTGAATTAGTTGAACCTTAAGCTACAAGGGCAAGGAAATACAGCCCTGACTCCGTGGCAGGCAGTGTTTGGATTTGAGTCAAAACTGACTGTTTTCATCAAAGATATCGAGATGGGTAGACTGACATTTTGAAAGAAAGATTATGAATGTTTTGTGATTCGTATCAGAGAGAAAATCCAAATAACAGCCTTGATTTGCAGCAGCTTGCCAAGTTTGTTTCTGAGCTTCTGATGGCATTCAAGTCTCGTTTTGTTGACTTTTCCAAACACTCTTTTTAAGTTTATGATTTGTCCACATAAATCATCTGTTGAAGAACTGGATTTTAAAGTCATTCCAGGCATCTCAGGGATTTGGAAATGGAAATAGCAGACTTCAAGGAGCTGGATATCTGGATGGAAAAATTTGTCACGCTGAACTCTGATGCAGAATGCCTTGCTCAACAGCGTGCAGAATTGACAAAATTGCACAAATGGGCTGACATGGAGAAATTGGAGCACAATGATAATCTGATGCCGCGAACTTGGAAAGAACTTCCTGCCACACACACCACTATGAAGAATGTCAGCTTGGGCTTCCTTTCAATGTTTGGCTCCACCTATCTGTGTGAGCAGGCTCTCTCTCATTTGAATCGCATCAAAATAAATTTGCGCTCAAGACTGACAGAAGACAGCCTGAATGCGTGCATGAAGCTGGATTTGACCAGTTATATCAACTTCAAAGAAACATGCAAAAAGATGCAGCAGCAAACGTCCCATTAAATAAAGTCCTTGAGTACAAAGTTTCATTTATGCTATTATTAATCATCATGTCAATTATCAATAATAATAATATTAAGTTGTTTAGTTTCAGTTATGCAAATGGGCATTCTTATACTGGCCCTTTTGTTGACCACTTGTTCTGAATTTTGATGTAGTTTAGCTCTTTGGTTTGAAAAGGTACCAACTCCTGCTCTGGTTGGTCCTAAGCGTCTGACTGCCAGAAGTTGGGACTGGATAATTGCCCTGTTCTATACATTCCATTTGCAGCACCTGGCATTGACCACTGTCAGAAGACAGGATACTGGGCTAGATGCACCACTGAGCTGTCCTAGTGTGGCCATTCCTGTGTTCACCCAACTTCTGAATTGGTGCCTAATACACCCGAGTGCCTTTGAAAAATCTTGTGCACAAGTTAAAACGAATGTGCTACTTTTCCTTCTTATAACAGTATCTCAGAACAAAATGCCTGCTACATCCCAGTGTTAAAAACCGGGCTGGTAAAGTGCCTTTGCATAATTTGTAAAAATTTGCTTTAACTCTATTATGGTTTCATTTCTCTTATTTGGTCAGAACAGCACGTTGTGCCAGGAATGGGGAAGAGCTAAACTGGGCCTTAGCACTTGACACAAGATCCTCACCCAAGTCACATTGTTATATTGACCTAGGTGCTGGTACAGAGAGTGAGACAGGTTCTTGAGTATGGCCAGGGGAGCCAACAGCCACACAGGGCCCTAGGCAAGGCAGGGTGTTCTGTGCTCCCAGAAGGTGGTGCCTCAGATGAAAGGGGCAGGGTCAAGGGCAGCCAGCCCTCAGCATCACCTGAACTGCAGCTCCATCCAGCACTGCCTGGAGCATGCTGTGCAGCGCCTCCACCTCCCCAGGAAGTCCAAAGAGCTCCAGCAGCAAACCCCAGCCCCCTTAAAATTACTGGGCCCCCGGGCAGTTGTCCCCCCCCCCCCCCGCACCCTGTTGGTGGATCGGAGTTTGGCAGTTTGTTTCAGCCAGCCTGGATTTCTGATGAATTAGACAACCTACAACATAACCTCACTGCAGCCTCAAAAGCTGTACGAGACCTGTAGCTAGATTTCTGGTTTCACCATTTGTTTCCTCCTCTGGGGCAGTGACTTGCTTTGCAAGAATCCATGGAAAGAGATCTATTTACCCTTTCACACGTGCCCAGCTGTTGCAGATGGGAATGGGATTCACGTACACTTATCAAAGCCCCAAACATGAACAAGTTTCAGTTGCCTAAACAAGACTTAAAATTTTGCCTTACAATGACAAACGTTTAAAACATTTAAAGGCTGTGCCAAGTACCTTGCAGAGTCTCTTTGCTCTCCATCTTTTGCGTCAGAACAAAAATTGCCTTCGAGAGGAAAACAGTAGAGAAGTTACATAGACTTTGTTTACTTGTTCTTGAATTAAGGTGAACCTGCTTCCTACTGGCAGATCATTCTGGGAGTTGTTCCAGATCATTTTCAGAGTTGCTCTCCCATTAGCTAGGTCAATTTCTCAAAGATCCCTACTCCACCTACAGCTTGTCTCTCTTTCCCTGATTGTTGAACATTGATCTGAAGGTATAACAGAGAAAGGATGGTCTTGTTATTCAAGCTGTGGGGACTTAGAAAAATCTGGGCTCAAATGCAGCTTCTGCAACAGATTTCCTGTGTAACTCAGGGCAAGTCACTTAACATTTTGGTGCTCTAATTCTCCAACTGTAAAAACTGAGATAAAAATCCTCCCTCCCTCCCACTAACTCACCTTTCATCTGTCTTATCTATTTAAACTGCAATCTCTGTGGGCCAGGGACTGTCTCTTATATTTATGGGGCTTAGCACAACAGAACCTCTAATCACTGAGGGAATGCATAATAAATAATCACAGCAAACATTTCACAAATCTTAGTTTAGCCTCAGAACTCCCTGTGAGGCTAATTTACTGAAAGCCATGCACACAGTATGTCAGAGACAGGAACATATCCCAAAAGCCAGAACTTCTACTCTGCCTGCTCTAGACAAACAGCCCCTCTTGGGAACACAGACACAATCTTCATATGAAGGTGTCTAGCCTCCTTCTACCCTGAGTGGAAGACTAAAATATGCATGTGGAGAAATTCACACCACACAATGAACACGTGAACTTAAGAAAAAAGCCCTTCTGAGTTTTCACCAATCCCTAGTCATTAAAAGTGTGAAGTCACCAGCCACAGTAACCCTGTGGAGCAGCTCCCAACTATGGGGACACCATAATTTCCAAAATCATATTTCTGCCAGGTTTATATAAAAAAAAAAGTGTAGCCCTGTTTTACAGGTAAACCTTAGGATAGTTGCAACAAAATTAGTGGGGGGAGGGGTGCTACTTCTGGCAGCTGCCAGAGTTTTAAACACTTAGCCTATGTGTACACTACAGCCTGGACTGGTGCTCTGAGATTGAGCCACAGGTGATAAATTGATCAGGTCTAATTAAGAACTGCCAAATCAACCACAGATTGCTCTCCAGTCAACCCTATTACTCTACCCTGGACAGAAAAGTAAGGGAAGTTGACAAGAGTATTTCTCCTATTGACTCTCCACCATGTAGGCCCCATGGAAACATGACCTAAGATAAGTCAACTCCCACTATTATTCATGAAGTAAGAACTGCGTAGCTTAGGCTGATTTTCTGCCGTAGCATAGATGTAGCTTACATCCTCTAGATCTACTCTCAGCTGCCTACACCAAGGCAGTGATTTTTAAACATGGGTACAGGTTCCCCTCGGTATGCGCAGAGCTAGTCTAGGGGGTGGAATCCACTCATCTAGATATTTGCCTACTTCTGCAATGAACTACATATAAAAAAAACCCACACTCAAAGTCTGTCTGTATGAAAATTGTTGTGTGACTTATTGTCCTCTAGTACATTGACATGTAAGTACAACTGTTATATTCAAACTGATTTTATAATTCTATAGGAAAAATGAAAAAGTAAGAAATTTCTAAGTAATAGTGCACAGCAACAAGTCTATTTTTATTTCTGATTTTTTTAAGCAATTACTTGTTTATATGGACGTGTAACTGAAGAAAAACCAGATTTCTGAAAGGGGTACAGTAGTCTGAAAAAGTTGAGAAATGCACCCAGTGGCAAATACAAGGAGAAAGTTTTAGTGGCTACTTGGCTTAGTTAATCAGTCTCTGCTGTTGTTTGTATGCATCTGTGTCACAGCAACTGGGGAGACAAAACATTTTTGAAAGTAGGAAAATGTATGGTATATCGACATATTGGCAGATTTCATAATAAATACGGATTACAACTAATTTCTTAAACTAATCAGATTCCAAGTGTGCCTTTCAGAACTGTAGGCAATTCTCCCTCCAGTGGTTTAGCAGTTCCTCTTATGCTGGCAATGACGACAGCATTAGCGTTGACTGAGTGCGGGCATTTTTACTGCCAGGTAGCATGCCAACGGCTCCGTGCTAACGGTGTAGAACACTGATACTGTGGCTGTGCTGTCAGTTCTCCAAAAACAAAAGCTCCTAAGGCGTAGCTGCACTATAACCTGTGTTACACAGGGCCCCTTGTTTTTAAAGGCTCACTTGCTTTCCAGCATTCTTTTGACTCAACCCAAAACAACTATCAGACCTCTCCACAACTGTTTATACTGACCTCCTATGAAACTGCAGATGACTGCAAATATCACTTCCTACCTGGAGTTATTTAATAGCTCATTGCAAATTGGGGTGGGGAAGATTAACCAATGAGAAAGTAAAATGGTATCTGTATTTCAGTGATACAATAAATAGGTAAATGGAGTCTACTTTATTGTTGCTGCTATGTATATTACTGTTATCGATATGTTGCCTCTTGAAAACAGTTATTTTTAAACATTCAATGACTAATTGCACACAGTCCAATTAAATTATGCCAATTAAAATGTATTATAAATCAAAGGAAAATGAACTTTAGGTGAGCTCCCATGAGGCCCTAAGTCAATGGGAGAAAGCCCTAGGAAAATGTACGAAAAAAACCCCCACAAATGGGCAGTGTTACTTACTCTTGTGACTTTATTGCAAGTTTTGTGATATGTGGCATCTTTGTTAATGCTCTAACTTCTGGAGCCAAGTGAATATGTAAGAATTTCAGTATTAGTCTTTAAAGAAAGATTTTTAACTCTACTACTTGTGCAGAAAAGCATGGAAATGCTCAACAAATACAAAAAGGGCAATGAAAGGAACTCAATTATTTTTAAATCCCATGATTTTTAAACCAATCTCATAACTTTCATGGTTCTGACAAAGCTTCCGTACAAGCAGCACCGGATACATGGACAATGTCGAGAAAGAAAAAAAAAAAAGCATTTTCCTCCCATTTCTACACAACATTGCTCCTGGCCACTTTCTTATTCCCACACCCTCAGCAGCAAGCAGTCTGCTGCTCAGATTGGCTCTTGTCTGCCAAGGGCGAGGGCACAACAGGAACATAGCTCCCCTCCCCTTGCTTAGCACAAAGCAAAAGTTTCCTCTTCCTCTCACCAACTTGGCTGAGCAGGGCTCAATAGAGCTCCCGCTCCTCACTGGCTAGTGAATCAAGAGCTTTCCATCAATCTACTTTAAGCAAGGGCAACAGGAGGAAGAAGACAGGAAGGGACACATGTCCCCTCCCTCCCCACCATGGAGCAGGAGGGGCAAGGGACCAGCAGCTGGTGGCACCAGAGCCTCTCCTCTTCCGGCCAAGCTGTCTGGCTGCTGCACTCACCCAGGCAGCCTACGGCCACACTGCCCGCGAGGAGATGCTGACTGGGACGCTGCTTGCTGCCATCCAACTGGATGGACACCCCACTCCCACACACACTGCAGGTAACGGGATGGGGAAGGGACTGGATGGAGAAAGCATGTGGGCCTCAAGCTAGGGGTGGTGCAGGGAGGAGTCATATGGGGTTGGGGAGACCACGTGGCCCCTTTTCTGTCCCTCCCCACTAGTCAAGCACTGCAGCAGCCTGAGGCACTTGGAGGAGGATGTGATGCTCACAGGCCCCTCATCTGACACTGAGCACTAGGTCCCCGCCACTGTAGTGGAGAAACTAGAGCCTCAAACAGTTGGCAGCAAAACAAGCAAGCTGTCACCAAGCCAAACTCCAACGTGAACGTTCTCAGTGTTTCCTAAGGAATTAGTAATCAGCACAGGTCTTCTAAAAAGGACTTGGAACACAGGAACAGGATGAAAAAAAAATTGTTACAAGGTAATGCGCTGGGAAAGCTTTTAATTTCGCTCTGTATACCACAATGTGTCCTTTTATTACATGCATGGAAATAAGCACATTTCCCACCCTCCATTTGCCTCTGCTACCGCTAAGGCACTGCCCAGCATATTTTGGGCCAGCAGGAAGTTTTCTAGACACTGAGGAGCAGGGATAATGTATTCTTATTCCCTACGCACAGCCCTAGCTGTCCCTGCAAGGAGTCATCTGCTTTCCTAGCCTGGCCTGCCACACTGAACTACCCGTGAGCAACAGCTGGTGCGCACATGCTCTTAGGTTGGAAACTAGTAGGGAGAGAATGGGCCAAGAACGGGCTCACTGGGAAAAAGCCCTGAAGCACTCAGCAGCAGAGGAGGCAGAAGGGTGGAAGGCTCATCACCTGCTGGGAGAAGGAAGGATGGTAGTGATCAGAATATAGGACAGGTAAGGAATGAGGAAGAGCTCACCAAAAGGAGAGAGATGGACTTGGTTTGCAGAGGGCCACAGGATCACCACAAGAAAGGAAAGAGGAACAGAAGGCAAGGACTGGGTTAACAACTGTCATTACTAATATTACAATAGCATTTAGGAACTCAAATAATAGACCAGGCCCATAGGCAGTGTCAGCAACAGCATCTCCCCCAAGGAATTTCCAGTCTCTTAGAGTTGGTCAAAAGAGGTCAATATTCAGAATTCTTAAATGAAAAAAAGTTAAGGGATATATTTTTGGGAAACGCTCCCCAAGAATTCATTCCACTTTTCAATTGAGTCTAGTTAACGCAGCTCCTCCGTTCCAATGGGTACTCCTAAAGGCAATTACGTTTAACCTTACGAATCAAAGAGTGAAATCCACAGCCTTATGGTTTCCATTGTCTCATCTAATGGTGCTAGGTGACTGCAGAATTACTGGAGCCTTTCTCTACAAAGCGAGGCCAAGGGAGCATACCAAAGCTTAAATTTAGTTTCTAGTTAAGCTACATAAATGTACACAACCCCTTCCAGCTTGCAAAAGTCAATCAAACATTGCAGAATGTTCAAAAGTGTAAGACTATAACAATCATTTCCTTACCATTCTACACCTCTTTCTGGATTGCTAGATACCATTGTAAGTGGCTGTATCATGGCCAGAAGAATGGAGATTAAAAGCCTTCTAATCATTGTGGTTAGAATTCCTAAGCCATTCATGCGTGCCAAAACCTGCCCCCCTATTTTGTACTCTCTCTTCAGTACAGATAGAGTCACCCTACGCTGTATCAGCTCCAATTTTTTAATCGCTTTTCCAAATTTCATTGTGTAATCAAAAGTCATTCATCCCTCTCGCGCCATCCTTATGAATTCTGGTGCCCTGCACAGCTCGAGCAGCTGCACCCCCATCCTGCACCGGGGTGTGGGGCAATACCTCTGCAGAGGGTGTGGTGTGCTCAGAGCTACAGGGTCCGGGAGGCAGGTGGAAGGGGGACAGGGCCTGGGAGGTGGTCAGGAGGCTGGGGAATTTGCGCTACCAAGGACAGGCAGCAGGATGGAAAGGGGCCAAGGAGTTCGGGCTGGCAGGATGGGGCAGAGGAGCAGTGGCCAAGGGGCATTGGGGAATTGGGCCACCTGGGCTGGGACTGCTCGAGTTTTCTGGCACTAGACATACGCAGCATAGGGTACTACTACATTTGGGACAGAGTGATGCCTGAAATTTAGTGGTGCCATATGCAGTTGCTTACTCTGCATATGCCCAAGGATGGCCCTGCAGCCCTCTCTGCAGCAGAGCTTTGCATACTGATTACAGAAGCTTTTCTTCCCTTAAAGAAATATTTCTATCAGATTCTGCTGTGCCCTGGTCTTGAAATGATTTCTCATCATACGCAGGGTTTATAGTTTGGTTCAAGGTCTCTTGGAAATCCCCTCAACCTCCCCCATTAAAACTGTTCCAATGCCCAAGCAATATGTTGCCTTGAATACTCTCATACAGCAGTTTGGTGACTAAATTATTTTCTGCCACCCTGGTCAGAGGCCCCATGTCAGTCAACCTGAAATATCCCAAGGTTTGGCCCCCCCCTACTAAGAAAGTCCCCTCAAATAGTTACTCCATTATCAGCCAGATTCAAATGCTCCTCGCTGAGAAGGGGACTGAAAAGGTGGTCGCCAACATATTTCAAACAATGTAGAATCTCCAAACTCCTCTGCTTCGGCTGCCAGCCTCAGTATAGCATTGATACACCATTTGGTGTTTGCAGGCTATATGGCCAGCTCTCAGCAATGATTCTGAGACATATTTACATACTAATGTCTGACTTGTAAGTTACCTTTGATAACGCTACCTGAGAGATCTTGTTGGCCTGACAGAATAAAATATCTTTCACAAACGCTCATGACCTAATAAACGTGTTAGTCTCTAAGGTGCCATAGGACTGCTTGTTATTCATCAAGAGCTGAGGCCAGATCAGGGCGGCTGACAGACTTTGCCAGGCCCTCACCAAAGGGGGCTCCTGCGGAAGGGACAGGACCTTGGGTGCAAGTGATGGGACTAGGAGGCTCGTCATTCAGCATCACCCTGGGTTCCAGTAGCAAATTTACAGTGAGCAGGGCCCTGGCCACTATAGCAGCAAAGGCAGTGCCCAGAGCCCCAGGTGCTTTTGCCAGGCCCCATAGCATTTGTGCCCTTAGACAGACAGACACACACACTCCTCCTGTCAGCAGAGCCGGCCTAATAAGCGCTAATGCCATAATTCCATCCATTGAGTGTAATGCCCTAAACAGGCCGCTCGGAGATTAATCCTGTCTTGATAGAACTGAAATTGATGAAACCCAAATTACCAACAATTCTGGAAGGCCAGGAAGCAAGACTCACTAAGAGGGAGGCATGTTTGGCTTTCTATCTCCAAGGATGTTGATTTTTGGGGTCTTGCAATCCAATACTGAATGCTTGTTTTCACTGTCATGTTAAGTTTATCTGGTTTGCACCAGCTTGTGTTAGCAAGTGTAAGAATTAGGGATAAGATAGGAATTTTGTTTTTTACGCACGCACTTGCATGCGCACACACACACAGAGTATTTTTTTAATTTTGCATTCGGATTTAAATTTATGGCAGTGGACAATTTTTTAAAGCATCATCTAAAGGGAACCAAAATAATATTTATATAGAAGTGCCATCATGTCAGTTTTTTATGTCCTTACAGTCCCACAACATGAAATATACTGTAATATTTATGCGCTCTAATTCTGTGCTTAAATGACTGGAAACAAAATTAAGAAGATTCTCTCAAGAATTCAGTACAAGTCCTCTTCTGCATTTCTCTGGTACTGCCAAGGGACCAGAAAGCAGCTTGATCTAACCAGCTGAGAATTCTCCCAAGGGGAAGGAGCTCTCAGATGCCCTGGTGCAAGTTCCCCCACCTGTCTGCAAAGGGCGGGGAGAAGCTAGACCCCAGTGCACTTCAGCAAGCCCCAGCAGATACAGTCACTTGGGCAGTGGGTACTATCAATAGCTGATGTATCTTAGAGCAACCTCAAAGCTGATGTAACCTCTTTTGGGATTGGTACAGATCAGCACAGAGAAATCATAGACATAAATGGCTCCCAGAGGCCACTTCTCCACCCCCAATCAGACATGAGAACAGAAGAGAAGGTAAACTTTCATAGCCAGGCCTGAAGCCTACTACACCACACAGACAGCGAGAAAAGTCTTCAATTGGCCAGCCGTGATTTCATTTGGATAGAAAACCAGGGCTTGCCTACATCACTGAGACATCATTGAAAGATAGAACTCACAGGACACTCCACATGTCAGAAGGCAAGAGACGTCACAATGTACCAGACAAAAGGAAGAGAGTAGAGTGTAGCCTAAAGATGTTAAGGACTAGTCGACTATCCGATAAGCATTTGCTTATCGGATAGTTGAGTCGATTCCCCCCGTCGAAGAGAGGCAGCAAAGGGTGGGGGAAAATGGGTACTCCGCACGGAGCCTATACTTGGGCTCCGTGCAGCACTGCTGCTTTGAAATGCTGCCGCGGCATTTGCATGGAGCCTGGGGTCAGCTGGGGAGTCCCCAGGCTCCACGTGGAATTTCATAGCAGCAGTGCAGCATGGAGTCCGTGGTCAGTGGGAGATTGAGTCCCCAGCTGACCCCAGGCTCCATGAGGGCGCTTCTGCTTTGAAAGGCGCAAGAGCCCCCACTAGGGACTCTTGTACATTTCAAAGCTGGTACCCGAGTGCAGTCCAGAGTCAGTAGGACTTCCCACTGGCTCCAGGCTGCACACAGAGTTCCACATTCCTCCTTTGAAATGTACAAGAGCCACAACAGGGACTCTTGTACATTTCAAAGGAGGAATGCGGAAGTGCCTATCGAAATTCCATCGACTACTCCACTAGCAAATTACTTGATATTTAACATCCTTAATGTAATCTTGCTCCCCTTTAGCTGCAGAAGACTTTCCATCCCAGAAGCAGAAAGTACATTCCATATGCTCTGAGCAGTAAAGGATAAGAGGAACCTAGGATAGCTAGAGGTGTGTAGACCTTTACATGGCAATTTTGTCAACTTTGTGGATGAACTTACAGAGCTGCCACCTATCACAATACCGGAAACCCCCACGCCTTTCCATAGATAATCTCAATGATACTGTACAGGTTGGACCAATCTGGTCCAGCACCGTCGGGACCTGACCGGTCCCAAATGCGGGAATTTGCTGGACCAGAGGAGGTCCCCTACTACCGGCTACCAGACCATCTTGCCTCCCTGCTGCCTGCCCCAGCTGCTCCCCTGCCAGGCTGCTGTGGCCCTGGCAGCCTGGACTGCTGTGGCCCCAGCCCCACTCCCACGATCGGGGCTGCCACGTGTCCCTGGCTCCGGCCCCACTACCACGGCTGCCGCAACTGCCACATCCCCAGCCCTGATACTGGGGCTGCTACCCCCACCAGGCTCTGAGCCACCAGCCCTCTTGGCGCTAGGGCTCCCAGCCAAGACTCCCTGGTCCTGGAATACCTATGGTCCTACTGGACCATGGATGTTGCTGGATGAGGGAGTTCTGGTTTTGGGAGGTTCAACCGATAATACCTCATCTCACAGCTTTTCCCAAGCAGTCTCTGAACCTACACATGTAGCCAGGACCCAGGCTGGATCTATTTTAAGTCAACAAAAGTTGTGTGCAATGTGCAGGATTGAGGCCTTAGTTATATAGTCGTAATGCAAAAACACAGAACTTTTAAGTCACGCTTTTGACAGACAAGTAAAAGGAAATAATTTTCCAAAGTTTTCCTCTTAAAAATTTACTTAAAATTTGTAAGTCAACACATTTTAGTGACTAACACTGTAAACAGCTTTAATTTATTATGTTTAAGCAGCACACATGTAAAAAAATTAAACTTCTGTAACTGACACCATTTTTAAGGCTGCAAATCAGAATATAGACTACATAAACTGCTCTCTGTAGTCTGGTGTAGTAATAAAATTCTTGTCTTAACACTGTCAACAAAACCAAAACAAGTTAAGTTGGACACATTGTTTATAATTTTAAAATTACATGCTAAGAACTTTTAAATTATATTGACCTCTTAAAAAAGCTGAGAGACTGATTAAGTCATATTTGAGATATGGACTTTTTATTGACTTCATCCCTAAGCTTAACTGGTGACACAGCGAAGCTATGTCTACACTACAGAGGGTTTTTTTTTCAGAAAACCAGCCATTTTTCCAAAAAACTTCATTTACGTCCACACTGTAATCATGTTTTTTGGAAAAAAGAAAACTGAAAAAAAACAGGGATTTTTCCAACATTGGTAAACCCTCTTTCTAGGAGGAAGAAGCCTTTTTCTGAAAGAGCTCTTTCGGAAAAAGGCATGTCTGGATGGGGCAGAGAGAGTTCTTTCGAAAGAAGAAGAGGAGAGAGGAAAAAGCACAGGTGCCCTGGTGACCACTCTATCCATAGTAATCACAGTTTAAATGCGAGATAGCATCCACACTGAATGGATGCTACCTTTCGAAAAAGCAGATCGCTTTTTCGATGCACTTCGGCAGTGTGGACGCTCTCTTTAGGAAGAAGTTTTTTCAGAAGATCTCTTCCGGAAAAGCTTCTTCCAAAATAAGCCTGCAGTCTAAATGTAGCCTGAAACTAAACTAGAATGAGAAACATGTACTATGTCTTCAATTTATTGCTAGAGAAACCAGCTTTACATTTAAAATTGACCTGTCGAGAACCATATTTGACCTGAAGAGCACTAGACTCAATTTTTCTACTCTCACTTACAAATTTCTCAAGTGGCCCCTGGCAAAAAATTATTGCCTATCCCTGGTTTAAGAGATACTTGCTCTCCTATGCATTTATTTCTTAGCTCCCCTTAATACACGTGTTAGATGGGAGTACCAAGTGGAGGGAAGGGGGAAACTTATTGTTTCAATGTCAAATAAGCCATTAAAGGAAAACCAAGGTAAGAATTCCAAACATACCTTCTTACCAACTTTCTATACTTTGTGATTCACAATCGTTGTCTAGTTTTAGTTTTATTAATGTGACAACGATTTTATCTGCTAGGAGGTCAAAGACCAAAAGTCAATTTCTATTTGTACAGAGTAGAGCTACAATAAATCCATTTCGATATGATAAATACTGAAAATCACATTTGGACATGTTTTTATAGTTTGCTTCTGATTCAAAAATATTTGCACCTCAGTTTCAATGGTGTGGTATTTGTCACTTGGTGGCCATCAAACTAAAGGAAGTTCATGCAAACCTATCTATCATAAACTCTCTTATATAGTGACTACAACAGCTTCCCTCACTATACAATCCTGATTCATCCCCAGCACATTATCCACCCTACATACTCAATGAGGCAAAGGTTCGATGGAAAAATTGTATGTGATTGTGTAATTAAAGACTGTCATAATCCACATGAACAAGGGCGAAAGTTAAGGTTACATGGGCTACCTTATTGTTGGCATTTCCTACCTTTTAACAGCTTCATTTTGCAACCTTAACATTTTTTCAAGGTAGGGGTTTTTAAATGTAATTTCCAAATAATAAAAAGGCCTTAAAAAAAACCCAAAAATTCATCTTGAACCCCCAATTTGGGTCATCAGCTGGATTTGGTCCTTTACATCCTCTATGTGGATGGACTAATAGTGCATTTCATCCCCTTTCACACTTTGCCAATGGGTTAACTATTTGTTGACAGCAGAGCATTTATGTAGATCTCCCAGTTCCTCCTCCTCTTTCCTCTGCTCTTATCCAACCACTGGCTCCCTGCTGCTCTGTTCCCTATTCATCTCACACACATTGACCCCTGACTCTTCTCCCCCTGCTCCACTACTATCCTCCTCCACAGACCAACTGTCACCTGCCCTCTGACTCTTGCAACTAGGGCTGTCAATTAATTGCAATTAACTCACACAATTAACTTAAAAAGTAACTGCAATTAATCAATTTTAATTGCACTGTTAAACAACAGAATTCCAATTTAAGTGTATGGAATATTTTGGATGTTTTTCTACATTTTCATATATATTCTATGTTGTAACTGAAATCAAAGTGTATATTTATTACAAATATTTTCACTAACACTCATGAATGGTGTTTTTCGATTCACCTCATACAAATACTGTATCAAAATATAATAATCTCTTTGTGGTAAAAAGTGCAATTTAAAAGTGCAGATTTTTTTGTTAGATAACTTCTCTCAAAAAAGCAAAACAATACAACACTGCAGAGTCTACAAATCTGCTCAGTCCTACTACTTGTTCAGCCAATTACTAAGTCAAGTAAATGTAAACAAACCTGCAAGTGATAATGCTGATCTGAGGGTATGTGTACACTACATTCCATTTTCAAGAGAGGAATGCAAATGCAGGTGAGCAAAATTTCAAATGAAGCACAGATTTGAATTTCCCGTGCTTCATTTACATAATTGCAGTCGGCTGCTTTTTTGAAATACCCTATGTTGAGAAAAAAAAAGAAAAACACCACACACCACGGTCCAAACGGGGTTATTTCAAAAAGAAACCCTTCCTTTGAAATAACTCTTAAACCTCATTTTTTAAGGAGTAAGAGTTATTTTGAAGGAAGGGTTTCTTTTTTAAATAACCCTGGTTTCCCCCCCCCCCCCCAAATACGCTATTTTGGAAAAGCAGCCAGCTGGGATTATGCAAATGAAGCACAAGAAATTCAAATCCACACTTCATTTGCAATTTCGTTTGTCTGCATTTTCATTCTTCTCTCGAAGGAGGAATGCAATGTGGACATACCCTTATTTACAATGTCATCAGAAAGTGACATCAGGCATATGTATGGCATCTCTGTAGCTGGTATTACAAGCTATTTATATGCCAGAGATGCTAAACATATGTATGCCTCTTCATGCTATCGCCACTTGTGGAAAAAAAAAAAAAAAAAAAGTCTGTTAGTTTTCTGACTGAACACGTTGGGGGATAATTTTGTCTTCTGCTCTGTTTTATCAATCTTTTGCCTTATATTTCAAGATACAGCAGTCTCAGTTGATGACCCAGTACATATTGTTCATTTTAAGAACACTTTCACTGCGGATTTCACAAAACGTAAAGGCGGCAGCAATGTGAGATTTCTAAAGATAGTTCGATCATTTGACTCCAGGTTTAAGAATCTTAAGTGTCTTCCAAAATCTGAGAGGGACAAGGTATGGACCCTGCTTTCAGAAGTATTAAAAGATTTCCAATGTGGGAACTACAAAACCCAAACCATCAAAAAAGAAAATCAATCTTCTGCTGGTGGCATCCAACTCTGATGAGGAAAATTAACGTGTGTTGGTCTGCACTGCTTTGGACCATTATCGACCAGAACCAGTCATCAGCATGGGTCGTGGCTTCTGGAATGGTGGTTAAAGCATGAAGGGCCATATGAATCTTTAGCACATCTGGCATGTAAATATCTTGTGACACAAGATTACAACAGTGCCATGGTCATGCACGTTCTCACTCTCAGGTGACATTGTAAACAAGTAGCAGGCAGCATTATTTCCTGCAGGCTCTACAATGTTACAGTGTATTCAAGAATAAAACAATTTTTTGTACACACAGTAAATTTTCCTTGTAAGTTCAATTTTCATGATGGAGATTGCATTATGGTACTTGTATTAAGTGAATTGAAAAATACTATTTTTATAGTGCAAATTCTTTTAAATAAAATATGAAATGAGTACTCTATCCTTTGTAGTTGGTGTTGTAATAATTGAAATCAATATAACTGAAAATGTTGAAAAACATCCAAAAGTATTTAAATAAATGATATTTTATTATTGTTTAGAAAAATCAGTTGAGATTAATTGCACTGCTGATTGCTTGACAGCCCTCCTTGCAACCTTTTGTCCCTCCTACCACACAAACGCCTTGGCATTCCATTGTGACTACCTTCTTTTCCTACTTCCTACCTAGACTCAGCCGGGGGAAGCAAAGAGAGCACAAGAACTTGAGACAGTCTCTCTTCTCAGTTCCAATATCAAACACCACAGTGGCCCTCCCAGGGTATGTCTAGACTGCAGGCTTCTTTCAAAAAAAGCTTTTTTGGAAGAAATTTTCCAAAAAAAATCTTCCAAAAAAGAGAATCCACACTTCAAAAGCGCATCAAAAAAGCGACCTGTTTTTTTCTAAAGAGAGCATCCACATTCATTGGACAGTCTCGTATGTAAGCTGTGATTACTATGGACGGAGTGGCCACTAGGGCACCTGTGCTTTTTCCTGGAGGCCTCTTCTTTTGAAAAAACTCCCTCTACTGCATCCACGCATGCCTTTTTCCAAAAGAGCTCTTTCAGAAAAGGTGTTCTTCCTCATAGGATGAGGTTTACCAATGTCGGAAAAAATCTGCGTTCTTCCGATTTTCTTTTTTCTGAAAAAAACATGTAGTCAGTGAGGAGCAATGGCAGGGAAAGTCAGTCTCTATCCCTTTAACCCCAGCAATGAAGTATGCTTATTTATTCTGTAGGGATGAAACATGCTGTCTGGTAAGCATCTAGAAGCTTTGAGTGATTGGAGCATATACACCAGACAGAATCTTTGGTGAATTCAGCAGGCAAATTCTAAGAAGTATCTATGTGCAAACTGAAGTTTGTCAAAGACTCATAACTTGACCATCTATTCATGGGGATACCAAAAGGGCCATCTCCAACTCTAGGACAACACCTCAGCCAATTTCAAGACTCCGCTCCAAAAGTATGGTAGCAAAAGAGCTTCTAAAGAACATGGTTGCCCACGTTAATAAGAACAAGAGGTGTAAGCCCTCTTGCGCAGGAGCTCTTGCACAAGAGGGCAGTGCGGTCGCTCGGCAGGGATTTCTTGCGCAAGAAAGCCCTATGGCTAAAATGGCCATCAGAGCTTTCTTGCGCAAGAGAGCGTCCACACTGCCATGGGCGCTCTTGCGCAAAAGTACAGCGCACACATGGCAGTGAGGACGTTTTCTTGCGCAAGACTTCTTGCACAAGAACCCTTGCACAAGATGTTCTTGCGCAAGAAGCCACGAGTATAGACAGAGCCTAAGTGTTTCTGGTCCTTAACTAACATCCTACTTTTGTGGCAATACAAGGAGTGATATTTATATAAACAATCTGTTTCACCCCCTCCCCCAAGAAATAAATTAACTCTACAAAGCAGATGTAATTTTCTGCGCAAAGTGTTCCATATCTCCCCATCTGTGACAAACCCACAGAGGGCAGAACACTAACAGATTCCAGTGATAAGAACGGCTCTGACTCAACAACATGTCAAGACTCATCCTTTCTTCACTACAAGTCAGTGGGTCAATCTCTGCTCTCAACCACAATGGCTGCTGCAACACAAACTTCTATATAACAAGGCAACTGGAAAAAATTGCACCTAAGGATTTTAAATCCTTACAGTTAGCTGATGAGTCCCACATTGAGAAGTAGATTTTGGTTTGTAATTTACCCATCCCTCTATGGGTAGAGCCTTGCACGGATACAAAACTGGTATAAACATCCGCAAAAGCGACCATAGGTATCCGCATCCATACCAATGGATGAAGATACCCGCAGACATCTGCAAATCAATAGGGTTCTAGATACAAAATTTGTATCCATGTCTGCAAAAATGAATCATGGATATCCACATGCACATATGCAAATACTGGCAGATATAAAGCAGGTAACCATAGATTTGCAGATCTTCTACAGATCACCTTCTGACTCCCAATGAAGTCAGTACATGCAAGTAGCGCTGTTGGAGAGAGAGTACCTAGAAAAGTAAAAAGTGTTTTTTATATAAAAATCTCTTCCCTGTGTGTGGGAAAGAAAGAGACACAACGCAGTGAGGTCCTGATTTTTAAAAGTATTTAGGCAATGACTGTCAAACGGATTCTGGCTTCTAAATCCTTTAGGAAACAGGACTTAGGCTCTTAAATCAATTACACATTGCAACATGTAACATAGCAACAATTAATTTTAGATATTAGTGACTTCTTCCTAAGGCTAAGGAGAGGATAATTATGCTCTCCCCTCCCCATCTCCTGCAACCCTACTGTGAATTTTCAGTATTAGCAAGGCCCCTCCTCTTGTCCTTATTAAGTTCCTCTTCACCGTATCCATTCTGCTTTACAGGTTGAAGCTCTAAAATCTGGGACTCTCTGGCCTGGCAACATTTGTGATCCAGCAGGACCACAGATATTGCTGGACCAGAGAGACCGGCTAGTCAGGTTCAGAATCATAGCCCAGGCAGTGGGAAGCCCAGCCCCAGAGGGGCCAGTATGGGGGAAGAGCACAGGCCTAGCCAGGGCTGATGGCAAGGAGAGTAGCCCTAGCCAGGACTGGAGGTAGCGGGGCCGGCGGCCAGGACCACAGCCCCAGTAAGGGCTGGCACTGTGAGAAGCACATGCTCATCCAGGTCTGGCATGGTGGGAAGCACCTCAGTTGGAGCTGGCATGGTGCAGGAGTGCAGTCCCAGCTGGGGGTGGGGGGAGGGAGGGGAGAAGAGAGAGAGTTCAGCCCCGCCAGGGCTAGAATCAGCTAGGCACACAGCCCGGACCAGCACTGCAGCAGGGGAGTTGGGAAGGCGCAGCCATTGCCAGGGCTGGCATGGTGTGGGACTGGAGGCAGCAGCAGGGAGCACAGCCCCACCCGGTAGCAGAACCTACAGCCGGGTAGGGAGCCTTGACCTCCCCTTGGCTGGCAAACAACACTGTTTGGGACCACTCAAGTTCCGAGGGTGCCGGACAAGGGAGGTCCGACCTGTAGCTATTTGAGTCAACTAGTGTATAAAAGTCAATTGCCTTTTTTCTCCCTCCTTCCCCTACAGTCTGTATACTTGTCTGTCTGTCCTTAGATGGTGAGCTCCTCAGAGTCGGGACAGTACTACTTAAATATTCAGAAAGTACCCACACATAGTGAGTGCCCTCGCAAATAAAATTGTTTGAAACGGATACTGTACTTTGCTCCTGTATGTTGAAAGCGTATGCTCTGCTACCAAAAAGCAAAAGCCTCTGATCTAGACGTTTCAGCTCTGGAGTTCATCACATAAAGCTCTCTCATGACAGCTGAGCAGGTGAAGCCTTTTGTTACAGTTTAACTAAAGATGGCACCACCAATAAAACATTTCAGATAGGCATAAGCGATTAGCTTAGCAACGAAGCTGAGTGTCTTGAAAACACATATTTAGCAGCATGTTGTACGGATGTGAGAAAGATTTGAAGAGAAAGATATTGGCATTCGAGAGGAGCTGTTATAGAAAGATCCTGAGAATAGGATGGATGCAGAAAGTCACCAATGAGGAATTATATAGGAAGATACAGCCAAAAGAGAACCTATTGCAGAAGGTTATACAATGGAAGATACAGCTTTTCGGGTATCTCTGCAGAATGAACGTTGAGCGAAAAGTTAAGACCCTGGTGTTTGGCATAGTGGATGGCCCGAGTAGGAGAAGCAGACCCCACAGAGAATGGGTAGATGATATAGTAGATTAGTTTCTGTAGACTAGCTCAGCACCAAGCTACTCCACACTGGACAGGGAAAGAAATAGTGAGGGAGGCATCAGACACCAACGGGTGTTGAGCCCATGGTTGTTAATGATGATGAAGTTAGAGTATTCTATAGCTGTTACTGTGAGTGGGAGCATTAACATGGATATAGGGCTTTGATTAACACATCATATTGCAGGGAATGGAAGCCACAGAGTTTTATTTATACATTTACCCTCTGTGAATTTTGTGGTTATTCTACTAGCTATTTGTATTGATTTTACAATATACATTAGGGGCTGTGTTTAAGCGGGAATAGCTATTTGTCTGAAATGCAATTTACCACATAGCTGAAACAATAAATACTTGATCGACCAAATTCTATTCTCAGTTACATGGTGTAAATTTAGAGTAACTGCACTGATTGAAGCAGAATTTGAGCTAGTCATTTTATGATACAGAGACCTACAGTGCAACAAAGTTCTTGAACTTTTAATACCTCAGCGAGACAAAAGCTCTTCAACAAGCATCTGCACCACCCTCAAAACCAGCACACTCATTCACACTTAGCATGGCAGACCACAACTGACAGGATCTGGAGAATAAAATACCCTCTGACTCCAGACTCATGTTCTCAGCAGGATTGAGGCTTAGCCTTCTTTTTGGTTGCTGTTTGCCTTGATCAAATTGTGCCTGCAAAGTAAATTAGGGGTGCAATACTGAGTATCTGTACCACTTGTGATACTGGCAGACAAGGTGTCAGCCTCTGCCAAGGCCCTAGGCCTCACTAAATACTGAAAGGCATAGCTGGAAACCAGTCTGGCTCACCTGTGTCTCTTAATATTGTTAAAATAGATACATGAGTTATAAAAAAGTGTTTAGACATTAATACATGCAGCATCCTGTAAGCATTTCATACTCTTATTTGCAATATCAGTATCTTGTAAGGCAATATTTAAGTGTTTGCTCTGCAACCATCTAAAATGTTTGCTGAGACTGTAAACCAAAAAGCCTGACCTAGTGCGAAATACTACTTTACCACAACTGGTGTCACCTCCCCAACAAAAGGCCTGCAGACACCAGTAAAATCATTGTGAAGCATCACTGAATGAGACTTTGTTGGCTGCTTCCCCCACACCTGTGAGGGATACGTGTGAAAGCCCATCACAGTTTGAAAGCTGGGGGAAGGAAATAAAAATCGCTCGAAGAGAAATAGTTAGCACTACACTGCGTGGGGTTTGGAGAGAGAAGTGTTTCTAAATCGGAGCAAGGGAACCTTACGCTACTTGTCTTGGGTTGACCCTAAAAAACACACACAGCTTGCATATCATAGAAGCTACTTCAATCTTGTTGTATTATAAACTGTATTTCATTTGTGTTGTTTTTGTTTACCTGCTTTAACCTTGTAAACAAATCTTACTTCTTTTTTTTAGGGCAAGTCTACTGTAGGGGTTCAGTAAAGACACTAAGCCAAGCCAATAGGAGAGCTTCTCCCATTGGTGTAGCAGTTTATCCACCTCTGCAAGAGGCGATAGCTACATCGAGGGAAGACACTCCCCCATGTAAATAGTGCTGTCTACTCTGGGAGTTCAATTGGTATAAATGCATCACTCAGGGGTATAGATTTTTCACACCCTGAGCAACAGAGTAAGACTGATGCAAATTAATAAAGCAGACCTGACCTTAGTTAATAAATTATTACATAGTATTATATGATTGGCTACAAGCATTGTCTCTGGTTTGACATCTGAAGTGTAATTGACCTGAGATACATGACTGGTCCTTTGGCACAGTGAGTAACCTAAAGAGTGCTGACATTTTGTTGTAAGTAACCAACCACGAAGGCAGACTTGCCTGGTGGCAACATAAACCGCGGTGCCCAAGGGAACAGACTCTGATTCCACATTAAGGTTGTTATGATCCCTGTGGAATTCACACCTGATGTTCAGCTGGTGAAACTCACGTATAGCTCTCACAACCAGTTTGAATCCTGTTTCTCGACAGCTTGAGTTAGATTCCCAGACCTGAGGAAGCATTCAGTGTACATGTCAGAGCTTGTGTCTCTCACCAGCAGAAGCTGACGCAATAAAAGATCTTCTCGCCCACTTTGGCACTCACGCTCATGAGCCACTCCAGACAGCTTGACTGCACTAATTTCCAGACTCAAGCTATGTCTACATGACAAAGAAAAGCCCAAAAAAGATACGCAAATTGTGAATCTTTTTCCGCTTTTCTTCCAAAAGAGGCTTTTCCGACATTTGGTCCGTCTACACAGGGTCAAATGTCAGCAAAAACCCTCTTTCGGAACATTCCTTCTTACTCATGAAATGAAGTTAAAAGAGATGCCGACAAAACATCTGCTTTTCCAACATTTTTTTTTTCAGAAAAGCAGATACTGATTAGAAACTGATACTGATTTCTCGCTCATCCAACATTAATTAATTTAAAAAAAAAAGGAGTCAGTGCACCATGTGTCTTACCAATTGCTCACATTTTCAGGCATTGTGAAATTAAGCAGCCACTGAAAACCTCCATTCCTCAAACAAGCTTACTTGGACATCACTCTTTACGGAACTGAATGATTCATTTACATGACAGACCTCCCTGCTAAGAGAGACATTCTGCACATTTGTCTTATTTATAAATCTGCTTCACTTGTATGTTGAGTAAGGAACAGTTAGCCTTTGGCAGCTTACAACAAAACAAAATCAAGTCTCTTCTTTACTATCACAACTTGAGCTGGAATTAAAATTACTGCAACTGGGACAGGCTACTTGGAGGACTAAATAATAATTAATATGCCAAGTGACAATATAGTTTATCTCCCTCTCCTCGCACCTCTGAAAATTTAGGGGTACATGGCTACCATTTGCTATGCAGTCAGGGTGGTAGCAAAATGTGGAAATGAGAACCCAAATCAGCCAGGTGATGAGAGCAGCAGTTCCACTGCCTACTCCAGGCTTTCTCCAGACACATAAGCACCTGCATATGAAAGATGCTCTCGATAATGGAAAAAAGATCTGGGAGAATGTAGGGGAAGGAACTCAGGGACAACCACACACCACAACATGCTCCCCTTTCAGCTGGGCAGATTTCCTAGCAGAATTCTTACCAGATCTTACTCCTTATGAAACCATTCCTGTGTGGCTGCTATCAACCCTTAGAAAATAGATCGCAAACATTGGCACATATTTTTAAAGGTACGATGCTATAACACTCCCAGGTCTGCTCAACATCCTACATAATATTCCAATGCCACTTACTCAAATTTGGCCCGGCTCCTTCCCCATCAAATCTCCCACAGGAACCCACCTTTTTGAAAACTCTGCTTTATTAAAGTCATACACTGAAAAAATTATCCTACCTGTGACATTTTTACTACTGACAAACCTGCAGCCCCAGCAATACAACAAGCCCATCAACAAGAGATCCTAACTTGAAAGAAATATAATGTTTGCAACAATAGGGAGAAAGATCCCATTACAGTATTTGAAGGTGCACAAAACAAGAGGTTTTGAGTTGGGATTTAAAATTCCAAGTGGTCAGCAAAACAGAGACCTGAAACGAATACCAAAGAGTTATAAGTGGAAGCAGAAAAACATTAAATTTAGGCAGAGGAATACATCATGGAAAGACGTTTGCAAGCAGAAGAAGAGAGTGAACAGGAAGTAAGATGAAAGGTATGAACACCAACTGCTTTCCAATACCCTTAAAGTTCTAAGTGACAGACAGAAAACAGAGAAATTCATTTTTAGTGCTTCCATTCTGTCTTTACTATACCCCAACACTTCCTGATGTAAGAGAAGTCTTAGAATATAAGCAATCTTACTGATGTTCTGCAATGCTTAGGCACAACTGGGCTAAATAGCAGAGGATGAAGTCACAAACTCAACAGCAAATTTTGTTACCTTCCACTGGTACAGATTAGACCTTAACTATTAACTTGAATATAGTTCTCGGTGTATAATAGTTGCTGTTTAAAAAACAACCCAAGCTGGAACTCTTAGTTTTGGAGCTACTCTGTTTCCAATATGTGCCAATAGAATCACTGTGGTTCACAGAAATATCTTCTGGCTTGTAACAACAGATCATTAAAGACACATTTGCTTCGGACTTGCTACAAAAATCACTGACACTGTTTTAACTCTCCCGCTGACATCCGTGGGGACTACTACTCTGGACATTTCCCTATAACAATGATAGTTTTATAATAATGTATTGTCTGTAGAATTTTTCCGTGCTGGATCTTTTTAAAAATAAAACTGAAAGGATGATTCAAAAAAGTCAGGTGAATGACAACTTCTGAAGTAGCTTTTCTTCAGGGAGTCATTTTTGAGAGACAGGAAGACAAGAGACAATAATCCCCAGGAAATTAAATGTCTGATCAATGTTAAAAACAGATATGACTCTGGGCAAATCAAATCCACCACCAAATGGATAAACAAAAGTAACACTAGACAAGTGCAGCTAAAGCATTTTTAAGAAGCTGGCTAAAAAGGGGAGCAAGAAATTCAAAGTTTTCACCACTGCATGCCTTTAGCAGCAGTTAAAAAATAATGAATATAAATATATTCCCTTTTCCTAATGTATTTGTTTAAA
Source organism: Pelodiscus sinensis (assembly GCF_049634645.1). Taxonomy (NCBI): domain Eukaryota; kingdom Metazoa; phylum Chordata; order Testudines; family Trionychidae; genus Pelodiscus; species Pelodiscus sinensis. The sequence goes on from NC_134711.1 coordinate 119,684,663, forward strand.
GAATTGTATTTCTCTGTGAATTAAGTTCTTGCAAAATGTGCAACTGCAAGTTGAGGAGAGAGAGTTAAATACAGTCATAAAGAGCCCTCCTTCTACACCCCTCCTTAGAGAAGGGTGCAATTTTGGGGCACACGTTGTAGCTGTCAGACAAAATTTCAGCTAGATTAAACAGAAGTCGTAAGTGCTCAGCACCATCCAAAAGGAAGTCCTCAGATCATCATTCTGCAAACACTAACACACATGTTTAACTTTAAACAACTGAAAGAGCTTCACTGAAATTCCTGGGTCTACTCAGGTGCCTAATATTAAGCAGTAAACGAATGTATGCAAGAGCAGAGCCACGTACACCCAACTTGATACACGTGATAATGGCATTACTTATTAGGAGATATCAGAAAACACACAATTTCTATATTTTGTGATGCCTACATTAATATTTTAAGCATAAGGTTTTAATAAGAAATTATTCTTTGCCATTTCTCAATAGAACATGAACACTCAAACTGTTAGAATTTAGAAGGTAGGACTTCTTCTGTTCACACTACTAAGTTATCTAACTTCTTCACGGTGCTCTCAGAAGTGGGTCTACACTCTCCAAATCCAGGGTTTATGAGGTTCAGTGGGTCTAGGATTTTATCCTGTGCCTAATAAAGTCCACGGGAGTTTTGCCATGTTTTGTGGATCCAGTGTTTCACTCACATCAGCTAAAACCCAGCAGGTTCTAAATGCTTTTTGGTTTTCAAATCCTGGAGACTTTTACATCTGTGGTGTGCAACCAGTTCTGAAGCAGTTGCCACTACAGTGGCTACTACTATAGTGAACTAAACACACTCAACTGGCCAAATAGCCACATGTGGTTAGTGTGCTGGACACCATGGCTCTACATGATGGTAAACTATCACCAGCCCCAAAATATTTAGACAGAACAGTGTTGGATTTCAAGTGCTGATGGCTTAATTATTAAAAGGATGACAAACAGCTGCACGAGGATACATCTTCCAGACATCTTAATGCTTCCAAGATTGGCCAAATGTATGTGATTAGCAAGTCTGACTCAGTAACAGTCTCAAGAAGGATATGCTGCTTTTTTAAAAGAATAGGCCTAGCTTGGTTTTGTTGCTGTTGTTTTTTAAAATCCATGGAAAGTTCTTCTTTCCCTGTATTGATTCGGGAGTGTAAAGAGGGCTAACTGTATTCCATAACCTAATCAGTTTGGGCTAGTAAATCGAGAGAAGGGCTGGTGAGGGAATAAATAAGAGACAGTGTCGCTGGGTAACGAGCTTTTACCAGCAAAGCTGCTACTGGGCTCCACTTCCCCAGGCCTTTTCGAGAACTGTTTTTTTTTTAAATCACTTCCTACTTTTATCTCTCTCGATACAGAAGGTTGTGAAGTTGCTGCTGCTGCTGGCGCTACCCAGCCGCACATCCCCGCTGTTTCCTGTGCTGCAATGTTTTAATGCGCTCTCCGCGGGTCTGTCCCGCAGCCAGAAGTCACAGCCTGACATTGACTGGCGGGGGGGGGGGGGGGGGAGAGAAGTGTCCCACAAACCAGCCACATGCCCGGCCCCGAGCGAGCAGCCTCACGCACCGACCCCCTCCTCCCCCCCCCCCCCCCCCAGCCCTACAGCCCCAGCCCTTGGCTTACCCCAGGGTGCTGATGAAGCCGTTGACTGAGCCCTCCGCGTAGAGGGACACGATGTCCCCGATGTACAGAAAACTGGACATTTTGTCAGACATTTTTGCTCATTTTCAGTCCGGCCCCCTGGTCACAGAACAGCCCCGAGGGCAGGAAGGGGGGCGCACACGAGCGGGCGGCCCCCTCGGCAGCGATCCGAGCTTGTTTGCAAAGCTGCGGGCGAAGCAGGAGCCAAGGGGGAAGCGGTGGCAGCAGCTGCCTCCCCCCGGCCGGAGCCTGGCATGAGCCGCCGCCGCTGCAATGCCCGGCTCCCCGCTCCGCTGGGCAGGTCTGGCTTCCTCTAGCACCGTCCTTCGGGCAACCTGCGCCGCCTGACTCTCGTGCCCTGCTCCCCCCTGGCGCCCGCCCGCCCGCCCGCCCGCCCGCCGCCTCTCCCCGGCCGCCCCAGCGGCTCTGCTCTCCCCCTGAACTTTTGCAAAGGCTCCTTCCCATTGAGCGCCCGGGAGGAGGGGTTCTCGCGGGCCTGCCCGCCAATCAGCGCGCGGCAGCGCTGGGCCAGGAGAGGGGGAAAGGGCAAGGAGCCCCGGGCAGCAAGGTGTGAGCCCCAGTAGCGGGGGCTGGCCGCTGTGAGCGGCAGGAGCTCTCCGGGCCTGGCATAGCGGGTGCAGAGCTGTGTTTGGTGCGCTGCCCTTGCCGCCCGCCCGCCGTCCCTTGCTTCTCAATGGCCTGCGCCGGCTGGGAGCGGATTTCCCCTTTTCTCTACAGATGCGTCTCTGGTTTACAGCGTGGGCACGCTCTTTATTTGTAAGCCTCAGCTTCACCCAGTCATCCTTCGCATCCCCTACCCACAGTGCTTTCCCGAGGCAGAACTTTACCCGTGAGCATAGACGACTCCTGAGAGCATTCACATACTAACACTGCTCCTCTATGGCCCTGCCAACATTTTAATTGATCAGTGGGGTCCCCCCACATACCCTCTCCCTGCCCCTATGGGTGTCCCCCCGCAAGCACCAGTGCCCGTTGCTAGTGAGTCACTTGGCAAGGTGGCTTCCTATTGTTTGAAACCACACTCCTAATTGTAGAACGTGTCAGGCTGGGGAAGGGAGGAGAAAGAACTCCAAATTTACTCTATGTGTAATTCTCCTACTCTGCTTTTTCAATGGGTTTCATTCTCTTTCAGGCGCTTCCAGCCTTTCCAAAATGTTTCATTTAACCTTCCATTTAACATGTTGCAGACCTCAAGCACCAAATCACTTTTATTGAAAATAACTTCTCTTGGTCACACAAGAAACCATTGCAGACTTTTGCAGTAGCAGTTCCTACTGCTTATAGTTATGCTCTCGCTCTCTCGCTCTTTTTTTTTAATGTAGTCACTTTAATAATTGGTGCCCTATATTACCTTTAGAGGTTCTGGGTTGTTTGGTGCCACGTTTTACTAATAATTAAAACTGAATGTTGTGATGTATATGCTATTTCCATGTTGTTTATGTATGTTTTGATGTGTTTGTGTTTTTTATAAAAACAATAAAAATAAAGTTTTCTTTCAAAAGAAAATAATTTCTACCCTTCTTTCTGACCACTAGGTATTACAATTCCTAACTCTAGCAAGTGGCCAATGATGTAATAAGGATGGTCAAAATTCTGATTGAGAAATAGGAGGTCCAGAAAGATCTATATCAAAACAAAATATTAATTTAAGGCCTAGTCATATTGTCTCCACTCAGACAAAAATGCTCAATAGGCATTTGAGAAGCAGGGCACAAGGCCTCAAAATTGTGTTATTTTGCCATTGCTATTGATAGTATAAAGCACAAACCTCTTCAAAGCAAGCTGTAAGGTGCACCCTAGTGGTCAAATGAATAAGATGACCTACTGCATACTTTAAAGTGGTGAGAAAACCCAACTGCGAGAGAGAGGCTTCAACCTTTTGAGAATGAGTAACAAACTGAAAGTATGCCAGCTTTATTTTTCATTCATTTAACTTCCCACCCTCACAAAAGCCCGATGTTTTCTCATTGTTTATTAATGTACATGTTGACGTCTGAAAATGCTGAATTTTTATTATGAGGGCACAAGAAAGCTTTACTCCTTTAGCATTTTAAAAAATTGATTCTGTAACATTGCACATTCCTCCTCCTGAAATTTTTTCACTACATTTTCTCATTTTGTGTCTTTTTAGCGTTATGTACTTACTTAAAAGCCATCATCACAAATTGGCATTTGCAGTTTGTGCGTGCACACATGCACACACATGCAATTTGAACAGAGTAGACAGAAGCACTATAAGGTTATATCGAGACTACAGAGTTTAGTTGGAAAAACTGCTGTTTTTCCAACAAAACTGGAGTTACGTCCGCATTGCAAGCGTGTTCTTTCAACAGTAAATTGAAAACAGTAAATTCTTTCACAAAAAGGCATGTGTGGACGGGAAGAGGGAGTTTTTTTGGAAGAAGGGGGAAGAGGAAAAAGCACAGGTGCCCTGGTAGCCATTCTGTCAATAGCAATCACTGCTTACATGCGAGATAGCATCCAGGCAGTCTGGACACTAACTTTCGAAAAAGCTCATTGCTTTTTCTACGCGCTTTTGCAGTATGGATGCTCTCTTGCACAATAAGTTTTTTCAGAAGACCTATTCCATAAAAAGCTACTTGCGCAAGAAGCCTGCAGTCTAGACGTAGCCTAAAGGACCAAATCTACAGTTTAAGGGCTTGAAACTAGTCTAGAATAAGAAACAAATAGGAGCAGTTATGAGAAATATGAGCCCAAATTCTCATGTAATGGAACTTTAAGATGTTAAATTGCTTTATGGAACCTACCTTACACCAAAGGTATTTTTTTAAAACAAAAGATAATGGGATTGATCTTCAGCTAGTATAAATTGCTTTCATTCCCTCTAAAGTTATCACAAGTTCTATCAGCTGACGATCTTCCCCAATACATACAATCCTTAGAGAAAAGACAAGAAAATGTTGGAAATGTTCACAGACAGTAAGCTCATTATGTCACATAACTGGGGACTGATGAGACTTATGATATACATGCAAGGTGCTTAAATTACAATGTGCTCAAATAAAATATTTGTGCACTCAAATTTGCAAATCCAGAGCCCACTCCTGCCACAGGAGTCTGCATGGTTTGCAACTATAGAGAGCCCTTATGAAGAAAATAGGACTTTGTGCCAACAGAGGGGTCCATCACACACCAAGCCAACTGCAGGTTCAAAAAGCTTTTTGTTAGAGAGATGATGATTGGGTTCAGGGCTCTCCTTACTCATACACAGAATATACAGTTCAAAGGGCACCTCCAGATCAGTGGCACAGCCATGGGTACCCGCATGGCCCCACAGTATGCTAATATCTTTATGGCTGACCTAGAACAATGTTTCCTCAACTCCCGTCCCCTTTTACCCCTTCTCTACTTACACCACATCGATGACATCTTTATGATCTGGACGTGTGGCCAAGAAACACTGGAGACATTCCACAGAGATTTTAACAACCAACACCCCACCATCAATCTCAGCCTGGACCATTCTACATGAGTGATCCATTTCCTGGACACCACAGTACAAATCAGCAATGGAAAATTAGACACCACTCTCTACAGAAAACCCACTGACTCATACAGTTACCTACATGCTTCCAGCTCCCATCCAGAACACACCATATGATCCATCGTCTATAGCCAAGCCCTTCGATACAACCACATCTGCTCTAATCCCACTGACAGAGACCAGAAACTTCAGGATCTCTACCAAGCATTTATAAACCTCAACTACCCACACGGAGAAATAAAAAAGCAAATTGAAAGAGCCAGACGAATACCTAGAAACCATCTATTTCAAGACAGACCCAAGAAAACCAACAATAGAACACCACTTGTCATCACCTATAGCCCCCAACTTAAACCTGTCCAACACATTACCAGTAAACTACAACCTATACTGGGACAGGATACTAAACTCCGAGAGGCTCTGGGAGACAGACCCATAGTCTCCTAACCTCAAGATGATTCTTACCAACAACCACAGGACATACCACACTAATACCAACCTTCCCTTGCAACAAACCCCGTTGCCAGCTTTGTCCACATATTCACTCTCTCAGCTGTCATCGGGCATAGCAGCACCAGTTTAATAGTACTATCTAGGGCCTCATAAAGCCTATGGACATTCCTGATTGGGATACTGTTTTAGGAGTAGTGAGGAAAGTGATAGAAACCACAGGGAAAGAAGACAGAACAGTAAAATATGGAGGTTAAAATTGTATAGGGAACCAGGATGGGGGAAGAACAAGTGAAAGAGATACATAGGTGAAACAAAATTATGTAGAAATTCCTTCAGAATTGGATAGACTTCACTGTGGAAATGACTACTAAGATGGAAGAGTGGAGATATGGAGGATCTTCTAAATGAGCAAAATAAAATTATGAATCCTGATATGAACAATGTTGAATTACACACTACTGAAGCTGGCTTGTCATCAACTCAAAATTCAGCTACAAGTGAAATATTAGTGCATTTTTGATTGGATTATAAACTCCCCAGGATAGGGATTGTGTTTTCTATATTCTCAGAGTGACACATACATAAATGGCCCTGCATCAGTGTTTATTAATAGAAGAGGAAATTCTGAAGTTCAAGTCAATGGGAGTTTTTCCTGAATAAAAACTTTAGAATTTGGCCTGGCCTCAACTACTGTTCATCCTGGTCTAAAAATTTGTCATATGATGGTCCTGGGAGTAAATTGCCCTTTTACAGTGTTTATATACACTGTATCCTGTTATTTTGAGTTCAAGAATTCCAAGAGAGAGGGTTAACTGGCTTATATTCTTTTTTAAATACTAAAGAAAATGGGGGCAGAAACAAGGCTGATAGGACAGAAATGGTGCCACCTGCTGTGATTTGTTTTGCAGAATATAGGAGCACATTGCATTGTCTCTTTCAACAAGAAAGCCAATGCATGTGTCCCAACTCATTTCATTTCTAAGCCAAATGTTCACATCTGGCCTGGTAGGTGGCAGCATCTAGAACTTGTTACCATCTCATGGCAACTTTGGGACATATGTGAAATGAAGTGGCAGTCTCCACCCATTTCCTCAACATTTATCACTAATTCTGAGTGCCCCTTACACTAATTCACTCGGCTAAAACGATTCTAACAAAAGAGTTCAGGATATACCCTGAGTGATTAGTAGAGTTGCCAATTTTGGCTGGATGAATTCCAGAAGGTTTCATCACATGACATTTTTAATTAAAGATTAATGTTCAATTCTTGGGGACTCCAGGACAATCCTGGAGGGCTGGCAACATTAGCGCATAGACTCACTGAAGTCACTGGACTACTCATGTTCAAAGTTACCTACAAATTCAAGTGCTTTGCTGGATTAGGTGGATTCTCTCCAAAATAGGGTCAAATCTGTTGGTCAATGGGTGGACTGAGGAAAATAATCTAAGGGGCGTTGGTATTGCTAATGCCTGTGTATAGCTAGAAAACTTCAGATTTGAGGGTTGCTAATATGGCACCATTAATAAACATTAGTCCTCTTCTAAAAATGGTTGATCATCTTTGAATGTTAAATATTTGAAGATAGTGGCTGAAAAATATAATTGAGACTTTTTTTCATAAAAAGCTTATCCCCCCCCCCCCCAAAAAAGTACAAAAGTACAATATGATCCAAGAGGATGATGGAATTTTGCCATTGGATCACTTGGTAATTACCTGTTGTGTTCATTCCCCTCTGAAGTACCTGGCACTGGTCACAGTCTGAAGACAGGATACCGGGTTAGATGGACCATGGTTCTGATCCAGTATGGCCGTTCTTATCCCTAGATCATTCTCTGGAATGAAAGTTAAGCAAAACTTGTTGATAAAATAGGAGTAAAAGAAGGTTTATTTTTGTGGTTTTTTAACTTTGCAATCAAGCTCAAGGTGAGGGTGAGGCTGCTGAGTCAATAGACAGAACAACTTTCCCTTTTTTCATCTTTGCTAATCCTTTGTTGCAAAAATACACACCTCTCTGTTAAATTGTGCTCAGATGCAAAAAAAAGTCACCAGTTAGTGTTGATAAACTGTGCTTCAGTGAACAAATACCCTGCATTGTGTAAGGCAGAGTCTTGTCCTGCTCAAATTTCTTTCAAACTTCGTTATTTATTTTCATACAAAGAGCAGTTTTCAATTAAATTTAGAGGGACATCTAATATGAAATCTGGGGAAAGAAAAGGCAATATCAGGGATCCAATTTTGCCATAGGGAAGTTTGACTGTAATCTCCAAATCCCAGATCTGGATGCTCAAATCAGCTTTTAGGCATATGCATTGAATTGTCTAAATGTCAATAATAGCATCCAAATAAAAAATTAGGTGCAAAAATGTGCAAGATCGGCTTTAAATTTTTATTTTTAAATTCTATACAACAGACTGTAAGTTTGCTGATATCACATTCTAACTCCTTTTCCAAAATCTCATTCTTAGATAGATGCTTGCTCTTCCTTCCCCTCTTGTATAAAGTGAAAAGTTCCTGAGAGAAGCATGGTATTTCATTGCTATGCAAAACACTTAATTCAAAAGACTTTCATCCTGCACCTACACAATGCACCTCTTGTTTAAAACTATAGATACACAGCATTCCAGTGACAGCAGACCAGGGCAAATAGAGGCTTTTACAATAAGCAGCATTGATGTTTGTTTTAATGGAAGCAGGGTATATTGCTTTCCAGTTGCAAGAGTAAAGTTGGAAAGGAATGCTGCTGAAGCAACACCTAGAGATGCGACAAGACCAAAATCCTGATTCCCAACACCCATGAACTTTGAAAGGGAGGTGGAGCACAGTTTAGATTCTGGACCCTATCTATTGGTGCTACTTCCTGTCTCTATAATGAGTCAGAATCAGAGGTGAAAGTAAGTGGGTGCACCGTAGTACACAACTCTAGCCAAGAGCTGACTGAGCAGCAAGCAAAATCCAGGAGGAAGCTATTTAATACTGTTCTATTGCAAACTGGAGCTGGCAGGAACCCTGTTTGCAATAGAACAGTACTTGTAAGAAATTTTAAGTTACTGTCACTGCTGGTCAGACTAAAACCAGACACTGAACATTCAACAACATTTTGATATTTGAAATCCAGATCTGAATTTTGTAGCATGGGCCAAGCTGTCACTATTATTTTTCCATATATTTATCTCATACTGTGTATCATTAAGGATGATTTAAGACAAGATGGTCTTAGTTTTTAGGGGTAAGCAATTATGACTTCCTATATGACCACATAGTGATTACCTTTCTGTGGATGTTACCATACAACTAACCTGTGTCCTTGATTATGATGATGCTACAGAATTTTTGGATGCACAAATAAAAGAAAGTGATGACCAATATGACCTGTTTTAAGAATGGTCAGATAAAGATGTGATAGATTATTCAGCACTACCTTCATGAATAGATTTATTATTGGCAATGCTTTGTTTTATTCTGTTTACAGCTAATATCAGAATACAACTCTGCATGACTTCTTGATTTATAAATTTTAAAAATAGCTATGTGGGTTAATTTTTATCTCTTTCTCCTTTTGGGGTTAACTTGTCTTTTTTTTTAGTACTGAAAATTATGATTAAAGAGATTCATTCCCCCAAAAATATTTTAACACAGTAAATGTGATTTTTTATAAGCCTAGTCCATTAAGAAACTGCTGGAACACATAAGTTTTACAGTGAATGTTATTTGGAAATAACTCAGGTCAAGAAAGAGATACAAATGGAATATAAAATCTTTCACCTCTAGTTTGTCAGTTTATAGCCAATCCATTTTGGAGGGACACACTATTAGGTAGCCATAGTTATAATCTCTAGTTATGATCTGTAGGTCTCAAAACTCTTTACAAGGAAGTCAGTATCATTATCCCCATTTTCTAGATGGGAAACAGAGGCACAGAGGGGCAAAATGGCTTGCCCATGCTCACCCAGCAGGCAGAATAAGAAATGTAAGGAACCCAGATCTCCTGACACCTGGTCCAGTGCTTTCTAATTCTGTTATCTGTATAAATTGACTTTGGAGGGCTCAATCTAAAGTTCCTACCACAACTGAGGCTCTCTGGTGTCATAGTAATAAATGGCTATGGAAAATGAATAACCTTCTCAACTCTGAAGCTGAAGAAGGTGTGGGGTAGTGTTCCCTGTAAGCGGGACACTTATGTGGACTTCCAGGAGAAATTCAAATGCCGCCAAGCTGATTAGCAGAGCACCCACCACTAGGTTTTTTGTTTCTATTGATGCCTTGGTGCACATACAAAAATTATTCTCCACCAGGATGGAAAAGATTAGAGGGAACATTGTGTGGGGGGAGTTTATCTATGCTCAGTAGTTGCCTAAATTAGAACATCTATGCAATATATGGGATAGATTCACTTGCTATTTTCAACATTGAATCTAGACATTCTGAACTTTACATTTAAGTTTGTTGTTTTGCTGTAATATTTTCTTGAAAAGAAGAAACCTAGAAACAATGAAAAATGCTGCTGAGTGTCTAAATAGAAACACAAAACAAAATTAAAACCTTTCAAATAGCATAACTAAGTAATAGTTATATAAATAATCTGTCAGCTGCTCTAACCCATTCAAGGGGAAATATACTTCAGTGCAATAAATTTAAACCTGCTAAAATATTTTTCTACTTTTTAACTAACTTTGTTCATCCAAAGAACCAACATAAACATCTCTCAAAGCAGAAAACACAATGTTCCCTTTCTTAAAAAGCATCTGTGCAGAAAGCATGCTTTATTCAGAGGATTCAGGAAGTAGAAACATTGCCTTCTATCAGCTCACAACCACAGGGCTAGCATCAGGAAACAAACAAAAATGAGGTTATTATCCCCTTGTAGAATAAGAGCCAAAAGTAACATTAATTTTGCATTGTGACACTCAAGTCACAAGAGGATGGTTAATAAATAGGGTTAGGGTTCCCCCTTTCCCCCCGCTGGGTTTTCTTTCCTCTCAACTATATGGAATGAACTACTTTTCTTTATAGGATATAGATATACAGACATTGTTTTCATTTTCCTTTTTATGAGCATTTTAGAAACCTTCAGTGTGGGAGCTACCACATACGGGGTTTAACTCTTAGAACAAAGGCAACAAACAGAATCCCCCTCAGTGAAGGGAGTGTAAAGAAACACCCTTGTTTTTTCAGCTTCTCATTCTAAGGGTACCACTCTCCTCTCTGGCTTGGATCCATCCCAGCCATCACTTGCACACACAAAAATAGCCTGCATCGCTTTGACTGTAATTACTTTATAATGCCTATAATTAATAAATTAATAGAAGAAAATTTAACTATGACAGTGATTAACTGCATTACATCTACACTGTAATTTACTTCCCAAAAATAAAATTATCTATTGCACATAACAAAAAGGGGGCAATAATTCTGGTTAAAATTTCCCAAATTTTGAGTCTTTTCTCTTAATCTTAATATTTTAATGAAAGAGGACAAACTGTGCATACAAAAATTCCCATATTTGCATCAGTTCTAGCAATAATGAGTTCCACAATGTAATTAACGTTCCTATTATATGAATCAGTGATCATTAGTTTTCAAAAAAACCAAAACAATCACAAGAGGGGTGTAAAATCACTGAAATTCAAACGCAACTGCTGTGAAATTAAAGTTGGTATCTTATATGACAGTGTTTCTCAACCAGGGACACGTGAAGGCTGGGGGATATGCAGATGTCTACCAGGGAGTACATAAACTCATCTTGATGTTTGCCTCATTTAAAACATACTACATAAAAAAGCACTAGAGAAGTCAGGACAAACTAAAATCTCATACAGAAAATGATTTGTTTATACTGCTGTGTACAGTGCATTGAAATGTAAGTACAATATTTCTATTCTAATTAGTTTATTTTATAATTTTATGGTAAAAATTAGAAAATAACACTATTCAGTAATATGTGCTGTGACATTTTTGTATTTTTATGTCTGATTTTGTAAGCAAGTAGTTTTGTGTCAGGTGAAACTTGGGAGTATGCAAGACAAATCAAACTACTGAAAAGTACAATAGTCTGGAAAGGTTGAGAGCCAATAAGATGCAAACAGAGAACTCTCCTTACTTACTCTCTGTTCATCACATTGAAAATTATTAAGGCCTCTTCAGCCCAACCTAGGCCTAGGTGAAAATGTTCAAACTCTTTTTAAAACTGAAAACTGAGATTTTGACAAAACAAATCTCAATATTTGTGTCCTCAATATTTTGTGTCGGAAAAACTGAAAACCTAGAAACTTAAAATTCAGGGCAATGGAGTGGAGGTTGGTGGGCAGAAAATGAAAACTTTGAGGGGATGGAGTTTTATTTTGGGGACAAAAAGTTGAAATTTTCTGTGGGCGGAAAAAAATATTTTCTGATCAGCTTTACCAAAGGTCCCTACACATCTCTCAAACAATGATGTAACTCTGCTGCTTTTCATGGAGCCTCCTAGCTTCTGCATTAAATGTGCCCCTTAGCTTGCTTTGAGAGAATACTTGCTGATAAATTAGCTTTAGCAAATGGGAGTAGGTTCCAGTAATGGGAAGGCAGGAAAAGACAGACTTTTACCGATATTCCCAACCCAATATCTTTCAACATCCTGAAAACTTTCGTCCTAGTTAGCACAGTGGGGGAGGGGGGAGGGTAAATGGAAACATAGATCCCAGCACTTCACTAAGTCCTGGATATCAGCTAACTTCTAAATGGTTAAATTGACTGAAAACAGTGTGCTATTAGTTGACAATGGACTTTTATCCTATTCAAACCAAAGTTATTTTAGCACCTTCCCTTTCTTTCCTCCAGAGGCAGATTAAGGAAGTCTGTGGCCTTGGGTTCAGTAAAAGAAAGGCTCTATTGTCCCTCCAAAATAAGAAAGACCCAGAACTGCTTCAGAACTGGGCAGAGGAGGGAAACAGAAGGGCCCGATAAGCATAATTTTATATGGATTTCTGTACATAGAAATTTAAAGGCTACATGAAAGGGAAGTCCAAGAAGAACTCCTCTGGAGACATCTGCCAAAGTAGATCCTGGGTTGAACCTTATCCTGAATCTAGTGTTGAAACTGGGATAAACTCCTGAATGCAAATCTTTACTTCAGTTCATCTGGTCCTGGCCTGGAAAATGTTAGGGATACTTTCCTAGGAATTACAGAGTAATTTACTTACATTTCTATCATTATTTAGAAGTAGTGATGAATGGAGATGGTTGGGTTGAGTGTTACTTCTAGACCTAGTATGAGCTAAAGCATTCGTTCAACAACTCCAACATCTCGTAAGCTGATTTTAGCCCCAAATGGAGGAAATGTCATCCGATCAACTGGATCTCAATGGATTTCTGCCATCTTGGGCCAGTTGAGTCTTTACAACTTGGCTACATATGAACTTGAAAAAACAGGCTTTTCCCAAATTAGCATACTGTCCATCACTGAATTAGCTGGACTGTTTTAGATACAGGGATTTGAATCTAACCTCAAAAGAATTTCTGATTGGCTACAGCCACCTGTCTTTGAAACTTACAGAATGCTGGATACTTACTTTTAACACTACTCCATTATGAGGCATGTTGCATTTACCTGCATGGAACAATCTTAACATTTGATATTTTGCTATTGAGATAGACAGGGTAACGGCTAATCATGAAAGCAAGGTTACAAAAACAGTGTGTGTTAGAAATTAATCCCACATCTGTTTCAAGCTCTTTAGAAACATTCCTCCTTTCGGTGTCTTCACTGGTGTAACACATTTGAACCCTGGCAGACTGAGACGTATATGCTCATCTCCTTTAGCTGCAAAATATTTCAATGTCTAAATGAGATTTGCACTTCATGAATTAAAGAAGCAAACCACTCTTTCAATATTAACTTAACTTTTCTGCATATATCTTGCAAAAATGCTTTGGATTTTATTTTGGAAGTTTTATATAATTACACAGCACACGTAAGTAACTCTAAAATAGCATCATTTAAAATAATCATCACTCATCAATTTCTCTTTTAATCAAGATCAAGCAAGAATCAGCAGTGGAGGTGATAAATTACTGCAAATAATCCTCATTCTGATGTATCTGAATCCAGGTAGGAGTTGGAATCATCACCTTTTTCTCAGTACAGAAGGCAATATTCACACCTGGGTAGAAAGCAAAGCACATTAAATAGTCAATGATGATAGTAAAGACTTTCAGTTATCTGCATATGGAAAAATCTGTATCAGCTTCTAGGAGGAAAACAACAAGAGACAGGTATCTAGACATATCCTGAGTATTGGAACTTTAAGTTTCCTGATCAGTGCTACATTCAATTTAATATTAAGATTACACATGACAGTACTTAGGAAATGTAAGACCCAGTGGCTCACCACACTAGCCTTGTAAGTCTGTGTGACTATTTCACTATTGGGTCTGACTGTGGCCAGTGTATGACTTTTTCAGTGACTGCATCATAGTTTTACACCCAGAACTTCACTTAAGATGTGATTTAACTTGTGTCACATACTCTTAATACCTGCAGCTATATTTTACACCAAGATACAATGCTCTCAGTAAATCTCATATGCTAAGCAAGGGCTAGGCTGTGTCAGAACCCAGGCTACTTGGGAGACTATTTCCAGAAGTGCATGGGAGAAAACTAATTTCTAAGGGAAAACAGGAACGTCAAGACAAGTTGAATTTTCCTGTTTAAAGCTATCTCTATCCTCCCCACACTACAATTTCCTCTCTGAGAGCCAAGAGAAAGATAAGAAACAAACATACTTAAGATGTAGATTCATGAAGAGGTTTCCCATAGCAACGGTATGCTTCTGGAAACTCTCAGAACATCCCCTTCCTAATTTGGTGGCTCTCCAATAATGCATTGGAGGGATAAGCAATTATCAGTTTGAAAAAACATCACAGAAGGGAGTCAAACAATTGCTAAAACACCTCCATTGTTGTTGAAGCAGCGGACACTCTGGTTCATAAAGAGTTTGATTGTAATTAGAGGAACTGTGTATGCACTGGAATAAAAACCAACCAAGCCTGTTTTTATTGCAGCCAAAGGAAGGTGAAGCTATTGCCATGGTCAGAGCCTTGTATATTCCTCAATTATGAGGCTGTGGAATTTGTTGCAGAATTGTTGCAGAATTGTGCTCTTCCCTAGCTACCGCACGTCCACCCATTGCCACCGCTAGAACTAACGCCCTTTTGGAGCTGCAGGGCCACTTGATAATTCTACTGCAGGAAGTCTGTGTCCCCAGATGCTGCTGAGTCTCATTTCCTCCCTCCCAACACTACTTGAAGTAGAAGCAGGGTCCTTCATGGGTGGAGGAGGCACCTTCTACCCAGGACAGGGGAGGAAAGAGGATTCCTAGCCTGGTTGGAGAGGAGAAAACCTGCTTCCAGGAGCCATAGACCCTCAGGGCACTTCTTCACAGCCCAGACAGGCATACACACACTAACCCTGCTTGAGCTAGCATCTAAAAATAGCAGTGTGGTGACTCAGGCTAGCCATGGATGTATGTATCAAACAGGATTGTATTGAGGCAGCTAGCCTAAGCCACTATAGTTACATGGCTATTTTTAGGCATTACCTGGAGCAGAACTAATACATATACAGCTACCCAAGCTACCAATCATACTCCCCAGCTGCCATGTAGAGGTATCCTTAATGATCCGTAGGTAGTAAAAGAGAGCACTGTCTGCAAGATCCTACAGTAAAGTGGGCCACGCCAGTATCTGAGCATCTCACAATTAATGTCAATGCCTCTCTGATGTAGAAAAGTACTATTACAGTGTGTGTGTGTGCGTGTACTCACACGTGTAGCTAGCTAGCTTGCTAGCAAACACACGTACAGAGACAGAGAACTGAGACACAGAGAGACTAAGGACCAGATTTTCAAAGATAGTTGCCTAGTAGGACTCCCACCAGTGCACAGGCTGGTTAGATGCTTAACTCTTATCTAAGTCAATGGGACTTAGGCACTCAGCTTGCTTAGGCTCTTTGAAAGGTGGGATTATCTAATCTGTAAATGCTTAAATACCTTTGAAAATCTGATCCTCGGACATTATCTGTGCCTAATTCACTTAGGAGCCTAAGTGTCATTTTCAAGTGATTGAGACACTTAGGCTCCTAAGTCCCATTGACTTTAACTGGGACATGTTCCTGGCTGCCTACCTCACTTTTGAAAGTAAGACTGAAGATGCATATTGTTCTTCTAAAAGAGTTGACGTAGGAATAGTTCTGGGGGAAGTTCTGTGGCCAGTTTCATGCCCGAAGATAGATGAACATACTGGTCCTTTCTGGCCTTGTAAGCTATTCAATGAAGTCATTTAGGTGGTAGAGTGCTAAGTGGGACAATACTTAATTACCTTTAAAAATCTGAGCCTTAATGATTTGCCCAAATTCACATGAAATCTATGGTGGGACATGAATTGGATATAGGCCACCTAGTCCCTGGGTGATGGTCTACCCATTGGACCATCCTTCCTCTCAGCTGGGCAATCAACAGGTTGTAACACTGTAACATTCCAGTATTTTAAGGGTTCATTTTTAAAATCCCTGCTTCCAGAAAATGGGGACGGGACTGGTGGGTGCAGTTCTCTGTGCCCAGAATCCAATTTTTGCCATCACCTATTCCTTGACAAGCAGCAAAAGAGCCTCCTTGTCACTCATTACATTGTGGAAAACTTATCTCAGATGCTTCTTTCACCTATTCATCATACAGCAAATTGTGGAATTAGACTGTGAGGGGTCAAGGATTTAAAAAAAGACAGGGTTTGCAATGAAAAAAATAAGTTACACGTTGCAAGAAAATTAAAACTATCACCTACCAAAAGGCACAAACTTAATAATCATGACTATTATTGATTTGTATTGCTATAGTGCCTTGCAGTGTTAGACTTGGAGCAGGCCCTCAGGCACCATATGACTGAGCAAAAAGATGTCCCAGCCTCCAAAAAGCTTGCAGTGCAACATTTTAACATATATTCCTTCCTGATACTATGAAATAATCAGAGGAAATTGGAAGTATCGTCCTGAGGCCTGACCCCCGCCCGCTTCGCCCCCCCCAAAAAACCTGACATTTTTCCATTAGCTTCAGTGGGCTTTGAATCAGCCCCCTAGTGCGGTTATATCACCTGAACACCTCCACACAGATACACAGCTGCACTGGTGCCAGCATGAGAAAGTTGCATGTTGAGCATTCTCCCATTGATGCAATTACTCTGCCTCAATGAGAAGCAGAAGCTATGTTGGTGAGAGAATGTCTCCTGCCAACATAGCGTGGCGTAGACAGCAATGTACCTTACGTCACTCAGGAGAATTTTTTTCCCCCACACTCCTGGGTGACCTAAATGACATCAAGTTAAGTGGTAGCATAGATTTTCCCACCATCTCATCTGCTGAGAGATTTTTCTAGCCCTGACTTCAGAACACAAAGTTCCTTAGTTACCCATCATAACAAGAACAATGTAAATGCCCTTGGCCAGGTAACAGCTTGGTGTGAGGTTTTTACGATGTTGTTCAATATTCAGTTTCTGACCCACAGCAAAAGAATTTTTATGATTGTAACATACAATGAGGATTAGTATAAAAAACAGACAGCTCCAAAAATGAAAAGCAGGATTCAAATCATAGTGAACTGAACTCCCAGCAAGCGCAGGAAAGCAATAAATTTGTTTCTAAAAGTTAAAGATTAATCAGAACAGCCATAAACAGGAGAGGTTCAGAAGCATGCACATTTTGTTTTACAGTTGTGCAAAACTAGCTGGTTGTTCGGTGCATGAAGCATTAACAGGGAATGAAAAAACGCTAGATATATCAGCGTATATCTTTTAGCAATAGCTCCCCTGCTGAATAATTCAATACTTCATGCTAATGCTTGTAGACAGAGATGTAGCCCAGTTATTTCTAACACTGAACTAAGCACTTCTTGTACCCAAATGACAAACAAATAATTGATTACACAGAGCGATAACATGCCTATGTGATTTACATCTGTGTAGCTGCAGATCAAGTTATATAATTACACATTGTTACACCTCTGAAACAGAGGGACCTAAACCAGAATTCCACAGACAAACACGCTCAGGGTTAGAAACTGTCCAACATAAGAATACCAGGGTGTTTTTGGCTATTTTTGAAAATATAAAATCTTTTAGGTGAGTGAGAAAACTTGGAGTTTGATTTTCAAACCAGGAATAAGCCCCACTCTCTAGCTTTTCTCAATCACATTTCGTTCTTACACAATATTTATCATTTGTTGATCTGAGAGTGCTTTACACATGATTATCCCCAGTTTGCAGATGAGAAAATGGAGGCACATGGAGGTACAGTAATTTGCCCAAGGTTACACAGCAGGCCAATGGCAGCACCAGGACTCCTGAGGCTTTGTTTAGGCCCCCTACACTGAGCCACATTCTTCAAAACAAATTCTCTTATGTGCAATTATAACCAGTCTTACTCTTTATGCATTATCAGAGTTGGAACTTGGCACCTTCAGCTTTGCAGCACAGACTCTCCACCACTTCAGAGCAACTTCCAGCTATGCTGTTGGAGGTTTTCAACTGTAGGGAACTGGTGGAAGGTAATGGGGCAGACAGGAGTGCACAGCACTCCAAAATCCTGTCCTAATTAAGTGGCAAACAAGATACGAACTATGGGAACCTCCCTTCCACTAATAGTTACAATAGTGTTCAAAGTACAGCTCTATTGGGCATTATACATTAACCCTTCCACAATTCTGCTGAGTGGGTATCACAGGAAAATGGACTCCACTAGTCCTTTATGTGGGACCTGAAGAGGAAAATATTTTGGTTTGTGCCTGTAAAAGAGTCTCGACTAGCTCTCCCCCGAAAGGGCTGCTGATGCCCGTTTTTATTGTTCACCCCGGCCAGTCCAGTATCTCTCACCACAATCCGCGGCGAAAACCCAGCCACTCCCCAGTCCTTCTTGTATGCTGAATGCCCAAGGATGCCTTTCCGGCCAACGGAGTAGGAGGGTTCGGGCCCACCCCCTCTCCGAACCCCGGCCCAGGGCCCTGAAGGTAGGGACTCACAGTCCCTCCCTAGCGAATGGGGGAAGTGCCCCAAAACACACCCGCTCACGAGCTACACGACCCCGTCCTCGGCCACTTCCTACTCCGCCCTTCCTAAGGGCCAGGCCCTTCCACATGTCCCGGCCTCACCTCACCTCTCCTTCCTCCTCCTCCTCGGCTCCCTGTTCTCCCTTTCCTCCTTCCGCGGCACCAGACCCGGTTTTAAATCCCCCGCCAGCCCTGGCCCCGCCCGTCATCTCCTCCACGCCGCCTGGCAACCCCCCTTCCTCCGTGACGTCAGACGCCGGCGCCTCTCTAGCCCCTCCTCTCTGGGCCTCGCCCGGAGGCGCTCCTTGCCACCCGTCGCTCGCCGCACCGAGCCCCTGACCAGCAGCTCGGCCCGCCGTCCCTGCGGCGCATCGGCTCTCCACCCCCCAGCGCGTCCTCCCGCCCTCACCCCAGACACCCCGAATGCGGGGTGGGAGCACCCCGTCACAGTGCCAAATAAATGATCTTATTTATTTAAGATCATTCAAGATCAAAGTGGGTCTTGTGTATTTCCGATTGCTTCAAAAGCATTCCTCAGAAAATGAAAATAAAAATAAATCAAAATATTGTCTTCCACCCTTTGGACTCAACCTTCTCCATTCAGCATTGCATCCAGAGAGTGAGTCTTGCCGCTAAAGATGCCCAGACACAGTTCTCTCCGGAGCTAACCATTGCCAACCCGAGTCAGCTAGAGAGGATGACAGAACGTGGCAAAGGGTCCTCCTTCCTGCAAAGAGTGCAGCTTTCCAGCCTCTTAATGGCCAGGGAACAAGGGGCTGAGAGTTTGAATCCCACATTCAGATACCCTGCATTGCTATCATTGCACAAGTCCACTGTGGTTTTTAAAGTGCCATACACCACAAGTAATCCTCAGTTCTGTAATCAAGGACAAGGCAAGTAGAGCCTTGCCTGGAGGCCCTACAAGTGTCCTTGTGGAGCGCACAGAGAATATTACTAATATAGACAAGGCCCACATTATTTTGTTTCTCACTGCAGCCTTTGTTTTTCTGCCACAAGATTAGCTGATGGAATCCATATACAGTATAAGCAAAAGTAAGTGTTTAGAGAACCATCTTGTATGAACAACTCCATCAACTGCTTCATTAACCCCAGCAAAAAACATACTGGTTTGCCTCTTGCCTACACAAAATTGCAGGCAGATGCTTCTAGAAACTGGATGTCTTTTTCTCCTCTTTATTTCACTTGGCATGAAGCCACCTACAATACTCTGATTCCAATCCTAATCCCATTAAAGTTAATAGCAAAACTCCCATTTATTTAAACAAGGGCAGGATCAGATCCTAATTGTCTTTTAATTTGAGAAGGCAGACTGAGCTTGTGAAGTGTAACACAGTGAACTGGAGAAAGCGTAGCATGCAGCTGCAAAGCAAAATTAACAATTATCTGTAGCCAACATCTTCTGTTTCAACTTATCTGGAAAAAATATCAGTAACTCTTGCTTGAATATACTTGTTGCTATAAATAGCTTTTACAGTTGTTTTCAGTAGTCAGTTACCACTAATCCTTACTAGAAAAGCTGATCGAATTCTCCAACATCTATTGAAGACCTTTCATTCAGAAAGTTTCCAAGCTAGTTTGGTCCAAATTCTACTCTACATTACACCAGTGCTATCCTGGTTATGTTGGCCTATGCTAACTGAAAATCGATTTTCACTAGGTCTACACAGGGATCCCTCACTGAGGTCTAAATCTGTAGCCATTCTGTTCCAGGAAAAACCAGTGTGTAGATGTTGGAGAAGTCTATTTTGTTGTCCCATAATGTCCCAAGTGACATCAGAAGACTGTAAATTGAAAGCAGCCAAACAAGTTGGAACCCCAAGTCATGGCTTGGAAGATCAGAACCAGAGAAGAGAAAACCAATACACAGAAATGGAAGAGCACTGAAAATATCGCCATCTGGTTCAACCCCTACAGACCTGAACCAGGCAGAACTCTTGCAGTTATTTCTATTGCCATTTTGCCTGAGTGAGGACTGGTTTCTTGTTTTTTGCATAAAAGAAATATTGGGATTATCTAGCAGGGCAAGCTAACCCACCCTGGCTGCTACTCTGCCTTCGGAACTAGCTTTAGAACGTGGTGGAGATTTACAACTAAAACATTGGAAGCATTTAGCTTAGCCACTACAATTTTTCCTTCAAACTAGACCTTTGCTGTAGTCATCTTCAAGGATTTGGGCCTCACTGTCTTCTCACATCAGCAGCCATTGGGTTCACTCTACTGCACGTAGTTATTTGGACTCAGAAATCAGTTATGAAGCTGGTTATTCTAAAGTCCTGTGATCATTGAACCTCAATGAGTTTTTTTTTTTTAAAGTAGCACTTATGTGGCACACATTTTTGACACTCGGCCAATCTAAGTTTGGTCTAAGTAAAGAACACAGAATTTACACTAAAGTGACTACATAGAAACAGAATGTTATTAAGCAGGGACATTCTAGTACTATCATGCTTCTTACTGTTTAATAACAAAGGGTTAAGCTGTGCCTCTTAGGTCTCTGTTGTGCTGTGGGGGACAAGGTGAAGAGTACGTTTCTACTCCTTTTAAGAATTGCAGCGAACTCCTTCTGTGTGGCTCACCAGCTCTGACATGGCTTTGCCTACTATCCTTTTCTCCAAGGGTTCTCTAGACTACAGGCTTTTTTTGACAGAGGCTTTGTCGACAGATACTGTCAACAAAGCCTCTGTCGAAAAAGAGCGTCTAGACTACAGCCAGTTCTGTCGACAAAGCAAGCCGCTTTTTCGACAGAGAGTCTAGATGCTCTCTTTTGAAAAAGCACAGTGTGGATACAATAATGCCTTTTTTCGACATAACTCTGTTGAAAAAAGGCATTATTCCTCATAGAATGAGGTTTACCACCATCAACAAAGCTGCCATGTTCTGTCGACAGAACTCGGTGGTAGTGTAGACACAGGTATAGTTTTGTCGACAAAAGTCCACTTTTGTCAACAAAACCCTGTAGTCTAGAAACACCCTAAGACAAAGAACAATGATACTGGGCAGTTCTTATATTGGTCATGGGGGGGGGGGGAATAGGGTCTTCTTAGTCCTAGTCTTGCCATTCTTCCACCACATATAGGCTGGCTATACCAGTTGTGCTTACCTATTTACACTCAGATAACATGGTGAGAACGCCACAAAAACACAGATAAACAGAAATCTAGAATTTAACCACAAAATATACAGTGTCATTCAAAACCACAAATGTAATACACAGCAACATAAATATGAACCGGATATCACTTATAATTAGGGATGGGAGGGAACCTTGTGGAAGCCAAGCTTTTGCAAACCTTTCAGGCCATTTTGAGTTTAAAAATAAAAGAGTATAATTTTACAAAACTTTCTCCCCTTTTTCCCTTCCCCTTACACTCCAACTATCTAAAAGCAATTTTTTTGCAGCAGTAACTCCTCAGTTAGGCTACGTCTACACTACAGGCTTCTTGCGCAACAGCATGTCCACACCTCAAAGCACATCGCGATGCACTTTTTGAGCAAGAGAGCATCCACACTGCATGGACGCTCTTGCACAAGAAAGTTCTGATTGCCATTCACAGAATGGCCATCAGAGCACCTGTGCTTTTTCTGATAGGCTCTTTTTGTGCAAGAAACACCTGTTGAGTGTCCACACACAACTTTTTGTGCAAGAACTCTTGCACAAAAAGGAGTTATTCCTCATAGAAAGAGGTATACCTACATCACAAAAAGCCCTCTGTTCTGCCGTTTTACTGTAAATTTTCTTGTGCAAAAATGCGCTTGAGGTATGGACACTCTGTGGGTTTTTGTGAAAAAAATGGCTGTTTCTGTGCAAAAAACCCCATAGTGTAGACATAGCCTTAAAGTGCTTTCTTCCTCACTCCACCCACCCACACCCATAGAAAAACCTTCCTAGAGCTAGGCTGGCATTACAGCTAGTGTATATACTAAATTGACTGTCTCATTATCAAATTGTATTCTCCCCATCCATCGGTGCTGGAACTAGGGTGCAGCCACAACCTGCTGGCTTGAGCTAGATTCTGTCACATACAGGGTTTACAATTTGGTTGAATGGCTCTCCGCACCCCCACTATAAAAACTGTTCCAGGCCAGCAACCCAATCCCATCTCTGTTTTTCACTCTTTCTCTACATTCTTCCCATCCTGCCTCTTCATTTGCCTGTTTCCCATCCTGTGTTTTCACAGGACTCTTCTCCCTCTCTCTTCCCTGCTCCATTTCTCGGTTTCTTTTAAACAAAATGCAAACTCCATTCTGGTCCAGTTGAACATCTGAACCCTCAGCATTCAAATTGGTTTGAAGTTAAGCCAAACCAGTTTTCCTGTGCACCACATACATCCAAGGAAATGCCCTGTCATTTTTACATACAACACTTCCTCATAATATGCCAGTCACAAAACAAAGCCATTTTGAATAATTTAATCTGATCACAAGCCTAAATTAAATATTATGCTTGCAATTTTTTAAAATAAGTTCCTATTCAGAGATCCATATTGTCAAACATTATTGGGTGAAATATACTCTCAGTACAAAGCCGGTACACTTCCTAAGTTCTCAAAATAGGGATCCAAGCTTTGTGGCTAGTCAGTCTCTTTCTACAGAGCCATATAAGATTGTGGATATGGAGAGTCCCAAATTTTAAAAAAGTCTGGATCCCAACTATGCATCTAAGACCAACTGCACCCCTATATTGACACCTTACAAAGTAATGTAATAATCTTTGTATGCAATATTCCTTGTGAGGTATCATTTTCCATGACATTGTGGTAAAAAGTGTGCAGTAACATGATATATAAAGTTGTGAACTTAAGCTGAAAACATGACTTAAGTGTGTTTACCAGACAAGTCTACGGAGTGGGCAGACCTGTTTCTCAAAGCCAGAAGACAAAGCAGACACCTCTAATCAGGTGTCAAAGTTGATGGGCAATCGCCTGTCAAGTGGCCATTCCTTGGCAGGCAGGAGCAAATACACATATCTTAGCAAACAACAGCATGATGCATCTTTCACCACAAGATGGTTTATCTTTGGCCTGGCTGCAGGAATGCACTTTACCTAAGGATAACCTTCAGGAAAATTCATTTCAAAGGATCACTGAACTACAAAAGTGAGGTACAAAACCAGTCCAAGGAATCTCTCCCTACCCCTCTAACCATGTCTCGCTCTTTCACCGAAGATGAAATCAGCCTGTTTGATTATGAGGAGAGATCCTGGCCTGAAGTCTGGGCAGCCCTGCTGCTGGCAGCATAAGGTAAGAACTTCACTTTGAACCAGGTCTAGCTGTGTAAGTTTAGTCCTAGGTAATGTTTTGTCTTAATTTCTCTTGTAACCACTTCTGACTAATACTTTACACTCGCTTAAAAACTTTCTACTTGAAGTTAAACAAACTTGTTTTATTCTTTAATTAAAACTAATGTAGTGCTGTCTTAAGACTGAACTGTGTGAGTAATTCCACTCATGGAAGAAAACTGTTGTTAACTGATCTCCTTAGAAAGGCAAAGAACCTAAAATATCCAAGAACATCTACAGAACACAAATGTTAGGGGGAAATATAGGACAGGGAGTGAATTTGGGGCTATCCTGCAAGTGGTAACCAAGGCTGCTGGAAGCCAGAGTGTGGCTGATGTTTACTAACAGGCTGCTGGGGACAGAGTTGTTGGACCAGGGCTGTGGCTATATACAGACACTCGGGGTGTGATCTGCAGGTTTTTGGTGAAGGGCCAGATGGAAGCTGCAGCAGCAAAGCATTGTGAGGCACCCCAAGTTGCAGGGCAGGTGGTGACACAGCCCTTCACTGGCCTGAATTGCAACCCAGAATGTCAGTCTCCTAGGCCCAACTCCAGTAGTTTTCTCAACTGCATATCTAGCAGTGGTGACTGGTGCGGAAGGACACGGGAGGAGAGGGCACTGGCCACGTGATCAGCCATCTAGCCTGGGGAAGAGCCAGGATAACCCATCTCCACCCCATGCTCCACCTCGCCCTGCCGCCTCCTCACCCAGTCCTCCTACTCCGTCTTTTCCCTATCTTTGTTCTGCCCCCACTCTGTGTCTTCCTCCCAGACACACACACACACCCCACCCCAACAGTGCTGCTTGGGAGACTAGTCAAGGTCTGACATTGACAGCAGAGGGTCAGCCCGCCTGCCCTCACCAGCAGCATTGGGACCAGGGAAACAGAGTGATGCAGCTACCGCCTGCTCCACTCCTACAGCTGCTGGCTGTGTCGCTCTGCTTCCTGCTGGTGAGTGAGGGGTGGTCCCCCAACCTCTCCCTCTGAGCGAGGCGGCCGTCAGCCAGGGGAGCAGAGCTGCATTGCTCCACTTTATCCCACCACTGCCAATGAGTGCAGGGGGGCCCAACTCCTGCTGCAGGTGCCAGGCCCTCTTGTTAGTCCCCTGGACTGCCCGGAGGCTCTGGCCCCTTTTCCCTCCTGCCCATGGTGTTTGGAGGGGGCCATGTGCCCCCCTTATGTCACCTCTGATATCCAGTGTCTATATGCTTCTTTCTCCACCACAGCCATCATAGCCAACTCCTTGTCAAAGAGTTAACACCTCACACCAGATAATACCATGGAAACCCTTTTAAAACACAAAACAAACCACAGCCTTCAGTTATTCACAAGGGCCATTGCTACCCCCACACCATTCACTGAAGCCCCTTTCCTTTCACACCACAAGTCCTACATCAGAATCCCAAACCCACTGCTGCCAAAATCAGTTTACAACTCAGCCTGGACACTTCTGACGTAAGCCCCAAGTGGCCCCAGACTAGAGGTTGCGATTCCCAGATAACACTTATTTAGAAGCTTCAGAGGAGTAGCCGAGTTAGTCTGTAACTGGGAAAACTTAAAAAACACCAAATAGTCTAGCCATTTTGTTAGTCTTTAAGGTGCTGCTAGACACTTATTTAGGTTAATCTCATAAGAGCTACCCTCTTACAGAAGGCCAAACTACACAGCAGAAATTAAGAACAACCCACTCTATCAAGTCAACACATGGAACACAGAGCTAGCTGCGTTGCTCTTCAGGATATGACTGTCTGGTAACAAATGTAAGTGTTAGTGTTGCTGTGACCACTGACTGAGGAAATGGAGGATGAAAAAGTACTTTAAACAGCAACATAAATGAAAGGCTGTTTATAAAAGTACTCAAATATTTGTATTGTAACCACCTACAATGGCGCTCTGTAGCTACCAAAAAGCCTGTTATTAAAAAAAAAACCAGCACTGAGGGGAAAATTATCAGCAGGAATTCTGTTAATTGTCACTGAAAGCCTTTTGCTAAATCATTTCCTGTCTTCTGAATCCAGCTGGAAGTGTTAGCCAAGCAAGAAGTCAGCTGCATAATCACAAAGCCTGATCAGTCACTGCCAGACAAACAGAGGAAACTGTGTGCCGTCATAAATCTGTCAGTCATGCCCCAAGTGAGTATCGTGAGCAAAGGAGGTTAGGTCTTATTGTCAAACAGAAGCACAGTTTGGGGATATTTAAGATATATTATAGATACTTCCAATGACCTGAGCCTGCAAATTTAGCCTTTTGCATGATTAATCCATAGCCCTACATGAGGCAGAGTGATTCACTGGATAAGTCATTAAATGGGGACTCAGGAGACCTGGATTCTGTTTTTGGCTCTGCTACTGGCCTGTAGGGTGACCTGTGGTTGGTCACTTCACTTCCCAGTGCCTCAATTTACACATTTTTAAAGTGAGAATAATAATGACCTCCTTTGTAAAGCACTTGAAGATCTCCTGGTGAAGAGCCCTCAGGCTATGTCTACACTACAGGGTTTTTGCTTTATATATATATAAAAAAAAGGCTAGGCCACCACAGTAGGCACTGTGAGAGTTTTGCTGTCCCTGGAAGAGGTAGGCAAGCACACAGCAGAAGCAGAGAAACAGCTGTCCAGGGGGATCCCTTTAAGCGCATGTCTCTGCAAGGCTCTGGCACCAGCAATGGGAAGCAACTGGTGACCTAAAGCCCTGGCTGACGTGGTTCTAGGTGGCCATTTATGCGAGAGCGCGTCCAGTTAGTCTGCACCTTCTCTTTCGAAAACAGCATCACTTTTTCCATGTGCTATTTTGTGTGGACGCTCTCTTTTGGAAGAAGTTTTTTTGGAAGATCTCTTCTGAAAGAAGCCTGCAGTCTAGATGTAGTCTTAGATCAACCATGTTGAAATCATATTCATACAAAAGTTCAGCAAAAACATCTGTTCCTTACAATATTTTTTTCTTTAAAGAAAACCTAAAAATGATTTTTTAAACTGAGCTTGTGCTTCTTTAATTATAAAGACAGACTGAGATGTTTGTTTTGTTATAAAGTTTTTAATATCAGGCTTATCAAATTTCAACCAGGGATGTGTGTACCCCTAGGTATATACAGAGGTTTTCAAGAGAGTACATAAATCCATCTAGGTATTTACCTAGTCTTACAATAGGCTTCAGAAAAAGCACTAGTGAAGTCAGTACAAATTAAAATTTCATACAATGAGTCGTGTATACTGCTGTATATACTATAAACTGAAATGTAAGTACAATATTTATATTCCAAATGACTAATTCTATAATTAGATGGAAAAAAACAAGAAAGTCAGCAATTTTTCCAATAATACTGTGCTGTGATACTTTTGTGTTTTTATGTCTGATTTTGTAAGCAAGCAGTTTTAATTGAGGTGAAACTTGGGACTACATAAGATGAGTTAGACTCTTGAAACAGGTGCAGTAGGCTGCAAAAGTTGAGCATCACTGTGCTAGAGGATCTATGAAGCAAAGAGTTTTATTAATTGAACCTGTGTCTTAATTGAATGGACCTTTAAGGCTTCCTTCATCTAAAATTAGTGACTGAATTAGTTAAATTAGTGATTGAATAAACACACTAATCAAACCATACAAAAATAAAGTTACTTAACGAATTCAGCTGAAAATACCTTCCCCAACCCTTCTTCTGAACATTCTTTCTCGTGTCTTTAGGGATGTTACAGTTTAACTAAACTCTTCCGATGCCAAAAAAACTGAACTTGTAATGTAAGAAAACCAGAGGATATTAAAAAAAACCTCTTGCAGGACTTTATTATACATCTTAAAGAAGCAATTGCAGGTCATCTCTACAGTGGTATTTCAGCTACTGAGCTGCTTTGTGCAAACCTGGCACTTTTTGGAAAATGTTTGATATTTATGTTGCTCATGGTTTTCAGAAATTGTCTAGAATCCATCCAGAAGTAGCATTGTTCAGCAGAAAGGTCTGCAAACAACAGCTCATGGGAAATGTGATTTCACTTCCTCCCAGTAGGGGAGATAGGAACTGTCAAAATGAAAATGGAACCATGGCACAGGCAAGAGTAACAGCTTCTACATCTCAGGAGAAAAAAAATTACAGCTTTGAATTTAGGAGTGGGGTGGAAAAAGTTTCTTAAAATTACACAAAATGTTTGGCGCTAAATTCAGACCTGGTGCCAGTGGGTGGAACACCATCCAATGGAGTCACATCTTCTAAAACCAGGGCTAAAATTGGCACATCAACTGAGACAGAAACGTAACTAGGATATTACAACAACCAGTTTGAAAGTCTGCAGTGGGAAGCCAGAAACCCCAAATGAATATAAAGCAAAGTCCTGTCACAGCAAGCACTATAAATAAGGATCTGCCAGCAAATCCATTATAAGCCCTGTTTCAGTTGCATTGTACACAACCTACCCATTCGAAAAAATCATATAAGGCGGAAACTTGGCACACAGGTTCCCATTCTGTCGTAGTGTTTATACAAACCTCCATATAGTTCAGCCCTCTGCACTTCACAAAGTGGCAAATGAAGAAGGGTGGTGTGTTGCTAAAACCTTGCAGATATTTGCCATAAAGGCCTACTCAGAACAAATGTAAATATATTAAAAAAAAATACAAAAGCAATGAGGAGTCCACCTTAAAGACTAACAGATTTATTTGGGCATAAACTTTTGTGGGTAAAAAACACTTTGTGAGTTTTAGTCTGAACATCCTTTCTCCCTGTTATAGATAGGGACAAATTTAAAGTTTGCAGCAATACAATAAAACATTTCCCAACATTGTGTACTTCTCCCATATCAGACACACTTTAGTAAGCCATATGATCAATAAAGATCCTAATCAAGAGAATGCCACATGGCTCAGCTCCCAAATTTCTAGGCTGGTTGAAATTTTATCATCAAAATTTTTTATACCAAAAATGGGGCTTAGTCTAAAAATTAAATTTTGCATGAAAAAAATTGTTTTGTTTTTCAAAAAAATTGAAATTGAAAAAAATAGACATTTTTGAAAAAAAAAATCATGTCAAAACATTGGAAAAATCCCAAACTACTCTCCATTTTTAAATCCTTCCCCTTTATTTGCCCCACTGGAAAGAGTGTCGGGGTGGAGGAACAGTTTAAGAAAAAAGGTAAAAATGAGAAAGTGTTACCAATTATATCAGTTTAATTATATAGGCGTAGGTAAAATGATGTTGTAATAAATGGCCTGATTCCTCTTTGGATGCTTTTAGTTCAGAATAAGAGACATTTTTATCAGCTCTATTAAATGCTTCTGAAACTGAATAAGGAAAACTAAAGTAAAAAGACATTCTAATATCAGAGTAAGCATCGACATGATGCTGAGAGTTAATTTCAGAGTTTCAGTTCAAATTCAGACCTAGCTTATATAATTATTCATACATGAATTGAGCTTTCATATGTAGACTAGTCCTTAGAGCAGTAGTTCTCAGTTGAGGAACAGAACCCTTGAAGGTACTCAGAGGTCTTCCAGAGGTTATGTCAACTCATCTAGATATTTGCCTAGTTTTGTAACAGGCTACATAAAAAGCACTCATAAAGTCAATCCAAACTAAAATTTCATGCAATGATTGCTTATACTGCTCTACATACTATGCACTGAAATGCAAGTACAATTATATCCCAATTGGTTATTTATAATTACATAATAAAATGAGAAGATCAGCAATTTTTAAGCAATAGTGTGCTGTGACACTTCAGTATTTTTCTATTTGACTAGAAGATTTACCTGACATTGCTCAAGTTAATTCATTTTGGAGTTTTGGAAAATAAAATGAAAAAGTATGTGCTTCATTTGAGTCACCGTTCTGGGGTGGGGCTGGGGAGGAGGGGTTCAGAATGCAGCCTACCCCAGGGAAAGAGGACTACCCCAACCCTCTTTCAACACAGCAGCTTGGGGCCAGGTGAGAAGTGCCTCTCCAGGATTGCTGCAGCTCCAGCAGGCACAGACCAGGGAGGGGTGCATGTTCCCTGCCTGGGGCAGATCCAGGTTCATCTGCCTCCTGCACTCCCCAAGCTGAGTGAAGAATGTTGCAAACTGCACACTTGCCCTGGCTCCCTGGCAAAAGGGAACAGCTAGCAATGTTTCCATATGAATCAGGGGGTGGGACTCTTTCAGCTCCCCCCACCCTCCCTAAAGGGCACCTAGGGGTGGGAGGCTTGGGGCTGGGGCCGTCCCAAAGGGGAGGATCCCCCAACCAGCCCTTTTCACATGCCTGGTGACTCTGTCTGTTTTCTGTATGGTTTTCTGAGAAGCAATCCTGTTCCAAGCACATCCCGTTTTCCTAGCACAGCCAAACCCTGACCTTGCTTTAAGTTATGATAAGAGGAAGTTGCATACTGAATGTGGTGGTCCTAGCTCTTACTGTTTGGAAGAAGTTCTAGAACAGACAGACAGACACACAAACTCTCTCAAATATACAGTAGATTTTGTAAGGAAATAATTTGTAAGTGAGGTGAAACTCGAGGTACACAAAGACAAATCTGACCCCTGAAAGGAGTACAGCAGTCTGGAAAGGATGAGCTGCACTGATCTAAATCGTATCCAACCAGCAGAAATTGTAAAAGTAAAAACTTTCAATGAGACTGAGGCAGAGCAAAATTAACTGGAAGATGAAAGGTATATAGTGCCCTGAAGGTTCCTGTACTTGCATTATAGGGTGTGTTGACTAAGACTAGTTCTGGCTAGCCTATAAACACTGAGAACACCATCTAATTTAAAAAACAAAAGAAAATCTTCAGTACACTGACCCACATTTTTCCAGTGTTACTATGTTTGTGTTTTACAGGATTATGTTTATCGCAACAGCTCAAACAAAACCGTGTCTGATATTTTTCACAGGAATTAGCATGCTGAGAAATGTCTTGCAATGAGAGAACCAACCTGTAGGTATCTTTGTATATGTTACCAAGCAACTCAAGCACAGAGGCCTCTCCCAGAACACACTGAAAGTAAAAAGGAACAGAGAGCACGAACATTTCCAGTCTTTCTATGCAGTGCAATTCATCCAATAGAGTATTGTTAATGGTGTTCTCAAATGTCCCATCGATGCGAAGCCATTTGAAATGGCTAGCCTCTTTATCAAGTTCTTGGAGAGTGGCTATCAGTTTTGCCAAGCTGAAGAACTTCAAAATCATGAGTCAGTCCCACCTTTTTTTTAAATAATACACTTTGAATTCTTTTCTTTTTTTCTGGTTTCTGAAAATTCGGGGTATATGAGCTTCACAGTTTCAAGCTTTTCTCTGTACTGTGAGGAGAAATTATGATGTAGTTTGAGTATACTTGATAGGTTTTCACTAGGGATGCAGCTCTCCACCTCAGAATCATACACAGAAAAATGTGCAGCCAACCCTTAGGAAAACAGCTCATACTCTTTTCTAGAAATGGTGCAGTGGGTTTGCCCAGTTTTTTTTAACACAATTATTTCACTGCAAGCACTTATAGGTGTTTCAGTTTGGTTCAGGTCAGTACCCAGAGCTTTGAATTAAAATTGTCCGTTAGTATCTAAACTACCTGAGCCAGCTGAGTCTGCAAAATTGGACAGTACATCTTGCGAGAACAGGGTTATTCCATGAGGTTTCCAATATTAGCCATTTGGACTGTAAATAACTTGCTTCTGATAAAGCCAGTTTCAACTGAGACATTTTGGTCACTTCTGGGCTTGGATGGAGACGGTGCAAACAGAAATGAATTTTTTTCCCCTTTTGTATTTGACAGCACTTTGTACAAGTTGTTTTCTGCTTTATCAAATGGCATTGACCTAATTCAGGCCTATATGCCACTGTTACAATTTAAGTGTAAAATGAAATATGAGCTAACCAAGCTCATTGTTTATACTGCAGTACGAATTCCAGGCAGCCTCCTGGAGATTTGATTGTCTTTTAAACTTCCTTATCACCTTCATACAAAGGTACTGGCATATTTGCCTTTGGAGTATTGCCTTTGGTAACATGTGGTATGGGTAAATATGTCTATACATTTCTGGGTGAATGGATCTGTAGCATCTGAAACCACAAAAAAAGCCAATAGAGAATAGTAATAGAAATATAGCCGTGATGGTCTGGTGTAGCTGAAGCAAAATACAGGACTATGTAGCACTTTAAAGACTAACAAGATGGTTTATTAGATGATGAGCTTTCGTGGGCCAGACCCACTTCCTCAGATCAAATAGTGGAAGAAAATAGTCACAACCATATATACCAAAGGATACAATTTAAAAAAATGAACACATATGAAAAGGACAAATCACATTTCAGAACAGGAGAGGAATGCGGGGGGGGGAGGCGAGGAAGGAAGGTAAGTGTCTGTGAATTAATTATATTAGAGGTGGGGAGAGTTAGATGTCTGTGAGCTAATAGAGAATAAGCATTATTGTCTACAGGCAGCGCTATAGGGTCATAGGGGATGTCCGGGTGAAGTGTCCAACCGTGGTTTTGTAAGAGGAGGTCGCGATGTGGAGGGAAGGGATACGGGTCTGTTACCATCATCTTGAGGAGGTAAGGGTACCATGTTCGTCTGGGCCAAGCAGGTGCCACCAGAATCACCCGTGCCTGGCTCGATCTGATCTTGTCCAGGACTCTGTATAGGAGTGGGAGAGGGGGAAAGGCGTAGAGGAGGGAGGCGTCCCATGCGATGGAAAAGGCGTCTCCGAGGGAACTTCTGCCCAGGGCTCCCCTGGAGCAGTAGAGGTGGCACTTTCGATTGTTCTTTGTGGCAAAGAGGTTGACTTCTGGTTGGCCCCAGTGAAGAAAGATAGGAGTGAGGGCGTGTCTGTCGATCTCCCACTCGTGCTGGTCCATGAACATGCAACTTAGGGCGTCTGCTGTGACGTTGAGTATTCTGGGAAGATATACAGCGGAAGGGGTGACCCCATGTGAGAGGCACCAGGTCCAGAATTTGGCGGCTTCCGAGCATAAGGAAGGGGAACGGGAGCCACCCTGACGGTTGATGTAGTACATGCAGGTGGTATTGTCCGTCATAATGGTGATGGTCTTGTTGGCTATATGGTGAATGAAGTATTGGCATGCATATCTGACTGCCCGTAACTCAAGCAGGTTGATGTAGAGTGTTTGCTCCACAAATGACCATTTGCCTTGGGCTGTGATGCTTCCCAAATGGGCTCCCCATCCCATGAGTGAGGCATCTGTTATAAGCGTGAGAGTGGAAGTTGGACGTTGAAAGGGGACGCCGTGTAGCATGTTTTGAGGAATTGTCCACCAGAGTATGGAATTGATAATGCGTGGTGGGATAGCGACGTACTTGGAGATTTGGTCCCTGGAGGGTCTGTACACCGTAGCGAGCCAGGACTGAAGAGGTCTCATGTGGCGTCTGGCCAACCTGACAACGTAAGTCGTGGAGGCCATGTGTCCGAGGATTTTGAGGCAGTGGCGGACCGAGACAGTAGGTACCGCTTGTGTTGCTCGGACAAGGTCGCGTATTATCGCAAACCTGTGTTCGGGAAGAGTGGCCCTTGCTGCGATTGTATCGAGGAGGGCGCCTATGAACTCCAGTCTTTGTGTTGGGTGTAAAGTGGATTTTGCGTAATTTACGTGAAACCCGAGACTGAGTAAAAGGGCTACTGTGGTATCTGTCCTGGCCTTCGTTTCGTTGAAAGACGCAGCTTTTATGAGGCAATCGTTCAGGTATGGGAATATTATGATGCCTTGGCGTCGAAGAAAGGCCATTACTACTGATAGGGTTTTGGAAAATACCCTGGGGGCCGTAGAGAGGCCAAACGGGAGCACCCTGTATTGGTAGTGTTGGGTACCCACTGTAAATCGGAGGAAGCGTCTGTGAGCAGGATGAATTGTAATATGGAAATATGCATCCTGAAGGTCGAGAGCCGAAAGCCAATCGTGTTGGTCGAGTGCAGGAATGATAGTTGAGAGGGTAACTATCTTGAAACAGTGGTATGCGGTCGGTGCCGCTGATTTTTGTTTTGGCTCAGAATGAGCTCTCTTGTGCGGTGCCTGCGTCTTAGATCGTGGCGCACCAGAGGTTCCCGGCGTATCCTCAGTTCTCACCCGCGATGCTGAGGGTGCCGAGGATATAGCTGGAGCCGGAGAGAGTGCGGTTTTTGACACCGCAGAGGAAGAGTGGGTAGGGGGTTGGTCTTTTTCCATACCCTTAGTCGGCTGAGGCGGAGGCGAGTCCTCTGAGGAGGGACGGAGCGACTTCTCATACAAGAGAGTCGTCAGTCTATTGGCTCTGTCACGGTGCGCCCTCGCTGTCAATTTAGAGCAATGCAGGCACTTTTGCATCTAGTGTGCCTCCCCAAGACACTTAATACAGGCCTTGCTGGCACATGCTGAGCATGGCAGGGACAGTCCGGGGCTGGGGCTGGGAGGGACGGCCATAGAACTCGCTGCCCATGCCAGCGTTCAGTCAGCTCCCCCTTGCCTGCGCATGCTGCGCAGTGTTTGCAGGTGACCGGGGAGACACCTGGGCATGACGTGACGTCACAGCCCGGGACTTTAAAAGTGTTCGGTGCCGCGTGGTGCCGGCCTAACTTCCGGTTCGGAGTCCGGGGACTTCTGGGGCCTGAGCACAGACTCCGGACCCGCAAGTGGAAGGCAGAAGGTACAGCAGGGCAGGGCAGGGCAGGGCAGGGAGAAAACTAGGGGGAAGGAGTGGGAGAGGGAGGGGCTCGTGTGGAAAGGGGAGGGGAGAGGGAAGATACAAATGCCAGGGAGCCAAGTGGAGACAATGAGGGAAAGGGTAGGAGGGGAGGTGTCAGTGGGATGGGGGACAGGGTGATGCAAGGAAAGGAGAGGAGAGGAGAGGGGAAGGACATGGGGGCTAGAGAGGGAGGTGCTGGGAAAAGGCTTGAAAGAAGGGGTGGGCATAAGGAAGGTGGGGATGGAACAAGGCATGTGAGAGGACACAGAGGGGCATCAGGGAAAAAGAGGGCAAAGGGAGCAGGGGCAGTGAGGGAAGGGGGAGGCATCAGGAGGGTGCAGGGCTAAGGGAAGGTGCAGGTGCCAGGGGATTCTGGGGTGAAGCAGAAGGGCAGACACCTGCAGGGGAGGGTCCAGCACCAAAGGAGAGAGGCAGGGCAGGTGTGTAGAGGGAGGTGTTAGAAGAGGAGATGAGGAGGGTTAGCTCACATGATCAGAGTGGGGCTACTGGAGGAGTGGGCACAGGGCAGAGAGAAGGACGGGGGGAGGGGGACAGGTCACAGGAAGGCTGAGGGCAGTGAGAAGGGCAGGAGTCAGGACAGCAGAGGAGGGAGAGGAGTTGGGGGGCAGCAGGCACCAGGGGAGATGATGGAGCAAGGGGAGGAGACATGGCAGCAGAGAGAAAAGGTAAAGGTTTAAAAATATTTATTAATAACTTGGTATGCTGCACACAGCCAGTTTGTTTGTGCCCCGCAGTACAGTTTGGGTTTATGTGAAGATCAACACGTGGCCGGCGAGTGGGAGCCAAAACAAAAAAGTAGTCAGTGTAATGATCTTCTGTATGCATTTTAGTAGTTAAATTCTTGGACTGTCATTGCTCATGAAAAGTGCTGTCCATGGGTAGAAATCGGATAAATATTGCATTTTATTAATATCAGCAGAGCTGACTTAAATGGGGCCTGTGTGTTGTGTAGTCTTGCCTTAATCTTTGTATTCATGCCCGTCAGTGTGAGAGAAGCTATTTGTATATATTTGCTTGCATATGCAACCAGACTTAAGTTGAGGCCCTCAGCATGTTCTGTAAGTATCAGTGTTGCCCCTGGGGCTTCCAAAGTTAAGTTGCTCTAGCTCATCCCTGACAGGTGTCTGTCTAACCTGGTCTTAAATATCTCCAGTGATGGAGATTCCGCAATCTCCCTATGCAATTTATTCCAGTGTTTAACCACCCTGACAGGCAGGAAGTTTTTCCTAATGTCCAACCTAAACCTCCCTTGCTGCAATTTAAGCCCATTGCTTCTCATCCTAACCTCAGAGGCCAAGCAGAACAATTTTTCTTCCTCCTCCTTATGATACTCTTTTAGATACTGGAAAGCTGCTCTCATGTCCCTTTTCAGTTTTCTCTTTCCGAAGGTAAACAAGGCCAATTCCTTCAGTCTTGCCTCATATCTCATAAGACCTTTCATCATTTGTGTTGATCTTCTCTGGACTTTCTCCAGTTTCTCCACATTTCCTGAAATGTGGTGCCCAGAACTGGACGTGATACAGTTGGGGCCTAATGTAGATGGCTCAGTTCCTGCCTAGGGGATGTGAGACTGGGCGGGTTAATTTCCAATCCTCCTGTTTATTCTTTTCCTAAGCCAGGAGGGCACAGTAGTTCTGAAGGGGGCTCTGCAGGAAGGCAGCCCACACTGCCCCCTGCCTGAAACTTTGTGCAGGTGTTAAACAGCTGTCCAGCCCACCCTAGAGGTGACTGCATTTCAGCGTGCCTGAAGCAACACAGCACCAACAATAGACAGGAGAATGGCTCCCGGGCATGGCTTGCTCATGTCTGCTTCAGTCCCACTGGATGGGCCTCAGCCTCTTTTTTTCCCCTCCCCCACTTTGCAATGGGGCTGTGGACTCTGGGGGGAGAGGGGTGGAGGCAGGCAGAGGTGTCTCCCTGCAGCAGATGTAGACATGTCTCCATTAATTATTCTCTCATTTAAGTTTTTAGCTTTGTATTGAGTCCTTTTACATGGAAACTTTGTATTAAGTCTTGGTAGAATAGTCCCTAGGACAAGTGAGGCAGAGACTGTCCCTGTGGGGTGAACGAGGTGGGAATGTGTAAGGCGGAAGGTGAGCACCTCTGGGCAGTTACAAAGGTTGGAGAGGGGATGGAAGCCAGATCCAAGATCAATGAGCCCTGGGAAGTGGGCACATTGAAAGGAGACTGGACCTTTGGGGGTGGATGCTTTGGGGGTCAGCAGCAAGGCCTGCTTGGGAAGCCCCCTCTTTGGAGGTGAATGTGGAAGCACTGAGATACCACCCAGAAGCCGGCGCCACAGACACTAACTGCAGATTCATGGGACGGCTCTCACAGATCTTGCACATGCATAAGATGATAGATCTTGCAGGAGGGGGGGCAATGGCGTAGGTCAGTTGCCCCTGGGCACCATGCTAGGGAGGCTACAATTTAATCCCATTCTGCTTCCCCCGTTATCCCTTCAGCTCACGTGCTCCTACTCCGCCTGCCACCGGCAGCTGGAGCCTCCTCCCTGCCTCTCTGCTCTGAGCCCGACCCTGCTCCAAGCCCAGCCCTCCCCCATCTCCACCGGCGGGCAGGGGCAGATGACAGTTTTGCAGGGCCCCGGGCAGCGTAATTCCCCGGGGCCTCCTCTTTGCCACGGCGCATGCGCGGGGCTTTTTGAAGCACGGGGCCCGGGGCGGCTGCCCCGTTCGCCCTGCCCTATATCTGCTCCTGCCAGCGGGTTAGTGCTTGCGGGAGCCCGGCCCCAAACTGTAGGGGGTGGGGGAAGATGCAGTACAAGTTCCCCTCAGCTGTGCACCAGGTTCGGGCCGTGCCACATGGCGGCCGGGGGGGGGGAGGGCGCAAATTTTTCCTTTGCCCCTGGGGGCATAACACCCTCGCCACGCCTCTGCATAGCTGTAAGTATGTTCACTGAGCCACATGCAGCTAAGTAACAGGGTAATTCAATATTTCTTTGCTGTGCAGCACACCACCTATAACAAACAGAACAAATTGGGGACTCCAGCGGCTGGGCATCCATTTCCATGTCACAAGATTCTGTGGCCATACTGATGAATTAATATTAATTTATATTTATATGGTAGCTTTCAAATGACCCCCAGAGAATTTCCATTGCTAAACTACAGGCACCTATAAGAGTGGAGGGTGGCAGGAAGGCTGGTAATTAATACAAAGCCCAATGCAAACCCATAACATGTTGGCGAAGACAGCAAGGCACATCAGTGCTCTCATGAAATGTGCCACCGGCTTGGGTACTCACAACAAAATTTTTGGCAGGCTCAGAGTCCGACCATTGGACACTCTGACAAGTCTTCCTAAAGACTTTCCTTATTTTAAATAAAATAAATATGCACAAATACATATCCAAACCAATGTAATTTATTGATGCAGGGTGGGGCTTTTTTTGGGCAGACTCATAATAAAATAATATACAGTTGTATTAGATGCCCCTGGCTCCCACTGCCCCCTTCACCTCGAGGTCCTGCTGCCTCTCCTGCCCACCAGCACCCACTCCATCCCACACTGCCTCTTCCATGGCCTGATACCCCAGGTTCACCCTCCTTGCCTCATGGCATGACATGGAGTAAGGCTGGCCCTGCTGAAGCCCTCCCACCCTGGGGTGAAGCCCAGAGTCAGAGCTGGAGCTAGAGGGGGCCCTGAAGCCGGAAGGCCCACCACCCACTGCAGCAGTTAACATTAGGGGGACTCAAGCACAGAAGCTGCCACCAGAGCCCCCGTGCTGAAGGTGGGGGAGCCTGTTAAGGACATGCCCTTAGCCCCATGACTTAGAGGTAGGGTTACCAGGGAGCCAACTGAGGTAGGTGCCACTTGGCCAGAGACCACACTCTGAACTCCCTGCATCTGGTCAGAACCCTCTTCTGCACCCAAACTCCCTTCCAGCACCCACAACCCACAACCCCTGCTGCACCCCAAGGCCGGGTACCAGCCCTGAGCCCCCTCCCATACCTCAACCCCTCATGCGCTGCACCAGCCCTGAGCCACACCCCTAGCTGGGGGCTCTCCCTCTACTCCCACCCCTTGTCCCAGTGAGGCCTGCCAACAAGGGAGGCGAAGAGGGCAATTGCCCCAAAGCTCATTGATTCCAAGGGGCCCAGGACTCCTGACTGCACCGCTGCTACTGTGGCAGTGACTGGAGCCCCGGGCCCTTTAAATTGCTACTGGAGTGCCACACCAGGTCTTCTGCATAGCTCTCGAATGCGGGGTGGGCACACCATGATCTGAGTGGCTTTGAGATCTGGCTGTGCCTGGCCCTGCTCCTTCCAGGAGCACAGAGCTACCCCACACATGCCCTGCCCAGGGCCTACAGAGGTTGTTAACCATCAAGAACCCAGCCTTGAGCCTGCTCCTGCACTCCAAACACCTTGGGCCCAGCCTAGAGCCCCCTGATGCATCTCAACCCTCTCATCTCCAGCCCACCTCCTCCCCCGAGCCCTCACTCCTTTCCGACCCCCCGGCCCCAGTGAAACTGAGTCAGGGTGCGGGACAGAAAGTATTGGAGGGAGGGCTGGAGGGAGCGGGGGTGTGGCCTTAGAGAAGGAGTGTGATAGGGGCGTGGCAAGAGTATTCTGTTCTAAGCAGTTAGAAAGTTGGCAATCCTGCTTAGCCAGGGTAAGGGTGCCGGGAGGCTCAGACCCACCAGTGGAGTCTCTGGCTGAACCAGGGAAGCCCCATCCCTGCAATCCTACTGCTGAAAACATGGAGGAACTGAATCCCTCCCCTGTAGTCTCTGGGCATTTTAAGGAAGGACCACTACTCTTCCACTCCTCCATCTCTGCCCAGGAGGCTATAGTAGCCACATTAAAGCCCCGCTGGCCACATTCAAGAAACTTTGTGAAGAAGGACGGCTTCTCGGTTTGTGAGACTCCATTCACAAGAATAAAGATCCACATAATAAACCACTTAACTTACCAGAAGTCTCAGGAGGATGAAAGACCAAATCAGCCCAGATAGGATCTAAACCAATGTTTCTGTCCACGTTCCGTCTAAAGGTCTCATCCACACCAGGGAGAAAATGGCATTAATAGACTGTTGTAAACACGTTTCAAGAATGGTGGCTGTCTCCATGTTTTTAATATGATTCACCTGAGCAGTACAACATCTTTTACACACATTCACTGTGGCAGGATGACTCACAGAAATCCCCTTGGGGTGCTCTCCTGGTGTGCTGATCAAGCCACTGATGCCTGCCTTCCTGCCTCCTGGGGGTTCCCCACCACCCTGTCCTGCTGGGGCATAAATTTGGGGATACTGCTCCCCTGCAGAGCAACACAAATGCTGAACCAGCTCAGTTCTGGGAGGGCTCAGATCCCAGGAACACAGCATGCAAAGAGGACCAAACCCCCCAATAAATCCATCTTACCCGCTTATACAGAGAAAGGTAAGGATCTACTCCCTTTATCAATAAAAGAGAAAGATGCACAGTGGTGACATCCATAGATGTATGAAGGCCTGTTTTTGCTATTGATTGGCCCTCTTATTGTGGACTGGAGCTGAGGCTTTTTTTGCTCAGGGAAATCTTGCAGGAGCTCCTGTAATCTAGTGTAGTTGGCATGGTCATAGTTAGGCAGGAGAGCAGTGTAATTTGATATTCTAAACTGGAGAGTGGCAGGAGACTTTCCTGTCAAACTGCCTGTCCTCCTTCTCATGAGACATGGCCTTGAACTGAGGCTGTCTGGGCCTGTGATGGACAGAGTCTGCGACCAATTAATTCAATGGGACTGTGAAGACAGAAAATCCAACCCCTTGGCTGGGACAAAATATTTCCTATCTGCTCTGCGGTTAGGAGGAGGGACAGAGGCTGGTGTTTGCCAGCGTGCCTCAGATGGTTCCATAATTGCCTCATTGATTGGTAACACTAGCTTAGAGGATGTCTCTGGTTGGAGTATCTTGAGCAGTTTGTGTTGTTTTTCCTGTACCTCCTGCAGTACAATGTCCTGAGATTGAGCTACACGCTTGAATAAGTCCTGAAATTGCTTCAGATTGTAAGCTGGTGGAAAGGAAGACTAGGGGAAGACAGTTTTGTCTGGAGAAGAGGACTGGGGAACTGTGCAAGTCAGAGTGAGGTAAATCGTCATCTTCATCCACTGCCTCAGCTTGGGTTGTTACTGAAGGTGTGTGGAGGAGGAGATGGTGAGGAGTGTGTAGTGGTGGGTGGAGAGTGCATTACCGTATGTGCTGGTGTGGATACTGATGTCTCGGGTGAATTATGATGGTGGGAGGAATAGGGGCGGTACTGGTTCCATGGCTCCCAAGGTGGCCATTGGGGTAGGAACTGCTAAGGTGGATAAAGCCAAGGCTGATTAAACCATAGAAATGGTGATGGCTGATGAGCTGCTCAGTGCTGAGTGGAATGCCATGAAATCACTGAGCCTGTTGGGGAGGAATGCTGTGAGAACTTGCTCTCCTGGTCAGTGCCTGGTGACGATGGTGTGGCTGAATAAAAACTAGGTTCCAAAGACTGTCAGTGCGGACTCATTTAATAGATTCTTGGAGAATGTGGTGGTGAAAGGGCACTCAACACCAGCAGAGACAGTGCATGGGGCTGTGGTGCTCAGTACGGTATATGATGTGTATTACGCGAAACTTTCTTTGGCTCTGGTGCTGGAGTGTGCTTTGTTTCTGACTGATGGAAGCCAAAATGTTCACTCAGTGCCAAGGTGCCCGTAAGCGCTGGGGGCTATGGCATGTCCGATTTTGTCAGTGCCAATTGGGGAGCAGCACTGTTTGACAGAGGAGCTAGACTTCCTCATTTTATAGGGAGTAAGGGTAATTTCGAAAGAAGGGGTTCCTTTCGAAATAACCGCGTCTAGACTGCGTTTCTTTTTTTGAAATAGGATATTTCAAAATAACGCCCTGACGCAATGATGCGCAGGAAATTCAAATCCGTGCTTCATTTGCAATTTCGTTCCTCTGCATTTGCATTCCTCTCTCGAAAGAGGAATGCAGTGTAGACATATCCTTATAGACTAACAGATTTATTGGAGCATAAGCTTTCGTGGGCAAAGACCCACTGCATCTGATGAAGTGGGTCTTTGCCCACAAAAGCTTATGCTCCAATAAATCTGTTAATCTATAAGGTGCCACAGGACTCCTCGTCGCATTAGCCACATAATCTACATCAGCAGGAACTATTTTATACTGGTACTTATAATACTTTACCCCCAATGTTAAAAAGATACCTAAAAACATAATGGATCTAATTCATGTTCACTGCTACTCCAGTAACCTCAGTGGGGTGGCATTGGGGATGAAACTGAAATGACATATTAACCCTTGAACTGCCTCTGGCCCTATGATAATGCCTTTCCCCGTTACAATAAAAAAAAGCCTGCCAGATCAGGTTACTGCTCAGTTTCCAGAGGCACTTCTCTAAGCCATATGTTGAAGGCCCCCCTCATGAGGCCCTAGTCTAGTATTTCATCTCCTAGAGACCAGGTGGTCTTCTCTCATGACAGAGGCAGAAATGGGAGCATCGCTCTCTAAAGGCAACCATGTTAAAAAGCATAAGAGGCTGTTTGTGTTTTATGGTGTTTTTCAGGAAAGACTTTTGAGCTGAGCTGAGCAGTAACTGTGAGTATTGTGGCTTTTTCAAGGTAGCTTGACGTCTGTAAGCTAATCATTTTAGTTTAATGCTCACCTAGAATTCAACAAGTCGGTTCTAACTAACACAGTTTAAGTCTTAGGAAGCTTTAAATCTCTCTGTTTTCACACATGCAGCTGACTGACTGTAAACGTGCGGGTTTTTTTCATCCTACAGCTCTGCAATGCAATGAAGCTGCAGCCTCTGATTAGCACACACACACACACACCACACTATGGATGCCTTGAGAATACACACTGGTACTGAGGACAAGTTTCTTGTCTCTGAGTCCCATCTGTCCCTGGAGAGACAAGTTTTACCAACACTACTGCTTCTTGCACTGGTATCTTTCTCAGGATTCATGCCTGCTGTGGTTGCCAAGGACTCAAATAACACATGTGTGGAGATCCAAGTACTTCAAGGCATCCCAGACACAACAGCCATGATGGGGAAAGTATTTTACTACTCAGTACCACCATTTGCCTTTCAGGGAAAGATAACCCACTACAAGGTAATACTGAGTTAAATATACTACTCTGTATAATACATTATTAAGGTAGGTATTTACTCTCGATTTTTGCAATAATTGCTAGTTAATTACAATACCGCTCTGGAGAACCTGCGGGGAGTGGGATTTTTAATAAGACTATTTTAAAACCTGACCTCCTGTAACTTGGATTTCAGCATAACAATTATATTGCTTACATTAATTGTATATTAAAGAAACACCCAAATATTTTTTAGGCACTAAACCAGGGGTGGCCAATCTGTGGCTCTCAAGCCACCTGCGGCTCTTTGCTCAGAGAAATGAGGCTCTTAGGGTTACCATACGTCCGTGTCCTCATTTTTCCGGCTTTTTAAAAACACAAAAAATGTCCTGGATTCAGAGAGGGGGCTCGATTTTCATTCAGAGCCACATACCTGGACTGTTCATGGCTGCTCTGAGCACATGCCCCAATGCCTGGATGGAGAAGTATGTGGCTGCGGCCGCAGCTCTGGTGAGATCCAGGGTGTAACTAAAAGAATAAAAGTTTCAGGCTGCCTGGCTCTGGCAGAGGGGTGGGACATTGGGCTAGAGTGGGGAGGAGGGGGCTGAATTGCCTGGCTCTGGAGGAGGGGGAGGGCATTGGGTGGGAGCTGGGGGTGCCAGGCTCTGGGGGGGGAGGTAGAGTGAGTGCATTGGGTTGGAGCAGAGGAGAGCTGGGGGTGCCTGGCTCTGGGGGAGGGGTGGATAGCTCTTTGCACTACTATCCACAGCTATTTTGGCTCTTAGCGTCTAACTGGTTGGCCACCCCTGCACTAAACAGTCTTTAGCGTTAAACATGGCTGCTGACTGCAGTCTCAACATTTTTTTTTGTAACAATGTCAGTGTTTCCAGAAATCCTCTGACCTGCTCATTTAATGGTTTAATACAATGTCTACATTAGACAGAAAGATAAAACTTAACTTTTGTTAGGTGCAAGACTTGGTATTACACACTATTGGGAGAAAAAAGTGACTCCTCCTCCAGTGGAACTGTAGTTTAGTAAAATATGGATGGTCCTTGTAATGGAAAAACACCAAGAATGTACACAAGAGATGGGCCAAGACGAGGACAGGTCTTTAGAAATGCGAT
The DNA here is from genome assembly GCF_049634645.1 of Pelodiscus sinensis. NCBI lineage: Eukaryota > Metazoa > Chordata > Testudines > Trionychidae > Pelodiscus > Pelodiscus sinensis. The sequence continues at coordinate 119,728,534 of NC_134711.1, forward strand.
CACCCTTTTTAGTAGCTTCAGGAGATAGTCGAGTAAGTCTATAAAGTGCTACCAGACCATTTGTTGTTAGTCTGTACAGGATACACTTAAAAAACAACACATGTAGATGGTATCATGAGCTTTCATGAGCACAGCCCACTTCTTCAGATGACCGGAGTTCAGTGAAGAAGTGGGTTGTGCCCATGAAAGCTCGTGATACCATCTACATATTTTGTTAGTCTATACAATTTTACCCTTTTTAGTGTATTTACAGGAGAGTGCCCCAGTCAAAAATGCAGAATCTTTAGCCATTTTTCCTTGAATATTAAACTGGCCCTGAATAAGTAATGTATGATGTAGAACACTGATGTTTTATTGCAACTTAGCCTTAATAAAATCTTGCAAAACAAGACAAAAAAAATTGCCATGAAATTAAATGAATTATTGATAGCTTCCAGCTATCTTTAAGGATAGCTGCAGCTGGTTCTGTTATAGCTTAGTCTTTTCTTCATAGAACTCTTGATATATATTTTTCAGTTATAAGAGTGATGTCCATGTGCTACTCCTCAAACTCAGTTTATCCTTTGTCCCATTATTGAACAGTTTACTTTGGCCAGTGGTGCAGAATTGCCAAAATGGTTGGAGTATAATCCTAATACAACTACACTGCAAGGACTGCCAGTGAACGAGAAGAGTGGAGAATACCACCTGAATGTAGCTGCCTACGGAGATGTATGCATTCAGAAAACACCAACAGCTAATGTAAATTTCACTCTTCTTGTTCAGGAGAGCATTTTGATCCCAGAAAAGATGAAAGGTTTGAGTCACATGCCCAAGGGTAATATGTAAGTATCTTTAATTTTGGCAACTTAACAAATGCATTTGGCCAAAACCACCAAAAAATATGGATGCATCCACCAGCTGTAGGATTTATTTATTAAGGAAAAGTGAAGTGAAGAAAAGGGTGAGGGAATGCATGTTCAATGGAAGGAGGCAGACACAGGGTCAGATTTACCTTCAAGGGGGAGGAAGGAGGCCACATGACTCCGGCCTGCCAGCGTACCAGGGGAGGGAAGGAGGAAGTAGGGTGGCTGAGGGCAGAGGGAGGGGCTGTGGTACTCAGAGCGATGTGATGACGTCACTCTGTCGTCCCTCAGGAAAAGTTTTTTTTTTTTAATATATAGAGAGATATGGGGTGAGGAAAGTAATAAAATGAACATGGGGGAGGGGAAAACTAAGAGGCGCAAGAGAAGAAACACTTTTCAGATTTTCATTTCCCAACAGACAACAGGCAGATGCTAAGTAAAGAGCAAATATATTTGGAAACAAATAGAACCCCCCTCAGTAACTGAATAAGTACCAGACAGTTGACACACCACAAAAGGAGCCAGTTTCTGTTCTGACCCAGAAAAAAAAAAAAAAGACAAGCATGTCTGAAACTGTATATTGTGAGATCAGGATAGGGGATCATGAAGCTAAATCTAAACAACTGTAATTACATTCTAATACTACTTGGATAGACTGGGGACCTGAAATTTATCCAGATAAGAAGGAATTTAGCTAAAAGGGGGAGAGTTACACATGTCAGTGATGTGTGTCAAGGGACATAGCCTAAATTCAAACAGGAATTTTCACATCAAAAGCCGTCTGATAGAAGGGTTTTACCGTCTACATTTCTTTACTTTCAGTATCAGTTCTGAAAGGTGTACAAGGACGGGTTCTGTCACCTCTGCTGAGATCATCATCCACGCGGCAGCTGAATCGCTGGATGTTCAGGAACGCCTATACCTGGTGTGCACCATGGCAGAATATCTCCATCTGGATCCCACTTCATTGGCCCTAAATCCATATCAGGGTTTGGTACACAGAAGCAGGTGGAACCTAACAGTATTGGCTGAAGATACTAGTCACATCAACTTCCTAGAAAGCCATTATATAGGGCTCTATTGGCCTGTTGGATGTGGAATTTTTGCAATGCTCTCAGAACTAGTTCAAGTTCTAAGACACAATGTTGATTCACACCGTCTCTCACAGCTCTTAGGATATGAAATTGCAGGCTGGAGAATAATTAAAAGAGAAGGATTTGAAAGACAACATTCAGGAAGACAACCCAGACAGTTAATGTTTACACCAACACCAACACTGAAAGTGACTGAAATTATTGCAAAACCAACTGAAGAAGAGGTCTTCACTACTTTGCCACCAAAGTCATTATTTTACCTACACACAGAGACTGTGGTCTCCTCTATGCAGAGTTGGTTATTTTTCCATGAACTGAGCACAGCTATCACCAATTACAATGATCTTATTCCACATTTTGAAACAAGCCAACAGAGTTCAGGAGCCTTAGAAATAGACCCATCATGGAATTTTCCAAGTAAAAGAGCAATGTCTAGTACTATTTTTCAAGAGCGCTCTGCTTTTGCTTTTCCTGAACTTTCACCCTCTTTGATAAGTACAGCAACCTCTCTTTCAATAGAATTTAAGGGACTGCAAAATACTGTTTCTAGTATGCCACTCTTATTAGAGCAACCACAATCTCACAAACTAGAGTTGGATCCATTCTTACAGTCTAGTAAATCAGAGCCACTGCAGCACCATTTTCTATCAGTCCTTTCTTTTGACATCACCGAGGCAACTGGTAAAGGTCAGTTTTCAAGACCCATTTACACTTTAATGACAGAAACACGTTATGAATGGCCTCTGATCTGGCCAGAAGTGTCTCCTAGCTCGGCACTTCAAACATGTTTTCTAGAAGAAATATTGACATCAGTTTATAGCCATCCAAAGGACAGCATCTCTGATTATGACCATTTTCCTGAATATGGAATGCCATCTAGTACAACCACCTCTCCAGAAAAGTTGCCTTCAACACCCACATCTACTTCACTACACCTGGCATTATTTGATTTTACACCTTCCATTGATGATATGTTTCTACTTTTGTCAGGAAGTAGTCATTTGAGTCAAGAGGTATTTAATGGCTTTGAATATATGTCTAAGTCTTTTATGAGTATCCCACAGACAGACAGACTTCCATTTACTGAAGAAGAAATCTCCGATTCTTCTATAATCCACATAGGTACAGCGATTTGGGATAGAACATCCAACCCAAGCTCTGTTACCTCAATATTGGATTCTTCTATTTTAAGTAGCACTTTCCCCAGTGATGCTGGAACAGCTCAAGAAACAAGCCTGACAGCTCAGTCCTACCCTAATAACGCTCCACTGCTTTCTCTGCCTACAGATTTTGCTGGCTTTCAAAGCTCTGAGCTGTCCAGACCAATGAAGATATTTGATTCTTATGACAGGAGCAAACTCAGAACATACAATCATTTTCCAAGCATTTTACCTAGTGGCACAAAGGTTTTAAATCCAGACAGATCTCTTGTAACCAGAATAATTTTGCCAAACACCACAGTGTTTACCCTGGAGCCAATTAAAGTGTCAAACATCCCATCCTACACTGCAGAAACATCTATGAGGACTATGTTTAATGCTGCTTCTCATCTGCACAATGGACAAGGTATGTTTTAGGTTTGTGGCTTGTCATTCATGGTATTTATTGAAATGCTGACTAATGTGTAGGAGGTTGGTGGATTCTTTGCTTGATTCTAGCAGACATGAGCTCACATCCATCATCAAAATATTAACCTTAGCAATGTAGGAGAGGGGGTAGCAATAGAATGGACTCAAAGACTCAAGTATATCCTTTAATCCTAGAGGTGGTACCTTTCTGAAGCCAGAAGCTTGCACTATTACTGCTCATGCCGCTTACTTTGTGGATAATAGTGTCCCTGCAAAAAAACCAAACTATAAACAATAATTGTAGCAGATCTTAAATACTAGAAAAAGAAAGTTAAGCATTTTGATTGTCAAAATATTTCTATATTTTAGAGTGAATTGGGTACTTGTCAGTCTGGCCATTTTCAGCATACTGCCCCATAACCACACTTTACAAAATCATTTTTGTGAAGTGTGGTTATGGGGCAGTATGCTGAAAATGGCCAGACTGACAAGTACCCAATTCACTCTAAAATATAGAAATATTTTGACAATCAAAATGCTTAACTTTCTTTTGTTTTAATTATTGAGATTCTCAATGTTCAGTCATTTATCAAAGGCTACAGGTGGAGGAGAGAACCCAACCTTAGGAAGATCTCCCCATATTTGAAAGGACATGCCATTTGGTGCTTTTCCAAAGTATCTTTTTAATCCAATAATGACAGTCATTCCAGTGCACGGTTCAGTCAGCAGTGTCTACAAGAAGAGGTGGGGAGGGCATGTGCTATAGAGTCAAGAAAATATTTCATTACTCCCTTCCCATTTGACATTTGGCTATTCTCAGGTTCAACTTGATACCCAAGTGATCTTTAACATCAACTCACTGCATAATAAAGTTAATGTCTCACGTGTATGGATTTACACATTCAACATGCTTTACAAAAATTAATGTATTAACTTAATACTACTGTTGTCACCTGGCATTATCCCCATTTTAAGAATGGGAAATCAAGATGAAGAGATTAAATAACTTGACAAAGATCACACAGTGAATCAATGGCAGAATAAGGTAGAAGCCACTCAAATGAGGAAATTCATATTCTAGTATTCTATGGCTCCTACCTCATTCACTCATTTTTCCCCTCCACTAGATTTTCTCTTTTTGGTAATCACATGGTTAACCCCTCAGCATTAGTAACATTGGAGCAAATCAAAACAAAAGACTAGACTCTCTCTTCTCTAACACTGTAATAAATATTAATCATTTCTTTTTCACAGAGCTGGTACAGATGCCCTCTTCACTGGTCTACCAAGATACAAGCACTTTGCCAATCCCCACATATGAAGCACTGCAATCTACAGAAGTTGCATGGGTTCATCTTCTGTTTTCTGTGTCACAGGTGCTTCACGACATAACTCCAGGTAATACATTGAGCACTGCACATTTGCAGATATTCACTTTATACCCATGGGTATCCATGTTTCCAGATGTCAATGCAGATATCTTCAGTTCAGTTTTGTGAATACAGATGGGGATACAAAGTTTGTATCCACGCAGGACTCTAGTAATACAATTACTTTGGAAAGCACAAGCATAACAAACTTCAGTGTTTCTCAAATGCAGAGTGGCTCCTCCACTATATTCAGAAGTTAGAATATATTTTTCTAATCTTGTAAGATCTCTGATGGCCATTTTAACTATCGGGCTTTCTTGTGCAAGAAATTCATGTTGACTGTCTACACTGGCCTCTTGCGCAAGAACAGTTGCGCAAGAGAGCTTATTCTTCAGCGGGAGCATCATAGTTCTTGCGCAAGAAGCACTGATTTCATACATTAGAACGTCAGTGTTCTTGCACAAGAACTCCCCACCAGTGTAAACAGGCAGAATGTTTTTGCATAAAAGCGTCCGCTTTTGCGCAAGATCGCGCCAATGTAGACACAGCCTTGGAGTATTGTGTCCAGTTCTGGGCACCGCATTTCAAGAAAGATGTGGAGAAATTGGAGAGGGTCCAGAGAAGAGCAACAAGAATGATTAAAGGTCTAGAGAACATGACCTATGAAGGAAGGCTGAAAGAACTGGGTTTGTTTAGTTTAGAAAAGAGAAGACTGAAGGGGGACATGATAGCCGTTTTCAGGTATCTAAAAGGGTGTCATAAGGAGGAGGGAGAAAACTTGTTCATCTTGGCCTCTGAGGATAGAACAAGAAGCAATGGGCTTAAACTGCAGCAGGGGAGGTTTAGGTTGGACATTAGAAAAAAGTTCCTAACTGTCAGGGTGGTCAAACACTGGAATAAATTGCCCAGGGAGGTTGTGGAATCCCCATCTCTGGAGATATTTAAGAATAGGTTATATAAATGTCTATCAGAGGTGATCTAGACATTATTTGGTCCTGCCATAAGGGCGGGGGACTGGACTCGATGATCTCTCGAGGTCCCTTCCATTCCTAGTATTCTATGATTCTATGATCTCTCGGTCTCCCTGGATTTTCCAGGACTCAGTTAGAAGGCTCCTTCCTAGTTCTTCATGCTTCAATTCAAAATCTTGTCCCGCCGCCCTTATTTACTTGTTTTACTATAGTTTGGAGATCAGGGTTCCTTTGTGCTCAGTCCCATACATACAGTGAGACACAGTTGCTGCCGCCAAAAACTGGCCATCTAAATGCACAAAGGACCCTCTGGAGCTCTACACTGCTTTCTACCTCCTCTTCCCTTCTCCTGTTCGTCAGCACCATATGGAAATACCTCATGACCTTTCTACTCATAGCTCGTTGATTTTTTTCATGCCTAACCGTAGGCATGAAAGTGCCAAAATCAAAAGAATCCCACCTAAAATATGTCCCTAGACACCCCACCACAGCTATTGCTTTGACCTGCATACAATACTCTAGTCACGTAAGTGCATTTAAATTAAGTCTGTCTTAAGCAGCAACATGTGAGAACAGCCAAAACTGGTTGCATCATAGAGGCAAAAGTCTTAAAGATCAAACAAAATTGCACTGGAAACCATGGGAATAAAATAATTGCAGAAATGGGGCCTGATATTGGAAATGATCCCTTTTATAGGTTACAATGCAAAGTATATTGCAGCAATACCCTATGAAACCTTTTGTACAAAAACACATTTTATTGTAGTAGTCAGGTAGCAATACTGATTAGAAGAAAGTAACAGTTTATATGTGCATTGTACACCAATGTACAAATTTCTTTATATTTATCTATATAAATGTTACACCCTAAGTGTAGCTACATTTTATAATAGATGTGGTTTTAAAAATACAATACATACACACTGGCTGAAGTACACTACTGACAAAATTTCAGGTGTTAATACAAACTAAAGTTAAAACATCTGTCAAGTGAGGTAGCCCCAGGTTTCTTTGAGAAGTTCCTTAGTCAAAGCTGCCAGTCACTGGTGGTTCATATGCTAATGACAAAAAAAAAGAACAATAAAAGGACACATATCTGTGTTGCCAAGGGGCAATGGTTCTTTCCTTGAAGGATTCGGAGGCAATAAGCACACAAATTGGGTGAAGTTTTAAAGATTTTACTAAGCAAATATCAAGGTAAAGTACAACACTTAATATCAGAGTAAAGTACAATGCTTATTAAGAAAGTCTTAGGATAGGATACAATGCTTACTAAAAAAGTACAATATTTATTAAGCCTAAGCAAACCTCGAAATGCAATGCAATGCATACGTCCCTTCTGCTTTCGGGAACCCCCTGAAGGAGGACAGCGGACAGACCCCAGTGGCCAGTACATAGCACCTCCCGCAGCTTCGGTCTACGCCGAGGTTCCAATGTTAGGAATATCCTTGGCACTTATATACTATCGGATCTATATTACTCACACCAATTGTTTTGAGAACCTGGCAAAATTGCTAATACATCGACTATTTTCCCAGGCCAAATAATTAGCTTTAGCAGGCAGTAAACATTCAACATAGATAGCTATGTGATCTTCCCAGACATTCCCTTCTTCTTGGACCAGGTGGATAGCCTTGAAATGGGTCGTAGAGCCTGTTAAAAGTAAACAGTGCGTTCCTAAGCTGTACCAGCTTAAGCAAGCAGTTAACTCCTTAAGACGAAGAAAATAGTGAGAAGGAAACAGCATAAAGGCTTCGTAGAGCATCCAAGCCTGAAGGGAGATGCAGGTATAAAAGTAACGATTGTTGTACACCACCTAATTGCCTCGATATCACAATCGTCTTCTGCATTTCCACTACAATATCCAAGAAGTAGAACTCAAATGGCCCTGCAAGGTGGTAGTTATACAGTCATTTTAAAAGCATGTATAGCCACCCAATCTAATGCAGATTAAAATATGAAATAGCTTTCTTCCAATTTAAATGGTCTAAAGAACTACTGACACTAGCATAAAAAACTCAAAGATGTAGACAAAAAAAACAAACTTGAAACCAATAAGAAGCAATTAGAGGAGACTCAGAAAAGTAGCTCAATCTGGGGTTAAGATTGGGTACATCTGTCCCAGAATACCCAAACTAAAGCAAAATGAAGGCTCTCTGACTCTCATTAAAGCAATATCACTTTCTGAAACACTCACAGGCTATGAGTGTTGTTTTTGTGCAAAAACCGGCAGAGCGTCCACACTTCAAGTGCATTTTTGCACAAGAAAAATCGACAGAACAGAGGGGTTTTGCCGGTAGAGCTATTCCTCTCCTCAGAGGAATAATTCCTTTTTGCGCTACAGCTCTTGCTCAAGAAGGCAAGTGTGGACGCTTCGGAAGGGTTTTTGCACAAGAAACCCCTATGGGAAAAAGCACGGGAAAAAGCACAGGTGCTCTGATGGCCATTCTGCGAATGGCCATCAGAGCTTTCTTACACAAGCATGTCCATGCAGTGGGGACATTCTCTTGTGCAAAAGCACATCGCTTTGAGGTCTGGATGCACTTTTGCACAAGAACTCTTCCACAAAAGGCTTCTTGCACAAAAACCCTGCAGGGTAGACAAGGCAACAATGTGAGCCAATCTTTATCTAAAGAGTATTTAAAGTTGAATCATACCTTGCTATGTAAGATTAAGTGATTCTCCCAGTTAAGGAGAAGGTAATAGTTATGATTATTATAGAAACACAAGTGCAATGCTATAGTTTCCTAATGAAGCAGGTAAGAGAGAAGTGAATGAAGGGTATCTTCAGCATAGATGCAATATATCTCCTCCAGCATATTTTGCTTGTGGTAGAAGTTACCTATTACAGAAGAAAGAGTAATTTGTGGTGATCGAGAAAGGAAGGAGCAGGGGATGCAATGGAGAAGGGGCAGAACATACTTAACCCAGATAAAAATCTATGAAAAACTGGTTAGTTGCCAAAGGTGTAAAGGTTTCTTTATTATTGTTTTCTGTGAGCCAGCTGTTTGTTTCTTGTAACTTTCCGTCTCCATTTCTTCATCCTTTGTAGGTCAAACAAATACTTCCCCTGAAGTTGTTAACTCCATTAAATTGATAACAGCAACCATTGGATGCAAGTTCGATTTTTCAGTACCCGCTGACACATTTTATGATCAGGAAGATGGCAACACAACTCAGTTGACCCTTCGAATAAACCCAGTCGATGGCTCTCCCTCAGGGCCAGAAAGCTGGCTTCAGTTTAATGCATCTCTTCAAACCATGTCTGGCTATCCACTCAATATTGATTTTCAATATTCACCTCAGGAGTTTGTACTATCTGCCACTGATTCAGGGGGTCTGACTGCTTGGGAACCTCTCACCATTGAACTTTTGAGGCCCATCAGTGTCCCATGCCACATTTATACTATAAGAACAAAAAATAGTTACCACTCTTTCCTGAGAGAGAGAGAAAAGGTTGGTTTATTCCTTGACAAGCTTTCTAAATATTTAAAATCTAGCAGTCTTAAGAGCATCACACTGACTGCCCTCAGACCTGGGTCCACTGTAATTTCGTGGTACAACAGGTCTCTGTGTACAAGCACCAACAGATCCCAGAGTCTGTGCTCAAGAGACAAAATCCAGGAAGTGCTGAAAAAACTTAGAGTACCTGATGGGAATGTCAGCCCACACTTTGCTGAGGCAATGTTGCCAGAATACAAAATTTACATTGTTGAGAATGTTTCACATGAAGGAATCTGCTTGCCCACTCCAGAGCCATTTAATGGATCCTTGATTCTGAACAGTACCTTCCCTACATATAATGAAGAGAACAATTGCCGGATTAAAAATGCCTTGCTAATTAGCTTATGTGCAACCATTGTGATGACTCTGATAATTGTTGCCCACCGTTGCTATAAATATCACAAGATTCTTGAATCACAGTCCATGACTTTTCATGGCAGACCACCAGGCTATGGTGACCTGGAAATGGGCATGCTGAAACCCCGCAAAGCACCTGTTCTTCAACGGGAAGTTTCACCCTCGTCACCACAGTTATGGATACCCGTGCTACCTTCTTCCCAACAGCATACTTGCAGGCCCAGTGTAAGACTGCCCCAGTCTTTACCACCTTTCCAGCCTCCCAGATATCAACTCCCACCTCTTTATGAAGCAGATATTACTAGCCAAAGTGACCAAGGCAATATTCACAGAAGAGATTACCCTAAATCAAGATTACACTAAGAATCGGTCTCAAAAGAGGTATATTTGTCTATTAGGAAGAAAATGCACAGAACAATACGATTCTTAATGTTGTATTCTGTTTTAAATTTGAAAAAAGGTATTAAAACCCTGCAAATTATAAGGTGGTGTCACAATACAGAATTTTGGAATTAACAATTGGTGCAAGTATCAGAGGGGTAGCCGTGTTAGTCTGAATCTGCAAAAGCGATGAGGAGTCCTGTGGCACCTTATAGACTAACTGAAGTGTAGGAGCATAAGCTTTCGTGGGCAAAGACCCACTTCGTCAGATGCAACTGGTGCAAGATGCCAAAAAAAACCCCGATTTAAGTTACAAACCAAAAAGGTTAGGGGTTTGTTTTATAGCAACGGATTGATATAGATGAATTGAAAAGAGGCAAGTACTAATACAACTTAGGCAGTGGTTATATGTCTTAATTTTAATGACCTCTTCAGGTCAAAATAGCACTTCTATTCCCTCTTGGTACGTTTTCCAAATCACCTAAGTGACTTTGGCCCAGATCCTGGAATTTAGGAACCTAAATACCTTTGAAAATCCAGACCTAAGTCTCAATGAGTCAGTAGGATGAAGCCCCTGGATATTTAAGTTATTTTTGAAAATGGGACTTAGCTGGTTTTGAAAATGTCACCTGTCAGTTACTCATCTCAGACTTGGGTATGAGTCACTCCTGTAGACTCTGGATATTTAAACTTATTAAACACACTCACACTCTCACTCCATTTCATCATCTAGAGCAGTGGTCCCCAAGCTTTAGAGGCTCCTGGGCGCCCGGGGGGCGGAGCCACGCGTACTGGGGCACGCCAGGGCGGGGATGCCCTTACACCCGGCGCCGGCATGTGTCCCAGGGCTGGGGCCGGCGCCGCCGCCCGAGCCGCGCGCCTGGGGCCGGCACCGGCGCTGCACGCCCGCATGTGCCCCGGGGCTGGGGCCGCCCGTGCACCAGGCGCCGGTGCACATCGTGCACCTGGGCCTCCAGTGCGCCGCGCGCCGGGGGCAGGGCCGGCTCAGGTTGTCGGCGGGCGCACACAAATGCCCTGGCGGGCGCCATGGTGCCCATGGGCACCGCGTTGGGAACCACTGATCTAGAGCAATGCAGACTGCCTAACTACAAAAACAAAGCAGCATTTTTAAAGCAAGATCACAGGGCAAACATGTAAATGAAAAACTGCACAGACTTACTTTCTTGACTGTAGACCATACCAGCTCAGGAAACTGGAGGTTCCAGTGCCACAGAATATTCAAAGATGCCATAATAGAAAGAATGTCGATGTAAGGTGTATTTGCAACAAACTGGAAGCACACCAGTTTTGTAACCTAACATATAAGATATCTAAATTGTTCATTAATTCACATACTTCTGTAGATTTGTAGAAATTCTCCTTCAAATTAGCATCTCCTTCCATTTTATGCTTTTTGCAATTCCACAGGATCACATGAAAGAGCATTATAGGAAAGATGCATCCATGAAATGCACTCTGCTGCAATGTTGCATCACGTTAAAGAAATAAAGGCAACCCACGGGTGTTATAATGTTGAAAAAGATGGGTCTATCCTTTAAATATACCAACAGCTACAAAGTAAATCCTTGTAGGATAGCTATTTGTTCTCTGCTGATGCTGCACTCTTATAAAAGTAATGATATTTTGCACTTAGAACATACACACACAAAAATGGAATGAAAAGAACAATCTTGATAGAGCTATAAAACATGGATAAACAAAACCGGCTTTTCAGCTAATGGAATTTACCCAGACTGACTTGGTCCCCCCCCCCGCCAAGAGGCACTACAGGTTGAAGCTCTCTAGTCCAGCAACATCTGGGGTGCAGCATGAGTTTAGTTATCCTGGGTGTGACCAAGTTTCCTATGGTCCCATAAAGTTTGCTTAACAGCCACCAGTCCAGACTCTCAGTGTTCTCAGCTACTAGTTTATCCCTGATTGAGCCCCGTAAAGCATTGGTAATATTGTTACACAATATTGACTTATTGTGGTTTAGAAAATTCTCTGGTTCAGCACCAGTCAGGTCCCCAGGGTGCTGGACTAGAGAGGATCAACCTGTACATATAAATGTCCCTTCTTTTTCCACCGGCTTATATATTGTGGAAAGCTCTTGGAAAATGCACTTCCAGACATAACTTCCAAAGACAAACAATAATGTATCATTAATTTATATTGAAGACTATTAGAACAGCGCTACTGTGGACAAAAAACATTGAAATTGTTGACAGTATCACCCTATACGTACCGGTGTTTTTTTCACAATGGCAGTTTGAATCATTGTGAACGTGGCTGCAATAGCCTGGTTTAGAATCAAGGATGATTTGCTGAATGAACTGAGGGCACTAGTTCAGTAGAATAGTGTTGCATCTATCCACAAGCTTCTTCCTCAGGACCATTGCTGACATACCTACAAGAAGCCAACCAATTGGTTACCAGGTTTCCAGTTGATGTAAATAAGAATAGTTCCACTGAAATTAAGAGAGGTATGCCAGAGTGCACCAGCTGAGGATCTGGTCCTCTTGTTTGGTAGGCTGAACAAGATTTGGAAATATTTGATTTTGAGCAACCTGTACCTGAACTTGCACCACTGTAGTGAATGGGAATTTTGCCATTGACTTCAGTGGAGCAGGGTCAAGTCCATAACAAGCCTACTCAGCCACAGGAACTTATTACCCCTCATGCCTGATCTGTCTCATATTCAGTACTCTCACATCTTGTTTCGAATTAGATTGTAAGATCTTCAGAGCCAGGACTATGCACCTGCACATTTGTACTGCATCTGGCACAAAATCCTGATGGGGGCCTGTGGGTGCTACTACAATAGATGCATCTATTTTTGCACAGCTTCAATCATGCTGCCAGCAATCAAATATAGCATTGTGCATAAAACTAGTATTTTTTTAAATTAATGCGCCATCGTTGAAAGATTAAAACATGTTAAATGTGGTAAGGTTGGACAGAAAGTCACCCAAACTTTCAATTTCTGATAAGCCCAAAATGCTGTCTTAGCTGTTTGTTCAGCTCTACGAAAAGATCCAGCTGTTTTAGTGTCCACTTGTTTGACTATCTTGACCCTAAAAGTCCACCTTATACAAGTTTATTAAATCCCTCCAGAGAGGGGCCATGAGTCTTTAAAGATGCTATTGCAGGGGAAGGGTGGGGTTGAGTATGCATCAGAAGGCAAGAAGAAAGATAATTAATATATAACATACAATACATTTAACAAGCTCACTTCACAGGATTGTTGTGAAACTTAAAATGAAATCATCATGGCCCCAACTCAGGAGTAAATGTAAGCATATGCCTCACTTTGAAGTGTATCAAACACCTTATTTACTTCAAAAAGATTGCTTACATCATTAATAATACACATATGCTCAAGTGCCTTAGAGAATCAGGGCTCATTGGTTTGTAAAAGACTTTGAGGAAGGTCTTCTAGAAGAGCAAAGTATTTTTACTGAATCATGTGTAGCTATTTAGGTTGTTTATGTTTTTAATGGAACATGCAGGATTTCTCTTCTTATGATTAAATATTCACGTGAATATTTTAGGTTTGCAGTCTAATATTTATAGAACATCAGGAGTGGAGATAGAGAATGCCCAGATACAAAGGATAAGCACTTCTGCTTGGTGTTTCTGTTACAAAACAGAAGTAACTAATGCTTAATGTTCACATTGAAGTAGGGATCTGAATGATTAACAGGTAAGCATCACCTGTAATGGGTAATGCTTACTGGTTCCAGTTAATCCATGGGGGCTGAAGCATCTCCCTGTCCGCTGTGGGCAGGGGGCTTCTCCAGCCCCACGGGACCACAAAGGTCCAGCCAGGTGTGCCACAGGCAGGGGGGGGGGTTCCCCCGCTGGCCTACTATAGCTGGATTGGAGGGCTGTTCACCTCCCCTTTAATTGGTTAAACATTACATTTTGCTGGTTAACCGATTAAATGGGATTTTACAGCCTTAATTTAAACACTTAACATCCAGATTCCAAGTCTTCAGTATAGACAGCAGGAAGTTCACATCAGGTAGCTGTCTGAGGCTGAATAAGTTTTAAGATGAGAAGCTGCCATAAAATTTTAGGTGCTGCAAGAACTGAGGATGGCATCAGGTCTGCTTTGGCCCTATTTTAATCTTGAACTCAACTAGCCCACAGCCAACCCAAATTCATGTGAAATCACTTTAAGATGTGACTGACATAGCTCCCAAACTTTTAAGTTAATGCTGTAACTTCATCCTTGGGACTTGGCATGGTGGAAGCTTCCTGCTCCCTACATCCCAAGGCTGCACTCTGTCTCCGATGGTCCCCTGCCAAGGGTTTGGTGGCACAGGGGCCTATGTGCCTTGCTCCTGCTGGCTGCCTCACTTTTGTGTGTGCACTGTGGAGTGAGAGGTGCTGTGACTTGCTGGCACACTCACTCATCACAACACAGAGAGGAGTGAGGTAGCAGCAGCCCAGTGGGAGATGATCAGACAACTCAACCCAATTGTGACAGAGTCAGGTTGTCTTTGGATCTGAACTTGATATTTGTAATTTGGTCCTGTCAGGCTGCAAGGCTCTAGGCAGCACTTTTGTTTCTGCATCAGCACTGAACCACTGCCTCAACATGGTGCTAGGAGATACTGTGTTACAGGACATACTGTGTTTCATATAAAAGGTGGAAACAAAGGACTTGAGTATCAGTGGCCATTAAAGATTCTGTAGTACTCTCAAAAGAAGCGAGTCTTTACAACAGCGGTTCCCAACCTTTTCCAGATGAGAACCCATTTTGACGAATCAAGAAGACTTGGGAGATCTTGGGCCATTCAAAAAACGTGTAAATGGCTCCTTAAGAGTCACCTGTGGAGACACCTGGTGACTCTTGAAATGTAATGGTGATCCATATTTGGGTCCTGACCCATAGGTTGGGAAACTCTGCTTTACAGAAATCTTTAGGATCAAACCTTATTTAAAAAAAAAAAAAAAAAAAAAAAAAAAAAAAAAAAAAAAAAAAAAAAAAAACAGTCCTGTCTGCTTTGAGAACTTTCAGTATCTGTACGCCTCATTTATAAATGTAAGATTTTTCCCCAGAGTCTTTAGTCAACATTTTCCCTCTTCCAGCTGTTATGAAGTGCTGCGCAATGATTGTTTTCTTCTCCCAGAGGTCACTGGATTCCATTGGTGTGGCACCAAGTTTTGAGAACCTTAGCAATCTCCACATAAATATAAAATATGACAGACAAAATATCATGCAAGTACTCTTTATTTAAGTAACCTATAGGATCTGTTAATAATTACACCAGGCGACAAAGTAATCATCATATATCAGGAAAGAACTATGTATTTACTCAGTAATTACATTACATAACAATCACTTTGAAGCTCAATATTGTGCTTCTATGTTCTATGCCACTAAGTGGACAGCAGTTACAAATGTAAGTAAGGAGTACTCACATGATATTTGTGTTCTGATCCAGCCATCATCATCATTTATGGCCTTCATACTTTGCTCAGTTAAAGAAACTTAGCTATGTGACACACTAACTTTTTCAGAACAAAAGCCTATGCACCAGCTACCCTTCTTCCTAATGTAAGAGCACAGGACAACATCTTGCACTGTAGAATATCCAAGTCAGTTTTTTCTTCCAGCTGCCATCAAGCAAAAGGAAGTCAATCCAGGAGAAGATGGATTAACTCTGCTGCATGGAAAGTAATTAATGGGTTCAGGCCCTGTTCTCTGTACCAGCCCATTACCAGCTAAAGGTGAGGATCTTTGTTTTGTTAGTTCTGGCACAAATAGTAACTAGAAAAACTTTGTTTTCAAACTGGGTGTTTCTCTTGATTGAATTAATAATTAATCTTTTAAAAAAAGTTCATGCTCTCACCCCAATCATTTATACTTTTGTGAAGGTTTTAAACCATTCTTTACCTCACCTCCCAACTGTTGTTCTGGAACAACATGCTCTGAACAAAGGAATTCCAGATTAAGAGTCTGAATTCAACAGATATTTGTATATTTCTCTTCTCCTAAACCATGACCTCTTGAAAAGTTGCATCTAGAGCTAAAATGTATCAATACAACAGAAAAAGGCTCAAGTTTTTAAAAAATGCTTGAATATTGTGCTTTTTAATATTAAACAGACTTAAAAAACAGATTCCATCATTTAACAGGTTTTCTTGTGTGTGTAGTAAGAGAAACATCCTTTCATCCTAAAATATGATACAATACATCAGGTCAGATCCCATTTGCACACAATTCACTGCATGTAATATGCAAATTTAACATTTAATAGAAAAAGGATAAAATCAGAAAAATGTAAAACCAAAACAACAGACCTATACAATCTTATTGAAATGTGCTGATATCAAATCCAGCATAAAATATTTATGAAACAGGGCTAAGCTTCGTTCTTTAAAAAAAAAAATTATTGTCGGCTGGCTTTTCCATTTTCTGTTGTTTCCATTCTGAAATAGAAAAATAAGACAAGAGAACTGGTCAGTTATAGCACATATAGTTTATTTGTAATGCACTCACATTATTAAAAATAAAAGGCAAGTATCTGATTTTATATAAAAATTTCTTTGTACTTGTATAGAATCCCTATACTATCTTTCCAGAGATTTATTTATGCAGTAATCATTAAGCCATTGGCAAGTTTGTTTTCAAGCTACTTTCCATTTACAGCTGGGGTAAATGAGCAGTAAGCTGCACATATAAAATCACAGTTAAGACTGACATTGACTGTAGAAGTCGTTAACAAAGACAAGACAAAACCACTGACTCGTGTCTGACTGTGGATGGTCCTCTTCTCTACAGCTGTATCTATTTCTGTCAAATCCTTAATAGTATTTAACTTTTTTTCTAAGGTTGTTGAATAATCGCAGTTTACCCAAGATATTTACTAAAAAAAATTTGCAAACAATAATTATAGTTTGATACAAAAAGTAACCAGAGTTTGATAAATAAAAGATAAACCAAAGAACTAGTATTTTTCAGTTCACCTCATAAGTACTGTCGAGTAATCTGTCGTAAAAAAGCAATTTACACATTCAAAAACAAAAAACACATGTAAATCTTAGCGTCTATAAGTCATACTGCTTGGTTCAGTCAATCGCTAAGACAAACAAGTTTGTTTACATTTGCAGTAGATAATGCTACCCACTTTTATTTACAATACCATCTGAAAGTGAGAACAGGTGTTCGCATGGCACTGTTGTAGCAGGCATTGCAAGTTATTTTTGTGCCAAAGATGCTAAACATTTGGATGCCCCTTCATGCTTTGGCCACCATTCCAGAGGACACGTTGATAATGCTCATTTAAAAATAATGCGTTAATTAAATTCAACTGAACTCTTTGGAGGAAAACTGCAGAAGTCTCCTGTTCTGTTTTACTACCATTCTGCCATACATTTTTGTTATGGCAATCTCAGATGACAACCCAGCACATGTTAATCAATTTAAGAGCATTTTCACTGCAGACAAAACAAAGGTACCAGTGTCAGATTTCTGAAGATAGCTACAGTTCTCTGACCCAAGGTTTAAGAATCTGAAGTGCTTTCCAGAATATGTGAGCGATGAAACATGGAGCATGATTTCAGAACTCTTAAAAGAGCCATACACTGATGTGAAAACTACAGAACCCAAACACAATTCCTCCACCCCCTTTCTCCAAGCAACATTCTTCTAATGGCATCTGACTCTCATGATGAAAATGAAGTGCCTAACTCTGAACTGCTTTGGACTGTTATCAAGCAGAACCCATCATCACCATGGACTCATATCCTCTGAAATGGTGGGTGAAGCAGGAAGGGACAGATGAGTTTTTACCACAGCTGATAAGTAAAGTAAATAGCGTGTGACACCAGCTACAACAGTGCCTGTTCTCACCTTTTAGGTGACACTGTAAATATGAAGCAGGCAGCAGTATCTCCCATAAATGTAAATGAACTTGTCTGAGTGATTGGTTGAACAAGAAGTGGGACTGAGTCGACGTGCAGACTCTAAAGTTTTACTTTCTTTTGAATGTAGTTATATTTTGCACATAATACCATATATGCAAATTCAACTTTTACGACAAAGAGATTGCACTATAGCACTAATATTCTTCAATTCATCTAATACTCTTGTTTTTTTACACAGTGTAATAAAAAATAAATCTAAAGTGAGCACTGTACAATTTTTATTTTGTGTTGTAACTGAAATCAATACATTTGAAAATGTAGCAAACATCCACCAATAATTAAATGGTATTTTATCATTGCTTAATCACACAATTAATTTTTTTAGTCACTTGACTGCCATATATTTTTCCCTTTATTTTTATTCTTTTGATCAAGTGGTTGATCACTTCCATTCTAACAATTATTTGATTGAAGCTGGACTTGTGGGGAGACAGGGGATTTTTTGTTCCTTTAATGCATTGTATAGGATGCAATGCTTTTCTCTCTGCCATATTTGGTTTATGTGTTTTTATACAAGGTGTGGTCTTGGACGCTAGACTGGCACATAAAGGATCCAAGTTCGAGTCTTTACCTCATTTCCCATTCGGCTCCCTTTAAGCATAAAGAGGATTATACTGTGTAGACAGTCATTAGGATAGAAGGAAAGGAGCAAGCCCTCAAGACAACAGGATGGCATTCAGTCCTGTTCAGTTAGGGGAAGGATTGCAATGAAGTAGAGGCAAATGAATGAAAATGGAGATAATTAAATTTATTGGTTTTAAAAAACAAATCTAAATTTTAATTAATGCTAGAGATAAGGAATCTTAATAGATTACTATAATGATTAATTTATTCCTATATATAGCACATTGGCTGTTGTAAAATATAATTATGTACTCAGCAATACAAACCCATTTTCCTCTTTAAGATGTTGATACAGCTCAGCTTTATTGTTGACAGAGTTCAGACGTCCAATAAATTCTTGGTGTTTCCTGGAGTTGGCTGTATTAATTCTATTGCTCCACAAAGACAGCAAGGACATTGGCCCTAGGATTAGATTTGAAACAGAATCAAGGTGATTTGCTTAATGAATTCTCAAATTTACAAAAAAATTATACTGTGTATACAGCACTAGCATAGCACATAAGATATGGTCCCTGCCCCAAAACACTTATACTGTCGGTTAGATGAATACAACAGCTGCAAACAGGTGCAAGGTTTAGAAACTAGGGATCTAAGTAACTAGTCAAGTAGTCGACCACCTGATAAACCTAGGCTTATTGGGTAGTCTAGTTACTATTCAACTACTTGCTTCCCCCCGACCTCGCTGCCTCTATTTCAGACGCAGCAAGGCGGGGGAAGCAAGAGCCATTGCTGCGGGGAGCCAGTTCAAAAGCCGATTTCCCCCCAGCACCATCTCTGGGAGGCAGGGAAGCAGAAGCACAGTGGGAGACCTGGCACAAACCAGAACTCAGCAGTCCCGCTGCGGGTCCCCTGCTGTGGCTCTTACTACATGTAAAAAGCAGAGCCACAACAGTCCCAGAGCTGGTGCAAACCAGGATTGCTCAGTCCCTGCACATCTCACACCCAGGAGCTAACTCCCTTATTGACTAATTGATTAGTCGACGGAACTTCCATCGACTACTCAATTAGCTTATTAACCACTACATAACACCCCTATTAGAAGGTATAAGGTTATGAGGTTACCTTTCCTCAGTGTTAGTTCTGTATAGTTTATTTTATCATTTCAATACATTTGACAAAAATGGAATCCACTACTCTATGGACATGAAGCTGGGCCAGGCTTTGTGCCTGGGCAGACTGGTAAATGGATCCTCAGGAGGCAAACCCCATCCCAGTCACACCCCCAAAACAGAGTAGGATCCCTAAAAAATTTTAAACAGAGGGGAAGATCCTTTTGGAAATTCAACCAATGGTCTGCAGATCCCTATCACAGAAGTCTTAGTTTGAAAAATTATGTTGTATAAATGTTGTAGGTGCTCAGCATGGCATTTGTTGCAGCAAGAGAAAGAGTACTAAACTTCTATTGTAACAATACTACTTTCAGGTTTTGACCTGTAGGTGGGGGTATTCAAATACTTTGGACTGATCAGAACAACAGAATCCCTGTTCTGGGATCTGAAACTTTATGTCATAGTCCACCTTTTGCAGTCCCTTTTAGACATAGTCTGCAGACTCCTTGATCTGCAGACCACAGGTGTATTATATCACACAAAAGTTAGAGAATATCTCTAATTAAACTAAATATAATTCTTCAAGTTTCTCCAAGAGTCAATTCTTCTGTAGGTAACTCTTAGACGTCCACTACTAAATCTCATTCTTTCTGTCTAACTCTAGACTAATTAACCTACATTAGTGACATCTCTATACAAGGAAGTGAATTTTGAACTCAACAAATTTAGAACCTCGTCTAGGACTAGACTGTGATCCTTATTCACAGTGAGAAGTTCCTTATTCCAGACGTAATTCCACAGAAATCAGTGGGACCACATACAAAGTAAAGTATTAACCGCATGTAAAACTATCACAGACTGGCCCTTGCTATGCAGCAATCCAATGTAACTCAAAACAGAGGCTTTGTATCATAAATATCAGTTCCCTGCACCTTTGACTTTAGAGTTAATTTCTCCACCTGGACCAAAATTGTTCAACTCCTAGTAAGACTCTGTTTGATTCCCCCTCTCCCGTGCTTTGTGTATAATAACTTAGCCACCACTCCCTTTAGCACGGAACAATTAAATCTACACACAGTATGTTCAAGAGATGTACCTTTACCTTATGCAAGCAAATATGAACTGTTGTGACAACTGCAAAAGAGATCTTGCAATTCACACCAGTTTTACTTAATTTACTATTTTTCTAAACCCTTTTGCTATCATTTTGGTGTACCTTTTGTTTTTTCCACTGGAGGTATTTCATCTATTGTAATAAGAGGCTTTTTGTTGGGTGGTTCAGGAGAATCAGGAGAATCTTTTATAACTTCAGCTTCTGCCAGTTCTTCTCTCTCACGATCCAATACACCTTTTAATCTTAAAAGAGCAGGGTAGGAGAAAAAAGGTGAGACATCAGAAAGCACCAACACCACATTTCTCATTTATAATGCACGTCAAGGTTATCTATATAACATCAGTCCTAGTATAACAATTGTTTTGTTTGTAAGTCATAAGAGAGATGGAAATAATGAGAGAAGGCATTGGCTAAATATTTTCTTGGAGGCAGGCCAAAATGAAGTGTGATTAACCTGAAACTCAATCTAATTTCAATTATCAATATTTATATTCCACACATTACTGTGATAACTGGCCGTGCTAGAGATTTACAAGTGAAATTGTTGCTAACTCTACTGCTGACTCTGGGTTTGAGCCTGAACTAATTTGCTACCATCTGTCTCCCTACCTTTGTCTCATAGTAGAAAAGGAATCATTCTATTGGCCTTGACCACATGCACAGATGGATCTAAATATCATCAGCACGTTGGTAACACTGCAGGTAAACATCTATCTTTCCTAGATGCCATGTGTACACACAGAAGAGCACATACAAGTTGAATTTAGAGCCGATTAGCCATTTTTTCTGAGTCTCAACTTAATAACTTCTTGAGTTAGAAAGGACAAATAAGAGAAAATTCAAGACTAAACAGAATGTCAGCTGATCGTTTGTGAT
Organism: Pelodiscus sinensis; assembly: GCF_049634645.1. Classification (NCBI taxonomy): domain Eukaryota; kingdom Metazoa; phylum Chordata; order Testudines; family Trionychidae; genus Pelodiscus; species Pelodiscus sinensis. The sequence goes on from NC_134711.1 coordinate 119,750,225, forward strand.
CATGATCATCATACCAGCTAACAGGACAACTTTGTGTTTCTTAAGGCATGGAAAGTAGGCCCGTAGTCAATAAACCTTGATGCTTATCTACACAAAATTAAGTGCAGAGAAACTGGAACATCTATGTTTGTATAAGGATGCCTAAACAGTTAGTCAATCAGCCAGAGTTCAGGATAAATGAAATTTATTTCTCTATGGTTTTCAGTGACACTTCATATTAGGGTTTGTTTATAAAAAGTTATTAATAACAGATGTAGTATGTTACAAATAAGCATACACCTAAACAGAAGAAAGTAATCAACTTACACCCTGTTATTTTGGCCATTATAATAATGGATTAAGCACTTATTAAAACAATTTATTAAGCCCATCATAAACTGCTTAAGTGTACCTTAATATAAAGCACAAAACTAAATTTCAGATTTGGGAAGCTTATTTTAACATCAGAGAATTGGGCTTTTGATACTTAAGAGTTTACCTTTAAGTGCTTTCCATATGTGCCCTTTACAAACAAGCTAAAATCCATGTTAGTTAAACCGCTTAAACTTTTAAAAAGTGTAGTGCTAGAATGTGCTCCATATTCCACATTTCCCACCAGTATGTGAAAGCATATATTCATTCAGAAAATTCACCTCTCTGATTCCTGCCAGGGTTTTTCCAGTTCATAATCTTTCCCTGATTTCTCTGACTTGTCTTCTTTTTCTTCTCTTTTCCTCCCTCGCTTCTTGCGCTCCTCTTCTTCAGGAGGTTTGCTTCTGCAAGCCAGTAGACACTCCAAGACTCGCTGGTGTTTATCAGAGTTATTTATATGTGCTCGAACAAGGGTTTCCAATTCATTCCACATAATTCGGTATTGTTCATCTCTATTCACAGGCATAAAACAAAATCTTCACATATTTACACACACATACACATGTTCTCTCTCTCTCTCGGTTGTAAAAGTAATTTATTTTATATATTAAATAATCAAGGTTCAAAACAGTTACAGTCTAGTGCACTGTGCCTACATTTTCAAAAAAGTCTCAGTCAAGTAGACTTTCTCTAACTCCATTTTTACCAGAGTTCTGATTAGGGATGTAAAATCCTGTTTAATTGGTTAACTGGTTAAACACAGTTTTTAACCAATTTACCGATTAAGGGGGGTACTCCCTCCGCCCACCATGGGCAGGCTGGAGTGCCTCTCTCCCCTCCCCCTACTGTAGGCAGGGGCTGTTCCAGCCTGGCTGGAGAAGTCCCTGTCTGCGGCTGAAGGGGGGAGGGGGCACCAGCTCAGGTGAGCAGGCTGGGGTGGGGGGGAGGGGCCTCTCCTAGCCCCACACGGGGGCCAGGCAGGGCTACTCCCAGGTACCAGTTAACCCTAATGGGTGATGCTTACCAGGTAGAAGTTACCTGTTCACAGCCATATTTCTGATCACCTTGTATTGTTTCATTCTTGGAATCAACAGAGCCACATAATATGTGAACATGGTCAGTTGCTTCCAACAAACCTGAACAAACCTAAAAACCCCAAATCTCCTCTTGAGTCACAATCATCAATTTCCTGGGGTCACAACTATTGTAGAAACATTGTCAAAATCTATTAAAGTCACCTGAGCTAACCAACTCAAGGCAAAAAGAAACCTCTTTCAATAAAATACATCTGTTCACTGCCAGATTCAAATGTTTAGTGTTTCTCGAAGACAAAATTTGAAGACAAAACAATAATCATCATAACACTACAGAACTGAATAGTTTAAGTATCTTTCGTAGATAACTTTTTGTTCATGCTCATGCAACAGTCTCCCTATGGATTAGATTGCTGTACAAGAAATGCAGATCACTATTCCAACAGATGGGATATTAGAGAATTCCAAATTTGCTGTAGGGAAGTTTCATCTCTTATATAAAATGTTTGGACAATGGTATGGCTACTTTTCAGATAATCAAATATTAAAAATATGTTAAACATACAATAGCCTGGGAAGTCTCTAATTTCCACGATTCCAGTGGTGACCTGCATTTCTTTGTTCTAACCCACATTAAGGTCAAGATGGTGTTTCCCTGCATGGTTACGTTTTTCTTAAAAAAAAAAAAAAAAAAGTCTTAAATACAATAAAGATATAATTGAATCTGTTGTTCCCAAATACAATTGAGTTTTTCTTTCAACATAAAACCAGAGGAATAGGATTATAGCTCTAATGATGCAGCCAAACTATATTCAACATTTGTTTTGCCTATATATATAGTTTAGCGCACTCTATATTACCTCTGATTGTTCACCTTAAAAATACAAGTTTCGCCTGGAATGTACGCAGATGTGACATACTTTTTGCAAAAGCACAACAAAAATCAATAAATGTTAAAACCTTTTTGGACCCTTTCCCCTGGTACCAACTGTTGAAATGGGCAGTGGATCATTTTTCCTCTCCATATCTACTAAGTTGTACACTGTTTTCTGACAATTCAGCACATCCTCATCCGTCAGAGCTTCCTTCACAATAACACTGGCTAACGGCACTACCTTCAAGACAAAACAAAACAAACCAAAATCTGCATTTAGAAGCATTACCAGAGCTTGACATTAAAAGACAAAAATCCTTTAACCTACATTCTGAAGTGTCCCCACCTTGCATCCGTACATGACGTCTCCCTCTTAAACTAACAGCTTTGCGTGCAGCCGTTTGGATACAAAGTTATAGTTGTAAAATACACACAAAGTACTTAAACAAAAGTGAAAGCTAAAACTTTATTCTGATTTGGTTTTGTTTATTCTTTTATAGCACGCGATCAGCTATGCAGTTTTTATGATATTAGTTCTTCCACAAGTACAGTTTAAAATAAAATCTTATTCCAGAACAGAAAAAGAAAAGGAAATTACAGATCCATGATCACTTACAGCTTGCATGTTGAAGATGGTGGTTTGTGAAATAATCATAGGCCAGTAACGAGTATGTTTCTCTAACTGATCTTTTGCACGTTCCAAAGGAATCTCAAGACTTCCATCGATCTTATATCTGGAGTCTAGAAAAGGAGTTAATCTGTTTTCCCTCATAAATTCACCAAAATCCTAATGATAACCAAACAAGATAAAATTAGGAACTTCTCTAACAAAATAATTTTCACTGAATGGGTCAAACATCATTGCCTCCCTTATGAATAATGCAGAAAGGAAAAGGAATATAACCCTAAAAACTAAATGTTTACATTCAATAATCTCACAAGCAATTCTACTTTGGATACTTACGGAAGGGATGTTAACTATCGGGTATTTTACTTGTCGAGTAGTCGACAGAATTTTCATCGACTACTTGATAGGCACTTCTGCATTTCTCCTTTGAAATGCAAAAGAGCCCCCGCTGTGGCTCTTGTACATTTCAAAGTTGGCACCCGCATGCATCCCAGAATCAGTGGGACTTCCCGCTGGCGCTGGGCTGCACGCAGAGTTCCGCATTCCTCCTTTGAAATGTACAAGAGTCCCCAGTGGGGGCTCTTTTGCATTTCAAAGTGGAAGTGCAGCATGAACCCCAGGCTCCATGCTGCACTGCCAATTTGAAATGCCCCAGAGAGCCCAGGGGTCAACTGGGGATTCCCCAGTTGATCCTGGGCTCCACACCGCATTTCAGTGGAACCCAGGATCAGCTGGAGTCCCCAGCTGACCCTGGGCTCCATGCAGGGCAGCACAGCACAGCTGATCCCGGGATCATCTGTGTGGCACTGCTGCTTTGAAGTAACCCCTTTTTACCCTCCTTTGCTGTCTCTATCTGATAGAGGCAGCAAGGGTGGGGGAGGGGAGCGGGAGGCAGGAAAATGGACTAGTCGACTGACTAGTCCTTAATCTCGCTAACATACAGAAAGCATTTAAGGAAGGTATTTGTCAATCTTAACTTCATGAAACCGTAGATTCACAAAACTGTAGGACATGGGAGGAAATGGATTGCTTTGGCTTAGTAATAAAAACTTAACATATGTAAACAAAATAAGGAATTATAGGCCACTTTTTGCTAATGTGCACTGAATGCAGAGGGTATCAATTAAAAACAATAAAATGGCTTTCCTTAGAGTGCATCCCCCACACCTGAGTCAATAAGCTCCAGCCCCTTTTTATTTGTTCAGCCCTGCTATTCACAAAGACGCCCATTGTGACAATTATCCTTCTGAGAGAGGACTGGATGCAGCTTACCTCTTTTGTCAAGATAAACAATATTTTAAAACTGTAACCAATGAGAACATTTCAGAAAGTTCATATTGCCTACAGACATGGGCTAGAGTTAGGAAGTTCCTATAAAGTGGTTGTCACGTGCATGCATGAGTGAGAGAATAAATGCTATTAATAGCAGAATGAAGAAATAGTTTATTCAGGTGTACCATTTTCTAATATGATAAGTAACTCAGAAATTCTGTTTTGTAGGAAATTGTGTTTCAACCATCATCCCTGAATTTTGATGAATTGTTGAGTAATACTAAAAACATAAAATAGTATCTTACTGTAATCCTGTAGTCTGTGACTCTCCCACCACATCCTTCACTAATTGAAGGTGGATCTTCTAAAATTGACCGAGAACTGCTCAATACATGAAGGAAAATCTCTCCTCCGTGGCTACTAAGCATGTGACTAATCACTTTAGAGCCAGACTTGCGAGGTTGTTCCAATAAAACAGAACGGCCTATTAAAATTGAAATCAGTTTGATTACCTACTGAATACAGCAACTTACATTTAAAGATATTCTACAGGTTTATATTTAATCACCGAGTCACTCAACCCTTAGGAGGGTTAAACAAATGATAGTCTCTTACTAAACTCAAACTACAACTGTTTCCTGTGAAACTTTAATTCCTGCCTTTAAATAGGTTATTATAGGACTCTTCTTACATTACAGATTGAAAAGACAAACTATGTACTCTGTTTACTAGGGCTGTTTATTGCATTTAACTCACATGATTAATTCAAAAAAAATCAAATGAGATATAAAAAGATTAATCACAGTTTTAATTGCGCTTTTAAAAAAAATAGAATATAAATTGAAATTTAAATAGTTTTGGAATGTTTTTCTACCCTTTTAAATATATTATTTCAATTACAACATAGAATATAAAGTTCACAATGCTCACTATTATTTTATTACAAATATTTGCACTGCAAAAACAATAGTTTTTCAGTTCACTTCATACAAGTACTGTAGTGCAATATATTTATCGTGAAAATGCAGCTTACAAATGTAGATTTCTTCTTTGTTACATAAATGCACTTAAAAACAAACCATTGTAAAATCTTAGAGCCTGAAAATCCACTCAGTCCCACTTCTTGTTCAGGTAATTCCTTAGACTAATAAGTTTGCTTACATTCATGGGAGGTAATGCTTCCCACTTCTTAGTAGGGATGTTAAAATGCACTTCTTTTTGTAAATGTAACTGCTGAAATTTTCAGCGGTTAAAAGTTTACACATGGGTGAGGGAGGTGGTAGCCTGTGCTCTCAAGCACAGGCTCCCATCTGTTCCTCCCCTCCATGCTGCTGCTGCCTCTGTGGGAGGCAACAGTGCAGGGGGGGAAGGAGACAGGCAGCTCCTGCCTCTCTCACAGAGTCAGCAGCTGGGGAGGGTGTTGCTGCCTGTAACCATGAGGGTTAACCAATCAGCCCAGTCTCATTTAACTGTGTACACAAGTACACGTTCACATCCCTACTTCTTATTTACAATGTCACCTGAAAATGAGAACAGGTGTTCACATGGCACTTTTGTAGCCAGCGTTCCTAAATATTCATATGCCCCCTTCATGTTTTGGCCATTATTCCAGAGGACATACTTCAATGACGATGACACTTGTTAAAAAAAAAATCAATGTATTAAATTAATTTGTGACTGAACTTCTTAGGCAAGAACTGTATGTCTGTTGCTCTGTTATACCTGAATTCTACAATATATTTCATGTTATAGCAGATGATGACCCAGCACATTTGTTTTAAGAACACTTTCACAGCAGATTTAACAACACACAAAGGCACCAATATGATATTGCTAAACATAGCTACAGCACTCAACACATGAATATGAAGTACCTTCCAAAATCTGAGGGATGAGGTTCTAAGCCTTTCAGAAGTCTAAGAAGAGCAACACTACAATGCAGGAATTTTGGAACCCAAGCCACCAAAAAGGAAAGTCAGCCTTCTGTTGTTGGCATCCAACTCAGATGATGAAAATGAACAGGTGTTGGTCTGCATTGTTTGAACCACTATCAAGCAGAATTTGTCATCAGTATGGACTGGTGGTCAGGAATGCATCACTTGATGATGACCTGTTCTGTTCACTCCCTCTGGGGCATCTGGCATTGGCCACTCTTGGAAGACAGGATACTGGGCTAGACAGACCTTTGGTCTAATCCAGTATGACCATATTTATGCCACCTACAAGAGTGCCCTATAAACACCTGTTCTCACTTTCAGGTAACATTGTAAACAAGAAGCGGTCAACATTATCTCCTGAAAATGTAAACCAAATGGTTTTGTCTAAGTAGTTGGCTGAACCAAAATGTAGGACTGAATGGACTTGTGGACACCACAATTTTACACTGTTTTGATTTTGAATGCAGTTGTTTTCTGTACATAATTCTACCTCTGTAAGTTCGACTTTCATGATAAAGAGATTGCACTACAGTATTCGTAACAGAGAAAATGAAAAATTCTGGTTTTTACAGTGCAAGTATTTGCAATCAAAATAAATATAAAGTTAGTGCTGTATCCTTGTATTGTCTTATAATTGAAATTAATATATCTGAAAATATAGAAAAACATGTGAAAATATTTAAAAAATAAGGAGTCCTATGGCACCTTAAAGATTAACAGATGTATTGGGCATAAGCTTTTATGGACAAAGACATTTTAAAATATTTAAATAAATTGTATGAACAATATGATTAATCACTTGTCAGCTTATCTGTTGACAATTCAGAAAATATTCTTATGGAGACAAATATTTCTAAAAAGTAAAGAAAGTTTACATTTTATGTGGCCTGCTCATTATTTTCAACAACTCACAATATATCTTTGTCAATCAAATAGTGATCCAAACACATAACTTGTTTTCACTGAAAACCTGTGGTTCTCCAACTTTTTGGCCCATGACCGCCTTGCTCAATACAAACCTTTCCATGGACCACAAGTATCTAATGGAAAACCATCATTAAATTACATAATTATGTCCGAGCCATTTTGCTAGTGCTGTAGCTAGGGCGAACAGTTTAATTTAACCAGTAAGAAAGGAAATATTAATTTAAATTATTCAACAGATTAAGCACTTTAACTTTCTCATGTTTATTTAAAATGAAGTTTGATAAGCTAATATTACTCATAGACTTTAAGGTCAGAAGGGACCATTATGATCATCTAGTCTGACTCCCTGAAATAATATTATTTTATATCCAACAGAAAAGGGTCTCATATGTTTTCTTTATTTATTGTAGGAGTGGGGAACCTTTTTGGATCATAAGCCACTAACCCACAGAAATAAAAAAAAAAACCACACCCTGCCAAAAAAAAAACAACCTTCATTGACATGGCCCCAAACTAAAACTCTTCACTCCTCTGGTGCTCCAGCCCTACTGGGGGAGTAAGAGGGAGAGGGAAAGAGACAGGGAGGACTGAGGTTCAGAGCTTCTGACAGGCCAGATTCACTCCTCTCGGGTTAAAGGGTTAGGTTTGTGGGTCCTACCCCCTCCTCTCAGGCTAGGGACAGAAATGGTGGGTTCGGTGTGCGGGACAGGGCTATCAGCAAGAGAGATGGGGGGTGCAGGATCTGGGCAGGAGGTGGAGTGCAGGAGGGGATGAGGGTGCAAAGTCTAGGTGGGAGATAGGGTGTAAGAGCAGGCTGGGAGTAGGGTGTCTGGTCAGGGAAGCGGGCAAGAGCAAGGCAAGGTGCAGTGTGTGGCCAGGACGGAGGGTGCAGGAGCAAGGGTGTGTGCAGGGGCGGGCGGGGGATAAGGTGTCTGCCCAGGGCTGAGGGTGCAGGTATGGGAGGGATGCTGGATCTCAGCCAGGGAGGCGGAGGGGAAACAGAACCCAGCCAATGGGAGAAATGGGGAAAGCCTCCAGGCAGCGCACCCGCACGCTGTTGTTCCCCAGCCAGGGGAAGGGGAGAGCTTATTTCTCACAAACAAGATCGTGCAGTGAGGCTCGGGGCTCTCTCCATCCCCTCGTCAGTGAGATGCCAGCACTGGTACCCCAACCTGCAGTCTAGGAACCACTGCTGAAGACTAAAGGCATGGTAAATATATAGTTTAAAAAAAAAACCCAAAATATCTTGTGAGAATCATTTGAGCAATAGGCTCTCAAGATTCTTGGTTTCAAGGGATGCCATTTCATGGTCACAAAAGTAAAAAATGGCTTATTTTCTTGACATTAAGACTATGTATCAGAAAACCTTCTCTCTCAAAAGAAGGTATTTAGTAGTGTTATGGTAACAGTCAAATTTATCATTAGACTAAGCAAATCCTTTGTTGACCTCAATGATAATTATGTCAGTTTCAAGCAGATAAAATGCATCCGAGTATATACAAATAAACATAGCAAGTCATACAATCACTTATTTGGCTCAACTGTGAGCAGCAAGGACAGTGTTCAGCTTTCCTGGAGTCAGCTCTGATTGCTGACAGATGCCCATCTTTTAGCAATGATACATCCTGTCATATGTACCTTCGCTCAAAACTGGATTAAATTTAAAATGAAAGTCAAAAAAAGTTTCAATGGTGAGTAGACGAGAAGAGACTTTTAGTTTCTTGAATAAGACAGTGAGGGAAAGAAGAACACACTGAGACATTCTTATCCTGTTTTCGAATCTCTTCAGATTATTTGCTAGTTTTAGACCAACTTCCACTGAACTGATGAGAGTAAGAAACCCTATTTTCCAGTTTGATGGAAGAACACTTGGTTCTTTCAGAACAGAAATGTAATAATACTCAACACAATTAAGCATCATCATCAGACACACAACAGATTGGACTTCTCTGTTCCGGCATCCTTGGGATCTAGCTGTTCTGAACCAGGGAGTTTACCAGACCAGGGGAGGGTCAATGCTCTTCTGTTAGCTGCCCACACCCAGATTCTCTCTGGGCTGCGTGGCTCCCTACCCTGACGCCGGCCCCTGGGCTCCCCAGAGTGCTGCCAGTCCCGCGGCCATGAGGGTTTCCCAAACATGGCTGGACTTCCCTGAGGCACTTGCAGCCCTGCTGCAGCAGGGGGTTTCCTGACCATGTCCAGGGCTGCCTGACTGCCCTGCCGCTGCTAGTGTTCCCTGGCCAGGGCTGGGGCTCCCCAGACTCTGCTGGCCCAGTCAGGGCGCTCAAGCTGTCTCCCATTCCCAGCCTCCAAAGCTCTTTGGTTTAGCAACATCCGCAGTCCTCCCCCAGATCATGACGTTGCCGGATCAGACAGTCCCAGATTAGGGAGGTTAAATCTGTATTATTAATCAGCTATAGTGTAATTCAACAACAGATGCAATATTAAACTTCATGTATATTACTAAACACAGAACCTCTGCTGGGTTTCAGAAAAAACAATCAGGATTCCTCTCTTTCCCATCTCTTCTCCCCTATTTCTAGTCTTAAACTTAAATTGTAATTTTTATTCCATTTGCCTTCAAATATTATTGTCAGTCAATATCTAGATGTTTCCTGCACCATCTTGCTTCTGTATTATTGTTCTTTACTCAGATCATGTGTTAGTATGACTTCTGTAAAATAACGTGACTAACTGGTTAACATTTTGTACAATATGGATATACCTGCACACTTTTTTAGAAAGATTAATATTTTATTTGCAATATGAATGATTTTTACAATGTTTAGCTAAGATAACAATTTACCGTTGAGAAGAAAGTTTGTAAGGCAGGAAGAAGGTCGGCTATTTACATCTACAGGTGAGATTCTGTATGCACCAGTGCAATAATGCAATTCTGAAAAATAAAAATGTAGAAAGATTTATAGCTTAGTTACTAAAATATAATAGAACACACTACAAAGAGGTCCTGAAACTACTCTCTTACAAAATACCTAAATTAGCTGAAGTGATTTGTTTGTGAAATTTCTTTGAAAGAGGAATGGAAAAAATCCTTGCAGAGCAATCTTACTCGAGAATTAGAATATAGTTACAAACTGATGATGCAAACCACAGAAAAGTAATGTAGGGGAAAATACATTATCTGACCAGAAAATTACTGAACACTTTTAGCCAGCAACAAAATGTTTGCTTGGTAGAGTAGGGATGTCAGCATGTAGACAACTACACAATTAAGTGTTAAGCCTAAAATTATCAGTTAATCCCATCTACTCCGCCCCCCCCACTTGCTGCCCCTGTATAAGAGGCAGCAAATGGGGGAGGCAGGAGCCGGTGCCCAAGAGGAGTCAGTTAAAAGCCAATTTCCCATGAGCACCAGATCTGCCTACCCCGCTGCTGCCTCTGATAGAGAGGCAGCAGCGCGGAGGGTGAGGGGGGGCAGGCAGGAGCCAACAAGTATGGTGGCTCGATGGACCTGCCTCCCCCCCACTTGCTGCCACCCACAGAGGCAGTGGGGGAGAGGAGGAAGGGAAGGCAATAGCCAGTGATGGGGGGAGCTGGTTTAAAAGCCAGTTCCCCCCAGTCCTGGTGTGCCACCTGACCCTTTGTGCATTGTTGCTTCAGGCCCCCTGCTGACAGGGGCTGCTGCCACCCTGCACTGCTGCCTCTGTAGCAGAGGCAGCAGTGCAGGGCAGCAGGCAGCCAGTCTGTGTGGAGAGTTGGTTTTTAAACTGGCTCCTCTTGTAGACTGGCTAATGTGTGCCACCCCGCGCTGTTACCTGATAGAGCGGCAACTGTATACGGTTGCAGGGGGACCCTCGAAAGTGTGGCTGGAGGCACACTGATTGTCAGCCTCACCCGGAGACTATCAAATAGTTATGTAACTGCTAAAATGTAATGTAGTAACATAATTATTCAATTACACGCTATCTAACATCCCTAGTGTAGAAAGAAAAAAAAATCCTGCTTTTCCTTCTTTCCTATATAAATAAGTCGCTGATTAGCCAGCATCATGAGCATTCAATATAACAAAATACTGACTTCACCCATATAGTGGCAATAGAGGTTGCAGCCTATTTATAGGCCAATGAAGCAACCTGTGGCAATAGACAGAAGTATAGGAAACAAAAAGGAGAGGGGCAGTAGTGCAATCACTCAGGAGTAATATTTTTGAGGTTTGGATTCCTTTTGGAGGGGAGGGGGGAGAAACCTAGTACAAGACAGAAGGTGTTTCGCAAATATTTTTACAGAAAATACAGTACCTACCAACACTGTTTGTTCGTGGTGTACACCATTTTAATGTTACAGTTTCTTTAAATGTACCCTCTCTGCTATTTGCACCCAAATGATTATCACCTGCAACAGCAAGTTAGAGAAAATGCACCATTACAAATTAGTCAGTAGCCTTCAGTTTATTACATTACAGAATGCAAAAAATCTAGTCATTATAACCCTTATATAGATATAGGATGAGGCTACACAATCCATTCTATCATTTGGAGAGAGAGTGTTTATATACAAAATGTCTTACTTGAATCTGAACTTTATTTTGAAAAGAGATGTAAGCTCCTGGAACTGTTTTATTAGTCTGTCCCCTTGTGCCAAGGTATTTTTTGTTTATTGTCCATAAGCTGTCCCTGACTTGTACTAAAAATAACAGTGATAGAATCTTAAACTTAAATTGTGAACATCTACCTTAATTTTTGTACATTCTATCAAATCTCTCTTCCCTCACTGCTTCAATTAAAGATAAAACTGCCTAACATTTTTTGATCAAACATCACTCTCAAAAGTATTTGAGAAAATGTAAAAGATAATTGGGTAATTTATCCTTCATAATAACCTATGGTAATTCAATCTCTCTTTCTAAAACATCAAAAACAAACCAAAAAAATATTTTCCAAGTACCCCACCCATTTATTCCTAGGCCAGATGGTTCTACGTGACGAAGGGTAGGATATCTACTTCATATTTTTCAATATTTTAAAGGTGGAAGTTTGTATCTATAAAAAGTTAACCCAACTGTGGCCTTACAATATTTGTGCATTAAATTAGAGCTTGGACACCCATACCATGTTTTTAGACAACAAGTATTCTATGTGGCAAAGCTGTTCATACTAAACTTGTTTCTAAAATGCAATGGAGTTAGACTAAATTTTATTAGAGGATTGTAAGAGATGAAGCCAAAAGCTAAAGATCATACTGTACGAAGAAAAAACTGTAGGAGAATATGGTTCAGTTCTCAAATGATCTACCTCAATTTTAAGAGTTCAGTCTAATACATTGAACTTACCAGTTGTCAGCTACAGGAATTTTAATCTAGCATACCCAGATGTACATCAGAGATTATGATACTTTCATATGCTCATCTGATTGTCTTAAATTTATGGAAACAAATCTGTGAGTCTGTGAGTGAAAGAGCTGACTACCATTATCATTTAGACATTGACATACAGCTACCTGGATGGAGAATACTTCCTACAAAGTCAAAGAGAACTTGGCCTGTTACAGATCCATGCCGTGTACTATACAACTACATTCTACTTGCAAACCTGAAAAGTGGTACATGAAAGATACTTCCAGATCAAGTAATTCCCTGAAATCCTAAAAGTCAGAAAAGCATTCTGGAAAACACAAACAGATTTGTCACTAGCCCAGAAATGGATCTAGTTCATAATATTTGATGCTGCCACTGCAATGAAGAAAGGCTGTTGTAGGGCTACCTGACCTTAATAATTCAGATACATTTTACAACTAGTTGTGGGTAAAATTTTTGAAACTATATAAATGACTGGTGGTTTAAGTTGTTTTAGAAAGTGGAACTTCAATGCCTAAGTCAGTTAAGCACTTCTGAAATGTTACCTCCTGTATACGATTTCAATATTCTATGCAACACCTATAAGCTTATGGGGCTGGGAATGTATTTAGTTAGCTAGTTTTTGGGGGATCCATGAATCAGAGTTTGTCACGGTAACATTAATAAACGTATCTTTAATACAAACAAAAGTACAGTCAATTTTATACTACATTTAATTTATGTTTCAAAGACACAGCAACAACTGGAGTCTTTCAAAAATCTGTCCTAAGCAGTACATTTATTTTGCAGCATGAAAATATGCTGAACAATTTTTCTAAATTCAGTAAGAAAGTTGAAATCCTGAATAATTGTTTAAATATTTATTTTAACAACAAACAACAACAACAACAGTGTTCAGAAAGGGGACAGTAGATTTCGTAAGGTTTGGCTATATTGTTGTGTAATGAAGAGATTGTGCCCACAAACCTGTGAGGTCAAAGGGTCATATATAACGTGAAAACAAAATGGCGCAGAAATGGACAGTAATGGTTATCCACAATTTTGTTGGAAGGAATAGAAAATCTCTCAAACTCAAAATATGAAAGTCATTTTAAACTTTTTTCACTCACACGAAGATTTATATGTAACAGGTCACCTTTCAGCTCTCAACATGTATAACTTGTCTATGGTTTTATAAAATTGCTTTTGTCAGTTCTAAGTCTTTAGTTTGAGACACTAATCAAACACTTTGCAGTAAATTAACCCATGCAACTAGGCAAAAAAAGAACTCTTTGCTCTCACCCATTATTTTAGATTTTTCTCCTTTTGATACTGGTTAGTCTCTGTCAGTTACATTTTAAATAAATGACAACCACTCTGATATGAAATCCTCCCTCTTGCTCAAATATTCCTGAATTTTTGTTCAAGCATCCGGTCTCTTAATTCATGAACTGGCATTCTTACATCCATGTGACAACTGACATCCCTCTGGTGCAATCAAAACACACACATTCTAACTGCATGTTTCATTTAGTTTGATGTTTATATAGGTTATCCTTGTCTTCATTATGTCTTCTCTTTTAAAAAAATAAATCAGTTAAACCAAATATTCCAGGACCAATTCATTTTACATTATACCTCAAAAATTTGCAAAGAAAAATTACAATAAAAAAAAATCTGTCTTTAATTAGTTAAATCTTATGTCCTTAGTAAATAAACTTAAAGTCTGCATTAATTTAAAGCCCAGATCCTGAGCTTTTTGAATGATCATAAACAGTTTTATAAAAGTATTTTATTATAGACATTTTCAATTCTTAGATTATTACTTACATTTTTACATTTTTTCCTACTTACCACTTTTTAGAAAGTCTACGTGTGCATCTTTGTGATGAAGAAGTTCAACATCATAATTGGCAGATGTGTTAGCATGTTGTTCTTCCTTTAAATAAAAAGGAAATAAAAAAGAAACCAATTACATTTTGTTTTTATTTTTTAAAATGGAGAACGATATTCTACATTTTACCTTTCAGAAAAAAAAAAATTCCATGTGAATCAGACAACAAGGGATTGCAACGTTAAGGGATCTGTTTGCTTTCTGATCTATTTAAAGATGCAATAGCCTGTTTTTCTTTAAATATATGGTATTTCTATTTATATAAATGGCATAAATATGCATTATTTATGCCATAAAGATGTATAAAACACAGATAAATAACACAGACAAATTCTAGTTTTCCCCCCCTTTCCTTTTCTTCTGCAGCATTAAAAAGATACCTAGTATTGTCTTACACACAGTTAAAAGAAACAGATTAGGAAACTGTTATAGTTTCCTAACCAGCACCTGGTAATTCTCTCTACCACAGTCTGTTGGCAGAATCAATTTTATCTTTGGAGAACTTCTTTTTCATCTGAAATAACAAAAGTAACCACATGTTCCTGCAGTTGAGAAAAAGAAGCTATTCAAACTGCAGGCATGAAATTAAAGACTGGTTATGTATTAAAAGAAGGACATAGCATCTTTAAACAGACGCAGCAGATCAGCAAACACCATAAACAGTAAATTAGCAAAAACAGAATAGTAATCTTGGGGGATTTATTTTGAGTAAATAGTATGCCAGGGAACCAAACATATTCTATTCCCCCCAAAAAAGACAAAGACTGGAGAAAGAGGCATACCAGTAGCACACAGGGCAATAAGTTACAAATAAGGTATTTGTGAAACTAAAATAAAAAAATTACGTTTATACTGTCATTCATGTGAAAGCTGAAAATTATCAAAAACTCAAGTAAGTAAACTGACACTAACTCACATCCATACACTACCATTATTTATTCATTTTAAAGAAGTGAGCACTGAGTAATAATGTTGACACTTATTTTTTCTTTTGTGCATTCTTTAGTTTTGCTAATAAAAACTCTCCTCCCTTTTGATGGCAGTGCTCTCAGTCTGGCAGCAAAATGTAATTGAAGCTCGGGGGTTCCTACTTACTAAAAGCCAATTAGAATATTTAATTACAGTAACTGTCATCCCACTGGCAATGCAAATTAATTAAAAATAAATGAGATGAAGGCACGTAGATAACTTCTAGGGGGAAAAATTATTTAATATCTTCCATTACTAGACACACAATTTTCCTCTCCGCCTCTTGGTTAAGCAGCTCCACACCAGTTGAAAAACCATTATTCTTGGTCAGAAACTATTAGTTACAAACACCTTTATGTTGGTTGGGCATGAAAATGAAACAGAGGAAAAAAGACTCACTAAGCCACTAAAATGCACAAAGGTCAAAAATATCTAATGAATGTAATTTTAAGAGACAAAAGAATCACAGACAAAGTAATTTGAAGCAAACAAGATTATACTTATATAAAATAATATGAAGTGGACTCAAATAGCACTTGTATTTGCCTAATTGAATTGCTGACATAGCAATACAGCATTTTGTTCTGTGATCCTTCTTTTTTTCCTTCTTAAAATGTACTAACCTGGTCACAGACATTGAATGTGGGCTAATAAAAAAAACAGAAAATATGATATGGAGAGAAAAACAATGTAAAAATTCAATTAAAATAAATATTAATTTTTCAAAACAATTTAAAAGTGATGCAGCTACTTAACCATAAAAATATAGATACTATCTTACCTTCATCGGGATATTAGTTATTGTGGTTGAAGCCAGATCAAAGTGTTGCTGTACTAAAACATTCAGTTTTGTAGCCAGATGCCGTCCAGCACGGACACTATGTACTTCGCTGGTTAAGACAGGAGAAAGCTTAAAAAAATGGACATAGACTGTATAGTATCAGTGTTTACTGAGATCAAATAACATACAAATCACTCAAAATCTTAAGCTTAAAAAGATATGCATCGCCAAGTTCAACAGAAAATGCCATGCGTTATGGTTTCTAAGAAGGAAAAAGGATATAAACATTTGTAAAGTCATCTTAGTGCTATGATGATCTTGGTTAAGTCATCATAACTGACTTAGACAAACATGCTGAACACCAGAGACTTGTTAAATTGTGACTCTTTCCAGCCAACAAGAGGCCACCTCAGTGCATGGAACTGCAATCCAAGAACTTCTGGGTCCTAATCTCAGATCTGTCATAGGGCCCGAGGTAAGTCTATCTCCATTTCCCAGTCTGTAAAGTGGGGACAGTAGTCTTATCTGCCTAACTCACATATGTGTTTCACAGAGACTTCTGAAGAGGTAAATGCTATGAGTCATGAGTTGATATAAAGAATTGCTAGGAAGTCATGTCTAATTTTCCTTGCCTAGAGGACTGTATTACAGACGGGAACTTCAGGATACGGTGAACGATCAAGAATACTTTCTGCATTCCACACTTACTGCATAAATACTTACTACACTATACATGGGGTATATGAAGTTTGTAAAGCATTGTGAAATTCTGTGGGAGCTTAACTATTATATTTATTTTTATTCCTACAAGAGATACAGAGTTGGATTTATTTCATGTTCAGAGTGACAGTTTAAAAATAATTCTATGCGCATTTGATAATGCACATAACGGCACTATCATATCAGAAAGGTTTCTTTAAAAAATATGCATTTGCCTCAGTTACAGTCTTATAATTATTAAATCAGAGCAGGACTGAAAACAGCAGAGAACAATGGCATATGCCATTTGGTGCATGTGTGGTTTCTGATCTAGTCACTACAAATATTTAGATTTCCCAACTGCATGCATTGTAAATAAGTAATATGAAAATAACAATGTACAGAATAATTTTAACTGACTGTCACAATATTATTTATAACACAATTTCTTTCTTTTATTGGTATGTGAATAGGTACTAAAGGATTTTATCAACTGCTGATACTGCAAGCATGCTTGCAAAATTACCCCGTTGGAAGCACATATTCTTTCCACGGACATTTAATTAAAAAGATACAAGTCCATTTACAAAGTTTAAAATGTTTAATAATATTCATGCTTTGGCAGGCTATCAAACCCAGCAACAAAAATTTGTGAGAGGAAGTAGAGGTTCCTCGGGGCCAGCAGTGCGTTCTTCCGTGGAGACAGAAGATCCCAATGACATCAGCCACACCATTACACAAAAGTCTTGTTTTTCAATTATGCTCTAATCCTCCAAAATTAAAACTAACGGTTCTTTCAAGAGGTCACTAAAAAATTTAATCTGCAAAATCGGCAAGGTTGAATGGCTTTACTACGAAGTCGTCAGTTAGCAAAAACAACAACAACAAAACAACCCTCAAGCAGGCTGAAAAAATGGCTATCGTAACTCCATGTCAACTGCAGAAGGAAAAACACACAGAACACAGCAATAACATTTCTAGGTCACCTTTTTCAAAAGTTGCCACTTATGCCTTCTCCTTTACAGATAGTTCCTCAGGGTGCATCTACAAAGCTGGGCTTAACTCTAAATAATATATGCAAATTGAGCTATGTCAATTGCATAGCTGATTTCCAAATTGGGAGTGTCTACACAGCACTTATTTCAAAATAGAGCACTCTTCCTCCAACTTCCCTTACTCCTCGTACAATGGGGGTTACAGGAGTTGGAGTAAGAAGTTCTCCAGCTTGACAGTATTTTTACATTTTTAAATAACTGCCTGCTGTATAGACACGGACTAAGTTATTTTGAAATAATGCTAGTTATTTCAAAATAATGTTGCTGTGTAGATGTACCCTCAGAGACAAGATACTCAAAACATTACTAATACATTTTCAACATGTGTTTGTCTACCAGAGCCAGGAATACATTACAAACATATGTCAATGTAACTATGTCACTCAAAAGGTGTTAAAAAAAATACACATCCTGAACAACAGTTATACCAGCCTTAACCCTCATGTAGAGAGCACTATGTAGAGAACTTCTCCAGTCAAAACAGCTGTTGCCTCTCAGGAAGTAACAGAACTCTCTCCTGTCAGCATAGGAGATCTCCATTTAAGCACTAAAGTGGTGCAGCTGTGGCGACGCAAGGTTTTAAGTGTAGATCTGCCCTAAGTTAGTTTGTAACACTTGCGGTATCTTTTTTTTTAAAAGCAATTTAAGCTCCTTACCTCTTTTTTAAGGCGATCTGAAACAAGGCTATCTTCACCAACTGGATAGGTGTGGATTAATACCAATTCACACTTCTGGATCTGCATGAGGCTTAGAAATCAAATATTTTATTTAGTAGGTCAGCAATGCAGCTATGTTCCACACAATACATGCCAGCTTTTTTCCATGCAAAACAAGCTTGATTTCCTGAACACACAACATTCTTTTTTCAATTTGTTTCTCAAATTTTGACAAAGATACCAGCTTTCCCACCCCCCCGCCCAAAAAACCTATTTGAAAAAACTAAAAGCAATTTCTAACCACAGAAGTTTTTGCAAGCTAACGTAACAAGCACATAAAACTTGTAAGGTGGCAGGGGGCTCCCTGCGAGAGGGGCCAGAGAACACGGTCTGCCAGCTATATACATTGATCAAAGATTTAATCATCAGCAGCATCAGAAGTTCTTCAGATACAGTAGTTACAGAGATGTTTTCTACAGCTAGGCTAAATTATCTTCCTTGCCCTACCTCACTGCTTTAAGAGATTGTTGTTGTTGTTCGTCCATCGTATTCGAAGAGGACCTTGACATCTAACGGGTTATGGACTGTCCATGGTGTGTCCGCAAATGGCTGATAAGGCCGATACGGGCACGGAATGTTCTGCCACATGTCGGGCAGACATGTGTGGGCACCACTGTTGCAGCTTTTGCAACTCTGGCTTTACGGAGTGCTCGCTTCTCTTGTGCTATGGTTGTCCTTCTGGCTTCAGATGTTTGACAGCCTTGGTAGATCAGCGTGTGCCATGTTGATCGGTCTTGTGCCAGGGTCTCCCAGGAGGTGGTGTCAATATCCAGGGACTTGAGAGAGGCTTTAAGCGTATCTTTGTATCGCTTCTTTTGTCCCCCGTGCGATCGCTTCCCTTGAAACAGCTCACCATAGAAGAGCTGTTTAGGGATGCGATGATCTGGCATCCTTGCAACATGGCCTGCCCAGCGTGTCTGAGCTTTCATCAGCAGGGTGTAAACTGAC
This sequence comes from Pelodiscus sinensis, assembly GCF_049634645.1. Taxonomy (NCBI): domain Eukaryota; kingdom Metazoa; phylum Chordata; order Testudines; family Trionychidae; genus Pelodiscus; species Pelodiscus sinensis. The sequence goes on from NC_134711.1 coordinate 119,769,603, forward strand.
GGCAGACCTGCTCTAGAAAGGACTTCTGTGTCTGGCACCTTATCCTGCCACCGGATCCTCAGAAGTCTGCGGAGGCAAATCGTGTGGAAGTGGTTCAGTTGCCTAGCGTGCCTCCTATATACAGTCCAAGTCTCACTGGCATACATCAGGGTAGTTAACACTACTGCTCGATAGACTTTAAGCTTTGTAGCAAGGCTTATTCCACGGCGGTCCCACACTTTGGTCAGCAGTCTGCCGAATGCAGAGTTTGCCTTGGCGACTCTGCAGTTGACCTCGATGTCAATTGTCACTGTGCGGGAGAGGGTGCTGCCAAGATATGTAAATTGGTCCACTGCTTGCAGCTTTTGTCCCTTCACTGTGATGGTGGGCACTTGATGTTGAGCTTTCGGAGCTGGCTGGTGCATCACTTCGGTTTTCTTTGTGTTGATGAGAAGGCCGAAGTTGTCACATGCTGCTGCAAATTTGTCAATGCTGGCTTGCATTTCCTGCTCTGATCCAGCATTCAGGGCGCAGTCATCAGCAAAGAGGAGATCTCGTAGCACAGTCTCCTTTATCTTGGTGACAGCCTGGAGTCTTCGCAGGTTAAACAGTTTCCCATCGGTCCTGTATCTCAGTCTGATTCCCAAGGAACTGTTCTGAAAGGCGTCTGACAGCATGGCTGAAAACATTATGCTGAACAGGGTCGGTGCCAGCACACACCCTTGCTTGACGCCGTTTGTGACGGGAAAGGCCTCTGCAGCTTCTCCATCATCCAGAACACGAGCCGTCATGCCGTCATGGAACTGACGTACCATCAAGATGAATATGTCAGGGTACCCAAACTTCGACATGATGCTCCACAGACCTTCGCGACTGACAGTGTCAAAAGCCTTGGTGAGATCCACGAAGATGATGTACAGTTCACGATTCTGCTCTTGACACTTCTCTTGGAGCTGTCGGGCTGCGAAGATCATATCCACCGTGCCACGCTCTTTGTGGAAACCGCACTGTGTCTCGGGTAATAAACCCTGTTCCAGGTGGTCAATCAGACGATTCAGCAACACTCGTGCAAGGATCTTACCTGCGATGGAAAGCAGTGATATTCCTCTATGATTATCGCAAGCTTGTCGATTTCCTTTCCTCTTGTAGAGGTGTACGATGGACACGTCTTTCAGTTCCTGAGGAATAGATCCTTGATTCCAGAAGGACTGGAACAGCTGAGTGAGTTTGTCAACAAGCACTGCACCACCACCCTTAAAGACTTCCGCTGGGATCGCATCAGATCCTGGGGCCTTGCCACTGGACAGCTGGCTAATGGCCTATAAGGTTTCAGTCTCTGATGGTGAGACATCCAGGCTGTGGTTGATATCCGCCTGGGGCATTCTATCAATTGCCTCGTTATTGATGGAAGATGGGCAGTTCAGTACGGATTGGAAGTGCTCAGCCCAACGCTGTAAAATCAGAGCCTTCTCAGTAATGAGAGTTGCACCATCTGAGTCCAGTAGAGGGGAACTCCCTGAGGGCTGAGGTCCATACAAGGATCTAAGGGCTTCGTAGAACCGTTTGGCATCGTTTCTATCAGAAAACTTCTGGATTTCATCTGCTTTGGCACTCAACCAGGAGTCCTGCATCTTGCGAAGCTTGCTCTGTACGATCCTGCGAATGTTGTTGAAGGCATTTTTCTTAGCTGTTGACGATGGGTCATTCTGATGAGCACAGTGACGGCGATGCTTTTCAGCAAGTATGGCCTTGATCTCTTCATCGTTTTCATCAAACCAGTCCTGCTGTTTCCTGTGTGAGGGTCCAAGAACCTTTAGTGCAGAAGAGTGCACAATATCCCGGAAGCGTTCCCAGTCCTTCTCAGCATTTTCCTCTAATTGCAGCTCTAAAAGTTGGTTGCCAAGATCTTCTGCTAGTAAAGCTGCTGTGTTGGGGTTCCTCAGTCTACTGACATTGATCTTTTTCATCACAGCTTTGTTTCCCTGCGGACGTCTCTGTGGCTTGATGTGAAAGCTTAATTTGGAGATGATAAGTCTGTGGTCAGTCCAACAGTCAGTACTCGGCATGGCCTTGGTCACCCTTACATCCTGTCTGTCTTTCCTCCGCACAATGACATAATCAATGAGATGCCAGTGCTTAGAGCGTGGGTGCATCCAGGACGTCTTTTTGCGAGCGGGCAGGCGGAAGATGGTATTGGTGATGATCAAATCATGAGCCGCACATGTCTTCAGTAATAGTAGGCCATTGCTGTTACATTTACCGATTCCATTTTTTCCAATGACGCCATCCCAGGCAGTGTGATCAGATCCTACTCTCGCGTTGAAATCGCCAAGTAGAATCAGCCTGTCAGTGCGCTTCACGGATGAGAGTAGGGCATCAAGATCTTCATAAAACTTGTCCTTTACTTCATCCGGATTCGTCATTGTGGGCGCGTAAGCGCTGATCAGTGTGGCTTGCTTTCCTCTCGGTAGTGGAAGATGCAGTGTCATGAGTCGGTCATTCACGCCCTTGGGAAGACTGGCAAGTTTGCGGACAAGATGATTCTTAACCGCAAAGCCAACTCCAGATTCACGACGTTCGTCACTGCTGCGTCCACGCCAGAAGAATGTGTAACCACCTCCTGTTTCCATGAGCTGACCTTCATTTGCTAGACGAGTTTCACACAGGGCCGCAATATCGATGTTAAATCTTGTGAGCTCTCTGGCGACCAGGGCTGTTCTTCTTACTGGTCGATCTGCTGAAGGGTTGTCTTGAAGCGTGCGTACGTTCCATGTGCCAATAGTGAGTGGTGTCATCTTGCATTTTGTTTGAAATTTTATTGTTCGACCGCATGAGATGGGATCCCCTCCAGCCGCGGTAAGCTGGCCAGGGTTCTATGAAGCAAACAATGTTTAGGGCACCTTTTCTAGCCCCTTCCTCTTACTATGGAGGTGAGCAGTACAATCCTAAAGAGGGCTGCTCAGTCACTCAGGTAGACGCCGAATCCAGCTGTTGCTTCAGCCAGCAAGACGACGACCATTAGACCTGAGCCGCCTGTATGCAGGTCCGCGGCTACAGCTCCCAGTGTATCCACACCTGCTGCTTCGTCGCTCGCCCGTCGCCACAGGACTTTAAGGTTTATTGGAATTAGAGGATGTCGAGATGTCAAGACTTGCGCGTGAATTGGATTAAAGTGAGGGAGAGGTGCGCATAGTCAGCCTCACTCTCTCTTCCCAGATTCCATCTTGCTCCAATGGCAGGACTAATGTCAAGACGGTTGGAGATGGACTGGGCGCAGTGATTGACCAGGGCATCTTTCATGTCTTGCCATGCTCTTAGCGTACCACATCGCTTGCAGAAACCACCTTCATGACCATTGGTCCTATTCTAGTAGGTCTCATCCGCTCGATGAGATGAGCGGTGGGGTGTATGGGGTGGTCAGGGAGGGGTAGCACCTCTGATGTACGGGCATGTCGTGTCCTTTTAGGGCAGCTCGTCCACCTTTGGTCCCCACTTGTCACTCAACTCTCACCTGTGGCTCCTAGTAGCTGTAGCATGTGCAGCGGCCACACCCCGGGCAACAGCTTCGACAGGCTGGCTAAACCAGGTTGAGAGTAGCCGTCAGGTCATCGACCTTCAGTGAGATAGGGACTTGTCTTTAAGAGATACCACTCTAAAGAAGCACTGCCTTATGCAGAGCTCTGGTATCAGAAAACATAATGGTTATGCTCAAGATCTCAGATTACAGGATTGTGTTCCAGTATCTTCCTCATATAGTTTCCCATCTCTGTTAAACAGTTGTTGACTTGAGTCCCACAACTTGAACTCAAGTCCGACTTAAGTCCTAGGTGACTTGGCTTGAGACTCGACTCGGGTTCATTGTTTGTGACTTGAGACTCGACTTAAGACTTGCTAATTTTGTTAAATCAACTTGGTGAAAAAATTGTCCGGAAATGCCGATATTGATGTTTTGTACAAAAGTGACTTGACATTTTTAAAATTAAGACTTGAGACTCAACTTGGGACTTGACTCGAAAGTGACTTTAAGGACTTGACACCTGACTTGAGACTTGAACTGTAGTGACTTGAGACTCGACAATGACAACTTGAAGACAACACTGCTGTTAAATGTTCAAATAGCCCATCCAGATAAGTTTGCAAATAAACAGCATCATATAGTTCAATAATTATTAAAAGGCACACCAAAGCTGGCACATGTAAGAAAAAAACCTGTGCTTATGGATTGAACACTTACTGATCTGAATTAGCGGCAAGCTTGTTATGCTCATGAATAGTTTCTTGGACACAGTCTTCAAGCATTCGAACATGACTGTCACTAAAAGAAAAAAGAAAAAAATGTTTGTTTCCTTAGAAAGAGAGAAAAAATGACGTTAGTAAAAGGCTTATTCCTTTTACAGGTCAAGAGGATTTCGAAAAACTTTTGTGGCTATGTATGTTTCACTAACATTGTTCTCACTGTTTTGGCATGAAGCATAACCAAGTTTTGTTTTGCAATACAGGCAGGCCCCGAGTTACGCGGATCTGACTTACGTCGGATCCGTACTTACGAACGGGGCTTTTCTCGCCCCGGAGGATGCGGGTGGCGGGACCGCCCAGTCGCGATGCGGTCTCGCCGCCCGCGTCCTCCGGGGCAAGAAAAGCTGCTCCGCGTCTCCCTGGTCTGCTGGGGAGGAGGCCCCCCAGCAGACCAGGGAGATGCGGAGCAAAGGCGCGGAGGATGCGGGCGGCAGGTCCCGCCGCTTGGGTCCTCCGCGGCTTTGCTCTGCGTCTCCCTGGTCTGCTGGCCCCCCCCCCCCCCCCCAGCAGACCAGGGAGACGCAGACCGCCCAGAAGCGCCGCAGTCCCGCTGCCCGGGAGCCCCCAGCTGACCAGGGCCCCCGGGGAGTGCCGCCGCGGGGCCCCCAGCTGACCAGGGAGACGCAGAGCAAAGCCGCGGAGGACCCGGGCGGGACCGCGGCGCGTCTGGGCGGTCCTGCCGCCCGAGTCCTCTGCGGCTTTGCTCCGCGTCTCCCTAGCCTGCTGGGGGCCCCTCCCCCAGCAGACCAGGGAGATGCGGAGCAAAGCCGCAGAGGACCCGAGCGGCGGCACCGCAGCGCGTCTCGGTCCCGCCGCCCGCGTCTCCATGGTCTGCTGGGGGGGGGGGAGAAGGTGGGCGCAGCTAGTGCACCCCCCCCAGCAGACCAGGCTTTTCTCGCGGACGCCTGTGGTAGAGCAGCTGGGGCGCTGCCAGTTGGTCCCGCAGCGCCGCTCCTCGGCGCTACTGGACCAACCCGGCAGCACCCCAGCTGCTCTGCCCCAGGCGTCCCCAAGTCAGCCGCTGCTGGTCAGTTTCAGCAGCAGCTGAATCAGGACGCCTGGGGCAGAGCAGCTGGGGTGCTGCTGGGTTGGTCCAGTAGCGCCTAGGAGCTGTGCTACTGGACCAACCCAGCAGCACCCCAGCTGCTCTGCCCCAAGCGTCCCCAAGTCAGCCGCTGCTGAAACTCACCAGCGGCTGACTACAGGAAGCCCGAGGCAGAGTTGTTCTGCCCCGGGCTTCCTGGAATCAGCCGCTGATCAGTTTCAGCAGCAGCTGACTTGGGGACACCTGGGATAGAGCAGCTGGGGTGCTGCCAGGTTGGTCCCTGCAGCGCCGAGGTGCACCACTGTGGGGACCTACCCGGCAGCGCCCCAGCTGCTCTGTCCCAGGCGTCCAGATTCAGCTGCTGTTGAAACTGATCAGCGGCTGATTCCAGGAAGCCCGGGACAGAGAAACTCTGCCTCAGGCTTCCTGTAGTCAGCCGCTGGTCAGTTTCAGCAGCGGCTGAATCTGGACGCCAGTTCCGACTTACGTACAAATTCAACTTAAGTACAAACCTACAGTCCCTATCTTGTACGTAACCTGGGGACTGCCTGTATTTAAAAAAGTCAAAGTAAAATTTTTATTAAATACACAAAACCTTATCTTTTCACCTAGATGCAAGTACAATTGAACACAATTACAAATTTTATACACTAAGCTAGGGATGTTAGCATATAGTCAAACAATTAACCAATAAGACTAGGCTAATCAGTTAATCCTATCAACTACATGCACCCCCTCCCCACTTGCTGCCTCTTTATCAGGAGAGCTGGTGCCCATGAGGAGCTGGCTTTAGGCAGGCTTCCCACAAGGCACCAGATCCACCTGCCCCACCCCACCCCTGCTGCTGCTTCTGATGCAGTGGCCCGGATGGTGAGGGCTTTCAAGCCAGTTACCCGCATGTTTAGGCTCCCATTGACCCACCTGATTACCCTCGCTGCCTCCTATAGAGGGAGTGAAGGGGGGCAGGTAGGAGCCTGCGCTGGGGAGAGCTGGCTTAAAAGCCAGTTGCCTGCAGCACCAGCTCTGCAGTGCTGCCTTCTTCCCCTGTGCTCCTGCCTCTATCAAAAGCAGCAGCGAGGGAAGGGCAGGGGAGACCGCCACAAAGCAGCCTCTGTTGGACCTCCCACAGACAGGAGCAGCTGTCACCCTGTGCTGCTGCCTTTGCATCAGCAACATGGGACAGTAGGCAGCCAGTCCGTGAGGTAAGCTGGTTTTTAAATGGTCTCCCGGACCGGCTCCTGCCTGCCACCCTGCGCTGCCGCCTGTGATAGGGAGGCGGCAGCAGCATGGGGTGGCAGGGAGCTCCCTGAGTGTGGAGCTGGAGAGCACAGGCTGCTGCCTCTGCGGACTACAGAATAGTTGTGCAACTGATAATATTTTCTGTGGTTACACAACTATGCAATTATACAATATCTAACATCCCTACAATAAGCCACAATCTGCAAATTTGTACGCATCTGTGGACTGATGTGTCTGTAAGCAAAAAGGCATAGAATGAGTCAGAGGTCTCATCTACACATACCCCAATACTGTGGGTGGGAGAGGTAAAGGACCAGTCAGCAGCTGGCGGGAGGACTAGTGGGGTTGGGGGAAACCTCGTGCCTGCAGCAGGAGTCCAGCCCTCCTGCACTCACTGGCAGTAGCAGGAGAAGCAAAGTAAGCAGCCCCAGCTCATTCTGCTGCTTAAGCCATGTCACTCGGGGGGCAGTGAGGGGAGAGAGAACTGCCCCTGCACTCACTGGCGGGAAGAAGAGTAACATGATCGGAGGTGCAAAACAAGCTGGGGCCACATTGCTCCATTTCCCCCACCATTGTCCGGCAGCGCGGGGAAAGGGCCAGTCCACCAACTTTGGGGGAAGAGGCAGGAGAGGCGGGATCCTGAGTTCAGAGCGGGGTTGTCCCGGCCCTTCCCTGGCCTGGGTGTGGGAGGATCATGTGGCCGGTGACTTTCTGGGTCCCCGCTCCTCACCAGTTCCTTCTGCTTAGGAGAGAAGCTGTCTGCAAAGTATCCAAAAGAGTAACTATTAAAGGTATTATACATCCAAATAAAAATACAGGCAGTCCCCGGGTTACGTACAAGATAGGGACTGTAGGTTTGTTCTTAAGTTGAATTTGTATGTAAGTCGGAACTGGTACATATTGTAGGGGAAACTCTAGCCAAACATTTTTTTTTAGTTTTGGATAGCATAGGGAAAGGTTAACTCCCCTCTAATGTTTGTTTTGCTGTCTGTTCCCCTGTTCAGAAGATTTCACATCTATTTCTGTCCCTGTGACAAACTCAGGACTAAAGGAGTATCTCATCAAATACCAAACAGCTCTGCACCATGCTTTGAGCTAATAGCTTTATTTCCACACACCACCCAGGGTTCTAGGAGGAGGGTCCTTTTTTTGCTAACACAATGAGGCCAGCACTTTGTTTGTTTTGGTGGAGTCTTTGTTTGCCCAGGGAGCCCAGCATGTATAGGGGGAGGAGGGGCGGAGAGGCTGCTTTTGTCTGCTGTTCGGCAGCCTGTTGCTCAGGGGAGGGGGCAGCCTGTTGCTGGCAGGGGGGAGGGGGGAGGCGTGCAGGATGCGAGGCCGCGGGGGGGGGGGGCAGCGGGCGTGGGGAGGCACTTTTCCTCTGCCCGGCAGCTCTGCGGGATCCCTGTCCCTGTGGCCAGCTGCTGCAGGCAGAGGCCAGTTGGAGCCGGCCGAAGAGGAGGAGGAGGTGGATTCTAGGACCCAGGTGAGTGAGCCCCGGGACGCTGCTGCGCTCCGGGAGCCAGGCATGTATAGAGGGGAGGAGGGGCAGAGAGGCTGCTTTTGTCTGTTCCGCAGCCTGTTGCTCAGGGGAGGGGGCAGCCTGTTGCTGGCGGGGGGGGGGGGGGGCAGCGGGCGTGGGGAGGCACTTTTCCTCTGCCCGGCAGCTCTGCAGGACCCCAGTCGGAGCCGGCCTGAGGAGGAGGAGGATCCTAGGACCCAGGTGAGCGAGCCCCGGGAATGCTGCTGCGCATGTGCGGGAGTTACCTCACCCTGTTCGTATCTAGGGATCCGACGTAAGTCGGATCCATGTAAGTCGGGGACTGCCTGTATTGAACTACACCACCCAACAAAAATAAATAAATAAAAATCAGAAGACAAAGGCTTTAGCCTATTTATAGAAAAATACATTTCCAAAAGAAATGTTGTATAATCCTGTACACACCTTTTGGCATTTGTAATGCAGATTATTCTTCCTCTGTTTCCAACACGTTCTGCATTTTCCATTAGCATGGTTCGGGCCTCATGCTGGTATTCTGTGATTTTGCAGAGTGTTTCTACTGCTGCAACCAAACCGTGCAGTATGCTGCAACATTCTGGGTCTGCACGAGGATTAGGTGGTCCAACAGCTGCTAGAGCTGCCATTAACTGGTTTAAAAGGAAAAAAAAGTTTTGTTGTGAAATTAAGATCTTGGCCAGAGATGGGCAACAATTTTTAATGGGGGAGGGGTCAATCCAAGATTCTGTAAGTGGTCAAAGGCTGTACTTCTGTGGAGAGGGTGCAGGGTCTGGGACAGCTGGTGGGGTGTAGAAGGGAACTTGGGATACAGAACTAGAGTACAGGAGGGAGTTTGGGGTCTCAGAGGGAGTTTGAATGAAGTAGGGGGCTATGGGTGCAGGAGGGGATGCTGGTCTGGGAAAGAGTTGTGACCTGGAGGAGGTGGGGAGAAGGGATACAGAGGATTTGGGTAGTGGCCCAAGGCAGGTAGTTGTGGGGAAAGAAAGGGATGGCATGCTAGAGGCAGGCCCTGGCTGGGAGGAGCTGCCTTGGCTCCCAGCCAGCAGTTCTGCAGGAACCTAAGACAGGCTCCCTCCCTGCCTGTGTGCTGCTCCATGTGGCTCTGCTCCAGCACTGGGAGGAAGGAAGTGGGGAGGGGGAGAGCGAGGAGGCTTCATTCACTGCCCCTGCCTTCAGCAAAATTTCTCAGCTCCTGTTGGCCTGAAACTGACCAATGGAGCTGAGGGATTTTGCTAGGGGGTGGGAACAACGTGTCAAGTTTCTCCTCCCTGCCCAGACTCCATAGCAATTAGCAGCCTGATGTTCAGAGCATCTGCTCCTGCTCTGTAATAAGCATGCTGGTGAGCTGGCTGCGGGCTGGATTTGGTGGCCATTTGCACTGTCTTTAAAGTTGGGCTGTCAACCACCACTTTCCAGCCACTTAGCTCTGATAAATGTTGACTTAAGGGATTTACATGTTTATATTTTGTTGCCTTAAAATACATATTCATGCTTCGTTATAACACTGTGAAACTTAAGATTTAAATATATGACATTCAAGATTTTAAAAATATCACCATTAGATTTATGAAAATAGACAATGAATTTGGTAAGATCTTAGTTAATTAGCTAAGACAGTCAGTGACTCAATCCCATGTTCTGAGTGTCCCTAACCCACCAACTTCCAAAACCTGGGACTGGGTAACAGGGGATGGATCACTTCCAATTGCCCTGTTCTGTTCATTCCCTCTGACTCTATACTTACATATCATTAATATAATTAATTACATATCATTAATATAATATAAAAAGAGGCTCATCCAAATGAAGCTTATGATGTAGTTCCTAATGAGGATATTCTTGACAGTTTGATTATGACGAGGGATGTAAGCAACTACTGGAGTAGTTGACTACCTGATAAATTTAGTCAATTACCCGCTTAACATCCTTAATTATGACTAGTTGCCTAATTTTACCATCAGAAACAGCCTTTGATAGTTTACTTCAGACATTAAAATTAAAGCAGGCCAAAAATGAATTTTTTTGACCCAAACTAGGACAAACATTGAAAATCTCAAAATTTATCATGCAACTGGGCATTTGTTTTATTTTGCTTTGGAAACACTGTAGCCAGACACGAACTCCATCTTGTTTTCCCCCCCCCAGAGAGCAAGAGAAAGGCAGTCAGCCTTTGATGCCCTGGGAACACAGGTATGGTGCCTGTCCCTGACTCTACCATAAACAGAAACTAGACAGTAAATGGGCTAGCTGACAACTGGGAGGCCTCCCGTCGCCCTGATGGCTAGTATCAGTAATTGACACGCCTGCACTGTCTCAGGAGAGGAATCTTCGCCCATCACATACCAGAGGTGCCCACTGTCTGCATCTTCCCAGGTGTGAATTATGCTTTGCACCCTTCGTGGGAAACTTGGCGTTCAAAGCCATTTTTCCTAATTGGCCACTTGAGACCAGGAAGAAGCCCACGTGACCAAAGGGGTATAAAGAGGGGTTTAGTATCCCACTCCATTTGAGCTCCAATCACCTACACCTGCTGGCAGGTATTGATTGTCTCCCGAGGTCCGTGGGACGCCCAACCTCGCCCTACTTCATCCCGAGGGATTGAGAGAAAGACGCTGGCCACGCCAAGTCTGGAACACAGGGGTGAGAATTGTACCTGCAATGTGTTTCCTTTATGTGTACACTTTAATTGTCACTCTGTTATAAGTTTAGTTACTTTATTATAGTTTAAGGCAAACTGCTTCATTTCTATTGTAAACTGCCTTTGGTAAGGTGATTTAGCTATAAACTTTGGGAATAAGTGGGGTGCCCTCATTCACTTATAAAATATATATATACACTGAACCAAGTTTCTTTATTTTATTTTCTCTTTCTCCTATAAATAAGCCAGTGAGTGTCAAGCTTCTGACTTGAACCCGTGCTGCTGTACCCGAACCGAACACAAAACAAAAGAACTTCAGCCGGTCAATAGGGATAGATATAGAGAGAGCTTGGGCATTTTGGATAGCGTCGCTTCCAGGGGACAGATCCGTTGGGGCACCTCTCAGCCTCTCCAGGCTGCCCGCTGCGAAGGGATTTCTGTATCCTAGCAGACAAAATCTGAGCTGTTATAAGCTCTCCCTGTAAACTTATTGGGGCGCCCGTCAACCTCCTCCAGGTTGCCCGCTGCAAGGGACCTTGGTCTCAGCAGTTGAAGTCTCAGGCGTATAGCGCGCACACACACCGGGGCATCTGAGAGCCTGTTGGCTGCCCTCTGCGACGGGACCCCGGTCCTAGCAGTAAAGTCACAGACGTTAAACTATTTTTCCTCCTAGGCTGCCCACTGCAACGAGACTTTGGGTATAACACACACGCACACACTGCCCTGACCATTTCGGCTGACAAACACTAACATGCTCATATTAGTGCATGTTAGGGGAATATTTTGGTGACATTCCCAAATGAAAAATGATCCTTTGGGTTTCTAGGCTTCCAAGGAGCTCTGGGACCACCCACTCTGAGGCAGGCTACCAAATGCCCTGATTCCTGGGCAGCCCAACAAATAGACCTTCCTACCCCAAGCAAAACTTCTAGACCACAGCTATGGGCAACCAAAATTAGTGAGTGGGCTGCATTAGTGGTCCTTCATCTCACTGGGCCGCATGATTGCCAGTGATGGGCAAGCTGTTCCACCTGCAGCCCACACACCGTGTCTGTCTCCCTCCCCCACGTCTCTCACGCACAGGAGCCTCACACTTCCGACTCCGCAAACAGCTAATTTGCAGCATTCAAGCTGTGGGAGGGAGGGGAAGGAACAGGGACAAGTGTGAATCAGTGGATTTATGGCATTCCAAAAATTACTGGGAGGGCAAGGAGTAGGAGTAGCAAATAATGGAGCTCCAGTGTCCTCGTGCACGAGAGGTGTGAGGAGGAAGGGGGAAAATAGGGATTGCACAGGCTGCAGGTGGAATCCTAATGGGTGGCATGTAGCCCATGTGCTGCAGGTTGCAATGCCCACCACTGTTATAGACCACGTGTCTCAACCTTTCCAGAGTACTGTGTCCCTTGCAAAAATCTAATTTCTCTTGCGTACCCCCAAATTTCAACTCACTATAAAAATACTTGCTTACAAAATCAGACTTACAAGAAAGTGTCACAGCACACTATTACTGAAAAATTGCCTATTTTCTCATTTCTACCATACAATTATAAAATAAATCAATTGGAATATAAATATTGTACTTATATTTCAGTCTATGATATACAGAGCAATATAAACAAGTCAAACTAAAATTTCATATAGACAGACTATGCTAGTGCTTATTAAATACCCGGTTATAAAACTTGAAAATATCTGGAAGAGTTGATGCACCCCCCCCTTGAATCCTCAAGTATCCTAGGGGCACACATCCTGGTTGAGAGCCACTATTATAGACTAATACAAGGGAGTACCTACAATACCATTCCTGGCCTTGCAGAAGGCATTACAGAGCAGTCAGATCTATGATGAAATACCTTTTAGTTTTGTCTTTAAATTACTTACTTATAATTACATTATAGTGATTTTAAAAGATGAATAATAAAAGAAAAATAAATTTGAGTCTAAAAGAGGAACTAGTTTCATCTAGCATTGTAAGAATATGCAAATTAAAATTTACACAGAAAGTTAAAAGTTGATCTCTATTTAAACCATCATCTTTAGACAAAAAGTAACTGAACTGCACACACATAAAGCCTTTGTTCTCCGAGGAACAAAAACTTTTCCAAATCCAGAGTCTTCCTTCAAACAAATGAATCAATTAACACTGTCCAATTATTATTCTCCGGCAAAATATATAAGATAAAAAACTAAAACACTGGTATATCATACCATTATAAAATGTTACCTACTGAATATACTAAGAAAACAAATTATTTCACTATAATTAATTTAAGCTAGCTTCACAAAATAAATAGAAGCATAAAATACTAGTCATACCTCTTGCAAGTTTTGGTCTTCTTGGGTCCAAGAATTTAAGATGTGAGCTCCAGAATCACTTACAATAAAATTCACCTAAAAGGTTACAACACATATTTTAAAGGTTACAGTAATGTATTCTTCTTATACCATAATTCCCACATATTCAGAAATGAAGCCTTGCACGGATACAAAGTTTGTATCTACATACAACATGCAAAAATGGGCCAAGGATACCTGTATGTGAGGTAATCTGTGGATTGGCAGGGCTCTAACAACAACTCCACAGGTCACCACGCACCAGTGGCACAGGGCTGTACCCCAACTGCCCTCCACTTTGCCCCCAAGACATCCTGCCCCACCATCCAGCTCTGCCCTCACTGCACCTCCTTCTCCCACTCCGGGCAGAGGGTCTACAATCCTGGCCTTTTGTGTGCAATGCCATCCTCTCAGTAGGGGGCTCTGACATCGCTATGCAGCCACAGGAGCTCTAAGACACGCAGACCTGGACAGGACAGTCAGAGGCAACAGCTACTTTCCTCACGGCCCCCACTGTTGCTGCACATTAGTTTAAAGTATAACACCTCTTTCAAAATAGCGCTTGACTCACTGCCCGGGAGACATAGCCATATTTCCTTCTGGGAGTTGTCGTTTACTTCCTCTGTCTAAGCAAGCTGGGCACTACAACCCCCAGAAACCTTAGCAGGCTTTTCCTACACATAGCTTTCTACATCAGTGGGCTGCAAAGAGCTAAGTGGGAATCTGAGGGCTGGGTAACAGTCACTTCATTTGGATGAGTGTGCGCTGCAGTCAGACCTCCAGTCCCACCTCCTCCACCCACCTACTGCCTAGCCCCTCACATCTTCTGCTACTGGGCCCAGAGCAATCCTGTCTATTGCAACGTTACCCTGATTTCTGTGGGACAGTCACTAGAGCCCTGTACAGATACAAAATCTGCATCCAAGCTGTGAGTTGCAAAAACAGATATAAAAAGGTATAAAACAGGTATATCTGCACATTTAAAACAGGTATACACAAATTTGCAGGGCTCTACCTATAAAAGGCTAGACTACCATAGTATTATTTTTATAGGTCACTCAAACCTTATTTCATTTTTACATACAACTAACTTTTGCGCTAAATCCAGACTTTAACATATCCTTTTTATTTTAAGCAGAGATCAAACATTTAGAAATGGTGTGAAGAGAAAGAAAAATGTTCATTTATAGATACATCTTTTTACAATTTCATTATTGACACGGTCTTCATATCTTACATGTTAGTAAGTAGAGTATAAACAAAGAGCTGATTTAGACTTAACACTGCAGTTACCACTGCAAGACGAACAGGAGAAAAAAACGAAGCAATCCCCTTAGTATTTCAGTTAGATTTTCATTAGCAATAGTTATTACTGAGCACAGATGTATGTTTTCCCTTATTTAATTAAACACAGCACATAATCAGCAAGTGGAATCTGCTAAGGAGGTCACTGAAGTAAATAATACCTAGTGAGATGAAGATAGATTAGATAACTTTAGGAGTATGAACATTTGCACTGAAGACTCATAAAACATTTAAGCAAGTACTTAAGTTCCATTGACTTCACTATAATTTCCATCATTGGCCTTACATACATGCCTAAATGCTTTGCTGAATTGGGACCTTGGAGAAATTACAATTTAATAGCAGAACTGTCACTTCATTTAACTGAGATTACAGAGAGCTATAAAAGAATTCAACACATTTAGGACTGAAAAGAGTATAGCCACCTTATTACAAAAACAGAACAGTGACATAGTCCGAATGACAAATCTGCCATTCTATAATTAATACTTCACAATTAAAGTAAGAAACAATGCTTACTCTACAAAAAATAAAAAACTGCAGTCTGGCAAATCTTTCCATTTTAATTGGCAAATCTTTCCATTTAAATGTATATGTTTATAACTTTACTTTAAATTTATTTTTCTTGCAAATACACACTGCTCAGGTTATGATAAAAAAATCATCTTTCTATTTATGTTTTCAAAGTATCCTTGATTTGCTATTCATAGTTCCTTTTCTCATTGGCACAGAAATGAAAATCACAGTGTTAAAGTGTGGGCAACTACAAAAAAAGTCTAACAATCGGTTAAATATACTACTAAGATAAGGCACAAAATTAGAGTCAAGCTGGACATAGTGAATTATGGCAGCTGAACATGATGCCAAGCATGCATCAGCAAGCACCCTTAAGATTTAATTTCCAGATTAAAGAAGAAAAGAAATCAGAAATCACAGAAGTAAATTGTTGTGTCTTAAAGGGGTAGAGAG
Organism: Pelodiscus sinensis; assembly: GCF_049634645.1. NCBI lineage: Eukaryota > Metazoa > Chordata > Testudines > Trionychidae > Pelodiscus > Pelodiscus sinensis. The sequence goes on from NC_134711.1 coordinate 119,784,927, forward strand.
GTCCCTAATGCCTGCCAAAAGAAAAACAGACTGAAGTGATGCACTACAAGCATCTTAGTTTTGTCCAAAAATGTAACAGTTTAACTCCAAAATCAAATACAGTAGACTTCCGATAATCCAGAACCTTTGGGACCTAGGTGGTGCCAGATTCTCGGCTATATACTGTACATAAAGTGTTTTAACCCTTTTTATTGTAGCACAAGCACTAACTGACCAGCGTCACACATTGCCACCGGCAGACTGACTTGGTCCCGTCCGGTTCCGCTCGGTTCAGCTGCTGCCGCTGCTGCTTTGTGACTCGTTTTTTGACGAAGCTCACTCACTAGGCTCTTGACATTTTGATGCCGGATTATCGGGAGTGCCGTACAATTGGATGTCAAACTATTGGAGTTTTACTGTAAATGAATTTGTGAGAACAAAGAGGCCTGATCCAGTTCTGTGTTTTATGTTCTTTGTATTATTTGAAAAGACTCAATGAAAACTAAACACTTTATAGCAAGATAAATGGATCGTAACACATTATCAATCTTTCAGCAAGACTGCATTTTCCTCTCTACACAAAAGTGGAAAACAAGCATTATGGAATGCAGGGTTAAAGCCTCAAACCACTAATCCTTCATATAAACTATAGAACTAGAGGCAGAATATTTTACTGTAATTTCAGCAACAGAGTCAGATATGAGAATGAGGGTAATTATTCTATTACTCTTCCTTGCTTTTGCCGTTACTCCACTGATTAAAACCCCATACTCAGGCACATTTGTGAATTATTATGTGCATGACTAAATAAAAGAGTCAAGTATGTTTCTTCTCTAAGGATAGGTCTACACAGCACCCTTACTTCCAAATAAGCTACTCAATTTACACTAAGCAAACAACATGGCTTATTTTGAGGTAATTTCAAAATAAAGCGCTATTCTGACAAGTCCCTTAACCCTTGTGAAATGAGGGTTACAGAGATGCCAGAAAAGTGTACCCGTTATTTCGAAATAACGGGTGCGTTTAAAGATGTGGAACTGCTATTTCGGGATATTCCCAGTATCCCAAAATAGCCCTGCTGTCTAGACGTAGCCTAAGGGAAAATGCTGCCTATAAATAAAAGTATTTTGTTTCTCTTATTTTTTCATCAAATTTTACAAGTTAAATCCAAGTCAAAATCTGAATTATATAAAATTACGGTTTTGTAAAACCTGAGATCAAAAGAAATGATTTCATTATGTTTACATTTATTTTAAATAATAATAAATATTATTTGTATTATACTTGATATATGTTTAAACACTTACCCACAGGGTTTGCAACCAAACCAATAAAATAAAGCAGATAACCAGAAAGTGAAAGTGCCCATAAACTAAAATGAAACTATTTTCATTGTTCCACTGAGTTAAAGGAGTAACAACAGCTTAAATGATCATTTTTTTTATTTTTAAAAATTTCCAGTGTTTTTAATTTGAGTCACCTGCTTTTCAATCTGACAGCATCCAAAAATAATTTTAAAGAAGCACCCATTAAAATGAGACAATCTCCACAATAAGCAGTACTTTTACAAACACTTACCAATTTTTTGAAAGGAAATATATCATACATTATTCTACAGTATTCCATAGATGATTCCACTGAACAAGTCCACAGAGATTTTGAGATGGGTGCCAGAGGTATGATTCCTTGGGTCCGGTTCTTTACTAACATATCAAACTCAACATGTTGTCTACATGATTCTGCCATATAAGGACAGTGATCCACAACAAAAACAGTTTTATGGGACTCAGAGAAAATTTTCATTTTCTTCCTGAAATAAATAAATCCTGAAATTAGACAAAAACTTAAAACGCAGCAAGAGAAAACTATTATATGAACTTCAAACCTTTGAAGGTTTTTAGTGTTATTTTATTTAAATTTGTACTACAAAAATCGACTTTATTAGACAGCTACACTTGGTATGATTTTTATTACAGATGCACAAATACTACCACCATAAATACCTATTTGCACTGATAGTTCGCCTTACTTATTTGGTACTTAAAAAGAAAATCCTTTTGAACTAAAAAATAATACACAATCCATACCTAGGAAGAAACTATTTTCTCCAGAAAGGGAAGAAAACTGACATGAATGGGATAAAGAAAGCAAATAATAAATAAGTATTACTTTTTTGCAGTTCTTACTCACAGAAGAAAAATTAAATTAGTGAACAGCTTCTTTACTTGTATATTTAGAAATTTAACTTAAAATATTATTTCTGAAAATAACTAATTACAGAGCAGTCAGCAATTTTTAGCAGCCAACCCAGTTCTTTGCAATGACCTGAAGAGCTCTGTGTAATTTTGAAAGCACACCTAGCAAAGCAAATTCTGTCAACCAAATTTAGCTTGCTTAGTACACGATTTTCACACAAGAAGTTATGCTAAATTATGCTAGCTATATCAACTTTTGAACACATGCCCGCTTAATATGTTTTCGCAATAGCACGATTGTATTTTAGGGAACGTTTTTCAAATAATATGAACTTAAATTATTTTAAACTCATTATCTGAAATTAGAGATTACATTAACAGCAGCCTTTCAAAAATGTAAAGCATCAAAATATTGTTTCCTTGATCAACAGGAAGAATTAACCAGATTATAACCGAATTAAGACTACCAAGTGCTTATATATGCCCTTTGATAGATTTTTTCAGAATCTCCTATTATGAATCATTCCGAATGAACTAAAAGTTTTCTTGATTAATGCCAACAAGATAGGTGAAGAGGTCTTCGAATTCAGAGTTTTGTTTATTTTTAACTGTACAGGTTGGACCTCCCTGGTCCAGCACCCTTGGGATCTGAGCCATTCCAGACAAAGGAGTTTGCTGGACCTGCAGAGGTCAATGCTCCTCTGCTCCTGGCTCCTCTCCCTATGGCTCCCGAGGCTGGGGCCCACCCTCCTGTTACCTTGCTAATACTGGCCCGGTCGAGGCTGCCAGCCCTGCTGCTGCCAGGGGCTCCCCAGCCAGGGCCGCCACCACCAGCCACATTGAGCCACTACTTGCCCCACTACCTCTGGGAGTTCCTCGGAATCCGCTAGCCCCCAGCCACCTGGCTGCCACCAGCCCCGCTGCGGGTTTCCAGGGGTTCCCTGGCCAGGGCCGTCAGTTTGTACAGAGCTGCTCCCTGGAGGATTATGCTACCAGTAGCAGTTTTGATTTGTACTAAATTATCTCTAAGTAGCACAGTCCTATAGCGAGCAGCTCTATACAAACCACTAGCTCCACTGCCACCTGGGTTTTCCCTGCTGGGGCCGGCACTCCCTGACTGCTGCCTGGCTCAGCTACCGGGGTTTCCTGTCTGGGACTTCAAGGCCATTGTGTGGCCACACTGCCACCAGCAGGGTTCCCCAACCAGGGCCACCTGGCCACCAACAGCCCCGCTGCCAGAGGCTCTCTGGCCACCTGACCCACTAACCCAAGGGGTTCCCTAGCTAGAGCAGAGGCTCGCTAATGCTGCCTGGCCCCCCAACACCGGGGTACCCCTGCCTAGCCAATGCTGGCCCAGGTGGGGCTCTGCAGACCCTGCATTCTACCAAGGCTGTTTGGTCCACCAATGTCTGTGGCCTTGATGGACAAGGGATGTTGCGGGACCAGAGAGTCTCGGATTTGGGAGGTTCAACCCACACAACCGTCTGTAATTTTTACTACCGCTGTTGTCGCATGATTTGGATGTGATACAACCTTCTTCGTAAACAAAGATTTAAGGTAAAAATCAAGATGTTTGACTTTTAAGTGCCAGAAGAGAAGGCACTCAAGCTTATGTTCCATCAGCCATGCTTTTCATACTCTACAGCCACCCTATGATCTCTGTATTTTGGGAGTAAGTCATGCCAGTTAAGTAATGGACAGTTTTCACAGCCTCTCTGTATCCCCAGAGTTTAGGCAATATTAAAGACCTGGTGAAATGCCATGATGGGCTCAGTGTTGAAAATGGCATTTTTCAGAACCATCCACGTTGTCATGTTCTGTTTTTCTATTGGAAGAGAGAGAGTGTGTGCGCGCATGTGTGCGCACGCACGCAATAGCACATTTGATCTTGAAGATCTAGAAGAAACTCATTTTCTGCATTTTTACGAGAAGCACATATCTTTCTACTTACAATAAATTGTAAACATTGTTTTAACCACTATGTGTTTTCGTAACTTCAGTCCACTGAATCACTTATTTCTTACTATTTCCTTTGACTCTCAGTACACAGATTGAAAAAAATTCAAACCATAATGTTTGGTGGCAATTTAATAATCACTATTTGTTAGCCACAACACTAACCTCCAGCATTCACATGTACCACACTTATAATGAAAATCAGGCAACCATGTAGTGAACTAAACACTTATGAATTAAAAACAGGAACTGTCCAAAGTTATATAGAACAGAATTATAAGATGTATTCCCCACTTTATAGAAGTTTTTGTATTTTAGCAAACCAAGCCCAGCAGTTTGCCAATCCACCATCCATTTTACAACAGTTAGTCCCACCCCATAAACATGTCACACTCCAATTATTCCCTCCAATCCTCTTCCCTTCTAATTTTTAGAGCTTTGCTGTAAAAGTTTTCATTCACAGATTAACAATAGAGTCTAGTTTCTAGTATTAAAGTCATTCATATGTTTGTGTAAAACTTTAGAATGGCAGGTGGCTTAACTAGTATCTTTTGTCAGCTCAGCTTCTGTTGACGAAAGTGACAAGCATTTGAGTTTACATAGCGCACCTCTTCGAGAACTGAAGTTTGAAGTTCGTCTTGCTCACCAACAGAAATAGGTCCCATTAAAGATACTAACTGAGCCACGTTGTCTCTAACAACCTGGGACCAACACAACTACACCCCTGCAAACACAACTAGAAGCAGGTTTTTCGGCCTAGTGCGTACAGGGTCCTAGAGCACCCTGCTCCACTTTCACGCGCGGATTACCTCTCTCAGCCGCCCATTCACACTAGCAAGCAGAGCAGCTGATCTCGGCGGCGACTAGCCTGGAGCTACCAGCCGTCTACAACCGCGCACAGACAGGCCTCGATCCAGGCCAGCCCCGTGCGACGGAGGCTTGGGCCCGGCATTAGCCGAGGGAGCCGCAAAAGCCAGTGGGATCGGTCCCCGGCGGGCCCGGCTGCAGCGACACACACCGGGGGGAGGCGTCTTCTTCCTTTCGCCGGATCCTCTGCCGGAAAAGCGCCGCCCGGGCTCAGCCTGGGAGCGCGCAGGCGCACTGGGCGTTACACCGGGAGGGGAGGGGAGCGCGACGGTTTGGTGCCCGTTATCTCCCTCCTGCTGCCCCACAGCCGGGCCCCGCTCGCCCCACAGGCTCGGACACTCCGAAGCGGCCGCGTAAGGCAGGAGCCCACAGACCGGCCGCTGCTATTGCTGCGGCCACCCCGGGTCTAATCCCACCGCGGGTCATTCACCCTCAGCGTCCCTGCCTCGCGACCCTAACCACCATGATATCGCGAGACTTTGGAAACCCACCGTCCATAAAGCCTCTTGCGGGACTTCCCAACGGTCAAGAGAAATTGACAGTCTCGCGGTATTTGGCAAGGGAGCTTCCTCGCAAGCCTCGGAGTCCAGCAAGTCTCGCGAGGTCTGGGAAATAAACATGGAGAGGGTAGTCTCGCGATATCTAGTCTCTCCCACCTCTGTTTTCTTACCGGCGGCTAGTAGTGGAGGGGCTCACTCCCCTCCCATGGCGCCTCCCCCCGGCCTCGCGCTGCCCCCCGAATTCGCCCTTGTTTGAAGCGGCCTGGGGGCCCTTCGTCCCCTCCCGGCGCCGGGGTGCTGCGGGAGCCACCGGATATGAGTGAGTGGGGCACCCCGCTGGCGCCGGGGCGGGCTGCAGGCAGGGGGGCCGGGACAGCGGTTGGGGGTGCAGGGGAGGGGGCGTCGTGTTCGGCACGTGTGACGTGCCCCGCGAGCGTGTGGGACCCCCGCGGGTTCAGCCCCCGATCTCGCGAGATAACAGCGTCTGTCCCGCCAGCCCCGGAGCTGCCCGGGGGGGGAGAGACGCGCCTGTGGCAGCTGGAGCCGCTGGTCCGGCCGACGTGAGTCCGGGCAGCCCGCCTTCCCCAAGCAGCCCTGTTCCCGCCCCGCACCCTCGGCTTGGCTGGGGGGCCCGAGCTCCTCGCGGCCAGGCTCCCAACCACGCGCGCTCATCTGGCCACAGCGCTTAAATGTTTTGCTGTCAGACGCGGAAGGATGTTTTTTGAACCTACGAAGGTTTGAAATGAGCTTGCACGCGGTGTCTTCCAAAACGTGCCTTTGCATTTTTGCTCGAGTGCTGGTTAACAACGGGGAGAGAAATTAAACGCCTTATAGGGAGGCTTTTTAGCAGACACGGAGAAAAGTATGGCAAGATGGTATGTGTGGACGGAGTTAATGTTTTGAATGCAACAGAGTTGGATAAGCTTCAAAGCCATTCATTAAAGGCAGGAAGTGGTAATAAGCAACCATGTGTTGCTGGGCTGTCAGAGCTGCTGATTTTGGTCTCTGCTAACTCTGAGTAGGGATGTTAACATGTATCCATGTACATGGTAAATGGATAAGGCTGAGCTCAGTTAACTTTCATGGTTACATGCACCCCTGCCTCCACTCTCCCCCTCCCCCAGCTGTCTGTCCCTGCTCCCACCATGCCTACTGCCCCCGCACATACACTTGCACTGTTGCCTCTGTGTTGGGGCAGATGAGAGCTGGTATGTGCCAGTGGAGACAGCGTGGCTCCCCACAAGCACTGGCTCCCATTGAGCTTCCCACTCTTGTGCTGCTGCCTCTGATAGAGAGTAGGGAAGTAAAATTTAGATTAAAGGTGGAGGCACCCTTATCAACTATTCAATCAGCCATTTAAAGTGTAGCAACAGCTCCAGGGCTGTTGCTACACTTCAAAGGCAAAAGTGCTGCGTGGAGCATGGGGACAGTGGGGGGGATGCAAGCAATTCCCCGCTGGCCCTATGCTCCCTGCAATATCTCAAAGCAGCAGTGCACAGGGAGCCTCAGGTCAGCTGGGTCTCCCAGCTGGCTCCAGGCTGCACATGGGCATTTCAAAGCAGCAGACCCCAGGCTCCATGCTGCGCTACTGCTTTGACTAGTCATTCACATCCCTAATAGGCGACTGAGGGGAGGAGCAGGCAACATTCAAACCTACTCCCCATGCATACCATTTCCTGCAGAGCCACCTGCCCTCTGTGCTTCTGCCTCTGATACAGAAGCAGCATAGGGTGGGGGAGAGCAGGAGGGAGCTGGTGCTTGCCTGCAATCCCACACACACATTGGCTGCGTCTAGATTGGAATGATTTTCCGGAAATGCTTTTAACGGAAAAATTTTCCGTTAAAAGCATTTTCGGAACAGAGCGTCTAGATTGGCATGGACGCTTTTCTGCAAAAGCACTTTTTGCGGAAAAGCGTCCGTGCCAATCTAGACACGCTTTTCCGCAAAAAAGCCCCGATCGCCATTTTCGCGATCAGGGCTTTTTTGCGGAAAACAAATCTGAGCTGTGTACACTGGCCCTTTTGCGCAAAAGCTTTGCGCAAAAGGGACTTTTGCCTGAATGGGAGCAGAATAGTATTTCTGTAAGAAATCAGAGCTTCTTGCGGTAGGAAGTCAGTGCTTTTGCGGAAATTCAAGCGGCCAGTGTAGACAGCTGGCAAGTTTTTCCAGAAAAACAGCTGATTTTCTGGAAAAACTGGCCAGTCTAGACACAGCCATTGGGTAAATGTGTTTAACCTTTTAAACAACTAAATGGGATTTTATATCCCTAGGTTACAGTGGTAGTAAAATAGAGCATGAAGGTTTAATTGAGTTTCAAATATTCATTTTGTGTCCTAAATTTCTGTGTTGCTTTGTACTGTTAAGTATCCATATTTTGACACAAGTATTTATTCCTAACCTTTCAGCATGAATTCTAGATGTTCACCTTCTCTAATATATTGCTGGGACCTTTAAAATAATTTTTTTAAGCTTAAACACCACCATCTCTTTAGTAACCAAATTTACATATTTTTATTTTCCTCTTTTCATATTCACTTCATAAAGAAGCTATGCAAAAATCACACCACTGTCACAAAAATATTGATTTCTGTAACATTCTTCTGAAGGAACAAGCCGCAAGAATAACACAAAATGAAGGTGCCAGCATCACATTTCCCTTCATGCTCTAGACTAGTTTCCCTTCACAATCCATATTAAATTCTGGCTATTCCACTTTCAGAATAGATAACATCTCTGTCCTGTCTTACAAAAAGAGTGAGAAGTGGGCTTTGCCCATGAAAGCTCATGATACCATCTACATGTTTTGTTAGTCTTTAAAGTACAACCATACTATTTGTTGTTTAAGTTTACAAGAAGAGAACTCTCTGGATGACCTTTGAACATAGTATTCCATTATTAAGATTGCTAGGAATTACACTTAAAGCCGATTATTGCAGCTAACAGGAGAAAGTGCTATCCCTGTATTTTTGATGGCTATTAATAGGTATCTTTAACTTCAGTTAATGTGACTTTTTTTTGTAATACCCAAGAGCTGAAAGGAAGCTTTGCTGTGGTGCATGAGCATGACCTTGAGTTTGGAGCTCAGAGATGGGTGAAGGAAGTGGGGGGCCTCAGATTCCCTGCAGAATGCAGTTTTTCTTGTTCCCAAGGAGAAAGTAGTTCCTGCAGAATGAGGATGTTTCTCCTTATTTGGGGATGAGGGAAATAATGTTATTTGATTGCATCTGAGTTAATTAAAACACATTTGATTGAGGTATGACATGATAGTGATGTAGCTGTATGATAAACAGTTCTTAGTCTTGAAAATAACTTTGTTTGTTTGTTTGTTTGTTTAAAGAAATGAGTTGTACGATTGAGAGAGCCCTAGCTGATGCTAAAGCACTAGTGGAACGACTAAGAGAACATGACAACGCAGCAGAAGCTCTTATTGAACAGACTACAGCTCTCAACAAGCGGGTGGAAGCAATGAAGCAGGTTTGTTTTCCTATTTTGCTTACTCACTTAAAAAGACACTTTGAAAACACTTGAAACATCACTGTTTCAAACTGGTTTAGTTAACCTTGACTACTACAATGTAGTGCAGTGTTTCCCAATTTTATTTGACCACAGAACCCTTTTAAACTCAGAAAAATTTCAAGGAACCCCTACCGCCAGGGAAAAAGTTTGTTGCGGGGGGGACCCCAAACCCCCGCGACCCAAACACAGACCGGGCTTACACCACAATTAGTAGTAAGAAGATGCTAAATACGGTCATGAGATCACCATTCATTTTAATTCAACATATTTTAACACAAAAATCACATTAAATGTGTACAAAAATAAAGCTAAAAAATAATATGAATTATATTGACAGTTTTCAATGCGAAGAGTGGTTTTTCTTTTCTTGGCAAATTCTTTTTATATTTGGTTTAATATTAGAAAATTGGATTCGCATATCTGGCGCAGCATTCAGTCAATTTCTGTATTTCATTTTTGTTGCTGGATAGTTCGAGAGCCCAGTTTCGCACAAGTATGTGCTGGCGAAGGGTAACGACTGACGAATTGCACGTCTTGATAAAGATGAATATTCTTGATTTTGACATGAGTCACCCCAAAATGTAATCAGAGAAACTTCTTTAAATTTTTGTATTAATTGGCTGTCTGAAGCAATTTTCATTAGCTTTTCATAATCTTATGTAGAAAAACTGACTGGCTTTTCTGTTAAACTTAATGGATTTCGAATCCAGTTATTGTTGTCATTTATGGTTGGAAAATACTTAATGATGTTTGTGAATAAATCGCGGGGATGATCTGCAATGTCGCTGAAAATATCTTCATCAAGTTTGCATTCATTTTCTTCAAAGAAATCATTCAGGGTTGGTAAACAATCCAAATTATTTTGTCCTACAAACGAGATCCAAAACTGTAGCTTCCGTGACAATGACAATTTTATCTTTCGCATTTAAAATATATAGTCTTTCCTTGCAGCGACAGATTTACTTCATTTAGTTTTGTAAAGATGTCTGCAAGATACGCAACTCTTGATAAACACAAAAAGTTTGTTAAACGATCAGACAGTTGGAATTTGTGATCCATCAAATATGCAGAGAGCTCATGATGTAACTCATAATCTAACCAGCACTTTGCCTCGCGATAGCCGCCTACTTCTGTATGTAAAAGCAGGGCTGTGTGCTGACTCCCCATATCATCACACAATTTTGAACAGTCTTGATTGTAATGGTCGAGTTTTTATATAATTAATAATCTGTACTGCTTCGTCCAACACATTTTTAAGAGGGAGAAATATTCTTCACTACTAGAGCGTATCTGTGAAGAATGCAATGACTGCTGGTGCAGTTTGGTGCTATATATTTTATTTGTGTTACAACATGAGCCACTGTTCCTACCATTGCGTTGGCACCATCACTGCACACACCAATATAGTTTTCCAAGCTTATTTCATGTGTTTTCGAAAAGTTATTGATACAGTTGAATATATTCTCACCAGTTGTATTGGTTTGCAAAAATTCACATAAAAGTAAGTCTTCTTCAGTAGAACTATTAAAATCATAACTGACAAATACAAGCAAAACTGCAAGACCTGCAATGTCAGTGGACTCATCTAATTGTAATGCATATGCATCACATAAATGCAGCCGAAAAATAAGCTCCTTCTCGATGTCAGCAGCAAGATCATGAATACGACATGTGACAGTACTGTTTGATAGCAGCACAGGCTCAACTTTTTGACAAGACACCTGATCCAACATACACATTACAATATCTTTTGTACATTGTTTTATGAGTGATTTCCCCAATAGTGTGTGCTTCTTTGGCGAGCGATATACAATAGCTAAATTTGTAAGACTCCTCTGTTGCATTTTCATAATCAGATTTGGCAGTTTTTGACAGTTTTCTTTTTTCAAGAGATTCAAGCTTCTGCTAAAAAAACAAAAACAAATGTCTTTATCTCTGTATTCTGAATTTTGTTTCAAAATGTCTTCTCAATTTAGCAGGTACTGAACAACTATTAGATAATATTTTGTTGCACAGTACACCCTGGGCACCGGGAGCATCTTCATTTCCATTGCTTGTGAATCCAAATGACAAATACCTGCGTTTATTAGTTGGCTGTAATTTTTCATAATTAACTTGAACTTCCTCAGTATTTTCCTTGCCGGTTTCAATAAAAATATGGGAGTTTGAAGTACTCACTTTTTTCTTTAAAGTTCCTTCTTTTAAGCAATGATCCATGGGGAATTTTGATATTAACTTATTCTTAAAGTCAGAGACGAGCCACACGTCCTCACAGTGTGTATAGGGATTTCTGCTCCTTCATAGTGAGTAATGGATTTCTGGTGTTACACAACATGCCATGTGATAGTACACTCCACACACATTCTGCCTTTACAAAGGGGCCTAGCAACAGCTGCTGGTCCTGCTTCTCCCGATCAACCCAAGATTCCTCTCCCCCATCTCCCACTGCTGCTCTGCTTTTACAAAGGGACCTAGTAGCAGCAGCACCACCTGGTCGCTTTGTAAAAGCAGAGTGGCAGCGGTGGACGGGGGGAGAGGAATTTTGGGTTGATCGGGAGAAGTGGGACCAGCAGTTGTTGCTGCTGCTAGGTCCCTTGGTAAAGGCAGAGTGGCAGCGGGGCAGGGGAGGTGTCTGAAAGCCCAGCAGGGAACCAGAGGAGGAGCCAGTGTCTTTTCGCGCCAGGTTCCTCTCTGTCTCTTCAGTGGGCGGGGGAGTGTTCGGGTTCTCACGGAACCCTTACTTTCACACTTTGTGGAACCTCAGGGTTCTGCGGAGCACCATTTGGGAAACACTGATGTAGTAGTGCATTATAGGTTTAATATACAATACCTACTATCTCATGGGGATTGAGATGAACTCTGACATTAAGTCTCTTGTCTCAGACCTACAAATAAATTACTTGTTGATTACTATGATCCCATCCTACAAACCGGTACATGCTTAAAGTTAAGAATAGTCATGCATCTGTAGGATTGGGTTTTATGATTTATTACAGCACTTTCAGTGTCCTTATCTAAGTCTTTATAAAATTAAAAAACCTGTTAGCTCAGACATGCAGGAGTAAGCAAAAATATTATTCTTCATAGAAGAGCAACACAATCTCCTGTTTACTTTTGCATGAGAATTCTCATCTTTATATTTTCTTCCATGACAAAGTAGCCTGTACAGATTATTTTAAGTGGGTAAACAATTTCCTTTCTGCTGTTAATTTAACCAGTGAATATTATTAGAATCTGTTTTGCTAAGTGTGGGTAATAGCTTCTGTAGTATCCACCTTAGTATCCATCCTGTCAATCTCAGTCATGTTTTAAAAAAAAAGTCACCTTTTATTTAAAGTCGTGAAGTAAATGTTGCATCTCAGGAGGATTATAATGGTCAGCAAAACCTCCAGGCATAAGAATATTATTACAAACTAGCTTTTGTTAATGATCTCTAATTACTTGCTGATTAATAACAGTGTATCGTAAGAGCTATTTAATATTGGTCAGATTCCAACTTTGAAACTAGTAAGGACTAATGCAGCTACTTGGCCTCATTTACACAATTGTTTTTTTTAATCTGTTTAATTCTACAATTAGTACCAAGAAGAAATTCAAGAACTCAATGAGGTAGCAAGACATCGGCCTCGATCTACCTTAGTAATGGGTATCCAACAGGAAAACAGACAGATTAGAGAACTGCAACAGGAAAATAAAGGTGAGGCTTAATATTTTGTTTTAGGATCTGATCCTGCTCCATTAAAATCAATGGGAGTTTTGTCATTGACTTCAATGGACTTAGGGTCTTATCCTAAGAATTTTGTTTTTATCTTAAATTCTTCTAGTATAATCAGTCAGATATCTACAAAACCAGTGCATATGGAGATTTTATTACAATGGTGAATTAAAAAAATTCATGCATTCTCTTCCTTTGAGATATTTTTAAATTATAGTTTTGCTAAATTATAGTTTTGCTGGCATTTTTCTATAGGTCTTAAAGCTCTTAGTCAAGTCACAGAATAAATAACATTAACTGCTACTATAATATATATATATTTGTGGGTATATCTTGAAGTTGCCAAGAAAATAATTTATGTACAGGGGACTCTTCTATTTAAAAAAAAAATCTAATTAAACATCTCAATAGTTTTGGGGTACTCTAAACAAGGGAACACTCATATTCACTAGTCTCATCTCTCATACTCTTTTTTTGTAGAGCACCAACTCAAAGGTCAGCCCAGCTTACAAAATACAATTTTAATCCCTTTGAGCCTTTGGTACAGAGAAGCTTAGCTTTTTGAAAATGAACTGCTGGTACTATATACTGAAGAATCACAAAATATTGCATCAGAAAACAAAATTTTGCTTATGTTTAAATTCAGACAAATGCTGCAGAGTTACAGGTTAAAACAGTAGCCCAACTTCCAGATAAACTCTGCACTGGGTGTTTTAAGTGAAGAAGTAGGAGTGAGATCCTCACCCTTTTCTATGGCCACTTTACTCCCGTTTAAAAAGGGATGGGACAGCAATAAAGGGGGCTCCATAGGGCCTGGTTCTGGCTGTGGGAGAACTCCGTAAAAGCACTATGCAGACTTTATTTGGTGGTATCTAAGAGCTTTTATTTGTTTTTTGCAAATGAATAATTTTTGCATGCATGTCTTGAAACAATTCTTAAATTATTTTTGTTAGAACTACGTACATCTCTTGAAGAACATCAGTCTGCTTTGGAACTCATAATGAGCAAATACAGAGAGCAGATGTTCAGGCTGCTTATGGCCAGCAAAAAGGATGATCCAGGTATAATTACGAAGTTAAAAGAGCAACATTCCAAGGTAATAAGTCTCTTTAAAAAACTTACTCATGTTTAAATGTAAGATAATTGAACAAATGAATTTTTACATTAGAAAGTACAGGCAGTCCCCAGGTTACGTACAAGATAGGGACTGTAGGTTTGTTCTTAAGTTGAATCTGTATGTAAGTTGGAACTGGCATCCAGATTCAGCCACTGCTGAAACTGATCGGTTTCAACAGCGGCTGAATCTGGACGCCAGTTCCGACTTACATATAGATTCAACTTAAGAACCCCAGGCATCCCCAAGTCAGCTGCTGCTGAAACTGATCAGTGGCTGATTCCAGGAAGCTCGGGGCAGGGGTTTCCTGTAGTCAGCCGCTGGTCAGTTTCAGCAGCGGCTGACTTGGGGACGCCTGGGGCAGAGCAGCTGGGGTTCTGCTGGGTTGGTCCAGTAGCGCCGCCGCTCCTCGGCGCTACTGGACCAACCCGGCAGCACCCCAGCTGCTCTGCCCCAGGTGTCCTGATTCAGCCGCTGCTGAAACAGATCAGCAGCGGCTGAATCAGGACTCCTGGGGCAGAGCAGCTGGGGTGCTGCTGGGTTGGTCCAGTAGCGCCAAGGAGAGGTGCTGCGGGACCAACCGGCAGCGCCCCACCTGCTCTACCACAGGCCCGGGGCTTTGCTGCATGTCTCCCTGGTCTGCTGGGGAGGCGGGGGCGCACTAGCTGCGTCCCCCCCCCCCCAGCAGACCAGGGAGACGCGGAGCAAAGTGGCGGAGGACCCGGGCTGATCTGGAAGCGCCGCGGTCCCGCCCGGGTCCTCCGGCACTTTGCTCCGCATCTCCCTGGTCTGCAGGCTCCTCCCCTCCCCACTCCCCACTCCCCACTCCCCAGCAGACCAGGGAGACGCAGAGCAGCTTTTCTCGCCCTGGAGGACGTGGGCGGCGGGACCAGGCGTCCTGCTGCTCCCGTCGTCCAGGGCGAGAAAATCCCCGTTCGTAACTGCGGATCCGACATAAGTCGGATCCGCGTAACTCGGGGACTGCCCGTATATTATCGGTTCCCTAATTTTTATAGAATAGCCTACTTAAACATCGACAGGCAGCTTGTTCAGGCTAACCAATCAACTTTACTAAATATTTGTGTTCATGCATTCAAAGAGCATTTCACTACAACATTTCTATAATTCTCTTGTAGACTTTTGGGGAAGGGGAGAAGCAGCTATGCCATATTGGACTTTTGGCTGTCAGTCTCCAGTAATTTAAATTAGCTCAGTGTTCCAGCATGCACTGGTGACTTTAATGGCTCTGTGATCAGTGCTGGGTCAATAAGGTAAACCTTGTTTGTTCAATATTCAGTCGCTTTTCTGAAGGTATTAAAGTAGTTTTGAGAGAACCTTCTGAATATTGAAAAACCAGGCTTATCTTTCTTCTCTTCTCCCATCCCTTCTGGCAGACTTCCTGTTTTAGCACTAATCAGAGATGGTATGGAGTAACCAGTACATTGTAGGATGTCTGAGTGGAACTGGAAGCTGTCCATATTAGGTGAGCTGCTTGATGATCAGAGAAGAGTAAAGGATTACTAAGAGCCAATGTTTTTCTAACTTGCTATCAGTGGGAGATATATAAATCAATACAAATGAAAGTATTCAGCTCCTAATCAGGCGGACCGATGTTATTTTGGTTCTTCGCCTGTAATAAGCTTTTGTCAGAAAGTGTGAATGTTGAATTCATCTTTTAAAAGTAATTGATATGTATTTAAATTGTACCTTTGTAACATGGTACAATAAACTTTTAATTAATGGAAAGTACTGTAATGGTTACTGTGCACTATTGCATTAGAAGAGCTTTAGAAATAGATTTTACATACAAATAATAGAATAAAAAGCATTGTTAGGTACCAGAAGTAGCTTCATAGACAAAAATTTCAAATAGAAAGGACATTGATAAATTAAAGAAATGCAAGTACTATAAAGTTAGTATATGCTTCTAGAAGATATAAAGATGAAGCATTATTGTGTTTAAGTCCTAAGCAAGAAAACAATATAGTGACAGTTGTGTGTGGAGGTTTTTTTTGTTTAATCCAGCATGTTGGGCAGGGCTGGACAAAATATGGTCCATGGGCCAGCCAACTCCCTGCCTGTCCCACTCCTCCTTGGCATGCAGTAAAGCTGGCTGCGGGAGCATATGTGCGTCCCTTAATGCTGAGAGCACAGGAGGGGACAAGAAGCTTCTCGTATTGTCCCTGCCCCAGTAGCTCCCAGTGTCCCATTTCCAGCCAATAGCAGCTGCCTGTTAGCAGGACAGGCAGTGTGTGCCCCATATCCCCATGGCTCATAGCGTTCAGTTCACAGTAGCAAATATGGACCCTGCAGCTGCTCCGAGCACATATAAGGGCATGGAAGGCAGGGACCCTGGCTAAGGAACCTGCTGGCTGGGAGCTGGCCAGGCAAGGTCTCCTAGCCAAAGCCTGCCTCTGGCACCCCATTCCCTCCCCCAACCCTCTGTCCCCACCATACACTCCTACCCTATGTAACCCAAATCTTTTGTACCCCTGCACCTTCCCAGATTAGAATATCCCCTCCTGACCCTTTCTCAGGTCACAACTCTCCTCCCAGACTCAGCACTCTCTTCTCCTACACCCCTTCCCCATGCCAGAGTCCTCTCCTATACCCCTACCCTCTCCCCCGCTCCCAGACCCAGCACCCCTGTCCCAGGTCACAACCAATACCCCTGCACTTCTACCCCAGGTCACACTCTCCAGGTCATAGACCATGCACCCCCGTCTGCTCCCCTGGTCACAGTCTCTTCCACCCAAACTTCCTCCCAGATCCCTGCACCTCCTCCATTAATATAATGGAAGAATGTGACCTTTGACCATTTACCAAATTCTTGGAGTGGCTTCCCATCACACTTTTGTCCACCTCTGATGTTGGGGAATTAGGGGTGCCAGTAAGCGGAAAAATTCCAGTTAACTAAAGGGAGGGAGTTTGTGTGCAGGAGGGAGATTGGGGGCAAGAGATGAGGGTGTAGGCCAGGTTTGGGGATTCTAGATATGCCTGCGGGGGGGAGACAGTGGAAGGAGCCACCTAGTTATGCTGCAGGTAAAACACTGCCTTTACCCCAGCCTCCTTCCCCAAGACCCTTCCTCCACTAAGCTCCTTCCCAGAGCCCATGCCACCTGAACCCTTTGTGGCCATTCCACCGCCTAGAAGGAACACAGAAATGTCACTGCTTTCAGAGAGTCATGCAGAGCTGGGTAAGGAGCCTGCCAGACCCACTTCAAACAGACTATAAACTAGACTTCTTATGAAGATTAGGAATGCTAGGGTGCATCTAGACTGGCAAAAATTTGCTAGCTGTCTACACTGGCAACTTGAATTTGCGCAAGAGCACTGACTTTGTAATGTACAAAATCAGTGCTTCTTGCGCAAATACTTTCACGCTTCCTCCCGCTCAGGGATAAGCCCTCTTGCACAAGAGGGCCAGTATAGACAGGCACCTTAATTTTTTGCGCAAGAAAGCCTGATGGCTAAAATGGCCATCGGAGCTTTCTTTCGCAAAAGCGCGTCTAGATTAGCACAGATGCTTTTGCGCAAAAGCATCCTTGCCAATCTAGACGCTCTTTTGCAGAAATACTTTTAACAGAAAAACTTTTCCATTAAAAGTATTTCTGCAAAATCATGCTAGTCTAGACGTAGCCCTACCGTGCAGAGCTGTCCTTTTGGTATGGAGCTGGATAACAAAACTCTCACTGTATCTCCCTCTGATTTACATGAAGAGTATGTTTTAGTAGAGAGATTTCAAGACCACCTTGAACTTTTTGGTCCAATTAAATCGATTTAGCATGTCTGTTGGAGAGATACTAATGAGTCAGTATGCCTGGAATTTCACCACTTGCACTTCCCGCTAGTTTTATACAGTCAGTTATGTTGTGTAATCTTGAAGTGCAGTCTAAAAGCTTCTATTTCTTATGCGCATTAAGACTATACAAGCAGTCCCCGGGTTACATGGATCCGACTTACATCGGATCCCTACTTACAAATGGGGTGAGGCAGCCCCGCACTAGCTGCTTTCCCCCAGCAGACCACGGAGACGCGAAGCTAGCACGCCCCCCAGCAGACCAGGGAGACGCGGAGCAGCTTTTCTCAGCAGACACCTCAGCTTGAGAATAAAGGACTGAGGGAAGTGAGGTGTGGGAGAATAAAACTGAGCTCTGGATAAATGTTTGGCTAGAGTTTCCCCTACAATATGTACCAGTTCCGACTTACATACAAATTCAACTTAAGAACAAACCTACAGTCCCTATCTTGTACGTAACCCGGGGACTGCCTGTACTCCAAATTTGGTGTCCAAGGAATTTATCTTGCTTTAGCAGTTCATTACTGTTCTACAAAGTGACAATTTTTGGCACTAGTCTACTGAAATTTTCTAAGTTTTCTGTAACTGGCGCTTTTTAGACAGAAATTTGAAAACATTTATGCTGGTGCTATACATACCAGAAAAATATGTGAATGGTATTAAATAGTAAAAACTGGTCTAAATCATGTAGAAATATGTTCTGAATTTAAACTTGTCATGCAATTTCCTGCTATGAACAGTTTAATTGTAAACATCCTAAAGACTGTTTTGACAATTAATTTTTTTTTATTTTTGCAGGCACTTGATCCTTGCTATGGATTAGTGCCATCTGGTAACTTTAAAACAGCCAAGTACTTTAAACAGCAATATTGTAACTCAGACAATAGTAACTGCACACCCTTTACCTTTTTTGTAATACTTTACAATGTTAAAATGGATGTAAACTTGAATTACTCTAAATCAGAGATTTTTCCTCATTAGTACCTCCTGGTGTGTCCATTAAGCACTTAATTATGGACTGGAAAGGAGGTAGCTAGCAAATCAGAATATACATTTTTAAAAGGTGGTGTTTTCAGATCTTTAGATTTACCTTTTTCAAAATAGTAAGCATTAGAATATTATGGTTGTTACTAAAAAATTCCAAATCTCTTAACACATGTTCTAAAAAACGCTTCTGATTTTAATATGAACATGATGACGGATATTACAGGAATCTTTTTCTTTTGGGGAATAGTTTGACCTTCACTAACATTCAGCATTCAAAACTATCAGCTATACAAAAATCATTCAGGAATATTTTAGGTCAGTAGAATAAAAGCAGAACCAGGCTTAACCAGGAGATCTTGCATGATCTAAAAATAGTCATATAAAAAATGGAAACTAGGACAAATTACAAAGGATGAATATAGGCAAACAATACAGGAATGCAGGGGCAAGATTAGAGAGGCAAAGGCACAAAACGAGCTACAGGTATAAAGGGAAACAAGAAGACATTCTATAAATATATTAGAAGCAAGAGGAAGACCAAGGATAGGGTAGACCCATTGCTCAGTGAGGAGGGAGAAACTTGGAAATAGCAGATATGCTTAATGATTTCTTTGTTTCGGTCTTCACTGAAAAGTCTGATGAAGGAATGCCTAACTTAGTGAATGCCAGTGGGAAAGGGGGTAGGTTTAGAAGATAAAATAAAAAAAGAACAAGTTAAAAATCACTTAGAAAAGTTAGATGCCTGCAAGACACCAGGGCCTGATGAAATGCATGCTAGAATACTCGAGGAGCTGAGAGAGGAGGTATCTGAGCCTTTAGCGATCATCTTTGGAAAATCATGGACGACAGGAAAGATTCCAGAAGATTGGAAAAGAGCAAATATAGTGCCCATCTGTAAAAAGGGAAATAAGAACAACCCAGGAAACTACAGACCAGTCAGTTTAACTTCTGTGCAGGAAAAATAATGGAGCAAGTAATTAAGGAAATGATCTGCAAACACTTTCAAGATAGTAAGGTGATAGGTAAGAGCCAGCATGGATTTGTAAAGAACAAATCATGTCAAACCAAAATGATAGCTTTCTTAGATATAATAATGAGCCTTGTGGATAAGGGAGAAGCAGTGGATGTGGTATACCTCGACTTTAGTAAGGTGTTTGATATGGTCTTGCATGATATTCTTATCAGTAAACTAGGCAAATACAACTTAGATGGGGCTACTGTAAGGTGGGTGCATAACTGGCTGGATAACCATTTTCAGAGGTAGTTATTAATGGTTCACAATCCTGCTGGAAAGGTATAACAAGTGGTGTTCCACAGGGGTCTGTTTTGGGACCGGTTCTGTTCAATATCCTCATCAACTATTTAGATATAGGCTTAGAGAGTACTCTTATTAAGTTTGCAGATAATACCAACCTGGGAGGGGTTGCAACTGCTTTGGAGGATAGGGTCGTAATTTAAAATGATCTGGACAAATTGGAGAAATGGTCTGAGGTAAACAGGATGAAGTTTAATACGGACAAATGTAAAGTGCTCCACTTTGGAAGGAACAATTAGTTTCACGCATACAGAATGGGAAGCGACTGTCTAGGAAGGAGTACAGCAGAAAGGGATCTAGGGTTATAGTGGACCACAAGCTAAATGAGTCCACAGTGTGACGCTGTTTAAAAAAAAAAAAAAACATGATTCTAGGATGCATTAACAAGTGTGTTGTGAGCAAAACACAAGAAGTCATTCTTCTGCTCTACTCTGCGCTGATTAGGCCTCAGTTGGAGTATTGTGCCCAGTTCTGGGCACCACATTTCAAGAAAGATATGGAGAATTGGAGAAGGTCCAGAGAAGAGCAACAAGAATGATTAAAGGTCTAAAGAACATGACTATGAAGGAAGACTGAAAGAATTGGGCTTGTTTAGTTTGGAAAAGAGAAGATTGAGAGGGGACATGATAGTAGTTTTCAGGTATCTAAAAGAGTGTCACGAGGAGGAGGGAGGAAAAATTGTTCTTCCTGGCCTCTGAGGATAGAACAAGAAGCTGTGGGCTTAAACTGCAGCAAGGCAGGTTTAGGTTTGACATTAGGAAAAAGTTCCTAACTGTCATGGTGGTTAAACACTGGAAAAAATTGCCCAGGAAGGTTGTGGAATCTCCATCTCTGGAGATATTTAAAAATAGGTTAGATAAATGTCTATCCGGGATGGTCTAGACAGTATTGAGTCCTGCCATGAGGGCAGGGGGACTGGACTCAATGACCTCTCGAGGTGTCTTCCAGTCCTAGGATTCTATGATTTAAATGGAATATCTAAATCAAAATCAATAGATGCAGGAAATGGTTAATATGGATGACCTGCTTTTCTCTGGCTTGGTGTAGAATCTGTTCTCTAACATGGTTGGGGGAGATGAATCTACCAGATGAGGTGTGATCAGGACTGCTATTTTACAAGTGATTAAAGCCTAATCCTCGTCACTAAGCATGAGATGTTAATCTTAAAGTTCTGGCAAATTCCAACTTCAGTAATTACATTCTTCCTCATTGTCTTTTATTTTAATAAATACTTTCTAAAATACATAGGGTTAATGGTGTAAAATACTGTATTTCAGGGGTGGATAAAATGTGTGGGGCTACTTAACTTTTCTGATATCGGTTACTGGTTTCAGGGGAGAGTGGCTTAGGTGTATTGTAGATCTGTAATTATTACCATAGAGGAGACCATTGAACAATGGGAGCAGCTGACGTTACCAAAAGAGTTTATAGAATAAATTTAAAACAGAACCCTGAAGTGGTATAGGGAGGATGAAGAGCCATTAAAGGATATTATAGAAAAATGGGTAGCAAAGTAGAACCACCAGCAGAAATACTGAAAGAAAAGAGAGTGCGTAATTCCAATTTTTAGTTCTGTCTTTGTGAATTAATTATTCCATGTCCACTGTTGCAATGTAGGGGCTCTATGCAATGTCAATTCTAGAAATGCTAACTTCAATCGGACTTGCTAGATATTCAATATTGCACTTTGATTATCTTTTGCCACACTTTATATGAGACAAAACAAATAATTAACCTAACTTTGTTCAACTCAGTAGGTAGATACTAGTAATGGCTGCTTATAATTTTGTAGAAAGGTGTAGTGTGTGTATAATATATTTTTATTAAGTTTTTCCCTCTATCTGAAGATCATTGGTAACTTTAAGGAAGAAAATAGTGATGTGAATAAGGAAAGACGAATACTGAAATTGTCGCTTACTGTGATACGAAAACAAAAATTTGACCAAAGATCTGATGTGTGCTTTAGTGGACAGTCAAGGTAACAGAAATTGATTAAAGTCCAAACATAGTTTAAGGACACCTACCAAAAAACTAAGTTGTCTGGACCACCCCACAAAAAAAAATAGAATACGGATTACTCTTTGAACAGTGGAGTTAGTAGATATTCATCCTAAGGATGTAAGCGACTAGCCCACTATCTGAAAAGCAAAAGCTTATTGGATAGTTGACTAGTCCCTTGACTAGTTGCTGCTGCTCCTCCTCTCCCCCACACCCCACTGCCTCTATCAGTGCCAGGGGTTGAGGAGGCAGGGGGGTAGCGGGGACCAGGTGCAAGCCAGTAATCAACTGATTCCTGCCTCATGCCCAATCAAAGATGCTGTGCCTCTGCTTTTTAGATATATTAAGAGCATGACAGCTTTTAATTCATTCAAAAATCAGAAGTGCAGCGGTGGGGGGACCCAACGTGAGCTGGGACAGCTGATTCCTGGCTCACACCAGGCGCCTCAGTCCGGCTGCACTTCCACCTTTTTAATGTATTCAGAGATGGCAGGCTCTTAATATATCTAAAAAGCAGAGCCACAGCAGAGTTAGCTCCCAGGGCTGGGGATTAACCCTGCTGCTGCTCCCCCACTTATCAACTAATCGATGGTAAATCCATCAATTAGTTGATAATCAAAATTTAACATCCCTAGTTCTCCCTGACAGTCCTTTCAGTAGGAGAGCAAAAAAAATCACCACTCCTGTAGAGATTATATGGTCAGTTTTGGTGCTATGGTAGCAAGATTAATCCTAATTTCTGCAAGCATGAGACTAAAGGTGACTTAAGTCTTCAGAAAGTTACTCAGGCAATGATTAGGTTTATTGGATAAACTGTCACAATAATATCAGATAGTGTTGGAAAGTTGTGCGGCTTAATTTACTGCTAGATATAAATCACTATAAATTCAAACTTTTGATAATTGGCACTGCAGTTAAAATGCATTTAATGCTCACTTGTATTAATGCAGGAAAGGATATATTGCTAAAGCTTTCAATTTCATGTATGGTTTAGGAGCTACAAGTGCATATGGACCAAATTACAGAAATGGCAGCAGTAATGAGAAGAGCCATTGAAATTGATGAGCAGCGCGGTTGCAAAGAGCAGGAGCGTATCTTTGAGCTAGAAGTAAGTATGAAATGAAAGAAGCTAAGGCAGAAACCAGGTTTTCTCTTCCCCTCTCCCAATTGCTAAATGTACTGAAGCCAGTGCTGCTGCTTTTTAATTAGTGTGGATTTTCAAAGCAGAGGAACTTTTCTAGTTTTGAAATGCTCGCTTGCTCAAATTTCAAGTTGACTTTTTATTTGACCACCTGTTAGAATTTTTTAAATCTACTTCCCTCTTTGGCACTAAACATTTATTTTGCTTGGCTTATCTCCCCTATCACCTTCTAGTTGTCAGGGCAACAGCAGCAAGGGGTTAAAGAGCAGACTTGCTGAAATAGTATTGTGAGAATTGAGCTACATATTATGCTCAGATTTGAGTGCTTTGAGATCCTGCTCAGTTTTTATATCAGTGGATTTAGCCTCTAATGCGACATTTTCTTTCCTGCCTTTATGTATTTTTAGTTGTACTACTCAACCACTGTGAATGTGCCAGTTCAGTTTACGAATTGTGTGAGATTATGAAGCCTAAGTTTGTGTTCTGTTGAAAATAGTTGCACCTTGCAGCCTTTAGCTTCCTCTGTAGTCTGTCTGCCTCCATGTAGGGTTGCAAATTCCAAAGGCTTGTGGCAAAACGAGAGTAATTGTCTCAGGTGCCCAATCATGGGAAATCTAGTCACTCTAGATAGGAGATTGGTCCCTGCCCTGAAGAACTGCGTTAGAATTTAGCAGGTGTGAAGTGACTCTGGCAACAGTCACCTGACAGGAGTGTGTGCTCATGTAGGGAAGCTGACATGACTGTCACCTGATCAGTGCTGAAGTTTTAAAAGAATAGAGGCTGGTCTCTGCTTGGAGGCTGTCTTCTGCTCTTGATGGGGAAGAGCTCACTTGTTTTCTGACAGCATGCCTGACAAGGGGATGGATTATTCTTTAACCATTTCCAATAGAAAGCTTAAGATACTGAGAGATTGTGCTTAGGGTGTCTTCTATGTTCATTTTTTCCTGTGCTTTACAGAATTAAGTATGAGAGAATATAAAGGTATAAAGTGTATTTGTGTATCACAACTGCTGCACTGTAAATGGGAAGCTTCACATCTTTTGGGTGGCATTCTGGGCAAAGGAATGAGTTGAAGGAGGAGCGTCAGTGCTGAGCTAAGAAGGGCTAGGTGGCTGCATAGTGGTTTCATATTGAGAGTGGGTGCCTGTTAGAAGATAAATACATTGAGATTACAGCAGTAACTGAACTCACTCAGGCTTCAGCAGCTTAATGCACACCAAGGGATCCAGAGCATAAAGAGGGGTATTCCCCTTAGGTCAATCCTAGGCATTCACTAAATTGTTTAACACTTGTCCAAATACTTCCCTGGCTCCAGTTGTCTACTGTGACTTCTAATTTCATTAGATGCTACATTGTCTGCAACAATGCCCAGACTAGAGAAAGCCTTTACCATTGGTGCTTCTCTGTGCCCATTACAAAATGCAATGATATTTTGCTGAAATAAAGATCTCTATGAACTATTCTAACAACTGTTTTCAACATTTATCACCTCTAACCATGAAATATGCAAAGTAGTAATTTTGAAGGTGAACGCTTCATCTTTTCTATTTAGTGCCATTTTAGTCCTGCATGATGGAGGAAGCTTTCCATTTTGGTTTTTAGTTTCAACTTCTGTGCTATGTAAACTTTCTGGTCCTGTTCTTCCAATCAAATTAGTGCCACCTGAACCAACTTTGGCTAGGTTTACACTATACCTTTTTTTCGGAAAAAGCTATACAAATTGCACTCTGCAATTTGCGTAGCTTTTTCCGATTGCTTTTCCAGAAGATGCTTTTCCGCCATTTGGTCCCCTCTACACGGGCCCAAATGGCAGGAAAGTCTCCTCTTTTGGAGGAGCCCTTATTCCTCGTAGAACGAGGTATACAGGGCTCCCCGAAAGAGCATGTTTGCTCTTCCACAAAAAAAAGTAGAAAAGCAAACGCATTCCCTGGACTTGGCGGAGTTTTTCTGGGGTATTCCAGAAAAAACCCACAATCTAGACATACCCTTCGTCTCATGACAAAACTATCAAAAGTTTACTCTGATACTGAATTAGCGTGATCTAATTAATTTTTATGCTGCTGTTTGCATTATACTGTTTAGACAGTAAGGCTAGTCTGTTTGCTGTTACCAACTTTTGCGTGTGACTTTTTTTTCTTTTCTTTTTTTGGTCTTATGTAAAGTTCCACCTCCTAGAGAAATTCCTGAAGAGTTTAAAGTTTCATTTTTAAACTACTAAGGTTTTAGTCCTCATAGTTGTAGACAAAAGCTTAAAGATGTGATAGGAGTGTATCCTGAAGCTTCAGAATGCAAATAACCTTCAAACCCATCTGCATGTGTATCTTAAACTTCTTTTTAAATGTTGGCATATTTCTGAATGTTTAGGGCAGGCAGAGCTGCTTTCTGATTATGGCCTGGCAAAATGCTTTGCTGCAGAGGAATGTTTTCTATGAGTTTTCCCATTAACGTGAGGGGGAAGAAAAAGTCTTTTTAAACCTAAGTTTAAACTTAAGCTATCTTCTTCCTTTGAACACTTTTCTTTATGCTGAAAATCTGTTCAGCACAACAAAAAAATAGAACTCCTAAATACTCCCCCTCTCTCTAATCACAGGTTAATGTAAGACTGCTTTCTTCCTCTCCCATCCCAAACACTTTTCTTCCAAGACAGATCTAATTTTCTTTCTTCGTCCTGATTTCCACCTGGAATGGTCTTTAAGTATCTTTCTCTCTCTTTTGGCATGTTTATAGCAAGAAAACAAAGGCTTGAGGGAAATTCTTCAGATCACCAGAGAATCATTCCTGAATCTCAAGAAAGATGATATATCTGAGAGTACATCTCTGTCAGCACTAGTAACAAGCAGTGATCTGAGCCTGAGGAAGAGCTGAAGATTCTGTGAAGTCAACCAACTCTTGCACATTTAACAGTTCAAAATATCAGGGTTCGCTTGTCAAGCATTGGTTAATGAATAGGGCACCAGAAAGCCCATGTATTTTAAATTGGACTTCAGTTTAATGCTTTAGACAGTGTACAATATAGTTAATTGCCATAGACCTAACTCTTGTAGTAAACTGCTTCTCAATGCAGTTGTGGAATAGGACATGAATTTGTTGTTAATCTGGTCAAAACAAATTATAAGCTAAACAGTCACATACAGAGAATCTATATAAACTACTGATCATGAAAAGGACACGTGTAAACAACATGGTTGAAGTCAGTGTAAACAGACCTCATGAAGAATCCTGTTCAAAATATATTCACGTACATTTGGTAGAGCAATTAGGAAATAGCTAATTTTAAGATGACAAATCTTGTTATTCCTAATACTGTTGTCAGCAGTAAAGGTACTTTCTCTAGGCAGTCATAGTATCTTCTGCTCATGTGTGTGTGCAATACTAAATACTTCTATTAAAGTTCATCACAGATACTGACAATTTAAAAACAGATTCAGTAACATTAAAAGTTATAGGAGTTGCTGCAGGTGTGAAGTGAAAAGCTGAGGAGATAATTTTAACCCTTACCTTTTGTCTTGTAAATTCGACAAATTGCTTCCCTGAATAGGAATGGGAAAACCCTCAGTTGATGTGTTGCTCCTTTTGCATATCTTTTGTCTGGCATGTGGGAAAAAAAATTCAAATATGTATAGTAAAAGCTTTCAGCAAAACATTACACTCACGAGCACTAGCCAAATCTGAATACTTTTGCAGCTCAAACTTTTCACATAGGATTCAAAGAACCTTTGTTGTTAGACTGCTACTCAAGCGTCATTTGATAATTCATAAATGTAAACCATATTCATAGCTTTTCAATTTAAAAAAAAAACCCTCATTAGAGCCCTTGCAAGCTAAAACCAAGGGTGGTATAAATGTCTAAGACTGAATTATCAGCCTATGGAAAAACTTGGTTTATAAAGTTGATTGAACCATTGGTACAGTAATGCTATTCCCACTAATTTACAACAACACTTCCCCTCCTTGGAAGCTTTTACAGTTAAGATTTTTCATATGTGATAATCTGTATGAGCTTGCTTGATGAATATTGTAAATATGCAGGTTAATCGTTTGTAATGACAGAACTGCTCACAAGTGGTAAAAGGCACTGTAATGAGGAGGGCAAAACTCTACCAAGTTCTCAAAACTCAAATTTTGCTTTACAATTAAGGTCATAAAATTACTGAAAAGATTATTAGTTCTGTTTTGAGTGATTACAAGATCAGCATCTTATCATGTTTTGTTTAGGAACTTAAGAAAACCTGCATGTCCTAGAACACCTCTTTGCTGTGTCAGCATTAGAAAGATTTCATTTCCATAAGAGCTATAAGAAAATAGCAATTTCCCTTTTGCCGTTACTGACTAGTGTCCAAAGACAACTTAAAATTTATCTTGAATGCATCTTTTTAAAAATATAATTTCCTGTCTTGTATAATAGAAAGCAGTTAGTCTGTGGCAATTCCTTAAGGTTGCTCTATTACAAAACAATGCTTGATTAGTGCTTATCTTTGTAAATACTAAATGTGATTTTAATTTATCTATTCCTAGTCTTCACCTACCTGTACGGATGTTTCTCCCCATCTATCCCCAAACAAAGTCAATTTTAGGGTTTTAAAGACATTTCACATTGTGTGGAGTGACTACTTTCCATAACATACCCGCTATTTTTGTAAAGCAGATGCCTGATGTCAGTTGATGGCTGGGAATGTGTACTGTACAGTACATTTATTTTATGAATAAAGATGATTGAAAATGTAGATGGTTTTATGATTCAAGTAACAATAGCAAAATATACCATTCAAGAAGTATAGTGTGCTTAGTATTTTATGTATAGAAAAGATGCTTAATTAGTGGTGGTATGTCTTTCACTGAACTTCCTTCAAATTTTAAGGGGCATATTTTTTATGGAGTGACAAGGAATTACAATTTTTAAGTCAAATGCACTTAGTCTCTGTAGAATCTCATCAGTTTGGACAAGTAATTGCCTCGTCACTTTCATAAGCCGTCATACATCTTTTAAAACAAATATTACAGCAGTTTGCTAATACAGAACACTTTACAAAAGGGTTTTTTTTAATCTATTTTTTCCCTTCAGAGTTTAAAAAAATATACATCGGCATTCAGGCTGCTGCTTTTATGAAGATTAACTCTCACACATAATAAAGTTGGGTAATTACTCTTAAACTGAGTACACTTCAAGAATTAAATGTAAACTATCTTTATACCAAATGGGATATAGTCCAAGTTGCTGGGTTAAAGATAGGTGATGTGTCCAGTAGTTTGTTAGTGTGTTGCAAGATTTTAAAAAAAATAAAAAAATAAAAAAAAAAAGCCTGGCATATAAAGTGTCAAGTCAAACCTGCAATTAAACTTAGCTTATTATTGAAATTTATAGCTGCAATGTTCTTAGTACACGTTTATGTAGCTTTTAGTACGCAGGAAAGTTGGATCCCAAGCTGTTTTGTTCTGAAAGATAGAGAACTCATTCATCAACTACTATTTAAATGCAGGACATTTTTACAAACTCATGGGCTGTGTCTACACTGCACCCCTTTTCCGGAAAAGGGATGCAGATTAGACCAGTCGGAATTTCAAATCCGCGGGTGATTTAAATATCCCCCGCGGCATTTGCATTTACATGGCTGCCGCTTTTTTCTGGCTTGGGGATAAGCCGGAGAAAAGCGCCAGTCTAAATGCGATTCTCTGGAAAATAAGCCCTTTTCCGGAGGATTTCTTATTCCTACTTGAAAGTAGGGCTTATTTTCCGGAGAATCGCGTCTAGACTGGTGCTTTTCTCTGGCTTATCCCCAAGCCGGAAAACAGTGGCAGCCATGTAAATGCAAATGCCGCGGGGGATATTTAAATCTCCTGCGGATTTGCAATTCCGACTGGTCTAATCTGCATCCCTTTTCCGGAAAAGGGGTGCAGTGTAGACACCAAAGATAGGATGTGGGAATAGTTAACTGAAATGAGAGGAGAAAACAAGTTAGTTAAAATACTAATGAATTAATTGGAATTTGACCAGGATGTGAGAGTGAATATCTTGGTTTTTTTCAAAATTAAAAAACAAACAAACCATGAGATGTTTGTTTACAGCTATTAATCTAAAAGATAACTAATTCCTATAGGGAGCAGTAATGTTGGAAAGAAACAGCTGCAGCTGTAAGAGGACCTGGTGAAGTGAATCACAGAAATAACAATAGCGTTCAACTAGTGAGTATTTTGCTCTCCTTGCCCTATTAAGATGTATAGTACTGCATTCAGATTGGGGTACAGTATTTTAAATTGACAGGCAACTCAAGAACTGGGAAAGTTGAATCAATATAAAAGGCTGGGTGGAAATGAGTGTTTCTAGATAGGTCATGGACAGTTTAAAGACTAGGTCCCAGTAGGAAGTAGTAGGCTTCATTTGCCCTCCTGTAGCTGAAGGTTGAATGTGAAGAGATACTGCAGAAACCAAGAGTAGAATGGCCTTTAAGGTGCGTAAGCACCATTACAGTACTGCATCTATTCAAGGCTAGAGAAGAATTCAGTTATTTATCCTTTGTAACAAGTAGTGTGGCTTCTTTGCATCTTCTTTTGTCAGTGGTCAGTCCTTTTTATCAATGATAGTTATGTTGGTGCTGGGGCTGAATGGATTAACTCACTACTGTCAACAGCAAGACTTACTGCAACGCTTAGCTACTAATTGAGGCTTTCTAACTATGTGACTACTGCAGCTATGAATGACACTAACCCAGGTCATGAGGTCACATAATTAAAGGTCACTACCTAAATCCCTTTCTTTGTCAATGGTCAAGTCTGTCCAGCACTTAGACACGTGGTCTCCAACCTTTCTAAGCATGAGATCACTTTTTTAAATTTAAGTGCAATCCATGAGCTACCTAAAACCCAAATACCCTTGCCCCATCTCCACGCCCCTGCTCACTCTCCCCCATTCTCCTTCCCTTTCATCAGGCAGGGGCAGAAGGTTGGGATGTAGGCTCTGGACTTGGGCTAATGGATTTGGCATGTGAGATGGGCTCTGAGCTGAGCCTGGTACAGGATGGGGTTCAGGGTGAAGGCTCTATAAGGAAGTTTGGGTTCAGGGCTGGGGCAGGGTGTGCAGGAGGGGATCTAGGGCTGGGGCAGGAGTTCACAGCTGGCTCCAGCTGGACACTGCTTATTTCAGGTAGCCCCTGGGTGGTGGTGCAGTGGGGCTAAGGCAGGCTCACCCCTGCTCTGGCATTGCACCACTCTCAAAAGCAATGAGCAAACTCCATCTCAAGTCCTGTTGTGTCCACCCTCTGTTCTGTAAGCACATCAGTGCCCCCTGCTCTGCACAGCAAGCAGGAGGCCTGGGGAGCAGGCACAAAGGGGAAGAGATGCACTTGAGTGGGGGGGAGGGCAGCTGAAGTGCTGGCACTTGATAGCCTCTTGGCCAAACCAGCCAGGATCACCTGTCACAGGCTCCAAGATCTACCAGTAGATCCCAATCTACTGGTTGGTGATTATGGTGTTAAACTAATCCCCCACACACTGGGGCTCTACATCCTATACTGGGCAAGGGGAGTTAGTCAGGCTGGGTTCCCAGACCTGAGATCACAGGCCAGCAGCTTTTCCGCCTCTTCTCCCTCTCCCCAATTCCTGCCTGCCACAAGTCAGCTGTACAGGAGGTGAAGGTAGGGCATGCCCAGGGATGGGGTGAGTGGAGGCAGGGGCTGAGTACCCATCAGCACATTAGAAAGGCAGCAGCTGGCTGAGCTTGTCTACGAATGTACCAGTTGACAGGCAGGGCCTCAATTTGACAAGATTAGCATTGTTCAAGCTTTGACTGATGGCCACAGGCTCTCAGTATTACAGCTGTGGAACATAATCAGAAGACTAAAATCTGGCAGGTAACTTGAGCTCACCTTTTTATGTTATTAGTGCAATGGCCTCTAACCCTTTATAAGCACACAATCACTTTTTGAATTAAGTGCCAGCTCAGATCCTCTTCAAACCCAGACTCCCTTGCCCTGTCCCTCCCCGCACCTTCTCTGAGGCCCTACCTTTATCACTGCATCCCCCATCCTCACTTCACCTTCACAGGTTGGAGTAGGGAGGCTCTGGGCTGAGGGGGTTGGGAGTGCAGGAGAGGCTCTGGGCTGACTCTGGAGTACAGGAAGGGATTCAGGGTGAAGAGTTGGAGTGTAAGAAGGGGGTTCAGGGCTAGGGCTTAGGGTGCAGGCTGTGACTGGATACTGCCGCTGTGCCCAAGCAGTGGCATGGTGGGGCTAAGACAAGTTCACCACCATCCCAGCCCTGTACCACTCCCAAAAGCAGCCAGTATGGCCCTTGTAGCATGCAACTGCTCCTGTCTGCAGGCACTGTCTCCACACCTCCCATTGGCCAGAATTCCCTGTTCCCAACCAATGAGAGCTGTGGAGGTGGTGCTTGGTGGTAAGGTCAGCATGTGCAGATCCCCTGCCCTTCCAGGTCTAGGAGCTACAGATATTCACCAGCTGTTTCCAGCAGCAGCACAGGGTTAGAATGGGGAGGGAAGAGGGAGGGTCTGCTTTGGCTGTACTGCACTGCCAGACTGTTAGCAGCTAATCTCCCAATTTATCTGCAGGAGTCTCCAGGAGTTCAACCTTAATTCCAGCAGACTCCTGGCATATATTATGAACACACACAGAAAAGATGAGAGAATTGTTTTCTGCACCACTATAAAGGTAATACAGGACTATGTAGCACTTTATAACACTACATAGTCCTGTATTTTGTTTCAGCTACACCAGACTAACACGGCTACATTTCTATAAAGGTAATGTGCAGCTTCAGTAGAAAACAAAGAACACACTTTGAAAGGAGTAAAAGTAGTAACAGCAGCACTAGCATGTGTTGTGGTACACATGAAAAAGTGTGTGTTCGACAGATTTGCATTGCTCTTTGAAGTATGCTGAGCACAAAGAAATAGGAGCAGCTTGCCAGCCAGCTCACACCATCCCAAACCTGGTCATGTCCCCCTTTCTGTGGAGATGGGTTACAGGGGTGGGGAATGGGAGACAGCCTGATATAAGCAGCCCTCTGGTATCTTCCTCCCCTCTCTGCACAGTAAGCAGTGGGCAACACCAAGGCAGAGGGGGCAGCTCAAGTGCTGGCACTTGATAACCTCCCCCAACAAACCAGCCAGGATCACCTGTAAGAGACTCTTAAGATCTACTGGCAGAGCCCGCTCCATTAGTTGGTGTCCCCGGTTTTAGTGGGACAAGATAACCATGCCCCTTACTGAGTTGGTTTTAAAACTCAGGGCTACATCTACATTGCAGGCTTCTTGCCCAAGAACTATTTTGCGGAAAAGTTCTTGCGCAAAAGGTCTTATGCAAGAGCAGTTCCACACTGCCATTTGCTTTTGTGCAAGAGCATCCATGGCAGTGTGGACACTCTTGCACAAGAAACCCATGTTGCCCGTCCATACTGCCCTCTTGCACAAGAGGGCTCATTCCTCATGGGGAGAGGAATAACTCTTGCGCAAGAAGCCCTCTGTTCTGACGCTTTACTGTAAATTTACTTGCACAAAAATGCGCGTGCAGTGTAGACACCCTGCAAGTTTTTGCACAAGAACAACTGTTCTTGTGCAAAAAGCCTGCAGTGTAGGCATAGCCTAGCTGTTTAAGAACTTTAGGGTTCTGTTGAACTAAATGTGGAGTTGGTCAGTACAGTAGCCTGAAGTCTGAAATTTCATCTCATGCTGTAGCCACATTGTATTTGCTATATTGTAGATTTTTATATTGACAATGCCTAAATGCACTAGAGGTAGGAATGTGAAACTGAAGGCACTGACAGCTGCAAGGGAGGTGAGGAGGGAGAAGAGTGGAGATAGATTTTTTTTTTAAAAACAGTGCATGAAATAATTCTGAAACCTGTCATTTACCCATTTAACAAATAGGCTAGTTTACGTCTGAAATTTTGTTTCAGGTTGAATGTACACGCTTGCTATTGCATTCTGCTCATGCTTTCAGCATTAGCTCAGCAGCTCTAAAAGCAGAAAAGATTCTTCTGTAAACAGATTCTAGAACAATTCCTGTCACAGGCTCCTGAATACAACCATCCCCATCAGTCACTAAAATTCCTGCTGGCTGACACAGCTTTTAGAGTGCTTTTACAAACTGATATGCATTACAGTGACCATCTCACATTAATTGACAAACAGCACACTCCCCGGAAAATTTGACCCTTGCTGTTTGGCTTATATGATCAATTTTCTCTCACCCAAAATTAGTCTGTTTGATTAAGGGAGGCACAACACCGGCATGCCACAGAAAGAGTCAGACACAGAAGCAACCTTTGTTTGAGGGAGGAAATAGTTCTAAAGTCCCTGATGCGAAAAGTTCTGTCATAGCCAAGTGAATGTGGAGTTTGTAATTTACTACATAAGTGTTACTGCTTCAGTGTTTCATTACGTTGACAGTGTCAGGACACATGGGAAAGCCTTAGAAAAAGTCTGGTTTGAAAATCAAGAGACATAGCTGTTGCCTGCTGAGATCAGTTTCATTCCCATTCCTGCCAGTGTTTTCCTGAATTACCTTAGGCAAAATGCTCTGGCTCAGCTTCCTCAATGTATAAAATATGGTTTGCAGTTTCCTTTCTCCTTTGAACACAGACACACCCAGATCTCAGATGGCAACTCAAGATGTTACTATACAAAAAGATAAAATGAAACCTTCATACTCATCTTATGAAAGTCTTCACAAGAGACCTACATAACAGACAGAAGGTGTTTCCACACATTGGTTGAAAGTGGTTTTGACTATGCATGTACCAAAAATGATGAAACCCTCTACAAAAGCAGACTTCAGTTCCATATACTCTTTTAAAAAAAACTTTATTATAAAAGATAGAAAATGAGTTAAATTTGTTCCTCTTTCACAACGTTAATCATGGCAATTATAAAAACAAAATAAACATGTGTAAGTAGTTTCATATCTAAGTTAAGTGTTTGCTACTTTGACCAGCAGATGTGGCAAAGTTACTCAGTATCATCAGTGCTATAAAAGGTAGTCAGAGAGCATCAATCCAGTAGCTGATGAGAAACAGGTTTCCCTTGAAACACATGAAAGCTGGCATGTTCACCACCCTATCTTCAATTGGTGTATGTCAATATAGTTCTATTGATTTCATTTGAGCTATGCTGTAATCTGGCACTTGCTTTCTAGCTCCCAAATGAATGATTGATTTAAGATGAAACAGCCTTTGAAGAGACTGTAAACTATACCACATCCTTCCTAATTTTCACTCCATAATGAACATTTTTAAATTAGCTTAATATTAAAATGATCTGAAGTACCAAGATTTCAAAGCAATGCTTCTTGAAGAGGTCATGTTCCACTCTTGCCACCAGACATTTTGCAGCTTTCAAAAGCAATTTTTAAAAACTTGATTCTTTTTTCTACTTTGTAATTCAAGGTGATGTCCCATGTTTATAGAATTTCAGGTTTTAGCCATCAAGTTGCACTGCTAAGTTTAGTATTTTACTATGTTAGTTGCTGTTCTTATACAAAGTCGAAGAGCATTACAACAAAGCAAGAGAGGTCAATACTATTTGCTGCCTAGGAGTCAGAGGAATACAAGTGGGGGTGATGAGGGAGGAGGAAGGTAAAACTGCCTGCATAAACTAGATCCAGGCTTGGAAGGTATGGCCTTTATAACTGTCACTGTAGAATGTGACAGACCATCACATTCAGATGCAAGGGGAAGATTGTGTTTAGAGGCCAGCGAGGAGGAGCTGGAGGAAAGTTTGACTTGGTGGTATTATTGAGTGATCCATTCTAAGCCACTCTTGTTCACTTCTCCAGCAGTGATTAAAAGAAGAAAGACACTAGGTGGTCTTATAACTCCTTTCACACCGTGTGCTAACTGGAGTGTAGAAGAAGTGTAGGTATTGTCAACCCCAAAGGCTTCAGATATGTACTTTACCTGCAGAATGGGTTTTCTATGTTCAACTCAAAAGGGGAGTGGGGAAGAAAGCACTGATTAAGAGGCAGAGTTAGTGTTCTGAGCAAGCTCAAAAAATCTGCATTTAAATAGAGAAGTGCTAAATTTGAGGTTATCCTTCTATGAAGAGCCAATATCAATCATCAGGAATGAAAGCTATTTACAAAGTACCATAGCTGAAACAAAAAGAGGTCATTAGGGCAATTAAAGCAAGGGAGGGGACTATCAGCAAGCCATCATCTGTCAAACTTACAACTCCAGCTTTGCCTCACTGCTTCTTGGAGGACTGGGGCCATTCTCCAAGCGGAGACCACACAAACAGCTTGGTACCAAAATTACCTCATCCCACCTCACAGATAGCTTAAAATGGAGGGTGAAAAAGAGCCTTCTTATTCTACCTCTGAGGCAGAGTCCAGTTTCTGAACCCCCACAAAAAAATATAAATATTAATCCAGTGCAATTAAAACACAAGGTACTTAGTACAGTTTGTCACGGTTCAGTAATATACCCATTAGAAACTGTTCCTGTGTTCATATTTGCAGGTTTTGTACCAGTATTGAAGATTTAACAGTTGTGAAGACACTGCAGTGAAGATACTTCAATATCTTGTGTGTCTTTAGTATTTCTTCCCTTGTACA
This sequence comes from Pelodiscus sinensis, assembly GCF_049634645.1. Lineage (NCBI taxonomy): Eukaryota > Metazoa > Chordata > Testudines > Trionychidae > Pelodiscus > Pelodiscus sinensis. Next base: position 119,820,570 of record NC_134711.1, read on the forward strand.
ATTACTATAGGATGCTCATGTCTGGTGCGAATCAAGGTGGTCTCTTCAAAGTCCATTACAAGATTCAAGGAAAGTGTGTGAACATTGCACATATTTAAAATCACAAGTTACCATCTCAGACTTGTTTTTAGGCCTTCACATAACCAAGCATTTGCAACAAACCCAACAAGACTCACAAGGAGAAACACCTTAGTTATTGCACTCAAATATACTCCACCCTTAGTGCAAGGTCTCTGCAGGAACAAGAAGTTTGCATGGTACAGCAGGATAAGTGGGCCATTGAGAAAGCGTAAGACAACATTTAGTGTATTGGCTTAATAAAGGGTTGTCTTCCATAACCAATGCACACCTTACTTTTGTTAAGCAGGGTTAGGTAACTAGGACACCAAGTCAGCACTGCTAGATAGACCCTGGACATCGCCATCTCAGTTTAGATGCTTAGAGCCCTTTTCAGTAGCTTTTAACATGCACCATTTGGTCAGTTAGAGAAGTAATGGAGTTCTTTCCCCAGCTGGCTGCTCTTTTCGGAAGAACTCCTTGATCTGCGATAGTTTGTTATGGATCCTTTCTCTTAGAGGAGGGATGTGGTGGCTAGGATCCAGGATGTTAGTAATCCTACGCTCCCTTTCTCGCTTCCAGATACGATAAGGGTGCGGTGGGAAGGGTATCTCACGTCTCTCTCGGCGAAGCTGCACTGTTATTCCACAGACTGCCAGCATCCCCCATACTGCCAAGATGATTAAATCTACAAGGAAATAGGAAGCCATTCATTGAACTAGAATCAGAATGAAGGGATATATTTTTTTTCTCTCTCTCCCCCTCTCTCCCCCTCCCTCTCCCCCCAAGCAACATTGCTGGAAATATCAGGCTCAGATTAAGATGCTGATTTGCATACTAACATGCTTGGAGCAAGCTGTCAGAGGAATGAAAAAATACAAGTCTTGGTGTGTACTACAAACACAGTGGCTGTGTCTAGATTGCATCCCTTTTCCGTAAAAGGGATGCAAATTAGACACATCGCAATTGCAAATGAAGCGGGGATTTAAATCCCCCCTGCTTCATTTGCATAAACATGGCTGCCGCTTTTTCCCGGCTCGGAGCTTTGCCGGAAAAAAGCGCCAGTCTAGACGCGGATCTTTCGGAAAATAAAGCTTTTTCTGAAAGACCCCTTATTTTAAGAGGAATAAGGGATCTTTCAGAAAAGGCTTTATTTTCCGAAAGATACGCATCTAGACTGGCGCTTTTTTCCGGCAAAGCTCTGAGCCGAAAAAAAAGTGGCAGCCATTGTTTATGCAAATGAAGCTGGGGATATTTAAATCCCCGCTTCATTTGCAATTGCGATGTGTCTAATTTGCATCCCTTTTACGGAAAAGGGATGCAGTCTAGACGCAGCCAGTATGTTTGTAGAGAGGAAGAGTAATCTTCTAGTTAAAACAGGGGATTGAGTCAAACTTAAAAGTCCAACTTTGCCTCGCTACTTCTTGTAGGACTCTGGGCAACTCACTTACACTCTGTTTCTACATCTATAAATGGGAGGGGAGGGAGGAGGAAAACAACGTGTCTCCGGCGTGCTGGGATGATTACAGTTTTTAAGAAGTGTGTTGAGGGCCTCTGAAGATTAGCATTTGCGGAGAGGGTTTCCCAGAACAGTTCTTAATCATTACACGGATACCGTAACATTAGCAGAATCCAGGATTCACATTTGGTAAAAACTAACTTCTCTTGCAATCAGATTGGAAGTTGGTATCTTACAGAAACCCAGAGCCTTTAATTGCATCTATAAACCATGTTCTTCGGCCTATCCTTGCCAAGTAACCTGGAGCTGCTCTAAAGTTGCAAAACCCACCTCCTCACCCAGCAATTTAAGTTCACAGAAAAGCCTCAAAAAATCCCACAAGAGCAAAGGAGAGAGAGAGAACAGTGTCCTCTGACAGCATGGCAAAGCATAGGCCTGCCCACAAGGCAAAGGCCATGGAAGTACCAGAATGGAAGGCTACTGCTCCAGAAGTAGCTTCTCAGTAAGAGTTTTAGAATCATTTTGATCCAAAAGGATACTTAGTGGCTTGGGAAGAGACAGAACCCAGATACTCACCATTTGTTTGGAAGGGCACATTAGTGTAAGCTTGCCTGAAGTCGTCATTCAGAATCCTCCTGAGTACGTCCAATGTGATGTAAGCAAGGCTTGTGTACAGGTAACAAGCAATAGCCAAGACCACCGAGTAAGAGCCAACTATGCCACAGGCCAATATGTTCAGCTAACAAAGACAGAAAGGTCAGATTTTTCAGTGGCCACCAAAGAAGCATCCATACAGACAGCATAGGGAGAGGTCTTATTTACCTTGTCTTCCCTCCTGCATTTCTCATCTTTGCTTGTCTCAAACGCTTGTGGCAGCTTGTACACACACCCGCATTTGTTATTAAGTTGACTGGATCAGCTATAAAGCCATGGCATCTTGAGCTTTAAAAAACCACCCAGGATCCGAGGTGTGCAGTCTAATGGCAGGCCTATGCTAGCCATCATGTCACTGCTACTGTCTGAGCTCATTGAATCAAAGCTAATTTTGAGGTGATGCTGCGGTGCTGCACTGCAGTGACACCTCTGACTGCAACGAGGGTAGCATATTCTTAGTCTCCTCAAGATAGTTTTGTGTGTGCCTATAATGTATGTAGCACAACAGGGTCCCAACACAAACACAATGTGCCATAAATAATGTGTTTAACACAAGTGAGGGGGCAGGTGCTAAAGGTTTCAGGGAACTCTTTGGAGAGCTGCACAAGGCTCTTTGATTCCACCCTAAGCAAACCTCTTCGTCTACCCACTCTGTTGTTTTCAACTGTTGTAGAGAGTGAAGCCAGGTAGGGCAAATACTTACAATTCTTGGACAGCCAACAAAGACTACTGGCACCATCAATGCTATGCAAGAAAAGGTCACCCAAAACACAGCATCATCATGGAAAACCTTGTAGTCTCCTGTGAAGAGACACTACGTTGTGATTCAGCCACTAGTGAGACTTCATGTGTAAATGGAGTTGATTTTGCAAAGTAAAGAATAACAATTGATACTACTTTAAGACTAGAGCAGGGAGGGGCAATAATTTTTGTCCAGGGGCCACTTCAAAAATTTTTGAAGTAGCCCTGGGCCATGCCAAAAGGGGCAGCGCTACCCTACCCCCAGACAATCATTGGTCTGGGTGTGGGTGAGCTCCCTTGCCCCCCATTCCCACTAGGCACCCATGACCTGGAAGAGGCATGTCAAGCTCCCCCACCCTAAGGCCAATCAGGGCCTGGGGGCAGGGGAGCGTGCAAAGCCTCCTCCCACCCTGCGAGGAGCACGTGGCACTCAAGTGCCGCGAGCTACTCGCAGGGCTGGGGCAGGGTGAAGGAAGCTTCACACAGCTCCCCTGCCCCCAGCCCCTAATTGGCCTGGGAAGCATATGAAACTTTCTCTGCTTTGCCCCCACTTGGTGGGCTGGATCCGGCCCGCAGAGGCCATTTTGCCCACCCCTGGACTAGAGTATCATCTCAATATATAGGGACTTCTGGGAATAAATGCATAGAGAGTATTGTGGGGAGAGATTGTATAGTTACATATGGGCAGCAGAACAGATCAACCACTGAATTTCTTGCTTTCTATTTCTGTTCATTGTGTTATACAAAATCACCACTTTCATCACTTGCAGTCTATTGCAATAGCCAGTGGCTACACTGCTGGATTTAACAAACAACTGTACCATAGGAGTACACAGTAAAACTAACGGAGAAGTGAAAATGTTGATAAAAAAATTGCCCCCCTCCCCCTCCCCCCCCCCCAAAAAAAAGAAAGTCATGTTAAAACCTGAGATGTCAAAAGAGCTTTAGAAAAAATTGAAAAGATTCCAACTGCCTTACTGACTGGATGAGCTTATAATCCAAAGGCCACAAGCTCTGTGTGGGCAGATCCCCGCACCAGTGAAGAACACCACTGACTTCAATAGGGGTGCACATACCGAGATTATTGCAGGATCAGTGTCTAAGTCATGCACTAGTGAACTCTTTCCTACACTTCACGGTCCAAACTGAAAACCTACAGCTTGGAACTGTCCCTTCTCCCCATGTCGTTTTTGGCTTGAGGGTTTATGTTTGCTGGACAAAGAGGAAAAACAAGGGACCGGTTCTGAGTTCAGTACTGCCATGGCACTGCAAGATGAATGCCATCTCTGGAGATATAAAAATCAGAGAGAAGGAAGTAGCTTGGGTTGACACTACTTTTCCAGAAGTACTTCAGTTCAGTAGCCTAGCTGTAAATCAGGCTTTGAAGTAGTGTTGTAATTAAGGGGTACTAGAGGAACAGCAGCTGCATCTATTTGTGAAGTCACACCAGACACTGAAGAGCACATCGGTACAATTAGGAGTAAAACTCCTCCCTCCAAGGCAGCACTGTGCACAAGGCTTTTTGTTTGTATGTTCATCTCCAACATGCCACCAAGCAAGGAGCAGCTCTCAGAACATCTTCAAGCAAAGTCTCTTCCCCAAGTTACAGGATTGCAGGTTCTCTATGGGTGTAACCTACTGGGGGACGGGAGAAGCAAGTATGTATATACAAGCATGGGGAATAATGTTGGTATTATGTTAGATTTCTGAAAAAGCAAGTACACTAGGGATGGTCCCAATACAGAGTTTTTTGTGGCCTGCCACATATCAGGGGATTTGGCTTTTTAAAAGCTCATTTTATAAACTACATTTTGTCTGTATGCTACAGCACTTGTCACTTTAAACGTGCAGCAGAAAAGTGCAACATAATGCTCCCAGCCTTCCACAGATCAGCCAACAAGTGGCATCCTCCCCAGAGGCCCAGTCTCTAACGCTGTAGCGGTAACAAAACATCAGAAGCTACTACCCCCCCTAATCCCAGCAGTTTGGTGACAACGTAGCAGTACAGTCTCTGAAGACCTAGTCAGACTAGCGGAAAATGCTAAAAGACATACCTAATGGAGTGAAGAAGATCACTGATGAGAAGAAGAATCCCAGCACAAGTCCAACAATCAACATACAGAAAAGGACAAAGCCAAATCTCCACCAAGAAGCAACCAAGAGAAGCCCTCCAACAAGTCCAGCTACTGCTGTCAAAATCAGACAAACTGAAAAAAAAAAAGAATGGGAAGGGGTTTGGTGGGGGAGGGAGAAAGGGTAAGAAAAGCATCTCCACAATGCCAAATTCCTTTAAAACCCAGTTTTGGCAAGGTTCTAAAAGATCACAGTGATTGAGGTGATATGCAATGCTCCTTTGATCATATACAGTCAATTCTACTTTTATCTGGGCAAACCCAATGGATAATGAAACCATTAACACTGCATTTCAGCCAGTACACTAGGCTATAAACTAGTCTTTAGTTGAAATGCTTCCCAGCACTGATCAGAATACCAGAATCAGGATGAGACTCGGGACTTGGTAGTGTCATTGCATTAAGAATCCTAGGCTAGTGCTTCAACCAGAAGGCCACCCTTTCTTATTGCAATGGCAGTGGAGGAAGAGGCACAATGCAAATGGACTGCTTTCCAAAGTAATAGCCTTCCTCTAGTATCCCAATCCAAACAATTTAATGTCTGCCATCCTACAGTTCACCCCAACTCAAATGTAACTGCTGGCTCATCATCTGGTACTTTAGATACTTTAGCAGTTAGGCTTTTAGATACTATTTGGACAATTTCTACTGCCAGGCTAGTGATTGTTAAAAATGGCAGAGTCACATGTTAATCATTACAGAAACTTGTTGGCCCTAACGAAGGGCCATGATACCCATCCCAACTGATTTCAATGGAACATTGCCATTGACTCCAACCATGCACTCTCTCATGCTCCCCTCCTCTCCCCCCCCCCCAAAAAAATTTGTCTTTACTTACCATCATAGCTAACAGAGGTTATTCTAGTAAATAATATAAAGGAAAAGAATCCTGTGACAATGAAGCCCATGTAGAACAAATCTAAAATAAAAAAAGGCAAAAATGTAGTGTGGTATGCAAGTTCTGACAATTTTCAATTCTAAGCCTGCTTTTGTGTACAGTTAAAGACCTCTCTTCTCCAGGTACTGAGATGTTTGTTATAAAAGTAGTTTGCCCAAAGTAAAAAAACAAAACACAGACCCACACAAACATCCGACACTGGTAAATGAAGTTAGCTCACTTCTTCAAAACTCAGAGCCAGCCTACAGTAAGACTGCCCTTCCCCCTCCAGCTAATATTAGTTTCCTGTTCTGTGACATCTATAGCCAGTTTCTCATCAACTGCAGATACAAAATTTTCAGCCCATTATAAAATTAAATGATTTACAACAGTGAGTATCCTCCTGTAACATTTACAGCAAACCTCATTAAATAGGAGATAAATACATGTGGGCTCAAAAGTGAGGGGTATGCAGATTATGGTTTGTTCAATTTACAGCCAGGAAGCTCTATTAAATTCAAAACAAAGACAGGAACACCTCTGCCCCTACATTCCACAGTACCTGTTTTCCAGAACCTGTGCCCAAAGAAGCAAATAAAGAGACCAAGAACAGCAAAAATGGTGAAGAATATTTTGGTGGAGAGTCTTCCTATAAAGAAAGAAAAAAAATAAAGTTGGGCATGCTTATGCAGACACAGTTGTAGAGAAGGTAACAAGTCATGGCCACAAGTACTGCTTGAGCTAAAGGAGCATCTTCTTTAATAGAAAAGGGTTTGGAACTATTGAGAAATTCCAATTATATCTCCAATTCCAGCATCAGTGCAGGAATGAGGCTCTTAACAGCAGAGCCTGAAGCAAAAGTTTAAGATGGCCAATCAAGTCACATGTCATTTAAACATATGATGTAAGTAAAATTACAGTGGTACGAGTTATCAATTATATTTCAGTTACAACATTCTACCAACCCTTAACCACAGCTTTGAGATGGCAAGTCACAACCCTCACTGACAAAGAGCCATAGTGCTATGACATAGGAAACAGCACTATTCAACAATTTAAAAGTCTGACGGACTAGCTACACTTAGTGCTGCTGTTGCACCATTGCAGCGCTTAGTGAAGACGCTCCTTGCACTGATAAGAGAATTTCCCCAGAAACAGTAGCTATCTTGATAGGAGAAGCTTTACTGTCAATAGAACCCTGAGCAGATACAAAATTTGTATTTGCATCTGCAGAAATGAGCTGGGGATATCCACATCCACAGATGTGGATACCCACATATATAAACTGGATATCTGCAAATTTGCAGGGTTCTAGATACAACATTGGTATCTGCAAAAATGATATGTGGATACCTGAGGACATAAAGCAGATATCTGCAGATTTGCAGGGCTTTACCTATCAACCCCGTACTCAGAAGCTCAGTCAATATAACTCCATTGCTCACAAGTGTGGATTTTCTACATCCCCGAGCAATGTAGTTATACCAATATAATTTCATAGTGTAGGCCAGAGCAAAGTCCCAAGAGTCATTTATTTGATACCTCATTCTCCATTAAACCAACTTGCAGAAGAGACCCTGCTCCCTCTAACTATCCTCATGAATTTGAGTTTCCTCAAATGTTCCGTTACAAGACAAATGACTTGTTCTTACTGATGTTATAACAACTGGAAAAGGGAAACTAGAGTTTGATTCTCTGGACATGTTAAGAAGATTATCCCATCTAAAGCTCTTTCCCACAGACTGCAGAATGCTTTTGTCAAATAGTTTAAATACCATTGCTTAAGTCAAAATATACAGTTTTAGAAGAGTATTTCTCTGCTGCAACTCATTTTCATGGGCCAAATTCTCCACTATTATGTCCCTCAAACAGTCATTTACCCCCACCAGCCATATACAGTAAAACTCCATTAGTCCGGCATCCAATGCTCCGGAACTCCTGATGGTCCGGCACCATCAGGAACCCGGAAGTGCTGGGGCAGCCGGACAGGCTTCCCCCATTCAGCTGCTGCTGAAACTGACCAGCAGCTGAATAGGGGAAGCCGGGAGCAGAGCAGCTGGGGTGCTGCCGGGTTGGTCTGGGGACACCTGGGGCAGAGCAGCTGGAGTGCTGCCGGGTTGGTCCCGCAGCACCAAAGGACAGCGCTGCAGGACCACCCCAGCAGGACCCCAGCTGCTCTGCCCCAGAGGTCCCCAATTCAGCCGCTGCTGAAACAGATCAGCAGCTGATTCCAGGAAGCCCGGGGCAGATCAGCTCTGCCCCGGGCTTCCTGGAATCAGCCGCTGATCTGTTTCAGCAGCGGCTGAATTGGGGACCTCTGGGGCAGAGCAGCTGGGGTGCTGCCGGGTTGGTCCCGCAGCATCAAGGGGCGGCGCTACGGGACCAACCGGGCAGCACCCCAGCTGCTTTGCCCCAGGCGTCGGGATTCAGCCGCTGCTGAAACTGACCAGCAGCGTCAGTTTCACCAGCAGGCTGAATCCAGACGCCTGGGGCAGAGCAGCTGGGGTGCTGCCGGGTTGGTCCCGCAGCACCGTCCTTTGGCGCTACGGGACCAACCGGGCAGTACCCCCGCTGCTCTGTCCCAGGCGTCCCCAAGAGCAGCTGGAGTGCTGCTGGATTGGTCCTGCAGCTCCGTCCTTTGGCGCTACGGGACCAACCCTGCAGCACCCCAGCTGCTCTATTGCAGGCATCCCCGATTCAGCTGCTGCTGAAACTGACCAGCAGTGGCTGAATCAGGGATGCCTGGGGCAGAGCCAGACTATCGTAAGGGGGGGGCTATGAGGGGTCTGAGGTGGCATCCCTTCCCACCCCACTCCAGACCCCTCATAGCCCCCCCTTCTGATAGTCCAGCATATCTGATAATCCGGCACCCCCTGGGTCCTAAAGGTGCCGGATTATCGGAAGTTTACTGTATAAGGCTAGCATGACATGCTATAAGCATCAGAATGACAGCTTTCCTTCCATCCCTCACAGCTGTCTCCCATTCCTCCCATTCACTTTGTAAGCAATTTCATGAGCTGCCAGGAAGCAGTGAATAGGGAGCTATGCTTTTCGGCTGCCAGCACTCACTTGTGCAGTTAAGGTCAGAACGACAGTTATGTAAAAAAAATGTCACCTGCTTACTCAAGAGGTTTACTCCCTGCATTCAGTCATATTTCAACAGCTTGCTGATAAATACACTTCACACTCTTTATTTCCTTTCGCACTGACATTTTAACCTTGATATTAGAAGGAGCTGGATCCTATTGGCATCCACATGCCATATTCATTAACCAATACGTTTATTTGCCACATTCTTCTTACCGGTAGGACACGAAATTAAAAACACAGCTTAGGTAGCCAATTAAAGTGTAGCTGCTCTACCTGCACTTATGAATTTGGCAAGTAAGATATGGTGTCACTGAAAGAAGCTAACCCTACCACAGAATCACTTTTCATGCTTTCAAATGCTATGAAATTGGCAGCTTCTTGCTTTGCGTTTAATTTTCTCCAAAGCTGCTGACAAATGCAGAAACCCAAGCCCAGATCTGAGCATGTTACGTAGATCAACTCACCATGAAAGCAAGAGTGTGTATTTAAAAAACAAAAAACAAAAAAACCCACCGGTATTCTGGACTTACCAAGAGAGGAACAATTCTCCACCAGGTCAGTGAGGCTACAGGCATATGTATGAACAGGCACATATGCAGCAGAGGTATTCCAAAGTGGATCCCACACAATGACATTATAGATCACCCCTTGTCCAGGGAGTGAAGAGAAGTGTACATTGGTCTTTTCCTCAGTTGTTAAGGAAACCAGCTGAAAAAACAAAATTTGTCACCATTGATGAATACACTCATCTTACAAAAGGGATCTGCCCTTTTCCTCCATTGCATCATGCCTAGGGCATATGCCATTCAAGCAGAAAGTCTTGGCAAGCCTAGCTAATCAAGTTGCAAGATTAATCAGGTCAGGTATTTACTCTGGAACAATATTTAAATATCTAGAGGCAGAGTTAACTAAATGGGATAAGAACATAAGAACGGCCATATTGGGTCAGGCCAATAATCCATCAAGCCCAGTATCCTGTCTGATGACAGTGGCCAATACCAGATGCCCCAGAGGGAGGGAACACAACAGGTAATCCGCACATGATCTCTCTCGTCATCCGTATCCCGACAAACAAAGGCTACGGACACCATTCCTACCCATCCTTGCTAATAGCCATTGATGGATCTAACCTCCATGAATCTAGCTAGCTCTTTTTTGAACCCTGTTAAAGTCCTAGCCTTCACCGCATCCTCTGGCAAGGAGTTCCAGAGGTTGACTGTGCACTGAGTCAAGACAAATTTCCTTTTGTTTGTTTTAAATCTGCTGCCTATTAATTTCAATTAGTGATCCCTAGTTCTTATATTGTGGGAATAAGTAAATAACTTTTCCTTATTCACTTGTTCCATGCCAGTCATGATTTTATAGACCTCTATCATATCTCCCCTTAGTCTCCTCTTTTCTTAGCTGAAGAGTCCAAGTCTTTTTAATCTCTCCTCCTATGAGATCCATTCTAAGCCCCTAATTATTTTTGTTGCCCTTTTCTGAACCTTTCCCAATGCCAATATAGCTTTTTTGAGATGAGGAGACCACATCTGTACACAGTATTCAAGATGTGGGCGTACCATAGTTTTATATAGAGGCAAGAAGATATCTTCTGTCTTATTCTCTATCCCTTTTTTAATGATTCCTAACATTCTATTTGTTTTTTGACTGCTGCTGCACACTGAATGGATGTTTTCAGAGAATTATCCACAATGACTCCAGGATCTCCTTCTTGAGTAGTTGTAGCTAAATTAGTCCTCCATCATATTGTATGTATAGTTGGGAATATTTTTTCCAGTGTGCATTACTTTACATTTATCAACATTAAAATTCATTTGACATTTTGTTGCCCAATCACTTAGTTTGGTGAGATCTTTTTGAAGCTCTTCACTGTCTGCTATGGTCTTAATCTTGAGCAGTTTGGTATCATTTTCAAATTTTGAGTCCCCCACTGGCCCTGTGCTCCCAGCAGTGCTTAGCTTTTGAACTGTAGAAAGACTCCTGCTCTTGCTACATTTCAAAGGCGGAAGCACAGCCAGTTCCCTGCTGCGTTCCTACCCCTTCTCACCATAAAGACGGTGCTGGGGGGAACCAGTGTTTAAGCCAGCTTCCCCCAGCACTGGATCCTGGTCCCTGGCTTGCTGCCTCTCTCCGATAGAGACAGCAGGGAGTGGAGTAGGGGCAAAATGACTAGCTGAATCTCTAGTTGACTATCCAATAAGCAAAATGCTTTTCGGATAGTCAACTAGTCACTTACATCCCTAGATCATAACTCTGAGGGCAAAACATATGCATAGCAATGTCTAACAGCAAGTAGTTTTACAAGATACCCATTTCACATGTCACACCCACAAGTAAACGTCAATACCAGTGGTGTCGGGACAACGAACAGAACCCAGAAGGAACTTACCTACCTATTATTCTATGATTCTATGATTCTATAGCTTCCTGGGGAGTCAATACTGCAGCTATTTGTTTCACCTCCTTCCCCTCCACACTTTTTTCTGAGAAACTAGAATTAATGTCAAACAAACTGTTTTTAATCCAAATGTTTGCCAAGCTTACTCGAATGCCATTGGCTCTGATGCTCTGCACCTCAGACATCTTTCGCAGGTGGCTCAGGAGTACAGTTTCTGAGAGATCATTCTCTGGTAAGAAATACTGATAGATGTCATAGCGTAGTCGCCATCTAGAGTTCTGGCCCGTATCTGAATCACACGAGGGAGGGTTGGCACCTCTGGAATTAGACAAACAAAAGTTTATAGTAGCCGCATCCCCAGGCCAAGAATCCTGGTCTTAGGTATGTATCAAGAATTGTCAGAAGCAGAACTTGAGATTTGAACACCAGTATTTCAACATCCAGATTCAAGGCTAGGCTTCAGAATTTAGCACTTTTAAGTAAGTTCAGGCTGAGAGTTAGGATTTGAATCCGTCTCCGAACTATAATGTAGGTTGTAAAATCTTCTGGGAAAGAGATTATGTTTTACTGTGCATTTCCACAGCACATAGAACAGACCTTGCCCTCATAGCGAATGCTTCACATAACCCTTGCAAGGAAATATAATTTAAATGACCATTTGGAACATCTGTCACAACAGCCAGGCAGACATTAGGAGAGAATTCACATTTTTTCCCCCCCAGGAGTAGGTTAAAATGAAGAAACAGAGCTAAAATAGAATCCATCCAACACCACAGAGCTTTAGAAAAGCCCTTCCTCAGAAAGAGTTTCTGATTTGACTAAGGCACAAATTCCATCTGGCCTTATATTCTTCCCCACCCTCGGCTCACAGCCATCTATCAGGATGCATTACACTATGCAGAAGATTATAACATGCAGTCCTAAGCAGTAAGATTAGGTAAGCCTGTCAGACAAGGGTCCTGCTATCATGGTAATAGAATGAAGAAAAAAAACAAAACCAAACAGTAGTATAAAATGGTTTCTAGAACAGACGTTTTCCATGAAGAATCATTGTCCCAATAACTGTCTACTGCTCACTAGGGTAAACATATCAGAAATTTTGACTAGTAGTATAGTCTCTCTTACAAGCTATGTGTATTCTCTTCACCCCATTTCTTCTCCCCCTCACAAAGTTAACTTATTTTAAGAATACACATCGTCAGTCACTCACCATCTACTTCTTTTGCTAGAAGCAGCATTCTCTTGCCAAGAGAGAGAAGCAACCTTTCCAGCAAAATAATATAGTTTATGAAGTATTTCCAGCACCTCACGAATGCAATACAAGGAAAGCTATTTGTTAAGTTACACACACCTGGCATATCCCAAGTTTGCAGGAGCAAATTTGATGCGTGTGTCAATTAAGTTATACTCTAAATAAATATTGGGATCAACTTCCAAGTTAAATTCCAGATTGCAGCCTCCAGGGATAGGATCTAAAAACACAAAGTAAGACCATTTGATATAGCAAATCTTTCTCCTTCATGCAGAATTCTCAGCAGCACAATGGAAAGAAGCTACTGTTAATAAATGCAACAAAAACTAAGGCCCCATTTGATATGAACCAACAGACAATCTAAAGATCTTGAAATCCAAGGTCCTGATCCTGCAGGTATACACATGCAAGTCAAAGGGACTTCAGTGAAACTCTGACTATATTTAAACATGATGATAAGTGTTGGCACAGGATTCGGGCTTTAGATTAGCAAAGCCTGTACAGCCAGCTCCAAAACAGCAATTGTTTTAATATAATGAGTTCTCAATATAATGAGTTGCTTAAATGCTGAGCCCAAATTTGGCATCCATTCCCAGTAAGTGTCAGGGCTTCTGGTGTGTTTAATGCAAGCTATGCATAGCACTGGGCAACAAATATGGCCTTCTAGAGAAAGGATCTTAACTCCATACCAAAATGGGGGGGGGGGAAGAGTTACCTCTCTCAGTATAAGCAAAAGAAACAGCTGTGCCTAACACTTGGCTGGCATCCAGAGACTGCAGGTACCATGTGCACACATTCTGCTGAGGCCGAAGGATGGAAACTAACCCTTCATCTACTCCAGTTCCTGAGCTGTTTGCAAAGAGATTCTGAAAACAAACAGATAAAATCAAACATCTTCAGCACAGCAGTAGATTTTTGCACAGTGACACACACACATGAAGCTCATTCCTGAAAGCACACGTTATCTGGGGCACGTATCCCATTGCCAGATATCATTGCATACTGCAGACAAGTCAGCCAGCCACAGGCTTTTTAATTTTATTGTCATTTAAGAGGCAATGCCATTTTGTTTGTGCTCAAAAAAGGACAGTGAAGTGATTAGTTTGAAGTAACTCTCTCTGTCTTTTAAGTCCCTATGTTGCATTTCTTATTTACATTTATCATTCTGTTGCCTTTAAGAGGTTGCTTTCTTTAGGACTACACAAAAAGCAATGCCTTATGCAGCATGCACTACAGGTTGAACAACTCTAGTCCAGCACTCTGGTCCAGCAACATCCCATGGTCCAGTATGGTTTTAGTTAGCTGGATGTGCATTTATCCTGAGTGCAGCCAAGTTTCCCAGGGTCTCAAAGCGTGTTTACAGCCACCAGTCCTGGTTCCCAGTGTTCTGGGCAGTTATTTAGCTCTAATTTAACCTTAAATGTCTTCTAAGAGCCCAGTAAGCAGTGGAAGCGTTGGTAATGCTGCTGGACAATATTGACCTCCTGTGGTTCAGCAAATTCTCCGGTCTGGTCAAATACTGAGGGTGTCAGACTAGAGAGGTTCAACCTTATTGAATATTCAAGAAAAAAGGAGGGGGGGGCTTAAAGAATTACAAGAACAAACTTGCACAGCCATCATCACTATCAATCACAATTTGCCTAATTTTGTCCCAGGTACCCTAGGAGTGAGTCTTTCTGAAATACCCGTGAAAGTTTTGCTTAGGAGAATGGAGTTAGTCACATGAAAGTACCTTCAGTTAATCTCTGTACATTTTGTGCCGCTAACCAGTTATATTCTCACTGCAGCAGAGTATCTGCCCTTTAGATTACACTGTCCAATGTTACTGTTGCTGAACTGAAGCTAGAGTTCAGCAGCAAAAATGCTTATGCTTCATTAGAAAGAGGAAAAAAAGTAATGTTTGTCAAAGAAATATGGAGGATGGATGTGAGCTTTTAAGAGCTCCCCGCCCCCCCATCCCACATCCTAACAAAAATTAATCCGGAAGAGGCAACTTGGGGAACAAAACCACATAGAACATTTTACGAAGAGCCCTATAATATCCACATTGATAAACCTGAATTGCAATAGTCAAATGTTTGTTTTCCACTGGAAAGCACTAAGTGGGGAATAAGGTCAGTCATAGGCCACATAGGAGATGTTGCAGCATGTTTCAAAGGTCATTTGACAGAACCACAATAAAAGCTTCAGAGCAGTTTGCACCAATTGCTCCTTCATTCAGAATCCCAATATAGAGAAAACAGAGCTTTTTTGAGAGAGAATCTTAGAACACTAGAACTGGATGGGACCTCGATAGATCATAGAGTCCAGTCCCCTGCCCTCAGGGCAGAACCAAGCACTGTCTAGATCATCCCTGAGACGTGTCTGTCTAACCTGCTCTTAAATATCTCCAGTGACAGAAATTCCATAACCTCCCTAGGCAATTTATTCCAGTGTTTGACCACCCTGACAGTTAGGTTACCGTATTTTCCGGCGTATAAGGCGACTGGGCGTATAAGACGACCCCCTAATTTTCTAGTTAAAAGATAGGTTTTCGTCTTCTACTCGCTGTATAAGACTACCCCCCCCTTAAGAGGCCAACCGGCAGCGCCCCAGCGCCCCTCCGCCTCCCCGGCTTTGCTCCCGGTGTCCCTGGTCTGCTGGAGACGGTCCCCAGCAGACCAGGGGCACTGGGAGCAAAGCCGAAGCGGCGCCTGGGCTGCCCCGCAAAGCCGCGGAGGGGCTCGGGTAGCGGGGCATCCCAGGCGCGCCTGGGCTGCCCTGCTGCCGGAGCCCCTCCGCGGCTTTGCTCCGCGGCTTCCTGGTCTGCAGACCAGGGAGATGCGGAGCAGCTTTTCTCGCCCCAGAGTACACGGGCGGCGGGACCGCGAGGTCCCGCAGTCTGTGTCCTCCGGGGCGAGAAAAGCCCCGGCGTATAAGATGACCCCCGATTTTTGGGGGATGTTTTTTAGCATAAAAAGTCGTCTTATACGCCGGAAAATACGGTAGTTTTTCCAATCTAACCCTCTCTTGCTGCAGTTTAAGTCCATTGCTTCTTGTCCTATCATCAGAGGCCAAGGAGAACAATTTTCCCCCCTCCTCCCTGTGACACCCTTTTAGACACCTAAAACTACAAGAGTATTGAGTAGACATGAGAAAGTCTTAAGCTACGTCTACACTGGAAAAGTTTGGCGATGAAAGTGCTGTCAACATTCAAGTAGCCAGAAGTGAAAACTGCAGTCAAACCAGCTTTTCTGCCTCCCATTATCAACATTTCATGGCTACATTGCTAGCACCCATTCGACAGATAAAGCAATGCAATGTGAGAGGGCATCCCACAGTGCAATGCTGTGGGAAGACAGAGCTGATCCCTGCGCTTCTTCGGATTTCCTTGTAGCTCTGTAGAGCTCTCTGTGCTGAGGAATGTCAAAGCAGCACAGCAGTCTCTTTCAACTCTCCCCCTGCACTGCTGCTGTGTTCCTACCAAGGCAGAACCAGAGCATTCCAATGATTTGTTCTTTGTTCCCCAAATCGAGCAGCTCACTCAGCTGTCAGAGCTTTGAAAGGAGAGAGGAGCATGCCAAAAGGGCACCAGAGATCACAAAACACTGAGCACAGCCATCAGGGTAGGTACTGTCGGATAGCCAGTTTGCTCGACAAAACAAACAGCAGTGTCCAACACTGGCTCTTTATCAGCAATAGAGGGAAGGGAAAGAAAAAATTCTCTCTCAGGGCTGGAATATTTTTGTCACCATATCTGGGTGTTTTTCCCCGACAAAAGTCACATTGCAGTGTAAACACTCTCGCTGTTTTGTCACAAAAACTGCCTTTTGGTGACAAACATGCCAATGTAGACAAGGCCTGAGTTCTAACGTTTGGGAGCTCCAATATTAACAATATACTCTTGGTGCAGAGTTTCATTCCTCCCTCGCCTCCAGACACAAAATTATTCTTACAACAAAGCAATTTTCTAATTGTCCTCTTCCAAGGTTGAGTACCACTAGATAATGCGAACACAACTGAGATACTTGGATTCCAACTTCACACATACCTTATTAAAAGAGATGGTTATATTTTTTTGGTGGGAATGTACTTGAAAAATAATGACAGACGCAGTGCTTGCAATATTCCTTATTACAGCTTCCACTTGGATGGTCTTGTTAAGTAGCACATTTCTGAACTTGCCCAAAGAGAGTTCAAGAAGACCTGCATTAAATAAATATTCAACAATCAAAAAAGTTATGTTGGTATCTTTAAAGGGAGAGGAGGAAATAGACAGATGTAACAAATGTAAAGACTTACAAGGTGCAAAAATTGGTCATCTGGAAACAAAGCAGAATTTGGTGTTAAAAAAATTCAACACCACCACCAGTAAACCTTACACCATCATAAAAAAAAAAAATAGTTGTTTCTGCAGAAGAAAGCCCTAATGCAAATTTAACCCAGGGACTCTCAGGAAGCGTGCATCAGAGGGGCTATCCTCAATAGAAACCTTATGCTGTGAAGAATGGAGTTAGGTCCGCATTTCTCAAAGTGTGGGGGGGCAGTCGCAAGCAACTTAGACAGGGGTCCTGTTTGAGAACCCGAGTTAGGTGGTAGTACTGGCCATGACTATAAAGAAGAGCAAACAACATTGAGTATGGAATAAATAGGAGTTGAGTTAGCAGACATGCTGCTGAATGCCACTTACCCTTGTCTACTGGTATAACTGACTACTCAGTGCACTGCTCTCACAATATAGTGTTTAGACATAACAGGTAGAATCCAGGTTAGGGATGTTAGATATTGATTCATTTAATAGCAGCATAACTGTATCAAATCTTAGCAGTTACACAATTAGTCAACAATGCTCCCAGCCCCACTCCTGAGGAGACCCCTACCACTTTGCACTGCTGCCTCTCATACAGAGGCAGCAGCAAGGGGCAGCAGCAGCCCTTGTCTGCAGGGGGCCTGAGCTCCCTGTGGACAGAGGCTGTGCTAGCATTCCATAGGGTAGCCTCCCCCTATGCTGATGCCTCTGTGGGAAGCAGCAAATGGGGGGGGGGGGAGGAGAGGGAACAGAGGAGAAGAGAGGCAGCTCTACATAGCTAGCACATGCAGAGAGCTGGTTTTTGGTGGGGGGGTTTTTTGCTTCTGACTTGTGTGCGCCTCCCCCCAGGCTTACCATAATTCATAGGTAACAACAAATCTCACACTGTTTCAAGTAACTGCTCAGTATTCGGAAAACTTAAAGTTTCTGCTCTCACACTACTTCATAACACCTACTGGTTTTTCATAACACCTGAACATTAGTTAATCGGTGTGACCATGTGAGAATTCTTTCATCAATCTAGCATGGTCTGTGGATTAGATGGTTTAACTACTTCCTCTGGTGTGAATTTCACAACCCTGAGACATACTTATAGAAATATAACTTTTCAGTGTAGACCAGCCCTTATGAAACAGTGATTTTTTCCAGTTTAGCTTAATCCAGAAGAAGAGTGCATACACTTGGGAGTTATTTCAGAATCATTCCTGTGTAGACTAGCCCTTATACAGTACATCATTGAAGTTTGTTAAATGATTCTGCTTCTCTGATTTGGAGCCAGCTCAAGGCTGCAGAAAAACTTACACCTGAATGATTCATCCAGCAAAAACAAGGTCAGCACACCAAGAGCAGTTCTTTTAGACTTAGTTTCAAACACATTCAGAGAAGTCTGATGTCCAGTACTAATTATTTTTCCTGGGCCAGAACTCCAGATTTTGTGCTCCATATTTCCCTCAATCCATAGGGATCATTCCCATTTATGGCAAGGAGACATTTATACAAAAAGCAAAGGCAGAACTATAACTCAAAACTTGAGCTTTTGTTTTGTAATACCTTCATTCTGCATTCAGCATCATTCACTGGGAAATAAACTCACTTTTAAGATCCCTGTTATTTCTGTTCTTTCTCTGCCAGTTTCTTTTGAATGTCTCCCTTCCTCAGTTCTTTCCACACAACAATTTCCAGCCCCTTCTGCCTTATCAGCAATGGAAGAGTCATTGGTGATATTTAGAGTCAATCAGGCTTTAGTATCAACACCTCGTCAATGAAGTTAATAGGGTAGAGAGGTGTCTTTGCAACCATTATTTCAAGCTGTCCTCAGATTCAGGAAGACAACACAGGCACAGCTACCCTCTGTTCACATTCAGATACTTAGCACCTTCTTGGGTACCAACTGATTTCATAGGAGATTTTTTTACAAATTCTGGAGAACTAATACGCCACACAGGGCACATAAGCGCCACCTGATTAACTTAAAAGCAGGCAAGCTAATCTTTCGTCAGACATTAGGCTTCCCCTCCGTGCACCCTCTAGAGGCATGCCATGTCAGACATTCAGAAACAAGAGAGCTCATTTGAGAAAGCCAAAAGGAGTTAGAAGAACAGCCAGCCAAGAACTCAACAAGTAAGAGCAAAATGTGTTTTAAGTCCATCAGAAGCAGGAAGCCTCCTAAACAATCAGTGAGGCCACTGGATGATGGAGATGCTAAAGGAGCACACAAAGACAATAAGCTTATTGCAGAGACACTGAATGAATGCTCTGATTCAGTCTTCATGGCTGAAAAGGATAAGAAGATTCCTAAACCTGAGGCATTCTTTATAGGCAACACATCTGAGGAATTGTGCCAGATTGAGGCATCATTAGAGGTGGTTTTGGAGAAAGTGATAAACTTACCAGTAACAAGTCACCAGGACAGGATGACATTCACCCAAGAGTTCTGAAAGAACTCAAATATGAAATTGTGGAACTATTAGCTGAGGTTTGTAACCTATCCTTTAAATCAGCTTCTGTACCTAATGACTGGCCCTGGCTCCGGAAGAGGAGCACGGTGATTTCCCTGCACCGGCGCAGGAGGCGTGAGTTGTCCCCGGGGCAGGTGCGCGCGGGGTTTCCCTGCGCCGCGGGGGGGGGGGGGGGGGGGGAGGTTTCCTGACATTTGGTCCAGTCTAGACAGGCCAAATATTGGAAAAACCTCTTCATACAGAAGATTTTTTTTTAAAAAGCAGCAGTATAAGGATTGGGGATAGCAAGTGATGGGGAGGAGGAGAATAGAGAGGGCGGGGCTTCAAGGAAGGGATGGGGCGGTAGATCTTGGCTTGGTCTGTCATTTAAAAAGTGATCTTGGGTGTAAATAGGTTGGCAACCACTGATCTAGGGGGTCACCAAATGAAATTAATAGGTAGCAGTTATGAAAAACAAAAGGAAGTTTTTCTTCACACAGCATGCAACCTGTGGAACTCCTTGCCAGAAGATGTTGTGAAGACAAAGACTTTAACAGGGCTCAAAAAAAACAAATTAGATAAATTCATGGAGGTTAGTTCCATCAATACTTATTAGCCAGAATGGATAGGAATGGTGTCCCTAGCCCCTGGTTGTCAGGTTGGCAATGGATGACAAAAGAAGGATCACATGATGATTACCTGTTCTGTTCACTGCCTTTGGGGCATCTGGCATTAGCCACTGTCAGAAGACACGCTACTGAGCTAAATGGACCTTTGGTCTGACCCAGTATGGCCGTTACGTTCTTATAAATACATCTACAAGACTTAGCTGGTGTTGCACAGATCTGGAAGGTAGAGGCCTCCTGCCCATGCTCCCTGGAGGCCAGAGCTGAGAGGGGGGTCACACAGGACAGCCCTGTGGCGCTCCCTGAGCTCACCTGGGGAGACAGAAGCAGGGGTACTCTGGATGGCCTAGCGGTGTTGGGGTCTGGGGGAGGGGTGATAGGGCTGCATTGCTTGGCTCCAGTGCTTGGGGGAGGCGAGGGAAAACCATGGAGGTGCCAGGACTTCCCCTGGTCCAACACTGGGGCCACGGGCCAGGAGGGGGAAGGTTTTAGAATTGGGGGCCACTTAACTGGACTTGTGACTGGCAAAATAGCAAGTTACATCCCCTGCTGGCCACTCCCTTCCTGGTGCAGCTGCCCCCTGTAGTCTCTCTGCATTACAGCTATCACCTGCACTGGCTGCCACCAGTGGTGACTGTACAGTATTGGGTCCCTCTGATGAACCGTCTCCCTTCCATGTTGTGAAAATCAATCAAATTCCAGGCAAATCCTGTTTTCCTGCCACAATCAAACCCTCACCTTAAGTTAGGATAAGAGGAAGCTGAACAAGTGTGGTGATCCTAGCTGTTACCATTTAGGAGGCATTAACAGACTTGCAGATATACAGACTCCTCTATAATGTTATACTTACACACACACACACACACACACACACGGGTTGTGCCCCATTCTTGCTACGCTCACCAACTCCCCCCCCCCCCCCCCCCCCCGGCCGCTTTCGCAGCCAAAGAGTCTTTTAATTTTGTACTGATTATATAGAAGTGCGAACAAACTAAGCTGTATAGAAAAATTGTTAATTGGTCTATTGCTCACATACATGTTACAAACCCATCTACAGACAGATCTCAGTTTTGTAGTTGGTTCTGGTTGAAATGCAAGTAAGCAAGACACAGACTCCCCTTTCAAGTAAGCTGATGTCATTCTGTTGCAAGGCAGGAAAAGCTTTTATATATAGTGAGAGAGATATAGATTTAAGAGAGATCATTTATAAAGACACAATACAGAACATAGCAAAGAATTCCACAATTAAAGCAGTAGCCTGATCTCTTAGTCAAAGTGAACTTATGTCATACTCCAAAAAGAAAAAAAAAATGGATTCTTGTCTTTGGCTTTTTAACAAAAAAAACTTCCCTCTAGAATAGAGCAGTTTCAACAGCTAGAATCAAAGAGGAATTTTTCCCAGGCACTAAATTTATACAAAAGACATGGAAAGTTATGGAAATGTAACTCTTGTCTACACACAGTACAGACACGCTGTGGTTAGTGAAAGCTTTTCCCCCACTGCCGAGCCAACATCTCTTAGCCCCAAATTACAGGAATAATCTGTACTTAATTTTTGCCAGGGCAGAGTCCTGGCATCTCTAAACTTGGCAGTTCAAACCTCCCCCTCGCCCCAGCCCCTCTGAGTTTGGCACATTAGTTATTAATGTAAATAAATTACTTGAGCTCCAGCCCCTTTTATTACAAATTAAGCATTGGTAACAAGGGTTCCATGGGTCTACTAATCTTGGCTCTCATTAAGCAAGCTGAGAGGGTGTTCAGTCTCCATGCCTACGCTGAAAGGCCCAAAAAAGATGGCGTTTGTTCTGCAGTGTCAAGATCTGTCTTTCCATCTAAACCTCATCAACTTGTTTATACAGAAGTCAGAAAATAGCCAAAGGTAACACCTACAAACGAAATGCATCATTTATTAAAATTTTAGGAGACCCAAGACAGAGATGCTAGAGAAAAGATATTTCCTACTGTGAAAGTAGAAAGAATTATACTATAAGAGAAAGATGAATTATGCTGTAATAATTGAATAAGTTGAAGGAATACTGTGTCTCTGAACAGGAAGAAGAAAAGTATGTTAATGTTGTTTGTAGGAATGCAGATTACAAAGTGCTAGCCAGAGTTAATAGGAAAAGGAACATTAGGTGTTAGGGAGAAAACAATTGAGATAACCAAGCAATTGGACAGGAGATTGCTTGTGTGCTTGATGTGGAAATGAAGAATACTTGAGTAGCCTCACAGTAATTATGTGAAGTTTTGCCCCCCCTTTTAATCCTGTTAATTTTGGCTTTCTTTTGACTGTATAAAGCAAGGGGTTTGAACCTTGTATGACAAATCTGTGAGTCCTGTCTGACTTTGACACTACCCATTCAATTATAACAAGTTGTAAGATTCCTGACTCTTAGAGTTACTGTAACATTGCTATTCATACTCCTCTTCAATCATGGGCACTTTCCAAAAGAGACTCTTTACTAATGTCCTAAAGTCCTTAACCTCCAATCAGGAGCAGAAAATGGTCTCTTTGTAAAAGAGAAAAAAAATAACTCATGTGAAAACATGCCATGGCCAACAAACAATCTGAAGGAATGGAGATGAGAAAAAAAGTATCATTCTTCCCCAAACTTCGTGGGCAAGATCTTCCAGATAGAGGCAGGATGTTTCCAAAGGATGCACTGCTCACCCAACACATCATCTGAGCCCTTTACAGTGGAATAGAGAACAAAAATCAAGGTTCTCCCTTCTGTACACACCCACAGACTTCCACATTATCTACGCTAATGAGAAGAACAATCTCTTTATTAACATGCATTCCAGTTTCAACATGTGGAGACACTACCTCGATTCGATCACAAGACATCAGCAGCAGACATCCTACCTGACAAGCTAATTTACAGGGCAGCAGTTTAAATTAAGTTGTGATGTGTAATGCTATCTGAAATATTTTTTCCTAAGCCATCCCTACCCACCTACCCCATGATTCTGGGAACTGTAATTGAAATCTAAAGTTTTATACACAAGCAATGCAGTACACAGGAATAGAAGACAAACAAGGCTGGTAATAAAGCATTTTTGCTGCCCCAGGAAGATGACAACCAAGTCAACATCATCCTATTAAAAGTCTCTAGTTATTCTGTAATCCCAAGGCATGTATTCTGCTTGTACAGCATTACTGCTTATGCCAATACATGATGAATGGAAAGCAAACAACCTACTTAGGAGCCCCTCACCACTACATCACAAGTTCTCAGTTACGTGTCAGGGTGTGTAGAAGCATTAAAACACACACACACACACGCCATGTGCAGTTTAACACATAATTTTTACAATTTCAAGTAAGCTCAGTACTGGCGCAAAGTGTCATATTGACAGCCAGGGGAGCAAAGTCCTCCACCCAAAGATCAGTACATAGCCTGTACCACCACTTCACTAGCTTGGTGCAGGCTTCCCTGTATTGAATGAAGGTACCATAGTAGTACTTACAGGGCCCAGATTAAGGCCCCATTACACTGGAGCCACACACACAATTCCTGTCATTGAGAGCTTAGAGTGGGAGGGGAAAACAGAAGTAAGCTGCCCAAATTCACAAAGTAGGTCAGTGGCAGAGCCTGAAATAGAACCCAGATCTTCCAAGGCCATACCTTTGTCACTTAGCAAAAAGTAGGATCAGGAAACTCAAACTGAATGATTACCTTTACGGGACATTAGCTAAATTCAGTCTGCAGGTCTATTCCAGTTTTTGCACCCCTCCAAGAAGGTTAACACACAGCCAGATGGCAATGACTTTTGATCGCTACCAAACCAGGCTGGATTTGAATTGTTGACCCAGAGCTAAAAGAAATTTTGTTTAAAGAGGGAACTGGAATTAAACAGCAAAATATAAGTAAAAGCAACAGCATTCAACAAGTGTTACTTAGTGTTTTCTTACTGGATATTCATTATGATCAGAGCACAACGTCATTCATGTAGAACAAGAAAGTCACAGAACTAATTAAGTGCATCTCAACACCCACTGCTTCAGCTAAGCCTGGCAAGTTACAGCACTGTTAACTTTCTGGCTTAGGGGGAGTGGGTTTTTTTTTTGTTTTTTTAACAGTGCTATCAAGTGCTAGTGTGAACCAGGCTACAGCACGGAAGCTATGCTCCCAGAACTGTTAGCTACTCCCCTCGTAGAGGTGGCTTACATAGAGTGATGATCGGAGAGCTCTCTTCCAGCTCTTGTGCCTTGGCCACACTTAAGCGCAGACAAAGCCTTCATCACTTTGAATTCTATCCCTTTCTCCCATCCTTTCTTTGCAGGATGTTAGTTTCAGCCCTCCTCCTGGTCTGATGGTGCAGGAAGTCACCTGTGTCAAGCTCAGTGTAGGATCATGGCCTGTGATATTCACTTTTTTGGAGGGCAAAGCAAGGACCTTGCATTTCTGCAGAATGCTTAACAGCCCTGGAACACTGATACTCATTACCACTGTTGGTCAGCATTGCTTTACTCCATACAAAGCTTTTTATAAATTTTGCATCTCAAGACTATACATATTAAGAGTCTGCCTGATGACTATCATTGCTGAGCATTTACAATTATTGACACACCATCCCACCCAACACCTACCCATAATCAACAAATGTTTGCACAAGATTTGGGGCATATAAAAATCAAGGCATAAGAGTACCAATTACAAACATTTAATGTACATTTGCAATATCAATCATTGACATGTATATGAATAACACAAGTATATGAAGCAGAAAGTAGAGGTACAGCACAAATCTTAATTTGCAGTTCACAGAGTGACCTCTCTTTTTAATGTGAAAAAATCTTTCAAAATATATATCTGTTTAAATTATAGTAATGTTTTAACCAAACACTGCAGTGAATTAAGTGATGGTGCATCTAGATCCAACACACTTTTCCCACACTCGTGCTTGAAGATGTGCTCATTTTTTATAACAGCTTCAGTTGGTGCTGGTAGGGACCTGAGCTGTGGCGTTGACATGCTACCTCTGCCAATTTTCACTGCACATTATTCTTCCCATGCTTCTGACACCATGGCACAGTTTGTCAACTCAATGACATTAGGCATCATTGCACTGATGTCAACCAGCAGAAAGAAGGAATCACCAGCTCACAGAATCTTCAGCACAGTACCCTGGCTAAGGCCAGAACAGAATGCTACTGCATCACTGCCAGAGGGTGCAAGGATAGCGAATAGTCTAGGCACAATGTTCTAGTACTGTGCTGCCATAGCATGAATGTTTATTACAGCTCGAGCTGAGGGTTCTTCAATGATTATGGATATACCCTGTTCAAGGTAATGATGCAAGAGTAAGACAAATACATCAGTGTTATCAGGTAATACTGATATTACCACTGGAATCTCTTTCACAACCATCCCCATCTGCTGTATGAGGTGGCTGACTGCTTATGTGGCCATATCTTCTCTCTTGATCACCACATCTTCACTTCAGGGGATGTGTGGCCTCTACCTGCAATGCCCCCTAGTTTGTGCTTTAATGGGTGCTCTTAGTCAATATTTTTGTGTTGAATGAATTCTGTATAAATTATGTCAATCAACTGTTTATTTCCAGCTAAGGTAAAACCAGCTTTCTGTGGCAGTAGCTATGTACTCACACTCAGCGGATGCTTCCTGCTTGCTTCTGTAGCACTGTTAAGTCTTGTGATACTCTGGGGATGAGTCTAGACTACATTCCTCTTTCAAAAGAGGAATGTAAATGAAGGAAATCGAAAATGCAAATGAAGCCCAGATTTTCAAATCTCACGCTTCATTTGCATAATCGCGTCCTATTGCTTTTTCAAAAAAGATTTTTTTGAAAAAAGGTGTCTAGACGCGGTTCTTTAGGGAAAAAACCCTTTTTCGAACGAACCCAGTAAACCTCATTTTTTCAGGAATAAGAGTTCTTTCGAAAAAGGGTTTTTTTCCCCGAAAGAACCGGGTCTAGACTATTTTTTTTTAATTTGAAAAAGCAGACACGATTATGCAAATGAAGCATGAGATTTGTAAATCTGCGCTTCATTTGCATTTTAGATTTCCTTCATTTACATTCCTCTTTCAAAAGAGGAATGTAGTCTAGACGCACCCTTAGCGCGGAGGTCTTTGCACTTTTCTAAGACAAGGTGTACATCACCTGCAGCTAGCTTGTGTTCAGTGCAGACTCAGAAATTGGACACCAAGTCCTTGAATATCACTTGCTGCCAGCGAGCCACTGAAAAGAGTGGAACCATCAATGACTTTACAGGAGATGTCTTGTTAAGTATGTCTAGTTGACGCTTCTATCTGCAGCTGGTTCTTTAGCTTACGCTTACCAAGGCTAAGTCTCATGTCACGAGCATCAGCGAACATTGACACGGACTCAAGGGTCAACTCAAATGACAAAACAGTCCTGCTCATGTCAACCTCTCATGAACTTGCTCATTGGCAAGCATCACATACCTTTGTTGGATAAACCTTTGTCCTTGGCATGCTCTGTTCTTGGCAGTCTGTTATCCTTGGTATTGTAGCCCACAGAGCCCTCTGGGCTACATTCAAATTCTCACAATTCGTGAATTCCAATTGTACACTAAAACAAGGTATTGCCCCAAACTTGCATTTGACTACCAGACTACTCCCCTGAACCAAGTTTTCTTCGTCACATTATTGTCCAATTTTGCAAGCAGACAATAATCACCTTGATTTATTTCTATGATATAGAATTATTGTGACAAACAAGTTCTCTCAGAATCAAGGAACCAAATTCACAGCAGAATCAAATGAACTCAGCTAAGAAAAGAGATGGGGAAACCCAAACACTTCTCTGTAGTTCCTCCCTTTACTCTTACTTGTGAAGTCACTTGTGACATTTAAGATTGTCTAGCAGGCCCTTTTACATGGTGGCATTTTGTGTGTACAGGAACAACAGCATAGGGAAGGGTCACTGACAAGTCCCCAAATATACTGCAGCTATAGCAGACCCTGGAAAGGGAATCGCGTCCCACCTGTGCTAGGTCTCTTAACTGTGTCCCTGAAATGAGATGACAGCACAATAGAAGCTTCAGGGGGTAGCAGAGTTAGCCTGTTACAGAAAAACAACAACAAATGGTCTGGTAGCACTTTATAGACTGAAGAAGCGAGCTGTGCCCACGAAAGCTCATGATACTAGCTATATGTTTTGTTAGTCTATAAAGTGCTACCAACACAATAGAAGGCTTTCACTTTGTTACAAAGGCATTGTTACCTTTTCTGCACTACAAAGAGGACTGTTGTAGTGCTGTGCCATTAGATGCCAGGCAAAGACAACTTTGTTCTTCCGTTTGAAGAAAAAGAATCTCTGTGAAATAGGATAGTATCAAGTCACCTATACCAAGTTTTGAGCAATACCTTGTTTTAGTGTCCATACAATGTTGTATTTTTCTGGTGGCTTTTGAATCTAAACACTCTATATTAAAAAATAAAACTCAATGATCCCTTGTCACTGCTTTGCACTTTCTTACCACTCTATTCAAGCTGAGTCACCAAGCTGAGTACTTGGTGTTATTCACTCAATAGTACTGCTGTGCAGCATTAAAACTACAGCAGAAATTACAAGAGATAGGATTAGAAATTAGATAGCCTCACACATTCTGTAAGGTACTGGCAAGGACACAGATCAGACCCACCTCACTTCTCACACACCAGTCTACCTTTCAAAAGAATAGTTAGAAAGAGAGCAAAGAAAACCCAGTCACTTCGTCCGAACTCAAAAAAAAAAAATCTATTGTTAATACAAAGTACATGGACCACCACTGGATATTCTAAAGGTAATTAATTCATACTTCAGATATACTTTAAGGGTTTGGTCATAGTTATTAAACATATTTTAGGGTATGTCTACACTAGCCCCCTAGTTTGAACTAGGGAGGCTAATGTAGGCATTCGAAGTTGCAAATCAAGCCTGGGATTTAAATATCCCGCGCTTGCTTTGCATCTTCCCGTCCGGTCGCCATTTTTGAAATTTACATGTCCGGACTAACTGCCCACGTCTACACGCGGCAGGGACCCAGTAGTTCGATTTAGGGCTTTAATTCGAAATATCTGTTATTCCTCCTGCAAGGAGGTTTTTTGACCAGCTTTAGAAAAATTTAGCTCTGCCTTGCAACAGTAGCCTAGCATCCTCCAAGGGGAAGTGGGTTAGTTCAGTATCACTTTGGCTGTTTCCCCACTTAAGTGTACTGCGGAAACCAAAAACACACAACCATAAAAAGTAAGAAAACTGACTTCTTCCCCTGGACTCTTTAAGATGAAAAGGGAAGTCATTGCCAGCATTCTGCAGTACAAACATGAGGATTCAATATATTTTAGCTCAGGTCTTAATAAGTGCTCACTAATTTTAGATGCTTTGATTTTCAGAAGCACTGAGCACCCACACCCTCAATTGACTTCAGTTCAGTGTCTCCAAGGGAAAGAAAAAAAGACCCATGCTCTCTCAAGCTGAGTACTAAATTAGCAAATTGGTAACATTTTTTAAATGTTGGCCTAAAAATCCTATTACACATGACAAGAGCTAGAAGTACCTTGTGGCCAAATATTTTCTATGCTTTACTAAAAGATATTAAATTTAAAGCAAAGTTGTAAGAATCCAAGTTCCCCCAAGCTACTGAACTGATGTGGTGAAGACAAGTCAGTTTCACAACCAACAATACACAAGGGAGAGATGTGGCCAATGTCGCATCAGACTGCCTTTGACTATCCCTAATCCCACAGACAAATATCCATTTTGCATCTGGGTGAACTGGAGTTGATCTTTCAGTACAAAAATGGAACAAGGCTTGAAATCATCACTTTCAGGACCATAGTCCCATGTGTTAGCTGCTGTAAGAGACAAGCTAAAGAAAAAATTCAGAGACAAGGCCAACATTCAATCAAGTTGGCCATGTCTGCATGGAAATACTGAGGCTTGATCTAAAACACTACTAATTTATGTCCATATAACTACATTGCACTGATGAACTATTTTGGAATCATCAGATTCAAGAACCAGGCTCTATAACAATTTACTTAGTAGTTACGTCTGTTTCTTGGGTCATTAAAGAGACAACACTTTGCAAGCTTAAAAAACAGATCTACGAGACTAATCAGTTTCTCTGAGACTCTACTGCCTATTAACTCAACATGACACACTGAGCAGAAGAGTGATTGAATTAACCATGGTATTTGTAGTACTAAAATTCCATGTATGTTCCTTAACACTTTAATTATTCTGAAAGAGAAATGTCAAGTTAAAACTAAAACATGAGCCACACTGTTCACTAGTTGTCAGCAACATGAGATCAAATCAATTTCTGCACTTCTTAACACAGATAGATATGTATTATCAGAAATTAGGAATCAAACAAAAAACATTTCTGCATTAAGATCTCGCTCTCACATGAGAAGTTTCAGTCCAGAGTATCTAGACTGTCATTCAGTTTAAAAGCTAGGGGAAAGAAGGATAATGATGGCAAAATTAATACAGCCACAAAGTATTTTGTTATAACCAGAACTTCAAAATATTTCAGAGATATCTTGTATATCAACCTCTGTTGATATTCAACCTTCCTTGTGCAGCACAATCTTCCTCATCCAACCTTCCTTGAGCAGCACAATCCAACAGTTTGAATTTGAAACAGCACATATTTCAAAGAAGGGGCATGCCAGTAGTGTTTGGCTTATTTTTGTTAACCATTTTTGTTCTACCATTCAATGGAGTTATACCCTCTAAGTACATTTCTGTTGCTTACATGCAACACACGCTGCTTTCTATTAAGATTCTCTGGATCATAATGAAATGCTTGTTCACAGCAGGAAAAAAGCCTCACTGTTGCCAAAACATATGACTGAGCCCTGATCCATGAAACACATGACATGCTCCTTTAAAACTACAGTGTTCACGATCATTTCACTCCTTATGCAAGTCACCTGATTTTGGGGACCAACCCAACAACCCATGCCAATTCCCCACGGTGTAGAAAGCATTCTAGGGTGCACTGACAACTATTCAAATGTTCTTTGCAAATAAATAAAGATCCCACAAGGGAACATGGCTACCCCAGGCAGAGAAATTACTGGGAATCTTGACAAACTATTCCAGGCCACCCCTTATTTTCATGCTGAAGGAAGCCGCTAGCAGCTGTGATCCAGGATCATCTTTGCAGCCTGAGAGATGACCCCCGGCTATTATTATATGCGTGGGGTGACAATCCCGAGGTCCCCACTTGCTCACGAAGATCCCCTTGGCAAACGCACTTGCAAAACAAGAACGCAAAGAAGCAGCTGCCAGCCATCTGTTGGTAAAGCCAGTCGCGCTCCCTCCGACCGCGCAGCTGTGAAAGCGGGGCCCACCTGCCACCTCAGGGCACTAGGGAGGTCTGTCCGGGGGGGGATTATCCCCCCATCCCAGGCCAGAAGGGGCCTTTATTTCCTTTCCCGCCCCCCTTTTTAGCTTACCCGTGCTGGAGGCGACCAGGGCTCCACGCCCGCCCACGAGCCCCAAGATCAGCAAGGTGCCGGGGAGGAAGCGCGGGAGCCACATTGCGCCTGGAAAACCCCCCCCGCCGCGCCCGGGCTGGGGCGGGGGAAGGAGCCGCACAAGCTCGCGAGACGCTACCTGCGCGGCGCGGGCGGCTCTGAGCCGGGCGAGCCCCTCATCGCAGCCCCCGCGCGCCCTAACGCCGGCCGGAGCCGGCCGCGCCTCCGCTCGCCTCCATTTCTAACCCGCGGGGAGGCCGCGAGCGCCCCCACTTCCGGCAGCGAGCCCGCTGCGCCGCGCTGCTAGCTTGCGTGCACGAGGAGCGCGGGGCGGGAGAGGGGCGAGGCCGGGAGGAGGGGGGGTGGCAGGGAGCGCTGCAGGAGCCAGGGCTGCTTGGCAGTGCACCTGAAGGGCCCCTAGTGTGCGCGCGCCGCCAGGCCTTGTGCAAGGAACAAACACGAATCAGCCAGAACTAGTGGGACGAGCCCCCGTCTTGTGTGCGTGTGCAGCTGCTTGTCAGTGATTAGCGAGCCTCCCTAGGGTTTGCCTGGAGGGAAATGTTGGCCCTAGCAGATGTTTATATCCCTCAGCGCGGACGTCTGTTATTGACTCGGAAATGCCTGGCTGTTGTAAATATTATTGATCGGCCTTGCAGGAGTCCTGGAGGCCAGTTGAGATCAGGCTGCTAGGCTCTGGACACGCGTCTTAGCAGCCGCTTTGCCAAGGTTCTCATCTAACCCTTTCCCCGCTTAAGAAAGTTGCACCAGTTATTAAATGATTGGGTTTTGAAATGACTGTTTTTCTTGAAGCACCAGATCCTAGAGGCGGGTTGTGGTGTGAGACTTTCAGACGTCATCTCAAAATAAATGTTTCTAGCCCTCTTGGTTGTGGAGAAAAGTCCAAAAACGTGGCTCAGGTACACGCTAAAAGCTCAGGAAACGGACGAGCAATTAAAAGATCACCACATGTATTGTTATTACATTTTAGTAATTTTTAAACCAAGCTCATGATTTTTGGTGGGCCTCATCCATAGTGTTTGGAGGTTGGGAGCAGAGATGCTGAGAGCCATTGAACCAAACTGTAAACCCCATCTATAATGGTAACTTCTTCAAGCCAGGGAGTGCAGCAGAACTCCTAGTTCCAGCACCTCTGAGTGGGTGTACTATTATAACAAAACCAGTACAAATACCTGGGGAGATAGTTTTGTTTTAGCTTAAGAGTGTCTTGCTTTGGCTTAATGTAAACTGGTTCCCAATCAACCCAAGCTAACCGAAACCAAAAAACCACTCAAACTGAAATCACACAGAGGTTTGCACTGTAACAGTTTAAATTCACACCTTAGGCATGCAACTTTCTTGTACAGACAGGTCCTACATAAGTGTTTGGGAGATTGAAATCTTTGTCAGGAGGGATGGCGGTTTATTGTGATTTGTCTCTGCTCATGAGATTGTTAGCCAAATTCTACGTGCTAGGGCAACAAAATGATAAATCAAATTCGATACTGATTAATGCAAAGTAATTCACACTGGAAATCATAATCCCAATTATACATATAAAATGACAGGGTCTAAATTAGCTGTTACCACTTAAGAGTGAAATTTTGAGTCATTGTGAGTGGTTCTCTGAAAACATCCACTCAATGTGCAGCAGCAGTCAAAAAAATGAATAGAATATTGGGAAACATTAAGAAAGGGATAGATAATCGGCCAAAAATTCTTATTGCCTCTATATAAATACATATTGAATATTGCATGCAGATGTGGTTGTCCCATCTCAGAAAAGATATATTAGAATTGGAAAATGTTCAGAAAAAGGCAACAAAAATTATTAGAGGTATGGAACAGTTTCTGTATGAGAAGAGATTAATAAGACTGGAACTTTTCAGCTGGGAAAAGAGACCACTAAAGGGTTATACTATCATGAATGGTGTGGAGAAAGTATATAATGAAGTGTTATTTACTCCTTCTCATAACACAAGAATGATGAGTCACTAAATGAAATTAATAGCCAGTAGGTTTAAAATAAACAAAAGGGAGCATTTCTTCACACAACACACAATCAGCTTGTGGAATTCTTTACCAGAATTGTTGTGAAGGCTATAACTATGAAAGGGTTACAAAAGAACTAGATACAGTAATTATTTGCTTAACACGTGCCCGCTTAACACGTTTTCGCAATAGCACGATTTTTTTTAGGGAACATTTTTTGAATAATATGACCGTCCCCGAAATAACACGAAAATAATCAAGTGGGGACTACTTCGCGCGGTGGTATAAGTTGGTGAAAACAGTGATAATACACGAGCGGATGAATACACGTGGTCACAGTGCTCCTCCACTCACTCACATGTTTATCTTTATGTTTTAACAAACCACAGTGACTTGTGTTGCTAGATATCTAATGTTGACGTTGATGACTGAGCACCAACAAAAAATTGACTTTGCCACCACCACCTGAAATGCAACCCCCACCTTTTCCATCATTTTTAATGGGAAAATTGACCCCGCATAGCATGTTTTCGCTTAGCACAAACATTTTCAGAAACACATCTGTAGTGCTAAATGAGAAATTATGGTACAGTACATTCATGGAGGATACCTCCATCTATGGCTATTAGCCAGGTGTCCCTAGCCTCTGTTGTCAGAAGCTGCGCATGGATGACAGGGAATAGATTACTTGATTGCCTGTTCTGTTTATTGTCTCTAGCGTATCTAACATTGGCCATTCTTGGATGACAGCATACTGTGCTACATTAATTTTTGGTCATATCCAATATGATTATTCTATAGATTTGCATAACATCTTTTATATGTTAACTGACGTAAAATAAGAATCTCATCAGCATAGGCTTGCTTTTCCTAGAGTATCTTTTCTCAGAACTGATAGAATCATAGTCCAGTCCCCTTAAGTGAGGCAGGATTAAGTCTACCGACAGTACACTATTCTTGAGAAATGCTTTCTATGTATGCCATAAACAGAATGGCAGTTTGGATACTCTGGGCTGAAACTTACCATGCAAGATCTTAATGTTTCTGGTTGGTTCAAAATTTCTGATATTTATCTGTTCTCAGAATTGCAGAAGTTGATTTTAATCTCGTTTTACTCACAACTGATAAACAGTGTGGCTTGTGTTTTAGTTTTAACTTGACATTTCTCTTGCAAAAGAATTAAGTCATGCAAAAAAAGTGTTAAGTAACATACCTGGAATTTTAATAATACACATATATGTAGGGTCTTCAGTATTACTTTTAGACATAACATTTCTCCTTAGTCTCGGTTAGAAATGATAACTTTGCTTTTAAGGTACAGCACTTTTTTCTGCTACATGTTTTTGCATATAATCATCAGTGAGGACAGACTGTAAATTAAACAAGTTAGACAAGGTAACATGGAAGCAAACAAGGAGAGCCCTGCATGAATACAAAATTTGTATCTGCACTTGTATCCACAAAAATAAGTTGCAGATATCTGCATTGACATCTGTGTATGTGAAAACTCACAGTTAAAAAGTGGATAGCCACAGATTTGCAGAGTTCTAGACACAATTTTTTTATCCACATCCATATCTACACAAATGAGCTGTGAATATCTACAGATTTTCAGGGCTCTACAAACAAGGTCACTAGTTCTGGGCTGTACATCAAAACTCTCTAAGGATCTGATGTGACTCTAGAATCTTTCTGTGCAGTTGTGCATCACATTACTAGAAAGATATTGATAGTTTGAAGGGAGTTTAGAGAAGAAAATGATTGGAGAGCTGTTAGGATTGATTTATGAAGAAAAATATTGAAGCAATATTGCTTGAATTAAAGAGGATTTGTGACAGCAGTCTACAAATATTTGTAAATTCAAGGCTGGTAAAGAATTGTTTATAATAGTGCCAGGGAGTAAAAGTGGGAGTACTGAGAAGAAATTAAGATAGCTAAAATGTAAACTCAGTGTTGGAAACAGTTTCTTATTTAGTAAAATGTATAGGCCGTGGAATCATCTCCAAAGGAAAGAGGTGGAAACCACAGTACATGAGACCTCTGAAACTAAATATAAAAGTAATTATATAGTAGGAGACAATCTTTTGGGCCCTAATATGTCTCTTCCATCCCCAACTTTTAAGGGCTTGGGTAGACTTAAAATGCAACAGTTGTGTCACTGTAGACACTACCCACACCAATGGGGATTCTCCTATGGACAAAAGCAATCTACCTTCCAAACAAGCAGTACTAGTTTGATGAAAAAATGCTTTGGTAGTCCTAGCTGTGGCTACAGAGGGACTTTAAATGCCCTAATTATGTTGCTCAAGGGTGTGGATTTTTCACTACCCTAACCCATATGGATAAACCACCTTAACTTTCTAGTGTTGACTAGCTCTAAGATTCCATGCCTACATGCACAACTATGCTTTCAACAACATACTCAAGCAGCTTTGCCAATCCCAACAGCAAAAAATTGAGAGATTGCCTTTAAAATTGTGAGATTATTTTAACAATAATGAATGATTAGTGCTTTTTATTTGCCTTGTGCTTTCTTAGTAATTAGGGTACCACATGGGCACAGGCAACTTGTGGTAGCACCCATGAGGTGAAAATGTGATTGCTAAATGGAGTGCTCCCTCATGCCCTCTTCTTCTTCCTCTGACTGCCTTTCCCTGCACCCTCTCCCCTCACAGGCACAACTCACTTATTCCATGGGCATGTTTTTCAGTTTTTTTCTGGAAGTATGGAGAGTAGAAAAAAGAGCTGAGATTCTAGTATAGTCATTCTGCTTCCATCCTAGCTCAGGGCTGTTGCTTAAGCGGGGTGGGCCAAATGGTGTATCACAAAACATTACATTTGTCACTGAGAGGCTTAGGACCTGAGAATCTTGCTTGTGTCACACTCCTTGGCTGCGTCTAGACTGGCATGATTTTGCGGAAATACTTTTAACGGAAAAGTTTTTCCGTTAAAAGTATTTCTGCAAAAGCGCGTCTAGATTGCCACGGATGCTTTTGTGCAGAAAGTGCTTTTGCGCAAAAGCATCCGTGGTCAGTCTAGATGTTATTTTGCGCAAGAAAGCCCCAATCGCCATTTTCGCCATCGGGGCTTTTTTCCGCAAAACAGTTCTTTCCTGTCTACACTGGCCCTCTTGCACAAGTATTCTTGCGCAAAAGGGCTTTTTCCTGAGCGGGAGCGGGAAAGTATTTGTGCAAGAAGCACTAATTTTGTACATTACAAAGTCAGTGCTCTTGCGCAAATTCAAGTGGCCAGTGTAGACAGCTGGCAAGTTTTTGCCAGTCTAGACCCACCCACCTGCAAAAACATCTGGCAAGAAAAAGGTTTAATAATAAAGTGGGAGGAGGGGAGTGGATTTAAAACAATCCTGGGCCCCCCTTGTTTCTGTCCCTGTTTGTCCCAGGACGCTGGCCATTGCCCTGTACACTCAGCCCCCGCCCCCACCTAGCACTCACTGACAGCAATTACAACAATTTTTTGCATTGCCCAGTGGACGCCACCTTTGGCCTTTCCCTCCGCAGGGCGTCCCGTCAGCTGCCGCGGCTCCTCCCAGTCGGCAGGGGGCGAGCGACGATCGAGGCGTCCCCTGGGCCCGAGCCGCCCTTCGGACCCGAAAGAGAACCACGCACACACCGCGCTCGGGCTCTGTCCCATGGGCAGGCGGCGCTGGGAGCCGGGCGGCGGGGAGCGCAGGGGAGCATCATGGCGGATCGGCTCACGCAGCTTCAGGACGCGGTGAACTCGGTGAGGCGGGAGCTGGTGCGGGCCTGGGCGTCGCTCCCCGCATCTCCTCGGGCCGCTTCGCGAGCCTCTCCCCGCGGCTTGGAGGCGGGGGCGGGGTCACAAACCTGGGACTCGGGGGGGGGGGAGAGGACAATGGCGCCGATTTACAGTTAGGGAGGCCGTTGGGCTTTGAAGCGTTCTCGGCTGTTCTCGCGCCCCGCCCCCCGAAGCTCCGGAGGGGGAGGGGGCGGGCTGGCTTGTGTCTCGCGCCTCGCGCCTAGCTCTGTCCCTCAGCTGGGATCCGCTCCCCGCTTTAGAAGCGCCCCGCGCTGAGCTCGCGCCGCCCGGGAACTGACCTGTCCCAGCCCGCGCGCCAACGCTGAGCGCGCGCCGTCCACAGCGGGGGAGCTGGGCGCTGTTGCTGGCTGTGCCTGTGGCGAGGCCGCTTGTTGAGGGAGACGCTCCCAGAGGCCCTTTGCCTCGGTGCGCTCTTCAAGTCGGTCTCTCGGCTCACTCTTGGAATGGCTGGTATGGGGCTAAAAGGAGGCCGCCGTGGGGAATGCATCTATGTATCTACTCTGCCTCGGTGGTAGGTGCTGGTGAGAGGACACTGCTCCCCCCACCGCCATCACTGATTACAATAATTTCCCCACTTAATTTCACCAGTAAAAGGCTGGGCAGCGTCTGCCCATGTGGCTGAGGAAAAGGGCGAAAACATTTTATCTCTGCAGCAGCCGACAGAGATTATGATTTAGGAACCAAATGTATGTCCTGGACTTGAGTGTACTGATGTTAGCATCTTAGTTAGTCACTGATCCTGCCAGTTGATCTATGAAGTAGGGATGTCATCATGTAGACCACTCCACAATTAACCACTGAACCTATGCTTATCGTTTAAATCTTGTTGATTACACGCATCCTCCCCCTTGCTGCCTCTGTGTCAGAGACAGCAAGGTGGGGACGAAGCTGGTGCCCATGTCCATGATGAGCTCACTTACCTGAACAAAAATAGGTAATCATCAAGTGAGCCCTCTCCTGTCATCCATTTCCAGACTTTGACAACCAGAGGTTAGGAATACCATTGTTATCCATTTTGGCTAATAAGTATTGATGGACCTAATCTCCATAAATTTATCTAGTTCTTTTTTGAGCTCTGTTAAAGTCTTGGTCTTCACAACATCTTCCTGCAAGGAGTTCCACAGGTTGACTGCTGCATGAAGAAAATCTTCCTTTTGTTTGTTTTAAATCTGCTACCTATTAACTTCATTTGGTGACCCTAGTTCTTATGTTATAGTCAGAAGTAAATAACTTATTCACTTTCTTCATACCTCTTGTGATTTTATAGACCTCTATCATAGTCTCCCTTATTCTCCTATTTTATAAATTGATAAATCACAGTCTTTTTAATCTCTTTTCATATGGCACCCATTCCAACCCCCACCCCCGGTAATCATTTTTGGTGACCCTTTGTGACCCTTTTCCAATGCCAATATACCTTTTGAAGCTCTTCACGGTCTGCATTGTTCTTAACTATCTTGAAAAATTTCAGTATCCTCTGCAAATTTTGCCATCTCACTATTTACCCCTTTTTCCAGATCATTTATAAGTAGGTTAAATAGGATTGGTCCCAGGACAGACCCTTGGTGAACACCACTAGTTGCCTCTCTCCAGTCTAAAAACTGACCATTTCTTCCTACTCTTTGTTTCCTGTTTTTTAACCAGTTACCACTCCACGAGAGGACCTTCCTTCTTTTCCCAAGACAACTAACTCTTAACCCATGGCAAAGAACTCTAGTAGATCAGTAAGGTATTATTTCCCTTTACCAAAACCATGTTGACCTTTTCCCAACAAGTTATATTCATTTGTGTGTCTGACAAGTCTATTCTTTACTATAGTTTCAACTAATTTGCCTGGTACTGACATCAGACTTCTCGGTCTGCAATTGCCAGGATTACCTCTACAGCCTTTTTTAAATATTGGTGTCACATTAGCTATCTTCCAGTCATTGGGTACAGAAGCTGATTTAAAGAATAGGTTACAAACCACAGTTAATATTTCTGCAGTTTCACATTTGACTTCTTACAGAGCTCTTGGGTGAATGTCATCTGGTCCCCTTGACTTGTTACTGATACATTTATCAGTTTGTTCCAAAACCTCCTCTAATGACACCTCAATCTGGAACAGTTCTTGAGATTTGCCACCTAAAAAGAATCACTCAGGTTTGGGACTCTCTCTATCATCCTCAGCCATGAAGACCAAAGCAAAGAATTAATTTAGTTTCTCCGCAATGACCTTATCATCTTTGAGTGCTCCTTTAGCATCTTGATCGTCCAGTGGCCACACTGGTTGTTTAGCAAACTTCCTGCTTCTGATGTGCTTAAACATTTTTTGATATTGCTCTTTGAGTTTTTGGCTAGCTGTTTGTTCTTCAAACTCCTTTTTGGCTTTCTTCTTATATTTTTACATTTGATTTGACAGAGTTCATGCGCCTTTCTGTTTTCTTAACTAGGATTTAACTTCCACTTTTAAAAGGATGCCTTTTTATCTCTCACTGCTTCTTTTACTTGGTTGTTAAGCCATGGTGTCCCTTTTTTGGTTCTCTTACGATGTTTTTTTTAATTTGGGGGATACATTTAAGTTGGTCAGCAGTACGGAATGTCAGGGGACTCCCTGGGAGTGGGGCAGGGAGCACACTGGCTGCTGGCCCTGCCCCAGGGACTATCAAATAGTCATGTACCCACTAAGATTTCATGTGGTTGTACCACTATTCAGTTAGGCTACGTCTATACTGGCGGCTTCTTGCGCAAGAACAGCTGTTCTTGCGCAGAAACTTGCTGGGCGTCTACGCTGCATGTGCATTCTTCCACAAGTATATTACAGTCTAGCGTCAGAAAATAGGGCTTCTTCCGGAAGAGTTAGTCCTCTCTCCACGAGGAATAAGCCCTCTTGCACAAGAGCTCTTCCACAAGAAGGCAGTGTAGACAGGCAAAATGATTTTCTTGAGCAAGAAACCCCTATGGCTAAAATGGCCATCAGAGCTTTCTTGCGCAAGAGAGCATCCACACTGCCATAGACGCTCTTGCGCACATGCCAGTGTAGACACGCTCTTGTGGAAGACTTTTTGCACAAGTACGCTTCCGCAAAACAGTTCTTTCTCAAGAAGCTGCCAGTGTAGATGTAGCCTTACACTATATATAATATCCCTTCTGTGAAGTTGCATTGGCATTGACTCACAGTGCAGTCAGAGGCATCCACTTGCACAGAAGACCAGATTTGGGCCTTCGTCACAGACGTGGGTTAACTATTTCCATTTACTGAAGTTCAATTCTGTGTAGTAGTTGATGGGGCCAAAAAGTTTAAATACAGAGTAAAATGATAGTATGATTTACACTCTCTTTTATCTTGTTTATAGCTTGCGGATCAGTTTTGTAATGCCATTGGAGTATTGCAGCAATGTGGCCCACCTGCCTCCTTCAGTAACATTCAGACAGCAATAAACAAAGATCAGCCAGCTAATCCTACAGAAGGTCAGTTTAATTTGTGTCCACTAACTAAACATGATAACTCTCTGGTAAAATAGGTAGTTTCAATTGAAAATTAAGTAACTTCAGGCTTATAAGAAACATACTTTGCAATTTGTTACAGTTTTAGTCATTCAGGCCAAGTTGTGGATAATTACATCTTCTGCAGAGAAGTGAATTGACTGAGACATTTGAAATATTTTTGACAAAGCTAAGCATATGCCTTGTTTATACAGATCTAATAATTCAAACATAAGAATCACTGTTAGGAGGAGGTTCGTAGTCAGTGTTAAGGAAACTTTATTTCTAAAAGCCAAACCAAGCATTCACTAGTCTTATGAAATTTTGCATTAGTTTGAGTATAAAGCTTTTCTATCTATCTATGGTTTTGCTTTTAATTTTTTTAGAATAATACCTACATTCTCTAGTGTCTGTAATTATGGAAGTTAGCATCCAGATTAGTTTACCAAACACCTTTTACATCTGTTCTATTTTTATACACTCATTCTGGCCATTTTTCTAAAGATAAAGTAATTGTATGATCATACTTCATGTGGAAAAAATAGCAAACTGGAAAGAAGATTCAGTCATATGAATATGTGATATTTAGAAAATATTTATGCTCAGGATGGCCCTAATTTTTTGAATATTTTTTTAAAATGTGGCTTCCTAGTTAAAGCATTATATTATATCCCTAAATGGCTCTTTAGTCCCCTTTATTTTACTCGTGTCTTATATCAGAGAAGGCCTGACTTCAGGAACCTCATCTGAGGCTAGCACAGTGCACAAATGATGCTTGGTTGCAGTTCTAGGAAACTCATATAGTTCCACAGTGGCCTGGACAGGCTTGCCATCTGATATTGGTGACTACTGTAAGATGCAAAAAAGCAGAGCTTTCACTTCACTTTCTTTCTAATAATAGCTGTCCAATTGTGGGAACTGGTAATTGCTAAATGCTGATTCAGGAGCCCAAGTTTTTTCTTTAAGTTGAAAGGCATTAGATTATAGCTCACTTGGTCTAACAGTCTTAAACGCTAGAGAAGACAAGTTGTATTTCTGCATATTGTAACTGTTCGAGTTAAAGTCTGGATTCTAGAGAAGCCCATGTTTTCTTGGCAGATCAGTCTCCCTGTAACAATGGCGGGCAAGCCCATGGGCCACAGGCGACCCATCAGGATTCTATGTGTGGACCACAGAACATTTTGTTTACTTGTGTCGATTTGCCAGATTCTGCTCGTTTCCATCCATGTAGATTTTTTTCCTACTGGTATTACAGTAAACTTCCGATAATCCGGCACCTTTAGGACTCAGGGGGTGCCGGATTATCATATATGCCGGACTATCGGAAGGGGGGGCTATGAGGGGTCTGGGGTGGGGTCGGGGGGTGCCACCCCAGACTCCTCATAGTCCCCCCCCCCCTTCTGATAGTCCGGCTCTGCCCCAGGCGTCCCTGATTCAGCCGTTGCTGGTCAGTTTCAGCAGTGGCTGAATCGGGACCCCTGCAGCAGAGCATCTGGAGTGCTGCCGGGTTGGTCCAGTAGCGCTGACCCTTGGCGCTGCGAGACCAACCTGGCAGCACCCCAGCTGCTCTTCGGAATGCCTGGGGCAAAGCAGATGGGGTGCTGCCGGGTTGGTCCCGCAGCGCTGCTCCTGGGCGCTCCTGCTCTGCCCCAGGTGTCCCCAAGTCAGCCGCTGCTGATACTGATCAGCGGCTGACTCCAGGAAGCCCAAGGCAGAGCTGATCTGCCCTGAGCTTCCTGGAGTCAGCCGCTGGTCAGTTTCAACAGTGTCTGAATCCAGACGCCTGGGACAGAGCAGCTGGGGTGCTCTGTCCCAGGTGTCCCCAAGTCAGCTGCTGCTGAAACTGACCAGCGGCTGACTCCGGGAAGCCCGAGGCAGAGCAGCTCTGCCTAGGGCTTCCTGGAGTCAGCCGCTGGTCAGTTTCAGCAGCGGCTGAATCGGGGACAGCCGAGGTGCTGCTGGGTTGGTCCCGTAGCCCCGAGGGGCAGCGCTACGGGACCTACCCGGCAGCACTCCAGCTGCTCTGCCCCCGGCTTCCCCGATTCAGCCGCTGGTCAGTTTAGCAGCGGCTGAATAAGAGAAGCTGGGGGCAGAGCAGCTCCAGTGGTCCGGCTGCCGGGAGCACTTCCAGGTTCCTGATGGTGCCGGACCATCAGATGCCGGACCATTGGAGTTTTACTGTACTAAGCTTCTTATATTTAGATACTAGTATCTTTGAAAGATTAGGTACAAGCTGTAGAACTTTAATATTTCTATGCCATGGTGATATTTGGTGATAGTACAGTATATATTTAAGTAAACATTGTCTTTTTCAATTACAGTAAAGTTTGAAAATCTAGGTTACTATACCTATTGCTGAGTTTTATAGTCAGTTTCCTATCTTTATATTTTCTTTTCTGTACAGCTATATTAAAGACACGTAGCGAAATAGGGAATATAACTAAAAGTATGGCAAATGTTCAAAGTAAATTGAAAAAATACAGCTCTCGCTCTTAATTTTTTAGCTATAATAACCTGGTGTTTTACTTGTAACATGATTTAAAACATTTCTATTCAGAATTGACTTTAAACTAAAATATCCTTTTGAAAGTACTCTACACATTTTCATGTTTAGAAGTGAAATTAAATTCCTGTCACTAAAGATCTAAACTTTTTAGGAGAATTTGTAAATTAACAAAGTAAAAGCATTTTAAGTTAAAGGGGCAAAATGAATTGTAAAGATAAATCTATGAAGTGGCCATGTTAAGAGTTCTCTTATCTGTTGCTAAGTAGGTGTACATTTAATAAATTTCAGATTTATTAGGTTTATCTAATCTAATTCCTGTCGGTTTTTAGCTAGTACAGTGACCAAATTTAAATTTTTTTTTGAAAGATTAGAGTATTTTGAAGCTCTGGCATATGTACTATATTACAGTTAGAATGTTTGTTATGCTGCTAGAATAGAGTATCTGCCTTATTTTGTAAAGAGATTGTTATTCCCATGCCATTTGTTAGATTGATTCTAAATCTCAGTTTAAACAGTCTTTGACAATTAACCTGTATTAGATTTGTTTTATTTGGAAGGTTACCATGTCTTCAGTACAGGAAAGAGTTTTTTTTAAATTGTAGACTAGTCTGGAGTTTGAAATCAATGTAAATCTTCTGGAATTTGGAGTAAAATTCTAAGTCATTTGTGACTTCAGTGTGCACTAAGTTTATCACATCTCTCCTCTAAAAACATCAACTGAATCATAATAGATACTTTAATAATCTTATCTATTTTTAATTTTTTTATAGAATATGCTCAGTTATTTGCAGCATTGATTGCACGAACTGCTAAGGATATTGATGTTCTAATAGATTCATTACCTAGTGAAGAATCAACAGCTGCTTTGCAGGTAAGAATATCATGAAAATCTTAAACCACTTGAAAATCAGGGGGAAAAAATACGCACCCTTTTATTCCCCTTTGAATATCTAAAGTAGCAAGTGGAATAAAGCATGTAATCTTAGTTTGGGGGGAACTACTCATTTTTTAAAAGGACTTTTAGCATTTCTGAAATGTTACATTTTCCCTCACCCCTGCCTTTTTTGGCTTCACAAGAAAACCTTCCTGCAGGTCAGCAGAGCTAGCTTGATGCCCCAAATTTTTTCCTTGCAAAAGGACCTACATGCCTCCTACTAGGGTCTCTCCAGAGGTCAGTCCTATCTCCCAAAATAGTTTCCTCCAATGCTCATCTCTTTCTAAAAGTCTTGCTTGGGTCCTACCTGTCTTGTCCTTCTTAGCAGCAACCACCTTCTCAGTTCTAGCTTCCGAGAGAGATTTTAAAAATTACTTTGTGTAAGTATGTGTAAAAGATACCCCCCCTAACTCCATATGCTACACTGAAGCAATTTGAAGATGTGAAGAGTAAAGTTTGTATTTTCAATTCTTGAAGATGAGTTAAACATGATATTTGCAGATTACTAAAGAGATTAGTCATGTCTAAACTGGAGAAGTGTAAATAGGGCTAAATAGATACTGCCCCAAATAGTTTAAGAATATGGAACAAAAGTGTTATATTCTACTAGCTCTCTAGTTATAGTAGTGACTAAACATATTAGTTATATTAAAAACTCAGACCATGTAAGCATCATTGTAATTTCACAGTCCACACAAATAACTTGAATAGTTTACCCTAGTCTTATCTGCTGACATACCACAGATCATGATGTCATGTTTCATAGCTGAGTCATGTCTGATCTTAATAACACTTGTGTGGGAAAACCAAGGCACTACAGAAACTAGTTTTGATGGCCCACTAACCAGAATGCTTTCCTCTTGTCTGATTTTGCACCAGTGCCTATGCCTGATTTTTTTTTTATAGGGGCCACTGCATTTCTGTTTTCAACAGAAGACTTACTAGTGATTGTGATCATTGAAAGTTCCATGGCCTCTTTCTTCAAGGGGAGATGTTTAAATCTTG
Source organism: Pelodiscus sinensis (assembly GCF_049634645.1). Classification (NCBI taxonomy): domain Eukaryota; kingdom Metazoa; phylum Chordata; order Testudines; family Trionychidae; genus Pelodiscus; species Pelodiscus sinensis. The sequence continues at coordinate 119,864,745 of NC_134711.1, forward strand.
GTCAAATTGTCCTCTGATTACACTTCCAATTGGATATGGCTTTTTGTTTATTCTTTACTTCCATTCTTAAATGGGTTGCAAATAAATGTCAGTTTTATTGGGATATAAGGATGGAGGAAACCACTGTTTACCTCAGTAAAAACAGTGGAGGTTCTAAACGTGCAATATAAAAAGACTCAACTTATTAACTAAGGCATAACTTAGAAAAAAAAAAAGCTGGACCTGAAATGTGATTTCATGAATTCATACTAAAGGATGATGATCATCCTTTGACTTTGAAGATGAGCATGACATCCTTGATTTGGTTCGGTTTCTGTGATCACATGAGATCAGACCAGCTCAAGCTTTTATCCTGCTGGTAGACTAGACAGTTCAATTTCACAACAGCAGCATGTCTGCTGTTAGTCAAGTAACCCATAGCTGCATCTCAGACAGTACCCTAAATGTATATATGGGTCTGCAATATTTGTTCTTCCAAGGCTTGACTTTTTTCACTTTTCTATTCACATAGCTAGGTCATTGCTGAGTATATTGTATAAATGTTCATTTTTTAGCTAGTCACATGTCATACAGTTTTCAGTTAAATAATTGTTGGATTCTAATTCCTGTTGTCTTCCACAAGTATATGTCTCCTGGCCCTCTGGAGGCACTGGCTGTGCAGCTCCAAAGATGAGCTTGTTGGGGAATGTAGTACAAACACACACTAAGATTTGAAAGCCTTATACCCTACTATTTAGAGTAGGGACAAAAGTTCTGATTTCTGTTCTTTAACAAAGCAGTAATTGAGCTCATCTAAAATTGACCATCTTAGACACACAAATTTCTATTTTCGTGGATTAATTTAATCTCCAGACAAGGAGTGCATTTTTTAGATGGTAAACTTATAGTGGATAAATGGTATTCTTGAACTCCACCAGAGAATGACTGATGCAGGAGCTAAAGATGGGATCTTAATGTTTCATCATGGTCCTGGACAACTCTACCTACCCTCTTGAAGAAAACTCTGCCTTACACAATATTCAAGATTCCCTAACTTTTCTTTTGTATTTCAAGGCTGCTAGTCTGTATCGGTTAGAGGAAGAGAACCATGAAGCAGCTGCTCGTCTGGAAGAGGTGGTTTATCGTGGGGATATGCTACTAGAAAAGATACAGAGTGCTCTAGCAGATATTGCTCAATCACAGCTGAAGACCAGAAGTGGTACTCACACCCATACTGTTCCAGATTCATAGCAGCAGGGGGCAGCATTTTGCTGCAAAAGTGAACTATTAGAGTGTGAATGAAGTCATATTTTTTAAAACAAAGTTTTGTATAAAACACTTACAGTAATATTGAGCCATAATGTTGTGTAAATATTTTGAGTGCACTGATTATGGTAAAAGCGTGTCACTTGTCAAAGCCTAAAAATCTTGATATATAGACTGAAGTTTGGTATGAGAAGCATTTATAAACTAAGAATTGGAGTTCATGTTGCCCCAACACTACATATTTAATGCTTTCCCCTTATTTAAAAAAACTATGAGTTTAGCTTCTCTTATGCATGGAAGTGCATCTGGTGGGCTGTCATCTGAACAGTGTCAATTTATATATTCCTTCTGGGGAATAAGGGAAAATACTTTGCATATTTTGGTAACCTCCCTTTCCTCTAAACCCCAAGGCTAGATTGATCATAGAAATCTTTGCAGTAAAGAAGTATCTCCTGTAAAAGTCTCACAACAAAATAAGACAAAGTGCTGTGCATTCTGAGGTCGTTCCTATGCTCACCTCCTGCATTGCTGTATTAAATTGCCATTTCTGCTGTGACACTTTGGAAATCTTATTAATTGACTGTATTTTATCTTTGGCTGCAAGCTAACATGCGGTTTTCATGCCAGCTGTATCCCGTTAATATTTAAGAAGAAGGATCAAGTGTCTGTCAGATTTGTGGCTTACAAATGGGTCTGTGGAGCCGTAGTGATTCTTGATGCACTTGCTAGTTCCCTGCAGGCTGCTAGCAGGTAATATGGAGTTGGCTCTGCCCCTTTACTTTAGGCTGCTTCTGCAGATGCCAGTTTTCTCATGACAAACAACGTATCTGTAATAGCAGATGCTAATGAGAGGTGGGAGGTGGGGACCGCTGGTTGTAGTTGCATCAGAAGAGTTGAGGGGGAAAAAACAAAAGGCAGTGATAGAAGAGCTGATACTATCTTCTTTCCTAATATTGCCCTTCTATGAAAAGGGGTAGTCCCTGAAATAAGAGTTCTTTCATACTGAAAAACAAAAAGTGCTCCAAACAGTGGGTTTGATTTAAACACCATGAGCTTTTAGGGGTGTTTGGATCAATATTTGAACTTTGTGGCATAATTAACAGAGTGCACCCTTCCTCCTTATCAGCCAAAATATTTTACTTTGGCCATTTTGTTGTTGAAGATAGACTTGCTTCTCTTGAAGTTTGTGTGTATATAGTCTGCTCATTTTCCTGATTCAAATTGTTTATCTGTATGTACTGGGAAAAATTTCCCTAATATACATGGAACTGTTATGCTTCTATTGTGTTCAGTTGATCTGAAACCATTTGAACTTGTTTTTTGGCAAGCTACCAGTGGCAATGCATTCAAAGAGCCTTACACCCATTACATTTTGCTGTAAAAGAAAGAGTGGAGCAGGACATAGAACACACCTTGTACAAACAGTCTGGTGTTCTAAAGAGGACTTTCCCAATCTAATTATACAAAGGGGTAAGTACTTCTATTTGTTGCTAAAACTGAAACTTTGGATTTAATCACATTTATATGAAAAACTTCACTTGCTATTTTGAGACTCCTGCAATACTTAGATACAAAGATGAAAGGAAGCATGGTCTTATTCAGGTAGAAGTTGGGCCTGTGTTGTGATCCCAGCTGTGCCATGGCTTCTTGTATCTCTTAGTAAGTCACTGGAGCTCATCTTTCACAAATATGTACTAATTTTGGGTGCTGACTTTGAGGGCTTGACTTTTTTCTTTTTTTAAAAATAGATGTCAGACACCAATTGTAATTGAAGTCATGGGAGCTGTGTTCACCAAATCTAAAAAAGCATGTTTATGTCTCAAGTTGCATGCCTGCATGTGAAGTACCTTAATTTAGTGAACACTTACCTTGGAGCTAATCTTTTGTTTTCTCCATTTTACATATAAGAACTTCCCCGTCTTACAGGAGTTTGGAAGCTCAATATCTTGCTAAAGGAGTTTGATAGACTAAAGATGGGTTAAATGGAATGCTAGCCCAACCCCTGAATTCATACTCTCAAATGGATTCCCTAACTATACTTTTAACATGTGTAGTTGCATAGTGGCTCTAGTATCTGTGCTGTGTCAGCTGTAAACTTGCCAGAAGTAAACCCAATCTCAATATTTTTAGCTGTTCAGAAGTTCTCTTTGCATGAGTTACTGCAGAGTTCATCTGTCTTCAGATATGTCAGGTTCGTGCTTACCATATTTCAATATTAAGAAGTTGCTACTACTGGAATTCCTTATTTCCCTGTTTGAAAGGTTGTATTGGTATAGAAGTTTCTTCATGCTTGCTGCTTACTCTAGCGTATTAATATGCCAGCCACCTTTATATTAAAGTGTATACTGGTGTCAGAACAGCTATTTCAAGAAACATGTTCTGCATGTGAGGAACTTTAACTCTTATGATGGTGTAAAGAATGCCATGAACACGTTTTGTGTGCCCCTTTGATGTGTACCTTCATATTTCTACTAAAATGTCAAAATTTACTTATTGATAATACAATACAAATAAAACAAAGCAAGGAAATTGGTAAAAGGCTTCCTTTTTTTCTTCATAAAGTAGGTGATTATTTTTTTCAGTTACAACCTCTAAAACACGCTTCCACCCCATTACTCAGCATTGATAGAGTTCTGCAAAATCACAGATATCTGCTTTATATCTATGGGTATCCGCATATGCAGCTCTTTTTTGCAAATATGGATTTGGATTCAGATTTTGTATCTAAACCTCTGCAAATTTGCAGATGTTTGTTTTATATCTGCAGATATCTACAAAACATTTTTGTGAATGTGAATACCAATATTGTATCCATGCAGGGCTCTAAAGATTTGTGCATCATGTACTCATGTGCATGAGTCCCAAATGCAAATTTTCACCTGGGCTGTACTGTGGCCTAGCCGTTCAACCTGCACCCCCTAGCTTTTGTTATCAGATTTTAGTTACTAGATCTGCAGCACAGAATGGGGAGAAATCAGGATTATTCATATACCAAGTAGTAATGTTATAACAGTGCTGTAATAGCATTACAGATTTATTGGAGCATACGCTTTCATGGGCAAAGACCCACTTCGTCAGATGCATCTGGCGAAGTGGGCCTTTTCCCACGAAAGCTTATGTTCCAATAAATCTGTTAGTCTATAAGATGCCACAGGACTCCTTGTTGCTTTTGCAGATCCAGACTAACATGGCTACCCCTCTGATACTTAATAGCATTGTGTTTCAGTACTACAGAAAGTGGATTAGAACTAGCTCTCCCAAATTTACTGATTATCTTCTGAGCAAGGTAGAGCTTAAAGTAAACATGGAACTGCTTTCCTAAATAAGAAGGGCCTAAGTCTGTACAGTGCATCCTCCTCAATAAAATGTAAGTTTTTAAGGAATAAGTTAGCTCATAATTTAGGGGTAAAGGGAGAAGTGGCAGCACTAATGAGCCTAGGGGCTTGCCATGGCATAGTTAGTAGAGACAGGAAATCTGTTGCCATAGCTGAATGTCCGAGGTACCTTCAGGGGAAGAAAGGAAGTAGTGGAAGCTACCTGGAAGTTCATAGAATCATAGAGCTGGAAGATACCTCAGGAGGTCATCAAGTCCAGTCCCTTCCCCAAAGTAGAACCAACCCCAACTAAATCATCCCAGCCAGGATGATTTGTTAAAGCCAGGACTTGGAGAATCTCCATCCCTAGAGGTTTTTATCATCTCTCTTAGTAATCTATTCCAGTGCTCCTCCTAATGCACCCTAATATGCCATTAGCCTTCTTGGCTGCCAGGGTATACCGTTGACTCATATCCAGTTTCTCATCCACTGTAATCCCCAGGTCTATTTCTGCCAAACTGCTGCTTAGCCAGTCGGTTCCCAGCCTGTAACAGTGCTTGGGATTCTTCTGCCCAGGTACAGGACTCTGCCCTTGTCCTTGTTAAACCTCATCAGATTTCTTTTTAGCCCAATCCTCATGTCTAGGTCACTCTGGACTGTATTCCTGTTCTCCAATGTATCTACCTCTCCCCCTAGCTTAGTGTCATCTGCAAACTTGCTGAGGATGCAATCCATCCCCTCATCCAGGTCATTAATAGAGATGTTGAACAAAATGGGCCCTAGAAATGACCCTTGGGGCACTCCACTTGATACTGACCGCCAGCCAGACATCGAGCAGTTGATCGCTACCCATTGAGCCCAACAATCCAGCCAGCTTTCTGTCTGCCTTACAGTCCATTTATCCAATCCATACTTTTTAGCTTGCTGGCAAGAATAATGTGTGAGACCGTATCAAATGTCAAGATATGTCATGTCCACCACCTTCCCCATGTCTATACAGTCAGTTACCTCATCATAGAAGGCAATCAGTTGGTCAGGCATGAGTTTGCCTTGGTGAATCCGTGTTGACTATTCCTGGTCACTTTCCACTCTTCCGAGTGCTTCAAAATGGATTCCTTGAGGATCCCCTCTGTGTTTTCCAGGGACTGAAGAGAGGCTGACTTACCTGTAGTTTCCTGGATTGTCCTTCCCTTTTTAAAATATGGGTGCTAATTTGCCTTTTTCCAATTGTCTAGGACCTCCCTCAATCATGCGTTTGCAGAGCCATTGGCCATTATCTTTGAAATGACATCTGCTAACTCCCTCAGTACCCTCGGATGCATTAAATCTGGCCCTATGGATTGTGTATGTCCAACTTTAAATAGTTCTTAACCTGTTCTTTCTCCCACTGAAGGCTGCCCCCTCCTTCCCATACTGTGTTGCCTAGTGTGATAGCCTGGGAGCTGACCTTGAATGCGAAGACAGAGGCAAAAAAAGCATTGAGGGTGATTGTCTAACTTTATAAAGCACCTATCACCGTAGTGTATTGGAATAGTAAGAATTGCACTTAAATTTTATTGAGCCTTTAATAATAGAGGTTGTAAACCATCTTTAGGCTACCATAATGAGGTGTATTTGAAAATTAGGAGACCTTTTGTCTTTAGCTGCCGTATTCTGATGGTTGTAGGGAAATCTTACAACCACATGGTTTGTACCACTCCAGTACCAGCTGTGCTGAGGCTTGATAGTAAATTAAGCTACACTTCAAAGATAAGCGCCCCCTTCCCCCCCCCAAAAAAAAAAGCCCCAACATTTAAACACCCAGAAAGTTAGTTTTCTTTATTTGGCTTGTGGTTTTTGAGTTTAGGTCTGTTCGTCTGTGTCTGCTCCTCACAATGTCTTGAGAGAACGCCCTGTATTCTAGCTGAGATCTTTATTATCACCTCCAAATGCCTTAACCTACTCAAAAACATACAGGGACACAAAGTATTAGAAAAATCTGAAATCTCATTTGGCTCCTTGCAAACAGATTCACTTTGTCCACAGGAGCCAGAATAAATGGAAACATACTGTTAGGGAACAGAAACAAAAAGCCATGTTGAGTGAGAGGTAAAATAGTGTTGCATATTGTACTTGAAAAGGAACACTGCCCTGTGAACAAATTGTTCTTTGAAGAAAGATGACACATCACTTAATGGAATATTCCAGTGAAGAACAATGTAAATCACTTCCAGTGATCAGGAGTGTTGTGTGCCTAGAATCCATAACACCCACTAGTAAAGAAATTGCAATCAGTTGAATAAAAAAAGACTACTGTCAATCTCACGATTCTTTACTACAAACCTCCATGCTAAGAGGACAGGAACGTCTCACAATGGCAATTCAAAGTCAGGAAAACAAATTATCAAACTAGAGTGGGGTGGATTCAAGAAAAAATGGAGTGAATTCATGTCATTTCAGCATTTGCAGTGCTATATTATTCACAGATATTCAGGTAGGTGACTTATTTGCAATAATAAGTGTCCCAAGCACTAGTAGGAACAATTACTCAGTGGTAAATTAGCACTAGAACAGGATTCATGGCTCTTAATGAGTATGAATGAGGAAAGGAGGACTGAAGTTATGGAGGAGCCATGATGATTTTAGTGTTTACCCTACTGAAGTCTTCGAGCAGAAGTTATTTTTCCCCATCAGTAGAGCAACGGAATAGGTGAAAGTATTAATCTAATTCCTAGTGAGGACTTCAGGGTGCTGTCAAAGTTTACATAAACCACACAGAAGCCTCTTTGTCATAGAGCTGGTCTAACATGGAGTGTGAAATTTCGCGCTAAAGTCATAGTGAGGTTGATGTTTTAACTGAAACCCTTAGAAAACATGGCATGTAGGATCTGCATCCTGTAATTATAGAAGATCAACCATGTGGAATACACCCACCTGCTTCTAACAGATTGTCCCTATTCAGGGCTCCAGACAAAGAGAGACTCTGTTACAGTCATCTCCAGATCATTACTGTGCCCTAAAGGGACATAAATTATATTTATGCATATGTATACATATCACTCCAGGTATCTGAACTTAGACTGGCAAAAAGCACTATAAACATGGAATTTTAATGGACATTTTTTCCTTTGACTTCAATGGGTTATTGATCATGTTCTTGGTAATTAATAGGCTCTTCTCATCTCTATAATTTCTTTGGATCTGCTCCAGCATCAAAAGAGATAAAAAATACTAGGTTTATGTTACAAATGAGTATTCCTAGTACTCCAATTCTTATTTCTAGTGTTTAATTTGCTTAAGTTACTCAGTTTCAAATTGGGACTATTTATGGAACTGATGTTTGGGAAATTTTTGGCTGTGTTAGTTTGGCTATCTGGTTGGCTTCATAATGAATATTTAATTAGAGGGCCATGCACTTTTGTGTGAATATTTGAATCCTAGAAGCCATATAGCAACTTCCAGTTCTTTGGCGCTAGTGTCACAAACTAGTATAGCGTTCAATTCCACATGCATCTTTTGCAAGAAGAGTTGCATTGTCTGTCATCTTGGTATGAAATTAGTGAATTTTTCATTTCTTAATTTCACTAGTGTGAGAGAGAAATGCAGTATCCTGTTTATAGCTGCATATCTGCATGACCACTCCAACTCCAAATATAAAAGGGCTTTCTCTTCTGTGAACTGTTAGATTGCCACTATATCAGGGCTGGGCTTCTACAGACTCTCTTTATAGTTAACATTCACACAGCATAGTGTTTATATAAACATGCCTTTTTCTGTATTAACTTTCCTTCTGTTGACAGACTTGATATTTACTTAATGAGTAAATATTACTTACCAAGGTTAGAAAAATATATGGTAATCAAGTCTAATAAGTATATAGCATATATTCTATTGAAATGACAATTTTTTCATACTTTTAATGATAAATTATGTATATGATACATTTGTACATTTATATAACATTTTGTATTTGTAATGGTGCTGTAAATCTGAGGGTACCAGCTTCTACCTTCAATTACTCAAGAGTTACTTTGGATTTACAGTGGTGTGTATGAAAGTACTCCTAAATAGGTACAATAGAAGAAATTATCGTTCCTATTTTATAGATGGAGAAATTGAGACAAGGGTATGGCAAGCTTTACTGTGGTTGCATCTAACAGAGCTGAGAACATTTCTGGCTCCAGGCCCTCTCTTGTAGCTAAGAGACTATCCTTCCCTACACAGTACACTTACAGACGAAACATGGTATTCCTAGAGCCAGGCCCCCATTTAGGAAAGTACTTAAGCACATACTTTCTCTTTCAGCATCTTTAAAATCAGCATGTGCTTAAGCGTTTTCCAGAATTGCAGCCTAAAGGACAGAACCCAGCCGAGGAGAAGGGGGGGCTTGTTTCTAACTGAGATTTTAAAAGATTGAAAAATAATGAGGAAGAGACATAGGAAGATCATCCGGGATGCCAGGCGCTGCAGCGAAGGAGGTTCTTGAAATGCTAGTAAAATTTTGGGGGGAGGCAGCTGCCAAAGCAAAAGGAATGGGAAGAGAGGGAAAGGGACAAATCCTTTTCTCCTTAGTATGCTGGTGATCTATTAAACTCTTCTGTTCTGTGGGAACAAAAACATATAAGGTTTTAAAAATGAGGGTAATTTTGACTTGAATTCTAAAGAGAATGGGAAGCCAGTAGAGAAGTTTGAGGAAAGGTGATATGATTGTGCTCTTTTGATATAGCTAAGAAGTGGATAAGGCGTCTTTGTGTAAAGTTCTCTCACTTTTTCTCAGCAGGTATCTGAAAAGGTATAGATTAAATTTTTCTTTGGTCTGCCATCAACATTATTTAAAACATGTATTGATAGAATAAACAAGCACATTAATTTTGGTATCTGGACATTTTCAAGATTCTGCAGTTAGATAAACATCTTCTCACGCCCCAGCAAGCATTGTATGTGTGTACTGAGGCTAGAATTGAAAGGAGAGAGCTTCTCAGACTGTATTTGGCAAAGATTGTTTTCAATGCACCCTTTTCACTCAGCATTGTTTCAAACAGTAATAAACTGTCAGGCTCTTAATACACAGTATATAAAATCATGCAAGTTAGGTGGTTATGGTGACCCATGAATCCTTCAGTTACAAAACCCACCACATTATAGACTATGCAGCTATATGAAAATGTAAGATGCAGAGGAATAAGTATCCCACCTTCAAACATTTGACTTCATTAAGACCACATATATACATAAAGCTAAATATTTACATAACTATTCATGGACTGAATCTTGCATGGTTCTGTGTGTGTGATTCATCCTAAAGAGATATAGGATAGGGTATGTATGATGTACAATGATAGGAATGGAAACATCACAATGGATAGGAAAACCACTTAACTTAGTTACTCTATTAGTATTTATCACAAGATCACAGAGTTTGAACATAAAATGATGTAGTTTGTTAAAATCACATTTCATTTTAATTTGCAGCTTGGGATTTTGACAATTTTACCCTCACACATCAAAGGTTTTATCTGTGCGCCAAAACACTGCACGGCAAACCAAGTCTGAATCTACAGTGCATCATCTTGCTGCACAGTAACTACTTGTGTGGATACCACTGGGGAGCAGCGAGAGTCCCTGAATGCAGTTTTAGCATATTCTTCTTTGCTGTGCAGTAAATTGATATTCTTCCTCAGGTAGTGTCACAAGGTGCTTCTCTTCAGGTGTACATGCACCTTGCATGCCTCTAATCAGAGGTAGTGCTCTTTTGGCCCATGCATGGCATGACGCTACACTAGCATGTGCCCGGTACCAAAGATATACAATATTGTATAAGGGAGCCACCCTTCTCAACTGCCTTGTCCTGTGATGGAGTGTCTAGTGCAGTGGTTTTCAAACTTTTTTTTTCTCATGACCCAGTTGAAGAAAATTGTTAATGCTCATAACCCAACATCATTTGACTAGTGTGTGGGCTCTGGGGTGGGGCTGAGGATGAGAACTTTATAGTGTAGGTGGGGGCTTCATTTTGGGGGGGGGTCAAGGCTGTGGCAGGAGGGGCTTACCTTGAGCAGCTTCTGGTCAGTGGGCAGCTAGGGTGCTAAGGCCGGTTTCCTGCCTCTCCCAGCACCTCAGACCATGCTGTGCCCCAGAAGCAGCCAGCAGCAGGTTCCCATCCCAGGAGTGGAGCTAGTGCTCAGGGCAGGGGCAGTGCACAGAGTCCTCTCCCACTAAGAACCGATCCTGTTGCCAGCCGTTTCTGTGGCTCTGTGCAGTTTGCAGTGCCAGCACTGGCAGGTAGCCTGCTTTCACACCCCCACTGAGCATCTGCTCACTCTGCAGCAATGAGACCAGTGCCTGACAGTCTGTGACACAGTACTGGGTCGCAACCCATAGTTTGACTTAGTGCATTCAAAGGGTTCAGAAAAGGGCAACTAAAATGATTAGGGGTTTGGAACGGGTCCCATATGAGGAGAGGTTAAAGTGACTGGGACTTTTTAGTTTAGAAAAGAGGAGACTGAGGGGGGATATGATAGAGGTCTATAAAATCATGAATAGTGTGGAGAGGGCTGATAAAGAAAAGTTATTTATTAGTTCCCATAATAAAAGAACTAGAGGACACCAAATGAAATTAATGGGTAGCAGGTTTAAAACTAATAAAAGAAAGTTCTTCTTCACACAGCGTGTAGTCAACCTGTGGAACTCCTTGCCAGAGGAGGCTGTGAAGGTTAGGACTATAATAGAGTTTAAAGAGAAGGTAGATAATTTCATGGAGGTTAGGTCCATAAAAGGCTATTAGCCAGGGGATAAAATGGTGTCCTTGGCCTCTGTTTGTCAGAGGCTGGAGGGGGATGGCAGGAGACAAATTGCTTGATCATTGTCTTCGGTCCACCCTCTCTGGGGCACCTGGTGCTGGCCACTGTCAGTAGACAGGATACTGGGCTAGACAGACCTTTGGTCTGACCCAGTATGGCCGTTCTTATGTTCTTATGCATTCGCTTATGCTGTTCACAGCTTATTCCACAGTCTTGGTCTGTTATTCTTATACTTAAAATCATTTTGTAGAGGGTTTTATTTTATATTCCATTTTCCCTTAATTTTTTAAATTTATTTTCGAGATCGCCATCATCCTAGGGTATGCCAGGATCTCCAAGCTTCAAAAATGTTCTCACATGATGGGAAACTAATGCAGCAAGTGACGTGTTCCCGGTGTATCCACTGCTTAGGAAAAATGTGTGTCCCTGAAAAGTGTATCACCTGCTCAGCATTTAAAAGCAGAGCTCAGAAGAAATGGAAGATAAAACGTAAGCTCTTACTGATGGAGCATTTTCTCCATCTAGGCCAGGAGACCCCCCCCCCCCCCCCCCCCAGACATTAGTCTTTCACTAAGCACAGTGCTCCCACAACATCTTCACATTTGCTCTAGCCTACTTGGAACAGATCTCAGGTGACAGAAGAAAAAACTTGTGAAAAAAGGGTTCCTTCTTTAAAGAGTTCACACATCCATAAAGCCTCAGCCACTCAAGCATAAGATGACTGGAAATCTCACATCCTGATCCAGGGGCAACTGAGGCTCTGTGCTTCATCAGTACTGACTGTGTGACTAGGGCTCCCAGTTTCTCTAGGGAGACAGCGAAACTTTTGACTGTACATGGTTACATGTGTGTTGAACTGCATATCCACATTGTCAAGATATGAAGTCCTGAAACTGAGGACAGCGTAGTGCAGGAAAGCTAGCACACATGAAGGATATGAGTATGTACCTGCTTCTGCTGCGGCATGGCTCTGTCCCCATTCTACAGTGCAGAATGGATAGGGAAAAGGACTGTGTAGCAGGTCACAGGTACTGACAATCCTCCAGGGCCATTCCCACAGTGCATTGACCATACCCAGAGGTATAAAGGTGCCAACAGTAGTAGCAATCTACACTGAGCATCACTAAAGATCATATTTGGGGTCGGGAAGGAATTTTCCTCCAGGGTAGATTGGCAGAGGCCCTGAAGGTTTTTCGCCTTCCTCTGTAGCATGGGGCACAGATCACAGCTAGAGGATTCTCTGCATCTTGGGGCCTTCAAAGCATTTGAAGGCTTCAATATCTGAGACATAGGTGAGAGGATTATTCTAAGAGGGGTAGGTGAGATTCTGTGGCCTGCACTGTGCAGAGGGTCAGACTAGATTATCATAATGGTCCCGTCTGACCTTAGAGTCTACAAGTTCTCCTGTGAAGACTATTGTCTATTGATCAGCACTGGTGATTATGGATCACATTCCAAGAGCTGCTGCCTGGTCTCTGGATCATACCTGGGTGCAGATAAGTGTGTAGTCAGGATAAACAACCTCTGTAACTTTGCCTAGAGTGGGAGGAATGTACACCTGTAAAAGGAGATTTCACGGAGCCTGGAGGAGAGGCTATGCATCAGATCCATCTTCATGCCAGGAACACATAAAAAGCACCTTGAATTTGTATACACGAGGGTGAAGCTGTCTTGAACCTTCATTCACTGGGAAATTGTTTAGTTAATCCTTGGCCAAAGTGCCTTCTGCATGCATTTCCTCCAATGTCCATGATATTGAGAGAGGTAAACAAATCCAAGCAAGATAAATCTAAGCTTATAGTAATAGTTTCACAGAGGCCTAAACAGGCCTGGTACCCTTATTTGATTCACCTTGCTGTTTGTCCAGCAATGAATCTTCTGTGCATTCCCAGCCTTCCCTTTTAAGATGCCTGTCCCCCTCTCCAGCCCAACCTCGGGATTCTTCAACTCAAGGCTTCGTTACTCAATGGTGAACGTGAATAGAGACACCCTGTTCTGAAGAGGGACTGCAGGTGTAATTAAACAGTAGAAAAAGGTCTACAGTAGTGCAGAAATGAAGATTTCGCCACTGGCGTGACCAGTGACATCTTTCATCCATTCATTCTTCACTTTCTGGTTTCTTTGACTGCCTACTGGAATTAAAGATGTCCCAGTTATTTACGAGTTCCACCAGGGTTCATTTGGTGGCTATTATAACCTTTCCTTCCTTATGTGAGGGATTCTCAGTTTTTGCTTATCTCTTCACAATGAGATTCATTAAGTGGAGGAGGAATATTTGAGAACCCACGCGAGCATGGGCTTTTAATGTCATATTTAAATGTCTTATGAAATCCCCTTTTAAAGCAATAATCACCTGTTCTGCTCTTCTCATATTCATGAAAATGGCTTTCTTGGTGGCCATCCTTTCTGCCTCAAGAGTCAGGGAATTGTAGCTTTAAAGGTGAATCCTCTCTTTACAGTGTTTTTCAGACAAAAATTTAACTGCATCCCCATCTTGCACATTTACTTAACATTTCACGTCAAGTCACCAATCTCCCAGTTTTCTTCCAGAAGCCATCTGAGACCAGGGAGTGTGTGACATTCCAAACTCTGAATGTCAGGAGGGCATTAGGCTTTTATTTGGTCAGAACTAGATCATTTAGAAAGTCTCCTAGACTTTTCATTTCTAACTGTCAACAATTCAAAGGTTCCATAATCTCCATCCAGAGGTTTCTGAGGGGGATTTCTAGTTGTATTATTTCCTTGGAATGAAGCTGTTGATATACAGCCTCCTTTTAGGTTATTAATCCATTCCATGAGGTGTCTTTGTCACTACTCAAATATATTCCCATTGTTGAGATTTGCAAGGCCACAACTTGGTCTTTTCTACACTCCTTTTCCAACCCTATATGATGGTTTGTTTTTCTAGATCAAATGCAGTGCTTGGGAATGCAGGCTTGTTTTCAGTTTTGAGCTCAGTTCTGAAACTCTTCCTCCAGCTGAGGAAACTGCTCAGAAGTCACCTAGACACCCACAGAGACACTACTTGAGCAGCTTATGCAGTAACTTGAATTCCTTGAGATGTGTCCCCTTATAGGTGTTCCACCACTGTCTCCTTCTGGTTCAGAGTTTCCTCTGTGGAACTTTGTCATGAGAAGAAACTGAAGGCAATTTGCTTGTGCAGCCCTGTGTAGTCTCAGCAGAGGGCACAAGTTGGCTTATAACACACATGCAGGCTGAACTACTACCAAATAAATCTATCAAAAGCACATGTGCACCTGAAGTGGAACACCCATAGAGGAACTTATCACAAAGAACAGTTACAGAAGAGGGTGACTAACCTCTCCTTTAGCACATGAATACACTGCACACTAAGCCCAGACTCTGACTCAGGTCTGAGCCCAAGTCCCCTTCCATCCTGAGAACTGACCTATAACTAGACCTTGCCTATCTACTGACCCTGGCCTCCTGGTTTTCTCTCTGACCTGTCTCAGACTCATACCTCCTGGTAACCAGACCCTGCCTTCCTCCAAGTGCCTGATGCTCAGTTTGCCACTACCCTGTCTTGGACTCCTACTCTCTGATACCTGACTTGGCCTGACTCTTGCCCTGACCACTAGGTATGACCATCCACAGTGCAATCAGACCCAGGTTTACAATCTAGTGGGAGTGCTCATGCACAGCCCTAGAAAAACTGAATCCATAGGTCCAGATCCCATAGACTGAGGCTTAGTGTGAAGCATAGATATATCCTTTGTGTTACAACAGAATGTATATTGGGATCTGCTTATGGGCCTTATCCATAAAGGAAAGTGTTGTCAACACTGAAGTTATTGGAAAGACTGCTAGATCAAGCCAGTAGTGAAGTTGGCTGAAAGGGAACTCTGTTTATAGGGAAGCAGAATGGAAATTCTTGAAAAATTTCAATGCACAAAAGAGTGCAAACTATAATTCTCCTTTATAGGTTTAGAATTGTTCTGGGCAGAAATTATTTAATTAGGAGCCAGTCTTGATCCCACTGAAATCATTTTGTATCGGTGGAAGATGAGATGAAAAGAGAACCACCATCACCTACTACTGTTCCTTTATCGGAAGTCCTCAATTGGCCAGTATACTTGAGAGAAACACTGAGAATTAACCAGGGACAGCTTCCCTAACACAGAAGGTTAGCCATTGGCTTGCCCATGGCTTTGACTTTACTCTCCTGACATCAACCTGCCATCTGGTCTGGTAGTAAGGAACTAAGTTTCTCAACAAAAAAGTAGACTCAGCTTTCTATTTAAAGGTCACTGTAATGTACCAAAATCACTGTGAAATCTAAATAATCTTCAATGTTCTTAAATATCTCCTTTCTTCTTTCTACTCGTATTACAATATTTTCCTTAATAGGTCATTTTTAATCTTGTGAGGTGTAATGTTAGCTTCATCAAAAACCCAATGGCATCAATAGGCTTTGGATTAGGCCCTAAATCATTGCATTAAGGTATCAAATTCAGCCATACAAAACGATAACAATAGAATTACCTATGTGGCTAATTTGGCCCACTGGATTTAGTACATAGAAAGGATAAGCACTTCTTTCACAGGAAGAAAGATTATTTTGTAGTATGTATCACTGTTACACTTGATCTCAGCCACAACAAAACCTGTCTTTTTCTAAAGAAAAAGAAATCTGAAATTAAGCAGTTTGCAGCTATTGCCTTATAAAGGGAACTTGTACCTGTAGTTAGTTTCTGTAGAAAACATGTGATGCTGAGGCGTGGCAATTACCAGTTAATCGTGAACTTGCCAGTTCACAATTGCTTATCTTTATTAAGCAAGGTTTTTACTGGCATGATTTATGAATTTCTAAATGTCTTTAAGTTAGTCGTGAGTAAGCCTGCAATTTTGGCATGAGTATTTTTATTAAAAATTGTGGACAGATTATGGGCAATAAACAATAAGTCATGGAAATGTACACATAGTAACAAAGCCCAAATCCTGCTGCATGGGCTGAAGCCGAAGCCCAAGAACAAGCCGAGTACAGTAAAACCTGACATCTTCACTCTGGTATTACATGTCCATTGCACATTTAGTAGACGACACCAGTGGGATCAAGTTTTGTTTAGTTTTTTGAAACTGGAAGAAGGAGCGTGGAGCTTTTTATGACAAGAGACATTCACCTTCTGAGTTAGATGGAGAGGATAATGAACTATTCTCTGCAGCTCAGACAAATGACATACACCAAGTATGACTGGCAGACATTCTTTAAGTTTTTTTTGGCAATCATTTCCTTTCAAGCCACATTGGAGAGAAGCCAAAAATTGATTGATAAATCTGAATAAGTGCAGTGGAAAACTGTTTAATTTTAATGGACTCCGCATATGTCCATTATCTTGTCCATTACCTATGCAGAGTAATTTTCAATGGATATGATATTTATTTAATTTAATTTCCTGTTTCACAGAATCTTGCTATTTAACTCTTAAGTGTCTTACATTGTTCCCTATAGCAAGTCTTATTTTTCTTATTAATTTGCAAGTGAGTTTACAATTTGAAATAGCTTCCAGACGGACAGCTCCAAAAACTCAAGTTCCTTCTTTAGCCACAACATGGATACAGTACAAGCAGTGGCAATGTAATCTTCCTTCTCTGCTAGCACTTTTTAACCTTAACCTGGAGGGACTATATCTCTACAGGGACTGGGATACTTTGCCATTCTCCATGTACATTTAACCTTTGGCATCTTGGTTAGCAATCTCAGCAGGAAAACAGCAATTTAGAATAATTTACTGTGGTGATTTTGCTTTGTGGTCAAATATCCCCTGGACTGAGGCCACCAATTCATGTCAGATAGGCCACTCAATATTCATTAAATGAAAATGACCTTTGATTATTAGTGATCTGGATACCTTACATTTTACAAATGTGTGTGGCGATAGAAGGGCATTTCCCATTGACTTAAAGGACAAATTAATCATTTGATCTTGATAATGAAGGCAGAGCACGAGACTTACATGCCACAGAACCACAGCATCATCTGTCCTTTTCTACAATAACAAAGGCTAGAGTTTTCCTCTATCCAACAGATACTGTTCTGTTATTGGTTTGTGGTTATGCAAGTGATGTGCTAGGTTCATTGCAGATGGGCAAAGAGGCCAGTCCTTACACTGAACAGTCCCAATTTAAAGTTGGACAGAAGTAGGCAGAGGTTCAGAAGGGAGTACAGCAAGAGGGATTTTCTTAAATCAACCAGGCTCATTACAGGCAGCACAACCGCCAAGTGATTTTACGTAGGATTTAAAAATGGAGAGGCCATGACAAAGAATTCAGGAAGATAAAACCATAAATAGTCAAATGGAAAAAAACACAGAGGTGGTTGTCTGAGCAGCTGACAGACAGACGAGTGGGAACATTGGAAGAGCTGCTGAAGGGGCAGGAAGCAAGGTGGAACTCAACAAGGGATTCTGCACAAGGGAGATAGATTTATACGGAGCCCTATAACAGATGGCCAGTAATTTTTAAGTGATAGCTGGAGACAAAAATTGATGGACTGAAAGACAGAAGGGATATGATCAAATTGACCTGCAAAAGAGAATATTTACTGACCGTATTTTGTATTGTCCAGACTCTGCCTGGCTTGGGAACAGAAAAAATTAAAAGGCTTCCCACCCTCTTCCTTGAAACATGTTCTTCTGCCGCTCCTCATCTCTGTTTGGTGGTCTTGGACCAAACAGTTTCTGTCTCTCTGACCTGTGAAGGTGCCGGTCTGCTATGCTCAGAACTGATAACTCTTTGGGGTTTGCCTGTAGAATGCAGAGTCAAATTCTCCTCTGTACTAGGGCTCTTGTGTTCACCATTTTGATTTTTTAGAACTTGTTGTCAGCCTCTCTGATACTTTGTTCCCTGTCCTGAAAAGAGCAGGAAAAGGGAGGATCAGTGTCCTGAAAAGAGAGAGAAAAAGGTGGAGTCACCTGACTTTAATCTGCCCAGCAAGAGGAAAACTTATAAGGGTCATTCACCCTTCTTCTGTCACGCTGAGGCACTGAAGTGGCATCTCTACTGTGACCCCTTTAGGCAGTTGAAGCAGGCTGCTGGCTCACAAGGCCATTAGATGCAGGAGCCTGGTTGTTTACCTGTCATTGCAAGACGGGAGATCAATAGCCAGAGAGTGTGTCTGGTACAGTCCCTCAGTGGCAGAGCAACCCAGACACCTACATGTAGTAATGATTGCTGGTGTAGTGGGAATTCCACAATGGTCAGGGTAACGGCATCAGGATTGAAGCCTCTGGATCCTTTGAAGCAGATTTGCTCTCATCTGACATTTACCTCACTGGATCGCATTCTCCACTCATGACAATGAGTCAAGAAGAGAAGATTTAAAGAAAGAAGATTATCCTCTGCTTACCTGAGTGTCCATCTCAAAGGTCCACACCGGTGTCCAGATATCCTGAGCTCCAACCTAGTGTCTCCAGACCCTGTGGCATCCTCTTACCTCGTCTTCTGTCATCAAGAGTACAGTTGAGCAATTCCTTTCCTAGTGTATCCCACACTGATGTTATTTGTATTTCTGGAGTCCAGCTTTATGCCACTGTCTTTGTGTTGCCAATCGGCTCTTTTGCTTTATTTGTCAGGTTGAGCAGTAGGGTTGCCAGATGGTTTCACCAAAAATACCGGACACCCCCCCCCCCCCCCAAGCAAAAAAAACCAAACCCCCAAAACAAAAAAAACACACCGGGAAAATTTTGTTGAGCCAAAAAAAAAGCACTGGGCTCCCGAAATGCAGTCACGGCCACTCCCCACCCTCCAACCCACTGTGTGTCCATTGTGGCGCCAAGCCAGGAAAAGCAGAAAATACTGGACACATAAAATGTTCTCAACTTCTTTACCGGACAGAAGGCACAAATATTGGATACCTGGCAATGTTATTGAGCGGTCCCATCTGTTTGTGTTGGTGTTTTAAATAAAGCTATTCATTGGACCCAACCATCCTGTTGTGCCCTTTGTACTTAGCTAATTAACTAGTGATAGAGATACAGATGGGCAGAGAACCTGAGCATGGGCCGTTGGGACTCACATCCCTAGCCTAGAACTGAAAAGATCAAATCCCTGCCCAACACCTGTGGGTTTGAGGAGAAGTTTCAGACTGATAGGCTGTCTTTCCCCATTCTCCCTGACTCCTGGGAAGAGCAGCCAAGCAGGACAGCTATATGTACTGTGGGACCGACTGGCCCTCAGCCTGTATAGCAGGAAGAACTCCTTTCTTCCCTTGCTCTGTCACACTATGGTCATGTGCCACCACTCTGCAGTAACTCATACCCATTCATCTGCTGTTCTGCAGACTGTGGGGAAGATAAAAAATTTCTGCTGCTGCCTCACTGGGATATTGAAGATCACCTGTTGGTAGTGGTCCCACCACTTCCTCCAAGGCTGGAGGAGTGAAAAATCTTCCTTCTCAAGTGAAAGATGCCAGAATCAATTGATCTTTTTTGCTGAGTAGAGCAAAATAAATGTGTGTTTGTCTTGGGATGGGTAGAATTAAAATGATTTGTGCTGCTGGAGCCAGGAAGGCTGCAACACATGGCACTTATCTCACAAGCATCCTTTCTGGTCAAGAGCGTCTGCAGTCTTAGGTTAGTCCTGGCCCGGACATCAGGTCATAACCCCAGGGCTTCCTTCCTTCTATGGTTTCACCTTCTTGGTTTACTCTGGCCCCAACTCTAAGGATGTTAAATTGCATGTACTCATTGACTACACAATTAGTCGATAAGTACCACTCTGCAGAGCTAGCTCCAGCAGCCGGCTTGAGCTAGGACTGAGCAGGCTCTTACTACATTTAAAATGCAGAGGCACAGCATCCTGGACCAGGGTGAGCTGGGACTGCTCAGTGTTGGCTCTTACTGAGTCCAGTAGCCCCTGTTAGCCACAAACAGGGTCTGCTTTGCAGCAGCCTCCCTGGTGCTGGCAGACCTGGAATTCAAACCCACCACCCTGTGCTTTGTAGGTGATTGACCTAGCCCTAAGGCCACTCCAGATCCCACTCCACAGTCCTCCCACTGAGACATCCCTTATCCTGCCTTCTTGGTGCCACAGCCAGGTCCATCCTGCAGGATGGAAGGGGGTAAACACTAATCCAGTCAACTACTCACTAACATCCCTACCCAACTTGGACACTAAATAGTTCAGTTCCCCTTCTGGGGGTTTCTCACTGTCCAATTGTAGGCCAGTTCCCAGTGTTCTAAGGAAGGGACCCAGGCCCACCCACTACTCTGGGTCCCAGTCCATGGACCCTAAGAATAGCAGCCATGTACCACCATGTCCCTTTAACTATATTGCTTTCAATTCCCTGGGCCACTTCCCCACAGCCCACTCTTCACCAAAGCTTCACCCCTATCTCAGGGCTCATCTAAGTTCAGGCCCAATAGTCAGCCTGGAACTATCCTTACTGCCCCACTGTGGCCAGCACTGTGAGCTTTGGATGGTACTGCAGTTCCCTGTAGCCAATCAGCTAGGAGCACCCCATATGCTCCTCAAGCTCCAGCAAGGTAGTAACCATTTATGGCTCTACAGCTCCTTTTATATTGCCCTACTGGACCCTGATTGTCTCCTTCTATTGCAGCCATTCTAGGCTTCATGGGGGGCTTCTCTGCTGTTCTTTTCCTGGGACAATTGTAGCAGGACACCAAGGCCTGCTAATCTACCCATCACAGCTAAATTGTTTTGAGTCTGAAAGGATGAGAGAGTGAGATAAGAGGAGAAAAGTTTGGAAGGGAGGAACCGCTGAGGGAGGAAATATGTCCTTGCTTACCACAACCCCTCAGGCTACATCTACACTTCAGGCTTCTTGTGCAAGAAGCTTTTTGTGGAAGAGATCTTCTGCAAAAACTTCTTGTGCAAGAGAGCATTCACACTGCAAAAGTGCATCAGAAAAGCGATGCGCTTTTGATCAAGAGGGCAACCAGACTGCATGGATGCTCTCTCGCAAGAAACCTCTGATTGCCATTAACAGAATGGGCACCAGGGCACCTGTGCTTCTTTCAATAGGCTGTTTTTGTGCAAAACCCCCATTTCCCGTCCACATGCACCTTTTTACGCAAGAGCTCTGGTGCACAAAGGAGTCATTCCTCATAAAAAGAGCAATACTTGTACCACAAAAACCCCTCTGTTCTGTCGATTCACTCTAAATTTTCTTGTGCAAAAACACGCTTCAGGTGTGGATGCTTTGTGAGTTTTGTGGAAAAAAAGGCTGGTTTTGTGCAAAAACTCTGCAGTGTAGACATAGTCTCAGTTTCTCCCATGTAAAACATAATCACCACTCTGAGGGTCAAACAAGGGGGAAATGGTGTAATTCTTCTAAATTCCTACTACAATATAATCTCAATGTGATTTACCAAAATGGGATGATGCTAACTGTAGATTGTGCAGATATTGAAAATAGGATTGCCAGGTGTCTGGTTTTCGCCCAGACAGTTTGGTATTTTGGCCTTCCATCCGGTAAAAAACTCGGAGAATACCGGACATGTAAAATGTCCGGTATTTTCTGCTTTCCTCGGACAGATGGCCAACGGCGTCTGCGAGGGCGGAGGGAGTGAGGAGCACGGTAATTTAAAGGCGCAGAAGCCTTTTTTTCCTTAAAAAGATGGCCAGCGGCATCTGCAAGGGCAGGGAAAGTGATGAGCACGGTAATATAAAGGCACAACCTCTTTTTTTTCCCCCTCAACCAATTTCTCCCTGCCTGTTCGGGATTTTTTGTGAAGGTATCTGGCAACCCTAATTGAAAATATGACTCTGTGTGTCTTCTGAGCTCTGATTGGTGCCTTGAAATAGGTTCCCCTTTGTAAGGCTTTTGAATATGCCTGTGAGCTCTGCTAGATCTTTGTGCTTGGCTCTTTGGTGACTGAAGAAAAAAAGTTATGCTATTTTCCAAATGTGACCCACTGTGTCATCAGAGTAAGTCGTGCAGATTTGTAATCTGTCCTCTGTTCTTGCATGAGGCATAGAATAGTTAACAAAGCTCCCATTTAAATGCTCATCATTGGGCACCTGAGTTTACATCATAATATAACAAATGGGATGGTTTATACCTTTCAGAGCTATCCAGTCTCTTTTCAGAGTCACTCAGAAGCTACACTTGTGGGAGCTCTTCTATTGGCATAGGAGCATCAGGGGGTAGCTCAGTTAGTCTGTTACAGAAAAAAACAACAATGGTCTGATAGCACTTTATAGACTAACTCATCTGAAGAAGTGGGCTGTGCCCACTTAAGCTCATGATACCATCTACAAGTTTTGTTAATCTATAAAGTGCTACTGGACCATTTGTTGTTTGTTTTTTTCTATTGGCATTGTTACTCCACTTCTGTGAGAGGCAGTAGCTATGTTGGTGGGAGAGCTTCTCCTGACAACATAGTTGTGTCTATATGGTCTAGGTTAAGGTCAGTATAATTATGCTCAGGGTATGGATTTTTCATACCCCTAAGTGCTGTAAGTTAAACTGAAGTAAGTGTGTAGCATAAACCTGGCTTCAGTGTGCACTTTTGAGATTTTCTTCACCAGCACAATAGCTAGATATTTCCTTTTTGAACACATGAAAGTTGAGAACAAGGTAGTATCTGACTGTTGGTATGGTACACAGATGTGGACTGGCTGTTTCTGAGCCTGAGCACTATCCCCAAATTTGTCTTCTCACCTTCATATCTTCATTATCCCTATTTTTAATTCAGCATCCATTTGTTTTCCCATTTTGTAAAGAGATTGAAAAGGAACAATGGAGCTACAGGTCAAATCACACCCCATGAAGAAGAAAAAAACTGAGGCCAACTGCACCCATCCTTCTGCAAGGGAAAAAGATCTGAGAGCACAGCAGCGTTAAGAGCACCTGTACACTACAAGCCTTTATTTCGAAATAATGTCGAGCTGGAGGACTTCTTACTCTGACTCATGGCAACCCTCATTTTACGAGGAGTAAGGGAGTTGAAGGAAGAATATTCTTCCTTCGACTGCCTGCTGTATAGAGAGCACCAAAAGCTAAAATAAGTTATTTCAACTGAAGCTAAGTAATTGACATAGCTGAAATTGTGTAGCTTATTCTGACCTTAGCCCTGCTGTGTCGACATATCCATGTTGTCCCAGCTGCCCTGTACAGAAACTACTCCCTGTGTATGCCACCAGGGCAAAAGAGTGCAGAGCCTGTTTTAGCAGGTCAGCCTCCTGCTTCTCCAAGTTGGTTCCCAATTCTTGGCCACCATACTGATCTCCAGGAAGCTTTTCAACCTATACATCAGACTGCCTCAATACAAGCTGGCTCCCTAACTCCTTGCTGCCTGACTCCATGGGACACTGTACAAAATATGAATTATATGACTAATCCAATTAAATGGGGATCAATGGGGAATCCAAAGCAGCTGCTGGCAGGTCTAGAGGGGAGAAAATGCCAGGCACCTTCTTGCAGCAAATGGGTGATCTTTGCACCTTATAAAATTACCAAATTCTGTAGCCTCAGAATCAGTGATGATCCATTTCAGACCAACCCTTTGTAGCGACATTGTTAATTTCATTTCAACGTAAAATGTTGTTTTAGTTCAGTTTTTTAAACAAAAATCTCAATATTTCCATTTCTGGCTTTGGATTTTCAGGTTTCCCTCAACTTTCAGTTGTACTTTCCCCTCCCTTTCTCTAGAAAGAAAAAAGTATGCGAAGATGAAGAAAAAACGAAGGAGAAAGGCTGTTTATCCACAATCTGAAAATGGAAAACTGATTTTTTTTTCAGTTTCTAAAAACCAAAATGACACTTTAAACCAAAGTAAAAGACATTTTGAATCAATATTTTGAAATGAAACATTGTTTAAATTAAAAATGAAAATTCAAAATGAATGGGAGCAATGATTTTTCCCACTGAGTTTACCACAGGAAAGCTTTTGTTTTTCTGACCAGCTCTAGTTTATTTGCATGTATTTTTAGGTGCTTGTAGGAGAGTGGATATGTTGATTGTAGTGACCAAAGGTCATAATGGGCACCAAAGCCCCTCAGTGCTAGGGGTTGTACACACAAATGGAGTAGGAAGACACAAGCCCTGCTGTGAACAATTGACTATCTAATTGAAGATAGGACACAAGTTTGAAGGAAAGTGAGAACATGATTTTTCACTTTCATAGGCTTGCATTATGCCAAACTTCTAAATAATTTAAGGTTGGGTTTTTTTGGAAACAGTGTTCGGGCAGATTTGCCTTATACTGGTAATTTTAACCAGTTTCATTGTTTTGTTCTTTTATGTATGTTTCTCAATTTTGAGTCATTCTTGTGAGACCAATAAGAAGACTGAACAAAACTAATTACATGAATCTCTTTAAAATATGTCCAACAAATCAAAATCAACACAATTAGCCCACTCCATAGAAAGTTTGAACTAAGCAGATATGATTCTTAATGGCTACGTCTAGACTGGCATTATTTTCAGGAAATGATTTTAACTGAAACGTTTTCCGTTAAAAGTATTTTCGAAACAGAGCGTCTAGATTGGCATGGACGCTTTTCCGCAAAAGCACTTTTTGCAGAAAACTGTCCGTGCCAATCTAGACCGCTTTTCTGCAAAAAAAGCCCTGATCTCCATTTTTGCAATCGGGGCTTTTTTGCGGAAAACAAATCTGGGCTGTCTACACTGGCCCTTTTGCACAAAAGTTTTGCGCAAAAGGACTTTTGCCCGAATGGGAGCAGCATAGTATTTCTGCAAGAACACTGACAATCTTACATGAGATCGTCAGTGCTTTTGCAGAAATTCAAGCGGCCAGTGTAGACAGCTGGCAAGTTTTTCCGGAAAAGTGGCAGATTTTCCGGAAAAACTGGCCGGTCTAGACACAGCCCATATGTTTTGCTACAGAATATAGTCTTTGATGTCTCTTTCTGGTTGATCAGCCTCTCAGTTTGCCACCAGTTCTCCTCCAGATGACTGACAGAGTCTCACAGATACATCAGAACTACACATTTAGATCTAGGCAGATTGGAATTTATGATTTATCCAGGAAGTTAGAGGTTTTCATGACTAGAGTTAACTATTGAGGTTTTTATTTTGATTATGTCCTCCGCTAGCAGTGAAAATCCTTTTATTCTACATCATTGGATAGAAAAGAGGTTTAGGTTTGCAACGTTTCAAGACATCTTTTTCATTCTCAGAAGCTTCTGCACTGAAGGCATCGTGTATGCATTTCCTTCAGTAGTCATAGGACTGAGTGGTGTGCTGTTTGAAGAGAAGAACACATTAATGAAGCAAGTGAAAGTATCCCTGCTAAATACAGCTAGTTAGAACTTTGGGATTGCTTTTACTTTGTGACCTTACTGACAGCATATAACACAACTCGGTCCAACAGCCCTTACAATCTAAAGACAAGTGCAGGAGATAGGTAGTGGAAAATCATGGCTTTCACAATCCAGTGTGGATTGCTGGTTTCCCACCTAGCCCATGTGAGCAGTCAAATTTTCTAGTATGAGAATTGTTTTGTGAGCTCTAAGACATGAGTAGGTTTCAGTAAACAGGATGAAATTCAATAAGGATAAATGTAAAGTACTCCACTTAGAAAGGAAAATCAGTTTCACATTCAAAATGGGCAATGACTACCTAGGAAGGAGTACTGCGGAAATGGATAAGGGATCATGGTGGACCAGAAGCTGAGTCAGTGTCACACTATTGGTAAAAAAGTAAATGTCATGGGCTATATTAGCAGGAGTGTCGTGAGCAATATGCAAAAAGTAATTCTTCCACTCTATGCTGATTAGGTCTCAGCTGGAGTATTGTTTCCAGTTGAGGGTATCACATTTCAGCAAAGTTGTGGAAAAATTGGAGAAAGTCCAAAAAGAGCAACAAAAATGATTCAAGGTCTAGAAAAAATAACCTGTGAGAGAAGATTAAAAAAAAATGTGTGTTTTGTCTAAAGAAAAGACTGAGAGGGGATACGATAACAGTTTTCAAATACAGAAATGTTGATACAAGGAGGAGGGAGAAAAATTGTTCTCCTTAACTTCTGATGATAGGACAAGAAGCAATGGGATTAAATTGCAGCAAGGGTGGTTTAGGTTGGGCATTAGGAAAAACTTCCTAACTTTTGGGGTAGTTAACCACTTGAATAAATTGCCTCAGGAGGTTGTGAAATCTCTGTCATTGGAGATCTTTCAGAGCAGGTTAGACAAACACCTGTCAAGGATGGTCTAGATCAGTGGTTCTCAAACTGTGATTTACGGACCAATAGTGGTCTGCAGCTGCCTGCCAGGTGGTCCACAGATTGAGCTCAGCTCCCCCGCACTGGCACTCCAGCCTCACCATCCCTTCCCCATGTGGTTGAGCGCCGGTGCCAGCTTCCTGCTTGGGGAGGAGGGATGGTGAAGAAAGGAGAGAAAGCCCCGAGTGTTGCTGTGCAATCCATCTCATGGGGAAGAAGCGCTCCCCCTCTCTGGGCTGGAGGGTACAGCAACACACAGATGCACTGCTTGGAGGCTTTCCCTGCTGCTCCCATTGGTCAGAATCTGGCCAATGGGAGCAGCAGGAGACACTGCCTGGGACCAGCACAGGGCATGAAAGCAAGTAAATGCCCAGATCCCTACACCCTAGCCCCCTCGCTATCTCCCCCACTGAGATCCCACACCCCCAGCCTGCTCCTGCACTCTCTCCTCTGGCCAGACACTTACACCCAGCCCACTCCTGCACCCTCCCTTGCTCCTGCACCCTTCCCTCTGGCCAGACACCCTACCCCCAACTTGCTCCTGCACTCACCCTTGATCCTGCACCCTCCCTCCTGGCCACACACTGCATCTTCCGTTGCTCTTGCCCCCTCCCCCTGGCCATACACCCTACTCCCAGCCTACCTCCTGCACCCTACCTCCTATCCAGACCTTTCACCTTCACCCCCTCTACACCCTACCTCCTGCCCAGATCCTGCACCCTTATCCCTCTTGCTAGCAGCCCTGTCCCACACACTGAACCCCTCATTTTGTCCCAACCCCAGAGCTTGGGTGGGCTCCACAAAATCCAGTAACCCTGTAACTCCACAAGATTTAATCTGGCCTATGAGAAGCCCTGAATTTCAGTCCTCGCTGTCCCAGATGAGTGAACTGTCTTAGTTGGGGGCCACATCAATGAGGTGTTGTGTGGTCCCCAACTGATTTTTCTGTGGGTCAGTAGTAGCCGCGACCCAAAAAAGGTACCCTACCCTTACAATAAATAAAGAAAACATAGGAACTTTGTGTTGGACATAAATTAATATTTT
Source organism: Pelodiscus sinensis (assembly GCF_049634645.1). Lineage (NCBI taxonomy): Eukaryota > Metazoa > Chordata > Testudines > Trionychidae > Pelodiscus > Pelodiscus sinensis. The sequence goes on from NC_134711.1 coordinate 119,892,288, forward strand.
ACTTTATTTAAAATGATAAACTAACATGAGACAGTTAAAGTACTTAATCTGTTCAATAATTTAAATTAATATATTTTCTTACCGGTTAAATTAAACCATTCTCTCTAGCTGCAGCACTAGCAAAATGACTTGGGCATAATTATGTAATTAATGGTGAGTTTCCATTAGCAACTGGTGGTCCACAGAAAGGTTTGCTTTGAGCTCGGGGCCATAAAAATAGAGAACCACTGGTACAGATAATGCTATATCTATGCCATGAGTGTAGGGTACAGGAAGACTAGATGACCTCTCAAGGTCCCTTCCTGCCCTGCGATTCTGTGTATTTAATAATACCACTATGCAATATGTGGTACTCTTCTTCTCTGATCTCAATAGAAAAGCCAAAGTGTGAGACACATTAGTAAAGTGAGGCAGCTATCACTGCTGACGTCTGTACCTCTTCTTAGGCTATACAGAGGACTGAGTATGCATAACTTTCACTATTCAATAGGAGTTTATGCTTATATCTGTACAGGTTTTGTTTTCTTGTACACCAGTCTAAATCAAAAGCACCACTAAGGACCAGTCTTTATCATTCGCTTTTTAAATTTTCAGGCAGCCACCTTTGTGCTTTCTCCCATGCTGTCCCACATGATCAGGGAGGAGGTCCCTATAAAAATCTACACCATCTCTTAAAACTCTTTTTTGATCCAATACTTACAAAAAGCATGACAATGGTAAGGTAGGTGCTGTGCTGTGACTAGAATAGGTAGGAAAGCGGGTTTCCATTCCACCTTCCACCTCTGCCTACCCTCTCCGTTAATTGTTTACACCAGTTAAGCAATACCAATTAAATGGGATTTTACATTCCTAGTCAGGGTTTGGTTGTGCCAGGACAACTGGAAGGCCTGGGAAAAGGACTGTTTTCCTTAAATGCAAAGGGAAGGGCTGCTATTTGGAGGGATGTGATATGAGAAGGGCCACTGGGGGCAACGAGCCTGCAGAAGGGAGTTATCTTGCAGAGTGTCCACCAGGGACAGTCGTACTACCAAGGGAGTGGACAGCTGGACTGGGGCTCTATCATCTTGCCTGACAGCGCACCAAGTGACCCCTCTGCTCCAAACCCTTTTGCCTCCCCCTCACCTCCCAACCCTAGGCTGCAGCACCGGAGGGCAGGAGAAAAAAGGCTCCTTGCAGTCGGGAGGCCTAGGGGGTTAAAAAAGGTCCCTGGCGGCCAAGTGGGGGACTGAGGGGAGAAAAAAGGTCCCTGCTGGATAGGGACCTTCCTCCCTGAACTTCTCCTCACCCCCCACCCCCACCTCCAGCCTTCTGTACTCCTCCAGTTACTCCAAGGAATAACAAGTATTGTGCTATTACCCAGTAATTATTTTTCCATACATTTACTACATGGATGTCGACAGGCCAGAGAATAGGGTTCGCTATCAGACAAACAACATGTAACACTCCTCCACGCCCTCAAGGCCCTGCCCTGAGTCCTGCACCTCCCCCCACACTGCCTACCCTCTGCTCTGAAGCATCCTGGAAAATCTGGGTAAGTCTGCTAGTTAGAATTTTACTTGCTTTTTCAAGTCAGTTATTGCTAGTCACTGAATGCTGCTTCATGTAGAAGAAGTTTTTCCCCTAGCAATCCAGTTTTCCATTGCATGTGGAGTGAATACCCAAGACCATCTAACATACATCCAAGAGGTTTTTTCAGTCCCTCAAATTTGATGATTATTATTCTTAATACTCATGTTGAGGGAGATAGTGGGATGAAACTTTCCCTCTTTTTAGTAATGTACAAAGGGATCTTGGACCCACTCATGGACATGTGGTCAGGGCTGGACTAAGTTCTTCATAGGCACTAGGCACTCTCATAATCATATGCCTTTAAATTAGATTATATATAAGGGAGAAATGCCCTATCACCTATATGCCTAATAGTTAATTGTATGTTTATTCCTGTAGGCTATGTCTACACTGGCATGATTTTCCGAAAATGCTTTTAACTGAAAAGTTTTCTGTTAAAAGCATTTTCGGAAAAGCACGTCTAGATTGGCACGATGCTTTCCGCAAAAGCGCTTTTTGCGAAAAAGCATCTGTGGCCAATCTAGACGCGGTTTTCCGCAAAAAAGCCCTATTGCCATTTTTGCGATCTGGGCTTTTTTGTGGAAAACACTACTGTGCTGTTTACACTGGCCCTTTTGCGCAAAAGTCTTTCGGAAAAAGACTTTTGCCCAAACGGGAGCAGCATAGTATTTCCGGAAAAGCACTGATGATCTTACATGAGATCGTCAGTGCTTTTCTGGAAATTCAAGCGGCCAGTGTAGGCAGCTGGCAAGTTTTTCCGCAAAATCATGTGATTTTGCGGAAAAACTTGCCAGTCTAGACACAGCCGTACATTTTTTGTTGACTAAAGATAGCAAATTATTAAGTTTGACTTAGCAATTTTCTTTTCAAGTCAATTATTAATTTTTTTTAGACCCTACATATTTTGCAGGCCATAGGCACTGTGCCTATAGTGCCTAATGGATAATCTGGCCCTACATGTGATCATCATTGGGAGACTGATTGACATTAGTGTGAAGGAGGGCTCAGATTTTATGGGAGAAGAGGCTATGGCTAATGTCAATAGACTCCTTAGTTATGTGGGATCTGTGTTGAGAGAAAGGACTGTCTCCCCCTGTGATGGTGTGTTGGGGTTTTCCCATGTCCTGCACCCCCAAAATGGCACGAACAGACTCCACCAGCCAGTAGAATAGAGGGAGTTTATTGCTTCTCCAGGATACAGCACAGCATCTGTCATCTGGTTACAGGAACTGCGGCTAAGAGGCCTCAGTGCCCCCCTTTGAGATGGGGGGTGGCTGGGCCCTACAATCCCAGTCCCCCTCCCCTGCTCCTTCCCTAGGCTGTCTCCTCCCTGCTCCCAGACAGAAACTAACTAACTCTCTTCCAGCCCTGCCCCCCAGGCCTTCCACCTTCCTTTGTTTCTCTCCCTGGGGGGTAGCTGGTCAGACAGGTTTGGAGCCCCCTTTGTATATTGACTCATCCCCTGTCCTGCTGGGTCGTGCTACAGACAGCAGAGGTCGCCCACAGCCCTAGCAAGTTACCCCCATTACGTCATACCCCCCTTCACAAATCCACCACTAATGTGGAAGGGGCTCAGATCTTCTCATGTGTGTGTTTTATCCTTTTGTATGTGGTTGGCAGCTCATTTTCTCCACTCATGTGAAAGTTATTCAGGGATATATAGGTGACTAATTTATATTTGGTACTTGTCTATGATGGGATGGATGTTGCATCAATGTAAGTGCAATTGATCTCTGAGAAGTCAGTGCCCACTTTAAATGCCTTTGTGCATACTCACCAATCCACAAGCTACTCATTGATCTCAGCTAGCCACTTCTTTATCTGCTTCACAAAACCTTCATCCACTTCAAAGTAAATTGCCTAAAACAAGAAGCCAAGTTCATGATGACAGTGAAGAGTGAACTCAAATCTAATTGACCACTTTTTGGGTTGTACTCTTTCCCATTTAGGGGGTGCAGAGGTAGGTTGGAGTGGCCCAGTAACTTATCCAGTTTAGGATTTTTTTAATTCCAGGCTCAGCACAGGAGGGATTTCCCATGAGATCAGAGAAAGTGTTTGGAAATAAATGGCACTCAGTTTCAAAGTCATCTTTTGTTTCCCTGGCCTAGCAAAGTGAAGCCCTACACTCAACTGGAGAGCATTGCTGTTTTTGTTGCACCTGAAAAGTTCTATGGAGCTGAAAAGCTTGTTTCTTTCACTAATACAAAATAGGCCCAATAACCAAATCATTCCTAGGGCATCTCTTCTAAATGGAGATCAAGTGAAGGAATCAGACTTACCTGTTGTGATTCAGCAATGCCATATCTCATCATTGTGGCAAAATGTTCACAGTTAGCCATAACTAGATTGTAGTCTATGTTTTTCCCCACCAGGTGCTCAGCTCTCTTTACCACATGACGAAGAGGTAATGGAGGGTGCTTTTTATCTAATTGGTTGTTTACAGCATAGCTTGAAGCCCCAGCTATGGCCCTCAGACGTTCCTTTTGCACTTTGGCTTTGAAGAATTCTCCATGGAGCACATTATTCAATCCTTCTTCCAACTCTTAGAAGTAAAAAAGAGACATGAGAGGTGAAAAAGGATTGAGAGTTTGCACAAGGGCATGTGTCATATCTGCCTAGATGCACGCAAATAGTGATGTTTCTGATTCAGTGGCTAAATTGAAGGGAAAAAAGAAAAGAAAAAATGTTTTGTTTGAATGGGGTGTTTTATTAAACACAAATTAAGATTCCTTTGTTAAATTTTGTTGGGTCTTTGGGTAGATTTTCACCCTACTTTCATTATTTTAGAAAAACTAGACATACAAACCAACTCAAAATGTTTTGTTCAGAAAATGACAAAACAAAATGTTTCAAATTAAAAAAAAATATTTTTAAGGTGAAACTATTTTCCTGTTTGACCCAAATTAGTAAATAATTTTGTTTGATGCAAAACTGTTTTCAGAAAATAAACTATTTGTCAAAAAAAAATGTCAGCCTTCTCACAGTGATATCTAGAAAAGACATACTTAGTGTTTCTTCTCTCGGTTGGCCCTACTACAGCAACTCATGAGTGAGATACGCTAAGTTTACAGTGTCTCCTGTTAGAAGTGAGAAGAAAGGTTGTTGAGTGATTAGGTGTTAACCTGGAATTTGGGACACCTGAATGCAAGACTCTGCTGTTCCAGACTTCATGTAACACCTTCGGCTTACTTGAGACATGATATGTGCCTCTGCGTCATTTCCCTGGCTGTAAAATGGGGGCATTAGTACTTTACAGGAAGGGCAAATACATTAGCGATTGTAAGGTACTCAGATGCTACAGTAAAGGAGGCCACATGAGTACTCTATCTAGATAAAATTGAGATATGAAGTATATGATGAACTATAATTTTGAGGAGAGGTGAAAAGGCTGGATTTGGGCTCCAAATCTGAACTGAGCAAAATTCTGGGCCCAAACTGCTTGGTACTAATTTTGGGCACCAAATCTTTAGCTGTCTTGGCTGAGCCACAGAAGGGCTAGCAGAGCTCAGTGGGATCAGTGATTTTTGGTTTGTGATTTAAGTGTCAGAAATTGCTTAGGGCTCTTCTGACTCTGAGATGTGCCAAGAAAGGCTCTGAGAGTATGTACAATTTAAGAACAGAGGATTGTAGGCAGGAGGAAGAGTGGAGATAACAGTTTTAATTATTGCCATTTCACACCTACACGTCCCCTATTTTGCCACCCACCAACCTCAATGTCCTTTAGCCACATGCCTAGAGCCGGCATCACTTGGGTGAAATAAGAATTCAGTCTCCGGGACCCATTCAGGCCTTCATCTCACTCATGAGAATTCCCAGGGTCCAATTAGTGTAAATCAATAGTCACCAACCGGTAGATCAGGATCTTCTGGTAGATCTTGGAGCCACTGACGGGGGATCCTGACTGGTTTGGCCAGGAAGCTATCAAGTGCTGGTACTTCAGCTGCCCCTGTCTTCACTGCTGTGCTTCTTCTGCCCTCTGCCTCCTGGGGGCCTCCTACTTACTGTGCAGGGTGGGGGAGATTGAGGAGGGGGATGCTGAGATTTTAGGCTACGTCTACACTGCAGGCTTCTTGCACAAGAAAATTTTTGTGGAAGAGATCTTTCTCAAAAACGTCTTGTGCAAGAGCACAGTCACACCGCAAAAGTGCTTTTGCGCAAGAAAGCATCCAGGCTGCATGGACGCCCTCTCACATAAAGCTCTGATTGCCTCCCAGGGGCTGCAGGGACATGCCAGCCACCTCCAGGACCACAACTACCATCAGGACAACTACTCCGGACATGACAGGTTAGGCATTTTAGAGCTCTTGTGCTAAAAGGCTTATTCCTCGTAGAAAGAGGCATACCTATACTAAAAAACGCTCTGTTCTGTCAATTCACTGTACATTTTCTTGTGCAAAAATGCGCTTGAGGTGTGGACGCTCTGCCAGTTTTTGCGCAAAACTCTGCAGTGTAGATATAGCCTTAGAGTGCCCCCTTTCCCCTACCCCTGTACCCTACTACCACAGAATGAGCTGAGAGGGGCCTCAGAGAAGCATTGGGGCAGGGACAGGGCCTCAGGGAAGCAGGTGGGGCAAAGGTGTTTAAGTTTGAGGTAGATCCTGGATTGACTTAAATTCAAAAAGTGATCTTGGGCTGAAAAAGGTTGGAGACCACTGGTATACATTTTAAATGATGGGTCATGTGCTGAGCACATCTATCCCACTGGGAACCAGGGTGAAATCATTTTTACACAAGGGACAAATAGTCATCAGATGAAAATATTTTTTGATTAAGTGATGAATCTAAGGAAGGATTAATCTTTTTATTCATATTTACCTGGAAATGTGAAGTGGACCACTTGTCCCTTTCCCACATAGATGCCCCAGTGTTGGTATCCCAGTCTCTTAAATTCAATCAGATCCCCAGGCTCTAGCTTTATTGCTGAAGTAAGGAAATCCCATATATCCCGTAGCTGAAAGCAAAAGAAAGATTGGTTGTTAAATCATCACTAAACATAATATTTTTTTCTTTGTACCTTAAGAATAATAAACTGCAACAGCTGAGAACCCAGGAAAATCAACAGCAAATACCATATTAATAAGATGTGCATGTGATTTCTCCTGGCTTGATCAAGGGAGCCTCAATCTCCCATCCAAGACAAGCTGAACTCAGTTCCAACTATCTTATCCAGGGAAAAGTGAATCCTATCAGACTACTCAGGACAATTTCTTCTGGCTCTGCCCAGGAGAAAATAACCCTGAAACTTGCAGGGACAGCCTATAAGTTTAACATACAAATAGGCTCCTCAGAGCAGAATCCCATGAATGCTTTGTTGGGAGGTTCCTACTCCCCTCTGTAGATCTCTCCAGAGCTCAGCTACTCAGGCTTGGTACAGGTGGGGAGGGTAGATTTGGCTGCTTCTTATAGACTCAGGCAGAGAGCATCTCTTGTCAGTTACAGGGCAGTTACCATACAGCGGGGGGGGGGGGGGGTCATTTGTTATTATGAGGCAGTAGCAATATTAGCCTGCTCCCCTATCCAACTTTTCGTAAGTCTGTGTATTCCTGCTTGATATCTCCCAACCCTGTCAGATATAATATAATCAGACATTATTCTACATGCTGACACAGCTTTGTCCTTCCCCAGAAGCAATGTCCTGCTGTACAAAAAACATGGTAAGATGCTCCATAACTCAGTCACTCAATGCTCCCAGAACAGCAGCTGGCCAGGGACGGGTTGACATGCTAGTGTCAGGTTTGCTGCTCTTGCTTGAGTGTCACGCGGCATGTTAGAAAAGCTGCTTCATGCGGAGTAAGCTCTGTGATGTTAGCCAAAGCCTTTGGGGATCAGGACCTGTCTCTTGTTTCCACATCCGTGGCAGGAGCACATCACATGGATGGCCCCTTAACCTGTTTAACATAAGGCCTATATCCATTTTCTTCCTACCTCATATACACATACCTTCATGGGACTGAAACCTCCAGCTGAGATGGCAGAGGAGGTGGGACAGATTTGGGTAGGTGAAGTGGGGTTGCATGCAGCCAGTGGCTCTGCAAATAGTTTGCAGAGGGCCCAGATTTGCAAACACAGAGGTGCAGTCATAGACAGAAGGGTGTGGGTAAGGATGGTCAACACTTACTGTTGAAACTCAGCCTTAATGTCACATCGTTGATGTGCTGACAAAATGTGAGAGGTGAGTTAACTGCTATACACAGGGAAAAAGTTACTTACCCAATCCATGTTCTCACTCTCCTTCTGGATTATTCTGACCTCTTCCGTGTGGGACAAGGCTTTATGCTCTTTTCTGATAGCAAGAATGCAATGTCATTACACAGAACACAGTTATACCTCTCCTTTCAGCTGACGACAGCTGAAGTGAGGGCTGCGGGGGGCACTACGGCAGGTTTTGTTTATTGCTCAAACGCTGAAGTCCAGGAATTAGTATTGTTTTTTTCCCAGTCTTTGTTGTTTCATAGACTTTCAGGTGGTTTCATCCAAACCCTGAGTTGAGTCCAAGTTCATTGTCATCCTGAATTGACCTTTAAGGCATTTTACTTTAAAGCATGCCTGCGTGTCAGAATGCCTCCCAGGAGTTCAAAATCAACGTACCTGCTGCTACGTCTTCTGGGGTGTGCAGCTTTCTTTTCGAGCTCTAGTATATTCCAGTTTCACTTGACAGGCATCCCCTTATGGTGCAATCCTTAAATTCATCTGTACTCACAAACCACAAGTACATCTCATCTATGCATTGGCCACTTAAGAGTGGGGAGAAGGCTTCTTGTACCTTGCTCATTCTCTCTCTGCCTCGTCCGAATTAGGATTTAACTCAGTATGATGTTAAATAGTGTTAGCTGGTTTGCTCTCACTCCTTCTCCCCCTGAGCTTTAATTCAATCAGTTTAGCATTTACCAGAGTAAAAATATGTTTAGTCTTGACTAGTGTTCCAGGATGTGTTAGCTCCAATTGGCTAACATAATACAACATCACATCTTTATGTTCTCAACAACAGAAGACCAATGTATAACTACAAAAGCCCTTTATCCATACTCAGAAAGGTGCTATTTCTAATGTTACCTCAATAGAGTTAACTACGTTCCCACCTCAGATACAACATAACCAGCTAAAACTATCTTAAATTGTGCCAATGTGTGCCAAGAGGAATTTTTTAATCAAGTTAAGCAACAATTGGAAAAAGTACCTACAGAGAGAGTCGTATAAATTGTCTAGATTAGGAGAAAAATGCAAATTAGAAGAGTTAACTCCCAATTAACTTCATCGTCTTTTCCTAATCTAGAAAAATGTATAAGGATAAGCACAACCTTGTCCAGATTGCAAATACAGGGAAAGTGGGTCATATAACATAAGAATTCAATCTTAATATTTCCCAGTTGTCTATCTGTAATATTATGACTTAATCCTTAGTTACATTGGAATATTTTTTTCCTCAAATGGCTTGGTATTCTAATTTTCATTCTACAACTTTTGATATAAATTGTGCAACGTTTTGTAATTTTTGCATTCTTATTTACTTCCATTGTTTGTTGTCTTAATGATCCAATGCATGTATAATGGGGAACCTTACCTCTCACATGCAGAGAGGCATCTGCTGCCTCAGTTTCTCTTCTTCGTAGGTAGTTTTGTTTTCTGGCTAATCCAGAATGCCCATCCCTTTCAAAGCAAACAAAAATTAAAATATAATTTTAAAAAACCTGCACACACTCCAGCAGAAGCAACTTTCAGTCAGTTATTCATTTCCTAAACTACAGCTTTCTCTTCAGGATCTATTTGAATTGTCTCCCTTTCTGTAAGAGGTTCTCACCTTTCAGTTCAAGGATATAAACCCACCATCTCCAGCTGTTGCTGCACAGTCATCTAAAAGCTCAGCCTCTCCTTCAAATACAAAGAAGGGGCCTTAGATGATAAAAGCAGGTGACTCAGAGCTCTTACTTTTCTCCCACGTCCTCTGCCAGATGTATCTAGTGGAGTCCTCCAATATGTTTGATTTGTCAGCATAGGTACCTCAAACAAAAGGATATGCCCAATTGTTCTGGTTTATCATACCCAAAATTCTCCTCACCAGTGTCACCACTGGACCGATGGCACTCAGATCCAACCATAATTTTATAAAGTACCTACTTCTTTTCCATCCTGCCTCCAACTAGGTAGATATACATAAAAGGTTGTCTTAAAAGTCAAAGTTATAGCTCTTTTAGCTAACACATCATCTGAATGACTGTTATGGGGTCCTGTTGGTTTCCTGGTGGTAGGAAAGATTTTGGTTTCTTGAGTGAATGTCGGGTATATGTGTGTGAGGTGAGAGGTATAGTTAGGGAGCTTTACTCTGCATTGTCTAAGTAGACACAGCTCCAAAAACTAAAGTCCTTTCTTCATCCACAAAATAGATACAGCTCAACCAGGCCTCGTGCAAGCTTCCCTCCTTTGCTGCTATTGCTTTAGAGTAGACCTTTCAATTCACGGGGGTCATCTTTAGGCGGAGCAAGGACAGTTCATAGCTTTACATGTCTATTTATCCCTTGGCTTTTCTGCTGAGCATGCTGGCAGGGAATCAGTTGGTGACATTTACAGTGACACTTGTTATATGTCTGCTGTCTTGAGACTATCAATTCATATCACACTGACCTCCAAATATCCATTAGATGAGAATGACCTTTGGTTAGTTCTAACCTTGGTCAATTGGTTATCTAGAAGGGAGACTCTCTATTCTATTACAAAACCCAAGAGTCATCTGGTCCCCTCGTATAGCAATCATAATATTCTTAACATAGGGGAAAATAGTCTTCAAGAACACATTAGCACTACAAATATCTCAGTCTCTGACTAATCACAGACACGGTGAAAATAAAGGGAGGTTAAAAAAATGATTTAGGTAGGTCCCACTAGGGAAAAAGTACAGTCTAAGACCATACTTTAAAAAAAATCAATCCCTTTCTAATTGTCACTGCTTTAAGAAAGCTGAGCATGATGATTTGTTTGTGTAACCCCCAAGGAGATTATTTGGATTCCTGGGGGCTTGTCTGCTGGCAGCTCAGGGAGAGGCACTCTGAGTTTGCCTTGGCTCCCCCTCCCTACCAGGGCCAGAGTCTGCCCGGCAACCCATGGGGAGTGAGATGCCCCTCCCAGGGGGAAGGAGAGACCATTGTTGAGGGGAGTCTGGAGCCAGCCAGGGCAAGGGGAGGACTGGCTGTGTGGGAGCTAGTAAGCCCCAGGCCTGCAGGCAGGGTTCCCCCTGAGAACTAGCCTCTAGGGACCTGAAGGCAGGATCCCTCCGCTGGGTTTATGTCTCCCCTGTTGATTTCCAGTTGTGGAGTTTGCTGGGAGGCTTCCCCAGCCAGGCTGAATAGGCTCTCCAGCTCCCTGGGTGAGAGATGGTCAGCTCAGCTCTAGCAGCAAGTTCGGGGCTGCTGCCTGCTGTGTGTGTCTGAATGCTGGGCTGGGAGGCTATAGTTTGAATTTTGGTGCAGTTGTGTGGTCTGCATCTTGAGCCCTGCACCCCTTCACGGTGAGGGGAAATCCTGGGACCGAGCAACCTGGTTCCTGCTTGAAGAGGATCCCTGTGAGAAGAGAGCAGCCCTTTGCAGAGACTGAGTCATCTCTCAACCTGAGGTCATTCATGGAGTGTGTGAGTGCACCAATTTTTAGTTAGTCAGGCAGGGAATTTGTTTGGGGATTTTATTACCTGCTGCACATTAAACCTGTGGCGGGATTTGCTGCCTTCTCCCATGTGTGAGTCCTTTGGGCTGTACTGGACCTAGTCAGCCCCATTGCTAAACCACTGCAGAGAAGGATTTTGTGGTCAACAGTCATCAAGGGCCCCATCAAAGTATGCGTACCCATGGGACACTAACCTCACAGTTGCTGGGCACTGGTGACCCTAACAATAGTGTTTTACCCTGTTCTGTTATAATTGTCTCTTGTTTAATATACAGGCAGTCCCCGGGTTACATGGATCTGACTTACATCGGATCCCTACTTACAAACGGGGTAAGGTAACCCCGCACTAGCTGTTTCCCCCCAGCAGACCAGGGAGACGCGAAGCTAGCACCCCACCCACAGCAGACCAGGGAGACGCGGAGCGGCTTTTCTCAGCAGACACCTCAGCTTGAGAATAAAGGACTGAGGGAAGTGAGGTGTGGGAGAATAAAACTGAGCTCTGGAGAAATGTTTGGCTAGAGTTTCCCCTAAAATATGTACCAGTTCCGACTTACATACAAATTCAACTTAAGAACAAACCTACAGTCCCTATCTTGTACGTAACCCGGGGACTGCCTGTAATTGTGTTTATTATAGTGTATATGTTTGTGCTATTTTCTGGGAGTCTCCAACTATCTGGCAAATACTTGGGGATTACCCTGGGCTAGAATTTTCCTCCCAAGCTGCCTTGGTGACCCTGCTAGGAAGGAGTAAGGGGGGTGGAGGCACTGCCAAGTACATCAATCAGAAAGATTAAAATTGAGTGGGTGGCGGGATCCAGAAGAACCCAGACCTATCCATCCAAACCTGAAAGGAGACTGGCTTTAAAAAAAGGTAACTAGGTGGAGAGGGGGCGCTACATTTGTTTTTAATTGGAAAAATTAGTCTTGAGTGACTCAGAGGTGTCTGGAAAGGCTAGAACACTTGTCTTAATGTATGTTTCATCATAAGTTTTTTCATTAAATTAGTAGAGAATTATGTCACCCAGTGAAAATGTCATGCTACAGGAATTGCTGTCATGCCTCCCTCTGCTTAGTGGGTTGAAAAGGTCAGCTTGTGTTAATGTTTGAGCTGACCAGACATTTATGTCACAAAGAGAGTTACAAAAGATAACCTCATTCTGTTAACATCCCTTTTTTTTGTCTGAGGTTTATTCTCACCCCATTTTATTTCCCACACTTGTTCTTGCATATTACCTACAGTGATTATTTTGGTGTTAAATATAACATCAACAGCTAAATTTGGAAGTGGGTAATCAAGTCCATGGTCTTGATTTTCCTTACACATTTAACATCAGTATAAGCACAATTTACATCAGTATAAGTAAAAAAATAAAGCCCTGTGAAGTCTAAGCATGCTAAGGACTGTGTAAGTTGTTCCCTCCTATATCTTCTTATTTCTCTCAATGTACATGAGTCAGCAACTTAGGCTTCCTTATAGTCACACTTTTTGCGGAAATGCGTCCGTGGCCAATCTAGACGCGCTTTTCTGCAAAAAAGCCCCGATCGCCATTTTCGTGATTGGGGCTTTTTGCGGAAAACAAATCTCTGCTGTCTACACTGGCCCTCTTGCGCACAAATTTTTTGGAAAAAGACTTTTGCCCGAACAGGAGCAGCATAGTATTTCCGCAAAAGCACTGACAATCTTACATGAGATCATCAGTGCTTTTGTGGAAATTCAAGCAGCCAGTGTAGACAGCTGGCAAGTTTTTCCGCAAAAGCAGAAGATTTTGCGGAAAAACTTGCCAGTCTAGACACAGCCATAGGGTTTGATGTAAAAACCTGTTTAATAGAGTTTAACCAGTGTGTAAAGCCATCAGAAATACCTACTTACAGATGGTAGATAATATAAATCAATTAAAAGAAAGCTAATAAAAATAAAACAAAACATTTGTTTACATCACTTTGGGTATGTCTACACTACAAAGTTAATTTGAACTAACAGCCGTTAGTTCGAATTAACTTTGATAAGCGCTACACACGCAATCCGCTAGTTCGAACTTAATTCGAACTAGCGGAGCGCTTAATTCGAACTAGGTAAACCTCATTCTACGAGGACTAACTCCTAGTTCGAACTAACTAGTTCGAATTAAGGGCTGTGTAGCCACTTAATTTGAACTAGTGGGAGGCTAGCCCTTCCCAGGTTCCCCTGGTGGCCACTCTGGGCACAACCAGGAAAACTCCACTCCTCTCCCCCAGCCCCGGGCCCTTAAAGGGGTAGACTGTGGCCAGATGGCACTTGACACAGCCCTGCCAGCAGTCTGTGCCCCGAACCAGTGGCCCCAGGATGAGCCAGGGAGCCAGTGCCAGCGAGCCGTCCCCTGCCCAGTCCCCCAGCACCCAGGGGCCATCCAGGGGCCATAGACGACACACACCCTCCTGGACTAGTGCGGAGGTCATGGACCTCATTGAGGTTTTGGGGCAGGCCCCCAACGTCCATGATCTCCGCACTAGGAGGAGGAACGCGTCTGTGTACGGCCGCATAGCGGCTGCCATGGCCCGAAAGGGACACAGGCGCACCCAGGAGCAGGTGCACCTGAAAGTAAAGCAGCTGCAGCAGGCGTATGCCAGGGCCACCAGGGGCGGCGCCGCAGCAGGGGCTGCCACCTGTCCCTACTTCCCCACCCTTGACTGACTCTTGGGGGGGGGGCGGGGCGGTCCATGCCAGCCCGGGGGACAGTGAGCCGGGACCGGAGGGCCCTGACCCGGGCACACCGGAGGAGCCATCGCAAGCAGTTCCAGCACCAGAGTCGGCAGGGTCATCCAGGGAGACCGTACCGGGTAAGTAGTTTGAATTAAGTAGTTCGGGGGTGGGGGGAGGCGGGAGGGAGACCAGAGACCGCGCGCGTGGGCCATGCCTTCCACGGATCACGCAGACACCTGTGCACGTGCGAGCACGTGCCATGCCACCCTTGGGCAGGTGGCTCCAGCTGTGTGACACCCAGGGGCCATGGCCCAATAGGCACATGCATATGTGAAGAGACCTGACATGCTCCCGACCCCGGGGCGGGACCCAGCAGGATGCTTTCCCTTCACATGTCCCCTCTACATGGAGGCAGGGGACATCTCCCCCGCCACCCCGGCCACACTATACACGGCACAGGGACATGGGTGCGGTCTTGGGGCAGCTCCCAGTCCCGGGGAGAGCCAGACATCCTGACCATGGCCTCTGTACAAGCACAGTGGCTCTGACGGTGCAAGGCATGGTCGCCCTCACGTCGCGGGGGGGGGGGAGAGAGGGCTGGGCATCATCCGCTGCGTCCCCAGGGAGAACTGACCACTTCTTTCTCTAGAGCTGCACCAGCTGCTTGTGCAGGGCACACCACCCTGCCCGGGACATGCTCCCGCACCCACGGCCTACTCCAGACCACCACCATGGAGCAGGAGTACTGGGACCAGCACCTGGGGTCCTTGCGAGCCCTGTACCGCACAGTGGAGGCCTGGATTAGGGCAGACCTCAAGGTCCACCAGGAGCAGCTGGCTGAGGTCCGAGGGCTGAACTCAAACCTGCAGGCCCTGCTGCAGAGCATGGTGCCCCGTGCTGGTCCTGCGCCTGCTGCCCCCCCAACTTCTGTCCCTCCTTCCACTCCTGCCCCCCCTCCCACCTCTTCCTCCTCAACCCCCACACCCTCTTCCTCAATGTCCACACCCCCCACTTCAACCTCCGCACCCTTCACCCGATCCCCCCGGGGACGCCGAGGCCCCCTCCCTCGCCGTGCTGGGAGGCGGTTGGCCCGGCGAGACCCCCACCCCAATTCCTGAGTTCCCCCTCCCCCTCCTTTCCCTTGCCTCCCCCTTCCAGTTCCCTCCTCCCAGTTTTCCCCCTCCCCTCTCCCACACTCTCTCCTGCCCTTTCCCGCCTCCTCTCCCCCTTCTCCAGAACTGTCTATCCAGGGTGGGGGTCGGGTCCCTTTAAGCATAGCCCTCGGCTAGCCTGAGACAGCAGCTCCCCGCTCTAAGTCCTAACCTGATGCCCTGCCGGCACTGCTTCCGGCCAGCCTTAACCTTGGTTCAGGGTCCACTCAGTGTGGACATGCTAGTTTGAATTAGCAAAACACTAATTCGAACTAGTTTTTAAGTCTGGATGTGCTAGTTCGAATTAGCGCTGTAGTGTAGACATACCCCAAGTTATTAAGGAAGAAAGTGTATGCATCATTCTCCTTTTAACCACAAAGGCCTAGATCCTCATAGTATTTAGGTGCCTAATTTTCATGGATTTCAATGCATCTTAGGTGTCTTATGTTCCTCTGTGCTTCTGAGCCAAGATTTTTATTTCTTTCCACTTCCAATGTTGAGTGTATAGTCTTATAAGTAAGATACAATTAAAGAAAAACAGCATAAAACACTTGTCAAAAAACTAACCCTAAACACCAAGATGCCATTCTGAGAAATGCTGAGTATCCATACCTCCATGTCAATCAATGGATGTTGTAGGGGTGTCATGTTGTAGGTGAGGTAGGAAAGAGCCCAGTAACACAGCAACAAGTTCTGGGACTGAACAGACCTACTGGTCTGGAAACCAGAGAGGCAAGCTGGCCCTAAGACCTGGAATTGGAATAGAAGACTGTCTCAGATATAAATGGACCTTGTGACCGATGGGACTTTGTTACTCGGGGAAGGTGTGTGAGGAGACTATATGCTGATCTTGTTAGAGAACTGAGTCATAAAAGGGTTGGGTAACATCATGAATAATGGATGGAAGTGGGTACCATAGAGGGTGAAAACTCATTTATAGACCCAGTCACGAGAAGGCTCCTGACCCCAAAAAAACTTCCCTACCGCTGTTATAAAAACATAGAAATCTGTGTTGCTAAGTGTCCAGACTAGGAGGACATGGAAAATCACAAGGAGACGTGAAGGGGAAAGACATTTCCTTGAAACTGCAGCAAAAATTTTAAGTGTGAAGGTAGAAGGAGAGCATGTAGGCTGGCATTTTGGCCATGACACCTGGATTCACACCTGATCCTTAGTCAGAGGGATGAAAGGCCTTGTAAGATTTTTAACACACACAACATAACACCTTGGTTTTACATCCCACTGATGTTTATTTTAAACACATATACAATTTTCACCCAGCTTAATTCTGTTTTGCACAGACTCCAACTGAAAAATCCCTACATTCAACGCAAGCTTCTGCACACTAGCAGCTTCTGTTACTTGTCTTTGCTGAGCTATAGTGACCTTCTCCTACCCTTATAATCTGCTTTCCCTGTTCTCCTCCAGTCTATGGCTCTTTCCTGATGCAGGGTCTGGCTTTGGCTGTTCCCTCTACACCTTTTTGCTCCATAGTTTCCTAAGGAAATGTCTACATGGCAATGAGAGATGTGACTGCAGCATGTGTAGAAATACTCCAATTTCCTTTCCTCTAGCTAACTTCTTGAATGAAAACAGCAAACAAGCTACAACAATGCAGACTGTACCAGCCAACCCAGGACTCTTTTTGTCACCGTGCAGGCTGTCAAACCTCTCATTGCAGTGTAGACATACCCTAAGGCCATTTTCCATTGCACAAAGCTTCCTTGATGCTGGCTAAGCAGCTGTCTCTGAATCTCCTGAAATTATGGAAACAGCTGTTCGAGTGGGGGGGGAGGGCTGAGCAAAGGGTACCCCAAAGCAGGAGTCTTCCGTGGAAAACCAGAAACATGTTAGCCAGGAGTTTGTAATCATGCATTAGGACACACTTTGGTCAGGGGACTTTTTTGTCAGGAGGCTGAGAAAAAGGGGAAGGAGAACAAAGAGCAAAATTGCTTAAATTTCTCACTTTCCCTTCTTCTGCTTTTCATTAACTCCCTTTTGCTGAAAGGGGCCTGGGCATACCAATCGGGGATATGTTCACTTGGTCCCAGCTAGGATGAATGCCAAGTGAAACATGCTATGAAATTATAGTAAGTCAAAAAACTGACCACGTCAAACAGAGCCCTGCCCTCGGCCTTGGGACAGTTTTTTGTGTGTGATAGTCCTATTCTCCCTATCCCTCCAGGGCCGGCCTGAAGCAGCTGCAAACACTCGGTGCCAAGCCCCTCTAATCAGCCATACGCAAGCAGCTTGCTGAACACTTTGTCCAGCTTTTCCTCAACATAAAACATAATTTTTCTTTGTCCTCTATGGAGCACATATCTTTAGAACACATCCTCAACCCAATGCAGAAGTTCTAATTGTATCCTATGCACTGAACATGGTACTGATTCTTTTCAAGGCCCTGATATGGCAAAGGACTAAAGCATGCCCATTATTTTGAGCATATGAGTAGTTACATTTGCTTAAAGTTATGCACATTCTTAGATCTGGCTTTTTTGGATCTGGGCCTTTATTTTCAGCTCTGTGTCAGCTGGCCTGTGTTATGTAGCAAGTGGCTTTTGCTGTGGGCACAAAGATCTGAGGCTGAAACAAAATGCCAGACCCAAGCACTCCTGAACTTTGACTTCAGACTTGCCTCTGGTATTGTTTTTCCTTATCTTGGTAGGTGCCCTTTGCCACATTGTTGAAGAGAAATGTGAGGGTGACTACCCTAGCAGAAGACAGAGACAGCAGCATTTGAGGGCACAAGAAGTGGCAGCCACATCAGGAGCACAGGCGTTTATTTTTGGCAGCATCTCTTTCCTGGTGCGCTGAAACCTGTTACATCCAGTGCCTCACCGAGTTGACAACAGCTGCCACTTTGTTGTCAGTGTCCACAAGATATTTATGACAGGTTGTTTGTTTATTTACATAATCAGAAAATGGGAATTCCTGTGCCAGACTCTGGAGTCTGCAAGCGTGGTTAGTGTGACGAAGTGGGGATTGTTTTTGCTCTGTTTGCTTTATGTTGCATGTGATTTCTACTGTCTAGTAGTAACCCCATGTGTGTGCCTCAGTTTCCATGGGCACTGCATCAATCGTTAGGTGGTGATGGGCATTTCAGTGTGACAGCCTTCCCCCCCTCCCTCGCCATTCATAATGGCAAATGCTTTCTGTAACCTGAGCCTGGGAAGCACCATGTGTCCACATGACCACGTGACACCTTCTGCCCCAAAGGCCAGAGGCAGGGTTGGCTGCAGGACTGACTGGGCTGCTGATGGGAGTTAATCTCTCTGCCTTGGAGTGCAGAGATGGGGGACAGGGGCCTTGGCTCTGAGCCACCTCTCCCCAAGATGGATTGAACTGACTGCTTCTGGTTCCCGTGCTAATAAGTCTGTTCTATGCTGTATCCTGTGGACTAAAACCTTCTGTTCCATCTGCTGGCTGAGTGTCACATCTAACTGTGGATGGCGGTGCAAGGCCTGATGACTCCCCAGACGTCAGTGACAGTTAGTGAAATCCTTCCTACAATACAGGGAGCTATACATCCCATACTTTAAGGCTGTCTCTAGACTGGCCAGTTTTTCCAGAAAATCAGCCGCTTTTCCGGAAAAACTTGCCAGCTGTCTACACTGGCTGCTTTAATATCCGCAAAAGCACTGACTTCCTACTGTCTGACTTTTCCTACTTGCGGAAAAGCGTCTGTGCCAATCTAGACGCTCTGTTCCGAAAATGCTTTTAACGGAAAACTTTTCCGTTAAAAGCATTTCCGGAAAATCATGCCAATCTAGACGCAGCCTAAAGGTTCTTTTTTTTTCTGAATGCCGTGGGAAATATCCTAATCCAGTAAGCAATGGGCAATTCATTATTTAAACTTTGAGAAATGAGCCTTAGGCTCTTTTTGTAAAGTGTTGTATAGGGTGGTGTCAATCACTGCTTTTCTGTTTTACCCTGAAATAGCCTAATTCTCTTTTATATTTACACCTATGTAAATAAATATAAAGTCACATACATATTATATATATATAAACATAAATATAAATATATATATTTATTATATTCATATTGAAAGTGACATGTTAAAGGATAACAAATAATTTAAAACGATGAGTGGTCTGACTGTTGTATCAATGGTGAGTACACAATTGTCACTAACTTCAAACTGAGTTCTGCGCACATGGCTGATATAATAATTGAATCCCAATTACCACTGGTGTCATTAACCCGTGGATTCTGATCCATAGTGTATTAATTCTCTCTCTCCTTTTCCCTCTCTTTCTCTGTCTTCAGTCTTTTCCTCCCTCCCATTTCTCGCCTCACAGGATATATGAGTAACTCCCACTGTAGTCAAGGAGAGTTACTCATATCCTGTGTGAGGAGAACCAGGCCTTTGAAGTATAAACTTTTAGGAATAATACAAATGATCCAAATGTTTACAAATTTTTGGATGCATATCTGAGGTCAGGATGGAAATCTTGGAACCAAAGTCTCTTGGTTTCAGTCAAGTTGGAAACAGCACAGAAGTGTCCTGTCTTGCAGTGTTTTTGTTTCTGATTCTGAAAGAGAGAGACAGAGAGAGAGACAGAGATTGTTAATAAGTAGTGTGGGTTTGATCCAAGAGAAGGGTTTTGTCAGTTTTTATTTTACTTGAATCAATTTGCCCATTTCTAATGTTGAACATTTTGTGCTTAATTAAAAATAATTTGGTGAATTTTTAAGTTATGTCAAATGAAAATCTGTTTACAAGATTTTGGCTACTTGATTTAGAGATGGGCCCAAACCAAAACACCATGTCCAAATAATCCCAAAGTTTGGTGATGTTTGGAGCCATATTTGAGCCACGACAAACATAAATATGGACGATGATCTACGTTTCATGTCTAATCCCTGTGTCTGTATTGAGAGGGACTAAAACTCTAGATCTGAAGAGTCTTGAACTTTCCGGGCAGTTAATTGTTTTGTTATGCATTATTCACACTCCTGTATTAACTTTTCTATAATACTTATATCTAAATAAACTATACCATGAGTATAACGGGCAGTAATAATTACTGCATCCTATAGTCTTGGAACTTCTGCTGTGTATCTCTCACTCAATTACATATTAACAAAAGTTGACCTCAAACATGCAAATTGAAAATCTATAATTTCCTGATTAATTGATGATAATGTAATAGTAAAGGGAGACAGTTCAAGATAATGTTGTCTAATATCAATGCTTGCTTGTGAGAGGAATTTAACTGAAGCAAACAAGACTATTGTTCAAAGAAACATGTCTTTTCTCCTATTAATAAGTGAACTCTCAAACAGAATTCTCACCTTGTTTTGGCTTAGTAGGTGATAACCGAGGCTTGAGATTTAAATTTCCCAAAGCCAATACAGACTATAAAGAGAAATCTCGCTGATTACAAAAGCACACACCCTTGGTATTGGTTGTTCATACACTGAGCAGAAAGGCAGACATGGACAGCTGTCAGCTGCATAGGACTACAAGGATTTTTCAGTATTACAGAATGTAATCTATAGCGTAACTAAATTTATTGCCAATCCAGAGATGCTTTCTGCAGTATTAGTTTCAGTATATTTATTTTTATACTTGTCTCTTTTTTATTTTCTTCCGACATTTCTGTGCAATTGCCCAGGAAATATTCAGCCATTATTATACAGGAGAATTTGTATTCTCAGAACTTGGTCCCCTCCCAAGATACAACTTGAACTCTGACCTCACAGCAGGCAATATCAGGAGCACTTATTACCTTTAGTAACATGTCAAGTTACAAAGAAGGACAAACTCTTGCCCTAAATAGGGCCATAAGAAAACTGATCAAGGTCTTCATTGGCACAGAGAGAGTGAAAATACATGGAAGTTACAACATATAACAGAGAAATATACAGCACTGACAAAATCCTAATTAAGGTTGTGTTCCTTTAAAGGAATAAATATGATACTTCTTACTGTTGATGATGGTGTCCAGGCTCACCTATATTACCACTTTTCAGCCTTTGTTCAATGATATTTAGTTTGAAAAAGGCTTGAAGTGAAAATAAAATGTGGGGAAAAAAGCAAATGCCAGGTAAGATAATCAACAGTGCCTTGGTCAGGAGACATGATAGAGTATCAGGTTTCAAATATTCCTGCAATCTAGCATCCTGTCTGCCACAGATTAATTAACCTGGTTATTTAAGAGAGGAAGTAAAGTTTTATTCTGGCTGTTTAAGGTAAAGATAAAGCAAAGAGTATTAAACTCTTCATAAACATGTGGGAGAAAAATGTCTTTGTTAAAAAATCAGTTCCCTAACTTCATTATTTAGGAGGTAAGAAAAATCATGCTCACCTTTGCACCAGCAACCAAAATACCAGATTAGATGCTGCTGTTATTTTTGAAGTAAAAGCAGACAGAAAACAATAGATTTTAAATATTTACCCCACCAGGCCTTCTATAAAAATCAGAAAGATGTTAAAAAATAGGGCACAAATTCAATCTGTCCTTGGTTTTTCAGGTCACCTTAAAGTACAAAGTGTGGTCATGGTATTGTGTTATATTTAAGGACAAAAACAACAACAACAAAAGAACAGGATAGTCTGTATTTTGTCAACACTTGTGACACTTTTATGGCAGAGTTGTTATTTCTGGAGTGTGGGAAAGTCACTAGGACATACAGTATTATTCTGTGTTGAGTCTGAATCTCAATTGCTTTTTAACTGGTAAAATGTATTATGTGAAAGTAACTATGAAAATGTCTACAGGACTCTGAAATGACTTTGGTCCTAGTCCACAATTTGTCACTGTCTAGGAGATAAAACGGTTGAGCTATTATTTGCCCTGATCCTTCTCCTGTTAGGAATCTTGTCTACACTGCAGGCTTCTTGCACCAAAACCTTCTTGCGCAAGAACGTGTCCACACTGCATGGACGCTCTCTCTTCAAAGGAAACTCTGATTGCTATTTACAGAATGGCCACTAAGGCACCTGTGCATTTTTCGATTGCCTCTTTTTGTGCAAAATACCCCTGATCCCCATACATACACCTTTTTGCACAAAAGCTCTTGTGCAAAAAGGAGTTATTCCTCATAGAAGGAGGAATACCTACACCGGAAAAGCCCCTCTGTTCTTTTGTTTTATTTGAGGTGTGGATGGGTTTGCGCCAAAACTCTGTAGTGTAGACCTAGCCTCAGTGATGTAGATAAAACCTTCTTCATGCCTCTAACATCTTCTCGACTTCCTATGAGCTTTACAGTTCATTTCCATTTTCTCTTGTAAAGTCAGAAAATACAATCCCAAGAGTTTCTGGCATGCTTTAAAGGAGAATTTCTAAAATAATCATCCCCAAGCTTCATGTACTACCAATGCTTATTCATCTATTGGTTTGGATATTCTGGGACTAGGAAGCATGAATAAATAAATACGCAGTACAACAAGGCTGCTCAACTTGGAAAGCCCCGGGGGCCACAATGATACTCATAGCACATGCCAAGGTCCACAACTTAAGTGTGGTGGTATATACATGCAAACATATATATAATAGCTTCTTTCACATTGATGGGCACGAATACAAAAATTAAGCCATGGCACCAGACCCAAACATGGCCAGTGTGAGCCAGTCAGCAACTGGCAGGCTCTGCCCACAAGGCTAAGCACTGCCCACAATGCCCCAGCGCTCCCGGCACCTCCTCCCTGGGGGCTAGGAATGCCTACACCCTGTACCCGTCTGTTCCAGCCAGCCCATTCAATTGTGTCTTTGAACACTCACCCCACCTGGGAGACAGCTCACCGTTGTGGAGGCCATGTCCAAAGGATCCCACCCGTGTGCCACATGTTGAGCCCCACGTAAACCCAAACTGCTCTGCGGGCTGCAAACAAACGGGCTGTGGGCCGCATGCGGCCAATGGGCGACATATGGAGTAGCCTGCGGTACAAGATGAACCTCCATAGTCCAGCACCTTTGGGAGCTAACTTCCTTAACCAGGGAATTTGCCAGACTAAGGGAGGTCATTGTGGCAGGGGCTTCACTTTCCCACTGACCACCTGGGGGCTCTGCTTTTCCTCCCCATGGCTCCACTGCTACATGGGGCTCCCCGCGGTGGTCCTGCTACTACCTGGGGGCTCCACTCTCCGCCTGTCTGCCCACTGCTGCCTGGGGCTTTGCACTCCTGTTGGCCACTTGAGAGGATCCATTGCTGCATGGGGAGCTCCACATTCCTCCCAGCGGGTCTGCTGTCCCAGGCACTCCACAGCCACTCAGGTCTCCGCTTTCCCCCCAGAAGTCTCCTAGTCTGGCAACACTCCTGGTGCCAGCCCACGAGCTTCTCCCCATGAATGGTCCCACAGGGTCACCCTGATGATGTTGGACCAGGGTGTTGCTGGCCTAGGGAAGACTGGATTATGGAGTTTCAACCTGTAATAATAAAGCACCTTGGAAATTGCCCAAAATTATTCCCTTAGGTTAGATTTTTTTAAGTAATGTTTAGATTGCCAAAATCCATAAGAAGCTTTGTACTGGGAATCCTCTTCATCCATGAGAATGGCCATACTGGGTCAGACCAAAGGTCCATCTAGCCCAGTATCTTGCCTTCTAACAGTGGCCAATGCCAGATGCCTCAGAGGGAGGGAACGCAACAGATAATCATCACATGATCCCCCTCCTACCACCCATTTCCAGACAAACAGAAGCTAGGGATACCATTCCTACCCATCCTAACTAATAGCTGTTGATGGACCTAACCTCCATGAATCTATCTAGCTCTTTTTTGAACCCTGTTAAAGTTTTAGACTTCACAACATCCTCTGGCAAGGAGTTCCACAGGTTGACTGTGCACTGAGTGAAGAAAAACTTACTTTTGTTTGTTTTAAACCTGCTGCCCATTAATTTTGTTTGGTGACTCTAGTTCTTATATTGTGGAAATAAGTAAATCACTTTTCCTTATTCACTTTTTCCACACCAGCCATGATTTTATAGACCTCTATCATATCCCCCCCCCTTAATCTCCTCTTTTCTAAGATGAAAAGTCCAAGTTTTTTAATTTCTCTCCATATGGGACCTGTTCCAAACCCCTAATCATTTTTGTTCACCTTTTCTGAATACACTCTCACCCCTCTATTCATTGCAAGAATCTTCTTCTCTGATCTTGCCACACAGGACAATCTTCCTGTATCCTTATGCCTGGCAACATCTCCATTTTATTTCAGTGTTCAGATGTGTGCATCTACTTCCTCTCCTCTTCTATCTACTTGAAAGGATAGAAGGGCAAGATAATTTAGCTTTGATTAAATAAGGGGAAGGAACTTCCTCAGCCAGGTACTGTCTGTCTGTGTCCTAAGCCTGTCCTGATAAATACTGCTCTGCTGCAATCTTCTTTGTTTTTCCTTGGCTAACAAATGGTTGCGATTCCAGGGGGGACACTTCATAGTTTTTTGAGTGAAAACATAGGTTTCTAAAGAACCCTTAAATGTGATTAGGGGATTTATTCAAAGCCCACTGACATCAATGTTTTTCTTATGATTTAAATGTCCTTTGGATGGCGCCTTAACTGAGAGAAGCCTTAGCAAACAAAAGCACCTATGCATATCCATCACTTCTGAGAAGGAGCACGAGCCTTTCCTATTGTCAGCAATGCTAGAGCTCTATGGGTTAAGGACAGCAGAATGCTGGCGCTGACATTCTTCCATGAGGATTTCAGAACAGAAAAAATTAGGCTACTTTGCAGATAAATCCTATTTTAACAAGTGATCCGATCTCTTGATTGACATTTCTGTGTGCCATTTAATCAGGGGGTTCTTTAGCAATTTGTTCACGTACATTTCATCTTGCTGTCTGTCTAATCCAGTAGATGCTGTATTAGACTTTAAGGTTTTGCCCCACCTGAATTTGTAATTTTAGGCCTGATTCATCAGGCCCTGCTTAGACAAAACGTCCATTGGATTCCCTGGGAGTTTTGCTCCAATAATAATCATAGCAGACTTAAAGGCTGTGTCTAGACTGGCCAGTTTTTCCGGAAAATCAGCCGCTTTTCCGGAAAAACTTGCCAGCTGTCTACACTGGCCGCTTGAATTTCCGCAAAAGCACTGACGATCTCATGTAAGATTGTCAGTGTTCTTGCGGAAATACTATGCTGCTCCCGTTCGGGCAAAAGTACTTTTGCGCAAAACTTTTGCGCAAAAGGGCCAGTGTAGACAGCTCAGCTTTGGTTTCCGCAAAAAAGCCCCGATCGCGAAAATGGCGATCTGGTCTTTTTTGCGGAAAAGCGCATCTAGATTGGCACGGACGCTTTTCCGCAAAAAGTGCTTTTGCGGAAAAGCGTCCGTGCCAATCTAGACGCTCTGTTCCGAAAATGCTTTTAACGGAAAACTTTTCCATTAAAAGCATTTCTGGAAAATCATGCCAGTGTAGACGTAGCCATATAGTATAGGGTTTCTGGGGTGGTATAAATAGACACGTCTACAACATTTAAAGAAAGGTTGTTTCATGTGCAAAAGTTATGAAATACAGCAGGGGTGCCATTTCAGGGGCAGAAGAGGGCTCCCCCCCCCCCCCCCCCCGAAGTTTGTACAGGAGCTCTGCTGGTGGCACTTATCTTAGCCCCAGACAGAGCATCAGAGGAGAGGTGCTGGTCCCAGCTTCTGCCCCAGGGAAAGCAGTCAGTATTTTGTTTACAAACAGACAGCACCATGGGGGAGGAGAGGGAGGACAAGTTCTCTCCTCATCCTGCCCCACACAGCCTCTTCCCACTTCTGCTCTTCCCCTCCACACCTTGCCTAGGGGTCCAAGGTGGCTGTCCACTCCCCTGCAGGGTGATTGAGAAAAGAGTTGGAAATTAAATTCATGATCTAAAAGTTGTTAGATGAGCATGTAAGACAGAAATCCCTCTGCAGGGGCAAGGAGGTTGAAAACAAAAGGTAGGGATCTCTGAAGAAATGCAGCTAAGCCCTCTGAGCCAAAGTTACATTCAGAGAAGAGGGAGATGTGAGGGGGATAGATAAAAAGAAGGGGCCAAAACATGGGTGGTGGGCATGTAGGCAAGGATAGGCATTGCCTTCAAAAAACTCCCTTTACACTGTCCAGGCCCCTTGGAGGGGATGGGGCCGCACCATGTGGCAGCCTGGTGCCAGGGATGGCTGGGGCTGTGCTGCACAGCAGTCCGGTGGCTGCAGAAGGCTGGGACTATGCCTTGTGGAGGAGAGGAGTTTGTTGAAGGGGCATGGTCTGGGGGGAAGGGGCGGAATTTTGGGGGGAAGGGGACTGGCTTCAGCTTGCCTTCACCTGCTGCCCAGGGGCCAAAACCAGGGAAAGGGATAGCAATGGTACAGAGAAGTTTCCATCTACCTTGTACTTATGTGGCCCCATCACCCTAGTATCTGAGTGCCTCATAATGTCTAATTGATTTCTCCTCACAGTAAGTCACATGGCATGTGTGCTGTGAGTTTTAAGTCTAACTATATGCTTTATTGTTCTGAGAACTGTTCTTTGATTACGTTAGTTAGTGCAAAGTTATCTTCTGTAAAGTCACTTTCCCAGTCAAAGCACATGCCAAAACCCAATCAGAACTACAACTGCAGTTTACAAAAGAAAACACTTTTATTTAAATGGCTTTGATGAGCATTGTGATAATGTAGGGGAAGTATCACTTGCTGTTATGCTCTATGAATTTATCACTAGTATCAGTCCTTGCTTCTGTTGTACATAAGTGTATACCAACAAACTCACTGCCAACATTGGAAGCACAGGGCACAAATTAGTCATGTTAGATTCTGCCCCTCCCCCCAAATATTACAAATGGGCAGTTTTTTATAGGACCTCCACAAGAAGAGGATCTTAAGAGGCCATAGGGAATGGTCAGAGGTCATGATCCTCATGTAATACATGTAGGCTGTGTCTAGACTGCATCCCTTTTTCGTAAAAGGGATGCAAATTAGACGTATCACAATTGCAAATGAAGCGGGGATTTAAATCTGCCCCGCTTCATTAGCATAAAAATGGCTGCCGCTTTTTTTCCGGCTCGGAGCTTTGCCGGAAAAAAGCACCGGTCTAGACGTGGATCTTTCAGAAAATAAAGCCTTTTCTGAAAGATCCCTTATCCCTCATTTTAAAATAAAAAGCTTTATTTTCCGAAAGATCCACGTCTAGACTGGCACTTTTTTTTCCTGCAAAGCTCCGAGCCGGAAAAAAGTGGCAGTCATTTTTATGCTAATGAAGCGGGGGAGATTTAAATCCCGCTTCATTTGCAATTGCGATATGTTTAATTTGCATCCCTTTTACGAAAAAGGAATGCAGTCTAGACACAGCCGTAAGCTCTCTGATTCAGTCATGGTTGATATTGGCATATATGCAGATTGTTCTTTTTCTGAATAGTAATAGATTATAGAGCAGGGATGGGGATGGGAATGGATAACCAGTTAAGCAGCCCGCCACATGCAGCAGCCCCATGCAGCTTGGGAGCCAGCAATCCCATGCAGGGGCAGAAGTAGCTGGACTGGAGCAGCCCCTGCCTGCAGTGGGGGTGGGGCCACTCCCCTCTTTCATTGGCTAACCAGCTAACTATTACATTTAGCCAGTTAACCAATTAAACAGGATTTTACATCTCTATCATGCAGGGAGTTGCTCACAGATAGAATACAGACACAGGTTGATGTGGGTTATTCAGTGTCTATACACACTTTTGGGGTGTGGGGAAAGGTTGTTTTCCCCACACTTAGTCAAGGGTATGCTGTCGGTAAGGTATGTGAAGATTTCTCACATGTCTGCTACGTCTATTTGCTGAAATATTGGCTCCAGCCAGGATTCCCGTATTTTGAGGTACATCATCTTTACTGAAACTCCCAGAGCTTTCTGCCACAGCATGTTAAGTCTCTACTTAGGTTGTTCTAAATTCCCGATGAAGAATCTGGAAAGGATCTTTCCCGACCACTCAATCTCAAAGCTGATTTCAAATGTGAACGTACTATTGATGTACCTGTGTGTCACAGGATAGACTCACCACCATAGAGCCAGGGCCGGCCCGAGGTATTCTGGCGCCCCGGGCACGGGCACGTGCCATCGCCCCCGGGAACACGGCGCATGTGCGGGCCTGCCCGTGGGGAGCAGGCC
The DNA here is from genome assembly GCF_049634645.1 of Pelodiscus sinensis. Classification (NCBI taxonomy): domain Eukaryota; kingdom Metazoa; phylum Chordata; order Testudines; family Trionychidae; genus Pelodiscus; species Pelodiscus sinensis. The sequence goes on from NC_134711.1 coordinate 119,920,405, forward strand.
CGCCCCCCTAGGGTGCTCAGGCCTGCGCCCGGGGCGCACAGCACATCCGGGGCGCACGGCGCATGCGTGGCCCGGCTACAGCCACTAGCGTGCAGCCCGGGCCCGCCCCCGGGACGCATGGCGCATGCGCGGCTCAGCTACGGGAAAGTATTTGCACTTTTTGCAGAAAAGCGTCCATGCCAATGTAGACGCGCTTTTGCGCAAAAAAGCCCCGATCATCATTTTCGCGATCGGGGCTTTTTTGCGCAAAACAAATCTGAGCTGTCTACACTGGCCCTTTTGCGCAAAAGCTTTGCTCAAAAGGACTTTTGCCCGAACGGGAGCAGCATAGTATTTCCGCAAGAAGCCCTGATTTCAAACAGTAGGAAGTCAGTGTTATTGCGGAAATTCAAGCAGCCAGTGTAGACAGCTGGAAGTTTTTCCGCAAAAGCACCTGCTTTTGCGGAAAAACTTGCCAGTCTAGACACAGCCTTCTTGTGCAGTGTAGACGTAGCCTAACAGAACTGGGACAGGCTGGACAAATGGATATAAACTGGCAAGGAACAAATTCAGGCTAGAAATTAGAAGTTTTCTAGTCATCCATCATCTGCACACTTCTTAAAACAAGTGACATAATTACACTACTTGAAAAATCTTTTGCAGTTTTTGCGTATGGCACAGTATTAGTTTTGCCTGATTGCTTTGAGGTATTTTCAGGAAACCTAATATAGCTTTGTAAAATGTGCAGTATTCTTGACAATGTAGGGCTTAAGGGTAGACTGCATATTGCTTCCAAATGTTAATTGGAAAAAAATAACCCTAGGAAAAGGAACTAGACAATCTAATTTTATACCTTAGTGAGGAAGTAAAAATGAAAAGTTTATGGATAAAAGTTTGACACTATCACAACATAACAGGGCATTTGCCCTGCACTGGCCCTTTAAGGGCAAAACCCCAGCCCTGAGAGAGGGCTGAGAGTGAAGTCCCAGCTGAGGCAGTTCTCACTAATGACGGCCCAGCTGGGGGCTATATAAGGAGGGGAGGTGCAACTACTGCTCTGGCTAGAGAGAAGTAGGGACCTGACTGCCAGGGAAGTAGGAGGCTTCTTGGTGGCAGGGCAGGGCAGGGGAAGCTCTGACTAACTAAGCTTTTAGGCTGCAGGGCCTGAAGCAAGGTCTGATGCTATTGGGGCTGCAAGGGGCAGCCATTGTAGGTAGGGGCAGCAGGTCCATACCCCTTTGCCAGTGATGAGTGGCCATTACAGTTTGCCCCTGAGGCAGGTGCCAGATGAAGACTGGCAGTAGGTCACTGAGGCAAGGTGGGTACAAGGGAATTGGGGCTATGTCTACACTTGTGGCTTCTTGGGTGAGAAATATGCAAATGAGGCTAAACATGGAATATTGTTGGGCCTCATTTGCATTCTTAATGAACCACCATTTTTGCAGAAGAGGCTCTTGTGCCAGAAGGAGCTGTCTACACTCCTCCTTCTTGTGCAACCAAACCCCTCTTGAGTAATGCCTCTATGCTGATTATTTTCAGGAATAAGGGTACGTCTAGACATGTTTCCGGTGACAGAGGCATGTAGATTAGGCTACCCAGCATAGGAAAATGAAGCAGCGACTTAAATAATTGCCGCTTCATTTAAATTTAAATGGCTGCCGCGCTGAGCTGATCAGCTGTTTGACTCCGCGATTGACATCAAAGGCATTTGTCCCAGGAGGCATACCTGGGAGGTTGACAAATGCCTTTGATGTCGACCGCAGAGCATCCAGACTACCGCGCTGAGCTGACAAACAGCTGATCGGCTCAGCGCGGCAGCCATTTAAATTTAAATGAAGCGGCAATTACTTAAGTCACCGCTTCATTTTCCTATGCCGGGTAGTCTAAACTACATGCCTCTGTCGCCAGAGACATATAGTCTAGACGTACCCTAACGGCATTGTGCAAGAGGGTTTTTCTTGCGCAAGAAGGGGCAGTGTAGACAGCTCCTTCTGGTGCAAGAGCCTGTTCTGCAAAAATGGTGGCTCCTTAGGTATACAAATGAGGCTCGGCAATATTCCATGCTTTGCCTCATTTGCCTATTTCTCGCAAAAGAAGCCGTGAGTGTGGGGAGAGCCTGGGTGTTCCTTGGGAGGAGAACAGGGTGACTTGGGAAAAGGAGGACCCTGGAGTGCAAGCAGGATAAATGCCAACCCCTGGAAAGGGGCTAGGAAACTGGAGTGGGTACTGCCAGAGGGCGGTGTTCTGAAGAGGACACCATGGCCAAAGAGAAACATGGGGAGACACCAGCTAGAGGGAGGCGTCTAGCCAGCCAAACAAACTAATTCCCAGGACTGCTGGTTGGAGGCTCTATGCAGAGCTGGACAGAGGCATGGGCGAGCAGGGCAGCTGCCCAGGGCGCCAACTGATGGGGGGTGCCTGATGGCAGCTGTAAGGGGCATCCATTACAGGGGCAGGAAGCAGCATCGCACCGCACACCCAGCTCTCACAGCACCAGCCCACTCGCATCCCCGGGGTGCTGGCCAGCAACACCCTTCCCCCCATGGCCGCGGGGCCCTATACGGCCCGGTGCGCGCGCCAGCAGCAACAACCAGGCTGGACGAGGCTGCGCTTGTGACGTGCACCCTAGGGGAAAGCATTTGTGGAAAATCATGCCAGTCTAGATGTAGCCAAACTGTTTTGCGGAAGAGTTCTTATGCAAAAAATCTTCCACAAGAGCACGTCCACACTGCCATGTGCTTCTGCGCAAGAGTGTCTATGGCAGTGTGGACGCTCTCTTCCGCAAGAAAGCTCTGATGGCCATTTTAACCATAGGGGCTTCTTGCGGAAGAAATTCATGTTGCCTGTCTACACTGCCCTCTTATGGAAGAGCTCTTGTGCAAGAGGGCTTATTCCTTGTGGGGAAAGGAATAACTCTTCCGGAAGAAGCCCTGTTTTCTGACGCTGTGCTGTAAATTTACTTGCGCAGGAAGGCGCGTGCAGTGTAGACAGGCAGCAAGTTCTTGCGCAAGAAGCGTGCAATGTAGACACAGCCATAGTGCATTCCAGCTCTTTGTTTCCCAGTGTCCCTCACTAGTTTCAGGTCCTAATCTTTTTGTGCAGTCAGTCCCAGTCTGCCCCCTCCCCCAGACAACTAGATTCCAGTCATCTCCCCCACAAGTTTCCTTTGTCATTCCCATTGCCCTCAGGTTCCTTTTCCCCACTCCAACAGGCCCAGCCTCATATCCCAGCCTTCCTACCCAAATAGCCTCCACACCATCCTGTCCCAGTCTCCCGTCAGCTCTGGTGTCCTTGTCCAACGAGTCCGAGTCTTCCATGTCTTACCCCAGCTTCTCTGTTGATTTAGCATACAAGCCATTTCCTACAGTATTGGCAGAGCATATTTTGTGATTAATGAGTATCTGAGCCTTCTTAGAGAAATATGACCTAGATGGAGCTATGTGACAGGGTATTTGCCAATATGAGGGCCCAGCTGGGGGCTATATAAAGGAGGACTCCTGGGCTATGTCTACATTGGTGGGTTCTTGTGCAAGAATATCTTGTGCAAGTGTTCCTGTCCAAGAACACAGCCACACGGCCATGTGCTTTTGCGCAAGAGCATCCATGGCTGTGTGGACGCTCTCTTGCACAAGAAAGCTCTGGTGGCCATTTTAGCCATAGGGCTTTCTTGTGCAAGAAACCCCTGCCGCATGTCCACACTGCCCTCTTGTGCAAGAGCTCTTGTTAGAAAAGAGCGTAGCTCTTGCGCAAGACGCCCTCTCTTCCCACGCTTTACTGTACATCTTCTTGCACAAAAGTGGGCGGGCAGTGTGGACGCTCTGCGGGTTCTTGCGCAAGAACAGCCATTCTTGTGCAGGAACCCACCAGTGTATTCAGAGCCCTGGACAGACAGGGAGAACTGACTGCTGCTCTGGACAGAGAGCAGGAGGCACTTGACTACCAGGGAAGTAAGAGGCTTCCTGGAGGTAGAGCAGTGCTAGGGCGGGCAGGCAGGCAGTCAAGGCTGGGGAAGTTCTGGCTAAGCGAGCTCCCAGGTTGGAGGGCCTGAAGCAGCCTGGTTAGGCAAAGGCAGCAGGTCCATACCCCTTTGCCCATGATGAGTAGTCGTTTCAGCCTGTAGTTAGCCCCTGAGGTAGGGGCTAGATGAAGACTGGCAGTGGGTCACTGAGTACAGGGGAACTGGATATTCCCTGGGAGGAGAATAGGGTGCCTTGGGGAAGGGAGGACCCTAGAGTGCAAGCAGGAAAAACACCAACCACCCCCGGAAGGGAGGCTCAGACACTGGAGTGGACACTGTTTTGAAGAGGATGCCAAGGGCCATGCCTGACATGCATCTGGACTAGAGAGCAGAGAGAACACGGGGAGACACCAGCTAGAGGGAGGCATCCAATGAGTCAACAAGCTAATTCCCAGAGCATCCAGCCGGAGGCGCCTTGGTGGTAAGTCTGCCCCGTGACAAGCTAATATAAGGGGAGTGCATAATTGTTGGATAACCATTCCCAGAGAGTCGTTAACAGTGGTTCACAGTCAAGCTGGAAAGACATGAGTGGGGTTCCACAGGGATTGGTTCTAGTTCTGTTAAATATCTTCATTAATTAATTAGATAATGGCATAGCAAGTACGCTTATTAAGTTTGTGGACAATCCCAAGATGAGAGGGGTTGCAAGTGCTTTGGAGGATGGGATAAAAATTCAAAATGATCAGAACAAACGGGAGACATGGTCTGAAGTAAACAAAATGAAATTCAATAAGGACAAATGCAAAGTACTTGGTTTAGGAGGAACAATCAGTTGCACATACAAAACGGGAAATGACTGTCTAGAAAGGAGTACTGCAGAAAAGTCTGGGGTTATAGTGGACCACAAGCTAAATGAGTCAACAATGTAACACTGTTACAAAAAAAGCAAACAATTCTGGGATGTATTAATAGGAGTGTCATAAGCAAGTAACAAGAAGTAATACTTCCACTCTGTTTAAGCCTCATCTTGAGTATTGTGTCCAGTTCTAGTTCTTTTATTTAAGGCAAGATGTGGACAAATTGGAGAAAGTCCAGAGACGAGCAATAAAAATTATTAAAGGTCTTGAAAAAATGACTTATGAGGGAAGACTGAAAAAATTGGGTTTGTTTAGTCTAAAGAAGAGACTAAGAGGGGACATAACAGTTTTCAAGTACAGAAAAGGTTGGTACAAAGAGGAGGGAAGTGAATTGTTCTCCTTAATCTTTGGTGATTGGATAAGAATCAATGACATTAAATTGCAGCAAAGGTGTTTTAGGTTGGATGTTAAGAAAAACTTCTTGTCAGGGTGGTTCAGCACTGGAATAAATTGCTTATGGGGGTTGTGGAATTTTTAAGAGCAGGTGTCATAAATAGGAGCTGCTAAGGAGTCTGACTTAACTGAAGAGTAAGGAAAGGGTTAAGCAATTGGCGATGCACCAGAGGGAGAGAAAGAGGGCATTCAGCCAATAAAAATGCAGATAGGAATTTTAAACCGAGAGAGGGGTTTTTCTTACTCTCTGTTTGGGTATGTCTACACTACAGCGCTATTTTGCATTAACTTAATTAATAGTTAATTCGAATTAAGTTCATTAACGCATCTACACACAAAACCTATTTCGAAATAGTGTTTTGCTATTTTGAAATAGCGTGTCCACACTGAGTGGACCCTGAACCAAAGTTGAGGCTGGCCGGAACCAGTACCAGCAGGGTATCAGGTTAGGACTTAGTGTGTGAGGCTGCTGCCTGAGGCTAACTGAGCTCTGTGCTTAAAGGGACCCTACTCCCTCCCCAGACAGACAGTTCTCAGGTTCCCCGCTTGCTTGCCTACCTCGATGAGGGACAGCAAAGCATTCCTGTCTTGGAGTGCCCTGAGTGCCTGCACTCGGGACACCACAGAACTCAGCCACATGGAGACAGAGCTGCCCCTGGGCAAGCTGGTGCATATTGTGGGGTCATTGCCATCAGCCTGGCTGCACTTGCTGCAGGCTGCTATCCGGGGGATCCATCGGGGGGCTGTCAGGATCCAGGAGGCCCTGCGGGAGAGCATCCACCCCGAGAAACCCTCAGAGCCTCCCCGGTACTCCCCATCAGGGGCTCGTGCCTCATTCCTCCCTCACATCCTTCCACTTACCTCTCTCTAGCCCCCCTTCCTGATGTCAAATAAAAGACACGTATGTTCAAAAATAGAAACTGGGTTTATTGAACAAAACTGGGGGGGGGATGAACCTCTGGGGAGACTGGGAAAAGGAGGAGGGAGAGGGGAAGAGAGAGCGTGGGAGAGGGGAGGGGAATACCTGGGAGGAGGGAGCTGGAAGGGGGAAGCAAGGGGAAGAAGGGGGAGGGCAAGCTCACGGCCCAGGGTTGGGGGTCTCACCGGACCAACTTGATTTTCATGCAAACCTGCTCCTGGGTTCGCATGTGGCCTTTGGTGGCCTGGCTGGAGCTATCCTGCCATAGATGGCCACATTCCTCCATCTAGTGCAGAGATCATGGAAGTTGGGGGCATCCCCCCCAAACCTGAATAAGGTCCATGATCTCCACCCTGGACCAGGAAAGTGCCCACCTTCTCCAGCCCCTGTCAGGCTCCTGGGAGCTGGCAGATTGTTCCTGGGGAGCAGTGGAGGGCTGGCTGCCAGTGGCTTGCTGGCTCATGTTTTGGGGCCACTGGGTCAGGGATCCCGGTGGCCACTGCTGGCTCTGGGCTGGCAGGCTTGGAGCTGGCACAGGCACTGTGGCCAGAGTCTACCCCTTTAATGGCTCCGGGGCTGGGGAGAGGAGAGTAAGTTTTCCTGGTTGTGCCCAGAGTGGCCACCAGGGCTCCCTGGGAAGGGCTGGAGGCCCCCTATTTCGAATTAAGTGTCTACACAGCACTTAATTCAAAATAGCTATTTCGAATTTGGTGTTACTCCTTGTGGAATGAGGTTTACCAAATTTGAATTAAGTGCTCCGCTATTTTGAATTAATTTCGAAATAGCGGTTTGCATGTATAGACGCTATTAAAGTTAATTTGAAATAACGGCTGTTATTTCGAATTAACTTTGCAGTATAGACATACCCTTTGAGATTAGAGCAGCTTCTCCAGGGATGGAAGGAGACAGGCTTTCCCAGAAATGGACTTCTTGAAATGTGTAACTAGGGAAAAGTTTAGATAGTCCACCAGGTTTTATTGTTTTCCTTGTTTGGGGGTTAGAAATCATGTTTGAGCTGGTTAATTGTTTTTTTTCTTTGTAACGAAGGATTACAATCCAGGAATTGCCTCTGAGTCTATTTCACTCCATGTCTTATTAACACCCACTCATTTACTATGTTTGAAACAGTAGTTTTGTTTTGATAATAAGTGTTTTCATTTTTGTTTTAATTAACCAGTATTGGTTGATTGTTGTGTCCTTAAGCCTACATGCCTAAATTGTCCAGGAGGAGCAGAGCCCATTGTTCTCTGTGGATTCCTTCTGTTTGTTTTTCCAACTCCAAGCAAAATGGAGATTGGGGCAGAGCTTTGCCTAAGGGAGGGGATTCCCAAGTGATCTCTTCCCTGGAAAAAGGTTTATTTTATATTTTCTTTTACTCGGGTGGTAACAGCGAGCAGTGTGTTTGTCTTTTTGGATCTGAGGGAGAGTGAGATGGGACAAGTTTGTCTCGGAGTCACAGACAGGTTTTACAGAGTTTATTCTATTAACTGGCTCCCCATCTCTGCACTCGGAAGCTACGTCTACACTGGCATGATTTTCCGGAAATGCTTTTAACAGAAAAGTTTTCCGTTAAAAGCATTTTCGGAAAAGCGTGTCTAGATTGGCACAATGCTTTTCCGCAAAAGCACTTTTTGCGGAAAAGCGTCCGTGGCCAATCTAGACGCGGTTTTCTGCAAAAAAGCCCCAATCGCCATTTTCGTGATTGGGGCTTTTTTGCGGAAAACACTACTATGCTGTCTACACTGGCCCTTTTGCACAAAAGTCTTTCGGAAAAAGACTTTTGCCCAAACGGGAGCAGCATAATATTTCCGGAAAAGCACTGATGATTTTACAGTAGATCGTCAGTGCTTTTCCGGAAATTCAAGCGGCCAGTGTAGACAGCTGGCAAGTTTTTCCGGAAAAGCAGCTGATTTTCCGGAAAAACTTGCCAGTCTAGACACAGCCTGAGTGTCAGGTTGGGGAACTGAGCCATGACAGCAGGTTAGATAATCATCTATCAGGGATGGTTTCAATAAAACTTAGTCCTGCCTTGAGTCCTTGAATGCAGGGAACTTGACTATCTGATCTCTCACGGTCCCTTCTAGTCCTATGATTCTTTGGCCCAGTGTATGCATAAAGAATGTGTTCCCAACTCCTGGAAGCTGAAGTACTGATATTTAAACTATAAAAATTCTTGATAAAACTGTTTTAAAGTAAAGTCATTTTCAGTAAACAAGAGGAAAATCAGAGTTTTGGTGACTGACTCGTGTGGAGGGAGCATTCTATTTTGGTCAGGTTCTTATAATGCACTCCTCACTGCGATGGCTGACAGGTGACAGAGGTTTGTGTCCAGAAAGCAAAGGACTGACTCCTTCATTCCTACATCAGCCAGAGCTACACAACATGGAATAAGAGATTTGCCTGAGGAAGTTGTGCAGAAATGGGCTGCTGGAACTCTTAAGTGTCCTGGCTTGGAAACTGGCTAAGACTAGATACTTCAAAGGAAAGTGAAGCACCACACAGCAACCACCCACCCTCTCTGGCCACACACAATACACCATACTGTCCAGGGCGTCCCTGCCATACGTTCAAGATACATAAAAAAAACCATGGACGTATAGCGAAAGAACGTAAAGCAGGGAATTTTTCCCGAGGCTGACTTCTGTTTGCACAGATTGGGCTTTTTTTTTTTTTTTCCCACGATGGAAGAGCGGGAAATGGGAGGACTTAAAGCAGTGCGGAACCAACATATACTGGAGCAACGTCTAGTGGGGACACCCAGCACTGCAATTCTATATTATGGGGGCTAAAAGATTTTTAATACTGGTGACAAGTATTGATTGACAGAACAAGTGACTGGTGTCCTCTATGAACAGTTATAGCTATCCCATGGGGACTATCACTGTGCCTTTGTCATGACTCGATGAGACCATTTCTAGTGATGACTCAGTCTCTATGCACCTTCTAATGTTGGTCTCTATGATTCGGTCTTCATAGATGCCATTTATGGTGGGATTTTCATGGTGTCCACTGAAAGATGCATTGGTACTCTGTTTATTTATCCCATAGGCCACTGAAGAGGCAGGTGAAAGTAATGACATAGTCGTTATAAAAGAGAATAAGACAAATCATTTTTGTGCACCTCTGAAATAAACTCTGGTTACATTCCTGCTCCTATCAGATGTTTGCATACACTGTAATTGTCAAAGCAGATGACTAAGAATCCAGATGTAAGGCACAAACAAAATGCTCCTTTGACAGGTGGGGCTCAAGGAAGGAGTAGAACATGACTGTTCAGTATCAGAACAAGTCAGAGAATTTATGAGCTGTACAAGACTGGAGAATACAAAACCAAAAAGGGACAATCTGAGAGGCTGTAAGATTTTTTTTTTTCACTTCCATAATTGTACGTTGCAAGAGTGCCTTAGTCTAAAGGTCACTGTTGTATTTAAGAATAGTAAAACCAGGAAAGCCAGTTCTTTGAACAGGATACTGTTTTGTGTCAGTCATGCATGCTGCAGGTTTGAAAATTAACACGACAGTTCAGGCAGAATTATTGTGCATGGTGGGGATCTGAGGGCTCAAACTGACTCTCCTGAAATGGAAGTGAGAGGAATAGTCTCTTCAGAGACCTCCTTACATGACAGTTAGTTTATTCATGTGGTTTGCCAGAAACTTCCAGAAGTCCGAAGTGCTACGCAGCCCTGGTGCAAAATCTAAGTTAAAAAACTTGGCAGAGAACATCTTAACAGGAATCAAATGAGATGTACAAATTCCATATTGGGCCAGGACAGGACGGGCCTAATAGTTTGTCCTGATGACAGAGCATGAGAGGAAAGATAATCCAGTGATTAGATCACTAGGGGTATGTCTACACAGCAGAGTTATTTTGGGATACCAGAAGTATCCCGAAATAGCTACCCCATGTCTTTTGAACCCATCCGCTATTTTGAAATACAGCAGATGCACTATTTCGCCATCCCTGTAAACCACATTTTACAAGGAGTAAGGAATGGCTTGAAATAGTGCTTTATTTTGAAATTTGGGGCTGTGTAGACAGCACCAAATGACGAAATACGCTATTTTGAAATAAACTCGAAATAAGATATGTAGCTTATTTCAAGTCTATTTCAAGTTTTGGGTGTTGTGTAGATGCACCCTAGCTTAGGACTTGGGAGATTAGGCTCAATTTTCTAATTCTTATAACTGCAAGTTTTGCTTCTTCCCTTCTGTAAAATAGGGATAAATAGTACTTCCCCACCTCACAGAGGTATTGTGAGACTATATGTATTACAGATTTTTAGGAACCATATGGTAATGTCATATAAATATACAAAATACCCAGAAACAGGCTCCAACATGCAACACCTTCTAGAAATACCAGCCCTTGAGGGAAGCAGCTGCAGTTAATCTGGAAAATACAGGACACAGCGGGAAGCTATAGGCCTCAGAGACCTAGGGAGATAGGTATCCCCATTGGGGAAATGGAAAACAGTTGGGTGTCCCAGTTAAAGAAAATTTCCTGTTTCCCTGATGAAAGGACAGGTCTTGATTTGGACTTTGGACTAGAGTTTTTTTCCTCTGGAATGTGCCTCATCCCAACTCAGGCAAAGGAATTCCAATGGCTCTGACAGGCCCATCTAGAGAAATGTCCTTTGTGATGTCATCTGTGGGCAGCTACCACTCTAGTGGTGTGACACAGGCATAAGGGGGTAGTTAGTCTTGTGGCTACATTACATGGCTGAGGGCATGTCCACTCTCCCGCACAGCTTGGACTGGGTGTACTAAAGTGCTGCACTGAAACTCCCCTGCCTGGATGCTGCAAGTGCAAACTAGTAAGTTGCTACAGGTTGGACCTCTCTGGTCTGGCACCTTCAGGACCTGTCTGCTCCTGAATGAGGGAGTTTGCCAGACCTGGGGAGGTCAATTTCAGCCCCTTTACTGTCACCATTGGGCTTTCCCGGGGGCTGACAGTGTCCCAGCTGGACTCCCATCCTGGCTGTCAGCCCTGTCTCCAAGGCTCCCTTCACAGCCACCAACCCCAACACCAGCCCCAGGCTCTGCTCCCGGGCCTGGTTGGACTCCCAGCTGCTGACCCCCGTGGCTGCCAGACCGACTCTGCTCCCAGCTCTGGTTGGGCTCCTTGCCACTGGGCTGGCTCTGTTCTTTGCTTTTGGCCCTTCTGACACCAGACTCCCACCCAGTCCCTGCTCCCAGCTGCCAGGTCTCTCTGATCCGGGGGTTCTCTGGTCCAGCTACCGGATCACAGATGTTGATGAACAAGAGAGTCCCAGACCAGAGAGGTTCAGCCTGTACTTTGCAGACGTGCAATCCTGTTTGAAGAGGACGACATTAGTGCAAACTAGGAACCTTTTAGTTTGCACCAGCAGCACCCACATGGGGGAGTAACAGGGCAGCACTTTGGTGCTGTTCATACACCCATAGTCTAAACTCTGCGTCAGTGTGTATATGGCCTAACTGTAGGGAAAAACTGGGTCTCAGCCCTGTTTCTGCTATGGTCTTCAGGTGTGATCTTGGACAAATGATGTGAGTGCTATGTATTAGTTTTCCTATCTCTGAAATAGACCACGTCATTGACTCACCTTGCAAAGTGGCTGTGTGGCTGACCTCAGCCTTGGCTGTAAAACACTTTGAGAAGGAAAGTGCTATAAAAGTGATAGACTGCAGTTTTCCATTGCATTGAAAGCAAGGCTGAAGAGAGTAGTTTACAATAACAATCAGCCCTCAAGAAGGGAAGTGGCACAGAAGTCTGATGACATTGTTTTGCTCCGTTGAGCATTCCCCAAAGAATTAGAACTGCCTACTCGAGTCTGATGACCAAAGAAGGGCTTTTGTACAATGTTAAAGGTGCATAGGTCTCTGATACTGTGGTAACTCTGCTAGAAGACTCTCATGAGTTAAAATAAGAGAATATGCTTCTGACTGATAGTCTGATGTGACCCTACTAAAGATGTAACTTATACAAGTCCAAGTGTTTTTCTGCTGTTTTTCTACAGTTTCCGGTAAGTTGAATAGACTGACCCATGGAGACTTGCTTTTGAAAAACAGGCATTCCAGTAGTATGTCAGCAAACAATAGAGCAACCCTGTTCTCCACAAGAACCACAAATAGGGCCAGATTAAAACATGCTGAGGCCCTAAGCTATGTCAAGTTTAAGAGGCCATATAGCAATACTCCAAAACTGTGTATTATTCTAACTGAAAGGACAATGAAAATAGAAATAAAGTTTTGTATTTGCATATATACTGGTACACAGGTGAGGATGCAACTAAAAACTAGTAATTTGTATTTAGAGGCCCCTCAGATTCTGACGCCTTATACCAGAGGTGGGGAAAAGATCAGTCAGGGGCCACACATAGGGTTGCCAGATGGTTGAAACAAAAATACCAAACACCCCTCCCCCCACCAAAAAAAAAAAAACCCAGGAAAAAATTCTGTTGAAGGGGAAAAAAAGGGGAGACCAAAGTGGTTAAACAACAACAAAAAAAAAGGACTCCAAGGACTTATTAAGACAAAAAAAAATTTAAAATAACACAGCATTAAAACAGCATGTCCCTTTTAAGAGTGAGTGCAGGGAACAGGAGGGAGGTTGAGCACTAAGACCCAGGGGAAAGCATTGCTTCCCCTCGGTCTTTTAGCTGGCAGCAATTTTGTGCCGGCAGCCTTGGGGAATCAGGTAAGTATGGGAGCTGGGGTCAGAGGGCTGGGGGTGTTGGGATCCAGGGGGGAGGCCGGGCACAGAGTGGTTGTAGGGTTGCCAAGTGCCCGGCATTTTCGCCTCCTGGCTGGGGAAAGATTCAGAAAATACTGGACATCGTAGGATTTTTTTGCCGGACAGGAGCAGAATATACCGGACTGTCCAGGTGAATACCGTTCACCTGGCAACCCTAGCAGCAGAGCCTGCTCTACAAAGCAGCCGCCTGCTCTGCAAAGCAGAGAGGCAGACCCCAGGGCAACACAATGGCAGGGCGGGTGGGCGACCATGGGTAGGAAGGTGACTTCCCCATAGCCAAGTCTTTGGGTGTCCCAGTGGAAAGAAGCGGGAATTCCACCCTATTCAGTTTTGGCTGAGAGCCCATGGAAAGTGCCTAAACAACCACAAAGCACTTGTGGGCTTCTGTCCTGGACTATGGCTCCACACCCTGCTTGAACAGCGCTCAGGGACAGGGCTTCTCTTTCTCCTCCCCAAGGCATCACTCCTAGGCCAGAAGCAACCAGCTGAAGACTCCCAGCCCCCGATCACGCCCCGCCTCCCAGCTACTCTCCCCGTCCCTGCCAGGCTTCTGACGCTACCAAAGGCTCCTAGCGGCGATTGCTCCCCCACCTCCCAGCCTGGGAGTCACAGCTGAGAGGCAGGGCTGCGATCGCCGCTGGGAGCCTCTGGTCGCGTCAGAAACCTGGCAGGGGCGGGGGGAGTGGCTGGGAGTCCCAGCCACTTCTCCCGCCCATGTCCGGCTTCCGTCTGGTGCCCAGCCAGAAAAATCAGAGAATACCAGACACTGCACATGTCCGGTATTGTCTGAATTTTGTTACCGGGCAGTGGGCGCAAATACTGGACTGGGTACCTGATACCGGACACCTGGCAACCCTAGCTACGCACAAGTGAGAAGCAAAGAAAAAAAACCTCATTGATGTGGCCCCCAACTAAGAAGGAGAAAGACACTCCCCACAGTCTCCTCACACACCAGATCCTGGGGGCCTAGGCTACTAGATTTTGTGTGCTCCAGCCCCGTGGGGACAGCAGGGAGGCTGGAGCGCCAGCACGGGCTCCCCAATGCTGAGGGGGAGACCCAAACCTCAGGGGCAGGATGGCAGGACCCAGGCAAGCCAGGGGCCTTATGTGCTGCACCCCTGCCTTAAACTGTAGCTTATTTAGCTTGTGCATAAATCCAGCACTGACACAGAGGCTGCAGAGAGCTAGGAGTACTGTACAACAGGTAAGAACAAAAAAGGAAGAAAATGTTCTGCTAAAAATTACAAATGTTCCTAACAGTTACCCGAACACTCTGCATGTCTGCAATGGCTTTTATCTAGAATATCAAGTTACTATGAAAACATTGATTAATACACTGTGCAGCTCAACTGAGTGATCCTTTCTGAATTGCTGCCATTTTTCTGACATACAGAAAGTCTTTCTTCATGGTCAGGTGCAGTGTAAAACCACAAACTGCTTGCACAACATTAACCTAGGACGAGATCTTCCCCCAGATAGGCGCCTACAGTTTTCATTAAAATCAGTGGGAGTTGTTCATAAGTTTTTAAGCACAAAGTCTAGCTCATGCTTGTCTGATTTGTCTGTTTGTACAGTGCCTAGTGCAGTGGGTTCCTGGAGCATGACTAGGATTTCCAGAAGCTATTGCAATGTGCAATTAATACACTATCCTAAGATATCACTCCTTTAATCAATTACAACCCCACTCCTCTATTTCAATTGTTTCCTGGTATGACCAGGAAGAACAAGCAAACTAGCCAGATATCAGAGTGACTATGTAACTAGCAATACATACTTTGATCTGTTAATACAAAGGAAAAAAAAGAATTCAAATAATTGTCTTTTTATATTATTTCCATCACTGTTGAATCTGAAATATTCTCTCCATGTTAGTAATCTCACTAACTTTCCTCCTGTTTTGAAGCCGAATAGATCAATGTATACTGTTATGGAGACAGTTTCCCAAAAGGGAGTGGTACAAATATCTGGTGTATTCCAGTCATTTAACCATATTAATACCAATAGATGTTGATATTGTTTAAGGAACAAAAGAAATAAGGAGAAAGAAGAGGGAGAGAAGGAAGGATACATCTTCCTTGTTCTATGAAATTCTCCACTTTTTGGCAACCTGATATGATCTCATTCAGAGTCTCAGCTTTCATGGAATGTCCCATGTTATTCTGGGATCTTCAAACTATTTTTTTCCAAGCATTGTTCATTTCAGAGTCAGAACTCTACAACAGCAGAACCATCTGTTACACAATGTGCAAGAATATCATCGCTTATTGATGGCTGAACCTTTTGTTGACAGTCTCTCAACTACTGTGCTCTAAATGGAATCATGCAATGAGGAAGAATAATCTGAGAATGGGCTGCAGAAGAATTTCCTCCTCAACTCCCTTCAAAGCTGTCTGCCTTCCTTACTATAGTTTTTTATCTCTACTGTAGGAGGTGAAGGTTGATGCATCATGTTCTAGCAGAAGGGAATGAATATGCCCACAGGGCCTGATCCAAAACCTATTGAAGTCAATGCAAAGGCTCTCAATTTAGTTCAATGGGCTGTAGATCAGGCACACAGGAAATAAACACAGTAAAACTCCAGTGGTCCAGCATCTGATGGTCCGGCACCATCTGGAACCCGGAAGTGCTCCAGGCAACCGGATAATTGGAGCTGCTTTGCCCCAGGCTTCCCCGAGTCAGCTGCTGGTCAGTTTCAGCAGTGGCTGACTTGGGGAAGTCTGGGGCAGAGCAGCTAGGGTGCTGCCGGGTTGGTCCTGCAGTGCCGAGGGGCGCATCCCCCCCACTCCACCCCAAACCCCTCATAGCCCCCCCTTCCGATAGTCCGGCATATCTGATAATCCGGCACCCCCTGGGTCCTAAAGGTGCCGGATTATCGGAAGTTTACTCCATTTTGTTTCATGAAGCTTGTAGTTTGTGCAATAGAAAGTAAATCTACAGCCAGACTAAGTCTTTTTCAGCCCAACAAACTTAATTGAAGCAGCCACTGTCACTCAGTGACTTCTTGATTAAGCCAAGTTAATCAGATCATGAGATTTGTAAAGAGATCATAATGCAAGTATGCACTTATTTTGCATGGATTTTAAAAGTGGTGAAGAGCATCTTGGCACTAGCATGTTGCTCGGAATATAATGAAACTGATTCAATACTAACTCTGTTCTTTCTCAGCTGGCTGCCTGTTTAGCACAGCGTCTCCCTTGACAATGCATGAAACTGGTGCCATTATTAGTGTCCTGATGGACGCATGATTTATTAAAGCAATACTGCTGCATGAGTAAGTTGCAACGAGAAATCATTACTTAGACGATAGCTTTCTAAGGAAACAAGTCCAGCAGCAGATTCATTTATATTGATCTGTTTCAGAATGGCAGTTCCAATGGTCCATCTACTTGCTACACTGTTTTGGAGTGTGGCCAATGTGGGATGCATAAAATGAGAATGTAAAATGCCTTAAATGTGCTTGTGTACTACCAGATGCTTGGGGGAAAAAACTTTGTTTTATTCTGAGATATGACAAGATCCCAATGGTTTTCACAAGAGAAGCAGGGCTGGCTGGCAGTCACAGTGGTGGGGGTGAAAGAGCTTGTTTGTTTGGTGGTTTTGGAAGGAGGCGGAGATTGAATGGGAGACTGCCAAGAATTACCTATGTCAGTGCTACAAAAAGTGGTGTGGATGACTCAGCAGCTGGCATTCTTAAAATCTCATTCTGAGTTGGATTCATACTCCAGTATGCCATTATGGAGTTCTTTGCTGCTGCAGGGCCCATATATTGAATGAGATCAGAAAGGGGCCACTGACTGCTTGCAGCCATTAAAAACCCCATAGTAATTTTCATAAGCAATAGGGTGATGTTCATGATATCTTGGCTAAATTCCAGACCAGGTAATCTTTTTCTTTGTCTAGGTAAATCCTCAAATAATACAGTGCGCTTCACTTCCTTTCCTAAATGCTTATAAAGCATTTCTGTGCAATGCAAAACTTTTACCGTATTCTATGCCGGCTATTACAGGCAGTCCCCGAGTTACGCGGATCCGACTTATGTTGGATCCATACTTACGAATGGGGCTTTTCTCGCCCCGGAGGACACTGGCGGCAGGACCACCCAGACGCGCTGTGGTCCTGCCGCCCGCGTCCGGGGCGAGAAAAGCGTCTCCGTGTCTCCCTGGTCTTCCTTGCAAAGCCGCAGAGGATGCAGGGCAGTGGGACCGCGGTGCGTCTGGGCGGTCCCGCCACCTGCGTCTCCCTGGTCTGCTCGGGGGGGGGGGTCGTAGCTAGTGCGCTCCCCCCCCCCCCAGCAGACCAGGCTTTTCTCGTGGATGCCTGTGGTAGAGAAGCTGGGGCGCTTCCTGGAATCAGCCGCTGATCAGTTTCAGCAGCAGCTGACTTGGAGACACTTGGGGTAGAGCAGCTGGGGTGCTGCTGGGTTGGTCCCCGCAGCGCCCTCGTGCGGCGCTGTGGGGACCTACCCGGCAGCACCCCAGCTGCTCTGTTCCAGGCGTCCAGATTCAGCCGCTGTTGAAACTGATCAGCAGCTGATTCCAGGAAGCCCGGGGCAGAGAAATTCTGCCTCGGGCTTCCTGTAGTCAGCCGCTGGTCAGTTTCAGCAGCGGCTGAATCTGGACGCCAGTTCCGACTTACGTACAAATTCAACTTAAGAACAAACCTACAGTCCCTATCTTGTACATAACCCGGGGACTGCCTGTATTACGTTTCAATGGCCACTGATGAAAATCTGTAGATTCCCCAGATACTGCACAAGGGTGTGATGAAGCTTAATCATTAAAAGAGCTTCAAGCTCCTGAAATGGAGGAGGTAATGGAAGTTGAGTCCTATGCTGATTGATAGCCCTAGAATTTTATCTACAGCTATGCGAGTTAGGATTAAATCCTTTTGCTCATACACTTAAGGCTACGTCTACACTGGCCCCTTTTCCGAAAGGGGCATGCTAATTTTAAACTTCGTAATAGGGAAATCCGCGGGGGATTTAAATATCCCCCGCGGGATTTAAATAAAGATGTCCGCCGCTTTTTTCCGGCTTGTAGAAAAGCCGAAAAAGAGCGTCTAGACTGGCCCGATCCTCTGGAATAAAGCCCTATTCCGGAGGATCTCTTATTCCTACTTCAAAGGCGGACATCTTTATTTAAATCCCGCGGGGGATATTTAAATCCCCCGCGGATTTCCCTATTACGAAGTTTAAAATTAGCATGCCCCTTTCGGAAAAGGGGCCAGTGTAGACGTAGACTTATTGACACTTGTTATAGGTCAGACCCTAAGCTGAGCCACCTTCACATACAGCAGCCAAGAAAGCCCCAGAGTGAAGCAGCACTTCAGCTGCAGCCTGTTTTATATCCTGCAGCAGGGTCTCGCCCAGGGCTTTTCCTCAGTAGTCAGCTTTAAGTGTGTTTTGGATCTAGCAGCACAGTGCAGAGCAGGCAACACCATAAAGATCCCCTTCCTACAAAGCTCAGCCCCACAGGAGTAGTATTCTTCCGACAAATGTTAGGTAGGGACATTTTTTTTAAAATCCACAATACATGATCAATCAGATCCATAGAATGAGCTGTCCAGCTCATCTTGCTTGTTGATCTCATCCATCGTTCCCTAGATCTGTACACTCAGCTGCTTGCAATGGAGCTTGCGGGGTATTAAAAGTATTTTTCTCTGAGGGGTTCACTAGAGCATCAGGTGTCATTTCCTTGTCTAGCTGTGCCTGGATATAGGTTACACCTGTCTAACATTAGTAACATTATGGCAATACCAAGAGGCCCCAGCTGAGAGCAGGGCTCCATTGTACTAGACAATGTGCAAACAAATGGTAGCCTCTATACCAAAGAGCCTATCCAGAGGCAAAGCACAGGAGGGGAAGAAAGAGTACAGGGATGAAGTCATTTGCCCACACTGTTGCCAATAATGTTCTAGTCTACACCTCTTGCTAAGTCTGGAGACAGTTTTGCAGATGACCAAAACCCACAGCTAAGCTAAAAAAAATGGAAACCTGGGAGATGGGTCAGAAACTGGGGGGAACATGGGCTGTAATAGCAGAGATAAAGGAGAGAAGGCAGATCTGGGGGACAAAATCAAATCTGTCCCTGAGTTGTCTGTATATAAATGCAAGAAATATGGGGAATAAGCCGGAAGAACTTGAAATGCCAGTAAATAAACACAACTATGACATAGTTGGTATCACAGCGGCTTGGGATAATGCACATGACTGGAATATTGATATAGAAGGGTACAGCTTGCTCCAGAAGGATAGGCTAGGGAAAAATGGGAGGAGGTGTTGCCTTATGTATTAAAAATGTATATACTTGGACTGATCTTCCGATGGGCATAGAAAACAGACTTGTTGAGAGACTCTGGCTAAGGTTAAAAGGGGGTAAAAACAAGGGTGGAGAAAGCTACTAGGGGAGAGGCTGTTCTAGATTTGATTTTAACAAATTGGGAGGGACTGATTGAGAATTTGAAAGTGGAAGGCAGCTTGGGTGAAAGTGATCATTAAATGATTCTAAGGAATGGTAAAAAGGAGAATAGCAAAATAAAGTGGATTTCAAGAGATCACCCTGAATGATAAAAAAAATCAAAAGAATCCTATAAAAAGTGGAAACTAGTACAAAGGATTAATATAAATACAAGTATGCATGAGGCAAAATTAAAAAGGCGAAGGCACAAAATAAACTCAATCTAGCTAGAGACATAAAGGGTAACAAGAAAACATTTTACAAATATATTAGAAGCGAGAAGATGACCAAGGATGGGGTAGGCCCATTTCTTAATAAAAAAGAGAAAACAATAACAGAAAATGTGGAAATGACAGAGGTGCTTAATGACTTTTTTATGTCTCTTTTCACCAAGAAGGTTGCGGGAGATTGGAGGCCTATAGTAGTGAATGCTTCAGAAAAGGAGATAGATTCAGAAGTTAAAATAGGAAAAGAACAAGTTTAAAATGACTTAAGGTGTGTCTAGACAGCACCATTCTGTTGAAATAAATTACTGAGTCTAAATCGAAAGAGTTTATTTTGAAATTTGATGCTGCACCAAATCTACACAGCGCCAAATTTCAAAATAAGGCACTATTCCAACAAATCCCATAACCCTTGTGGAATGAGGGTTACAGGGATGTCAGAATAGTGTACCCACTATTTTGGGAAATAGAGGGCGCTTTTAAAGACACGGCGTTGCTATTTCAGGATACTGCCAATATCCCAAAAGAGCAACTCAGTCTAGACATACTTAGAAAAGTTAGACATCTTCAAGTCACCAGGGCCCGATGAAATGCATCCTAGAATACTGAAGGATCTGATTAAGGAGGTATTGGAGCCATTAACTATCATCTTTGAAAAGTCATGGAAGTCAGGAGAGATTCCAGAATACTGGAAAAGGGCTAATGTAGCACCTTATTTCAAAATAACTCCCCAGTGTAGACACGCCCTGAGAGGAGACGTGGTAATAACTTTCAAGGACCTAAAGGTTGTAACAAGGAGGCGGGAGAAAAAGTATTAACTTCTCATGATAGCACAAGAAGCAGTGGGCTTAAATTGCAGCAAGAGAGGTTTAGGTTGGACATTAGGAAAAACTTCCTAACTGTCAGGGTGGTTAAACACAGGAATAAATTGCCTAGGGAGGTTGTAGAATCTTCCTCATTGGAGATATTTAAGAGTATGCTAGATAAATATCTGAGGCATAATCTAGATTATGATTGGTCTTGCTGTGAGTGCAGGGGACTAGCTTTGATTTCTCAATGTCCTTTTCAGTTCTAGTATTCTGTGATAACTGCCTAGGAGGAAAAATGCTGGCTTCTAAATGGCTGTCATGATCTCTACCACTCCCTGTGATAGTTACTGTCTCTGTGTTAAGTAAACACTGCCCATTTTTTTAAGGAAATCTGAGAGTATGATTCTTCATTGCACAATGGAATCAATAAAAGGTCAGCCAAATCAAAGTTGTGGGAAACAAAGCAAGTACAGCAACCCTACTCACAAGAGTCATGACTTTTAAAATCATAGATATTATTATTTTTACATCAAAGGGCACCTGAAAGTTAATGTGTCATAAGATGCTTAATGATTTAGGGCAAAGTAACTCTCAGAAGAATATCTGACCCACGAGTTTTCATTTTTGGAAACAAAAGGTTGAAGGGGGAAACAGAGCATTAGCTAGCTAGTTCCCATGTTCCAGTGCAGGCAGGAGGCTTCCCATAGGAGGTGGAAGAAAGGACATTAAGGCTAGGTCTACACTATTGCCGTTTTTCAGAAAAAGCTACGCAATTTGCACTCTGCAATTTGTGTAGCTTTTTCCAATTGCTTTTCCAGGGGAGGCTTTTCTAGACGAGGCTAAATGGTGGAAAAGCCTCCTCTTTCGGAGGAGCCCTTATTCCTCGTAGAACAAAGTATACAGGGCTCCCCAAAAGAGCACGTTTGCTCTTCCGCAAAAAAGCGGAAGAGCAAACGCATTCCCTGGATGTGGCAGAGTTTTTCTGGAATACCTCTGGAAAAACCCGCCAGTCTAGACATACCCTAACAGTCTTCCTCTTTGAATAGAACAAAGGCACTTCAGTTCAAGGAATCAAACTTGTCCAAGTGAGATAAATTAGATAATTTTACCAAGGCAGAAAAGTCAGTGTCACTGCAGCATCTGGATTAGTTGGAACTAGACTCAAAGTGTCCTTGAAGAAAGGGGGAAGAAGGGGAAGAAGGGGAAGAAGGAAAGCTCATTGTTCTCTGGACATAGTCTCTGGCTGCACAAACTTGCAAACTCTTAGATAATTTCACCTGGAAAACAGGCTGAGGGAATGAATTCTTTGGCACTATAGTCATTCCCAACAGCGGCAACAAATAAGCAAAGCAGTCAGCCACAGGAAATCCATTTCCTAGGAATGTTACAGGTGGGCCTAAAGTTCAACAATGCAAGAGCAGTGGGAGTGCAGGTTGATGTAGTTTAGAACCTTGTGTATGAACCAGGAAAGGCAAAAAGGCCTATATAGTGGGCTTACAGAGCAAGGCGATGGGGGACAGTCTAACAGGGTTTGGGGTTGGGATGTGCGTGTACATACATATAACATTGTGGTGGTAACACAGATTACATCTACACTGCAGAGTTTTTGCACAAAAACAGCTGTTGTGCAAAAACTTGCAGAATGTCCACACATCAAGCATGTTTTTGCGCAAGAAAATTTACAGTGAATTGACAGAACAGAGGGGTTTTTGATTCCTCTTTCTACAAGGAATAACTCATTTTTTGCGCTAGAGTTTTTGAGCAAAAAGGTGTGTGTGGACACTCAACAGTGGTTTCTTGAGCAAAAACAGCCTACTGAAACAAGCACAGGAGCCTTGGTGGCCATTCTGTTAATGGCAATCAGAGTTTTCTTGCGAGAGCACGTCCATGCAGTCTGGATGCTCTCTTGCACAAAAGCACATCACTTTTCCTCTGCGCTTTTGCTGTGTGGATACACTCTTGCACAAGAAGTTTTTGCAGAAGATCTCTTCCACAAAAAGCTTCTTGCGCAAGAAGCCTGCAGTGTAGACAAAGCCTCTTTGTGATTGAGGTTGACTTCTATTCAGCATGGGGTACAGATCACAGCTAGAGGATTCTCTGCATCTTGGGTTCTTCAAAGTATTTGAGGGCTTCAATATCTGAGATATAGGTGAGAGGATTATTCTGGGAGGGGTGGGTGAGATTCTGTGGCCTGCACTGTGCAGGGGGTCAGACTAGATGATCATAATGGTCCCTTTTGACCTTAAAGTCTATGAGTCTATTCATGGAACTCTATTTTAAGAGTGTTTGGGAGAGAGAAAGAAGCACTACCCTGCAGCAAATGCTGACCTCCTTCAAGCAGCCTGGCTGATGATGCAAACCTACTGGAGGTTCTGAGTGGCATGTCTGTAAGTCTAAAAAAATCTTCTAATGTACATAGACAAAAATACCATACACAGACAACAAAACAAGCATTTGAAGGCTAGATGAGGAACATAGCAACACAAGTTGGGAGCTTCAGAGGAACTTACGAGCAGAGGGTGCCCCAATCCTATTGACTGTGCAGGTAGTTTCCACCTAAGGTGTTCAGTGGGATTTGATTGACCTGTCTAAGGCTCTTTTGAAGATACCTGACCCATTCTCTAACTACCTGTACCCAAATTGAAATGTACCATATAAGTTGCAGGGAGCCAACGTCACAGTTTAAAGTGGAATGAAGGGACAGCAGATGACCTCTCCTTTCAGTAAATGTACATAGCTGTATCCACAATATTGCACGTTGCTTAGCTGACAAAGCTGACCTACTATAAGTAGAGATCTGCAGGTATGCTCTGATAAGAAAGTCTGGAGCCACCCATCCTGCCTTTTGTGATCCTACTTGTAGTAGGCCTTATGTAAAACATTCACCAGAGGCATAGGTAAGGGTCTGTGCTGCTATCCTACTGCACCTTGCTGCAGTGTCACATCTGTTACACTGCCACTACTGTCCTTTCATGTGGACACATGCTATGGCCTCAAACTGCAACATATACACTGTGACAGTTACAATTGCGCCCTTTGTCCTTAAGCCATACATGCAGTTATATTGTCAATATAATCACACCCTGTATGAGGCAAGGTCTCGTTGAGTCATTCGGGACAGATTAGGGCAGTCAGTGTACATCACATCTCCAAAGCCTAACCCATGCAAACACTTGCTATGCATACCTATTATATAACAGTGTGTCAACTGACATTGTGTGTGCCCTGATAGAGTACCTGGAGGCTCATGGAAGGGGATAATGGTGCCCAAGCAGAGTGATATGTATTTAGAAGAGTAGATTATTTAGAATCTTCAATGTGTCCTTTACCTTTCAGGACTACAGACAGCAAGTCAGCAGAAAAGGATGACAAAAATGATTAGAGGTTTGGAATGGCTGCTCTATGAGGAGGGATTAAAAACACTAGGACATTTCAGCTTAGAAAAGAGGAGACTAAGGAGAGAGATGATAGAAGTCTATAAAATCATCACTGGTGTCAAGAGTAAATAAGGAAATTATTTACTTGTTCCCATAACACACAAACTAGGGCTCACCAAATGAAATTAATAGTTAGCAGGTTAAAACAAAAAAAAGGAGCTGTTTCTTCATGTAATGAACAGTCAACCTGTGGAACTCCTTGCCAGAGGATGTTATGAAGACCAAGACTTTTTAACAGAGTTCAAAAAAGAACCAGATAAATTCATGGAGGATAGGTCCATCAATGGCTATGAGCCAGGATGGGTATCAATAGTGTCCCCATAACCTGTTTATCAGAGACTTGGAATGGGTGACTGGAGGGGGATCACTTGATGATTACTTGTTCAGTTCATGCCTTTTGGGGCACGAGGCATAAGGGAGTGGTTGACAAAGGCTTCCCTTGTTGACTGATCCGCCTCTTGACTCACATGCTGTGCCGACGATCAGCTGAGCCGACACAGCGCAGCGGCCATTCTTATTTTAATGAAGCCAGGGATATTTAAATCCCGGCTTCACTGACTATGTCGGGTAGTCTAATTTACATGCCTCTGGCGACAGAGGCACGTAGTCTAGACATACCCTAAATGTAGTTTTCACCAATGACAGGAAGGACCCAGCAGCTTAACTTCTGTTCCCAGCTTTCAAAAAGGGAAGCTGTTAAAAATGATGCCAAAATTGAGGCATTCAGGGCTACCCTGCTCAAACATTAAAATACAAGTGCACCATGGAGACGGCACTGAGACATATCTTCAAGGGATGTGCATCATAATACATCCGGGAAAGGAGAAATGTCAGCAATGGCAGCTCAGTGGAGAGAGCAGTAGGGGTAAGTAGTGATGCTGCTAAAATAGTGCAACAATCATGGCTCCACCTTGTTGGTGTTGCAGTGTGGCATAATTGGTTTTATGTGACTATATGTTCTGGATAGCCGGTGGCTGGAGGTCCACGTGGTGTAAGTGTCATGGCCTGTGAATGGCCTTATAGCAGGGCTGGGCAAAATACAGGCTGGGGACTAGATCCGGCCTGCGAAGCCACTTGATCTGGCTTGAGGACCATCCTGCCAGGACCCTCAGGCACACAGCTTCCATGGGTTTAAAGGACAGTCTGGCAGCTCTCTGCTCTGGAGGGAGGAAAAGGTTTCATGTAATCACCCCACCCCCTGCCCAATCCTCAGCTCCTATTGGCTAGAAATAACCAGCAAATAGGAATTGACCCCAGCCAATCTCTCAGCTCCTATTGGCTGGAAACAACCAGCCAATAGGTGCTGAAAGATTCGCCTGGGGAATGGGGCAGTGCAAGATCTGAGAGCCACATGGAAGGAATAGCCTGCAGCTCTAAGTGATCTGAGACTGCAGCAGGCAGGGAGCCCATCCTGCCATGGGGATGCTGGGCAGGAGACACTTAAGTAAATGCCTCCCAGCCAGAGCCTGCCTCTGGGACCCTTGCCCCTCCTGCATCCCTTCCCCAGGTCACCATCCAAATCCCTTGCACTCCTCCGCCCCAGGTCACAACTCCCTCCCAAGCTCTGTAACCTCTCCCACACTCCTCCTCCAGGCCAGAATCTTCTGCTTCCAGACCCTGCACCCCAATCTCCTGACCCAGGTCACAACTCAAACCCTCTGTAGTCTACACCCCCTTTTTCCCTTCTCCCAGGTCACAAACCCCTCCTTCACCCAAATTTCCCCTTAGAGCTCACACTGTCTTCTGCACCCAGCCTCCATCCTAAACCCATGCCTCCTCCACAGAAAGGTGCAGCCCATGACCACTTCCCAAAATCTTGGAGTGTCCCCCCACCAAAAATTATTGCCCACCCCTGCCTTACAAGAGTAATCATATGTGTGATTGATTTCTGTGCATCAGCCTGTAAGCGGACACAGAACTCAGTAGAGCATCCACAGAGATTCCATCACATCGGTAGGTATACAATGTCAACTATAGGCAGATCAGCTTTGACTGCCTCTTAGTCAAACCAAGCAATATTTTCATGGCATGCAGTGACACAGCTTCAGTCAGCCTCAAAACAGCTGAATCGGGGAAATAGAACAGCAAGTCACAAGCTGTTGTCTGCTGTGCTTTTCTACACAACAGCTGGAGGTGAGGGGTATTGCCTGGCTGCTGACCATATGGCAGAGAGTGTAGAGAACCATTAACCTAGGTCCCACAATGATCTGCTTTAGATGAGGCTAATAAGGTATATCTTTGTCTGACGTTTTGCTTCCCTTGCTTTCATAAATGGCATAGGCCCAACTGCATCTGTATTTATGGTATCTTGAAGGTGTTAGCAAGGTTAGAGTATATGGGGAAATAGTGTATCAGTGCCATGGACTTGCCACTGACTAGACAGGTGTGATTCATCCATAGGGAAGATGCCTCATTTGAGACATCAGCAGCAATACATCTTGAACTGACTGTTTCTGTTCATATTTGTCCTGGACACCTCTACCAGAGCTGGCTATTTCATGACAGCTGTCTTTCAGAGGTGGGCTGAGGACAGAGTGTTTGCCTCCTGTTTAGGTTTAGGCTGGGGATGGACTCATTTTAAAGCTAAAGCAAAGCTCAGGTTCAGAGCTGAGTCTGAATACAACACCAGAATCTTCTGGAGTATTCTGATGAGATGTCAGCCCCATTGTGGTGGAAAACGTATGAGATCAGTTGGTCATACATTTCTGTAGTCTTGGGCTAGATCCAGATGATAGAAATTGCTCCGCCTTGTTTTGGGTCTGACCCTAAATCAAAACAATGAAGGTGTTTGGCAGCTAAATTCAAATTCAAAACAGCTCCTGCTAAATTTTGAAGTTTAGATTCAGGTCCTGGCTTTTAATTCTCATTTACTACATTTATTATTATTATTGGTAATAATTTACTAGTGCACTATGCTATGGCTAACAATATGGACCTTCCTTTTCCCAGGTATCCTATTATCCACTCTAACAGCAGGAAGATGTAACAACGCCTGATCTTAAACACATCTGGTAAAGACATCCCTGACGAATATTTGCCTTTCTTCAGCCTTTGAAACTAAGACCAGCCAGGGTCTGGCAGACTTCTAGAGGGGACAAATTCCATAGGTCCTTCCCCAGGAAGACTCCAATTCTATATTGGAGAAGGGGATGAGGGAGCAGTGCATAGTGATGTAGTTACTGGGTGGTGGTAAACTTTGTACTGTGCTTCTCTGCTGGTTGCCATTTCCCTTGATTAGCACAATACCTGCCTGATACTCAAAGCCCCGTGATACTCAAAGCCTCAAAGTGTGTTCTCAGAACAGGCCCCTCGTTCATGATAGAAGCACACATCCAAGCTCATTAAGCATAATGTGATAAAATAAACAATGAGTCATCCCCTTGGAAGATTTTGCTTAATCACCTATATCACATTCATGTGGATGTGTTGACACATCTTAAGTTTCAGACTTCTCACTGATTAACTGAGAAATGTGTGTGAGCAACTCACCAGTGTTAACAACCACAGACTTCTTTTGGCTTATTAGGGATGTTGCACATCAGAGGATTATTACCTAATCATCCTTGTCATCTGAACCTAGCTATGTCCCCTAGACATGGTGTAATGCACAGCAGGTACCTGGTTCAGATGCATGGACCATAATCATGCATCACTGTGCAACCTCTGGCCACTTGAACTCTGTGTCCTCTCTAAACATGCATGTGACTGAAACTGAGGGCTCCTTTGGCATGCATCAGTAGAATGCAGCCACTGTATTGTGGCCTCGCTATTGTCTCAGACTGGCAAGGACTGCATGTGCACAAGAGAGATGATTAATATTCAGCTCCTGAGAGAGGCCACTTTGCTTCTAGGGGGCCTAAGCTGGGATGGTGCTCAGTAGCTGTATTTCCAGTGTCCAATCAAAGTCTATGGGCCAAATTCTCAGTGGATTAGATTAATTTTGATCGTGCTGTGTTGATTTACAGCATTGGGTTGATTTAAAGAATTTGGCGTACAGACTTATGGAGGGCTCCTCGGGAACAAACTGCTAGCAGGGACAATGTGCCATTATTAAATAACTACTGAGTCTCACTGTAGCATCCTAACTGTGCCACTTGTTATATTCTATTTACTTCTGCTTCCAAGCCAGATTTACCTAATGTCACTTTCGTAGCATGACAAATATATTGGTCTGCCCTATCCATTAGGTGTTACCTGTTAGGGTATGTCTACACTAACCCCTTGGATCGATCTAGGGAGGCTAATGAGGGCGACCGAAATTGAAAATGAAGCGTGGGATTTAAATATCCCGCACTTGATTTGCATGTTCCCGGCCAGTCGCCATTTTAGAAATTAACTAGCCCGAAGTAACTGCCCGCATCTACACGCAGCAGTGAAACAGGATTCCGAAATAAAGCCCTAACTCGAATTAGCTGGTAAACCTCATTGCAGGAGGAAATCAATCTAGGGGACTAGCGTAGACATACCCTTACTTAGAAGCCCTATGTGGCATTTATCTGTCAATTACTTTTACAGCCACTAACCATACCCTTCCATGTGCCTCACTGGGATTTGGCAGCACTGATTCTTTCAGCAACACTGACCAGCTGTTCTAGCGAAGTCTGAAATTGCCTTCATTTTTCTTACTCACTATCTGTTGTGTCTGGAGCTGATGTGTTGCCTTCATTTCTCACAGTTATGTGGTTTATCACCCATTCAGATTGCTCTTCATGGAAATGTAATGCAGTCTCTTGTGCCTGGACAGAACTTGTATCTTTATTATCCACATTCATTTGATACATTTGCAGTATCAGATTCTGATTTACTGTAGCAACAGGTGGTTTTGTCTGTAACAGGCAAAACCAACAAGTAGTCTGGGCGTTGGCCATGAATTGTCAAGAGAATAAACAAGAGATCAGCTTCTAGCATTGTCAGATCTGAACTGCTGAACTTTTCACACTAACAAACTTCCACCTTTTATTGTCCATGCAGCTGCTTGCTCCCTGATGTTAAACAGTTGAGTAGGCATGCTACTACGACTCTAAAGAACCTCTCACTACTGTATGAACATTACATCCAAGCTGATACATCATTTCTCCATTAGAAAATGTCAAGCAGTTGAAATTGACATAATGTGCTGATTTTAGTGAAATACCCATGGAAATCGGGCAGGACAGGAAATGTGACAGAACCCTACTCGACACTCTGGTTCCACTGGAAACCTGCCTGACTGCTCAGACTGGATGCCCAGGCTCTTCCCTCCCTCCTGCCTCCCTTGCTACTCTTCAGCAGCGTAGAAGTCCAAAGAGTCCTGAGTCCTGAGCTGTCCAACTTCCCACGTAGGGCTTCAAGTGGGCCAACGAGCCTTCAAAACATTTTGCACCATAGTGAAGGCTGACTTTTTTTTCTTGCCCTTTGTGCACATAGATGTCTGAACCACAGAGGACAAAAAGTGGAGAATGGATAAGGGCTCTAGGACCATTAGTAATCCACAACAGTCTACAAACTGTTAAGCAGAATAAATGGTGGCTTTAAGCTAGCAGCCACGTTTCAGTTGCAAGAACGTTGGCTCACAAAGGCTGTTGCAGCATAGTGAACCTGGCTGTTCCCTCCCACCCAGCATTGCTGTCCTAAAACCAGGCCAGAAAAAATTAATTCCCCAGAGGCCATGGGCATTCATAGCTTTTTAAGGTCAAAAGGATCCATTAGATCATCTAGTCTGATCTCCTGTTTTTCCCTTAGTGAGGAAACATTTGAGAACCAGCATTCCAATGGTGTAGCTGATCCTTTTCTTACTATCAGTTACTCTTCCTCTTATGGCTAACAAATTCTGTTCACAGGCTTTCAAGTTGGAAAAGTGTAGGGTTCAAACAAAAAAAATTGGTTTTCCTGTAACTGAGCCTCTTTGTGAAACCATCGGGGTCTTCCTGGCATCTGCTGACGGGCTAGAACCAGAACAGGTACTAGTGTCTGTGTATGAAACATTTCTTATCAAATGTTTTGACCTATAAATGTACCTTGATCTGCAATCTCAAGCAGCTTTCAATTATTCAGCTAGACCAAAGCACCATCAATGCTATACACATGGGCAAGGGCAACTCACTTAGGTAATGGTTTGCAGAATCAATCCCTGACCCACCTTTATTTGCCTGGTTTTTGTATAAATATATAAAATAGGAGTGGTTAAAGTACATGTTTGCTCCAACATATTTTGCAAGCCAAAACTGACTTTGGCTTGTTTAGTCCTGTTACTGAAAAACAAAGATGAAATTCCAAACAGCCCAGAAGGTGCAGAAAGATGTGCTTTCCTTTTCTTTGATAAATCTGTGATGTGATGTGATAATTTGAACACAAACTTCTGGTGTGTCATATGCCTTCCCTTAGCCTTCTCCAGCTGATAATTCCCTCCACCAAGGAGACATTCCAATCATCTTCTTCCTATGGCCTTGTCCTTGGGAGCAAGTTGCACCTATTTAGCTTGTCAGTTTTCTAACTGACTTTAAGTTGCTACAGATGCCTCTGTAGGCACTTTTCATTCAGTTTGAGGGACCTAATTCAGTTTAGTTTAAACTTATTCATAATCTCTTTTAAAATAAACTGAAACAAACCTTGATAAAACTGAAATAAGTTTCCAGTTAGCCTATTGCATCAATTTTAACCAATATAGTTAAAGCTCGCCTTTAGGGCTAGTCTACGATGCCACAGAAGAGTGATCTAAGTTACACGTGAATAATGTAGCTAAAGTCGACATTTTTACCACAGTGTCTTCACTGTGGTGTGTTGACTGGAGATGCTCTACCCTCAACTCTCTTTGTGCTTCTTGCTGAGGTGAAGTTGATAGGAGAGTGATCAGAAATCCATCTATTGTGATAAATTGACCCCTGCTGAAGGAATGGAGGCCCATATGATCAAAGTTATTTAGACACACAGCTGCCATTGAAATCACTGAGTTAGGTATCAAATAGCTTTGAAGATCTTGGCCTAAGCAAGTTGTCCAAAATGACACATGGTGAGTGGTGGAACAGGAATTCAATCCAAGTCTGCACTGGCCCAAACTTGTGCTCTAACCACTGGGACTGTCCTTGCGCTCCAGCTGTTCTCTGAATAGGGACTGGAACCCTGCCTGAACCCTCAGATTGAAAGTCTGATGTTCAGTTAGTGCTCAATAAAAAAGCATAGGTTCTCTAAGGCCATTGGATGTGTTTGCGGTTCACCACTGTGGTGTTTTGTTACCTTCCATACCACCTGACCTTTGCATAGTGTTATCTGAAATTCAGACTGGCAGAGTTCCTGTTAATGGGTTATCAGGAGGTGGAAAACACTCTCTAAAACTTTATTTGGGACCTAGCTTCATGAAAGGTATTTACTGTGTTTTTATATCAGTGGAGAAACTGTCTGTGTGTGTGTGTGTGTGTGTGTAAAGACTCTGAGGATGTGTTTACACTGCACTGTTATTTCGACATAACTAGCATTATTTCAAAATAACAATGTGAGTGTCTATATAGCCATTATTTAGAAATAATGGACGGCTTATTCTGAAATCTGTGAACCTCATTCTGTGAGGAATAACACCTATTCTGAAATAGCTATTTTGAAATAAGGTGTGTGTAGATGCTCTATTGCTGCTATTTTGAAATAGCCCCTCACCATGGCCATTCTAAGTTATTCCTCCTCAGTGCCTCCTGGGGCTCTAAATCAAGATAGCATGTCTACATTAAGGACTAAGCCTCGGACTAATTTTGAGGCTTCCCTGCAGTGTAGATGTGCTATTTGAAATGAAATATTTTGGAATAACTATTCCGGAATAGCTTATTTCAAAATAAGCATGCAATATAGACATAACTTAAGGTGCTACAGGATTACTCGTGGTTTTTATTCTTACTGTGTCAGCCAATCAGAGTACAATTTTTGTTTGGAGTAGTGAAATGACTAGGAAATTCTGTTTACTTAGAAAATAAAAAATAACTTTCTCAAGCCAAGAAGAACGAATTAAGCATATAGCTCCCACTATTGTTAATCCTCTACTTGTTACTTTCAGTTGGGATCTACTACACTATATTTATGTACTAAAATGTAAATACGTTAAGCACCATGAGTCCTGAATCTCCCTGTATAAGAAACAGAAGACCTGGGCCCTGCTCCATGAAGTATATAATATAGATAATAAAACACTTCAATCTCAAGTTCATGGCTTCACCCTTTCTAACTTTGGCAAGGCTAAAGGAGACAGGCTGAAGATCTGTCAATATTACCAAGCAATGTAGTGAGGACACAAGCCATCCAGAGGGAGCAAATTGGGAACCAGAGGATATTGAGAAAAGGAATCTTATGGGCTGGAGTGGTGGGGAGGGGAGACTGGGACTAGTTGTCAGGGGAGGAAGGCTGATACTGACTGAGCAGAGTGACTGGGACTGGGAGCAGGGATAGAGGATACATATGAGGAGCTGCCAGGATAGATTGGGACTATCTGCATAAGAAAGGTGCAGCTAGTAGGGAGCACTGGGGCAGGAGTAAGACGAGACAATCCAACAAGGAGCTGGGGTCTGGCTAGAAGAACTGGAATCAGCTGGGCCAATAAACTGAGACAAAGCATTAGGGATGGGGAAAACTGAGATGGCTGATAAGCCATGCAAGGGAGACTGAGACTAGTAGTTGTGGGAGGATGAATAGAAAGGACAAGAAGCTAGGGGAACTGGAGCTGTCTGAGGGAAAGGTGTTAGGGTGATTGGGGGAAACTGAGAGTGACTGGGAAAGCAGAGTGGCATGAGCGGCAGGAAAAAGGGAGAGACTGGAACTCTCAGTGAACCGGAGTGAAAAGCTAGGGCTGGCTGAGCAAGGACACTTGCTGACAGGGCTGAAAAGCCAGAGAGATGGAGATTGGGACTGGATAAGGCGTGGAAAATGAGACTGGCAGAAGGAATCTAAGGGTTGCAGGAGAGACAGAACTGGTAGAATGGAGGGGACAGGGCAGATAGGACCAAGAGTGGGGAAATAGAAGAATTGGATCATGAAAGAAGAAAAATCCAAACTCTGCTCTTACTGAACTCAGCCTGGTCCTTCAGAAGCTTGCAGCTTTGAGCATAAGTCAGTGAGCTTTGGGTCAGGTGCAGTGAGAGGGAATGAAGCTGGTGAGGAATCTGAAGAAAAACTAGCAATTAAATAAGCAGCCTTGAACTAGCGTCTCTCTGGATTTCGGTATATTTATTTGTACCTGGTACCAAATGCAGTTTTGATTCAGGAGTCTTTAATTGGAGGATTGGAGTCTGGAGGTTGAAGTCACTGGACAAACAAAACAAAAGCCTATTGTAGGTCTAATTGCAATGAGTTTTGTCATTCCTCTCTTACGCTTCCTGGGCAACAGAGCCAAACAAAAAAAAGTAGCCTCAGTAAGCTTCATGTTTTAATGTTCCCTATGTATAAGGAGATTTTTAGAGGAAAAAATTTCACAAGACTTACATGTGCCTTTGGTTAGCAGAATCATGGGGAGAGGGAAGGTGATCTACAGGATAAGAAAAGGAAAAGACAAGGGGAAAAAATTAGAAGGACTGATCAGCCAAGATAAGTATATAGCAGCTCATTCATTCAAATGATTTGTGCTACAACAAATAGGAAAATATCTTATCTTGCTCCTTAAAGACCCTTCACAAAGGGAGTGGGAAGGACCACAAACACATTAAAAAATAAGA
The DNA here is from genome assembly GCF_049634645.1 of Pelodiscus sinensis. Classification (NCBI taxonomy): domain Eukaryota; kingdom Metazoa; phylum Chordata; order Testudines; family Trionychidae; genus Pelodiscus; species Pelodiscus sinensis. The sequence goes on from NC_134711.1 coordinate 119,953,894, forward strand.
GTTGCCATCTTTGCTGTCTTCATTAGCTCCCCTTCTCAATCATACTAAAAAACTAACTCTCAAATGTACCCTAGTAAGACAGCATCCATGATAAATTTAATGGTTATATCCCTTTGCTACACAACCTCTGAATTGGTGAGGATCAAAGTGTCAACTTGGGAAGACTGCTAACAAAAATTCTAACCTGGGATCATATTCCCTAAATCCAGGAAATAAACTCCCAGTACTTTTATTCACAACTAAAGAAACCATGTTTTGGGCTGTTGCCATCACAAGACAAGTTCTCTCATTTTCATGTGAATGGATGTAAAGGAAATGAGTCTCTCAAAGTATCTTTATGCTCCAGTTTTCCATCTGCCTCTACTACATCAAAGAATTAATGTGATTAAAAAATTGCTTTCTAAATAGTCCCCATATTCTTACACTTTCTAATATGACCTGTCTGCATGCGCAATTGGATGTGGATCCACTATAATACGTAGAGTGTGGAAATGAGGGTCCAAATCCTGCAACAGTATCTGCAGAATTGGGAATTTGTATTTAATAGGGCAGATGGAAACGCTCCAACTAACTAATAATCCTAAATTCCATTTTACAGATGGGAAACTGATGCCCAAGGTCAAACAGGAAGTCCATAGTAGAGCAGGGTCATGAACCCAAGACTTCTACAGACTAAGCCAGAGTGCTAGGTTGGACAATCCTCCCTTTAAAATCCTAATGTAAACATCTTTGTGGTGTCTAATTTTTTAGAACTGCTATTCCCATGTTAAGGCATTAATTATTACAGGACTGCATGCCCTATATGAAATTTCAGAAAGCAATTAGGAGATTTTGACCCATATAAATGGTACTATTAAATGTTAATGGACAAAGTCCAGTGTCTCATGAAAGGTACAGTGACAATGAACCCCGTAGGGAAGGATCTGTAGCAGTAAATGGAAACCAGAAGACCTTTTTGGAAGATCATAATACTCAAAACCGTATTTTTTAAAGATCTTCAGCTTGTCTTTTTAGACCTTATTACTTTTTTTAACGCTGTGCTAGTTAATCAGTTGATTTTCATTTGAAGATTTAAGTCCAAAATTTATCTGAAATGGAACAGAATTGTTTCCCTCTCAGTTCTATTTCATTAGTGAGTCTGATGCTGCATAAAGTTGTTAACTATTCTGTTAGCTGGTAATCACTTTTTCTTCTCCTTGGGAGACAGTGATTGTGCCAAAATCAATATATTCTAGTGTGTGGTTGTGGTGTATTAAAAAATGAAAGGTCTAGTTATATTATTTATGTTGTCAATTGTCTTGGTGTGAGGGAAAATAGAACAAAGGTAAATCTCACAAAACACCAGCCAAGAGGAAAAAGAACAACAGGATGTTTGCAAGCTTAGTGTTGAGAAGAATGCTTGCATGAGTTTCTAACTGTGTCTCTGAAATCTGGGCAAAGCTGGGTGAAAGGAAGAGAATGGCATCCTCCCTGGCTCTTCTCAACTCCAAACAAGCTGCTCCTTATAATAGATTATGCAGATCTTATTATGAATCTTTCTAGACTCTTTTTCCAGGCTTGACCTACAGAAACTTCAGGTGAGCTGTGCGCATGCATGACTGAGGGTACGGCTAGACTACAAGTTTTTGTTGGAAAAAGATACCCAAAACGCGCTCTGCATCTTGTGTACCTTTTTCTAATTCTTTTGTCAGAAGAGGCTTTTCCAATGTTTGGCCCGTCTAGACTGGGACAAATGTCGAGGAAACCCCCTCTTTCGGAAGCGCCCTTCTGCCTTGTAGACAAGGAATACAGGAGCTTCTGAAAGAACACATTTGCTCTTCTGCAAAAAAAAGGAGAAGAGCAAACGTGTTCCCTCTGGTATCCTGAGCCCCTCCCCCCCCCCCCCCCCGAGTCTAGCTGTACCCATCAACTATAAAAGCTTTGTGAACTAAAAGGGTGCTATTGAGAGCCTATCCAAAGAACTGAGAGATGTTTAGTAACAGCATAGTCAAAATCCAAAAGTAGAAGTGTATGTCTTCCCTAATTTAAAAGGCAATATATAGGTTGTTTAGCAAATTCTGAGAAGCTCCCATCTTCACTTTTTTTTAAATTTCATTTATGCTTTATTTTTGGAACATTTTATTTCAAAAGTCCTACAACTGTTCATGGGGTTGTTATGGGGTCTAACCAACTTGCTAATAATGCAGTTCCTCTAAGCCTTAAGCTTTGTTAAATACAAATTTATTATTTCTATAGCTCCATAGGAATGCATGGAGTTTTATTGACACTTTTGACAAGGATCTGGCCACTGGAAGCTTACAGTCTAATACAGTGAAGCTTACAGTCTAATACCAAGGCTAGTGAGTGTGCTGCATGAGTGGCTTTTCTTCATCTCAGTGGGCCACAAGATTGTAATCAGGCATGTGCACTAACCATGACTCCAAGAATAAGATCAGTCTTGGATGTTTTCAATAGGCATCTTGGTCTCCTGGCATCTGGCCACTCCTCCTATTGTTTGCCTCCCCCCCCCCCCCATGTCCCTTGTGCCCAAGGGGGAATTCTTTGTGCTCCGTTCACATTTTTTCCTCACCTTGGGTACGTCTACACTGCAAGGGTTTTCCAGGATACCTCCAGTATCCCAGAAGAACACCACCATGTCCAGGGAACACATTTGCTCTTCTGCTTCTTTTGCAGAAGTGAAAATGCGCTCCTTCGGAAGCCCTGTCTTCCTCATTCCATGAGGAAGAAGGGATCTTCTCAAAGAAGGGGATTTTCTGAAATTTGGCCCAGTGTAGACAGTCCAAATTTTGGAAAAGCCTCTTATAGAAACAAAATCAGAAAAAGGTACACAACACGGAGCACATTCTGTGTAGCTTTTTCCGAAAAAAAAAAAAAAAAGCTGTAATGTAGACCTAGCCCTTGAGTGGAAAAGTACCAAATCCAAAATGGGTTCAGGATCAGATGGCATAGTCACCTGTTTTTGTAAAACCAACCACAGTTTGTTCTTACAGGAAAAACCAAACCATTCACGGGTTATTGAATTGATCACCAAGCCATTAAGTTCCTAAAGTATCATTAATGACTTTTACTAAAATACTTGAATTAATAAACCAGGTTCCCACTTAATATTTCTAACTCCATATACAAGAAAGATACATGTACACAAATAGGATAAGCAGGTTACAACTTTTAAAATGACATGTCACATGACATACGTCACATCAAACATCTTTATTCATAAGCCTATTTTCATAAAGTATGTGGGGGGATGACAGAACACTGTGGCAACTTTGCATTTGTTGAGTTTTGCCTATTGATATTAGTTTTGGTGACACAACTTTGCAGTGTAGACATATCCTAAGATACTGTTCCTGTTCAGGGATCTGTCATGCACTGAAGTTAAAAGGACTATGTGCTGGTTTAAGGGACCATATGGAGAGACAACTTTGCGGAGTTAGGACCTTAAAGTTTATGATTCTAGGTTGTATCAACAGGTGTGTTGTAAGCAAAACTCGTGAAGTCATTCTGCCGCTCTATTCTGCACTAGTTAGGCCTCAGCTGGAGTACTGTGTCCAGTTCTGGGCGCCACATTTCAAGAAAGATGTGGAGAAATTGGAAAGGGTACAGAGAAGAGCGACAAGAATGATTAAAGGTTTAGAGAACATGACCTATGAAGCCAGGCTTCATGAACTGGGCTTGTTTAGTTTGGAAAAAAGAAGATTAAGGGGGGACATGATAGCGGTTTTCAAATATCTAAAAGGGTGTCACAAGGAGGAAGGAGAAAATTTGTTCCTCTTGGTTTCTGAGGACAGGACAAGGAGTAATGGGCTTAAAGTGCAGCAGGGGAGGTTTAGATTGGACATTAGGAAAAAATTCCTAACTGTCAGGGTGGTCAAATATTGGAATAAATTGCCAAGGGAGGTGGTGGAATCTCCCTCTCTGGAGATATTTAAGAACAGGTTAGATAGACATCTGTCAGGGATGGTGTAGACGGAGCTTGATCCTGCCTTGAGGGCGGGGGGCTGGACTCGATGACCTCTCGAGGTCCCTTCCAGTCCTATTATTCTATGATTCTATGATTCTATGATATTTATAGGAGCAATCTCCCTGGCATTCACATCAACACTCTCTGCATTGTCTCAAATGATATAATTTCAGAATGATTTTGGGTGGGTTCTCGCAAGAAAACACTAGCAGTTCAAAAATTTCCTACCTGCAGTTTGCCTCTTTGACACACACCTAGAAGACGCAGTGCAATCTACACTGCACAGACTGCCTGCAGTATTGGGAGTAGTGCAATCTATGCTGTGAAAACCTCCTGCAGTTCTGGGGTTCCTATGTGCTCTGTATGGAACAGTCACGGAGCAGCATGACACAGCACTGACTGCTTCCCTCCCCATTCCCATCACAATGCACTGAAGAGTTAATGAATGAAGGAGCCCAGGAGAAGCACCATCCATGCAAGCTGGACATAAGGGAGTAGATATCGTGCTGAAGCTGTCAGGATATATAGAGCTGGTAGGAGCTAGGTAATGAAGAGGGTTCTGGAGGGCTGGGTGGAAGAAAATGTGTGTGGCAGGATGGGAAAGATTATGGAGCAAGCATATAGGAAAGCCAAGACCTATTTATCTGTATGTACATTTTGCCTTCATCTACAGTTGAATTTTCAAGCTGTAATTCCCACCCCTACTTTGTGGATGAGCAGGGGAAGGTCAAAATTTAGAACCCTGACCAGAAACCATGATTTCTTCTTTTTCATCTATTTTTAAAGGGGTTTCTGACTCATGGTGTTTGTTTGAACTCTTAGGCTACGTCTACACTGGCCCCTTTTCCGGAAGGGGCATGTAAATTTCACCAGTCGTCGTAGGGAAATCCGCGGGGGATTTAAATATCCCCCGCGGCATTTAAATAAAAATGTCCGCCGCTTTTTTCCGGCTTTTAAAAAAGCCGGAAAAGAGCATCTAGACTGGCCCCGATCCTCCGGAAAAAGTGCCCTTTTCCGGAGGGTCTTATTCCTACTTCAAAGAAGGGCACTTCAAAGTAGGAATAAGACCCTCCGGAAAAGGGCACTTTTTCCGGAGGATCGGGGCCAGTCTAGACGCTCTTTTCCGGCTTTTTTAAAAGCCGGAAAAAAGCGGCGGACATTTTTATTTAAATGCCGCGGGGGATATTTAAATCCCCCGCGGATTTCCCTACGACGACTGGTGAAATTTACATGCCCCTTCCGGAAAAGGGGCCAGTGTAGACGTAGCCTTAGGGATGGCACTTCTGCATTGGGTTTTGATCTCCCTCTCTCAACACACACATACATAGTCATGTGGTTTCATTATGGAAATGGGCATGGACCTGCCACTATAATTGTTGTCTCCTTGGGTTTCTTGACAGGCTAGGGCTCTCTGCAGAGACAGCCTGTCCATTGGTGCTAATTCTAGCCTCCTCACTTAAGCTCCCTTGCAGCGCAGCTCCATTGGAGTCATCGTGCCTGTCCCTGGGACATTGGCATGTGAGGAGAAAGGGGCAAGTCTCATCCTCCCTCCCCCTCCTTCTGTTCTAAAATCTGATTTGTCAATTTTATATGTGTTCCCTTTTTTTATTGTATCCCTTTGGTATATATGGTCATGCCAATTTTCTTCCACAATTTGATCTGAGGAAGTGGGTCTGGCCTACGAAAGTTCATCATCTAATAAACCATCTTGCTAGTCTTTAAAGTGTTGCATAGTTCTGTCTTTTGTTTCATTAGGAAAGCTGTCACAGCCTGAGGATGTATTTTTTTAACTAATTTTCAATGGCCCCAGGAATGTAATAATGTATATTCTCTCTCTGGCCTGGAATATTCTTCCCTGCTGGCCAGCCTCCTTCAAGTGGCTCATGGACCTGTAGAAGAGGCTTCTGTATGTTTTGGATTGGGGGTTGTGGAGTTGTGAGAAACCCCCAACATGTGAGTAACAGTTGATCAGGAACTAAAATAGACACACGCTTCAAAGGGGTGGCCGAGTTAGTCTGTAACAGGAAAAGCTTAAATGACAAATAGACTAGTAGCACCTTAAAGAATAACAAAACATGTAGATGGTATCATGAACTTTCATGGGATCAACCCAAATAGACACATTAGTCAGAGGAGCAGGGAACAGGATCTAACAAAGTTGTGTCATTTGGTTTGTTTACTTTTTGCATAAATCTTGTTCTGTTTTTAATTTTTTTAAAAAATCTTAGGAGCATGAAGTCACGTAGATGGATGCAGGCGGAAGACAGGTTGAAAACAGTGATTTTTAGTAAGGGAAAGGGAGAGGTTCCTTGTGGTTTATGGATGCTGTTACATTCACAGAGTAGTGTGGCAAGAACATGGCGCTAATGAGATGTGGTGTGCTAAGGAAGGAGACAAGGGCTGACATGTGGATAGGGGCAGTGTTGGATAGTCCTGAAAGAGAATAAGAAAGATTATTCTTCATAATGAATACAGTTATCTAAAATATGTTGGTATTTTTTATTAAAGCAGTTCTTTAATACAGATTTTCTTCATTCCACCATCATTTTCTACCTGGGAGTCCAAAGCAAAAGTCTCTCTCTTTCTTTTTCCAGTATTTTAAAAGACATGTGCTGACTATATTTCCTGAGTAACAGAGCTTCTTAAGACTACATTACAGTAATTTAGTTATTTTGGTAACATTTCTGTACAACAACCTATATGTATACTAGCTTAAGGAAAAGACCATGCACTAAATAAGTCTTCAGCAGGTCCCAAAGGATTTTCTTCAAAGAGAACTCAGGAAGAGGAATATTATCAGAGATGATGATGTTTAAGTGAACTTTAGTGTATGAAAGTTATAATCACTTAGAAAAATAATCAAATTTGTCACATCTTAAACTCCTGCATGAAGAATTTGATATTCCTGTGCCAGGAACAACAAAGTTATGTTTCTTTGAATCCCATTGCAGAGGTGGAAGCCAAGCCAGCAATTACACTTGCTTATGAAGCATTTCCCCCTACTTACAAAGGAAAAATGTCATTTGGATTGCTTTTAAAACTGGCAAAACATTGATTTTTTTTGGAAGGTTTCTTGCGAATTGCTAAGACATTGAGGATATGAGCTTATACTTTCTAAGGTGACTAAAGTAATTTCCTTGATATTTTGTTAAGTTGAATGATTTACTTTTGTTCTGTAGAGGCTATGAACATATGAGCAAGGTTTTCGTGTATCTAGATTTCATTAATATAACAATCTCTGCTCTCAGGAAAGTACAAACTGTGGGAAGAGGTAAGAACTGTGCATTTCTAATGCCATTTTTGGTGTGGTTTACTTGCTGTTAATTGGATTGTCTTTCAAGTGTCTGTTAAAGATTTCTAGAGAAATAAGACTGGCATTTTGTATTTTGTCATCAGTCTAAAGATATACAATAAATAAATTCAGGGCTCAGATTAGGAGACAGGATAAAAAGTCCATCTTTCTAAAAGCTTGTGGTTTGTTTGCCTAAATATGAAGCAAGATCCTGCAAACAATTGTGTAATTTATGCACGTGAGTAATAATATAGAAATTATTGGGATTAGTCAAATTACTCACTTAAGTGTCTGCAAGAGTAGGCCCAAGATATGTTTTAACTAGTTCATTCAAATATGAGACATTGGGTGTGAGACATAACCACATGTGCTCTTTTGTAAATGTGCACACACTACCTATTTATATGAACAGGATCTACCTTCATGATTTAGATTTTGAGAGACCGTCTCCTATATGAAATCTCAGTGGAGTAGCCATGTTGTTCTGTAACTTTAAAAACAATGAGTGATCCTGTGGCAATTTAGAGACTAACCAAAATATAGAGAATCATGAGCTTTCATGAGCAAACCCCACTTCGTCAGTCTCCTGTATGGTTCATTGTGGTGCATTTGTGATCTTAAATATTTTTTCTTGCTTCCTGTATGGTTTGGATCCTGCAAATGCCCATATGCTTAACTTCACTCCAATTAGTAGTCTCATTTAAATTAACTGGAGTAGAGTCAGTCCCACTGCGGGAGCAGGTCCTAGGTGCTCTTTGCAAATGTAAAATTCCAAAATCAAAACAAAGCATGCCCGAGTTTCAATGGAAAATTGTAAATGTTTTCAAAGGGAGGCAAAAATAGGAGAACTGAAATAGTAATTTCTTTATCTGAGTCAAGCTGATGTTGAAATCAGAAGTTTATTGTTAAAGGTATTTTAAACAAGAATTTAAAATTCATCTAAGCTTTTTCATTATATACTTAACAAATTGTGCTTTTTCTAAAATGAGAGGGCTTAGATTTTATTTGTTTTTGTAGCCAAATGGACATGTGATGCATTGGACCATTAGCTTTTTCTTTTCATTTAAAAAAAAAAAAAAAGCCTCACCACCCTCCTTTCAAAACTCAGTAATTTTCCACTGGCGAAACAACTGTTCAGTGTCTGCCATCTGCTGTGCTGGCAGAACCCAATGGAGCAGCAGCAGCAAGTTGGGAACTGTAATATCATGCTGTGAATGTTCATTCAGCTTTCATTGTCACAGCTGGTGCTCATCTTTTACACTAACTCCAGCATCCTTTAGGTGATGACATTTGAAGGACATTAGCAGCAAAGTATTAAGGAGGTGAAATCTAATTGGTGAGGGGAAGTTGATCACAATAGATAGCCCTATCCAATATTTTTTTCTAGAAGAGCTGTTTTCTATTCTCCTGTTTCTTACCATCATTTGTAAAGATTTTTAAAAGACTTCTGCCCACAAGGGACTGCTCTGGGAAAATACTGCTACTCCGGAAATATCAGGTTTCTATTTTGTATTTGCTGACTTCTGAGAACAAGCCTTTTTCTTTCTTGCTGATTCTTCTGAAATTTCATATCTACTCATCCAACGTAAGTAAGTAGGTGTCATTTTCTGCTGAAAATTAGAGAGTGCAACTTCTCCATTTTCAGTCCCTCCAAAAAATCAAAATAAAAATGTACTGATTTTTTAGACTTTTGACATGTCAGATGGACCAAAAACATTTCTGAAAACCACATTTCTGAAAAGTGATTCATATAGATTTATCCCTATGATCAATCAGAGATTGTTGAACTCAGTTACTCTGCCCATGCAGATCAGCTTGGACTGTAGGATCTCTGGGACATGAACAATACCTTGAAGTGCAGGTAGCACATTCCTCTCGCTACGTTAATAATCAAATAAATGAAACGGTGACAGTTGAAATGGATTGGGGTGACCATATTTTTGTGACTGTCCTGATTTTATCGGGACAGGCTATTTGGGGCTTTGCCTTACATCGCGGCTTGTTATCCCCCACCCTCCCCCCGCCCTGATTTTTCATATTAACTATTTGGTTACTCTAACTGGGCCAATTAAATAAATCCTCATGGATGAGCAATGAAAGTGTACAGGATCTTAATGAAGGTAAAGGGTTTGAAGACCACAACATTTGGTCCATTAAACCTAAGGTACAACTGTATAAGGGGCATGTATTATTTTAAAGAACCCAACGCCTGACCTACGCGCCCCTATTTTGAGACCTCTCTGCATTTCCCAGTCCTGCGTTGGGCAGTTTGCGGGGTTCATCAAGAAGTGCGGCTTAAAAACCACCCCCCCAAACACCGGTGCTTGGGTTGTCTGAACGCAGCAGAAACGCGGGCCAGATCCGGGGCGGGTGCGGAGCAGCACCGTAGCCCTTCGGCGGCCAGTGGAGCGAGGATGAATGACACGGGCGGAGGGGGCTGGCGCACGGGACGTTCAGAGAGGGGGCGGCCGGAGACACAGGCGGGCGAGCCCCCGGCGCCGCCTCGGGACAGGGCGCTGGGCTGCAGCCAGCCCGGCCGGGCGCGCGCCGTCCTGCCAGGGGAGCAGCGCCGGGGGCGCGGCAGCAGCTGGTCTCGCTGCACGCGGGAGAGGGGGCGGGCGGGAGAGGCGCAGCGCGCGCGGCAGGAGAGCGGCGAGGACTTCAGTGCGCACGGGGCTGTCACAGGCCGCCCTCGCCTCCCCGCTCCGCCAGCCAATCGCCTCCCCGCTCCGCCGGCGCCCCGAGCTCTCGCGAGAGCTGGCTAGTAAACATCCCTCCGCTCAGCGCCCTCCCGCTGCGGCCGCCCTCCCCCCTGCCTGCATGAGCGGCCCAGGGGAGGGAAGGGCGCGCGCGGAGCGGGGCTGCAGCGGGCAGTGCGGGGACGCGGCAGCCGGCGGCCAGGCGCAGGGAGGTGAGTGCTGCGGGGCGCCCTGGTCTCTGCCCGGGGACGGGCCCTGCAGCTCCGGCCGGGGGAAGGCGCCTCTGCCTGGCTGGGTGCAGCGCGATGGATCCTGCATTGGGGACTGCACGTACCCCCCCCCCCCCCCCCGGCGCGCGCACACACACAGCCCCCACCGGCGCGAGGCAGCGCTCGCAGCCACCTTCATTCCCCGCCAGGAGGGTGTCGCGGCGCGCGGCTGCTGGAGCGAGACCCCCCCCCCCCCCCCGCGAGGGGACAGGACGAGAGGGATCCGCTCTGGAGAGGAACAAAGCCTGGCCTGGCCTCTCTCCCCTGCCGCGGGGCCGCAGCCTGTGGGGCCCGGGGGCCTCTGCGTGAGGGGTAATAGATACACGCGGGGAGGTGAGGTGTCTCCCTGCGGGCAGGGTCTTTCTCTGGGAAGGAGCGGCCCGGCTGTGCAGTCCATTGAATGAGCTGAGATTTCTCTCTTTAAAAAAAAAAAAAAAAAAAAAAAAGTGTCGAGTGAGGTTTTAAATCTTACCGAATCAGCCACCTCAAAAAGTCATCCCCGCCAGAGGGAGAGCTGCTCAACCTTCTCACTAAGGGGTTCTCCCTGCTCTAGACTTCAGCTTTCAACTTGGCAGGTTTGTTCTTCGTGTTCTTCCCCCTCCCACCTCCCCGTGCCCGAAATCCTGAGGCTAGTTAGAGTCTCCAGCGCTTGAGTTGAAGGACAGTTTTTAAATGAAAGACTTTTACAGCAGAACTCCTTTTTCAGTAGTGTGACAAGCTTTAAAATCCTGCCTTTAAAATTCATCCAGATTGGTGACAGATACTCCCCGAAAGGCTGAAGGGTAAACAGATTTTTGGTTTAGGAATATCCTGTCCTGTTCTGAAGTGCCAGATGAATCCCTAAGGCTGAACCATTTTAAAAAAAAGAGAGAACCGGTTTATATGGCCAGATCAACAACCCATTGAAGTTAGTGGGAACCTCTTGCTTGACTTCAGTGGGTTTTGGATCAGGCCTGTAGCGTGGCAGCTTTGCTTCTTGCTTGGTTTGTATTTTTAACTGAACTAAAGTAGCATTGATTAGGATCAAAGTTAAAATGCATGCAGAAGTAAGAAGAGTCTTGTACATGCTGTAAATCTTGTTTTAAAAAATCTTAAATAAATTAACCTTTGGGTTAGAACAGTATATTTCAGATGCTTGCTGTCCATTGTTCTTTGTCTTTTGTTTTAAATACCTTGTTTTGGTGTAGACTGCAGGTTTTCAAATTGCCTGACTGTAGATAAATCTTGTTTTGGAGTGTATATCACATTAAAAATATTGCTTTGATTTGCTGTGCATACTCTATGATGCGCCTCTCACAATAAGCAGAAATGTTAAATTGTTGCCTCCTCTCCATTCCAGAAGTACAATGTGTGACAGTTTTTATTTAGAGCAATAACACAAGTGCTTAGACATTTTACTATCTATCTTAGTGGTGAATGTTGGCCATGCTCTGTTCTCTCTAAAATTGAGAGAGGTTATTTAAATATGAAGCTGGTTGACAAACTTCTGAAACTGTATGATGACAGAAGTATGATAAGCCTGTAAATGATTGGGGGGGAGGGGCAAGAGTTCCTTCTTTAAATACAGTATTCATCAACATAAAGAGTGCGCTGTAATGATATGGTAAATTATTTGATTTTTATCCCCCCCAGAAGAGGTTTTGTGTATCTTAGGGTAATGATAGTTGACATACGTCAAACATACACAAAATCACTTAAAATCTTCTCTCGTTACTTACTCATTTTAATGTACAACTATATTTAGAAAAGATGTGCCTTCAACAGTAATTGTATTGCAGTACTATAAAAATACGAGGTTGATAAATAACTAACAGAAGTTAAGTTCTTTAAGATGCACTATGGCAAGATTTTTAAAAGGGATTGATAACTGCATCACTATTAAAAACTGTATTAGCTGTGCAAAGTAAAATAACAGTGAGGGTGATTAAATCTTCTGGTTCAAGGCATAAGCTGAAGTTCTGGGAAAAATCAATTCCTACACCTGTATAACACAGTACACTTGACAAGGAGAGGGGTATACATCTCAGGGATGTAAAATCTCATTTAACTGGCTAATTCTTTAACCAATTAGCCATATTGTTTAATGGGTTAACTGATTAAAAGGGGTGAGCAGGGGCAGCCCCGCCCCCCTCCCCCCCCCCCCCCCCCCGCCCACTGCTGGGCTGGAAATCCTGCCATTCTCTGCTACAGGCAGGGCTGCTCCATCCCGGGCTCAGGCAGGACCTACACCATCTGGGACACTGGAGCAGCCCCTGCCTGTGGGGTACCCTGGAAGGGGCTGCTCTGGCTGGCCAAGTTGCTCCACAGGCAGGGGCTGCTTTGGCATCCCGGCCAGAGCAGCCTCTGCCTGCGGGGCACCCTGGCAGGAGCTGCTCCTGTCCCTAGCTCCAGCGGTTAACCAATCCTACAGATTTCACTTTTTAGTTTGTGTTAACTCATATGCAGTTCAGCCAGATAACATCCGATTTTTAGGAAATGAATGGAGCTGAACTTAATGTTGTTGCTAACAGCTTGAGTCAATTACCAGGTAACACTACTGTTACTTGGCACACTCATTCTCCAAGCACGTTACCAGTATTAACTCACTAAACCTTACCCCACTGCCTACAGAGGGAAAGAGCATATGCTGCCATGAAAAGGCCCACTTACTGCCACAGTTACTCCACTTTCCCTGATAGCTATGTATGGTACTTAGGCACTTGGGGTGTGTCTAAACTACATGGCTCCATCGATGGAGCCATATAGATTAGACTGATGGCAAAGGGAAATGAAGCCGCAATTTAAATAATCGCGGCTTCATTTAAACTTAAATGGCTGCCGCGCTGAGCCGACAAATAGCTGATCAGCTGTTTGTTGGCTCAGTGCGCTAGTCTGGATGCTCCCGCGCCCACCTGGAAGCCCTTTATCGACCTCCTCGTGGGATGAGGTTTACTGGGAGTTTGATAAAGGGTTTTCATGTTGGCAGGGGAGTGTCCAGACTAGAGTGCTGAGCCAACAAACAGCTGATCAGCTGTTTATTATTTAAATCGCGGCTTCATTTCCCTTTGCCAAACAAACAAATCTACATGGCTCCGTCAACAGAGCCATGTAGTTTAGACACGCCCTTGGAGATGACATGAGGGGAAGGCACAGGTATGCCTAGTATCTCCTAGCAAGTCTGGTTCTTGCCTGAGTAACCTGAACATTCCTTAAAGGGAGTTACACAACCAGCACTGAACTCTTCCCCCTCTAGCTCCAAAGGAAAGAAGACAGGACTGACCACTGGATTTAAGACTTCTTGCTGCACACTCTCTTTCTAAGACACTCTGGAAGGGTATTGGAAGGAGGAAATGCCCCAGCTATAGTAGTCAGGTGAATGTGGTGGATCCCAAGTTGAAATCTTCCTCTGAGGTTTTTGTGACTGGGATGGGAGAGAAAGAGGGAGACTCATCTCACAATGCAACAGCTCCTTAAAAATAAAACAGTTGTGAAACCCAATCCCAGCCCGTCTGACTCACTAGAATCTGATCGGGGTTAGTGCAACTTGAGCCCAACATCGGTCCAATCGTGAAAGTATTGTCTGGTCCACCTAAAAATTTGATTTAGTTTTAGTATGTGGTGTGACAGTAACATACACTGTTTTCATTCATAACTCTTTGGGTAACATTAACCCAACTGTATTTTTTGAGGTAGTCACCATTTCTTGAGGTTAAAGGCCAACGAGTTGCACTGCTAGGCTCTGCAACTTGTGTGTGGTGTTATTTAGAGCTTGGTGATGCAGGAAAGAAGAGTAAGTGAACTCAGTTACAAGGTGGTGACGTGTGTGCATATAACACACATTTTTATCAGCCATAGTTGTGGAAGAGAGAAAACAAAGTCTGTGTATGAATGGTGGTTCTGCTCTGAAAATGTAATTTGCTCAGCATCGAACTCTTGCACAGAAAAGTCAGAGATTTTTAAGATGAAAATGAGCTTTTCTACTGGATACTGAACAAGCAGACAGCATTGAAAGAGTTGGCTGTTACTAAGACATGTGATGGCCAACTGTTGACACAAGCTACCCTTTAATGCAGTTGTGACTCTTAGTTTGCAGATGTTTGTTTAGCAAATACACTCTGAAGGAATTATTTCCTAGGACTGGTGTCTTTTCTCGCAGAGCAGCTGCGTGTCCTAGAAAGCAACGTGTGTTCAGCTGCATTCACACTGTTAAGAGAAGTTAACAGGGGAAGGGAAGAAGGAATTTTCATCACTAGCTTCACCCTTTTGCAACGTCCTGCACGTACACTTTTATAGCAAGGTTTTCTTTGCCCTTGGTTGCCCAGCTGTGGTGGTAGAATGTTCTGACTGAACAACTGGCACAACGTTCCTCATGATTGACCTGTCGTATTTCATTTCTGTAAATTGAAAGTTTTCTTGTCTCTAAAGAAACTTTCTCCTTGCTAAATTAAGCTTCCCCTTTGTGCTTAAAATAATTTGTTCCTTTCATCACTTGAAATTCATCCAGGTATGGCTCTTGGTTTCTGATAAATTTATAAAAAACCCGAGTAAATCTGCTTTGTGCATGTGTTTGTGAGGAGGAGAGGGAATCTCTCATACATTCAGGTACACTAAAAAAAAATTAAAATGGCAAACAGCTGTTTAGAACTAGTTTTAAGGCTTATTCAAGGCTAAGTGTTATGGTCAGAATAAATCACTCAAAACTGTCTTGTTCTCTTCATTCCCTTCAGGCCACTGTCAGACAGGATGCTGGGCTAGATTGCCCATTGGTCTGATCCACTATGACTGTTCTTTTGTTCTTATATAATAACCACTGTATAGGAAAACAGAATTAATGGGATTAAAAATTGACTTGTATTTTTCAAAAGTTTGTATGAATAAATACGGGGGATGGAGCTGTCCAATTTAGGATTATAATATCCTCACCTACTAATCGGTTTGATCCCTTAAATCCTTTGCATGTGAATCTTCCATAGCTTCAGCATAAGTTCTACAAATGGGGTGAAATTGTAGACCCAATTAAGTTTAATGGCAACACTTCAACTAACTTCAGATAAGAGCAGGATTTTACCCAAGATCTGTTACTACTCCGATTAAGTTGTTCAGATATCACAATGAGGAGTTTGGTATAAACACTATTCCTTGATTTATTGTTTTGTACTATGGGATCAAGCCACTTTGTGTTAGGTGCTGTTAAAACACATTCAGAGACTCAGTTCCTATCCTGAGAGCTTACAGCCAGCCTACTGTCTTGCAAACACTTGTTTAACTTTAACCATGTGACTTAGTTTCATTGGGAATTAATCATCTACAATGGACTTGGCTTGTTTATATAAAAATTTGTTTCTACCAATTTCCTCTTTATTTCAGGTTGCCTTTCTGTTGTTTTTTAGTTTTGATAAACATGGAAGTTTTTTACACTTGGTGGCCCTATTCAGATGGTGTAAAGTTAATGTGTATTGTCATAAGTCTTCACAGAGTGTGGGCCTCAAAAGGATACCAGTGATTGCCAAGGAGGGGTACATCTACACAGCAGAGCTGAAGTAGGAATAAACTACGCAAACTGAGCTACATCAATTGCGTAGTTTATGTCGAAATAGCTTAGTTTTGCTTTTGATGCTGTCTTCACAGCATGAAGCTGAAGGAAGAATACTTTTCCTTCTACTTTCATTACTCCTCTTGAAACCAGGGTTACAGGAGTCAGAGTAAGAAGTCCTCCAGCTTGAGATTATTCCTAAATAAAGGCTGGCAGTGTAGATGCACAGTTATTTCGGAATAATGCCACTATGCAGACATAGCTGAAGAGAGTGGGATACAATCACATGTATTCAAACATTTTCAGTTTTAAAAATAATTAGGTTCCATTTAATCTCATGACAGTATAACCATTCTTGACTAGCTGATTGAAAGGATTTTATTAATTTTGGAGAGTCAGAGATAGCTTGCATAATTAGCCAGTTTATAGTAATTTTAAAAAGTGATGTTTTGAATGCATATAAGATTTTAAAAATCTAATTTATTTTTCATGATTTATACTGTTTACTTTTGTCAGATCTGGCAGAGAAAGAAAATAGCTTTGTTTACATTGCAAGAAAATATTTTATTTTGCTTTATTTTTAAGTTTCCATTGGAACTCTTAATTTCTTTTCTTTCTTTTCAAACATTTCCTGGAAGACTTACAATGATATGTTGGGTTACATTTGACCTGATGGTGTATCTTCTACATGCTTGAGAATGTCTTTCTTCTGGCCAGAAAATTACAGGAGACCATGAATGGGGTTTAAATAGGCCATAACTTTATTCACTTAAACGAGGGTGGGGAACTTTTTTTTTGGGTCGTGGGCCACTGACTCATAGAAAAATCAGTCAGGAGCTGTGCAAAAGTGAGAAGGAGAAGCAAACCAAAAAAGAAAAGCATCTCACTGACCCATGCTTTCCTCATACACCAGGCTCGTGGATTTTGTGGCTCACCCCTAGGCTCTGGGGTGGGGTCAAAACGAGGGGTTCAGTGTATGAAAGGGAGCGGGTTGCAAGGAAGGAGGCTTGGATTGTGGGGTCTGGGTGGAGGACAAGTGCAGGAGCGGGCTGGGAGGGGAGTCCTAAGTCTCAGGGGCCATATCCAGGCAAGGCTGGGGCCGCACCCTGACTTAAACTATCTGGAAATAGTGATAGAGATGTAGCCGTGTTAGTCTGGTGTAGCTGAAACAAAATACAGGACTATGTAGCACTTTAAAGACTAACAAGATGGTTTATTAGATGATGAGCTTTGATGGTTTATTTGATCTGAGGAAGTGGGTCTGGCCCACGAAAGCTCATCATCTAATAAACCATCTTGTTAGTCTTTAAAGTGCTACATAGTCCTGTATTTTGTTTCATCTGGAAATACTCATCAATAAATCATATAGCGAAGGCCATCATTACTGCCTCAGTCGTTTCCACTTATTGGGAGAGGGCTGACAGCAGCCCTCTCTTCTCAACTTGGACCCTGCCAGCCTGGAACCTAACTGCCTTTCCCTCATATGAGGTAAAGCAGCTGGAAGAGGAGCAGGCTTCAGCTCCCAGTTGTACCAGAGATGTTAGGAGCTCTGAACCACTTCTTCCGCAGCTTACTTAGGGAATGCTTTCCTCTTAGCCCCCTTCCAGTTCATTTTTAAATAATAATAATGTCTCTTCTCTAACAAGTACCTACACTGGACACCTGCCACATTTTTAGTTACTTGCTTGCAGTACATTAGCCTAACCTCCCTGATTCCTGCTGATTTTTTTTTTTTTTTTTTTTGCCTGCCTGCCTGCCAGCCAGCTAAGGGATCACCAAACAGAGTTGGGGTAAGGACATTAGTCCAGTGGTCCCCAAACTGGGGCCATGGAGCATAGAGGGCTGTGCTGGCTCTGCTTCTGGCCCAGCTCCTAGCACCAGGCTCGGCTATCAGCTCAGCTGCAACTCCATTCCTGATTGGGAGGGTGTGCGTGCACAGAGGCATGGACACATTCCATTGTCGGTCAGGGGAACGTGGGGAAAAGTTTGGGCACCACTGCTTTAGTCCAAAAAGCACAATGTTTTCTTGTCTCCATAATCTAATTGCTTTTTTGTGAAAAGTAGTCTAGCCATAGACTTCTAAAATGTCACCTTAAAAAACTGCTGCTGGACAATGAATGATGACAAAGTACTGTACCTTTATGTGGAGTATTCAAAATATACTGGAGGAGGGAGCTACAGTGCATCTATATCTGCCTTGTCCACAGCTGAAGTGTGCTGGATGAGATTTTGCAGTGACTAAGGAAAATCTAAGTGCTTTTTTTCCCCTTGCCCTTTGCTTCCAAGGCATCAGAGCTGGGTTTTACTGCAAAAGCGTTGGTTAAGTAACACTTCTAATGGTAAAGTAAATGATTTCCAGATATTGCAAACTAATAAACCACATTCAGTGCAGTGCAGATTATATTCCATATTTGTCTTGGATGGAAGGTCTGACTTCTGTCTGGAATGATTAAATTTGTTCTTTGGGTGCAGCTTCCTTGTATTCAAGGGTGGTGATCATCTTGTCAACAAAGCATCTGATTTACAAGATGAAGTCATTTACAATAAGTAGACTTTCCATATACATATGAAGTGTTATTTTGCACATGACCAACTAACTTCTGCACCTGCCAGTGTTTTTCCTGGGGTATTCTCCCTTGTGTCTATACATAGAAGAGCAGGAAAGGTTCAGGAAATCTGTGTGTGATTTTTTTCCCCCCCCCTCCCCCTCAGAATCCTATTTCAGTATATGATGCAAAACTTAGCTAGACAATATTATTTAAAGGGAAAATTGTATAATTACATTCTGATACCTCCAATGAAGATGTACTGTGCCAACATGAGAGTGCTCTCCCATTGACACAATTAGTCCACCTTAACAAGAGGCAGAATCTATTTTGGTGGGAGAACATCTTCCCCTAATTTAGCACTGGTGTGCACAGCACTTAGATCAGTGTAATTTGTACTCTTGAGGGGTGGCTATTTCACATCTCCATTGACATAATTTATGTTGGCTTAAGCAGTAGCATAGACAAGCCCTAAATCTGGGTTGGGGAACCCAAGGCCCGGGGGCTGGATGTGGCCCCCGGCTTGCTTGGATCTGGCCCCTGAGGCTCCAGGCTCCCTACTTCCCAGCATTGGGGAGCCCATGCTGGCATGCCAGCCCCCCTGCCACAGGGCTGGAGCGCACACAATCTGCTAGCTTGGGACCCCTTCAGTTCTGGTGTATGAGGGGAATGTGGGGAGTGCCTTTCTCTCTCTCAGTTGCTAGCCTCATCTGTGAATGTTTGGTTTTTGTTTTTTGCTTCTCACTTGTGTGCGGCCCCTGACTGATTTTTTTTTTCTTCTATGGGTCAGCAGCCCCTGGCCCAAAAAGGGTTCTCCACCCCTGCCCTAAATGAATATTTACTGAAGAAGTAGAAGTATTTAAAAAACACTTGGGAGGAAAAAAAGAAATACTATTACTGTTTTTAAAATCTCCAAAAGTTCTATATGGGTCAGGTTAGTTACTCAAAGAGAACAGCTGCTTTCCAGAAAAAAGTCTGGTCTGTTAATATATGGCCAAGTCTTGCTCATGTTAAAATCTATGCCAAAATTCTCAGTGGAATCCCCAAATCCTTTAGTGGGAACAGGATTGGAAAAAAGAGTATTTTTAAAAAGGAAATAATAATCTGCATTTTGATCATGCTTTTAAAAGATGATATACAAAGGAGTCAAATGATCTTTTTTGTTTGTGTATGAAATCTAAAGAGAGCCTTAAAAGGAACATGTTAAAACATAACTTTTAAATTTATTTCTAATGTTAAAAAAAAAGGCATATTTGTGCTTTCAGATCCTCAGGCTGTTTTTTTGCTGTAGCAAATTTCATAGCCATGATTAAATCTCCTATTTTGGGAGCAGTTCACTAAGCACCCAAAATTCAAAAGGACTGAAACCTTCCTCATAGGACACTAATTCTCTCTGCTATCCTCAGTATATTTCTATCTGCTTAGCAAAGCTAACTGTACTAAGATTATTTGTGCTATTAGGCTTTTGTCATTTCAGCCAAAGAATGTTCATGTTAGTTTTACCAGTGATCAAGTTCCACCATCATTGACCCAAATTGTACTTGTAGTACCTGGAATTTAGCTGAATTTCTAACAACCAAGGTCTGTTTCAGTCAGTGGGGAATGAAGAGAAATAGTCTGATTTTATTACATGACCTGTACATTCAGGTTCTGAATCTGCCACCATCTGGTTCCTCTTAAATTTAAATTACCCAATATCCTAAAGTGAAGTACAAGTTAAAAATAGTCATTTAACTGTTTGATGTGAGTTTTGGACTAAACATTTCCAGGAAGAAAGCCAGTGAATGCAAGGCCACTGTGAAGTCACTGCTGTTCTGTGCTGAGTACAGGCAGTCCCTGGGTTACATGGATCCGACTTACATCGGATCCCTACTTACAAATGGGGTGAGGCAACCCCGCACTAGCTGCTTCCCCCCAGCAGACCAGGGAGATGCGAAGCTAGCGCCCCCCCCCCCCTCCCCAGCAGACCAGGGAGACGCAGAGCGGCTTTTCTCAGCAGACACCTCAGCTTGAGAATATAGGACTGAGGGAAGTGAGGTGTGGGAGATTAAAACTGAGCTCTGGAGAAATGTTTGGCTAGAGTTTCCCCTACAATATGTACCAGTTCCGACTTACATACAAATTAAACTTAAGAACAAACCTACAGTCCCTATCTTGTATGTAACCCGGGGACTGCCTGTATGTGCATGCTTTGCTGCTGCCCCAAAATGGTTTTGAACACGGTTTCCATTGATGTTTCAGTTAAGATAAATGAGTTGGCATTATCTTGATAAAATATCACTGCATTTCAAACAAAATCTTGTTAATTCAGTGACTGTATGTGGTTCATGATGTAGTTGGAATGTTTTTAACTGTCTCTGGAAGAGCATGAGAATCTGCTGCATAATAGCAGCTGCTAAAACGTCTGAGCCCAAGAGAGTGGTAGAAGCAGATGGAACTCCTCTGGAATTAATGCACTTTCATTGGTGAAGAATTTGGCTCAGTCTTCATTTAAACTCTTGATTTTTTTTTTCAGTCTCCTCTTATTTAAACTGTATAGAGCTTTATTCTATCTTTCTGTTTTGAATGCTAAATCATATGAACGACCATAGACACTTAGTTTTGTTTCTTTTAATGCATGCACAAACTTCACTTTCAAATGTGTTTCCTTTTGAGAACGTGGATGTGTTGCCAGAGAAATAGTTTGCCTCTCCCGAAGGCTCAAATATTGACCTTATTTCAGTTCTTAGCTGTGAGCAGCTGGTGGCATCCGGGATTATAAAGATTCAGTTTCTCAACCCTTTCTTTCTGAGTATGTAGTTTTGATAAATTACACATTTTGCTTCATGGTTTTTAAAGATTAAATGAAACTTTTCCTTTCTTTGTACCAAGATTTAAAATAGGCTCTCTGTGTTGTACGTATGCATAATGACTTAGACAAAGCATGGCCATGTGACTATGGTGAGCAGCCTGGCTCTCAGGCCGTGGCACTGTATACAAAACATAAATACGTGGAAAGAATACTAAAGATTGGGCCTTGAAAACTGGACTTACACCATGAGTTTAGTTAACTTAATTTTCCTTTATCTCAGTTTCCTCATCTATTAAATGAGACTAGAAAGCTTTATCTTCCAATGTGAAATGCTTTGGACTCTATATTTGTCAAGTATTGACATTATACCATGAAGTCAGAGGAGTGTGAATTAGCAGATCTAGGTTCTAGTCTCAGCTCTGCTATAGACATACTGTGTGATGCAGGTGTCTCTAACCAAATCCTACCCTAATTTACACCTGTTTGACTACAGGATTTAGCCCTCTCAAGATCTGTTTCCTGAGGAGTGAAATGTTGATAATACTACTGATCCACCCATAGAGAGATGTGCCGTATGGCACTGATAGTTATTTTTGCAAAAATAACAAGTAATCTAGTAGCACCTTAAAGACTAACAACACATGCAGATGGTATTGTGAGCTTTTGTGGGCACAACCCACTTTTTCAAATGACGGGAGTGTTGGAAGTCATCTGAAGAAGTGGGTTGTGCCCACAAAATCTCACAATACCATCTGCATGTATTGTTAGTCTCTAAGGTGCTACTAGACTACTTGCTGTATTTTAAGTTTTTCCTGTTACAGACTAACTCGGCTACCCCTCTGAAATTTTTGCAAGGTGCTTTGAGATCTTTGGATGAATGACTCTGAAGAAATGAAACATCTGCAGCCGAGTAACTCCCAAACCGGGTCAGTTCAGGTATTTTTCTGACTTTAATGCAAAGAATATTCAAAACAAGAATAAAGCAACTCAGAATTCTTGTCAACAACCACCGGAGAGACCTTTGCAACTTTCAACAAGCTGAGAAGGGTGAGGACACACCCTTGCTCTAGGTTGCTGCCACCACAGCAGCTTCCTCTTTGCCTTTATAGCACTACAGATGGTCTTAATTCATTATTCTGAGGGTGTTGGGGGTGTGGCAGTACCCCTTGACTTCAAGTGGTTTCTGTCATACATGGTTTTCAGTTTTGTTCAAAGGCTTTCAGAATATAATTTGTTCCACCACTGCTGAGAGTGCATGAGTTAGAATAAAATCCAACTCCCTTTCCTATAGCTGTGTTGATGTCTAAGGATGAAGATGGTACAAATTAAATTAAAAAAAAATCTTTGGCACTAGACTAAGCAGATTAGACTCTGAATACAAATACAGAGCTTATCTGCTGAGTAAATAAGCATCATGTTCATGCAATCACTTTTCTGATCCTTTTAAAATAGTTTGTAGTAAAAGTTATAATTCAAGCACTCTTTTTTTTTTTTTTTTTTTTTTTTTTTAATAAATCCTCTAAGAATAATCATAATTTATACAGCTTGACTCTGATTTTGGAACAGCTCCACACTATCAGTCTTAATGTAGTCTGTTTGATAATGTGGCTTGTTAAGTCATAATGCAGGAAGGGAAAATGGGGCAAGCTCTATTCTGTGATGGAAAATAAAAATGCTCATGCTGGCTCACCAGTTTAAAAATACAGCACACTATATTTGTGATATAGTTGTACATATGTCTCTACAAGGAAATTTGGAAAATATCTAGGTGTCACGTATTTAGCATTATTTTAAAAGATCTGATTAAAAATATCTAACACTAAGGGCTCGTCTACACTGGCCCCTTTTCCGGAAGGGGCATGGTAATTTTTGATATCGTAATAGGGAAATCCGCGGGGGATTTAAATATCCCCCGCGGCATTTAAATAAAAATGTCTGCCGCTTTTTTCCGGCTTTTAGAAAAGCTGGAAAAGAGCGTCTACACTGGCCAGATCCTCCGGAAAAAAGCCCTTTTCCGGAGGATCTGGCCAGTAGGAATAAGAGATCCTCCGGAAAAGGGCTTTTTTTCCGGAGGATCTGGCCAGTGTAGACGCTCTTTTCCGGCTTTTCTAAAAGCCGGAAAAAAGCGGCGGACACTTTTATTTAAATGCCGCGGGGGATATTTAAATCCCCCGCGGATTTCCCTATTATGATCTCAAAAATTACCATGCCCCTTCCGGAAAAGGGGCCAGTGTAGACGTAGCCTAATTGTTGGCTTGTGAATAAGAGTATGAAATGTTGATTAAAGAGACATTCAGTTAGATATATTTAACTGAACTCCTGGTGGCAACATTTTGCTTTTAGCCAAGGGAAAATGTAACAGTAACGGGAAATGTTATTGCCAAAGCTAACTGGTCACTTGCATTAAATTGTTAATATTTGGAATAGTTCTTTTCCTTTCGTAATCTTTTCTTTATTTCACTATATGAAGCCAGAGTATGTGTTCGTTCCATGCTCAAGGCACTTACGTAATGCACATTTTTCAGTGTCATAATTGCTTATCTCGTTCTACCAATAAAATACAGATATGCCCCAACATATACAAAGATGACTTTGATGGAATAGGCATACAAATAATAGCGTCCAGCAACTGCAGTCAGATTTGGTGCATTTGCCAATTAGGTCCTTTTGCAGATATGGGCTAAAACATTCAACCCAAGATAAAACATCCACCTAAGATAAAAATAAGTCTTATCCAGCCAATTGAAATACTATACATTATTTTAAGAGACCTTTTAAAATGAATTCCTTAATGATTCCTCATAATTTTTTCTGTTAGGAATATCATTTCTCTACCTATTCCAAACATGGGGAAACAGAGGCACCCCACAAGTATTTTGCCTAAAGTCAAACAGGAAATCCGTGACATAAGTGAAAGTAGAACCCAAATCTAAGTTACTTAATATTATTTCCTCTGTCTTAACCACAGAATGTTTCTCTTTGTATAGGCATAATATGAAGCTGAAGCATGGCTTACTTTTTAGTTGTTTCTTAAATGCTAGGATCTGCAGTCAGGATCCAAGAACGTTTTTATTTTTGCTGTACGGATTGTCCAACTTTGATAGCTAGTGGATGACTTTCCGCACTACCTTTACAAGTAAATATGCTATTAATGTCAATGGGAAATTTGCCAGGATGAAGCAAATGCATAAGAAGAGCTGAAGAAGGCCCTTGGGAGTGGCTCTTGCCGTCGTCATAAGTAAAATGTATATTCTTCCCAGCATTGCTTGCATTAGTGACAAGCTTATTAGCGAACACTGGTTTGTTTGATGAGACTACCAAGATCAAAACGTAAGACATGTCAAACCTGAGTGCACGGTGGAGGCTTCTGCCCTATGTCAATATCACGGTTTCATCTAGCTTATCTGTGGGTAAACCCTGAACAGCAATTCTATTCTAGAAGAGTTTGGCAATAAGTCCCATTTCTACAGTGGGCTGAGCCATGATCCCAGATGTGAACATGCCTGATATCTAGATTCAGAATCCAACCTTGCGGCCTATGTTCACTTACTATTTTTTCACCAAATGTCTTACTATCTTTGGGTTTTTTGTCTTGTTCTTTATTCAGCATAGGATAAATTATAGCATAATTATATTTCTGGATGCGCAGGAATATGTGTTCTTGATCTTATAACTCACTTGGTTAGGTCCAATAATAGTATCATCAGAGTGAATATGTGGACAAATATGTGGCAACGAGGTTTGTTGCAAGGGAAGGTACCAGGGTTGGTATTAG
Source organism: Pelodiscus sinensis (assembly GCF_049634645.1). Classification (NCBI taxonomy): domain Eukaryota; kingdom Metazoa; phylum Chordata; order Testudines; family Trionychidae; genus Pelodiscus; species Pelodiscus sinensis. The sequence goes on from NC_134711.1 coordinate 119,978,742, forward strand.
TGTGGTATGTCCTGTGGTGGTTGGTAAGAATCATCTGGAGTTTAGGTGGTTGTCTATAAGAGACTATGGGTCTGTCTCCCAGAGCCTCTCGGAGTTTAGTATCCTGTCCCAGTATAGGCTGTAGTTTATTGATAATGTGTTGGACAGGTTTAAGTTGGGGGCTGTAGGTGATGACAAGTGGTGTTCTATTGTTGGTTTTCTTGGGTCTGTCTTGGAAGTAGTTGGCTTTTGGTATTCGGCTGGCTCTTTCAATTTGCTTTTTTATTTCTCCGGGTGGGTAGTTGAGGTTTATAAATGCTTGGTAGAGATCCTGAAGTTTCTGGTCTTTGTCAGTGGGATTAGAGCAGATGTGGTTGTATCGAAAGGCTTGGCTATAGACTATGGATCATATGGTGTGTTCTGGATGGGAGCTGGAGGCATGTAGGTAACTGTATGAGTCAGTGGGTTTTCTGTAGAGAGTGGTGTCTAATTTTCCATTGCTGATTTGTACTGTGGTGTCCAGGAAATGGATCTCTCGTGTAGAATGGTCCAGGCTGAGATTGATGGCGGGGTGTAGGTTGTTAAAATCTCTGTGGAATGTCTCCAGTGATTCTTGGCCATGCGTCCAGATCATAAAGATGTCATCGATGTAGCGTAAGTAGAAAAGGGGTAAAAGGGGACGGGGGTTGAGGAAACTTTGTTCTAGGTCAGCCATAAAGATATTAGTATACTGTGGGGCCATGCGTGTGCCCATGGCTGTGCCGCTGATCTGGCGGTATAAATCGTTCTCAAAAAGGAAATAATTGTGGGTGAGAACAAAGTTACATAGGTCTGCTATCAGATTGGCAGTGGTGTCCTCTGGGATAGTGTTTCTAATTGCTTGTAATCCGTCTTCATGTGGGATGTTGGTGTATAGAGCTTCTACATCCATGGTGGCAAGGATGGTGTTATCGGGGAGGTTATTGGGGATGATTATTTTCAATCCGACTGGTTCATTGGGCAGCATGTTCACATTATTTGAACTTCACATTTTAATTGTATTTGTATTTTTAACTGTTGCAGAGCACCTAGAGCTTGGAATTAAGCAACCACCTTCTGCTCCTTTTCCCTCATTTTTTATGTACCAAGATGGTGGCTAAGGCTCTTGTCCACACCTCAGCATGCGGCAGTCATTTCACTGGGAAACACATTAGCAGAAATATCGAATGTGAGATTAATTTAAAGGAAAATGCCATCCATTTGACTGAGCTGTCTCAAGGGCAAGCCAAAGACTATGGACTGAAGTCCCACAGAAACAGACCCATCCCAAACCTTAGCATCTTCCAGTCTAAGACCAAGTGTACACTTAAAATTAGATAGAGATAGCTATATTGTTCAAGGCCATGACAAAATTCATGCCTCAAGCACTGTATTATTTAGAACTAACCCTCATTACACACCTAGCTAGATTGATGGAAGAATGTTTCCATCAACATGGCTACCCACTCAGATAAGTCTGTTAACTGTGCTGATGGAAAAACCATTTCCATCAATGTAGGAAGCATCTGTATTATGGTAGCATTGCTGCAGCCTTGTTCTGATAACTCTTATAGTGTAGACATAGCCTTGCTTTAGTTCAAGGCAATTTTTTCGACCCGTCCGCTCCAATATAGCAATGTATGTGTCCGTAAATGTATTTAAAAAAATCAAAACAAAACCGCTGCACACACTTCTCTCCCTGGGGGAAGGACGAGAGGACAAATGTGTGACAAGTGGTTGGTGATGTTACTTAATGTGCTCAGATACTACAGTGATGAGAGCAGTATAAGAAGCTATACAGAATATAATAAGATTTCTCGCCGCCCAAGCATTGGAGAGATCAAAGATTAAAAGCAAACCTTGCTAGAGATGCCTGTAGACTCTCTGAAACAGATCTGAAAATAAAATTTGAGTCCATTCACCTTTCTGAGCCTGTGACAACTTGTTGAAGAATGTCTTTGCTTGTGATGGTGAACATAGCTACAGTGCTGTTGTCAGTCAGAGTGCAAAATTAGACTAATATTGCCCTTGCTTTTATACTGTACAGTTAACCAGATACTACAGCAGATTGGAAATGTTTTCCCTTTGCTGTTGCTTTTATTGCTTTAGGGACCTTACTGCTAGTCTCATGGTCCCTTCGGGTACGTCTAGACTACCGCGTTTTGTCGACGGAAGTTTTGTCGACAGATACTGTCGACAAAACTTCCGTCGACAAAGAGCGTCCAGACACATTGAGTTCTGTCGACAAAGCCAGCTGCTTTGTCGACAGAACTCCGTAGTCTGGACGCAATGTTACAGGCAATAACACCTTCTGTCGACAGAGTTCTGTTGACAGAAGGTGTTATGCCTCGTAAAATGAGGTTTACCAGCGTCGACAAAACTGCTGAGTTCTGTCGACATTATGTCGACAGAACTCAGCGGTAGTGTAGACGCTGGTATAGTTTTGTCGACAAAAGTCCACTTTTGTCGACAAAACTAGGTAGTCTAGACACACTCTCTGTGAAATAATCTTTCTTCTTCCTTCTGTGGTATCAGGGGGCTGAATCCAGCTGTATGTGAAGCAACAGGGAGGAGCTCTACCCACCACATCCACCTCCACAGGTCCAGGCACTTGGAAGGCACCTTCAAGCACTTGTGTGTACTCCATGTTTCATCTATCCAGCAAGCTCTAAGCTCCTGCTTCTGCTTTATGCACTAACAACTGGCTCCTGCTCCAAAAATCATAATCTGTCAGCAGTGGAACTTCAACCAGCTCCCAGCAGCTTAGTTCTATTTGGATTCATAAATCTTAAAAGCCAGAAATGACCATTAGGTCATCAGTTCTGACCATCTGTATAACAACAACCACAGCAGCTCATCCAGTTTCAATTCTGCTTCTCCTTCAGAGCTCCTCTTTTGCTAGCCTACATTACCATGCTTATTTGTTATATTTGCATATCTGTTGTTCCAGTGGTCCTTATGCTCTTGCCTCCCTAAACTAGGCTATATCTACACTGCCCCCTCTTGTGCAAAAAAAAAAAAAAAGAAATGAGGCAAAGTGTGGAATATCGCCGCACCTCATTTGCATAACTTATGAGGGTCCATTTTTGCACAAGAGGCCTTTGCGCAAAAAGGAGCTGTCTACATGGCTCCTTTTTGTGCAAAAACTCCCTCTCATGCAGGAGCCATTCTTCCTCTTCCCTTCCCTTCCCCCCTCCCCCCCGGAAGAACGGCTCTTGCGCAAAAGCCTCTTGTGCAAAAATGGAGGGAGCCTCATTAATTATGGAAATGAGGCGCGGTGATATCCACCCTTTGCCTCATTTGCCTATTTTTTTGTACAAGAGAGGGCAGTGTAGGCATAGCCCTAGGATGATCTTTGCAGCATGCCCTGAAGATCAGTAGACTTGGACTCTATTGGATCATGGGCAGAATGGAATTCCAGTGGTAAAAGGACTTTAATGGTGTATGGAAGCCACAGGTCGTAATTTTACTATTATTTTTACAATCTTGTGTGTAGCAACCCCACACTTTGTCTTTTCACAATAATGGTATCAATGGCTCAGATCATATGTGGGGGAAACAATATTTTGTTACATTTCCACAACATATTCATGGTGAGAGGTAGTTCGTTCTTTTTAAGATTCTCCTTCAAAAACAAGTAAGTGTCACTTTCCCTAGAACGAGAAGAGCAATAATTTAATTAGAAAAGACAGTGTAGCATTGTGAAAAGCCCCTGAATAGTTGATCTTGCCTTGTTCTTCATTATTTCATGGCCCAGTTTTTGTGGCAAAATGGAACATTATGCACATGCTTCATCAGTGAATTCAGTGGGGCTTAACATAGTGTTTTGCTGGATAAGATTAGACCTAAGCACCAGCATAAGGGTAAGCACATGCTTAAGTGTTTTTGGCTACTATGGAGTAATTCACTATTTTAAAACCTTTCTAAGAGTACAACCACCTTGTATTTTGTACATCAAGTTGAGTCCAAGATGAGTCCTATGACAAGGAAAAAAATATAGTAAGCTAGGGTAGTGTGTGAAATGTGCAGTGTCACATACTTATCTTCTAGCACTGCTTAATTTTTATTCTTTGCCAACCATAATGAAACTGTGAAACAAAATTAAATTGTTTCAAATTTTAGAGTAACCCTTGAGAGAGGCACGTTGACACAGCCAGACTGGAAGTCAGGATGCCATCAAGCTGATTTTCCTGAGACTATATCGCTCCTATTATAATGGGTTTGAAATATGGAGGCTCAGAACTTCTGAAAATCAGGACCTTTAATTCCACTCCAGTCCCTATCATGGCAGCCCTCCTTTTATTCCTGGCGGTGCAGCATTGACATCACATTCCCAGGTTCCTTCTTTCTAGAATGGGGATAATAATATCTTACCTATCTTACAGCAGTATTAATTAATATTTGCAAAGCATTTGAAATCTTTAGATGAGGGCACTACCAAAGAACAAATACTTTCTTTTGAAAATAGTTTGTCAAGAGAAAAGCTGTGAAGAGGCTGAGCTTGTTAAGGTTTGAGCAGAACAATAAAGCTTTGTCTCTATATTGGGTACATAGTGTCTCAAAATTGTTCTATTACCATTGGAATAAAGAGAATGGCTCTAGATAGTGGAATATAGAGACTATAATTGTATTGTGTACACGTTGTTAAATGTTCAGGAACTGAAGTGGTTTTATTGATAGTTTAGTTTTTCTAACTTTTTAGATAACTGTTCTCTCCACCACTAACCAGAACAAATGTTGATGTGTTCAGTTAAATGTTTATTTACTACTTGTGCTGGATGACAGATTAAACTTTTTTGTACATAGCTTTCTTTTACCCGCCCAGTATGTTTTCCTGTTGGGGAAATGAATTTGCATTTGTCAGTCCTCCTACTTGCTGCTCATTGAAAGTAGAGTAGCAGTAAATCATAGGCTGTTGTTTTCAGGAGGTTCCTGCTGCTTTACTTAGTTGAATAGCAGGAAATCCTTAAGTGTAACAGAACTCCAATATTCAATTTGTATTCCGTATTTGGAAATATTTCCTTATCATTACTGTTGGTGTTTTGTAATGAAGAGGAAGATTAATTTTCCTGGGCCTTATTTGAAGGCAATGAGTAAGGTAGCATTAGTCCTCTCTGAATTTAGACAAACTCGTCTAGAATTCGTTTGTACTCTCTGCCTGTTTTGACTAGAAAAATGGTGTCGCTAATAGAAGGGGTGTTTTGGATTAACATGTAGAATAGATACAGTTTTCCACCATTGCAACTGTGCTAGCTTGTGGTTTAACAAAAGGTACATCATCTGGATGAGGAAAAGCAGGTGAGAAGATGTTGAGAATTAACAAACCTCAATTTTTTCTGTAGGCTAGATCTAGGATGTTAACACTTTTCGCCTAGCTTTTAGCTGCTCGTGATTGATGCAATTGGCAGACATGACTACGGCCGTGTTAAATTGTGGCAGTATTGGGGTATGTTATAAATCATGACCTCTACTCAGTGTTTTTTTAAAAAGCACCTTTTTCTTCTAGCCAAATAGATCCTCTTTACACTCAGCTAGGCAAGAGATATGGAGTTGTAGGAGTCAGTCTAAAGGTCAGGGGATCTAAGTTACGTTATCTTATAGATCCCCTCTTAGGTTGGTCCAATGTATCAGAAGCGCTTCCCAACAAATTCTTCTAAAATTTAAGGCCATATCTACACACCCACTTACACTGGCAAAAGTTATGTTGTTTGGGGAGTAGGAAAAAATCAGTCTGAGTGACACAAATTTCACTAGCATAAGCGGCAGTGTGCACAGCCCTATGTAGCAGGAGAAGCTTTCCTCTGTCATGGAAGTGGTTTGGTTGATGGGAGAGCTCTCTGCTGTCTCCACAAAGCAGCTACGCAAGCAATCTGATAATGGTGCAGCTGTATTGATATAGCTGTGCTGCTGCAAGGTCACTAATTTGGCCAGGCGTAACATTTTGAACACAACAGGCATTTGGATAAATTTAATGGCTAAATCCCTAGCTCTTTTCTAGGCTCTCATTCTCTGTATTCTGAGAATTCCTAATGTCTCCTTTAAAAGAGCTGCAATGTCTGAAGAATTGAATAATCTAGTAGGCTTTTTTTCATCTCTCGTTTCTCCATGTCTATGAATACCTTCTGTGGATTTTTTTTCCACAATCTTAGAGTTCAAATGTTGGGAGTGTCTGCTGTTTTGCTATATTAGCTGTCACCAGACGAGTCATGGAGCTATATCTGGTTTTAACTGTAAGAGGTTAGAATGGGCGACTTATTATGGACATTCCACAGGAAGGGCAAGAATTACTTAAAATGGCCAAAACATTTGAGTACTTTTTACTTTTAAATAGTAAAGCTTGTTCTGAGAGAACTAATTTTACTCTGGGTTGCTCTGTGTTCACTCTCTAGTGCCAGATAGTAAAACTCATGTGAGCCTAGTTACAGACAGATTAATACGTATTGGAAAATAATGACTAAGTAAAGGTTTCTAGATTCATAGATTCCAAGGCCAGAAGGGACCATTGTTATACAGGAGATGAACTAGTCTGATCTCTTGTAGAACAAGCATAGAACTTCCCCATAATAATTCTTGGAGCGGATTATTTTTTATTTTTTTGCGAAAAACATCCAGTCTTGATTTAAAAATGGTCAACAATGAGAATCCACCATGATCCTTGGTATGTTGTTCCAATAGTTAATTATCCCCTCCTTCCAACATTTATGCTTTATTTCCAGTCTGTATTTGTCTAGCTTCAACTTTCGTCCGTTGGATTGTGTTATATTTTTATCTGTTAGATTGAAGAACGCATTACTCAATATTTGTTCCCCATGTAAATACTTACAAAGTATTTGGATAGTGGAGGAGATAAGTAAATGGAACATTTAAGGATAAAGGAAGTGGTAGTGAAGTAATCCTCTCATTATTGTCTACTGATGTTTTGAGTTTCATTTTCTCTGCTCGTTGTTAGGCAGTACTTTAGTAAAAATGTATTCCAAAGATATTAGCGAGGGTGCTTACAGAAATATTATCAAGGAAGGAAAAGCATATGTGTTAAGCATCTGATTTGTAATACCTGACTGTATAAGTTGCTACTTAAAGGTGTAAGGAGAAATACAGTTAGAGGTTTTGATGGATGGTGCTATTGTGAAACATGAATTATGAAGGGATATAATTTTTTTTGCTTATTGATCAAGCAGTGTGTTGGAAAAGTTTTACTGATCTGCTAACTAAGCTTGTGGGTAACAGTACTTTAGCAGTTAATATTTTTCAGGTTACCAGAATAAGATTCATTTTTAATGGGTCTGATCCAATCTTATTGAAGTCAGTGGGAGTCATTCCACTGGCTTAAGTGGACATTTTATTAGGTCCTATATATTTCATTTCACTAACAAATGTGAATCCATGTTTTTCAGTATTATGGAGTCTTATTAGCTATCCCTGGCAGTTTGCAAAATATTGCTCCATAACTCGTATGTCCACATTATTCCATCAAACTGGGTTTCTTCTTACCTGCACAATAATACAACCAAGATTTTGGATTAGTGTTATTTCCAGTTCCTGGATTTTTAAGCATTTGTAGAAAGAAACATTGTTTGGTAAAGGTCAAGTTTTGGTAAATTTGATATACAGGCAGTCCCCGGGTTACATGGATCCGACTTACATCGGATCCCTACTTACAAACGGGGTGAGGCAACCCCGCACTAGCTGCCCCCCCCAGCAGACCAGGGAGACGCGAAGCTAGCACCCCCCCCCCCCCAGCAGACCAGGGAGACGCGGAGCGGCTTTTCTCAGCAGACACCTCAGCTTAAGAATAAAGGACCGAGGGAAGTGAGGTGTGGGAGAGTAAAACTGAGCTCTGGAGAAATGTTTGGCTAGAGTTTCCCCTACAATATGTACCAGTTCCGACTTACTTACAAATTCAACTTAAGAACAAACCTACAGTCCCTATCTTGTACATAACCCGGGGACTGCCTGTACTTGAAGATTTGAAATCTGTGCTTGAAACGGGGAGATGCAAAAAAGCGAGCAACACAAATAACAAGTGGCAAATAACAGTGCAAAAGAGACATCTTTCTTCAGGGTACATAATGCAGTCTTCTTTCTCTCTTTTGTCTCTAGGCTGTTCAGTCTCAGATTTAGCATTGACAGCCATTGAAGTGGTAAACTTTTAGTGCGGGGTGGGGGGGGGGGCTATGTTATGTTTTGGAAGCTGCCTTAGGTGACTGGGTTTCTGTTTCTCCTCCCTTCTCTTGCTAACATGTCACATCACCCCATACTGCTGATTCTTTGATTGTCTCACCCATTGTAACTGACCCTGCCCACTGCCTTTTGGTGTGAATCATGCAGTTATTTGTGGCTTTTGTTTGTCTCCTGCCTCTGTCTCTCTTAAAGAGAATGTAAACAATGTGGAGAAGGGAGAGCTGTTTTCATATTCCAAAGCTCTTAATTTGCCCTCTCCTTACTACTTTTATAGATCGCGCCCCCCCCCCCCTTTTTAAATATAGTGGTAGACAGCACTACTTTGTCACCTAATTTTGCTACCACTTGTTCTGCTGTTGTGTCTGTCAGTGGCTGGTCAAGCAGCTGTACAACAGTAAAGGTAATGTGGTCTTTTCTCTTCAGAAGAGCAGGCACTTCATTGTTTTATATAGTGGTGATAATTTATTTGGTGATTATTTATTTTATATAGTGGTGATAGTTTAGTCAGATAATTAATTTACTAGACACTGTGTTTTAACATTTGAATGACTATCAGCATAACTTTCTCCTCTTGACCTTTTTCCTTCTATCTCCTCTGCCTTCTTTGAAACTTTAGTTAACCTATCTGATTTCAGAAGAAAGTAGGGATCAAATGAGAAAATGTATTACACTGAGAGTGCTTCAGAACCAATGGTTTAAAGTGAGAAACTATTTCTCAATATTGTCCCTATACTCAGGTTTGAAATGTGAGTAGTATTGCTCTACTCGACTGGTTTGAGTGCAGTCTTGACAAATGACAATAGCAGAGAATTAGGCCTGTGACCTCTAGGAATCAGAAACACTAGTGCGAACTGGCTTGCATTAATGAGTCTTTATTTACCATCTAATAGAGCCATAAATGTTGTCATAGGAAGGATAGGCATTCCCTATCATCAGGTACATCAGCATATACATTTTACATATAGAATATGTAAGCATTGTATTTTTAAACCCAAAAGAGCAAAAAGGGGTTTCAAAAATTTCCCAACTAAATTGTGAGACCCAGTAATCTGAATAACAATTACAATGTGCTATACTGTAAGTATATATCTGTTAAAGTTGTATAAGGAAACTGGAAGTTTTTGTGCTCCATGCAAGAGGCTCCAATTTGTCAGTTGTTTTCTCCTAGCTACAATGTTCAGTTAGCAAATATCCCCTTGGCTTTTGGAGCAGTTAAAAACTAAACTAAAATAAAACAGTTTGCAAAAGTAGTAGTGGCTGGGAAGAATATTTGCGTTGTCTGGTTTAAATGCTATTTAATTTGATGCGTGGTAGCAAATAGTACCATCTCATGCAGTTGTGCAGAGGCTTTATCTTTTAATGGGATGGGTGATCTCAGTTTGGAGAGCTGTCCACATCAAGAAAACTACCACTACCACTCTCACCAGTTTGCCCTGTTGCTGGCATCCTTTGCAAGAGATGTTAAGGATTGAATGGGCTTGGAGACTTATGGTGTCCCCTGGATCTTGAAGTGTTTTTTGTGAGAAAGATACCATTTCCCCTGCTCGTGCTGTGCCTGTTGAGTGAACAGAAGTCTTTGGTTTTCAGTGTTTCTACTGCCTTTTTGTAAGCATAAATTCCCATTAAAAGACTGAAATAAAAAATACTCAAAACAAAACATGAGGAGCCAGAAAGATTTGATAGAAGGATCTGTGGTCATGTGGCTAGTCTCTCCAGCACGATGCATAGAATGGCCCTATCAATGTACTTTCTGAACTAGGGTTGCCAAGCCTCTGGTTTTTTGACTGAAATGCCCAATCAGATGGGCTGTTAAGAGTTCATTCGGCAGCACAACAGGGTAAGGCAGGCTCAGTACAGTTCCTGGAAGCAGCCAGCATGTTCCTGCAGCCCCTACAACTAGGAGTGATCAGGGAAGTGCCATGTATTGGCTCCACAGCTCCCATTGACTGTGCCTCTGCCTAGCAGCTGGACATCCTGGCTGCTTCCAGGAGCAGTACGAAGCTAGGATCTATAGGGAGCTTTCTTTAGCCTCACTGCGCTGTCAACCTGGAGGTGCCTGAGATAAACGCCACTCAGCTGGAGCCTGACCCCGAACATCTGTCCCAGGTTGGAACTCCTTCCTGCACCTTAACTTCTTCCCAAAGCCTGTATCCCCATCTGCACCCCAATCCCCTTCCCTAGGTCAGAACAAGCCTGCATCCCAACCCTGAGCCGCCTCCTAAATCTATTCCCTTGTCCCAGTCCTGAGCTCACTCCCATACTCCAAACTCTTGGCCCCAAACTTGGAGGCCCCCCCCCCCACTGTAAACCACTCATCTCCTGCCCCACATCAGAGTCCACACCTCTTCACACACCCCATCCTGAATCCTTCATTTCTGTTCCCATCCTGGAGCCCACACTTCCACCTGGAGATCTCACCACCAGCCCCAGCACAGCCACCCTCTGCCGCTCCAGCCAGTGCTCACCTCACTCACTGCTTCCTGCATCTCCTGCCTGCCCCCCTGAGGCTGCAGGTGAGCCTTCCTCCCTGCCCTGCTCCATGGCTGCCAACTCTCCTGGACTGGACACCATTGCAGCAAATGGCATCTGGCTCATCTGTTCTGGGAAAGTTGGCAGCCCCCTGCCTCCCACAGCTTGTCCCTGCAGGTCCTCTCCCCCAGAGCGGCCACTCCTGCTGTGGTGGGTAGTGGTGCCAGTGCTGCCTAAGGCACCAACACTGGTAGGGATGGCTCTGATGCTACCTCATCTTTCATTTTTTCTGGCTTTTCTGAATAGAATCCCATCCAAATCTCTGAAGTCTGGAGATGCAGTGCTCTGAATATGAGAGACTTAGAATATGAGACTGGCTTTTTATGCTTATTTCTCTTGTTAGGAAATGCTCCCACATTTCCAGAGGATCAGTTTCATTAGAGGGAACTCATTCTCCGGATGCTTCATTCATCCCATTTTTACTATTCTGGCTCACTGTAGCAAGTGGTTCCATCTCTCAGATGCTATGGTGCTCCAATATGCTTTGGTTTAATTAACATTTCCAAATCAGTGTAAACACTCTGAGGAATAGAATTTGAGCAGAGGACTTTGCATGGCCATTTGTGCACCAGTGATAGAAATGTAGCCGTGTTAGTCTGGGGTAGTTGAAGCAAAATGCAGGACAATGTAGCACTTTAAAGACTAACAAGATGGTTTATTAGATGATGAGCTTTCGTGGGCCAGACCCACTTCCTCAGATCAAATAGTGGAAGCAATTTGTGCACCAGAAATTGTGGTATGTGGAGACTTTCAACAATGGAACAGTGTTTTCAGGAACATTTGACTTGGGACAGACAGATTTTTAAATCGATCCATAAAACTGATTTGAAAGTGGAGTGAGGAGATAGTAACTGGTGCTTACTAAAGTTTTCCTTTCATAGTCCACTTAGAAGATTTTAGATTTAAAAGGCTGGGGGTATGTCTTAACCAATCAGTAATTTTTACATTTTCTACCAGTAAAGGTTTGTGGTGATGAGATTGTGGAAATGCCTGTAAATCAGGGGAGTCCAAACTTTTTTCAAAGAGGGCCAGATTTGATGAAGTGAACATGCGTGAGGGCCGACCATTTTGCCTGACATTCTTTGAACCATTAAAATTAAATGCAAATTAACTATTTTATGCAAAGTTTATTGCAAAGAGCATACTTTTCATTTTGTCACATGGATGACAAATCTAAACAGGTGTTAAATCACTCTGCCTTTCATATCTGAAGGCCAGATGGAAAAAAAAATCCAGGAAGCTGAAATATATGTCAGGAACATTGTAAAGTACATTACATATTATTGGTAATAAAGGTTGTCTGTCAACTTTTAAGTTCAAAAAATATGAACAGGAACATAACACCAAGTATACATGTTGTGTCCAAATATATTTATAACTGATTTAGACCAACTGACATTAACTGAGATTTTACAATGTATTCATCTCAATACATATGGATTCGTTGGGGGCCTTAAAAGCTAGATATTGCCAAATTACCTGTGGGGCCATATTAAACCGGAACACGGGCCGCAATTGGCCCGCGGGCCGGACTTTGGACATGCCTGCTGTAAATTGTTATCTTTTATATCAAGTATTCCAGAGTAATAGACCTGTTGTAAAGGACTTGAAGCCTTCTGGCTGAGAAATTCAAAAGCACTAAGTGAAATATGACTAATTGGTTAAAGTGCTGTGTTCTTTGTAGTTTCATAAATCTAATGCAAATTAGATGGCACTTCAGGAATAGAATGACTCTATTATGTAAATGGCATGATCTTGGGCGGATTAATGGCTCTTTTATGGGCATTTCCAAGAAATATGGGTGGCACCTTTTCAAAACATTTTGATGAATATAGTGAGATCAGTGAATGCAGTGTTCAGCCAAAATTCTGAGCAGGGCCTTCCTTTGATTTTCCCTTACTCCTCCTGCCCAGATCAGTTGTTTATAAAGGCCATGTTTAAATATTTTGTTTGCCTCTTCCCAACTGCGTTGGGTTGTGTGTACATGTGGAAATTTAGGGACAACTCTGCAAGGTGCTGTATACTTTCTGCAACACCTCTGTGCTCCTTCTTGGGAATCAAGGGAGTTGATTAGGATTAGGCTCTTAGCTAAAGGGATGTGGGTGTTTTTTTTTTGTTTTGTTTTTTTTATAATTAACAATGCTGGAACTGTTAGTTACTTGAATGTGCTCGCATCACAGTGTAAGCAAAATGTTCTAAACATCAGAAGAATAAATAGCAACAGAGAAGTGGCTGGGGGAGGCAATTATGATTTTGGAAGTGGACACTTGCTACAGTAATTCTACCTTTCTTTATTTTATGCTGTATTAGCACAGTAATGACAAGCTTCTGAACAGTTAAATAGATTTCTCTGAGCTCGCTAATTTACTAATCAGGAGCTATTCTGTATTTTCTTATTTTAGAACTACTTCCAATTAAAATCAGCCATTCTATTTATAGCTCAGTGCTTTACTGCTAAAATGATCTCCTTTTTCCAGGCTTAATGAAATCAAGTGATTGAGATTTGGTAGTGTCTGCATTTGTGTGTATAGGAACATGGGGAAAACAAATGAAAAGAGCACACAATTATATGCTTATTTTGGCCAACCGAGAGTACTAGACTTGCAAATGATAAATATGTGTCTGATACAACTGAAAAGTCTTTATACTTTAAATGAAGTTTAATCCATTTTGAGCCTGGGTTAGCAATACATTCAGTGCCAAGAATTCCTAAAGGAACAAAAGGCTGTTTTTGCCGTGTTGGATCATTATTGGAAACAATTAGATCACTGATATCACTCTGTGCCCCGCTAAGAGGGAGAACTAGAATTCGAAGTGTGCATATACTGAACTTCGTTAGTAAAATCACCTGGTTTGTGTTTCCCTTTCTTTGTCAATAGAGAACTGTAGTGCAGCTATTACAATATGTATTGACATGATAGAAATATGCTATACTTACATTTTATCAAGACTTCCACCTATTGACGTGGTGACTTTGAAATGGCATGAAATCAACAGAATTAATAGAAATGGCTAGAGATTTTGTAGATCTCTAGGATGGTACTACGCCCACATCTTGAATACTGTGTACAGATGTGGTCTCCTCACCTAAAAAAAAGATATTTTGACCTTGGAAAGGGTTCAGAAAAGGGCAAATAAAATGATTGGGGGTTTGGAATGGGTCCCATATGAGGAGAGGTTAAAGCGATTGAGACTCTTCAGTTTAGAAAAGAGGAGACTGAGGGGGGGTTATGATAGAGGTATATAAAATCATGAGTGGTATGGAGAGGGCGGATAAAGAAAAGTTATTTATTAGTTCCCATAATAGAAGAACTAGAGGACACCAAATGAAATTAAGGGGTAGCAGGTTAAAAACTAATAAAAGAAAGTTCTTCTTCACACAGCGTGTAGTCAACCTGTGGAACTCCTTGCCAGAGGAGGCTGTGAAGGCTAGGACTATAACAGAGTTTAAAGAGAAGCTAGATAATTTCGTGGAGGTTAGGTCCATAGAAGGCTATTAGCTAGGGGATAGAATTGGTGTCCATGGCCTCTGTTTGTCAGAGGCTGGAGAAGGATGGCAGGAGACAAATCGCTTGATCATCGTTTTCGGTCCACCCTCTCTGGGGCACCTGGTGTTGGCCAGTGTCGGTAGACAGGATACTGGGCTAGAAGGAACTTTGGTCTGACCCAGTACGACCGTTCTTATTTTCTTATCTGTTTTCATCAGTTTTTCCATCACTTCTGTATATGGGAAAACTGGGGGAGAGGCGGGGAGGAAGAGGGAGATTTTTATGGGGGGGGAAGGAAGAGGGAGATTTTTTTATTATATATAAAATCATGATCATGCCTGGTGGTTCTGGTGTAAGAGAAGGTAACCTCTTGGATTTTTGTTTCTGTGTATTCATCTATTGTTAATCTAGATTGTAATAGGTTAATTGAGCAAATAGCAGGCCTTGTGAGAAATTCTAAGGAGATAAAATACTAATAAACCCCGCAGAAATAGCTACGTAGGGTTGCCAGGTATCTAGTTTTCTCCTGGACAGTCCGGTAATTGCGTCTTCTGTCTGGTTTAAAAAAACAAACAAACTAGAAAATACCACAGGGGCGTGCAGGAACTTAAAGGTGCAGCGTCCTTTTTTTTCTCAACAATTTTGCTTGAGAAACCAATTATGGTGTCTCCCCCCCCCCCCCTTTTTTTTCTCAACCAATTTTTTTTCCCTGCCATGTTTGGGATTTTTTTTGTGAAGGTATCTGGCAACCATAGCTACAAGATCGTAAAGTCTACTATATTGCTAGTTCATCAGTATTCTTACTTGTTCTCAGAAGTGGCACGTGGGCATTGTCCAAAATGGATAAGTAAAATACTATCTGCATGCTATTGTAAAATCCCACGGCTCAATGCACAGCTGATGCATTATGACAGTGTTTCTTTGCTAGAAATGTATTAAATACATAAAATTCAATTAAAAGAAGATGAAATGCCTTCCTCGCAAGCTCCCTTAAGCTATGTCTACACTGCAGTGTTATTTCAGAATAACTAATGTTATTCCAAAATAACAGTCTGAATCTATACACAAGGGCTACGTCTACACTGGCCCCTTTTCCGGAAGGGGCATGGTAATTTTTGAGATCGTAATAGGGAAATCCACGGGGGATTTAAATATCCCCCGCGGCATTTAAATAAAAATGTCCGCCGCTTTTTTCCGGCTTTTAGAAAAGCCGGAAAAGAGCGTCTACACTGGCCAGATCCTCCGGAAAAAAGTCCTTTTCCGGAGGATCTCTTATTCCTACTTTGAAGTAGGAACTTTGAAGTAGGAATAAGAGATCCTCCGGAAAAGGGCTTTTTTCCGGAGGATCTGGCCAGTGTAGACGCTCTTTTCCGGCTTTTCTAAAAGCCGGAAAAAAGCGGCGGACATTTTTATTTAAATGCCGCCGGGGATATTTAAATCCCCCGCGGATTTCCCTATTACGATCTCAAAAAATTACCATGCCCCTTCCGGAAAAGGGGCCAATGTAGACGAGCCCAAGCAGTTATTCTGACATAATGTTGAAATAATAGCGAGCTGGAGGACTGCTTACTCCAACTCCTGCAACCCTCATTGTATGCGGAGTAAATGAAGTTGGGGAAGAGTGCTCTATCTTGAAGTAACTGCTGTGTAGATAACACCAATAGTTGAAATAAGCTATTTCAACTTAAGTTATGCAATTAATTATAGTTTAATTATAACTTGCTGTGTAGACATGCCCATACTGTGTGTGTGAAAAGTCAGACCAAGAAAAAGACATGTCTGTAGGTTTTCTATACTAAAACTTACTTCTGTTTGTGACTTTTTATCTGTTCACCAAAAAGAAGCATTATAGTATTCGAAGATCAAACATTGATCTGGATATTTGTCAGAGGGAGCTGCATCAAAATCCTTTTATGAAGCAATAGGGTAATATAAACAAACAAAAAAGGAAGTAGCTTTTCAGGAAGGAGCCATTGGCACAAAATGCTTCCTTCCCTGTCTCTTAGAGAATGGCAGTGCTTACATACTGATTTATTTCCCACCATGCTTTTACCTAGCTCCGGACTAAAACATGACTGCTAAGAGAAAAGAATGCTTCCTAACAGCTCTGCTGGCCTGGAGCTGAGAGAGCTGAGCTGGCTTTGCTCGCTTCCACGGTGGGGAGTTCTTGCTCACCCTTCTCTTGGAACTCCAACCCTAAAACCAAAATGGAATGGATTTGGGGTGTTTTTTTTTTTTTTTAACCAGCCCCCAGACTGCTTCTTAGCAACCCTGTCCTGTTCCTCAGTGATCACATCCCCTGTTCTACAGGTTATTTAAGTCACAAACCTGGAATGGCTATGTGCAGGTCTAGGGGAATTCCTTTTCAGCCTGAAAACCCCTTTACAGTGGTTTCTGAATGTGCTAAACAGTTCTGATTTACCAGATTGTCTCTAGCGCATGGAAAAGGATCTGAAGGAGATCACAAGGCAAACAACTTTTCAGGTTATCAAAAACTCCCTCGGAGCCTGATCCATTTGCAGGGGGGCAAGTTTCATGATTTATTTTTTATTATTTTTGTGATTAAGAAAAATTTCTCCATAAACTACGGAAGATATCTTTTTGAGGGGATGATTTCTAGATACAGTATTATCCAAGTATCAGTACTAAGTTCTAGTAAAAGATGTTTTTTAAAGTAAAATAGTTTACAGTGAAATTTAGCTTATCTTATCTTTGCTAGATGTTTGCTTGTTTTTCATTTTCATCATTTTTTTATGTGAAAGATTTGAAGTTTTTCAGTCTTAAAACTTTTTTTGTGCTGTCCATACATATTGCATTTAGAGAGCTACATGGATGACCTCTTTCCTCATGCTCCAGACTCATTTTATATTTATATATGGGGCAGGTGTGGGGGCAGGGTAGGGGAGGGAGCAGGGAGAGAGTTGGACTCTAGTGAGCCAGTAGTAAATCTCTTTAATGCCTGGACAAGTACATCAGAGTAGTTGCCTGTAATCAGAATGGTCCTCTCCTATGAGTCACTCCTTGTTTTGCCAGGACATGGTTTCTGTTTTTTGGTGAGTGGGTAGCACATCCTCCCCTTGCTCTTACTTTACAATATGAAGTTTATGGATTTGTTCACAAAGAAGGGAGGTGTCTTCCCCATGAATTTCACACTCTCTCTGATTTTCTGGGGGGAATAAAAAGTCTCTTTGAGTAATTGTATGTGCTCTGTTTCAGTTCATGTTACTATGGCAATGACTGCAGGGACTACAACATCCTTTCCCATGAGCAACCACACCCGGGAGAGAGTAACTGTGGCCAAACTTACATTGGAGAATTTCTACAGCAACCTAATTTTACAGCATGAAGAGAGAGAAACCAGGTACTTTGTCCCGGTTCTTTCACACCTTTAGCTTTTAATTTATATTGTTATTTTGTGGTATTTGTACAAACCAACTATGTGCTTTTAAATTCATTTAAGTCCCTGCACAAAGTATTTCTTAGAAAGCTGTATTGATTTCAGTTTCTAAGGAAATTGCTACCTATTTGAGGGTACATTCTTTTAGGGAATGTGTATCTCAGCACAAAGGCCTTGTTTGGGCTTCTATCACTGTTGCACTAGTGTTGGCTGCAATAGCTGCAGAAGCACTAGAATAGAGCCAACTAACTTGATTTTAACTTCCATATCCTCCTTCCCTAGGCCTAGGTCTACGCTGCTGTTAAATCGGAAAAAGAAACACAATTTGCAGTATTCACATTGAGTATCTTTTTCTGATTTACTTTCAAAAGAGGCTTTTCCAAGATTTGGCGCATCTACACAGCGCCAAATTTTGGAAAAAAGTGCTCTTTCGACACATCACTTAATCCTTGAAGAATGAGGTTTACAGGGATGGTGAAAGAGCGCGTCTTATTTTTCGAAAAAATTTTTCAGAAAAGTGGATGCGTTCCTTGGACGTGGTATTGCTTTTCCGGGATATCTCTGGTATCCCAGAAAAGTAATGCAGTCTAGACGTAGTCTAGTTTCCAGTTACATTGAGGTTTACAGGGATGGTGAAAGAGCGCGTCTTATTTTTCGAAAAAATTTTTCAGAAAAGTGGATGCGTTCCTTGGACGTGGTATTGCTTTTCCGGGATATCTCTGGTATCCCAGAAAAGTAATGCAGTCTAGACGTAGTCTAGTTTCCAGTTACATTGTAATCAGCGTTCCCTCTAAGCTGCAGGGTAGCACAGCTTCACAGGTGATTAATCAGCCCCACCTTGTCAGTAAGCTTCATGCAGGGAGCACAGCTTTAGAGAGAACATTATTCAGTAGCTTTACATTAGGATCAAAGTGTCAAAACACCAACTCTTTATTGTAATGAATACTTTGTTTCAATAAATGACATAAGTTTCTGTTGTTATAGAAACAATTTTTTATTGAGATTATATAACCACAGAAAAGGTTTGAGGGGCTTCTCTTTTAGTCCTTACTATATTAAATGGGCCTCTCCCAAGTGGGAGGATAGATTGTTCACCAAGGAGTCTTAGTCTAGTAGATTGTACTGTAATTCTCAAAATGAGAAAGTCTTGACTTTTAAATAAATGCTTAAAATGAAACTAGAGAACTTAAAATCGTTTCACTCGTTCAAAATCTTAGCTCAGATGTATGGTCCCATTTGCTTCAACAGGCTAATGCATGACAATAAAGTGGTGAAGATCAAAGTATCTAGAATTTGGACCTTTAAATCTCCATCCTGCAGACACTTTGCATATATAAAAATTTACTCATGTGACCCATTGGCTTCAGCAGGTCTGGTCACATGTGAGAGGCATGACTGAACATGTGTGTAAGTGTTGAGGGATTTGGGGTATTAGATGGCTCTTGGGGCAAAGGCCTTGTCATCTTTTATGTGAAATGCTATACACACATCTGGTATTATCAAAATATAATAGCTAACACTTATGGACTGGGACATATTGTCATGTATGCCTTTGTGTGGGAGTTCTTGTGACTAGAGAGTTGAGACCTGGGTTCATGATGTTCTTCTCTTTTAAAGGATAGTACAGATCCCTTGTTTTTGTACAGAATATCTTTTCCAAGAAATGAAAAAGCTCTTTAAAATGGCAGATTTCTGATATTACACTTCTGTTCTCCAATTGATGTAAATGATAAAGATGTAAGGGAAATTTTCCCTGTGATGTAAGGGAATTTTTATACTGTCTGATGGAACTTTATTAAAAATGTCTTCTCCCATGTCTACCTATGCAGACAGAAAAAGCTAGAAGTGGCTATGGATGAAGAAGGCCTGGCAGATGAAGAGGTAATGCCAACTGAGATACAAAGTCTTCAAATATATTTCATGGTGGTTGTTCAGATCTGGTGTTTGGATGAGTATATGGTTGATTGTTAAGAGTCTTATTATCCAACATGACACTGATATTTTTTTTTATTGTAAGTTTTGCTGTTGTAAACAAACTCCACATTTGAGTTTTTATAAGAGAAGCCTCATAAGCTTTTAATTTTTTCATAAAAAAGATTGCTCACACACCGTTTGGTACTCATGATCCAATAAGATAGAGGCACCTAAGAAGAACGTAACACAACCCTTGGTTTTTGGAGTATGAATTTGTTTGACGCTCAGGTGTGGAGAAGGAATGAAAAAAGGACCAGAAACACTTGGATGACATAGGCAGAAGACAAAATACATAGGGGAGCGGATTTAGGTTGTAATCCCTGATTCAGCAGGCTGTTTTAACTATGTACCTAACTTCAAGCAGGTAACTAATTCCACTATAGACCGTGGGAGTTGCATATACTCACCCGAGGGTTGAATTTGCTTCAGTGGCTTTATATTTTCATTGAACCAAACCTTGAGGTTTTTTTAAAACACTGGGTCTAGCATGCACCAGCATTAGGGCAGTAAAGGATTTATGTATCCCTGCTTCACAGCAGTGTAAGTGAGAAGAGAATCACACCCACTAGATCTTTCAACATTTTCTCTTTTAAATTGCGTTGCTGTGGCCATTCACATAATTGTTTCTTATATTGAACTTTACAATACATTGGTTACTTTACAATTACATTGGTTCTTTTATTGAAGAATACAATAGTCTGCCTCAGATGGGTCTTGTATTGGTGCATTTAAAAGCTCATCACCTAATTATCCATCTTGTTAGTCTTTAAAGTGCTGAATAGTCCTGTCTTTTGTTTCAGCAAGACCAGACTAACACGGCTACATCTCTATTACTATTCTTTAGAGAATGAGTGGAGAGCAAGTGGCCATATGATGCCATCTTGTGGCTTTAAATGATATTTAAAAATCTAGTATAAAAATGTATTACTTCAGTGCCTGATCCTGCTGGGTCTCAGTACCTTTAAAACTCCTATTAACATCACTGGAAGGTGTTGTACTAGCATCTTTCAGGATGAAGCCCTTTGACACTTTTGTATACTAAAACATATTTGCAATGACCATCAAGCTGCCTTACACAAGTAGTTTTTGGTGTAAATGAAAAATGTGGATCTCAGTTGCCCAGCAAGCTACCTAATTGTTCTCCCACAGCTGCCTTTTTCTTTTTTACCCCCATCCAATTCATAGTACCTGTGCTTTTGCTTTTCTTGACCTATCCCACCTGCCCCACTTCAAAATAGAATTGTCTTCTGAGCCAGTGGATTTTACCCAGTGGCATATGTAGATGATTGGAAGCTCTTTTGTTTCAATGTTCAAGTTTTGAAGCATCACTGGAAGCAATACTTTGAAATGTCACCAGTTAGCATCTATGTTTGTGTCTCACTTCTACCCCACCTCAAGAACTTTAATTAGGTGTATTTAGGTCATTGAGCAGTGGTATGTACTTTAAACAAAGTGTCTTCTCTCCTTCTCATGTGTAGTAGAAACCAGTAACTAAACACCCCTTCACACACTCTACCTGATTGTATTAGTCTCTCTTTATGCAAGTAGCATGCCTGCAGCTGGAATACAGGTGCAGCAAAAGCTGAGCAAGAATTTCTTGGACAATCTCTTCCTGTCTCATGGAAAAGTTTGAAAAAAATTCTGTCCTAAATCAGGATGAAAAGTTGGAATCTCAAATATTTTTGTAAACTGAAAATCCAGCCCCCACACACTCCTGTTTTGAGTCAACTGAAATATTTTGATTCATTTATTTCTAAATGTTTTGTTTCAGTGTCAACCATTTACTTTTTTTAGTATAACTAGTTTGAGATGCAAAATAGAAAACATTGTTTTGAATGGGAAAATCAGATTATTTTTTTCCCCATTTTTAAAATTCTGAAATTAACTGTCCCAGCTGCTCTCCAAAAAACATCAAAACTGATCCTTTTCCACCAAAAGTTTTGGATTTGATTAATCAACATTTTCAGACCAAAAAACATTTAATTGAAAAATTCCCCACTAACTCCCTCATTGTTTTAAAAATATTAATGTTACTAACTTTAAACATGGAGAACTGAAGGGTTTTAAAATCTTTTTTTTTTTTTTTTTGGCAGAAGCCAATATCTAACTATTACGATAAGCTCTTCCTAGGAGTTTGAACATCCATACCTGCTTATTTTGGGGTTTCTTGCACCTTCCTCCAAACATCTAGTGCAAGTTACGTCAAAGACCGACTATTGAACTAGATGGACTAGGGGATCTGATGGAGAATTACATTTCCTATGTTCTAAAACTTTCTTTTTCTAAAATATAGTTTATATATTCCTGATATTTTCAGTTATATATGTTACTTAACTTACAAGAAACTTTCTAATTATCACAATATGTTTCCATAGAAAAAACTGCGTAGGTCACAACATGCCCGCAAAGAAACAGAATTCCTGCGACTGAAGAGGACAAGGCTTGGTTTGGACGATTTTGAATCTCTGAAAGTTATAGGAAGAGGAGCATTTGGGGAGGTATGTGTCTGAAATGTTATATTTATTCTGGAAAAACAGTGTCCACATAGGAGTTATCTGGAATAGATATTTCAGAAAATGTGCGAGTATAGACAAGCCATAAGACTTTCCTGTACAAATTAGCACCATTGAGCTAAAGACCATGTAGTAATCAATTTGATTGTTAATTTTATCAAAACACTGACCATCCCAAAAAGATATTTAAAATATCTAAAGTCCAATTTGGTGTATAAGTATGTATGGTTTATGTCCTGTTTTTTCTCTTTCATGTATTCATGACTTTAAAATCAAAGAGATCTTTTAAGCACCAACCATTTTCAATCCTTCAAGATATCACAATTTTGTGAACCATATTAAAAGGATGATTATCTATTTAATTTTAGGTACGACTTGTCCAGAAGAAAGATACGGGTCATATTTATGCAATGAAGATTTTGAGAAAAGCTGATATGCTGGAAAAAGAGCAGGTTTGTGGAATGGAATGTGCCTAGGTTTATAGTAAATACCTTTTATGTTTCTGTTGCTTATGCTAGGAAATTACTGAGATTGCAAGTTCTCTGAGGCAGGGACCATCTTTTCATCCTCTGTTTGTTCAGCAGCTAGCACAGTGGGCTCCTGGTCCATGACTAGTGCTCCAGGACACTATGGTAATACCTTATTTTCTAGCCTTTATTTGTAACAATGGCATTTTGCAAAGTGTTATATTTGGACACTCCTGGGGTGATGAACAATGCCCTTTTTTTCTTCAGATTATGTAGTGCAGATAGGGCCTTCATTTTCAGTTATTATTTTGCTTTTTTCAGGAATTACCAGTGTTTATTACCACAACAATAAAAACAGATACAAATCAGTACAAAATTATTAATGTTTCTGGATAAATATCAGGGTTTATTTTGGTGGACAGAAAGAGGGGAGGAAAATATTCAGTCAATTAAAGCTTTGAATTTTGTACATCTGTGGGGTTTGCTGAAGAACTCCAAACACAACTGTCACCTCTGGGTTTAAGAAAACAATCTTTAATTCTCAAACTTTATTTTAATAAATAGTTTTCAGTTGTAGACTGAGACCTATTTGCCTATAAATATTTACATTTAATAATTGGGCTACACCGTTTTCACCACATATACTAGCTCTATCGAAGCAGGTGCAGAAATTACAGACATGGCTACAATATAGACAACCCACAATCAGTAAGGAGTGTAGATTTGCTGAATGTTACACTGCTTAGTGTGTTCTGTAGGGACAATGCATTAGAGACAAATGCAATAAAATCTACAGAATTTCAAATATGTTGTCACTGGGAGAGATCGTCATAATTTGTTTTTAAACTGTGTTTAATTGTATGCGGTATCCTCATTCTGAATAGGAGGTAGGGAGGAAAGAAATCTATTGGGACAGGCAAATAAGTTGAAGTGAATAGGCCTCTGTGGAGAGGTGACAGAATGAGGAATGGGGAGACCACTATCCTCACAGAGATATTTCTGGGCAATAGAGTTGAGGAGCAGTAGAAGAAGTTGCATTAAAGATCAGATTCTGTGGCTTGGTGAAAATAGTTCTGAAAGTTGGATTACTGTAAGATTATTTCCTTCTATTTAACATCTTGTATCTATCTGTCTGCAAGACAGAACTTCAGCTGATAGGGAGTGATTCAACTCTTCAATCATATTTCAGATTCTTTAAGAATTAGAAAATACCCAGTGGGATACAGAGCTTAGCTACATTGTCCTTAAGTTCTGTCTAGAGGATGTTGCCGAGTTACATCAGAGCTCACAGGAAATATTTATCCGACATAGTCTTTCTGGACCACACCTCTTCTCCACTGAAATACTACGCCTTAGAGTGTCACAGTTCTTCCAACTAACAGTGCTGCAGACAAAAACAGTCTGTCAAGGTGCTTTTCCACCAGTCCAGTCCAGTACTATTTTGTAGATTGTTTTCATAAAAGAGTCCCAAAACCTAGGATATTTCCCAGTGGATTTTATGAACACTTGGTTAATACTTTTCGTTAGGTTGCTAGTAAGTTGTATTCAGTTAACAAAATAGCACTATTTCATTGCAGCTCAGGCACTTGTTTTTTACCTACCTCTCTTGATGATGGAACCATTCTTCTGCCAGACAGACTGTTTCCACACGATTTAAGACAAGCTTCTACACTTGTACCAAGCTTTCACATTGATGTTCAGATAACATTTCAGCTATTTGTTGGTATCTATGAATTCACAGTTGGAAAAGTTGCATTACAGACCAAACCTTGACATGGTTTTATACTTCAATATGTGGAGCCCAGCACACATACAAAATTTGTATTGGCATCTGCAAAAATGATCTGCGGATATCTGAAAATTTGCAGTATTCTAGATATAAAATTGGATTCGCTCCTGTATCTGCAAAAATGAGCTATGGATGTCCACATAAATGTCTGTGGATGTAGATACTTGTGGATGTGAAGTGGGTATCTGCAGATTTGCAGGGCTGCATCAATAGATAAAAATCTTGCATGAAATAAAAAAAAATCCATAGCCAGTTTCAATAATTCAAAAATTCCATTTTTCCACAAGCACTGCTCAGCTGCTGAGTATTTTTCTTCAAATAGA
Source organism: Pelodiscus sinensis (assembly GCF_049634645.1). Lineage (NCBI taxonomy): Eukaryota > Metazoa > Chordata > Testudines > Trionychidae > Pelodiscus > Pelodiscus sinensis. Next base: position 120,003,400 of record NC_134711.1, read on the forward strand.
AACACCCTTTACAAACAACAATGGATTTGGGAATGCATTGAGATGATATTTCAAATCAGGAATTTGCCATGTAGAGTTATTGTTCATTCCTACTCTCTTCAAGCCCATGCAATGTTCAGGGACCTTTTACTGGTAAAGCAAACACTCCATGCACTTTATTTACCACATGGCTATGTCTAGACTGGCAAGTTTTTCCACAAAATCATCTGCTTTTGCGGGAAAAACTTGCCAGCTGTCTACACTGGCCACTTGAATTTCCGGAAAAGCACTGGCGATCTCATGTAAAATCATCAGTGCTTTTCCGGAAAAACTATGCTGCTTCCGTTGGGCAAAAGTCTTTTTCCGAAAGACTTTTGCGCAAAAGGGCCAGTGTAGACAGCATAGTACTGTTTTCCGCAAAAAAGCCCTGATCACGAAAAAGGCAATTGGGGCTTTTTTGCGGAAAACCGTGTCTAGATTGGCCACGGACGCTTTTCCGCAAAAAGTGCTTTTGTGGAAAAGCATCCTGCCAATCTAGACGTGCTTTTGCGGAAATGCTTTTAACGGAAAAGTTTTCCATTAAAAGCATTTTTGGAAAATCATGCCAGTGTAGACTTAGTCCGTGTGTTTCCACCACTCTTATACCCTGTATTATTTTATGCTTACTGCCCTACAGAGCCCTCCTGAAGCAGGGGAGATCTCTAGAGTCGCGGTGTCCAACATGCTAGCCAGATGTGGCTCTTTGGCTGGTTGAGTGTGGCTAGTTCGCTTTAGCAGTAGTCACTGTAATGGCTGCTGCTTCAGAATAGGTTGGACACCATGGCTGTAGAGAGCTTGGACACCACGGCTGTAGAGAGCTTTCTCTCATTCTTTCTCTCCTCTCTCTCAATTCCCTCCTATGCCTTTTGTGTCAGTCTCTTAGTTCTCTTCAGCACATCAGTTAGGCACAGTTCTTAATGAGGTCTACTCTCAGGCTTGTATGCAGTGGGAGTGCAAAGGGTGCAAAAACACCTCCATAGTCCCCCAAGTAAGTACTCTGGCCAGCTGGGGAAGGCAGGAGTGGAGCACTATCCAAGCCTCCCTCTCCCATCGTCTGGCCAGCTGGGGTTGATTTCCCTGCTTACTTGGAGGACAATGAGGGTGCATTCATACCCTTGCCGTCCACATTTACCAAAAAAAAATGCACACACCCCAGAAATTCCTGCATACAGGCCTGACTCTAGAGTAATTCGTTTCAATGACCAGAGTGCTGTCTCCCCTGTTGTTGCACTTTGACAGAGGACTGTAGTTTCTTCATCAGAGATCATGAACAATGCAGTGATTGGTTCAATAACTAGAAATACAGGTTAATATTTAAGTAATAACTGTCCTTGAGATGAGTGACACTTTTTTTTTTTTGTTCTCTTTTCATGTAGGTTGCTCATATCAGAGCAGAAAGAGATATATTGGTTGAAGCAGATGGTGCTTGGGTGGTGAAGATGTTTTATAGTTTTCAGGATAAAAGAAATCTTTACTTGATCATGGAGTTCCTACCTGGAGGTAAAAAGCAAACCAGTGAATTCAGTTGCTCAGTGTTTGTTCCTTTTTTTTAAGATCGTGGGTGACAAAACTAATCTTAAATTCTTGATGATTATGGGCTTTTTACACTGTTAAATTCCAGTGTCAGTGATATAACTATTCCTGCATTTTTTTCCCCCTGGGCCTTCAAAATATTTGTAATCATAGTTGTGGTTTTGATTGAAATAATTCCTGTAATTAGATGTTCTGCTGTTCTCTATTGATGCCAATATCTATGGAAGTGGCTATTACTGAAAACAATTACTGTGTGGTATATGTTAGGTAATTAAACCAATTCCATCTCGCTATGTACCCTACTTAAAAATCCAGTTAATACTTTTCATCTGGTTCCTGCAAGGTCCAATTTTGTGAACAGGTCTTGAAGCAGAGTAACAATGGGTGTACTGAGCTAGCAGTTCCTGGATCAGTGTTTGACAAAGTGTTCTTTGGGTGCTTTGGGAAAGCTGCTAGTGGGTCTGCGCCACTTTGTTTACTTAACAGGTCCATAACAGTGGAGCCTTGCAGCTCCCATTGGCTCCAGTTTGCCATTTCCAGCCAAGGAAGCTCATTTAAGTAAACAAAGCAGCATAGGCCCATTGGTGGTTTCCCCAAAGTGGGGGCACGAAACAAAGTCGTCAGTTGCAAGGTTCTAATAGAATCTACTGACATTTCCAGTACAACTGTGCTTGGTAATTAAAATGCACTCATCTTTCTAATGTGTTTTTTCTCTGTGGTTAGGTGACATGATGACCTTACTTATGAAGAAAGACACTTTAACAGAAGAGGAAACACAGTTTTACATTTCTGAAACTGTGCTGGCCATAGATGCCATTCATCAACTGGGATTTATCCATAGAGATATTAAACCAGATAACCTCTTGCTAGATGCCAAGGCATGTAATTTGTTTGTAAACTGTTCACATTTTAAACTTCTACAGCGTGATGTCAATTTCCCTACACTAGTGTTAATCCGAAGTAACACCATTGAAACTAACAGCATTAGGCCAGGGTTTAAACTAGTGGAAGTGAAGTCAGAATCTGCTACCTACGTTTTATCATTTAGAACATCTGCATAATTAGCATAGTAAAAGTAGTACTACATTGTTTTACTTTACTGAAAGTGTTTTCAATGTGCATCTTCTTAGAAGCTGGAAAAGACACATCCACAATGTCCATATACTTGCAGACTGTAGCCTTAAGCTGCACATACCTCAGCTGTTGCTTTTATTTTACAAAAAACATAAAGTGCAAAACACATAGCCAGTGCTAATAAGTGTTCAGTTTTTCTTTAAAATGAACATTGTAGAAGATGATGCAGTTATCTCATTTGGCTTTTTATCTGTTAACTGATCAGAAGACCAGTCTATTGGCTAGAAGAAAATTTTGAGAGCCAAGAAACTAAACTAAACTATCCCTAAAGTGAGTTTGTTGATCACTACATATCTTTCTAAATCTAGCTATAAAACTGATAAAAATATTATTTTTAAAAGTATATTTTCATCCTAGTTGAGACTTCCTAGTAAACAGTACTGTACTTTTCCATTTTCCCCCCTCTGACTCTAAGAATCAAATAAACAAAATTCTTTGGAATAAATTAGCATAGTTCATTCATTACAAAGCGGAGGCAAGAAAAAAAAATCATGTTTTCTTGATGTATAAAGATTTAGTTATGATGCCCTCTAGAATTAATCCTGCATAATTCTGTAGTTTACTCATTTCTGAAGGGAGCAGGTAATGTTGTTAAATTGTGTGCTCCCTCTAAGGCTCAACTTTCTCAATGAAGTTTTTATCTTCTCTGATTCTGTAGGGTCATGTGAAGCTATCTGATTTTGGACTATGTACTGGTTTAAAGAAAGCTCATCGAACTGAATTCTATAGGAACCTTACGCACAATCCACCAAGTGACTTTTGTAAGTATTCTAGTCAAACTATTCAACGACTTTTGGACTGAAGCCATTCCACACTGTAATCTTAAATCTGTTAGGATTCAGGGACTAAGCAAGACTGGGTTGGGTTGAGTTGTGTTTTGAATTGGAGAACAGTCCACAGAACAGCTAAGAATTACAGGAAGGAGATGGTGTTGGTGATTCTGTAGGTGGCACTTTTTTGAATTGAACTCATTCCCCCTAATGTTAAAGGACCTTTTTCTGTGCTGCTGGAAATAGTCTTTCAGCTAGAATGTCCTCATCACTTGGAATAAGTAATGCTCTCATGCCACTTTTTCATAATTGTAAGGGTGTCAACCTGTTTATCATGGTTACATTTCAGTGGTAGATAATTATATGCTACTGATCTAAATTCTCTCTGTGCTTTAATTCAAATGCCTTATTTTTCACTTCTAACTTTATTCTGCAAGTGTGTGTGTGTGTGTGTGTGTGTGTGTGTGTTTTTTTTACACACACACACACACACACACACACACACACACACACACACACACACACACAACCAGGCCCATCATAAAGGTGTTGAACTTTGGTTAGTTAACAGTGATTTAAGGATTTCTCAGTGGATCATTATCATTAACATCATTATTGTTACTGTTGCATTCTTCATCCTGGCAACTTAGAATTGTTTTACATTTCCTTTTCCTAGTCCAATTCGTGTCCCCCCCCCCCACCTCAAAAAAACCCTGTTTATATAGCATTTCAGAGGTACAAAAAGATTATTTTGTAAATTGACATTATCAATCAGGCTGATTTTTCTTTCTTTCTTGTACTCTTTCACAAATCTATATAGTGTCTAATAACTCTATTTTGTAAATAAGCATTTCAGAATATGAACTCAAAAAGAAAAGCAGAAACATGGAAGAAGAACAGGCGTCAGCTGGTGAGTCACTTTTTATAGTGGAACATATTTAATATTTGTAGAAACAAATGTGAGACAGATCTTAAAAATTCACAGTTTTTAAAATGTTCAAGTTACTGACAAAGTCCTCAAAGGCCATGCTCACATGAATGTACTTAGCTTTAAGTGTGAGAACTCCCACTGTAGTCAAGGGGCAGTGTGATTTAGTAGTGAAGACAACAAATGCAGTCACAATACCTGGGGGCAGATCTTCAGGTGGTATCAATGTGCATAGCATGAAGCCATGGAGACCCACCGCTTGTAGCACGTGTTCTTCGAGTGATAGCTCATATCCATTCCATATTGGGGGGGGGTGTTGCAGCGTGCACTCATGGTGGGAAATTTTTCCCCTAACAGTACCTGTCAAGTCATCAGGGGAGCCCCCTGGAATGGTGCCCCTATACCAGCCAATGCATACCCCTGCTGGGCAACCATTCCCTCAATTTCTTCTTACTGCCTGTGACGGTTGTTGGAACATGCTTCTGCTCTTGCTTAGCAAGTGCCCTTTTGCAGTTACTCAGCATTAAATTTCTGTGTTCTAATATCATAGTTATGGTTCTTATCAGTTTTTCTTTAAGTAGTTGTTAAGTGGTGTTTCCTGAGTTAAGAACTCACCGTGGTTCCTGCTCCATGCACCTGGCATGTGTGGTGGGGAATGCTCTGGTTGCAAGGCTTCAAGCCCTGTGACAAGTGCTAGAGGCCTATGCCCTGTGGCGATCCGCACTCTGCCCGCCTTAAGTGCCTGGGCAAGGCCCATTTGTCCGAGGCCTGTAAAATCTGTAAGGCGTTAAAGCCGCGCATGAGGTGGGAGAGAGTCACGCCTCAAGATCATCCTAATGGAGGTGGCTTTGTGGCCTGCATGGCGTCCAACCCAGCACCGGTGACCCACAGCGCACCAGCCTCGGTGCAGGAGGCATCAAGCTATTTGCGTGCCTCACTGACACCATGCAGACCCTGGCACTGCTCCGAGTCCCCGGTGCCTCAGAAAAAAGGAAGGCCTAGCAAGGGCAGGTCACCTCCATGGCATGTGCCCACAAGTGGGACATGTTGCATCTTCAGGCGCCGAGCCTGGACCATCGCGGTCAGACAAATGACTCAGTCTGCACTGGGACACCAGTCCCTTGGGGGACTTCCCAGAGCCTTTGACTCCGGAGGCCTTCGAGGCTGCTGGGGCTTAAACTGTCCCCCTCTCCTACTTTGGCACCAGCCTCAGGCAAGGATTGGGACTCCAGTCGGCACCAATTGGAGGCTAAGGCACCCAGCGCCCCAGCACCAGAACCAAGGAAACAGTGACACTGCGCCAACTGCAGCAACCTCAACCCTGGCCTCCGCACCGGACCCAGCACCAGGACAAGCGGCAGTGAATGCAGCACCGGCCGCCATGACCTCTGGCCTGCCCAGAGCTCACCAGGCCCGGGGCCAGCCATGCCTCTTTCTTCTCCCCCTCGTCTGCACTGGGGCAAGCCAGAACTGATGACCCGAAAGCAGGGTCACCAGCTGCGGCTGCCTCCTCTCCACCCTGGTCAGCTTTGGAGTATTCAACCGACTCTGAAGCGGAGTCCATGTGGTCATCAAGGGGATCCAGATCCCGGTCTTGGCACCGGTCCTACTCCCGTCACCGATCACGGCACCTGCAGTACCTTTGCCCATCAGCAACAGCACCAGTGGGCACAGCTGGTCCCGTACTGGGGATGTAGCTGTCATGGTCTCTACTGGCACCAGCTCCATCTCAGTGGCCGATTTGGACCCCATGAACCTACTGTCAGAGCGATGGTGTGGGTCCTTCTAGACTGTAGCTGGTCTTCTCTGGGTCCAAAGCACCTCCTTTGTCACCCCACTGACTCGGTCTCCTATGTCGGAGCAGTTGCTCCCGCCAGGGCAGATCTCCCCACGTCCTTCAGAGACCAAGGGCCCCGTAGTTCAGCCTCTCAAGCCCCCTCGCAGGCCACAGTCCTTGTGGAGACAGGCCTGAAGGGGTCCTCATCTTCCTCTCCAGATGAGGCTCTGGGCAACCCTCTCCCCTCTGTGCCCTCAATGGATTTGAGGGCAAACCAGGACCTCCTCCTGGGGGTCCAGGCTGAGAGGGTGTCAGAGGACTCTGACATCCTATAGTCTGACATCCCTACCAGAGTGGCCCTCCCCATCAATAAAACAGTGGCCAACATCTCCAAGTCCCTCTGGCAAACCCTGGCCTCTATTCCACCAATGGAAAAGAAGGCTGAGCGGCAGTATTTCATTTCCCAGGAGGGGAGCGAATATCTTTTCTCTCATCCACGTCCGGGGTTGCTGGTTGTCCAGGCAGTGAAGGAGAGGGAGAGGGAGAGGCAGGGTACCACCCCTAAGAACAGGGTGCCAGAAAGATGGACCTGTAAGGAAGGAAGGCAGGCCTGTGCATCCGGAGGCCTCCAATTTCACATATCGAACCAGCAGGTTCTGCTGTTCCGCTACACCTACAACACTTGGGCCCCATGGACAAGTTTACCTGACTGCTCTCCAGACATTCTCGGCCCGCGTTTAGAGCCCTCTCGGAAGAAGGCAGAGCGATTTCTAAGGTTGTGCTCCAGGCTGCCCTCAATGCAGCTGCACACGCCGTGGCTAGGGGATTGGTGTCACACCACAACTCCTGGCTGCAAAGGTCCAGGGTGTCTTCGGAGCTCCAAAATACGATTCAGGACCTCTCCTGTGAGGGCTCATCTCTGTTCTCTGAGCAGACAGACCAACGTCTGCACAGTCTCAAGGACACCCAGGCCATGTTCAAGTCCTTGGGTATCCACACCCCAACTACCCAATGGCAATCCTTCTCAGGCATGAATGCCCCCAGGCCTTACCAGCAGGGAGTACACCCTGACTTCTCTCATCACCTCAGCAGGAATGGTAATGGGAGGAACGGCAGGTGCCATCCCCGACCGGCCCAGAATCAGGGACAGGGCCTGCCTAGCAAGTCCTCGGGGCCCCATCCAGAGTTTTTTTTCAGGGTAGGCCTGAGGACAGCTTACCAGACTTACCCTTCCCTTTCTGGGATCGCCTATTCCCTTTCTGCCGACTGCTGGGTCCTAGAAATGGTGGCAGAGGCTATATCAGCCCTTATCATCTTGCTCCTCCTTCCCATCCCTCTACCCCATCCCTCCCCAGGTCCCGCTTCCTAGTGTTCAGGTCGGCTGTTTGGGACATGCAGACGTTCCTGATAACCACGACCAGAACTTCATGCGGCTTCTGGGTCTAATGGCTGCATGCACATACATCACCCAACACATCAGGCTCTGCATGCACCAACTGCAGATGTGGCTGGTGCGGACTCACAACCCATCCTTTCATCCATGGGACAGAGTGCTGACTGTTCCCTCCGAGGTCCTTTGCTCCCTGGTTTGGTGGACCTGGGAGGAGCAGGTCTGCACCGGAGTACCATTCTCCAGGCCTCTTCCAACCCTCCAGCTAGCGACGGCTGCATCAGACATAGGCTGAGGAGCCCACCTCTGAGACATACGGACACAAGATATGTGGACTAGGGACGATCTCTCCCTGCACATCAATGTCAGGGAGTTACGGGTGGTCCACCTTGCCTGCGTGGCTTTCCTCCCTCACTCAGGGGCAAGTCAGTACTCATCCTGTCCGACAATACACCAGCAGTCACAGACATCAACAGGCAGGGCAGGGCCCATTCCAATCACCTGTGTTGACAAGCCTTTCACCTGCGGGATCTCTGCATCGGGGCAGACGTTCACCCACTGGCCTCCTGCTTCCTGGGCTCCCAGAACAATCTGGTGAAACAGCTGAGCAGATCCTTCTCCAGACACAAGTGGACATGGCCCGCTGGATCTTCCACAAGTGGGGCTTTCCCCTTCTGGACCTGTTTGCCACATGACAAAACAGGAAGTGCCCAAGGTTCTGCTCCCACATGGGGCCAGGACTTTCAGGGAGATGCACTGGTCACCTCCTGGCCAGTGGTCTGCTCTACGCATTCCTGTTGTTTCCACTAGTCCACAGGGTGCTCCTGCAGGTGCGGGAATTTGGGGCGTTGCTGATCCTCATTTCCCCAGCATGGCTCAGGCAGCACTGATTCTCGACCCGCCTGACCCTGTCATGCGAGAGGCCGATAGCTCTCCCGCTGGTCCTGGACCTGATTACACAGGACTGCGGCAGGCTTCGACACCCGGACCTGTGCTCCCCGCACCTCAGGGCATGGAAGCTTCGTGGCTGACAGCAGCAGAGCTTCAGTGCTCAGCTTGTGTTCAGAAGATACTGTTGGGTAGTAGGAAATCCTCCACTAGGGTTACATATCACTACACGCTGACACATCAGGCAAGGGAGGATGCTACCCTGGGTAGGGCTGTCCTCCATTCAGTGGAAGGTAGAACTCCGACCTCGCCTCCTTGGGTTTCTGCTTTGGAGTCACCTACGTGGAATGGACATGAGCAATCACTCGAACAAACAGTTACTTACCTTGTAACTGTTGCTCTTCGAGATGTGTTGCTCATGTCCATTTCAAATCCTGCCCACCTTCCCTTCTTCCGAGTGATCCAGTAAGAAGTAACCAAGGAGGTGTAGGGCCAGCAGGGGTATATATTGGCTAGTATAGTGGCACTACTCCAGGGGGTTCCCCTGCTGGATCGATGGGTACTGCTGGGGGAAACATTTCTGACATGTGCACGCTGCGCACACACACACCTACATGGAATGGATATGAGCAATGCATCTTGAAGAACAACAGTTATGAGGTAAGTAACTGTTGTTTCTTGGCTCTGTCCAGGACCTTCTGTCAAGTCAATTCACTTCTTTGGGCTTTTGTTTCCCCTCCAACCTTCTAACCATTTAAACTGCAAACTCTTTATGGCTGGGATTGCCTCTTACTATATTACCTAGCACAGAAGGCCCCTCCTTCGTCAGTTGGGTCTTCTGAGGGCTATTATAATACACAGAATTAATGCTAACAGCAAGTGTTTGTGTGATCAGGGCATAAGTGAGGAAATTCAAAAAGAGTACAACCGTGTAATTCAACCACGTTGTACAACTGATTGTTTGCTTTGCAAGTCACAAACTAGAATATATTAAACCAGCAAAAAATAATAAAAACATGTCTGTCTTGTATTTGAAAAGATTTATAAAGAGGAAAAAATGATAACAAACACAGCATGTGTGCTGTACTGCCAAGCAAACGTTGCTTTCTGATTTTTAACTTCGGCATTTCTTGATGAAATTTACCTTCCTTGTTGAGCTGGTTTAAAATATCAGAATCTTTTGTTTTTCGAAACCTCTTTTTACTTGTTTATTTTATAATCTTTAAATTGTGTCATCACTGCACAGTTAACTTGGATGATTGGCAGTAGGGTGTGAGCTGCTAGGTGGGATTGAGTGTGAGCAGCCAAATTGTAAAGCCACTTGAGTGTGACTAGATTGTATCAATTCTGGCACTGCACTCATTTTTGTGAGGTACTAGCACTTCTGAGATATCATCCCATGGTTACCAGAGGCATGTAAATTAGATTACCCGACATAGTCAATGAAGCCGGGATTTAAATATCCCCGGCTTCATTAAAATAAAAATGGCTGCCGCACTGTGACGGCTCAGTTGGTTGACGGCACAGTGCGGCAGTCAAGACGCGGATTGGTCGACAGGGAACACCTTTGTCGACTGTTACAGTAAACCTCGTTTCACGAGGCATAAGGGAGCAGTCAGCTAAGGTGTTCCCTGTTGACTAAGCCATGTCTTGACTGCCGTGCTGTGCCAATGACCAGCTGAGCCGGCACAGTGTGGAGGCCATTTTTATTCTAATGAAACCGGGGATATTTAAATCCTGGCTTCATTGACCATGTCGAGTAGTCTAATTTACATGCCTCTGGCGACATAGGCATGTAGCCTAGACATACCCTCTGTGACTATTTCCTAGTGAAATACAAGAGAACTTGTCTGTCTGGTCACAAAGAGGGAATTGTGGGAAAGCATTGGAGAACTATTAGCAATGGTGATTGAGCCGACATTCTTACAGTAATATAGACAGGTTACCTGAGTGTCATTAGCATTAGCAAGTAGAATTGAGTGGCACTCAAAATTTCCATTTGTCAGGAAATTCCTGACCAGCTCTAGTTTTAACCAGTACCCTAGAATAGGCCAGCGAGCCTATTACAGTAAACCACACTCTCTTGTGTGTGAATAGGAGCCGTGCTAGGGGAAATGCCTGAATTAATTCTGTAATGCAAATAAGCCCATATGCAGAACAGTTTTAGTGTTTCAGGAGAGTCAGATGTTGAATATACATTTTTTTCCAACTTCTTTTGTAACTTACTAGTAATACAGTAGACTAAAATGAATAAATTAATTTGATCTAAGAAATAATTGATATTTCAGTCTGTATAGTCTCTCTACTCTGAAAGTCTCACTTCAAAGTTATCTTGGTTCTATGCTTGTATATCCAAATGAACCATTTCTTTGGGTTATATGTGTTGTGATGATGTATCAGATTTCTTCTCCTTTTCCCACTAAATACCAGTATTGTACTTTATACAGTAATTCTAGTAAGATTTTCACAGAACTCTAAATGGTGAGTGTATAACCCATATGAAGAGTCCACCCACCTTCTGTTTTTCCCCCCCAGGCATACTCTACTGTTGGAACCCCAGATTATATTGCCCCAGAAGTATTTATGCAGACTGGATATAACAAGTTGTGTGACTGGTGGTCTTTGGGAGTGATTATGTATGAAATGCTAATAGGTATGTAACCAATGTGGAGATAGATTTCAAGGTCAGAAGGGACCACTACGTGATTGAGTCTGATCTCCTGTTTTAATATGAGGTGTAAAATTTAATCTACTTTTTTTTATTATTATTATTATTAAGTCTAACCTGACAATTTGTAGCAAAATGCAGGACAATGTAGCACTTTAAAGACTAACAAGATGGTTTATTAGATGATGAGCTTTCGTGGGCCAGACCCACTTCCTCAGATCAAATAGTGGAAGAAAGTAGTCACAACCATATATACCAAAGGATACAATTTTAAAAAAATGAACAAATATGAAAAGGACAAATCACATTGCAGAACAGGAGCGGGATGCAGGGGCGGGGGAGGAAGGAAGGTAAGTGTCTGTGAATTGATGATATTAGAGGTAGGGAGAGTGGGATGTTTGTGAGTTAATGGTATTAGAGGTGATAATTGGGGAAACTATCTTGGTAATGGGGGTGAGAGTTCAAATGTTTGTTAAGTCCTTGTTGGAAAGTGTCGAATTTTAACATGAATGACGGTTCAGAGGATTCCCTTTCAAGTGCAGATGTAAAAGGTCTTTGTAGCAGAATGCAGGTGGTTAAGTCATTGAGAGAGTGTCCTTTCTGGTTAAAATGGCAAGAAACTGTTTTCTCTTTGTGATCTTGTCTGATATCTGTTTTGTGGGCATTAATCCTTTGGCGAAGTGTCTGAGATGTTTGTCCAATGTACATAGCAGACGGACACTTTCGGCACATGATAGCATAGATTATATTTCTTGACAATTTGTATTCAGCTAAGTAGATCTTTCAGAAAGGAATCCACCCTTACTCTGAAGACATTGAGATAGATAATGCACAACTTCCCTTAGTACTGTAGTTTGGTCCAGTAGTTGATTTTATAGTTTTCCAGGAGAGACTATTTTTGTTGACATTTCCTTGCAGAAATTTTTCAGGGAGAGGTAGTGAAATAGCTTTGTCGGCTCAGACCTGGGCATGTGTTCTAATGCTGGAAAAGCTCATTAAGCTTTTTTCCATTTTTATATAGGATATCCACCTTTCTGCTCTGAAACACCACAAGAAACGTATAGGAAAGTTATGAACTGGAAAGAAACTTTGATATTTCCTCCAGAGGTGCCCATTTCAGAGAAAGCAAAGGACTTAATTCTAAGGTTGGTAACTAAACTCCTGTGGCCATTCAGACCCATAGACAGGATCCTCTTCCATTACGTTACTTTTGCACCTTGTGGAGAAACTCATTGTGCATGGTAGAAAGGTGCTAAACTCATCTCCTTCTCCCCATATGATCATTTCCTGAGGCATCTTACAGAAATGGAAAATTCAGCTTGCTGGCCAGATTCTGCTACCACTGAAGTTAACGAAAAGCTTCCAGTGAAGTTGGTGGGAGCAAGAATAGACCCTAAGGATGGAAATCCTGAATTACACTAATGCATATGTATTAAAGACCTGATCCTGTTAAGCTGAGGATGACAGAACTAGAGATATAAATTCCTGTTTAATCAGTTAACTGATCAGTTTATGTATAACTAATTAACTGCTTAATTAGGAGCGGATGGGGGGGGGGGGAACTCCAGACAATATGGGCTGGAACCATCCTTTCCTGCCCCTACCGCCTGTTCTGGCCTGGCCTGGCCTGGCCTATTGTGGGCGGGGACTGTTGTAGCTGGGCTGGAGCACCTTCCACCCTCCCCACATCAGATTAGCCCCCTGGAATAGCCCCTTGCTCCAGCCCCTGCCAGTTAACCGTAACCAGTAAGAATCACCCATTAAGTGTGATGCTTACCAGTTAACTGGTTCACCATTCACAGCTCTAGATAGAATCCCCATTCAATGGAAATTTTGTCTGCATTAGGAATGGGTCCTGAAAGAATATAAGAGATGGGGAGAGAGCTAGAATAAAGGGAAGATCATGAAGAAGAAGGAAAAGAACAGTGATAATAGATTTTACAGTATAACACTTAATCTTATAAAGCATTAGATTCATAGACTGCATTAGTCTTTCTTACAGTCACTTTTCAAAGGCTATAACTTTAGAAGCAATCTTCTGTCACAAGCACCGTAAAAATTATGAACCGTGTTCCACAGTGATCCAGTCAGAGATCAAAGCATCTTTTACTTTTACATGCAGAGAAAGTTTTGGGTTGAAAGAGAAGTCTAAATCTCTTTCAGGTGCCTCTCCCACTTTGCCCTTTTCTCCTATGCATTTTATCCATTATTGGTAAATTTTTCAGTTTTTCATTTGTACCTCACAATAATTTGTTCCAAAATCACATCTGAATGCTTTGCATGAGGGAATAGGAATAATGCAATTACAAATCTCTTGGAATGTTGGTTTCCAGAAGCAGAGACAGAATGTTTTAAAAATAACATTTTAATTTATCAGGAGACTAGAAAAAATGAACAGCACCCAGCAAGTAAAGCACATACAGTCAGAGCCAAACAAAACAACACAGCAGGCGCTTTAAAAATATCAAAGATAGGAAATAATTTCAACCTCAATAAGTGCCATTCAAATGTAAGGCAAAAATATTACATCTTGTGGGAGTATGGCTTAGTCAATTTATAACCTGACTGACTTGTCACGTTACTGAAATGCCTGTCAGAACTTGCTTTGTGCTGGCTAGGAGATTTTGTTTCTGAGAAGGCTTGGTAGGTGAAATGTTTTGTGAATCTGGATGTTGTGATCATGTAGAAATAGCCTGTTACCCATATTGATTCCGATAAACAAATTGCTCTGAGTACGTTGGCAACTGCCGAACATACACCCCTTTAACTCTGTTACTTCAGATGACCAAGAGAATTTTCTATTCTGCTGGACAACAATTGCTGCTGAGCACAGATTGTCTACTGCTCTAGTGTGAAACAGATGACTACTTGAGAGTAGAAGTGGAATCTAATTAAACAAATCAACTTTCAGAAACAACATGGCTACGTCTACATTGGCATCCCGTTCCGGAAAAGGGATGCTAATGAGATGAGTCGGAATTGCAAATCCGTGGGGGATTTAAATATCCCCCGCGGCATTTGCATTTACATGGCTGCCGCTTTTTTCCGGCTTGGGGATAAGCCGGAGAAAAGCGCCAGTCTAGACGCGATTCTCCGGGGAAAAAAAGCCCTTTTTCGGAGGATTTCTTATTCCTACTTTCAAGTAGGAATAAGAAATCCTCTGGGAAAAGGGCTTTTTTTCCAGAGAATCGCGTCTAGACTGGCGCTTTTCTCCGGCTTATCCCCAAGCCGGAAAAAAGCGGCAAAGCCGGAGAAAAGCGCCAGTCTAGACGCGATTCTCCGGGGAAAAAAAGCCCTTTTTCGGAGGATTTCTTATTCCTACTTTCAAGTAGGAATAAGAAATCCTCCGGGAAAAGGGCTTTTTTTCCGGAGAATCGCGTCTAGACTGGCGCTTTTCTCCGGCTTATCCCCAAGCCGGAAAAAAGCGGCAGCCATGTAAATGCAAATGCCGTGGGGGATATTTTACATCCCCCCGCGGATTTGCAACTCCGAAGTGTCTAATCTGCATCCCTTTTCCGGAAAAGGGGTGCAGTGTAAACACAGCCCATAAGTGTATACAAAAACAGCTTATCAGTCCACAAATGAGCTTCAGGGAGTTCAGCACATTTTCATGCATCATACTGAAAGCCCAATTTGCAAGTTGCTGACTGGACTCAACTCCCATTAGGTCAGTGGGTGGCTCAGCACCTAAAGGGGCTGGGTTGTTTATTAGAACAGAGCCTTGTTGTTTTCTCTATTATGGATGGCCAAGGCACTTGACAAGGCACTTGTTTCTCCAATTGTCTGTTGGCTAAACTAGCAGTGTTAGAAGGCTGACTCTCAGTGCACCACTGACTTCTTGCTGTTGAAACATGCTGCTGTTTAATGTGGGAGTATAAGGTTTTGGAGGTTGATTACAAAGAGAGAGTACTTAGCAGAAATGGACACTTGAAAATCAAGTTACTACTTCTACACCAAACCATGTGGAGAAAATGGGAATTCTAAAACAAAATTCCTTCCTATTACTGGTTTGGAATAATGACCAGCACTGGCAGCAACTTGTTCACAAAAGCGTGAGGAGGGAAGGGAAATGTGACCTATTACCATTGTAATATTGTGCCTTTATAATGTGACTGGCAATGTTTCTGTGATTTTTTTTTTTTTCCCCTGCCCCCCGCAGGTGCATTGGGATGTTGACCAATCCAAAGATTAAACCATTTTAAAGGGCTTTATAAAATTTTTGCAACAGGATAGTATGATAGCTTATTTTATATGCTGCTTTTTGCATTGACTGTAATATTCTTTCTCTCTTCCCCCCCCCCCCCCCCCTTTCAGATTTTGTATTGATTCTGAAAATAGAATTGGTAGCAATGGAGTAGAGGAAATAAAGGATCATCCTTTTTTTGAAGGCGTTGACTGGGGGCATATCAGGTATATACATGTGCTTTATTTATTGGATGGAGATCTTGAGAGCAACCATTTTATATGCTGTAAAGACAGGAATAACTTGTTTTAATTAGCTTGTTATTTTTGAAGAGTAGCCACTGGAAAAAACAAGCAATTCCCGCCTTGATCTCAGAAGAGGCATGCTCTGCCTTAGAAAGAATTCATGGTGATGCAATGGTGTTAGGTAAAGAGGATTCCTGACATGCACTTCCCCGCCTCCAGCTGTTCCCTTGGCAGCAGTGGTCCATACCTTGTCAGCCTCACACCTTTTCCCCTGCTCCAACAGCTTCCCATGTTGTAATAGGCTGAGACATAGCTCATGACTTTGAAAAATGCATGGGGCCCATCCCCAGAGAGCAGCCATTGATCACACCCAGGCTGTAGTGAAAGTAACTTAAAATTTCTTACAGGTATGTCCCTGCCAGCTCTTTAAATAGCTCCTTGCTGACTTTTGCTGCAGCTCTGCCAGCGCTTGCCAGAGCTGTGCACTGGGCTTATCTGCTTACTTTTACCTCTGGCCTCAGGTAGCAAGTAGCCTTCTGATAAGCTCATTTAAGGAGAAGGTACAAATTAAAAAAACAGAAAATAAAATGAGGGAAAAAAATCCTACAGAGATATCACAAGGAAAGAGAATGAAAAGGAAAAAGGTTGTAGCTATGAGTTAAAGGAGATGTCCCTGTGTTTAAAACTAACATTAGTAGAGACTGCTGCTACTATTGTCCTTTAAGGATGTAAGGTAAACCTGTTTCTTAGAAATATTGTACCTTCGTATGTGAGAGCCCACATTCCTCCTTGGGACTTGATGGTCACTCCCACCCAATCCTGCAGCTCATTTGCATTTATGCTCTCTCCCTCATATTCTATTGAGTGTGGTGGGAACCAGTGGACAGCAAGAACAATAGTACATTTGTAATTTCTGGATTTGGCAACACAATAACATAGCCTCCTCTCTTCCCTTCCAAGATTCCCCAGTGATATGGCTAAATTCCTGGGGGAATGTTCATTATGAGAAGATATTATGAGGCGTTCATTATGAGAGGAGTGTGTCCTTGCCTTTTACCACCTTATCTCTATTTCCTGTCTCTCACACCCATGATTGGATTTTGAATGGATGTGTGCTTTTTTGATTTTTTTGTTTTTGTTTTTTTGTTTAATGTTAAGGCAAGTCACTTGGGAAGCTCTTTTTAACAAATCTCCCTTTTACAAGTATTTGTTACTTTGTTACTGCTCTGTTAGTTTAATGGTATGAATTAAATCTTTCTGTGGGAGGTAGTGAGGAAGCACACTGGTAAAATAGTCAGCAGCAGCGATCACAAACAAAAGGTATTCAGAACAATAACTGTAGAGTTCATAGTGCTGCATGTTGAATGACCCAGCCTATCAAGGTAAGTACTTGACTGAATGAGTAGGTTGGAACTGCGACATCAGTTCCTGACTACAAATCTTGATTTAAGTGAATCACGCAGCTATAGGTTAGAAATCAGTTTGGAGCCCTTTTTTAACAAAAGGGAGACAGATATTTCCCACATGGAAGCCAAACTTTAGAGGATGTATTCAAATTCAGTTCACAAGAACTGTTTTAATATAAACTAACTCAGAGACTGATTGTTAGTTTCCTGTGATATCAAACCAGAAATTAGCAAGGCATTTTACAGTCAGATCCTCAACTTGTGTAAATTGTGTTAGTTCAGTAGAGCTATAACATTGTACACCAGCTGAAACTCTTACCAACTGTGTTTACAAGTTTTTTTTTCTTCATCCTGTTGTATAAAAAAAGCTAAATTAAAAGGCTATGAAATTAAATGAAGCTTTTCTTACTATTCATTACTAATCTAATTGTTTGTGTGCAGGGAGAGGCCAGCTGCAATCCCTATAGAAATCAAAAGTATTGATGACACTTCCAATTTCGATGAATTTCCTGAATCTGATATTTTACAGCCAGGTGAGACCTTGTAAATGGCAGACTCATCTAACATACCAAAATATAATAATTTTTATCTCTGTTATATTCATTTTTCCAGTATCTTAATTCAAATATGGTGCAGGTCTGAAGTAGCTGGATCATACCTTAACGTACGTACGTGCGTGTGTGTGTGTGTGTGTGTCTGTGTCTGTGTGTGTGTGTGTGTCTCTCTCTCTCTCACACACACACACACACACACACACACACACACACACACACACACACACACACTGTGTTTATATGAAAGTGTGTTGCCTTAATGGTAAGCAGTTATAGAATACAACACAGGATTTCACCATATAGACAATATCGTGACATTTTTGTTAAAATGTATTGAACTAATTGGTTTCAGGTGTTAGATACCATTGAAATGTAAACCAAAAGCAAATGTTATATTCTTTGTCTTTCAAATTTCAAAAGCAGTGAAATGAATGACCAGCAGCAATAGTAAGGACTGCTAGACATTTAAGTGACTTAGGAGCCTTATTCTCATTGGAACTCATACAGACACTTTTGAAAAAGTTAGGTCAGCATGTAGTAGGAGATTGTTAAATGTATAAGACCTGACTTGACATCTCTAGCAGCCGCTACTTTGCAAATGTGTAGTCAACTATATGATTAACTGATAAGCCTAGGCATATTGGTTAATCTTGTCAAGTACATGCATTTCTTCTCCTCCCCCCCACTGCCTCTGTATCAGAGGCAGCCAGGGCAGGGGAAGCAAGAGCCAGTGCTGGGGGGGAGCTGGCTTAAAAGCTGGTTCCCTCCAGCACTGGTTCCATGGTGCCACTTCCCCCCTCGCTCCTGCACTGCTACCTTTATCAGCTTGGGCCTGCTGTGGATAGAAGCTGGTCCCCGGCAACAGCCCATGACAGAAGCTGTTCTACCACCCATGGAACAGCCTCTTTTCACAGTGAGTTTGGGCTGGCTGTGGACAGAGGCTGCTTTGTGGGAGGAGGAGTAGCCTCTGTCCGTGGGGAGCTCAGACCCCCCACAGACAGGGGTTGCTGCCGTGCCACCACAGACAGAGGCTGCTTCGTGGCAGCCTCCTCTCCCTCTTCCCCCCCCCCCCCCATCAGCCTTTGCCCACAGGGAGCTCGGAGCCCTGCAGACACAGCTTGCTGCAACCCCACACTGCTGCCAGAGTTTCAGAGGCAGCAGTGAGGGGTGGCAGGCAGTCCATCTGCATGGGGAGCTGTTTTTTAAATTGGTCTCCTGCCTGGCACCCCACGACCTCTCTGATAGAGAGGCAGCAGCGCAGTTTGGCGGGGCGCTTCCCAGGGGTGAGACCAGAGCACACTGCCTGCTGGCCCCGCCCCAGGGAATGACAGAATAGAAGTTTAACTGATAGGCATGTAACTGCATGAATTCTTATTGAATTATGCAATATCTAGTATCACTCAGCTCCCACTGGCTTCAACAATATTATGTATGTGCTCTGAATGAGATACATACGTAAGTATCTTGGCCTCAGTCTTTACTATTCTTAGCTCATCCCACTTCCCCTAAATCTTAATTTTTTTTCCTACAACCCTGAAGTGGTTCCAATATAATGGCAAGTTTGTTTTGCTTTTTCCTTTAAGGCCAGAATTTTTAAAGTTAGGTATTACATTGCTATTTAGGCAGCTAATTAATTTGCATGGATTTTTAAAGATATTCGGAGGATCTGTTACTTCCATTTAACAGGCATCTGTGATGCACAGTATCACAGAAAATGTTGCATATTCTTTAGATGCCCAAATATGAACTTAACTTTTAGATTTGCAAGTTTTGTCCTAGAACTATAGGAAAATGTATTTGAATAACAATTTTCAAGATCACTGTAAGACAGTTCTATACTATTGCAGTACTGAATATTAAATATTCATAAAGTAAAATATTTCTAGTTTTCCTAAATGCTCTACAGACCCAACAAAAGCACTAAGAAATTCAAAATGAGCAGGCAAAAAGCTTAGAGTGGTATAGTTCTGTTGGGATTTTCACTGCTGTTCCTGGTAGGGTACCAGATGTGTTTGTGTCAGCTCCTAAAAAGTGTTTTGTTTCATTTATTATTTTAATTGTGGTCACAGTTGGGGATCAGGATCTTGTGGTGGTAGGCAATACAAGGGCAATTCCTTCCTTAAAGATACAAGGTGATATTCCATCCATGTTAAAGTTAATGCTAAAACTCACAATTATTGATTACCTTAGGACCAGCATTTTGCCTACAGTTTTTATGATGCTAGAGAGAACCAACCTCAGGATTGTTTGCTGGACATTGTGTGGCAACTTCTCTTACCAGCAGTATTATTTTTTTTAATTATTTCTTTTTGCTTTCTACATTCCAGTGCCAAATACAACAGAACCTGACTACAAATCCAAAGACTGGGTTTTCCTCAATTATACCTACAAGAGGTTTGAAGGGCTTACCCAGCGTGGCTCTATCCCTTCCTATATGAAAGCTGGGAAGTTGTGAAACAAAACAAAACTCCACAAAATTAGAAACAAAAACAACCAAAAAACTCAGGTAGCTGCATCACCAGGCCTGCTTGGCGCAGATATCAATACAGTGACTCTGGTGTGCATCGACTTCACAAGGAAATTCTACAGGATTAGGATTTCTAAGACTACTACAGGAATTAGTTGGCAGTGCCAGCTGGGTTTTTTTTTAATATTTGAATATTTTTGTTAACTTTATTATACAAAGGTACTGGAATAAAAGGATCATACATCCCTTTGTAACTGCACTGCCTGTGTGTGTATAAAGGTTAATTATGCCTCTGTGTACTGTGGCTTTGTTTGTACTGTAAGCCATCTAATCCACGCAGGAGGAAAAACATATCATTTGAAAATGCAACATGGGCTAATGTTGCAGCACCATTATTTTACTGCTAACCTGGTGGATTTTAGATCTACAGTATTAAAAACCATCAAATACATTTGTAAAGATCGCCTTTGAGTGATTGTCCACATGGATTGCTCTCCTGGTATGACATTGAACTCTTTAGTGGTGTGCCTTCAGTCATTCCTCATCTCTTTTCTGCTGTCTTTCTGCCATGGGCAGAACCCCTGCTGGATTGGCTTTGTCTGTGCTCTGTGCAATTTCTAATTTGTATTTAGTTATTATGAGTAGTTTACTAGTATAGGAGGTACTGGAGCCTCCTATAGGAGGGTGGAATCTAAGACACCAGAATTCAAATCCTAAGTCTTCTGTGGGGCAAATATTCTTCTGAATAGTGGAGGCTGTAAGTGCCTTTTCTGCCTCGTTGAAGCACATATTCCAGGCAAGTGTTCCGTACCTTGCTTTTTTGTCATCTCATTTAAAAAAAAGCGAGGGAATCTCACCTTTAAACTTTTCCTCTTGGAACGCTCCATGAGGGCTTCCTCTGTCCCCGAGGAAGATAAAACCGTTAAACTAGATCAGATTGTCTCTGAGTGCTTTGAGGAGCCACAGGTCTAGCCTGTGGTCCAAGCCTTCCTCTCCCTTGCGAAAGACACGTTCTTTGATTAAGGAAGAGCATCTAAACTCTACTCTGCCCTAATGCTGGAGAAAGGGGGAAGGAAAGAACACCTTTCTCAGGGTGACCACAGACTTGGGGTCTTCCCTGGGAGCGGCTAAATTAAACAAATCCCACTATTTATGTATTCTAGCTCATGCTTCTTAGCCAGGACACAGCTCAAGGCCCAGATCAGGTCTTACTGACCTCTCAAGGTCCCTTCCAATCCTAGTATTCTATACTGATACCGTGGCACCAGCTGGTCACTATATAACCAAAGTACTGTCCAAGGATCCTATCCATACTCCTACTAGTACAGTAGCACATTGGTATCAAAGCACTTGGTACCCTCATCTACGATATCCAACACTCAGATGTGGAGGTGAGCTTTCTAGTGCAGACCTTCTCAGGATTGAAGTGCTTGATAATCCAGAGTAATTTAACAGTCAACAAACAACTAGAGTCACCACAGGAAGAGAGCAAAGAAGCTTCTAGCTTCGATACCAACGGAAGATATTTCAGAGTTCCCTGGAACACCTGAGAGGGTAGCTTCACCTGTGTAAAGCAAACAAACCCTTCTCTTCCTGTGCAGAGGATGCATACCTGCAATAGGACAGGGTCCATTTTATACTTAACCTTGTTAATCAATTTCTATAGCTCCATCTGCAGATGACAGCCCCATCGACTTCTGCAGCTTCTCTATGGCTGTGTCCAGACTCAGGGGTTTTTTCGGGAAAAGTAGCCTTTTTCCGAAAAAACTTCACCTGCGTCTAGACTGCAGCCGCGTTCTTTCGAAATTAAATCGAAAGAACGCGGCTTTTCTTTCGACGGCGGTAAACCTCATTTCACGAGGAAGAACGCCTTCTTTCGAAAGTGCTTCTTTCGAAAGGAGTTCTTGAATGTAAATAGGGCTTCTTCGAAAGAGAGCATCCAGACTCACTGGGTGCTTTCTTTCGAAAAAGCGGCTTGCTCTTTCGAAAGTTCCGCGTGCAGTCTAGACGCTCTCTTTCGAAAGAGGCTTGCAGTCTAGACATAGCCTATGTGGCATTCTCTTTCATCTAGTGCTACTCCTTAATAGAGAGCTCTAGAGCTGATGTGCACTTTGGCAGAGCTGTCCTGCAACCACTGTTTAAACCAGAGTACAAGTAGAGCTCCTGACTATGAGGTCACTGTTTGTGAGTCACCAGAAGTGGCATATATGTGGACAATCATTTGAACAAGGTTACTTGCCTTACTGTAACTGTGATTCCTCAAGATGTGTTCTACAGCATGATCACTTCCCTGAGGGATGGTTGGGCCTACTCTGGCTTTCATGCCATCAAAACATCGGGGGCACAGATGGGGCCTCAGCAAACACTGCTGTTCAAAAGAATCTAATTTCACACTTATGAAGTGTGTGCACACCAGAACTGAAATCCTTGTGGGCCGCACACCTTAAAGAATCACAATTAGTATAAAGTAAGTGACCATTCCTTATCAAAAACTTGCCCTGTGTGATTGAACTTGTCAACATATATGAAGGTAATTTTATTAAGGAGATTTCGTGGAAATAGTAAACACTCAAAATTGGTTATTTGTGTGTATGAGGGTGAAATATATACATTTAACTTGAAGCTATCTACTACACTGACTTTTCTGTACATAATAATTGGTTTATCACTAAGGAAAAAGCTATACCCTCCTAGTCATAACACTAAAGATAATTTGCATAGAATACTGCAAATGGTTACTCAAATAAATGCTCACATAGGAGTTACACTCTTAGGGAGACTTACTGCAATATCATTAACATAATAATCTCCTGTATTGTGATAGGTGATTTTTTTTCTGAAAAAAAATGGCATTATTTTAATCTAATCAGCAAGTCAAATTAAAGAAAATATAAGAATACTGCTTTTAGAATTGTAGTGAGAATACTTTTTTAAAGGCAAAACTATGACACTGTAATGATCTAAAGACAACAGAAGGCTTTCCAAAAACAAGGAAGTGCAACGTGTCTTTTTGCTTGATAATTTTTTGCTTTTGACCATGTTTGTCATTATGCCATTTTCTTTTATTCTCAGAGTACCAAAGATCCTGAAATGGCTTGATGATTGCAATCATGTGAAGTTTTGATTTCCATATGTATGTTTTGTTAACTTCTATTAAGTATGGAATAGGGTGTGCTATCCACAAAAGGTTTTTCTGGGCAGGTAACCTGTTCCAGCAGGAGAAAATGTTAAATCATTAGTTGCATAGAAGTGAGCCTGAACCACAATCATGGATCTAATGACTCTCCAAACTGAGGAGGAAGTTTGGATTGAAATACAGCTTTTGGACTTGGATCAATCCATCTCTAATCAGCATGGGTTAATGAATTGAGGTATAGGCAGTAAATAAATGATGGTCAGGGGGATTATTATGTGTGCGCAAGAAGTAGTTAAAATGACAAAGTAATGTTGCCAGCATTCAGAATTGAATATTGTTGAAACTGCATTTGCACTGTTAATTTGCCTTGCTGAAGAGTTAGGTAAATTTTATTTTTATAGGTCAATTATTAATAACCTAAGTCATTGGATACAGTGTGAGGGTAATTACAAGCATTGTAACATACTGTACCTGGAGTCCTTTTAATGTTGTTCATATTACACAAGCTCATTCTCTGAGTCTAAATGGCAACTGCTATATTTTTTTCTGGACTGTTGCATTAGTTGTGATTGGGAAAGTTATATAGAAGCATTATAAAAGATTTATATGAGGCTTTTTATAGTATTTGAAAATAAACATAGCATTCTTTTGTAAAAGTTGGAGTATTTTTTTAAACCCAGTTCATAAATGGCATTTTAAAGGAATGTTTTGTTTCCCTTTCCAAATGTGTAAACAAAGGACTTTTGAGACATTTGAAGACTTTCAGTGTTGGATTTGCCCATCATGAATTCCATCACATACCAGTCTTCAGTCAAAACAATTAGCCATGCTGCTGTTGCTATCATTACATAGACAGCAACCATATGTTTTTTAAAAGATTTGTTGTTATTTATAATAGTTTCCCAAACGTATTCCTATGTGGATCACATTTAAGTAAACTGGAGTTTCTCATGGAGAACTTGCTCCACCTGTTTGTTAAAGGAAGATCCACTTCCCTTCCTCAGGCACATCTAATCACTGTGATAACTCTGGCACATGGTTTTACATGTAATATCTTCTACAGGATGAGCTTTTTTTAGGTGAAAGGGACAAGTTTTTGAGCTCACAGAGCAATTCTTCAGGCCCTGAAGCTTGAAAGCTTCTCTTCCCCCAACAGAAGAGGAGTAAGGGAAGTCAAAGGAATAGTGTTCTTCTTTCAACTTCCTGCTGTGTAGACAGCTCCAAAAGCCCAGTAAAGCTATTTCTACTTAAGCTATGCAACTTCAGCTATGTCAATTGCATAGCTTAATTCAACTTTAACCCTGCTGTGTAGACATACCCATACTGGCCTCTGTAAGATGAGCTAAGATTTCCCAAGCATTTCAACCAAAACACACTTTCTTAGGTAAAATATAATACAGATTTATTAACTACAGAGAGAGAGATTTCAAATGATTGAAAAGTAGCAAACAGATCTCAATTGGCTAAGAAAAATGAATTTTACAGTCTGAATTCTGCAAAGAGGATGTGAATCAAGCTGTGTCACCCTGACAGGTGATACAAACAGGTCACAAATATTTGATCCAGAGGCTCAGACTGTTTCCTGGCTAGGGACCACTCTCCCCCAGTTCAAAGTGCTTGATCCTCCAGACTTGTGTCCTCCTGCTGGTGAGTTGGGAGCGGGAAAGGCCAAGAGATGATGCCACTTCTTTTATAATTTCTTCCAACCTTTCTTCCAGAAAGATCTTATGAAGTGGTGTCAAGCAATCCCCATTGGTGAAACAGTCCCCATGGTTTTGCTCCCTGTGAGAAGTCATCTGGGATAAACCTTAGGGAAAGTGGATTCTCTTTACTGGGCTATCATCCTGTCTGTCTCCTATGCCTTTGTTGTACCTGAAATGAAGTTGTGCGTGTTCCCAACCCAGGGCTGTCCTTAGGATTTATGGTGCCCTAGGCAGGATTATTAAACTGGTGCCCCTATGCCTGACTTACTCTTCCACCCCTACTCCCTCCCCTTCCCAGAGACCCCAGCAGCCAATCCCTTCAGACTTTGCTGCAGGTATTGCATTAGGCTCTCTCTAGGACCCAGCCCTGCTGTTACATGCTCCACTGCTTCTCCTCATAGGCATGTGCAGCACATTTCATTAGGGTGTGCACCCAAAGATTTTTTTTTTAAATGTACTCTTTAACTCCCATTAGCCACACCTCTGACCCCTGTGCTCACTCTTCCAGTAGCCCCACTCTGATCATGTGAGCTACCCCTCCTCATCCTCTCTCCTAACACCTCCCTCTACACACCTGCCCTGTCTCTCTCTCCTCTGGTGCTGTCCCCTGCAGGTGTCTGCCCATCTGCTTCACCAGCAGAATCCCCTGGCACCTCTACCTTCCCTCCTGGCGCCTCCCCCTTCCCTCACTGCCCCTGCCCCCTTTTCCCTCTTTCTCTGATGCCTACCCCCTCACCACCCTCTGCCCCCGTTCCCCTGGCTCCGCCCGTCTGCTGCCGCCCAGTTGACAGTTTCCTTTCCCCCGGCCCGGTACCTTCTCCAGCCGGGGTCAGCTTGCCGACCTCCTCGCCGAAGTCCTTCGGCCCAGCAGAGTGGTGCTCCAGAAAGAGGTGCCCTACGCAACTGTGTACTCTGCGTATGCCTAAGGATGGCCTTGTCCCAACCTCACATGTATCAGAAACACACACATGGTAAAACTCCTTAGCTTCATGTACAAGGACAGCACATACAATCCAATAGGTTATTAATGCTCAGCTGATTAAGACTTTTAAAATACCTGACAGTCACAAGGCATAGGTCGTACAGAACATATTGCAATTGTAGGACAGTGGTGAATATGGGGATTCCAGGACTGAATGGAGGCACAGAGTGTCCGAGGCACCTAGTTCTGCTTGCAGATCTTAACCAGGAGCCCCTCTTTGGAGTTAGGCACTTCTGCAAGAAGCATGGAGTTGAGGCAGGCAGGACCTCCCTCTAAACATTTGACCCAGAGTACTCACCTAGGGCTCAACCCCCTGGTTCAAGCGTGTCTAAACCTGAGCGGGAGAAGCATTTTGAATTGGGATGTGTCAGCTCTTAGATGAGTGCCCTCACTGGTGACAGGACAGTCTGATGTGTGGTGCCCCTCAGACTCTCCTCTTGAAGCTGTTGCATTGCCAAACAGAATCATTGGAGCAGAGCAACAGGATCTTGGGTCTTCCATCTCGTGTGCGAGTGCTTTAGCCACCCACCTTGTCTCTCTTCACATGCTTCTGCTTTCTTCAATGACTTCCCAGGGTAACTAGGACTAGGGATCTCCCACACAGCCAGGTAAGTACTGTAACCAGTGGTCTAAAAGTTATGAGCAGCAACCCCTCTTCCTTCCCTGCCCCGGGCTGTTTTCTAGAGCTTTGAAAATCTAAAGTATGTTGTTGTTAATGTGTACAAAGTATATTTCAGTAAACTGTCTGGAAGGCTTTCTTCAATATGAACGAATAAATGCTGAAGGAAGAATATACTTTTGAAAGTGTCCATATTTAAATGTAATTATAATCTGGCAGCTAAATAAGGAAGTCCACTTTAGGATTGCTAACATACCTTAGTGATTTTAGTGTCGCCCCCCCCACCCCCAAACCCTTTAATCTTAAAAGAATTGGGCATCCAAATCCCTTAAGTAGCTTTGAAAATCTTAACCTGTGTTGTTCACGGCATAAAATACAGTATTTCAGTAAATCTTCTACAAGAGTTTTTCTAATCCATTTGTACCAAGCGATGAAGGAATAATATACTTTGCACTTCTGTACTTCTCAAAGCCCATTACAGGTGGGTAAGAACTATTAGTCCTACGCTTGCTGTATATTAAATGTTCACTTTAAAATGAGAGATGTTCATTTAGTTCTGGCAGCTGAAAAGCAACAGTAAGTGGGTATTTTCTGGGATTCATTTTTGCTTGATCTATGAAAGATAGGACAGTTACACAATACTTTAATACCCACAGAAAGTGTACTTATTTTTTTAAAAAGTCACATGGGACACATGATAAAATATCCTATTCTCATTTAAACTGAGCAAATTAGAAGCCAGTTGCTAGTTTTTCCTTAATCTAGCTCAGGGCTTCAGAGCTTGCATCTTAAAGATGCAAACGTTATGCATCTTCCCTCATCCCCCATACTGACTTAATTTCCCTGATGCTCCACTGGCACTTGCACCACGATGGAAAAACATCCCATTCTGTTCATGTACTCTGTGGCATGATGGGATATGAGGACCTCCTTAGTATTTATGGGACCCTACACAGTACCCTACAACTGGTGCCAACAGCAGCCTGGGTTGACAATGTTTTAGAGATGTGATTTTATAATCTTTAGCAACACACTAATGCGGGAGTTGTAAAGTAAATTTTAAACTATGATCCTGTAGTGTAGACCAGTGGTTCCCAACTTTTTTCACAAAACTTTTGGCAGACTGCTAACATTTTATTTGCATATTCATTATGCAAATAATGAACATGCAAATACAATTTTACCAGTCCACCAAAAGCCCTAGCCTGAGTCACCGCGAATAGCTGGCTTCACATCTAGCAGTCGCCATATAGTGGACAGCTGCCGCAGCTGAAGCCAGCTGTTCACGGTGGCTCAGGGGGCTGGGATATACCCCAGCCCTCTGAGATCCCCCAGTGCCAGCCCTAACTCCTAGAGCCCCCCACCTCTTCTCTACCCCCCAGCACCAGCCCTGCACGCAACCCCCCAGTGCCAGCCCCCTGCCCCTTAGAGCCCCCGCCCCCCCCAGACTCCCCAGTGCTAGCCTCCTGTTTCCAGAGCCCCACTGCACCCAACCCCTCCAGAAGCCCCAGTAGCCTCCTCACTACTATCCCTGCCCGCACAGCCCCCCAGTGCCAGCTCCCCACCCTGGATGCCCTACTGCTTCCCAGTATCAGCCCCCTGCTTTAGAGCCCCCCACCCTTTAGAGCTCCCCAGTACTAGCCCCACTCCCAGAGCCCTAGTATTAGCTTTGCCTCTAGAGCCTCCCCAGTGCCAGTCCCCTACGTCTTAGAGCCCCCCACCTCCAGAGCCCCACCTGGCGCCACCAGTGCCTGCCCCACCCAGTCCTTTCTGCCTCCCACCTGCCAGCTGAGTGCTGTTGCCCGGGTCACGACTGTTCTAAGGCTCCCATGCTGGGCTCCGCATGGCCCTCCTGCTGCACAGTGAACAACTCTTCTACATCTGGAAGGAGACCCCACCTTGCCCGGCACTGGTTGGCTGAGAGATGAGGCAGGACACGCCTCTCTGAACAGCTGTGGTGGGAAGGGAGGTGCTGGGCAGTGTACCCCAACCCCAGCAGCCAGTGGTTCGTGGCCTGGCACCGGTCCACAGCCCAGCAGTTGGGAACTGCTGGTATAGACTAATACAGTAAATTCTGAAACTGACAGTATATACCTGGGGCTGGCAAATGCCTGTTAAATGGCTTCATTACCATTTGAATGGCTCTTTCACAGATCCCATTTGTGCTAATAGGTCAGGCAGGCATTTTAACTAGATCCTCTCCAGAGAAAACAGAGCCACCTACCAGGGATAGGAAGAGCGAGTGAGTAGACATTAAGGGCACATCTACACAGCAGGGCAACATTCCAATTAAGCTACGTAATTTCAGCTACATCAATTGCATAGGCTAGTCAAAATGGCTTAATTCGGCTTTTGGCACTGCCTACACAGTAGGAAATCGAAGGAAGAGTACTCTTCCTTACTCATTGTGAAATGAGGGTTGCTATGATTCAGAGTAAGAAGTCCTCCAGCTTGACGTTATTTCAAAATATTATAAATGTCAGTTATTCCAAAATAATGTTGCTGTGTAGACATAGCCTAAGATTGTAAATTAGAATTACCAGTTGGTAATTGCCAGGATCATCTAGAGGTGATTCTGGCAATTACGGGCAAGTATGTCTAATTTCAGTAGTGGTTGAAACTATAGTAAAGAACAGAATTGTCAGACAAATAGATGAACGCAATTTGTTGTGGAAAAGTCAACATGGTTTCTATAAAAGGAAATCATGCCTCACTAATTTGAAGGGGATAACAAGCATGTGAACAAGGGGGATCCAGTGAAGAGTTCCAGAAAGCCTTTGACAAGCTCCTTCACCAAAAGTAAGCTGTCATGGGAAAAGGGGGAAGGCCCTCTCATGGACTGATAACTGGTTAAAAGTTAGGAAACAAAGGATAGGAATAAATGGTCAGTTTTCACAATGGAGAGAGGTAACTAATGATGTCCCACAGGGGTCCCTACAGGGATCAGTCTTATTCTCCAGATCATTTATGAATATGTTGAACAGGAATGTAAAATCCTGATTAATCAGTTAACTGGTTAAATGTTCATTTGACCTAACGTTTAACATGTTGACTAAGCAGGATCCTAGCCCCCAGGGTATGGCTACTGGGGCTGGCTGCTGGCAGGTAGCCTCACACAGGGGCTCCACACACGGGCTCAGCCCAGCTAGAGCAGCCCTCTGTCTGTGGCAGCCCATGGGCAGGAGGCTGCTTCAGGGGAACTGGTTAATCATTAACCAGTAAGCAGTGCAGGTGGGGGCAGCAGGCAAGATGCCAGAGCAGATCCTGTGTGGCCTAGGAGATAGGGCACTTGCCTGGGGAGGACAGGGTTGTGGGTTCAAGTCCTGCCTTTGCCCCAGTCGGGATGGTCAAAACTGGTCAGCCCCCAAACAGGTGGGATAAGTACTTTGATCACCAGAGATAAAAGATATTATGAAAGAGCGAGATACTCCAGCAATGAAGATAAACAAGCAATAATTGTGACGGAACATGAAGTATTAGCAGCCCAAGATTCCAACGTAAAATTTAGCAAATGGCTTTCCTTCCATACCAAACTTTCAAAACAGTTTTCTTAAAAGGGAGTGTTAAAAAGGATGAAATGGAAGCAGAGGGATAGGGCAAGAATTTGGTTTCAGAGTGTGGTTCCAGGGTACCAAAAGGCTACTCTTAGTTACATTAGGGATGCAAACGTTTAACTGGAGCAACTCCCCACCTGCTAGAGGGAGCCCTGGTCCGCTGCAGGCAGAGGCTGCTCCAGCATCCCACAGAGCAATCACTATACACAGCAGGCCTGGGTGCCTTGCCAACAGGGGCTGCTCCAATTGGGGTGCTGGTGTAGCCCCTGCCTATGCGGCACCCTAGCCCACTGCAGACAGGGGCTGCTACAGCTTCTGCCTGCAGCGGCTGGTGGGGGACGCTCTAGCCCCCTCTCTTCTCCCTTTAATTTGTTAGCCAATTAAACAGGATTTTACATCCTAAGTTACACAGCAAATAGAGGCATAGATGTTTTCTTCCACGTGACACTACTTTCCAGGATTATCTGACTGAAAAGCTACAGTGAGAGCCCTTTGTAGAGTGTGTAATTTTCTTTAATTTAGAAAGGTGCCTTTTAAAAGAGCCAGGTGTAGTCTCTTGATTGTGACTGAACAAGTAGAAAGGAAAGGCCTCACCACCAGAACTGCCACCAGCTGTGAGGTGCTTATGAAGTGTCATCAACATTCTAACCCCTTCAGTCCTCTATTGTTTAAGACTATCCTTTGAAGCAAATGCCTTTTCAGATAAATATCTCTTTGTTCATTTATTCCTGCAGTAACAAGTTTGTAATGGACAGCTTTTGTCTGGATCCCGGCATACTTTCATTTTCCATTGTACCAGACAAACAACTAGCCTGCACTCATCCACATGTGTGAGACCTCAGCTTCCTGTAGGTTAATAGTCACTTGAGAGAGTACTTATGTAAGTAATTTCTCCTGCTTTAGCTCAAAGTAGATACGCCTTTTCTGTTTTTCACATTTCCCTTTTCACTTTGTAAATCAAGGTAGTGGAATATTTCCCCCTGTATTTTAAATGTGATGTTGTTTTGCCTTTGTAATGTGTCCAACTCCTAATAAGCCAATTGTGCTCTATTTAAATGCCATGGCTTTCTCTGTGGACAATAGCAAGAAAAATAAAATATAATGGAACCTTATTTATAAATAACATCCAGCCCCCTTCATTTTGGATTTGGTTTCCAGCCTGCTCTGGCTACACCTGATTGCCCACTCTGGGCTTATCTATGCTAGAGTGTTGAAAGAGGATATGTAAATTCCCATGGAATTTGCATAGGAATTTGCATATCTTCTTCCGATCTCACGTTCGAAAGCGGAGCTTTTGAAAGTGAAAGTAGTTTAGATGCGGCTTTTTCGGCAAACCCCCCTTTGTCGAAAAGCCGCATAAACCTCATTTTTTGAAAGCTCTGTTTTCAAAAGTGAGATCAGAAGATCTTTCAACACTCTAGCGTAGTCTAGATAAGCCTTCTCTGAAATTCTGCTGCCTTGGAATGTTTCAGCCCTTAAAAGTGCACAAGTTGTTTCAGTTCCAAAAGCTCCCTACACATACATTTTAGCAGCTGAAGTACAGTGATGCAGTGAAGACACTGGACTGATACTGGTGTTATCTGGATTTTTAATTCCTGGTTTTGCCAGTCTACCAATATAACCTTTGGCAAATCACTTAATCTCTCTGTGATTCACCTCCCCATGCTTTTTTTCTCCTCTGTTTTGTTAGTCTTGTTCATACAAGTTACTCTTTAAACTGAGTAACTCTGCCTCAGCAGATAGGGTGTATTAGATGACCTCTTAAGGTCCTTTCGAGTCTTACATGTCTATGGTGTCATTCTCCCATTATTATGTGTACGTACGGCACTCAGCACAACAGGTCTCAATATCAGTTTGTGCACCTATGTGCTAGTGCAATATAACTGAAAAGTGATAATTAATAATTGAAAGGCTCTGTCCAAAAGAAAAGATTTTAAATTGTCTGAGGGAATTAATTATTCTCATTTTTATTTGTAAAGGGAAAAGTCTGAGTTCTTAAGAATATAAGATTGACAATTATAGTTACTTATCTTTTTGTTTTATATTTAACTCATACAATTAATTAGTGGTATATGATAGTTACATGGAAGACTATTAAATTAGTTGCCATGTACTATTTAATGCTTTCACATAAGGCTGAAGTTGTGGAAAGATACGATTGCTACAGAAAACTTCATAATGTTAATGTGAATGTAACTTTTGGAACAACACTTGATGCTTGCAGTGTGCCTGAAGCAAAACACATTTGTAAGTGACTGATAAGTCTTTACAATGAATGAAAGAAATTTAGCTACTTTTTAAAAATTCTGGATAGTGCTTGCCAGTTTTTACACATCCATGCTGGATGAAATAAAATATTTTATGAATCCACACAGCAGATATTGACAAAATGTGCACAACCCACACTAGGAGCAGGACCCATACAAGGCTGTATTCACCACTTACATCTCGGTTTGACTGCTTAGGGTCCAAATCTGTATATAAGTATGCATATGAATGTTTGGAGGATTGAGCCTTAATGTAGAGCTTAAATTTTCCAGGGAACCCTACTCTCACTTCATGACAGAGTACAGAGTCTGAGGCTTTGTTGCCAAAAACTGCCTTTTGTCAACAAAATAGTGAGAGCATTTACACTGCAATGCGACTTTTATTAAGAAAAACACCCACTTGGAGACAAAAAACTTCCAGCCCTGCTACAGACTTCCCCCCCCTTTCTTTGTTGTTGACAAAGAGCCAGTGTGCATACTGCTGTTTGCTTTAGTAAGAGAACTGGCTTTTACCAGTATCTCACAAAGCCTGTATTGATGGCTGTGCTTAGTGTTTTGTGATCTCTGCTGCCCTACAGGCATGTACCCCTACACTTTCAAAGCTTCTGGAAGCATCCGACAGCTGAGTGAGCTGCTCTGTTTAGAGAACAAACAAAGAACAAATCATTGGAATGCTGCTGTTCTGCCCTGGTAGGAACACTGCAGCAGGCAAGCTGCTGCTTGCAGCAATGGGAGGGCCGAGGAGGGAGGAGGCTGGAGAGACAGGTGTACTGCTTTGACATTCCTCAGCACCAAAAGCTCACAGAGCTAAGACAGAATTGCAAGAAGTGCAGGGATCAGCTCTGTCTTCCCACCACTCTGCACTGTGGGATGCTTATCCACTTTGCTTTGCTCTGCTCTATCTCAGGGGTGGCCAACGGGCAGCTCTCGACCTGCATGCAGCTCTTTGGTTAAAGAAATGTGGCTCTTGTTCTGAGCTGTGTGCCCAGACTGCTCACAGCTGGCTGCTCTGCGCACGCGCCTAGAGAGAGAAGCATGTGGCGGTTCCAGGACCCAGGCACTGGGTTAGAGCTGGGAGGGGCGGGGCTGGCTGTAGGGGAGGAGGGGATTGGGTTAGAATGGGGGGCTGAGGGTGCCTGGCTCTGTGGGAAAGAAGGGATAATGAGTTAGAATGAGGGGGCTGAATCACCTTAAACTCAAAAGTCTTCATGGATGCAGAATAAGGCAGCCAACACAGATGTCATATTTAAAGTCCACGGCAAAAAAAATTAAAAATGAGGAAACCATACCAGAGATCAACAAGCTGGAGTGAAACAGGCACTTCAAATTGTGCTAATTTACTTCTCAATTCAGTTTAATTGTTTAAAAAAACCACACACGCATCACAGGAGATAATAGTGCACTAATGTTAAATTTAAAATATATGATGGGGATGCTTTTTTTTAAAAAAAGTGTGAGAATGTTAATGTATTTTTAAAGGTTTTTTTTCCCCTCAATTTGATGTTTGTTCCTTGCCCAGTTCTCTGAAGATCTACGGACTGGCCGTGAATTTTTTAAGTGACTAGAGACTTTTTAATTGGTTTTTATTTGAAGTGTCCTCTAATGTTATTTTTATCACTACATTTTGTGTACTATATCTATCTATACACAGATATATAAAAATAAATATATAACATGTGGCTCATTGCACTATATCCACAGCTATTTTGGCTCTTCGTTTGTAACTGGAGGGCCACCCCCATTCTATCTATTGACAGGGTGCTCACAATGTGGCCACGAAATGCCAACAATAGGAGGCAGAAAAAATGGTTTCATCTCCCAACCTTCCCAGTGTAGACACAGCCTCAGTGTTTTGGCAGTGGAGGTCAACGTGATTTAGGGAACGGCTATAGATTAGGGTTGTAATATCATAGTTGTAAGCCAATTAACGGCTAAGCAAATAAGTACAGGTTAATGCTATAGAATACATGTTTCCTCCCCTACACACACTTCCCAATAAATTTTTTAGCAGGCTGACCAGCAGTCCCTCTCAGTCCTGGCATGAAACAGATCTGGGACCTACCGCTGCTGCAGCTCTGCATTTAAAGTATATTAGGAGGCAGGCAGCCCAGCTCAGTTCTGGTTCGCACCAGGTCCGGGAGCTTAGACCCACCCTAGACAGGGGCTGCTGCCACCTCAGGCTGCTGCCTCTTTATCAGAGGCAGCAGCACAGGGTGACAGGCAACCGGTCCATGAGGGGAGGTGGTTTTTAAATTGGCTCCCCGCGGACCAACTCCCATCTGGCACCCTGCACTGCTGCCTCTGCTAAAGAGAGAAATGTGGCGTGGCAGGGTGCTCCTCCGGAGTGGGGCTGGAGCACACTGGCTGCTGGCCCCGTCCCCAGGGACTATAGAAGAGTCAATTACGGGATAAGAATTCTTGAGGTTACTCAGCTATTCGATGAAGTGATATTTAACATCCCTACTCTAGATACTCTTCCATCTGAGGGCCTAGAGAAGAATCTCTGGCTTTTTCCTTCTGTAAGCAAGTTTCTAGCGCTCATATTTGGGGGGGGGGCTTAAAAATGGGACTCACCTGCTTAAAAACGGGAGCTAAATAAAAGGCTCCTATGTGCGAAGCGGTCCGGATGTGAGGAAAAGGGGGGGGGGGCACTGACGACTTTTGCAGACTGGCTGGCCTGTGGCGTCGTTGTTCTCAGCCCCCGCAAGTGCAGTGCGGGCCAAGCAGGCGCCTGGTGCCAAGTCCCAGCCTGCTCCGGCTCCGTGGCCCTGGACTCCGTTGGGCTGCACGTGCGAGTCCGCTCCGCCCAGGGCACCTCAGCGCCCTTGCCCCGCCAGCTCTGAGGAGATCTCGCGAGAAGCGCGCAGTGGAGGGCGGGCGGCGCTAGAGTCGGGGCTTGACTTGGGCCAACCGTCCGCCGGGCCGGTGTGCGCCTCGCGCGCTCCATGCCGCTGGGGCCGGGCGCGCTGCTGCGCGGGGCGCTCGCCATGGCCCAGGCGGGGCCCGAGGAGGAGCCGCGGAGAACGGCGCCTGCAGGTCAGCGCGGGGGAGCTGGGGCTGTCCGACCGACCGACAGACAGACAGACAGACCGGTTACCCTGTGCCAGGCTAGGGAGCGCCTGCCTTGTCTGTCTGTCCATCCGTGTGTGTGTGGGGGGGGGGGCGGTTGTGCATTCCCGTGCGTGGGTGTCTGGAGGGGGTTGTGCAAGCGCGTGCGTCTTGGGAAGTTGTGCATTCCCGTGTGTGTGTGTGTGTCTGTACATAAACATACTTTTTCTGGGTGTGTTATCCTGGGCGGTTGTGTGGGTGTCTGCATTGTGTCCTGGGTGTACTTCTGTACTGGGATACACAAATACACACGTTGGCGGTGTGTCTTTCTTTTCTCCTGGGTGCTGTGCCCCATCTGTATCTTTGTGCCTGATTTTTCCCAATAGGTTATCCCAGTATCACCCCACTTTCCTTGAAAAATACACTGGATTGTATTCCCCTTCCACTATATTCAGAAGCCTGCTTTTTCCCAGGCTTAATAGCCACTCTCTGGCCCTGAGATCCTGCCAGCTCCTCACTTGCCCATGCAGTGTTTTTGAAGTCATAGATGAGGAAGCATTTGCAGCATTGAATTCTATTTTATTATTCATCCTATACACCCACACGCAGGTTTTATGCTAAATAGTCACACACTGATCTGATTTATTATTGCTGTTGTAGACACCTGTATTCAAATGAACTAGACTAACTGCCTTTTTTCTCATTTGTAATGTATTGGGTTTTTTTTTAATTTAGCGGTTGATCTACGCTTTCTGATCTACATTATTTTGCTTTATATAGAGTATGCGTGTAATATATCCAAAAGCTTCAGAGGGGTGGCCGAGTTAGTCTGTAAGTGGAAAAACTTAACAAATAGTCTAGCAGCACTTTAAACACTAATAAAACATGTAGATGGTATCATGGGCTTCTACCATGAGGTATTAGCTTTTTGATGTGCACTAATTTAAACTATCTTAAGTGTGATATTTCTGTTGTGTGTGAGAATAGGTTTAATGTTGTTTGTTCTCAACCATGACTCTCAGGAGCTGAGTGAGATTCAAAATTCACAGCAGTTTGGTCTTTTTCTGCTTTAAAATGTATATGTTGCTTCCTTCCCTGATTTTCATCTGAGGAAAGAAATAGATGCTTTGTGTCTGACTTTGAGAAGGGTGAGCGATTTACCATTCCAAATGTCACTTGTAGTTTGTTATGTTCATGCTAAGTCTTTTGATATTTTGGGCTGTGTGTGTGTGTGAGAGAATTCTAGTCACTTAAAAATAGGTCATCGGTTTTTTTCCCCCTGTTTGTCTCTTGGTTTATGGAAGCTAGACAGCATTTGTTTATTTAAATGCAGGTGCGATTTTGAAGCTGATTTTTGTTTTTGAAGCATGTGGGGTTTATTTTTTACCTTGATGCTTCAATGAAAATCATTTCAAAAGGAGGAAATGTATTTGAGTCACTCCCTACTCTGTGTACCTCTTGTAAGAAAAGGAGGAAACAAAAAAAACTCTCAAAACACTGGATTTATACTGCTCTTCACCTTACCCCCACCCTCACTGAGCAGCATCCATAGGAAAGATAGTTAATCATACTGTCACATATTTTATAGTAACTTGCTTCTTACTGTTTTCAGTTTCCACTATCAGATTCCTGATACTTTTTCACATTGGTTCTTTAAGATGTTAGACCAATTACAGTAGAAGTTGTTTACTTCTACTATTAAGTTATAAATAACTGTGTGAAAGACCGTAAACTTTTTAATCCTAAAATTGGACTAGGTTGAGACCAAACTTTTTTCTTATTTTTAAATTTACCCTTTCACATTATTAGTGCACTTGTATGAATTAAGAAAAAAACTAAAATTAGATTTTTGATATTAAGACACACATGCAAAGTGAGCTACAAGTGGGAATATAAAGGTGTGTGTGTGTGCGTGCGCACATATGCAAAACCATGGGAAAACAAGGACCATTGGGGAAAACCAAGAGCCAAAGGATATACTACTGAAAACTTCCTGGTCAAAATTCTGTTGATTTCAGTAGGTCCAGGAATTTTGACATTGGCTTCAGTAGAACCAGGGTTTTGCCTATAGTCATTGATATGTAGGATTTGCAAAAGAACAGCTAACATCAGTTTTCCTAACTGCCTAACGGGATGTTCAGGACAGGTGTTTTCTCAGTTTGGCTCCAAACTGTGCAATTCTTTGTAGCTTTCCCAGAGTAGGGATGTAAGTGAGTAGTTGACTAGTTGAATAACCGATAAATCTAGGCTTATCTGTTAATCTAGTTGACTGTTTGGATGTTCCCCTATATCCGAGGCAGTGGGGGTGGGGGAGCAGGAGGCGGTGCTGTGGGGGACTTGGCTTAAAAGCTGATTTTTTTTCCCCCCCCAGGACTGTCTCCGTGGCATCCCCAGCTTCCCAACCCCCACCATGCTGCTGCCTCTGTCCATGGCGGCCTGGGGTGGCCAGACTCCTGTGCACTGGGAGCCCCCACAGACAGGAGTTGCTGTGGCGATGCAGCCTCTGCCCGCGTCCACCCGGGTTGGCCATGGACACAGATTGCTTCATGGCAGCAGCCCCTGTCAGCAGAGGGTCCCATTGGATGGGAGCTACTACTGGAGCGGCCTCCATCTGCACAGACAGAGCTGCTGCCTCTGTTTCAGAGGCAATGTAGACCACAGGGTTTTATAATGTTTTATGTAATGTGCTTAATAGGTAGTTTGAGAATGAATGTTAAACAACTATAACTCTGCTGGCCACCTTTCTCTGGTTATCAGGGAAGAAGAGTCTTCTAGGTCCTTAATAAAGATGCATCAGGCAAAAACAGCTTGTGATTATTGTATCTGATGTCAAGACAGAAAGAGATCAGAAGGAGCCTTGTTATTCAGCATGGTTACATTGATGCTCTTAGGAGTAATTAGAATATATATTATGTTATAAAAAAAAATATGATGAATGAATTAAAAGTTTGTATTAGCAGAAGTTTTGTATTGAAAATAGATTGATACCTCTGGTATGGACAATTGTATCCCTTTTTCCCATCTTTGAAATGTGTAGTTCTTGGGGAGGCAGAGTGAATGAGTTTGGAATGTGATTATTTGGAGAGAACACAATTTGTAGGTCCAGCAATTTCAGAGTTCAGATGGTAGAAGAGGGGAAGGGACTGGAAGACTCAGAGGTGTCAAGGTATGGTAAATTGAAGCCCAATATGACGCAGACCAATGGAAGACATATGGATGGCCTTGAAGTATTAAGAAGCAAGCACCCTTTTACAAACAAGCTAGCCTTGAAATAAACACTGGGAAGGAAGCACCAACATATTGATGTCAGATGGCAAAGAAGAATGACTTCCAGATAAACAGATGTCAAAATGGTGATTGATTGATAGCTGAGGATGCAAAATGTATAAACCTGAATGGGAGAAAAGTCCTATAAAAGATGGGATGTCTTGCAGGAATCTCTGGGTCTCATCTTGTCAAATCAAAGCATTGGTCCAGATCAAGAGAAGCTCCTGCTCCTTTCCCTCCCACTTAACTTGCCTGGACAGTACGTTAATGTGAGCAACAAACTGGTAATTTTAAGCAGTGATAAGACTGTGTGTGGGGGGAGGGCATGTCTTTATGAAGCATATGCTAACTGTTTTTCTACTGTATTCTCAATAAATGTGGTGTATTGCCTTTTCCCCTGAAAAAGATCCCATGTTCTTCTTATACGTATAATCACAGTAGGGCAGGGTAGCAGGGAGCCAGTCTGCCCAGGGAGCTGCTTTTTAAACTGGCTCCCCTCATGGATCAGCTCCTGCCTGAAACCCTGCACTGCTGCCTCTGATACAGAGATTTCAGGACACGATGGCAGGGGGCTCCCTGGGAGTGGAGCCAGACTGCACTGGCTGCTGGCCCTGCCTCCGGGGATCATAGAATGGTTGACTAACCATTAAGAATTCATGTGTTTAGTCGACTGTTCTGTTAGCTAACATCCCTATCCCACAGTTGCACCTGGAAGTGATTGAGGAGGCAAAGAAGACTTTAAAGCATTTTCTGTTTGTGAGTGTTTAGGTTTATATATGAGTCATTGCTTACCTCTGTGTGAGTATACACTATATGAAAATCCTGAAGGCAATGAGCTATGTAGGTTTTACAAGCTTGGGCCATTTCATTGGTGAAGAACTGTCCAATCGCGTATTACAATAATTTCTAACTTATTTCTTATCCAGACTTTTTCAAACTTGTCAAAGCTTGATTTCCTTGCTGAAATCTCTGACTGTTAGGTCTGAGCTACTAAAAATATTTTGGATAAATCTGAGCATAAAAAATATCTGAATAGTTTACTTAAGCATGAAAAAACCATCATTTTATGCTATGATGATTCAAATTGCTGATAGAATTTTCTTCAAACATACCCAACAAAATTCACCTCTGGACTAAGAACTAGTATGAGAGAGTTCTGGATAATTTCCCCTACCAGCCGCACCCTCCCTCTTCGCCCCTCCCCCCTTAAAAAAGGATTAACATGAAAATGCCTTTTCATTTCTAAATTATAAGAGTGAAATGCTGACAGGACCTTAATGACAGCCATAGTATTGCAAAGGAGGGAGTAACTACACAAGGATGAGAAATTTTCAGTGTATGCCCTATTTATAGAATATGAAAAATGTCAGACAGAATTTAAATGCACTTACTTTGTTACAGTGTTATTATTTTATTACACTCCAAATAGAGATGTTAGTGACTAGTCAACTGATAAGCAAATGCTTATGGGATAGTTGAGTAGTGACTCGACTAGTTGTTCCTCTCTCACTCCCCTCCCCCCTTGTTGCCTCTGTCAGAGAGGCAGCAAGCAGAGAGCCTATGTTGGGAGGAGCCAGCTTAAAAGCCAGTTCCCCTCAGCACTGTTTCTGGGGTGCCACCTGCCCCCCTGCCGCTGCATCTATCGGAGGCAGATAGGGGACATTGCTGCGAAGCAGCCCCTGTCTGCAGGGGTCCCAGCGGGGTGCTGGGTGCCTCCATGGATGGGGGCTGTTGCCACCAAGCAACCCCTCCCTGTTTGCAGCGACCAGAAGCTGCTCAGGCAGCAGCCCCGGTCCATGGCCAGTATTCCTTAATACTACAGTTTATTTAAAAAAAGGTAGGTGGTGTTTTGAAAGGGAAAAAATTGGTGTAGTTTTCACAGTGCATCAGAGTTATTTTTTATTTAAGAAAAATATTCAAGTTTTGATCTTCTTATGCTTGGAGGAAAATTTGTACCATTGTAAGTGACCAGCCATGCCATTAAATTATTTTCTGTTTATTTATGAAGTTGTTTATAAAACAGGTTGGCTATCTTAGTTTGTACAAAAGACTATTTAGATTTTGTTACTATATGAAAGGATCTGCTGTACTGAAAGGAATCTAATCTTCATTCACTCAGAGTTTTGTTTGTTCAGTGTACACATAAGGTTGGTACTATGGATGTAAAATCCTGTTTAAATAATTAACAGTTAAATGTTAAGTTTAAACAGTTAACTGATTAAATGGAGGTGGGAAGGAGGTAGGGGGCAGTTCCAGCCTGCTGGGTTGGAGCAATTCTACCACCTCGCCCATTGTCACAACCAGGTTGGAGTGGCACAGGCTACCCTGGGTAATAGTTAACCATTACAGTAGAGTCCCTATTATCTGACCTAAACAGGACCGACAGGTGGTTGGATTAACAAAAATGTCGGATAATAGGGATTACCTGTACAGTAGTTGATTCAAGTGGCCTAGCCCCTTCCCTCCCTCCAGCACGGGCGGGGAGAATGGCCCTGCTCACTGCCTCGTCGTTCTGGGCGCTGCTGCTTTTGCCAGCGCCACTCGGTCCCCATTCCTGCCTGGCCCCTTCCCTCCCTGCAGCCCCCAGAGCGACGGGGTAGTGAGCGGGGCCATTCTCCCGGCCCACGTCCAGGGGCTTCAGGGAGGAAATTGGCCAGGCAGGAATGGGGACTGAGCGGCGCCGGCAGGAGCAGCAGCAGCAGCAGGGATGTCAGTAGCTGGGGAAGGAGAAATGGGCCAGGTCTGGGGGCAGCGTGGGGTTTTAGTTTTGCTTTCAGGAGCCAGCTATGTCGGATAAAGCAGAATGTCAGATTAGCGAAGGTAGGATAATCCGGACTCTACTGTACCTGGTAAGTATCATTCATTAAGTGTGATGCTTACTAGGTAACCTGTTAACTGGTTACCCATTCACATCCCTATTTGGTACCCTTCAGTAATATGTACCCCACAAGATTTTTCTAAAAAACTGAGTTATGTAGATTTAATTATTAATATTTAATGTGTAAACATGACTCAAGTACAGGTGCTCTTCAGATATGCTCCTTTATGGATTGTAAGGTTTAATTAATTTCCCACATAGTCATTTTTCTTTGAAAAAGATACTGGAAATGAAATGTGCTGGGAAGATTTAATCCAGAAAAATGTTGAAATTCAGAATTAATATTAGACACAGAGGCAGTATTGTCAATTGTGAAATAGGTTACAAATATTTCAAAGTGAAGATAAGATTTGAAACTCTTCATGATCATTAATATCCATGTTGCTTTATATCATTCCTCACAAACCGTGGCTGTGTTATAACTGCCTAAAGCCTGCTACTCTTGATTGCAGTCTATTAACTCTTTTCTTGTCCATCTACATTAGTTGCTATCCAGGGTAGAAACACAGACATTATATTCTGCCGTAGGTCTTTTTATTAACATTATTCCTAGTAGGAATGTAAAAGAGTAGTCGAGTAGTTGACTACTCGCGTTTTCCCCCCTGCCCAGCTGCCTCATATTAGAGACAGCAAGGGCTGGGGGGAAAGCAGGAGCCACTACTGGGGAGAGTCAGCTTAAAAGCTGGTTCCCCCCAGTACCACCTCCGCAGTTGGGATGGGGGTGGGGAAGAGGGCAGGCAGAGGCGCAGTGGGGAACCCGACACGAGCTTCAGTCCACGCTCACACTGGGTCCTGACTGCTGTGCCTCTGCGTTTTAAATGTAGTAAGAGCAACTGGGTTCTTACTACATTTAAAAGGCAGAGGAGCAGTGGGGGTAGCAAGCACCCCCTCCCCCCCATTGACTAATCAAGGGAGCAGAGAAGGAGAGCCAGGGGAGGCTGCTTTGTGGCAGCAACCCCTGTGCATGGTGGGCCCAGGCTTGCTGTGGACAGAACGTGCTCCACTGGATGCAGAGCAGCCTCTGTCTGTGCCGAGCCTGGGCCTGCTGCGGGCAGACGTTGCTTTGCGGCAGCAGCCTCTGTCCACAGTGGGTCTGAGCTCCCCAAGGACAGAGGCTGCTCCACATCCTGCAGGGCAGATTCTGTCTGCAGTGAGCTTGGGCCTGCTGCTTGACAAGCTGCTTGACAGAGGCTGTTTTGTGGCAGCCTCCACTGCTCCCACTCTTCCCCAGCAGTCTCTGTTCATGGGGAGCTCTGACTCCCACAGACAGGGGCTGCTGCCACCCCACACTGCTGCCTCTGGATCAAGTGTGGGGCAGCAGGCTGCCGGTCTGCGAGGGGAGCCAGTTTTAAATTGGCTACGTAGGCAGCAGTGCAGAGTGGCAGGAGGTTCCCTGGGAGTGGGGCCCGATTGAACTCATTGCCAGCCCTGCCCATGGGGGACTATGGAATAGTTGACTAACTGTTAAGAATTCATGCAATTAGTCAATTATTCTATTACCCACTACCATCCCTATTTTAAACTGATCAAAGCAGTGCCGGAGAACAGAAGCATCATTGCTGGGGGGAGCAGAGGTAGCATGTGAAGGCTCCTTCCTCTCTCGCCAGCTGTCCAGAACATAAAGCAACTGGCTGTTTATACCATGAGCTGTTCTCTGCCTCAGGGTTCTAGCGTGGCAGCCGCAGGTCAGATCCAGTGGCTTAGTAGCCAAATCTGGCCCACTGGCACCCTCTTACCCACCCCTGGTCTAGAACAGGCCTGCACAACTCAGAAAGAGGTGAGGGCCATATTACTCCAAGACAACAGCTGTGGACTGCAAGTAGGGTTGCCAGATGCTCTCCTAAAAAATACCGAACAGGCGGGCAAAAAATTTTTTAAAAAACCCACGCGTGTCGGGCATACAAAAAAAAAAAAAAAACCCCACACGTTGCCCGGCTTCAGCACGCAACCAAAGATTTTGTTGAAAGCTCAAGATTTTGTTGAATAAATTCACACACAAGGAAAGACTCAGTCACACACAGAGAGAAGAAATATCTCACTGTGCAAAATTTGTTCCCTCTGATACAAGTTATAATATCGACGGAGTGTAGATTTTACCAGCTGGCGAGCTGTGACAGGGTGGGGCCACCCTGCAGCGGTGAGGGCTACCCACCCCACACTCCAACAGTGCTGACCCCCATGCTGCATGAGGAGCATGGTGTTCTGACAGCAGTATACGCCGTGCAAGCGGCTGCCCTGCCAGGACGGGAGCTGGAAGCTGGGGCAGGGCCGCACGCAGGCATAGGACTGGGCCAGAGCGTGCATGTGTCCCTGACGTCAGGGGAAGAAGCGCCGGCACAAGAGAGTGCCGCATTCAAAAGGGGAGTAGAGGAGAGCGGAAGAAAGGAGGGGGGAAATATTATTTCCTAAAGTTGTTGCGGGCCGCACTGTGCGCCCCTTCTGGCTGCATGCGGCCCGCGAGCTGTATGTTGTACAGGCCTGGCCTAGAAGCTGTATAGAATAGTTAGGATCCTCTATGAAGGCAAACCCTTGTGCTCGTCTGGAGCTCCATTAAAGTCAGGGGGGGCTCCACAGAGATGTAAAAGTCAGCCTACACAAGCACAGTTTGCAGAATCAGAATCTATGGCTTTTAAAGCTATCAAGTTTATATCATTCTACAGTAAACTTCCGATAATCCGGCACCTTTGGGGCCCAGGGGGTGCCGGATTATCAGATATGCCGGACTATCGGAAGGGGAGGGCTGTGAGGGGTCTGGGGTGCGGGGGGGGGGTGCCACCCCAGACCCCTCATAGCCCCCCCCTTCCGATAGTCCAGCTCTGCCCCAGGCGTCCCTGATTAAGCCGCTGCTGAAACTGACCAGCAGCGGCTGAATCGGAGACGCCTGGGGCAGAGCAGCTGGAGTGCTGCCGGGTTGGTCGGGGTAACGCCGACCCTTGGCATGGAGAGACCAACCAGGCAGCACCCCAGCTGCTCTTGGGGACGCTGCTGCTGGGGTGCTGCTGGGTTGGTCCCGCACCACCGCTCCTCAATGCTACTGGATCAACCTGGCAGCACCCCAGCTGCTCTGCCCCAGGCGTCCCCAAGTCAGCCGCTGCTGAAATTGACCAAGAGCTGACTCCAGGAAGCCTGAGGCAGAGCAGCTCTGCCTCGGGCTTCCTGGAATCAGCCGCTGGTCAATTTCAGCAGCGGCTGAATCAGGACGCCTGGGGTGCTGCCGGGTTGGTCCCGCAGCCCCCAGGGGCAGCACTAGAGGACCTACCCGGCAGCGCCCCAGCTGCTCTGCCTCCGGCTTCCCCGATTCAGCCGCTGGCCAGTTTTAGCAGCGGCTGAATAGAGAAAGCTGGGGGCAGAGCAGCTCCAATGGTCCAGCTGCAGAGCACTTCCGGGTTCCTGATGGTGCCGGACCGTCAGATGCCGGACCAATGGAGTTTTACTGTATTATTCTATACACAGTCAATGCTGTAAAGAACCAAGGACAGTGT
Source organism: Pelodiscus sinensis (assembly GCF_049634645.1). Classification (NCBI taxonomy): domain Eukaryota; kingdom Metazoa; phylum Chordata; order Testudines; family Trionychidae; genus Pelodiscus; species Pelodiscus sinensis. Next base: position 120,048,297 of record NC_134711.1, read on the forward strand.
ACTATGGTAATTGTTTACATCAGTGAGTAAAGCAAGAGAAATATATGGGAGTCTAGTGAAGAGCAGTTTAAAATATTTTTTGTTATGCAGGTCTATGTTGTTTTCTGAGTCTGTCATTGGTGTATCCTACATGTATTGCTTACCTGAAGGAATCTTTTGTCCACATTTCATATGGTTTTTGTATGGAAAAAAGCTTGTTCAAATAACTAGTTTTAATCCTTAGTAGCACACTCAGACCAATTCCCTCAATGAGTATAAGATAGCATTTTCAAAACAACCTTCAGCTATCAGCAGGACTTTTCTACCTAGGTTTGAAGATCGGCTACGTCTGATATCCGTCTGCTTTGAAGTGATGCTTGGAACTGAACAGTCCATAGGGCAAGTTCACCTAGAAAGAAGAAAAATAGCCTTTGTTTTCAAAGACTTAGGGGTACAATGAATAATAAAATGAATAATGACTGCAACATTCATCACTGATTTCTTATATAAATTTAAAATAGCTAGTCCTGCAATATGATGGCATGACCTGGTTACAGATCATCCCATTTAGATGTATTTTCTTTGACTTACTGTTTAGAACTTAATCCTCAATTCCCCTTTTTCTTAACCTTAGGTAAAACCCTGTAGTGATAGGTTGAAACGAGATTGTCAAAGATAGCTCCTTTAGTTTAGTAATTAAATCTTCATGAGCACCACCTAGGTAGTGCTTTGATAAGTCAGACAAGGAGCGTGACAGCATATCAATTACAGTGAATCGTAAAAGAATTATGGTAGATGGAAATGTGAAATGAATGCCAGAGGCTAGTAGGGGTTTTTTTTTAGATTAATTGGAAACATTTAAGCAGTACAGAATGGAAAGAAAATTCCTCTTCAAGGCAATTTGAGAACATAAGTTGAGAATGCAATCACAGAAGTAAATCTGTTGGGACAAATCGTGGATTTCAGTTTGTTCACCTTCCTTCTTTGATTGTTCTACTATAATAGCTAGACAAGCCTAGTTCATTAGTCTGTCCTGATATAAATATGTAATTCCTTTTTTATTCAGCACAGTAAGTCCAAGTGCTGTAAAAATACTATCAGGATTTTTTGTGTTTATGTCTATAAAACTAAATTTTGGATCTGTAAATTAATGGTATTTTTAAAAAATGGTGTTTGAGTGCAGTGCTAAAAATAAATCTTTGGAAATTGATTTAATTTAAGATTTGCACGTTAGCATTTAAAGTCATCATATATTGATACTGAAATTTTCATCATTAGGATAAAATGTAGAAAAAATTCACTTTTCCCATAGCCTTCTCTGCTATAAATGAAAGCCATGAGAAAATGTGAATAAACCCAAATGCCAAAAAAAGCAAACCACTGCTGTCAAACATAAATTTTTGAGATTGCAAACTCAACTCAAAAGTAAGGAAATGGAAGATTTACAATTGACTTTGTAATTTTTATTTCTCCCCCATGTACTTCGATCTTGTGCTTTGAGTTAGGCTAAATTCATCTAGAAAAATATGTTCACATGAAATTAAGGACTATAATGTAATTAGGGCTGTTTGAAAATCCATACCTCACCCTCTAGTAGATAATATGGTTGTAAAGTGTTGGAAGGGTCTGACTAAGATGTTTCCACCTATAAATGTGGGATCTTGTGTGGCACCTTAAATTAGTTCTGTCTGCACTGCTTGCCATTGGTTCGAAAGTTAGCCCCAGCTGCTCCTCATTATTTCTCTCACTGTGAAATGGTAGTTTTAGTTGAAATTACCTCTCCAAGAAGGTGGGGCTTAGAACATAACATATATAGGTTTTCTGTCAATCTGGAAAAAGTATAGGCATCATCCTAATTTCTATCAAAAATTGTTACAGACTTTCATTTGAACTAGAGATGTGAAAGTGTAACTGTGCACTTTTTAAGACTGAAATGAACAAATAATACTCTTCTGCTTTCTTTTTTTTTTAACAGATAATCTTGTGATGGAAGGGAACCGATGTGTTGCCCCTGAACTCTCCACCCTTATTAACACAATAACCAAGCCTACCACTTCATGCTCATTCAATACATTTGCAGTTGAGTTTCCAAAAAAGCGCAAAGAAAGTGACTGTGATAACCAGTAAGTGATTTGCTTCTGTTCTGTTTCTACATCATAATGAGACGAGGCCAATTGGAAGCAAGCATCTGTTCTTGTTTGACTTCCTACCATTTTGGTAGCATTTCCCATTATATTATATTTATTTTAAAGGGAAAATAATATTGCACATCCATTCTTTGGAAATCCTGAGACATTAAGAACTGTATACAGGGTCCTCATTTTCCACAGTTGATTTTAGTAGGGTTTCTAGAACGGAATTTTCTAGTCCAAGAACTTGATAGTACACTGTTGGTGCTGGAATTTCAAGCCATATCTTTTTTTCTATCCCTCTTTTTTTATTTTTTTTTATTTTTAAGTAAAGGCATGCTAACATGAAGCACAGGATTATTACAGATGCAAACAAGAATATCACTTAGGGTGTGTCTAGACTACAGAGATTTTTCGAAAATAGCCTTTTTTTTTTTTTTTTTCAAAAAATCTTTACCTGCGTCTAGATCGCTGCCGCGTTCTGTCAACAGTAAATCGAAAGAACACGGCGGTTTTGTCAATGGCGGTAAACCTGAAAATAAAGGCCTCCAGGAAGAAGCCCTGGTGGACACTCCTGCCAGACCTTTCACTTCTATTGTTCCTGCCTGTAGCCATCTTTTAAAGGCACAGGCACCCAGGAGTAGCATTGTGGCAGCAAGCCAGCTCCAACTAGGACCCTGGCTGCTTGGCTCTTGCTGGAAGGCTGTGGACAAGCCTCCTGAGACAAGCCTCCCGAGGCCCCCCTCGCCTTTCCAGGGATACATCCCCGCAGCAAGCCAGGGGCACCAAATGCCAGGTATCCTCCTGGTCTGCGCCTGAGATCAAAGCCTTCTTAGAGCGCTGGTCTGAGGAGGAGTCTCTTCAGGCCCCACAGTCCAGGAGGAGGAATGCAGACATTTATGGCAGAATGGCTGATGGTCTTGCCAAAAAAGGCCACCACCTCCGCACCCTAGACCAGGTCAGAGCAAAGGTGAAGGAGCTGCGGCAGGGATATGTTAAGGCCTGTGAGCACAGCTCCCACTCTGGGGAAACAGCACACTGCTGTGCATATTATGAGGACCTGGACTGGATCCTGGGGGCAGGGAACCCCTGTCTCCCGAGAAGGTTGTGGAGTCTGGGATGGAGACCCCTGTGCAGCAGCAGCCGCAGCTCCAGGATGACACCCAGAGGATCAGCAGCTCTAAGACGAGGAGGAGGAGGACGACACCAGGCACGCACAGTGACTCTCACCCTGGAGCCGAACACCTAGATGCAGGAGGCCTCCCAGATAGCTTCAGACATCGGGGAGGGAACATCAGGTGAATGCTGTGAGGGTCCAACACGCACAGGGCAGGGGAGGCAGAAGCAAAGTGGATGGTGCAGTACTGTGACGTGTCATGCTGATCACAGCCTGGGGGGCCCCCCCACACATGGCCGACCACAGGGAGAGCCATCCTACCCCTGCACCAGCATGGGTGCGAGGCACCATCTGCTCCTGCAGACAGTGATGCCAAGTTCAGGCATGGCTTTGGGACTCTGGGATTACCACACAGCATCAGGCCTCTCAGCAACCTGTGGGAACCCCAACTGTGGCCTGACACTTGCCTGTGCTGCTTGGCCATGGTGCGTGCGTGTGTGTGGGGGGGGGGGGAATGCAGGATGGTGGCCTGCACACCTACTAGGCTCCAGGAAGGCTGTGGCTGCTGGCCAGGCCACACCTGCCATGCTGAGACCACATGAGCATATCCTGACCCTTGGACAGGCACTGACTGCTGAGAAGGAGGGCATGCCCTTTCAGGGAAAGTGTGAGCATGCATGACTGATGACTTTTCCCTCTTGTCCTTCACAGCTGGACCAGCTGTCCAGGAGGGGAGTGCCACACCTGTCCCACCACCCAGACGGCTGCATGGAACCCGTCGGCACTGGCACACATACTTGGACCTGATGTGACAGCACATCTCAGTCCTGCAAGGGATGCAGGAGAGAATCACACAGAGGATGGAGGCAGAGTGGTGCAGTTGCTTGCTGGACAAGTTTGTCCAGCAGCACATTGCAATTTGCGCTGCTATCTGGGAGGTGATGGCCTTCCCCGGTCCTGTGCCTATTCCTGCTCAACCTGCCTCCCCCACCCCCGCTCCTCCCCATTCCAGATCCAGGTGCAGCCCCACCTCCTGCCCAACCCCCTGCTGTCCCAGTCCACATGCATGGCCATCTCTGAGCAGGCTCCCACACCCAAGGTGGCAGGAGCTCTTCGTCCAGGTGGCACCCTGAGCCTCCCTTTCCTCTTCCAGGTTTACATCCTCCTTCCACCCATGAGACTCAGCAAGGGAAGCACTTTACTTCGTTAACAAAAAGTTTATTTTTCTTTACAAAACAATTATATAGGTTTTGTAACATACCACAGTGCAATAAACTAAGCATTTTGTCAAGCACACCTGTCTCTGTTCTCCTGTGAATGTGTACAACGTGGGGCAGGGATGAGTTTTGGGGGGGAAGGCACTGGGGGCATGGGGCACTCCCACATTTGGAAGGCCCCGGGGAAACTCCTTGGGCTTCTTGAGAGAATCTCTCTGTCAGAGCTTGCCAAATGCGCAATCCCAGCTGGTGGGCTTGGCAGATGGCAGCTGTCCGGGGCTGCTCAAACTGCCTCCCCTCCACATCAGCCCGTGTTTCCCCCCCGGGAGGAAAGCAGGCTGTGCAGCACACAACAGGCAGCAACCACTTCGGGGATGTTGCATTCCCCCATGTCCAGCCGAGTGAGCAGGCTTCTAAACCTGCCCTTCAGATGACCAAAGGAGCACTCTACCTGGAAGCGAGCCCAGTTCAGGTGATATCTTGCTCACATATAGTTGTCCAGTGAACGGCTTCATGAGCCAGGGCATAAGGGAGTATGCCGCGTTGGCCATGATGCACATAGGAATCTGCATATTCCCTGCTACAAAGTTTCGCTCCGGAAAGAATGTTCCAGCCTGTGGTACAGGTATGAGTTCCGGAAGATGCAGGCATTGTGTGCCCGGCCTCATCACCCGACACAAATGTCTGTGAATTGTCCCCGGTGGTCAACCAGGGCCTGCAGCACCATGGGAAAGTCGCCCTTTCTGTTAATATACTGGGCTGCTGGATGGAGCGGTGTGGTGCAGATCAGGATGCGAGTCCCATTGCGTGCTCCACCACAGTTCGGAAATCCTAGCCCCGCAAATCCAGCCACGATGGTATCCAGGTCTCCAAGGCGGACAGTCTTGTGAAGCAGCTCCGATTTGATGGCCGTCACCACTTGCAGAAAGGAACAAATAGAAACACAGACAACAGGAAATTAGAGGAGTTGCCTGAGCTGATGAAAGGTGCTACCTCTCCCCTCCCAGACCCCAAGTCTCCCCCCACCCCCCGCACCACGGCAGGGTGAGGCCAGGAGGGCTTCTACCACTCCCACCCCATCCCCTCTCCCCCCCTTATCTAACCCCCACCCTCCGTGAACTGTCCCCAGAGAGTGACTTACCTCCATAAAGATGGCCCCATGTGCAGACCTCCCCACACCAAACTGATGTCCCACCAAGCAGTAGCTGTCAGGGGTGGCCAGCTTCCACAGAGCAATAGCGACTCGCTTCTCCAGGGGGATGGAGGGCTGCAAGTGGGTGTCCTGGCATTGTAGCGCAGGACGAGCCAGGCACACAGCTTCTGGAATGTGGACTTCCACATACGGAAGTTTTGAAGCCGAGTGTTGTCATCACACTGCTCCCTAACAAGATGGTTCCACCAGTCTGAAGTGGTATCCAGCCTCCAAACTCACCTCTCCAGGAATAAGTTAGTGTATGTCTACACTAGCCCCCTAGTTCGAACTAGGGAGGCTAATGTAGGCATTCGAAATTGCAAATGAAGCCCGGGATTTAAATATCCCGGGCTTCATTTGCATCTTCCCGGGCGCCGCCATTTTTAAATGTCCCTTAGTCCGAACTCTGTGCCCGCAGCTACATGCGGCATGGAGTAGGTAGTTCAAATTAGGATCTCTAATTCGAACCAGCGGTACACCTCGTTCCACGAGGAGTAACGGTAGTTTGAATTAGAGATCCTAATTTGAGCTACCTACTCCATGCCGCATGTAGCTGCGGGCACAGAGTTCGGACTAAGGGACATTTAAAAATAGCGGCGCCCGGGAAGATGCAAATGAAGTCCGGGATATTTAAATCCCGGGCTTCATTTGCAACTTCGAATGCCTACATTAGCCTTCCTAGTTCGAACTAGGGGGCTAGTGCAGACATACCCTTACGTGGCAAGGGCAGAGGGGCTGCAGCTCGAGTGAGGGGCTCAAAGCTGGGCTCTGAATTCAGCTCATTCATGATGATGGTCTCATGAACATGCAGCAGAACTTCCAGCATCAGTGTGGGGCCATCGCTTGCCCAGGAGCAGCTGTAGCTCCATGGCAAAAAAACAATTGAAAGCACAAAAACCAACCAGGAAACAAAATGCCATGGTGTCCCACAAAGCAGGTCACTCAAAGCAAGCACTGCAGCAGTTTTGCTGTCGCTATTGGAGGTAGGCAAGCCAGCTGCAGGAGCAGAGCAGTGGCTCTTCAGGGGGATCCCTTGAAGCACATGTCTCTGCAAAGAGCATGCTGCAGGACCCGGAAGAAAAGGCTGCCCCCATACCCTGGCAGAAGTGCTTCCAGGTGCCCTTTTTTTTTTTGGCAGAGTGTCCAGGCAATCTGGATGCTCTTTTTCGAAAAAGTGGATCGCTTTTTCGATCCGCTTAGTGTAATCTAAACGCTCTTTTTCGAAAGAGGTTTTTTCGAAAGATACTTTCGAAAAAGCTTCTGTCGAAAAAGGCACGTAGTGTAGATGTACCCTTAGGCTGCGTCTAGACTGGCAAGTTTTTCCGCAAAACCTGCTGCTTTTGCGGAAAAACTTGCCAGCTGTCTACACTGGCCGCTTGAATTTCCGCAAGAGCACTGACTTTCTACTGTCTGAAATCAGTGCTTCTTGCAGAAATGCTATGCTGCTCCCATTCGGGCAAAAGCCCTCTCGCGCAAATGCTTTTGCGCAAGAGGGCCAATGTAGACAACGCAGTATTGTTTTGCTCAAAAAATCCCCAATCGCGAAAATGGCTATTGGGGCTTTCTTGTGCAAAACCACATCTAGATTGGCACGGATGCTTTTCCGCAAAAAGTGCTTTTGTGGAAAAGCATCTGTGCCAATTTAGACTCTCTTTTCCGCAAATGCGTTTAACGGAAAACTTTTCCGTTAAAAGCATTTGTGGAAAATCATGCCAGTATAGATGTAGCCTTAGTGTCTGGTTGGGTTGGATGATTAGCTCTTAAACCTAGAACTCTAAAATATGGTCGTGGCACAGTGATGAAGTGGGTAGGAAGTCAGTTAAGTATCTAGACAGAAGTACAAGCGAGGATTTTCTGCTGGACTTCTAAAAAATTTAATAGTGTGACGCATGCTGTTATACTGAGGTTATTTTGTAGACTGCTTCTCTTCCATCCATAGGCAGGTAACATACCTGGGACATCTACAGTGATTGCTTACATAGAAAAAATAATGTTAGAGAAGCTGTACCTTAAGGTATGTTTTTTTTTAATGTAACTTAGCAGCTGGCAGGAAGAAAGAGAGTCAGTATCAGACCAACAAGCTCTCTCTAGACTTCTTTTGGTCTACAGTTTGAGAATCATCATGTTTAATAACAAGGGGGCTGTGTTCCCTTCTTGCTAACTCCCCTCTCAGCTGGCAAAGGTCCAGGGGTGAAGCTGTCCTGGTCTTGACTTCCCCACACCAGGGCCCTGGCTCATTCTTGCTCTTCTTCCACTTCCTTCTCCCTCCTCTCCCTCCCCCCCACCACCGCCCTTTCTTGCCCCTCGTTCACCCCGCCACCTTTGACCTGCCCTGGCTCTTTCTCGCTGCTCCACCCCAGCTGCTGGGGAGGCCCCGCTGATACTTACTTCTTAAACAATGGTGCACATCTGATCACTAAAACACGTTAATTTACAACTCAGTACAGCATTTTACAATAGCTAAGAGGGCATACTTTATGTAATTTTTAGATAACTTTTATTAATTTAGGAAATAATACATAGTATTCATTACTCCTATGAAGCTGCAGATGCAGCAGCAGTACATTAAGAATAGTAAGAACTAAATCACACAAACACAATAGCATTTACGTTTTATGAATGTAAATCTTAATTGTTATATAAATGTTTCACATTTGCAATTGCAACATTCTGAGTTGCCGGCTGACTGCTGTCATTAAAATTTGAAAATTAAAGTGTGTTAACTCTAACAGAGAAGTCCTCAGAACACTAAATGTACAATGTTCTTAAAACTTCTCATCTTCCCCACTCCCACAGTCATTTAGCTTCATAAACTGAAACAGAAATATGAGTTTTCCTGCTTTTTTCAACTCCTAATTGACTTGTTAGATTTATGATGTGCTGGGCCGTCTTTTCTCTGCTCCTGTGCACATATTTTGTACAAAGTGCTTCTTAGTTTTGTAAAAGTGTAAAGTTCTTCTTTGAGTGCTTGCTCCTATTTTTTCCATTCTAGGTGTGTGCATGCCCACATGCACAGTTGTCAAGAGACTTTTGCCTTTGCATTATCTGTAGGGTTGGTTGTGGTGCCCTCAGGAATACTGTGCTCATGTCAATATATCATTAACCACCAGCCTTATACACTCTCGGTTCCTTCTTGCCACCAGTGTGGTAGTTGGTCAGTGCCTTTCTCTCCCTTGCCTGGCAGTTTTGTTTATTGTACATGAGTTTTTAAGAAGTTGTTAAGTACTGTAGTTAGTTAAGGTTGCTGGAGGGGACTTTGCCCCAGGCAGGGCATGCCATATTCTTGGGTTTTGAACCCTGCACTGACCGTAATTATGTAATAGGCCTATGTCTACTAGTGATCTGCATGGTAGCTGCCTGGTGTCTCGGGAAATCCTACAGCAAAGAACAGTGTTGCATATATAAGAACTTTCACTCAAGGACACAAAAAGAATGTGACATTCATTTGAGGGCCTTTCTCATAGATGCTGCTCTCCACCCAGTCTTGAAGATGTCCTGGCCAGGCAAAACTTGTGGCACTTTGGCGTTGGTGCACCCCAGCACTGACCCTTTTTGCCAGTGCCCAAGAAAGGGTTTAAAAAAAAAAAGTTGGATGTAGCATTGAACAAGATGGACCAACGGGCATTGGATAAAGGACCCTTTTTCCCAGAGAGCAAAGGAATCTCCCAGTGTAGCCATTACCGTGTGCAGCAGTGGACCCACAAAAGCTCCCTACAAGGGCAAGCCAGCCATGAAAGCCCCTAGAAGGCAAGTGAACTCCACCAGTCTCTAGAGCTCAGGCAGAGCTCTGTGTCACTTCCCCTTTGGTCTCTGCATCAGGCCAGGTCATTGGTTTGTCTCCACAGATCGCACTGCACTCCTAGTCTCCACCCTTTTGGTCCAGACTCACCAAGAGGGAAGTGCCAGTCACTATATGATTAGCACTGCTCATCCTCACATTGATCCTCTCCTTGATCACCACCAATGCCTAGACTATGGGGGGTTTTCCTGCATGATGGTGCTTCCCCTGCTCCTGGCTAAATATGGTGGCACAATCAGACACTTTTAATATGCTCTGCACATCTATCCTTGCATATGGTATGCTTTCAGTGCCCAAAGGGGTGCTTAAGATCGCCAAAGCCCTCTGGCAAACCCTATCTTCAATCCTGTCCACTTCCAAGAGGGCTGAGAAGTATTTTGTCCTTGCCAACGGATTCAGATGCTTATTCATTCCCACCCCAAGGTCACTTTTTTTTTCCAGTGGCCATCTAGAAAGACCAGCAAGGGTACTCTAGTTCCATCTCCAAAAATAAGGAAGCCAAGAGACTGGACCTTTTCAGAAGGAAAATATATTCCATGGTTAGTCTCCAATTCACAGTTGCAACCCACCAGGCTCTTTTGGGGCGATATAACTTTAATGTTTGGGACTCCATATCCCAAGAAGTGTCCTAAGAATTCAGGGCCCTTGTTGAGGAAATAGCAGTGACTCTGTGTTCTCTCTAGATGGCCTGGGATGCAGCAGATTCATAAGCCAGGGTAGTCGCCTCAGCAGTGGTTGAGAAGTGGAGTTCCTGACTTTGGACCCAGGAGATGCAGTTCTCAATGCAGAATCTCCCGTTTGGTGAAACTGGACTCTTTTGCAGAGCAAACAGATGCAAAGCTGCACCGATTGATGGACACTCAGGCCATCCTCTGCTCAGTGAGGTTACAGACACCTCAGTTGGCCAGGAAGCAATTCCAGCCACTCCCAATACCAAGACCATGGCAGCCTCAGCAGGGGTCTACAAGGAGACGGGACAGTAGTTTTAGTTGCCACTCCCTTTTCTCCTCTCATTCACCTGAGCAACCTAGCCCAACGAAATACTGCAGAGATCAGAAGTATGAGTTGTGAGGGTGTGCTTGAGATACTCCTATAATCTGCCTCATTTTTTCCTCAACTGTCTCTCTTCCTATCATTTGGCCTGGTCATGGTCTACTGAGTCCCAGTGCAGATCCCTGGGGGACACTGCTAGTTACCTCTCTCCTTTCTGAAACTGACTCTTTGTTTCCTGTCTTTTAACATTTATCAGTCCATGAGAGGGCCTTGCCTCTTATTTCATGACAGCTTATTTTAATTAAGAGCCTTTAGTGAGTGACCTTATCAAAGGCTTTCTGGAAATCTAAGTACCTATTTCCACTGGATTCCCTTTGTCCATGTGCTTGCTGACCTCAAAGAATGTTATGTGCACAAACATGGAGATGTGTGACACATCACCTCCATATTTGTGCATATAACAAAATTCATTCTGCACATAACTGATCTGTGGTGGTAATAGGGTCAAGGGGTTCAGAGTGTGGGAGAGGGCTTAGTGTTGGGAGGGATTAGAGTTTTAGTTGGGGGTACAGGCTCTGGGGTGTGGCTGAAGCCAAGGGGTCTGGAATGCAGGACCAGTCTCACGGCAGATTGTTGGAGTAGGAGTGCCGTGTGGGCAGGAGATAGGGTGTGTGGTCTAGGAGGGAGTTAGGTTGGTGTAGCAGGCTTAGGGCAGCGGATTGGGGAATGAGGTCTGTGAGGGAATTGTAAGGGGCTCTGTGCTGGGGCTGCTCTTGTTTGATGGGTGGGACAAGTTGGCTCCATGCTGCCTCATGGTCATCTGCAGGCACTGCCCCCTACACTCCCATTGGCCAGCGCTTACAATGATGTGGCTCCAACCTGAGGTGGAGAGAGGAATGGCAGTGCATCATCGCCATCCCTCCATCCCCACCAGGAAGCACTGGCCCTGAAAACAGGGGCTTTATGGGCTGCAGCCCCTAAAGTCCATTTCTTAATTTAGCCTTGTTGCTGTGGCCAGAGGAGCACACCTCTCCTCTGGCTGCAACAGCATCCCTGAAGCCTAGCATGGGGTTTATTAGATAGCTGCACAGCCATGCAACTTAGATCAAATCTTGGTGAGGAGGGAAACTGGGACTGGGAGTTAGGGGGAAATTATTCAGATCAGTGACAATGTACCAGTTACAGGATATTTTTACACTTTACATCCTTTTTTGGCAACATTTTTGTATGCTGACCACTTACATTCCATTAGCGAATGTTCACCTTTTTCTCCTAGCTTCTCATGATAGAAGCCAATATGGCTTTGTTTCGTTTATGTCTTTATAGACTAGTATCAATAATGTTACTGTTTTGTTTTGAAAAATGTTTAATTTGTGCTCTGTGCTGACTAAATGGAATCATCCTAAATTGTGTTCGGTTTGTTTTTCTTGGCAATAATATGTGTGTCTTTTAAAAAGAAAAATCCGTGGCATATTTCTCACCAAATTACAAATTTTATGATAGCCAAATGTGGGACCTACACCAGCCATGCAATCCATTATATTAGACTATACTATTTAAGTTTTGTGAACATTCCAAGTTACATTCAATGCACTGTATTATGTTTTGTCCTTGCATTATGGAATGGTTCCTAAAGAATTTTGAGACTTAAAACTTTTCCATTAATGAGCAATACGTCGTTTTATTTTTTTAATTAAAAAGTAATATATAATGTAAAATTGTATTCTGTTTTTCCAGGAGTGAAGATGGAGAACATGTGAAAATTAAATATTTCAGGTATAGTAATTTGGAGAAATACATTTTTCTACTATTTACTGGGACTGAATCTACCAATCTCTGAAATCATAATTCATAGTTTTGTCAAAAGTTTTCGAATACTTATGTTTTCAGTTTACTTACACTAATATATACCTAGTAAAACCAGGAGTTTGAAATTTCAGCATGAGTTTAGAAAAAAAGTTTGTTTATGGCATGTTTAAACTAGAGCACAGCTGTGTAAATTTGAGAATCTAGCTCTGTGACTTGAAGAACTTTATAACTTAACAGTCAGATATTACAACTCCACAATCCACTAATCAGCATGCTTTGAAGTGACAGAAAAAAATGCTGGTCATTCCTTTCTTCTCAGAAAAACTTTAATTGCAAAGTCCTGTTATGTGGTCTAATACTACCAAAATCTTAATTATTGTACAATAACTATGAAAGTATGTTTACTGTTTACTCTGAACTATCAGACATTTGATTTAGTTTGACAATTACTGTTTAGATTTAAAGTGCTCTTTGTAATGTATGGTCCTTGCTACCTATTTTACTTGTTAAACACAAAAATCAGTTCTCAAGGCAAGTGCCATGGTGAGTAGATTTCAGCCGCGCGCCCCGTTTACCGGCAGCACGCACATGCGCAATGCGGCTCTTGCGCAAGCACAGTGCGGGGCTGGCGAGCGGCTTTCGCCGCCATTCGTCAAGCCCTGTTAATGAGAATCTGTATATAAATTCTGTCCTTTGTGTATTTTCACATTTTGTTCTTAATTTTGTTATGCATGCAGTTCATGAGAGGAATATTTTAGGGCTTGGTTCCTCCATTGTTGTTTTACAGAAGCTTTGTTGGACAATCTATGAACTTAGTCTCCTCTCCTACCTGGAAATCATAAAACTTTATTTCTTAGCAGCTGAGGAATGCATTCTGCACCATCCAGACCCCTGCATCCATCTACCCCATTTGCAATAACCTACCTATTTACTGGGTTCTCCAGGTGTTGTACAACTGAGGTGGGAACTTCCCCAACTGTCTGGCTACTTACATGTTATAATTTACATTGCTATACATTCTTCTTTGAGAGACATCCCTCTGGTGTTCCAAAGCAGGTGCGCTCTAGCACCACTGACTGGATTCTTCACAGCAGTACCTTGAAGGGCCATGCATGTGCAATAGGATTATGCATGCACAGCCCCCCTTCCCTCAGTTCTTTCTTATCTTCCCCTGCTTAAGATGGAGCTCAGCAGCGTTCTTCACTCATCATCATATCCTGTAGATAAGTAGTTACATTTTCGTTATTTCTTCTCCAATTACCCCACACTTCATCCAAGTTCATCTTCCTTGCCAAAAAAAGTTTTTTTTTCTCCAAGTTGTTCTCCCCTTGTTATTGTTGTTACTGATTACCTTGTGAACAATGTTGGGAACATCAGACTTGAAATGCTGCTCAGCCTATAACAATGCCATGCCCATCTCTGACAGACATTCAAAATGTGTCAGATGTCTCAGCGAGGCCCATGTCCAGCAGGACTGCCAGCATTGCACCAAGCTGAAGGTGGGAATACCCAGAGACAGGGACCTTCGCCTTAAAATGCTCATGATGGAAAAAGCACAACCTCAGTCCTCTGACCCAGGCAAAGAACACCCTGACAAACTGAGATCAGATAAGGGGAAAAAAATCTCCCAAGAAACGTGCCTCATCTCTGACTCCCAAGGCTCCATCACCCAAACGGTGCATAGCTGAAAGATCTACACTGAGGGCTAAAAGGGCACCACGCCTCAGCGACTACGATGCTGTGGGCATCTCTAGAACCAATCGGGCCGTCTCCAAGCATGGGACGCATAGAGCCTGAATCAAACCTACAGGCCTGACTGTGCCTGCCTCACCTACCTCAGGGCCCACTGGTCCATTGTGTAACTAAAGCGGAAATGCCAGTACCAAGGCCTACTGATACAGCACCGCAACAAGTAGCTGCCCCGGCCATTGGTACCATAGCAACATCCGGCAGAGCCGTGACCACCTTGGCACTGCAACACACATCTCTACCAACGACCTCCACCTCTGCACCAGTAGGCACCGTCCACTCCAGCACTAAGGTACTTCCACCCAAGAGACCTGACAGTTAAATGTAGATGAAACTCTGTTCCTCGGCATGGACATATCACCAGTCACAGCAGCACCCAAACATGCCTCTTTGCCCAAGCTATTATCTTGTGATGACAGTGACAATGAGGAAGTAATATTTTTGTCCCAGCTGTCGCCTGGCCCTAAGATATCAGTGCCTTCAACCCATCCCAGCTTAAGGCACTGAATTGGCACCGACATTCCTCCCTGGGGCCCACGCCCATGGATGCCACCATCTATGCCTTACACTTCCCATTGGCAATATTGGAGCCCATTGACATACACAAAAAAAGAGGGAAACTCAGCCTGTCCCTTTTCCTCCACCACAGTCTCCATCAGGATGCAACAGGAGACGGTGGAGCCACAGTCCCTTGAGTTGGACCCAGATACGTCCCCTGTTATGAACTTGTCCTTCTTACCTGACAAGGCAGTAATGTCTCCACCTCCCACTGCAGCTAACAACTTCACATCCTTTCAGGATATTCAAGAGGGTAGCAGCTGACCTTAACATCGCCGTGGAGGAGGTCACAGAGATGCAGCACAACCACTCCATTGGCTAAGATTCGACCCATAAATCCTGCCATTATGGATCTTGCCAAGACTATCTGGCAGACCTCTCCCACTATTCCATCTACCTGTAAGAGGGCAGATAGAAAGTGCTGTTTCCCCAAAGGAGTCTGAATTTCTCTTTACCCACCCACCCCAAATTTTGTGAAGGTGGAGACGGCTCATCAGAGGAAATAAGCAGCACCAGCTCTGCTCCATCCCGGCTGATAAAGACAGCAAGCGACTTGCATTGTTCAGCTAGAAGGTTTATATATCATCCACCTTGCAATTCATAATCACTAATCATGCGGTGCTGCTCAGCGTATATGACTTTAACAGATACTCAAAATAGAACACCTTTATTGATGATATATCGGAGGTGAAGAAACAACAATTGAAAGCAGTCATTGCAAAGGGCCATGCAATGTTACGGATAGCTCTACAAGCTGCTCTTGATGCTGCAGATATGACCACAAGTTTGACAGCAATGGCAGTGGTCATGAGACGAGCCTCATGGTTCAGCTTTTCAGTGTTTCCTCGCAAGATACAGTTAACTGCAGAGGATTTACCGTTTGAGGGCGAGAAGTTGTTTTTGGCTAAAACCAACAATGTCCTTCACTCCATGAAGAATTCCAGGGCGACACTCCATTTTCTTGGTATCCATACACCTGCAACCAGGAGGAGACAGTATAGATACCAACCTTGCTCTAGACCAAGGTTTGCAGCATACATGTATCAGCAGTAATGACAGGACCACCAACTACAATGCCAACATGGTCGTGGCAGGCAGGCATGTAGATGAAGCCACAACAACAACAATATAAGGAAATTTTTGGCATCTGTTGAGGGACTGAAAATGATTCTACCTGGTCCAGAGTTGTCAATAAATTATAAGACTTTTAACCATCTCCTTCTACCCTTTTACACCAACTGGCAGGGCATAACATCAGATAGATGGGTGCTACAAACTATCCACTTAGACGGCATCCCCTTTGTCTCCATCCCTCTTCAGGGACCTCTCTCACAAGGCCATCCTAAGAAAGGAGGTTGATCATCTACTCTGGTAGGGCACTATAGAAGCAGTGTTATGTCCATACAAAGTACACGAGAGATCTTTTCAAGGGAAGAAGGCAGTACGCCGCATTTATTGAGAATGCAACAGTTAGCATATGCTTTTCCGTCTCTCACACACATACACACTCCATGCACACAGTCCTGCCAGTCAATGTTCGTTACCAATCCAGATTTTGGATCAATCTAGTGGCCAGCCAGACTTATCGCAGAGGGGAGCTGGGCTTTGTCGGTTGCGATCTGAAGCTCCGTGAGCTGGTGACAAGACGAACCCAAAGTCCCATGGCAAAGCACCCTGCTCTTATAATCCTCTTTTCTCTGTTGAAGTCTATGGATTTCGCTGTGTCAGTTTGTGATCAGTCACTCCTTAATGGGTGTTATCTTTTGATGTTAACATCCCAAAACACCCCCGAGAGGGTCATCCTGTCCTGCAAATGTTAATCAATTGTGTTAATCAATTGTCGTTGGGGTGCCAGCCTTCACCTTCGAGTCGTCAGTCTGCCCCTTCTTAATCACTGATGGTTCTTTGGCATCCTGGAGTCTCTTCGCCCCCCCTCCTCTCTTGACCATGTGGCCTTAACAACGGCCTTCACACCTTATCTTTTTCTGATGCATACATTCCTCATTCACACAAACAGTCTGTTGCAGAGACCTTCAAAGCTATACAAACAGCAGTGTTTTATATTGAGCAAAAGCAAAAAGCATTGTAAATTAAACCTTACTAAGTCTTGTAATCAAAACAGTTCACATTGAAAGCCCGGGCCTTCAACATTCTTCTAATCTTATTAATATAGACACAATACAAGATCCCGTCTTTTACTTACTAAACCTTAAAACAAAGAAAGCTTATTTACTAAATCTTAAAACAAAGAAATGTATATTTAACTAAAGGGCCTAGTGGTCTGTCCCTGCCTTAACATCAGTACAGACCACTGGCAGTCTGTCAGATGCGTTTCTACCAATGAGGGTGTCTGGTAGGATGAAATTAAGTCATACATTACTACATTACTAAACCTGAAATATAAATATAAAATCCCACTCCTACAGAATTCCCACATGGATACAAAGGGAATGGTTTTTACTTGCACTATTTTCTCACACAGAAAAAGAATGGGAGGTGGCACCCAATTTTAGATCTTAAAGCAGCCCTCAACAAATTTGTAAAAGGGAAAAAATGGAAGATGGTAACGTTGACCACCATTATTCTATCTCTGGAGCTGGACAATTAGTTTTCATCTCTCGATGTACAGGATGCCTACTTCCATGTTATGATTCATACTGCTTCATAGGTGTTTTCTCTGTTTCATCCTAGGTACCCAACATTACCAATATACAGACCTACCTTTTGGACTCTCCCCGGTATTGAGAGTTTTGTCCAAGATGCTTGTCATAGTCACCTCCCACCTGAGGAAACAAGACATCATTATCTTCCCTTACCTTGATGATTGCTTCCATTGAGGCAAAATCCAAATTAGATGCTTGTTGAAACACTTACCTGGTTATGACATGCTTCCACTCTCTGAGCCTGTTAATAAACTAAACAAAATTAGTGCTCACACCAACACAATTCATATACAATTCTTCGGAGCACAGCTCAATACCCTGCTGCAAGACAGATTCTTATAAATCCACAACCTGGTTATCAAATTGCGTTTGATGCCACAAGTCACAGCTCACAACTGTCTCCACCTACTTGGCCATATGGCATCATGCAACCCAGTAGTCTCTTTATGTAGAGCCTTCAAGGCTGGCTCAGTGCTGTCTCTAAGCCAGTGGTCTCCAACCTTTTTAAGCACAAGATCTGTTTTTGAATTTAAGTCAGTCCAGGATCTACCTCAAACCCAAATACCTCTGCTCCACCCCTTTGCTGAGGCCCCGCTCTCCTCACTTTTGAAGATGGGGTACAGGAGAGGGGGACAGAGAGATATCAGTGCCCCCCTGTCTCTGTCTCCCCACTCTGCACAGCAAGCAGGAAGCAGGGGCAGCTGAGCAGGGGTAGGAGGGCAGCTAAAGTGCCAGAGCTTGATAGCCTCCCAGCCAAACCAGTCAGGATCACCTGTCAGATGCTCCAAGATGTACCAGTAGATCCTGATCTACTGGTTGGTGACCCCTTCTCTAAGCCAAATCAACACTCCCTCACCTCAGCCTGTCCATTCCAAAAGTGCAATACTATGGTGGACAAAAACAGACAACCTGTGTAGAGGTCTCCCTTTCCAAACACCAGAACCCTTGGTGGATGCCTCTCTCATAGATTGGAGGGTGCACATCAAGAGGTCCACAACTCAGGGTTTATGGATACTAGTAGAACAGGATCTCCATATAAATGTCCTCGAGCTCAGAGTTGAACCGTTTGCCTGCCAACGTTTTTTACCAGCAATATCCAGCAAACATGTCCAAATATATACTGACAACATTGTCTGCATGTTTTATATAAACAGGCAAGGTGTTGCCCGTTCCCATGCCTTATGTACAGAGGCTATTACCCTGTGGAACTGGTGCCTTGCTCATGGCATCGCCATAAGTGCATGTCATCTTCTCGGTGCCTTAAATACCACTGCTGATGCAGAGCTCTTGCAACAATCTTCAAGCAAAGGGGATGCCCTCTGATAGACCTTTTTGCCACAAAGGTAAACAAAAATTGTCCCCTGTACTGCTCCAGGGCTGGCATTGGCAAGGTCTCCCTTGGAGATTCCCTCATTCTCAAATGAAACCATCACTTACTATATGCTTCCCTATTGATTCCCCTTCTCAACAGAACAATTCTCAAGATAAGGAGGGACAAGGTGAGGATCATTCTTGTAACCCAATGCTGTCCCTGGCAGCCTTAGTTCCCTTTCTGGAAAAGAATGGCCCTGTGTCCCCTAATCCATTCAATCCAAAGCTCCTATTTCAACCAGGGCTCTAGACTTGGCACCTGCAATTTCTCAGACTCCATCTAAAAGCCTGCTAACTAGATGGCTTTCAGGGATAGAGGTGCAGTGCTCAAGTCAAGTACAGAACGTATTTCTACACAATAGGACTCCCTCAACTCGAAAGACATATAGGCTACGTCTAGACTGCAAATCTCTTTCGAAAGATATTTTTGAAAAAGCCTCTTTCAAAAAAGAGTGTCTGGACTAAAACCAGTACTTTCAAAAAAGCAAGCCACTTTTTCGAAAGAGAGCACCCAGGCAGTCTGGATGCTCTCTTTCAAAAAAGCACAGTGTGCATTACATAGCATCTTTTTTTCGAAAGCGCTTTTGAAAAAAGGCATTCTTCCTCGTAAAACAAGGTTTTCCGCAGTCGAAAAAACTGCCGCATTCTTTTGATTTACTTTCGAAAGAACACGGCAGCCGTCTAGATGCAGGGGATGTTTTTTCAAAAAAAGGCCCCTTAGTCTAGAAACACCCATAGTGACAAGTGTTAGAAGAGATGGCTGCCTTAATGGTAGATCCCTCATATATTCCATTCTTCAAAGATAAAGTTTCTCTATACACCCACCTGAAGTTCCTCCCCAAAATACACTCATCCTTCCATATCAATCAGACAATTCACCTGCCTGTATTCTTTTCCAAACGTCATGCCAATATTTTGAAGCACAAATGCATACCCTTGATGTACACAGGGAGCTTTCTTTTGACATCCATAGAACACAAGGCCTTTTAGAGCTTCACCTAGGCTGTTTATTTCTATAGCAGAACGCAGTAAAAGACAGCAGATATCATCTCAGAGATTACCATATTGGATTTCTGACTGCAGCAGAGTTTATCACCATAACCAATTATCACCACCTATCTTGCTACATGCCCATTCCGCCAGGGCTGTTGTCACATCAATAGCTTATCTCCGCAAGGTTCCCATTGAGGGCACATGCGCTGCGGCAACATGGACCTCCGATCAAATATTCGCCAAACGCTACACACTTTTGCAGTGACCTCTCTTCAACTAGAATGGCCAAGGCGTCTTATCTATGGTGTACTTACCAAATAAAAATTTGACCTCACACCATTTTTCATGAGTAGCTGCTGCATATTTTAGGTCAATTAGGTGACAGATTAGCTGTCAAATATGTGCATTGTATATAAATTCTTTCAGTATGGTCGTATTTCTCACAATACAATCTGTCCCCCTGATGAAGCTGAAGCATAGCAAAGAGCAAAATCTAGAGAAAAATGTACGTTTTTTGAACTTTGATTAAAATACTTTTCTTCTTAGAGAAGCTCATAGTCAAACGGAAAAACGAAGAAGAGATAAAATGAATAACTTGATAGAAGAATTATCTGCTATGATACCTCAGTGCAATCCTATGGCACGTAAATTAGACAAACTTACAGTATTACGAATGGCTGTACAACATTTCAAGTCATTAAAAGGTAAATTAAAAACTGATCTGATAATTCCCTGTTTTATTGGGACTTACACAATAGCATTTCATTACAATTACATAACGAAGGTTAGCTGTTCTGCTCATGCAGTCCCCCCTTGAGCTACCATGGCACAATCCCTATTGCTGGGCTGGCCCACATGGGCTGCCCTGGCCCTAGCTAGGTTTCTGGGCTGCCTCTGCTCCGCTACCATGGTCTTGCTACTGCCGCCAGGCTGCTAAAGCCCTGGACCCACTACCACCAGCCTTGTTGTGCGTGGGGTTCTCAGCAGCTGGCCCTCCTGCCCCAGGGCTCTCTCGTTCAGCAACATCTGTGGTCCTACCGGACCATGGATGCTGCCAGATGCAAGAGAGCCCCAGGTTAGGGAGATACAACTTGTATTTAGGTCATATTCTTAATACGTACTGAATAATCATTCTGAAATGAAAATCAGAGTTCTATACATAAGTGATGCAAAATCAAGTTGGTGATGTTACAGACAGTTATTTTGGCTTTTCTCAGTTTATTTAGTATTATCCAATTTGGGGAAGGGAAGATGCAGTGGGGCTTTGGAATAGAGCGATGGTAGAGGGCTTCTAGGGGGAAGTTCGGTTAGAGGTACAGGTTGGACTTCCCTGGTCCAGCACTCTCAAGACCTGACTGGTCCCAGATGAGGGATTTCTCCGAACCAGGGGAGGTGATTTCAGCCCCCTGCTCTGGCCCCCACTCCTTGCCTGCTCCTTCCTCTCCCCCCCCCCCCCCAACCAGGCTTCCTGGCTCCTCTGGCAGCCCAGCTGAACTGTGCACTGGCTCCTGCTCCCCCAGCCCAACTGAGGGGGGTGTATAATGTTCTGGGGTGTTTCTCCTGAACTTGTTTGCTTCAGCGGCAGTCTGGAATTCCTGAGATGAGGGTATGACTCTTTAATGAGTTACTGATTAAAAGAAAAATGAAAGTACGTTCCAGTATGAAAAGCAGTTTTTTATGGTTAGAAAGTACTGAGTGCATGTTCTGTGTGTAAATTTGATTAAAGTGCAGTCTTATTTGTAAAGGAAACTTAAAGGATTAACATTTATAAATAAAACTTTCTGTTTTACAGGCTCTACCAGTTCTTATGCAGAAGTCCAGTACAAACCTTCATTTTTGCAGGATGGTGAACTGAGACAGTTAATCCTTAGGGTATGTGAAAAGAAACCGTATATCAAGCAATGGCCTCTTTAAAACCTGGTTTAACTTTAATTTTAGTTGACTGCAAAGGGCTTTTCCTCGTATTCCTTCCTTCAAGTCAATGCTTTGATATCCTTGCTAAGACTCAGTCTATAAACTCTAAAAATAGTTTATTTTTATGCACAGGATTTTTCTTTAAGAGCCATGGAAGATGTGTGTGGATATGTTTCTCAATATCCAACTGTGTGCTCTTTTACAGAAAACCTCTTTCATTTCCATGAAATATGCCTGCACTTTTTCAACATTTCATTTTGGTTTTCAGAGTATACATGTCAGTCACTGGAAGATCAGGAAATCACCCTATGAAAGCAGCTGTTTTTACTTACAATATTTTCTTATCACATTTTCATTTGCCGTAGTTTACCTGTTCTATTGCATGTAATAATACTCTTTAGCTAGAATCTGTAAAATATCTCTAAGTTAATCTCTTCTACAGCTAAGCTGCCTTTTCCAAAATCTATTTTTATTTTTTGCTGCATGTATGTCATGGTCTGATTGAATATTTGACATCATTTTAATTTCTTCATTTAATAAACTTGAATTTACCTAAGTATTGAGTTGCACAATTATACTGTCCAGCATCAGTTAATATACTCATTCTCAATAGTGTGGTATGATTTTATAAAGACCAATTCTTATATTTATAGGCTGCGGATGGGTTCCTCTTTGTGGTTGGATGTGACAGAGGAAAAATTCTTTTTGTCTCTGAAACAGTCTGCAAGATACTTTATTATGATCAGGTCAGTTTTTATTAAAACGAAATTAGTTTCTGAATAATGTGTTTGGTTTTGTTATAAATATCATTCCTTGTGCACGATTTCTTTAAGTCTTTTGGCTTTAGCTTCCTCTTCAACGCAATTATTCCAAAGGTTTGCTACTCTGAAATTTTAAGATTTTGCAACTAAAGTGAACGTTTCTGACCTAATTACTGACTTCTGATTTCAGGAAATAACTAATCTTCAGGTAATAATTTATATACTAACCTACAAGAAGAATATGTTTTGAAGATGTTCTTGTTTCCAGCTTTTATTGACAGATTTGGGCTTTCAGATGGTGAACTGTTATTTTGAATTTTAAAACCAGTACTTCAACAGTGCAAATAAATTGAAACTTAGCTTGGTAATTGCATAGTTTCAAAGATTTTAAGAGTGAATGTTCATGCACTGACATTTATGGTGTTGTACAGGTTGGATCTCCCTAGTCTGGCAACCTCAGGACCTGAGTGGGCCTGAAGGAGGGAGTTTGTCAGACATGGGGAGGTCAATTCCGGTCCTCTCTGCTGACTGACTCTGGGCTCTCCTAGGGGTCCGTCAGCAGACCCAACTGGGCTCCCTGTCCCCAGGCTCCACAGCCAGCCCCTGGTACTGGGCTCCCAGTTCTTCTCTCTGCCCCCAGCTTCCTGGGGCACTCTGTTCTAGGATATATTTGGTCCGGCAACGTCTGTGGTCCTGCTGGACAATGAATGTTGCTGGACCAGAGAATCCCGGACCAGAAAAGTTCAACCTTTAGTAAGGAAACCAACCCATCTAGACATTTTAGTTCAGGGGAAGGAGAATGAATGAAGACCAATCTAGTGCATGTAATGATTCTCTTTTGCCAAGATGCAAGCTATTTTCCTGGATATCTCTGGCCTGAGCTGCCTTGCCCAGTGGCTGATGAGTAGTTTTTTGAGCTCTTTGTGCCACCACATCTGCTTTTAAACCCCCTCCACTTTTCCATTTTTCCTCATAGCATTTTAGAGTTTAAACGAGGTTGTCTGCCCCCGTACTCTTCTCTAGTCAGCAATAAGAAACACCTTAACCCTTAAATTAAAAACTGAAAGATAGGAAAACAGCATGAATGAATATTTTCCAGTTTCACTATTGAACTTAACAGGTAAGATATAAGTGCATTTCTACCACAGTGTTTTTTTATTAATTTCTAGTGTGTCCATATAATTTTGACTAAAATACTGAAACAAAATTAAGAATTTAACAAAGATTTGTTTGAAAGTAAAGTCAACAGATAAATGTTACAATTTAGACAGAATAATTCAGGTATCTGGAAATTCTGGCCTATTCTAAAACCATCTAAAAAATTAAGTTCCTTGGTGAGGAGATGCAGAATAGAGCATATAATGCACAGCTTCTAAATTAATATTTTTCCCACTAGGCCAGTTTGATTGGACAAAGTTTATTTGACTACTTGCATCCAAAAGATGTTGCCAAAGTGAAGGAGCAACTATCCTCTTCAGATGCTTCACCAAGAGAAAAGCTTATAGATGCTAAAAGTAAGAGTCTATTTAGATATATTCAGATTTTTAATGTAATGTCTCCATTTGCTTTTAAGTTCAGTTATATAATTTGTACAAACAAAACATGTTTGAATGCATACTTCTGCTTAGAGTACACTAATAAGTTGAAAATTACATCAGAAAGGAACTCATTTTAGGTAATAATGCTTGAAGTTTACATTGTTAGACATTTACCAAGAATTGGTATGAACTTTTTTTTTAACCAGGCATGCTACTTTTTTTTCTTGTATTTGATAGGTCTTGTCAATACAAAAGACCTGATGTAGTCGAGCATGGGATAAAATGCTTCAATATCAAGAATCACTGTCTTCTCTGAAAATGCTAAGTGTCAATCCTAATTTAACCAAGTCTTATTTTGCTAGTATGGAGAACATTATGTACTTGCAGCTGATCACTATTTCATAGTGATTTTTATGAGCAGCTTTGCAACTTCCCCCCATACCAAATATAAATGGAAAGATTTTAAACGCTTAATTTACTAAATAAGATTGCATAGCACTGAATGGTATATTAGCATACTTAATTAGTTTCCACTTTTTGACAATCATGTTTTGTTCATCTTATTTAATGCATTTAAGGTTTTTTTTTTAGTAAATAGTATGTGCAAAAATTTAACAGGCAGTAAGGAAATTGGGATAATATATTAATGATTTAAATCACAATGTTTTATAGTCCAATGATCTTTTTCTGACTGTCTTCTTAAACTTTTACAAGCTGGCTTGCAAGTACATATGGATTTTCAAGCTGGGTCAGCTCGATTTCATTCTGGTGCTCGGCGTTCCTTCTTCTGTCGGATAAAGTGTAGTAGGATCACAGTCAAGGAGGAAAAGAAATGCTTGCCCAACTCAAAGAAGAAAGGTATGTCCAAGTGTGATTGAGTTGGAGGTTTTCTATTTTTAAACATTATATATTTAAATTCTGAATCGGTTATAAGCTCTGTGTAGTTATCAATGACTTCACAGAATAATTGTAGGGAATAAGAGGTACATGATAAGACCATGTTTGATCTCTAAAAAACTCGGCTTAGTTATCCCCTTAGAAAAAGAAAACAGAGATTTAGGTCATTGCTTGTAAGTGTATGTGCAATTCTTACGGGATCTTGAATCCTGAAGAGAATTGCTGAATGGAGCTGGAGCAGTGCAAAAGCATAGGAGTAGGAATAAGAAGAAATATCTATTGCAGAGTTCGTTATTAATAGGGTTGCCAACTCTGCTGTTTTCGAGAGGATAGGTTAAGTGATGAAAAAAATCACCCCTCCCAAATACATTGTTGTTGTATTTACATATCAGGTATGATTTCTCTTTTATTATAAAACCTACTAAAGTTCACTATTCAATATGCAGCCCCTAGAAATTAGAGATACAAGGTGGATGAGGTAATATCTTTTATTGAATCAGCTTCTGTTGAGAGAGAAGCTTTTGAGCCACACAGAACTCTTATTCAGTTCCTGAATTGAAAACTGGTTTTTCACTAACAGAAGTTGGTTCAATAAAAGATTATTACCTTCCCGTTCCATCTCTTTAATTCTTTAGTATATTTATGACTGATTTACATGACCGCTTTTATAGCTGTTTTTGTTTCTATGAGTGATAGTAAACACTTGTCATATTTTTGTTGTACTTGGTCACTTTATTTAAACAACTTTTGTTTAGATTATATTAAACATAGATTTTTTTCAAGGCTTACTGAAATTGTCAGAGATTCCAAAGTTTGTCATTTTTATTTTAAATGTAAAACTCTTTTTGTTGCGATTAACCATGGAGCTATTTTAATTTACTCTCTTTCCCACAACATTTATTGTCAACTCCTGACCATATTGAAGTCAGTGGCAAAAATCTTATTGACTGTAATGGGGCCAGGATTTCCTTCTTAAACTTGCATGCAGGAGACACTTGCAATTTGTGGAATTGCTTTTCGTGGTTCTACGTGTTTGCAGCGGTTTCCCTGCCTGGGAGGAGGATACGGGGGTTGGGAGCCAAAGGGAACTCATCCCAGTTCCCGGCCCCCCACAATAAGTTCCCCATGGTAGTCAGGAACCATGGTGAGTTTGGCAGCTGTGGTGAGTTCCCCGCAGCTCCCAGCAGCTTTGGTGACTTCCCCGCCACTCCCATCTTCCGCGGTGTGTTCAAGAGCTGCAGGGAGCTCACCTTGAGGACCAGAGGCCGTGGCCTCTAATATTCACGAATTTCATCTGTCGCAATGGAACGCATCCACTGCAAACGGTGAGGGTTTCCTGTGCATCAGTACTTAGGGAAAGAATGACTATCTAGACATGTCCCAGAAATCATGTTGATATACCACTGGAAATGGCTTTGCCTTTCATTTTCCCAAGGTAGATAAATTGAGTTGCATGTATTTTACTTTGGACCAAAGCATCTTTGTATAGGACTCTAAAAACAGAGCTCCTGTCTGCAGTGCATGGACACCAACAATCCCTTGGCACTTTTTAGAACGATAAAGGTTTGTACCAATGTCTCTGGGCAAAATATCCCCATCTGCTCCTTTTTGGGTAAAATGATGGTAGTCTGCTTAGCTGCAGTCCTGCATCCATATCATGGTGCGTGTACTGATTCCTGAATGTCACACACTAAAACAGGGAGAGATCCACTGAGATAATTGCAATATGTACGATAAATTCAAGAAACAGAAAATTCAAGCTTTTACATTTTGCTGAAAGGTTAGTCTTGGTAATTACACTAAGAATCATATCTCAGTCTCTTTGACTAAGATTAGGATATTCAAGTTACAGAATGTCTCTTTAGCCTAATGTAATTCATGGTACAAAAGAAACTGCATAAAATGTTTGCAGTAAATGAAAGCAATCTGTATTAGTAAACAGTTGGTTTCATTTTCTGGTGTGAAAACATTTAAGACACTAGTTAATGACATTATTTACAACTCTGTAGAGTTCAGACCTTAATTTGCATTTGGGAATTTAACTCCTTTTCTACTTTAATCAGATCACAGAAAGTATCGTACAGTCCACTGTACTGGCTATCTGAAGAGCTGGCCTCCTAGTGAGGTGGGAGTGGAAGAGAATGATGCAGAAAAAGGCAGAAGTAACTGTCTTGTTGCAATTGGGAGATTGCATCCTTATATTGTTCCACAAAAGAATGGTGAGATAAAGGTCAAGCCAACAGAATTTGTTACACGCTTTGCCATGGATGGAAAATTTGTTTATGTAGACCAGCGGTAAGCATTTTGTTCTTTTATTATAGAAAGAGTTGATAGCCACTCCTTATATAAGTTTCTTGATGCTTTCTGTTACATAGACAAAGCTAGTTGAGCAGGAAGCTCCTAAGTATGTAGGCTCATATAAAAAGTTATCTTACACTAACAAATTTACTGACCAGATTAAATCACACATTATAGTGTTATCATGCTTGCTAAGGGATGTATTGCTTACTCCCGGTCTGGTGCCTCCTCATGGTCACTCTGGGAATTAGTTTGAGGCTGAGGCCCCTACCTTTGTCATATGCCATCACACTGTCTCTCTGGTCCCAGGAAGCACAGCATCCTCTTTGTGACTCAGCCTTTCCTCTTTCCAGGATACAGTCCCACAAATCTGTCACTCCCACTGTGACCCAGACAGTTTTCCAGTTCACTGCCCTACATCTGCTCTATGCCCGGCCATCAATGGCTGATACGAAAATCTGGCACCTCAATCCAGGAGTTCTCAACTTTCCTCTCCAGCCCTCTCCTTCCCTGGACTATTTCCTATAACTCCTGGTTTCCCTCTTTGCCCTGAATGTACCAGTTGCAAACCCTCCTCCCTCTTCCTAGGGGGTAACTGCTGTCTGCCTTCCTGCAATCTTTTCTAGCAGTCCCTATCTGTTCCCAGCTTCGCAGCTATATAGGCTCTTTCTGTTTCTGCACAGGTAAGCCACTGCCTCCAGCCTCTAAAGCACTCCTGTTTGCAGTCTAATTAGCTAATTGAACCCACGTGGCCAATTTAGCTCTTACAGGGCCAGTGTGGGGAGCACACAGATCATAATGCTTTAAAACTAATTAATCAAAAATCTCAAATTAGAATTTGAGAAAATTAAGCATAAGTATCAGCAGTTAGCATTTAACCAGAAAATCATTAATTTTATTTCTTATCATTTAAATGAGTTGCATGAATTTTTCCAACAAATTATTTAATATAGCTGTCCTCACTCTACATCCAAGATACGTTCCAAAAAACTTGAACTTATAGTGAAACAACTTAAAGCAGGGAATTTTTTTCCCATGGCTGACTTCCATTTGAACAAATTGAGGGGAGAGAGTTTGTGCGATTTAAGAACTGGGAATGGGAGGACTTACAATTCATTAGTTCCGATAGGCGTCAAAGACTTTAGTGTGGAATGGATGTATACTGGGGCAACTTAAAGTGGGGATGCCCTGTAAGCATAAGAGTTTGTCCATGTGTTAACTAATTTATTTAAAACAAACATTTCATAATATAGACTCAGTTGTCAGCTTTTCTTATTTTATGACTCATTACTTAAAGTAGAAATGCTGTAGGGTTGCTTTACTGTGCTATGTCTATACAATTCTGTCTCTCATCTGTGAGCACAAAGCCTTTTAATATAGAAAAAAGTAATTGTTTAAACACCATTATTCAGTGGGGCCATCTGATTCACTGGGGCCCAGGGCAAGGTTGCGGGGCGGCTCTGTGCCCCCAAAAGTGGTGGGGCCTTGTGCAGAAGGGGGTGGGTCTGGGGTTAACTTCCCCTAGGCAGCCCTCAGCACTGCCCACAGCACCAATCAGCCATCAGCGCTCTCCGGGACAGTTGCTCCCTTTGCTTCCTCCACCCCCATTACTATTATTTAAAGCAGGGGTTTCCAAACTACGGCCCGCGGGCCGGATGCGGCCCGCGAGGCCCTCTCATCCGGCCCGTGGAGACCTTTTTGTCTGGCCCCACCTTCTTCCGCGTGCCGGCGAGATTATCCCTGAGGCGCTCTCGGTTTAAACTACGTTTCCCAGAAGCCCTTTCGATGCCGCCGTTTCAGTCCCTCTCAACCCAGATTGGGCGGGGTCACGCATTGTGGGCGGCACCAACCGGAGCCAATCAGGCGGAGGGTGGCTGCGGCGGTGGAAGGAGAGAGCTTGAGTCCGAGCATTGGTGTCAGCGGGAGAAACGGATTCGCAGGCGGCTGCGCGAGGCCCCAGCGCGCGCACGGGACAGCAGGTAGCCCAGGTCAGGGACGGCTCCGCGTGCCGCTTGGCCGGGCGGGCGAAAAAGGGGGGTCTCGAAGGCGGGCTCCGGATCAGACCCGGCGGCAGAGGATCGCGGGAGGCTGGACGGAGGGGAGGAAACCCGACGGTGGTTTCTCAGGGGCTAGGAGCGAGGGGCTACTTCTCCGGGGGCGGGGCTGAGGAGCTGGTGCCCATTGCAGGAGGCGGTCTGGTTGCTGTGGCACAGCCTCTGGGTGACGCTGTGCCATGCCTAGCGCGCTGCCCTGGTCCCTGCAGTGCGCCCTGAAGAAACATCCCTCTCCCTTCCACGTCTGGTCTCTCTCATCCACAACCCAGAGCAGCACCGCCCTGCCGGGTATCAGTCTGTGGGAGCATTGGGCACTGCTTTCCAACTTCCTTTACCAAGTGATAACGTGTCTGCTTTCAAACCAGCTTTTCCCATTAAAATGCATGCCCCTTGTTCCATGGGGCTATGTTACAAATTGTCACCTCATTCCCTGCATGATAGGAGAGCGATCACATCTCTTCAAGTGTGAGTGTCTTAGGCTGAACATATTTCCAGGATTATGTTGCTTACAATTTTCATCACATTGCTCAGGTGGAAATGAGTTCTCAGCAGTTTCCCCGTTCTGGAGCCCCTCCTGCAGGACTAGGACAAGCACCACCCCCAATTTCAAACAGTGATTTCTAAAGCCAGAAATGTCTGCTATTTTGGCATCCAGGAAACAATTTCACCATTCACACTAATACAGGTGTTCATGTGTAGTGTATCAATGTGTTATTAAATAATAACTGAATAAAATAATATTAAATAAATAATTAAAAACAACATCCATGTTTTGATTGTTTTTTATTTGGACCTCAAGTGTGTAGTCGGCCCCCGAACTGCTGTTTGATAGTTAATGCGGCCCTCGGGCAGAAAAGTTTGGAGACCCCTGATTTAAAGTAATACTGATTTGTAACACTTTGATACCAACCAAAGTGCTTCATTCTTACTAGAAGAGTTTAAAGTGGTAACTGTTAAAATATATTCAGTTTTTTTTTAAAGAAATCCCACTGTGTAATGAATGTAAATAATTTATATCAGCCTTTTTTCTGTATGGTGAGCTAGCTTGTAGAACTAAGTGCAGAATTTCATAAATGTCAAAATATGCCCATAATACAAATATTCTCTGCAAAATAGGGGATTGAACTATTTTGTGTCTGATGGTGCTGACTAACATAACAATGTTAACATCCTGTTGCTATTGCAAATAGATTCAAGGTAATCTGCTACTTAACTGATCATTTATATTATACATGCTTAGATCTGTACCTGTTGTAGTAGAATTTTGTTTTCAAATACAAAACATTTTTCCCCTTTAAATGTGCTTGTTCTGTTTTGTATGATATTGGCATAAGATGCTAAAGAAGGTGTTTTAATTATGTGTGAATCCTCTCTTCTTATTGTATAACAGCGCAACAGCAATTTTAGGATATCTGCCACAAGAGCTTCTAGGAACTTCTTGTTATGAGTACTTCCATCAAGATGATCACAGTCATCTAGCTGATACACACAAAGCAGGTATGAAATTCTTTAATTTTCCCTACGTAAATTACATACAAACACTATGTGAAAAGAAAATTGTCAAGTAGTCAAGAGCTAGGAAATAGAAATAAGGCCTTTGTGTGCATATGCATTAAGTATTGCTGTCCGGTATCTTAAACACAAGAGAATATTCTTTCTCTTCCCTTAGCCCTCTGTCTCAGTCTCTGTCTACCCTATGCACTGAATGAAGCAGAGGTCCTATATAGCAAAGAGTATGTAGTCATATAATTAAATATTGAATTTAATGGACTAACAAACCTCACATCTTCCCACTGTTGACTTGCAAGCGCATAGATGATGGGCTCCGCTTGACATCTGATCAGATGACTAACTTTGAAATTTGATTAGTGTCCAGTCTTTGTGCTTATCTGGAAAGTACCAAACACATTGTTGACACTACTACATTGAAATTGTTTTATTGGTTGTGTGGCTACCAAAACTGAGTAATCAAAACAGATTTTCAAGTCATTTGTGTCCTCCTGTATATACAAATTAGGAGGTCTTTAATATGCTTTTTTCTTATCTAGTGTTGCAGAGTAAAGAAAAAATATTTACAAATTCCTACAAATTCAGAACAAAAGATGGAACTTTCATTACATTGAAGAGTCAGTGGTTTAGTTTCATCAATCCATGGACCAAAGAACTGGAATACATTGTATCGACCAACACTCTAGTGTTGTAAGTAGCTGGTGATGTGAATAAGCATCTTACTTTTTGTCTTAATTAGGGAAATCATTAATATAAATCATTAATATAAATTCATTTTAAAAAGATTAATGAAAAAAATCAGGGCTAAAAATACAAACTCCATGAAATAGTTGAATAATAGATTTAAGTTCAGAAGAGACCATTGTGATCATCTAGCTTTTTGACCTCCTGCACATTACAAGCCACAGAACCTCTGCCACCTAATGCTGTAATAAACCCATAACCGGTTTAAATACTGAAGTCTTTAAATCATGATTTAACGACTTCAAGTTACACAGAATCCACCATTTACACTAGCTTAAACCTGCAAGTGACCCATGCCCCATGCTGTAGAGAAAGGTGAAAAACCTCTAGGGTCTCTGCCATTCTGAACTTGGGGAAAATTCTTTCCCAACCCCCAAAACAGTGAACAATTTGAGCATGTCAGCAAGACCCACCATCCAGACATACAGAAAAGAATTCTTTGTAGTAACTTGGAACTTTCCCCATTTAGTATCCCATCTCCAGTTGCTGGTGATATTTGCTGCTAGCAGTCACAGATGGGCCACATACCATCGTAGGCAGTCTGATCATAATATCCCCTTCACAAACTTATTAAGCTCTGCCTTCACACCAGTTAGATTTTTTGGCCCCCATTACTCCCGTTGGAAAGCTGTTCTAGAACTTCACTCCTCAGATGATTCGAAATTTCATCTAACTTCAACCCTAAACATTATTGCCAATTTATATCCATTTATTGTAGTCATCACTGGCACTTAAATAATTCCTCTTCCTCCCTGGTATTTATCCTTCTGATTTATTTATAGAGAGCAAATGTATCACCCCTCAGACGTCTTTTGTTTTCGCTTAACAACCCAAGCTCTTTGAGTCTCCTCTTATAAGGTATATTTTCCATTCTGCTTCTGGTGATGTCCCCATGGGTGTTCCACTGTTGGTGACAGGCCGTCCCGGAGCTGCAGATCAGTGCTTTTCTAGCAGTTGTCAGTTGGACCGTGCACACGCAAAAGGTGCCTCATGCCGTTTGCACTTTGGCACCTTGCACACACAGCCTGATCCCCTCCCCACCTTCAGTTTCTCGCTTACCACCCTCGGTCATGGATGGAGCTCATCTCTCGCCTAAGGCATTTGTTCTCCTCACATAGATAGCTAGAGTTATTCATACCTTTTTTCTTAGTTTATTGTTCAATAGTTAGGATTTTCTTGTTCCTGTTATCTGTTTAAAACAAAACAAAAAATCATTCCTGAAGGGAGCTGCGGAGTGGCAGCAGCTTTCAGCCTAGTTAAGCTGCCCCACCACAGCTTACCCTACCCTCCTTATCTTCATTTCCGTGTTTAAAAAAAAGGGGGGGGAGGAAAAAGAAGAGAGCAGGAGGAGACAGAATAAGTTTAAGGTCGCCCAGGAGTATATGCTGCTTGGGGGAGGTTCACATACCCCAAAAGTGTGATCACTGCCGCAGCCTTATGGCAAGAGCCAGAAAAGACAGGGAGTTCCAGCTCCATACGATCCTATTTGAAAAGGCTATGCAGCCCACTGAGGAGCCACAACCTTCTCGACCTCCTGTGGAGGCTGCTAAGAAAAGGGCTGCTTCTCCCTTTCCACAGAAGCAATTGAAGAAGAGAGCCTCCCCAGCAAGATCTCTTCCTCCTACCCCATCTCTTAGGGTAAGCAAGGGAGACACACTGGCCACCTCCGGCACCACAGCACCAAGACCTTCTGCTAGCACTGCTTCTGCAGCCTGCATGGCCTCAAGGCTGACACAGTTGTCAGCACCAGAAAGGTCCCACAAACAAATCTCGGCACCGATGCCAACAACATCTGAGGACCCGGCACCAACGAAAGTCTCCACACCGGCAGCTAAGCAGCTGTCCTGCCTTCCACTGTGTTGGCACTGACCTCAATTCTGCTTCCCCTAGGGGCATCAGCACTAGTACAACATAGTCTACATGATGAGCGCACATCACTGACAAAACCCGGCTTGTGTATCGCTGGCACCAGATATAATCAGGAGACAACATATTTCTCTCCCTCCATCCAGAGAACTCTCCCTGGTGCTGCTCTCACCCTACACTTCTTTGAGGTATGTTAGGTCTCTGGTGCTGTCTGAGTGCACCAGATTCAGCGAAGAAGATCAGAGGAGTGGCTTTTCCTTGCAGCACTCCTCCCCTGCGACATCTCATCACTACTAATCTTATTGTGTCAGACCCTGCGACCAACCCTGGTACTCAGAGTGGCTGTACCCTCCTTCCCACTATCCACCCTGCTGACTACCATGGGAGCATTGGGGATCCCATAGACGACACTCCACGGCTCTGTCTACCCCGGCAAAGAGGTCTTCACCAGCCTCGCCCACTCGCATTCTTCTAGCCATGGAGGATTTGGCGGAAGAAAAGGGTCAAATCCCAGATGAGCAGACCGAGACACAAGCTCTTGGGGACTCACCTACTGACAAATCATCATCATCACCTGATGAAGCCGTGATTCCAGAGGATACACATCCCACTGATGACTTGAAACAATTCCAAGAACTCTTTAAGAGGGTGGCTGCAAGACAAGAGATTCAGCTTCAAGAGGTGAAGGAAAAACAGCATCACCTCCTCAAAAACACCCATCCTACCTCTCAGGGAAGGATTGCATTGCCCATTGATGAGGCTATTATGGAGGTATCAGATGAAATCTGGCAAACTTCTGCTTCCATCCAACTGGCTTGCAAAAGGGCCAATAGAAAGTATTTTGTTCCTCCTAAAGACTTAGACTTCCTTTTTTCTCACCCGCAGCCTAATTCGTTGGTAATGGACGCTGCAAACCACCACTCGAACGCTCCACAATTCAGATTCACACTTAATGACAAGAAGCATAAAAAGCTAGATTTGTTTGGTAGGAAATTATATTCCTTTGCCATACTACAGCTTAGCATTGTGAACTATTTGGTGCTCCTAACGAACCATGACTTTGACAGCTAGCTACTCTAAGCTAGCTGAACCCATGGAGCATCTCCCAGATTCCAAGAAGCCCATACTGATAGGTCATCCACGAAAGGCATACCATCGCTCACATGGCATTGCTGTTATCAGTAGACGTGGCTGACACAGTGGCTAAGGCAGTTGTATGCAAAGAGCTTCCTGGATCCAGGTAGTGGGAGTACCTAGGGAACTATAGTCTAAGGTGGAGGATCTCCCTTTCAATAAACCTTTTTGTGGCCAACACAGACAAGGTCCTGCATAGCAGCAAAGATTCCCAAACTACACTCCGAACGCTCAGCATATGTACGCATCCGTGTCAACGGAAGCCTTATACCCTGTACTACAGGAACAAAGACCACCTGCAGCAGAAGTCCTATGATTATAACTGACCCAGACCACGGCCCCAGCGGAAGTGCCCATCTCAATCACATTCCTCTGGCTCTTAGGCTTCTAGGCAGCAGATTTGAACCTTTGCTCGAGGGTCTGCCTGATTTTTCCATCTGTCCAGTGCTACCTTTTCACCCACTGGCTACAACCCTTTTTCCACCATTGGGACTCCATAACATCAGACCAGTGGATGCTAGAAATCATCTGTACAGAATACACCATTTTCTTTACGTCACTTCTCCCTCCCTTCTCCCCTTCCCTGTCCCCTTTTGGGGACCCCTTCCACGAGATTCCTCTCAGACAAGAAATCGATTGTCTCCTTCACGTAGGAGCAATAGAGAGAGTTTCTGACCTGTATTGGGGAAGGGAATTTTGAATTAGCTGCCCAAACTTATCTCCCACATCACCGTTTTGCCATGCTACAGAATCTGGTGGCCATACTATCCATGATTCTTTAATCTCCACCTAATCCTTAATATTCCTTGTCTTTCTTTTCCTTTATATGGCTAGGTACCTTTTACTGTTTTAATTTTCTTAAAAGGCCCAACTTTGTTCAGCTTCTGTTGGTTCTCACTTGTTCCCTAAACTTTCATACCTCCCAGAAGTAGCTTTTCTTGTAGCCATTCTATTTTTTCTTAATAAACCTGTTTGAGATGATTGGTCTGCAACCTTTTCCTACAAATTTTTCCCCTTTTTAGGTCTGCAGGTTTCAGATGGCTTCTGCAACATTGATTTCAATTCCAAGCCTTTTCCATATTCATATCCTTGAGTTCTTTTATCCATTCTACTTTTTAACTAATTCCCATAATTTTTTTTAAAGTTTGACTTTTTGAAATCAAGGACCCTAATTACAAACCTGTTATAGTTCTGAACTGAATTAGCTCATGATTCCTCCAACTAAAGTTGTCCTATAGAACCAGCTGGTTGGTGAATGCTAAGTCTAAAAATGGCATTGCATTTTTTTGTTTTGTTTTTGTTTTGTTTTGTTCAGTGACTAGTTGATGATGAAATCTGTGGGGTATCAAATCCGAGAAAATCTGGGCTTCACCATTATTAGTAGAACTTGTCCTCCAAACTATATCTGGGGAATTAAAATCTCCATAATCACACAATTCCCAGTAATATTTATTTCATTAAAAGCATTAGAAAACAAGATTTTCTGTTGTTGTTCTTCTTCCCCAATGTGATTTTGACCCAGGCAGATTCTGCATTATTCATTCCATCATTTCTAATATCTTTACAGCCTGCCTCATTAGTATATACAATACTACTCTACCACCTTTACCTTTTTATTTCTGTATTTTCTGAACAGCACATATACCATAAATATCTGTACAGCAGCCATAAACCCTATTCCCCCATATTTCTGTTACCCCCTAACACCAGGTTTTACTTCCTGCACCAGTAATTGGAGTTCCTCCCTTTTGTTACCCAGGCTTATTACATTGAACTTCAGACTTGATAGTTGGTTCTGCTTTCCAGATTCCTTACCCAGTTGGTTAGTTGTTCTACTACCAGAATTGCCTCTCTGACTGTTAGTGCCGACACCAATGACCATGTGTTTCATATTGTTCCTTTCTTCATTGTTTTATCCTCTCATAGGTCTAGAAAACATGACCTGTGAGGAAAGACTGAAATAATTATGTTTGTTTAGTTTGGAAAAGAGAAGTGTGAGAAGGATCATAGTAACAGCTTCCAAATACCTAAAAAGTTGTTACAAGGAGGAAGGAAAAAAAATATTCTCCTTAACCTTCATGATAGCACAAGAAGTAACAGAGTTACATTACATCAAGGGAGGTTTAGGTTGGACATTAGGAAAAACTTCCTAACTCTCAGGGTGGTTAAGCACTGAACTAAATTGCCTAGGGAGGTTGTGGTATCTCCATAATTGGAGATATTTAAGAGCAGTTTAGACAGACATCTGTCAGGGATGAGCTAGAAGATGGTGCTTAGTCCTTCTGGGAGGGCAGGGGACTGGACTTGATGACCTCTTGAGGTCCCTTCCAGTTTTAATATTCTGTGATTCCTACTTGATTTGCCTCACTCTATTAGAATCAAGTGAGGAGATTACATGAAACTCTCGTGGCTGTCCCAAGAATTCCTAGTTTATAGGTCATTCAATCAGTTGATCCAGAATTCTGTTTCCCTCACTGCTTTGGTGGAATCAGTACTGACTGTGAATGCTGAAAACATTTTTTGCAGCATCACTGCTACAGCCATCTGTTAGTCATCATACTTGTTTTGCCTTCTCTCTCATCCTCTAGGGACAGGTAGAATCTCACTGAAAATCACATGAGCCTCCATTTCTTTAATTGTCTTCCCCCGCCTGTAATAGTCTCCGTTGATTCATTCTGGCAAGGATCAGCTTGATAAATTTTTTCCCATGTGAAGGGCAATAAAAGGATTCTTCCTGCTCCTTATTCTCCTTATGCTCAAGTCCACATCCTATCTCTTCGTTCCCAGCAGACTACACACCCTTCTGTTCTCTGGATTAGCTCTGGTGACAAGCTTGTCTGTTCTTTTTAGCAAGGAGTCCTCACTCAGTCGTGCTCTGCTTGGTGTTGGTGTGATTCTTTAACCTTCCTCTTTCTGTTCTTTCTCGCAGCAAGTTGTCTTATCTTCTGTTATCACTTGAAATTTTAAGCAAGTCATTCTTTGTCCTCTTGGGGCTCTGAACACTGGCTATCTCCATTGACTCCCTCTTGTAGGATTAGCCACTCTTTTCTTCCTTGCTCTCCCACCTTTTGATAGTACTTCCAGTGCCCCTTTTTCATTTTCCAGCTCAGCAAACCTGTTCATGAGGTCTGTTTCTTGCTTACTAGTCAGTCTTTTCTTTCTTCCTGGTTCTCGTAGTCCCATGCTTCCACTTTCCTTGTCCAGCAGTCTCCCCTCACAGTTAGCCAGTCTAGCTTACTTCTGCAAGTCTTTGAGTTTTCCTGTCAGCTTCCTTTTGCTTTCCCTACATCATCTGCTCAGATCTTTATGACATTCAACCATAGTTTTTACCTGAATCACTGAATCGCAAATCTTCTCTTCCATCAGATCTATTAGGTAGCATTTCAAACACATTTTTCATGTACTCTCTCCAGGATAATGTACACCCTGCTGCTACAGTCATCTTTATTATCTCTTTCATTCCTTGAGTCATTACTGTTATTACCTCTATAACTGTCATAGCCTTCCTGCCTAAGCGCTTGCCAAGAGGAAAAAAAGCATGTGAGCGTGCACACACATTGCTTTCCTAAAACTCGTTTTCAGTTGTGTTGGCTGGCTCCAATGCTGCTATTCAGCTGCCTTTAATAGATCCTGAAGTTGGGGAAACTCCACCCCGCTAATCAGGGCTCTTCTGTCTAAATGGCTCTCCTTCTCTGATAGTATACTGCCTCCTATCTGAAAACGGAAAATAGGAAACAACAAACTAGCAAGTAAGCAACAAAACTCTTAAGAAGTTTTCTTCACTTCTCTTTGCTTCCCATCTCCTCCAACAAATCTCTAATCATGTCCTCTGTTTTCAGATCTGTTTATTGGCTCCTCTGCTGCTGTTCCAAATGTGACAGCTATTCTACATTTCCTGATTCCGATTTTAATTTCAACTTTATCAAAGTTTTTGCATTTAATTTCTTAGGTGTTTCATTTTTATATGGAAAATCTTTTTAGGGAAAACTTAAGACTTTGATCTTATGTTTAGTAAAATCCTATGCCTCAGTTGGGGGATGTCTGATTTGAACGAGAAGGCATTGGATTACTCCAGGGGCAATTTTGTGGGACTGAGCACCTACAGAAAATGCCATCACTGCAGAATTCCTATGCGTCCCTACAGAAAATGGCAAGGAAGCAAAGGGCAACTGTGTAGGGATGACCCGTGGTTGTAGCTTGGGGGGAGATTGCCCCCCAACAGAGGCAAGGCATGAGGTGTTGCATGCTGCAGCTCTCCCCACCCACCAGGCTGCATCTTGATTCAGCTGAATGCAGCTGAACACTACCCCCTTGGTTCTAATGCTAGTCTCTCATCTTCTGTGTGCAGGGAGCCTTCCTGTTCTCTATGTAACAATGAATGTCCGTGATGGTACTGGGTAAGATGGGGAAATGAGGAAAGGGAGTGAGGGGGTGGGAGAAGAGACAATGGGAAAGTAAGGGGACTGGAATAGGGCTGGAGGAGGGGAATATGTTAGTGAGGCATAGGCTCTTGATTAGGTTTGAGGGTGTGCAGCATGCCCTGGCTTGAGGTGGTTTCCATTATGTATAGGGCTTGCAGTTTGGTTCAGTGGCTCTCAGCACCCCACTATACAAATTATTTGCACATCCCTGAAGTGAAAGGAGGAGGATGGGCTAGTTAGGGAGGAGGATGTGTTGAGGAAGAAAAAGGGATAGGGGAATTGTGGAGGGAAGTGGGCAACTGGGATGCAGCATCCCGTTTGCAGCAGCAGCTCCCTTGTTAAGAAGGCCCATTGAACCTTTACCCTGATAAGCCCTACAATTGGACCCTCTCCAACAAGGCCTCCACAGACAGACTCCTGTCCCCCCCAGCAGCACCTGAAGTCCCATCCTGTCAATTCCCAGACTTCCACTCAGTCCCCAGCACCCAAACTCTTGCCACTCAAATCCCCATATCAGGCTCCCTCAGTGAGCCCAGGCCATGTTCTCATGCATCCCCTACAGAGTCCTATTGTCCCTGCACTCAAGATCTCCCCCCAACAAGCCTCTGTGCATCCAGTTCTCCTAATGAGCCACCCACACCCAGATTGCCCCACACAGAAACCTCTTACCCCACACTTGGATCTCCACACATTAAGCTACTCCACACTTGGATCCTGCTGGACTGAGCCTTCCCATCCATACCTGGTGCAGTAGCAGACCTGGCCCTTGCTCTGTGTCAAGGTCAGGTGCAGCCTTGCTGTTGAGGTCCCTGTACCAGAGGTCTGCGGGCTTCAAGGTTATCTCTCACCTCAATGCAGCCAGTGGCCTATGCTCCCTACTACCATGATGGATCCTCATTTATTTATTGACAAATAAAATTTGCAGAATTTTACAATATGTAAATATTATTAATATAACATTAATTGGCACAGAATTCCCTCAGGAGTAATTGGGTGCTGAGGCAAGAGACGGAAGGTTTTGTTTTCCGCCATCTCTGTGTCACTCAATGGGTAGACTGTTTAGGACAGAGGAAGAGAATTGACTGTCTTTCATGGGCTCCTTCTTCTCTACTGTATATAAAATCTTTAGAACATGCAACAGCCATTCCTCTGCTGCAGCTGTGCTGGCCTCCCTGCCTTATCAGGGAATAAATTTGAACTCTGTTACCAGAATACTTCATGTCTGGCTGTTAGACAGTTTTTGGGGAGCTGAAAGAAATTTTACCCTAATGGCAAGGTGTCATTTTTTTATTGTCTTTACAGCACCCTATTCATCCCATTTTAGGCTAAAAAGGTGCAAAAAAGGGAGTTTAAAAGCTATATGTGCAGTTTGTAATTGTATTGCAACTTGTGACTGGTGTCTGGTACAGATGAGGCTCAAAGGAGCCAGCTTCCTGAAACCAGGAAGGTGGCATATAGAGCTAGTAGTCAGTAGAAGAAAGGTAGACCTTCAATCT
The DNA here is from genome assembly GCF_049634645.1 of Pelodiscus sinensis. Taxonomy (NCBI): domain Eukaryota; kingdom Metazoa; phylum Chordata; order Testudines; family Trionychidae; genus Pelodiscus; species Pelodiscus sinensis. The sequence continues at coordinate 120,088,498 of NC_134711.1, forward strand.
TTGCAGACTGAAGTACTCTTCCTGTGTACTCACATTCCCCTTCAGAAGGGAAGGGTACAGATTCAGAAATGGATTGAATCCTAGGGGTTTGGCTATAGGGGGCCAAACCTGATTATTGGTTATTTAGCAGGAGGCACCATCAAATGGTTCCCACCCCAAAGAACTAATTATGTTTCTGTGAATTTAGTTTGTAGTCTTATCTTAAGGTCTCATGGTACTGTAGGGATGGTGCCCAATTCTTCCTCTGTAAGAATTTGGAAAAGTTCAATAGCTAAAAAGGTATCTAAATTTAGGACCAGTAATTTCACTTCATCTGTCAATGGTTTGGAGCCTGCAACAGCTTTATGGCTGTAATGGATTCTCCAGCCACAGACACCTAGTGAATCTCAAAATTAACATAATCCTCCTCCAAGAAAGATCAACTCCACCGTTGTCTGTCCTCAGTGCCTGACTATCTGTATGCATCAGGAGAGATAGTAATTCTCTGATGTCTCATCCGCGGGTTGGGTGGAGTGCCTCCCTGGGTATCAGTCTAACACTGTGGGTACAGTATATGCCCTGAGATGTGTTTTCGGTCAGAATATTCAGATGAGGCCCAATTCAATGAACTATCTTGACTTCCATGGTAACTGGATCTTAGAATGAGAAAAACATACAGAACCACAAAATGCACCTTGGAGGATATAAAGGCAGCTTTTCCATAGATACGCAAAAGAGGAATCCCTTTGTCTCCTGCCCTTCCTAGCAGGAGTTTACTGTTCCTGAAGCTGGGAAGAAGAGAGCACAAATCCATCCTGAGGTGCTTGGAGGCATTTATGTGACTTTTTTCTTCAGACACGTGGCCTAAGCAGCTCTACTTCATCAATCTACAGAGCAGACCTGGGTCCCCTTGCACATTAGGATTGATCATCCTAGTGTGCAGGGTGGTGAGTCATATGTCTGGATAGGTTTTATATAAAGTGCACTCCTCACTGTCTCGTACTAGTGGTCTAATCCCTTGTGTTTTCCATTGCTCTAGCTTCCTTCATTAGTTGTAAAATATAACTTAAACAAAATTGGAGCAAAAATGGTGCTAAATTTTTCACCTAATTTCACAAAAAGTGAGGTTGTCCTGCACAAAGCGATAACATAGGATATTGTTATTTAGCAGCAGGAATTCAGTTTTTCTGTGCAAAAGGATTAAACCTAAAATTTTCAGCAATGTGCCCAGAATGGTAATGTTTTACTATGTTTCATGTACTGTTTAAAATCAATTACCAAGTACATGATGTATTGTGTTTTAAAATTTTACTGATTTTTTTCTATGCTATTAAATTCTAGGGGTCATAATGAATCAGAAGAAGAAACATTACTACCCTGTGGTTCCCAGTCCTCAGAAGGCAAGTACAGTTTTTAATACACAAAATCTTATCATTATAATATGTACATTTCTTACAAGATCATTCCTAGTGTTTAGTATAATATTGGAATAACCCAAGTCTTGGGAACTTTGGCTCCAGGGGAATTGTATGAAGAAAATAAGCATTCTCCAAGCCAACTCAAGTATCTTTGTATTAAAGTATAAAACATACTTTAATACTCAAGTGTTAAACATAGTATCTTTGGCTCATGTAGCTCATTGTATCAGCTTCTGATCCATAGTACAGCGAAAACTTTGTTATTCGGCATGCTGAGATAATGTGGGTGCCAATCAATCAAACATTCCAGTTACCTAAGAGTTATGCTTACCAATGGCATACCAACTTTCAAAGAATGAAAATACAATAAAATGAATAAAATTTACAGCAAGCATTTCTGGGAGCAGAGTGTGGGTGGGGCCATGCTGGAGGTTTGGGAAGGCAATGCCTTCCCCCGCCTACCATACTGGCTGCCCATGATAATGCTGCTATATAAATCCATGGTACGCCCATGCAGATATGGTCACCCCACCTCAAAAAAGATACATTCGAACTAGAAAAGGTATTGCAGAGGACAACAAAAATAATTAAGGTTCTGGACAGGTATTACATACGCATAGGTATTAAAGAGACTGGGACTTTTCAGCTTGGAAAAGAGAAAACTAAGAGGGGATGTGAAAGAGGTCTGTAAAATCATGAATGGTGTGGAGAAAGTGAATAAGGAAATTCTATTTACTACTTAACATGAGACAAGAACCTGGGGTCACCAAATGATATTAATAGGCAGCAGGTTTAAAATAAACAAGAGTTAGTACTATTTCACCCAACACACAACCTGTGGAATTCTTTACCAAAAGGTGTTGTGAAGGCCAAAAGTATAACTAAGTTCAAAAAGGGTAAGTTCATGAAGGATAGCCGAGATGGTCATGGAAGCAAAACTATATGCTCTGGGTGTTTATATTCTGACTACCAGAATCAGGGACTGGATGATGGGATGGATCACACAATAATTTCCTTGTTCTGTTTGTTCCCTGTGAAGATTGTGGCATTAATTGCTGTCGGAAGACAGGATACTGTGTTGAGGTATACCATTTATCTGACCCAGTATGGCCTTTGTTATGAGTCTTGTGTAAGTGCAAAGAAAGTATTTTCTTCATTTCAGTTTATTCAATCATTTCAATTAAATAGCAGTCTTGAAGGCCATGGTGACCAGAAACAATGTGTCCAGTTAATTAACTACAGATAATACTTCCTTTGTTTAATAAATCAGTCATTTTTAAATACAAAACATGTTCTAATAAACTTTTTAACTACATATCCAGTAATTTATCTAATACAATTTAATTTAATTTAATTTAATTTAATTTTCATCCCATCGAGCTTGACACAAATTGCAAATAAAATAACAATATGTAATAAATAAGTGCATAAGTCACCATTTTCTAACAAATAAAATATGTAAAAGTTAAGAATCTGGATAAATTTAAATTAATCTGTATAATAGCTTAAATAAACGTGTGTGGATATTCTGTATCTTCCTGGTTAAAGCACCAAAGTTAGTGTAAATGCTATATTTCATTGCACATTGGTGTGTTATAATGATTACTAATGAATGAGAATTAACTTTTCTTTAAGAAAATAGCATACAAATATAAAATTATTGCCAATTTAAATCAGTCCATCCTGATTTTAAATGAAATGTAGTTTCATTAGTCAAGCATAGTGAAATGGGAAGTGAACAATGAAAATCTAATTAAATTTATAAAATTCTCTCTAAGTTGTTAGTAATACGAGGAATCTTTTTATGTAAATAAGAGGCTCTTGCTGTTTAGTGAAAATAAATTAATATTTAATAAACTTCTACTTTGTTTTCTTTTTGTAATTATAGATACTTCAAAGCAGTCTTTTCTCAGTGTACCTGGGATGTCCACTGGAACAATACTTGGTGCTGGAAGCATAGGAACTGAGATTGCAAATGAAGCATTAAATTTAGAAAGGTAATGAAAATTAAATATGTATTTTAAGGCTTTGAGCAAAAAAAATAGCAAACATAAATAATTAATGGAAATTAACTAATGTACTGCGTTTATTTTATCTTGTCATATGAGTAGTTGTTTTTTGATTCAACATTAGTATATTACGTTGTGAGAGATTAAATATAACAACCTCCCTTGAGATTCCTGCATGACAGTGCAGAGCTCTGACCTGATAACCATCTTAGTAATGTGCTAGTCATTTTAAAAGTTTGCTTATTCACCCAAATTTTTTTAATATTTTAAAAGTTTGCTTATTCATCCAAATTTCTAAAATTTGTATTATTCTCGATTAGTTACATTTTCTTTTTAAACTAGATTAGAAAAGTCAGCCTATGGATTAGAAATAATCTTTATCTTCAAAGTGGACTCTGAAGGAGGAACTTTCTTGTAGCAGTGTCGGTTGGGGAACCCTTATAGCCCATTCCTCTGATCTCATTTATCACTGTCCCCAAATATTCAGAGGGTAATATTCTAAAAGGCATATCATTTCAGCAACCTCAGTTCCTTCCAATCACAGTTTCAGACTGATCGTGAACCTCACCACGTCGTTCCGACTGGAATCATAGACTCAGAACTCTGAGCCTTGGTTCACTCTGTTGGTGTAGAATTAACCTGTGATGGGGTACAATCACAGAAGGCCCTTTGGGGTTGCTTCCTGGTTGCAAGTGAAAACAGGCAGAGCAAATTACAAATTTAAAGTAACAGAAAGCTCATAGCTAGCACATTAAAGCTTATTGCAAACGTACCCTAAAACTGTTCTTATTTCAGATAAACCTCCAAGCCAGGGATGATTTTTTTTCCCACTAGGGTCTCTGGTTACCCTCTTGGGTGTGTCATGCCAGCCAAAGACAAAGGCTACATGTACACTGCAGGCCTTTTGTACAAGAACTGTTTTCCACAAGAGTTCTTGCATGAAAGGTCTTGTACAAGAGCACGTCCACACTGTCATGTGCTTTTGAGCAAGAGATGTGCTTTTACACAAGAGCATCCATTTTAGCAAGTACAGACTTGTTAACTTGCCACATTTTTTTTCCTGGGGAGTGGCTCAGATACACTAGAAAACATTAAATTGACACAACATACAGAGAATTTAGACAAACAGAATACAATTATCCTACAGGGATATTAGTATAGAGAATCTGACTCTGAATACTGGCAAGAATGGAATATATCACGTTGGGTTAAATGACCTTACTGACTTTTTCCTAGCTATTAAAAGGATGCTGACCTGTTCTGTCTTTACAAAGATCCCCTTAAACCTTGCACACTGGATCAAACTCATCCAGATCAGTTTACATCTTCATTTCTGAGGGACCTTGTCCAGCATTAGTTCCTGATATTTTATCAGAAAATGAACCATAAGGTTTCATTGAATTCCAGAACATGAACAGGGAACCAGCTAGCAAAACTGGTCTCCTGATGATATATAAAAGTATAACTGAGTTTAAAACAAGAATTAGATAAGTTCATGGAGGATAGGTCCATCAGTAGCTATTACCCAAGATAGGCAGGGATACAACCCCATTCTCTGTGGCTGTGTCTACACTGGGCCACTTATTCCGGAAAATCAGCCGCTTTTCTGGAATAAGCTGCGACCTGTCTACACTGGCCCTTGAATTTCCGGAAAAGCAACGATGCTCTACTGTACAAAATCAGCCACTATTCCGGAAAAACTATTCTGCTCCCGCTCAGGCATAAGTCCTTATTCTGGAACACTGTTCCGGAAAAGGGCCAGTATAGACAGCCCAGTAGTCTTTTCCGGAAAAAAGCCCGAATCGCGAAAATGGCGATCGGGGCTTTTTTCCGGAAAAGCGCGTCTACATTGGCCACAGACGCTTTTCCAGAAAAAGGGCTTTTCCGGAAAAGCAGCCTGCCAATGTACACGCTCCTTTTCCGAAAAAACTGAAAACGGAATAGTATTCTGTTTTAAGCATTTCCGGAAATTCATGCCAGTATAGACACAGCCTTGTGTGTCCCTAAATCTCTGAATGCAAAAAGCTGTGAATGAATCACAGGGATCACTCTGTGATAAATGTCTTGTTCTGTTCAGTCCCTCTGAAGCATCTGGTACCATCCTCTATGGAAAGCTGTGATATTGGACTAGATAGACCACCGGTCTGACCCAGCATGGTCTATCTTGTGTCCTTATGTGTGGTTTCCTCAACTACTTCTCCATCAGAAGGTGATATTCAGTTTGAAGAACTAGTGGAAAAAATGGCTACAATGTAGAAAATATTCACAGTGGAAGAGATTTCTCATCCTGTGTTTGTTTTGCAACCCCTTTCCAGCAGAAAATCACACACCTCATTTTGGAATGATTATTGCAGCTAGCCAAGATTATATGGTCAAATCCTGCAACTGATCAAGTTATGTCTTTATTAACTTTTCTACTTTTTAAAGTACTATATGAAAGATTTTTCACTTTTCCACAAACATCCAGCTCCCTGTTCACTGGTGTTTCACTGCTGTTTCCTAAATGTATATTATTGCCAGTTTTCTTTAATTTCTCCTACCAATATCCTGATCTTTCGTGGGTGCAAGCCACTGTCATCTGAAGAAGTGGGCTGTGCCCACGAAAGCTCATGGTACCATCTACATGTTTTGTTAGCCTTTAAAGTGCTACTGGTCTATTTGTTGTTGTTTTTTAAATTTCCCAGACAGCATTTAATGAAAGAATTGCATGAAAGAGCACAAGAAGTAAAAGTAAATATCAACAGGATATGTGTAGGGTATGTTCCCTCTCTTTTCCCCCACTCCCTCCACTTTTTTTCATTTTTGTTCCCACCAATTATACATCAAAATTCCAAACCACCATGTTCAGCTTTTTGGAAGCTATGTGCTCCAGAGTGAGAAGTTTTGCACTGAAGTGTCCATGGCTTTGTCCTGACGTATGTTCATTTTTATAATTGAGAAAATATGTTCTACTAATTATAATCCTGGGTCTAGATGGCCTATTGCTTCTCTTTCTTTACCAAAATTAGGAGCAGGAAGTGTGCGCAGTTATGTGACAGACTTCAAACTTCACTTTTGAGAAAGCAGTATTGTCTGAAGTCTTAAATAGCTTATCATCTGGGTGGGTATTGCTGTGCTCTGAGACTACATAAGTTTTTTATTTTAAAATGGAAGGGGCTGGAATTCATACTTAACAGTGAATGTATTGTACAATATGCACATGTATATTTTTTAGATTAGAACATTCTCCATCTGTTGGTGAGTTAAGTCCATCTGATCTTATGAGGAAATTTTCCCCAACGTTAACTCCAAAATGCAACAGTGTAAGTATATCATATACCATTGACTCCAAAAACTTTCAATGAAAGGTGGGGTTCATTTAGCAGCTAGCTGTGGGACCGTGCTGCCATACAGCTTAGAGGGGACCTTTGGACCATACTCTTAATCACTTATTTCCTTCCCTCCAGCAAAATTGTGAACCCAATCACTGTCTTCCTACTTAAATGTAGCTTTTCTCTGATAATTTTTTTCAACAGCATTGTGCTATGATTTTTCCCCTTCTCCCTTTTTTATACCTGACGTCCATTCCCACCCATACATTACTTCAGCTCTGTCCTAAGAACTGATTCATAGATACTGACCCACCCTCTAATTAGTGCAAGGCTGGCCATACCATGAGGCAAACTGAGGTGGCCACCTCAGGTGCCAGACTGTGGGGGGGGGCACAATCTAGACTGCAGAGCTTTTCCAGGATACCAAAAGAATCCCGGAAAAGCTGTGCCGTGTCCAAGGAATGCGTCTGATTTTTCAGAACAATTTCCGAAAAAGTAGATACGTTCTTTTACCATACCTGTAATCCTTGTTCTACGCGGAAGAAGGGATGTGTTGAAAGGGGCTTTTCTGAAATTTGGCACCGTGTAGACAGGCCGCATTTTGAAAAAACTTCTTTTGAAAGAAAAGTGGAAAAAGATAAGCAAATTGTGACCCGCAATTTGCTTATCATCTTTTTCCAACTTTTCTTTGCAGCGTAGAACTAATCACAGTCCCCTAAAGGAAAACCCATGTGGCAGTTCTTGCTATAGCTTGGTGGTGAAAAGTCTTCAGTTTCCATTGCAGTCAAAATAGCACCCTAGACTCCTTGTAAGCACTAAAACCATTTAAATACAATTTAAAATATTTACATGCTGAAAACAAGATTTAAAATGCAACAAAAATACCAGCATTTTTTTAAACAAATGCTTGCATTCCAAATAGCTTAGTGCAGAAACTAAAATACGGTGAGTCTTTTTTTTTAAAGCTAAGATGTATGTTCTTTAAAATTCATGGAGGGGAGGGGGTTAGCGTAAGCCTTGTAGAGATTATGGTATGTGAAGTGGAAGAATGTGAGCTTTGATCATTTTCTAGACTCAGAGAAATTAATTCATTTGTATGGTGGTTTTAATCAATTTATAATTTAACTTCATGATGTTTTTTTCTTTTTTGTGTTTTCAGGAGCCAAATAAAGAGCTGGTTCGATTATGTCCTTCAGAAATGGAGGACTTGGAGACCTCTGAGCAAAATCAGGGCACTGTTTCTTTCCCAAGCAATGAACCTCTTCTCAGTAAGAGCTCTTTTATTACAATTTATCACTTTTTATTTAAAGTAAGGTCAACAACATTCAGCATGTGGTCCATCAGGGCACGACTACACTAGAAAACTATTTTGAAATAATTTCTTTCAAAATAACTAATTTAAAATAGTGTGTCCACACTACAGGGAAGCCTTGAAATTAGTCTGAGGCAGGCTCCGTTAATGTGGATATGTTACCTCGACTTAGAGCCCCAGGAAGCACTGGGGGGGGGGGTAATTAGTTTGAAGACTCTGAGGAGTAGTTATTTCAAAATAGCAGCAATGGAGTGTCCACACTAACGCTATTTTGAAATAACTATTTTGAAATCGTTTCAGAAAGGTTGAAATAAGCATTGTTCACCATGGAAAGCAGGAGTTATTATTTTGATATAATGGGCTTGGTAGTATGGATGCTGTGATTGTTATTTCTAAATAAGAGATATTACTTTGAAATAATTCCCTAGTGTAGACCAAGGCTCAGGATAATCTGCTGGTGGGCTGCTAAACAATTTGCTGATGTTGGCTGTCCATAGGCATGGCACCCTGCAGCTCCCAGTGGCTATGGTTTGCTATTCCTGGGCAATCGGAGCTGCAGAAAGTGGCACAGGCTGGAGGAATGTGCTGGCCGCCGCTTCCTACAGCTTCTTGTGGCTGGGAACAGTGAACTGCGGCCACTGGAATCTGCAGAGGACTGTGCCTGAAAACGATCTACATAAAGTGTCTTTGCAGCCCACCAGCAGAATATACTGATGGGCTGCGTGCTGAAGGTTACCAACCCCTGCTTTAAAGAAAAACTCTATCAGTTGGTACAGCTTCAGCACAACAAAGTTGTACAGTGAGTGTGCTCAAAATTGTTCCAGTTTTGAAGGGTTATCAGGGTTCCTATTTTAATATATCCCATCATAATAGTGGGAACGGAAGTTCACTGTCTTTTCTCTTGCTCTCCAATACTCACAAATAGGTTGCTTCACAGTTCTTCCTTCCAAAAATAGAAGTTGTGCAGGGCTGATCCATGCAGAATTAAGGGAACTGGATATAACCTGATGTGCAGACCCTTTATGTAAAGTATGAATGTTTGTGTCTATAGAGCTGATCGAAACATAAATGTTTTGCAAAACAGGTTGGAATTTTGAAGTTCTTTCCATTTTATAGGGTCTGAAATGACCCATTTTTCTTTTATATTAAAACATTTTTCTATCAAACACTTGAGATTTGGATAAATACAAAATTTCAGAATTTTTTTAAATAAAAATGTGAAAAATGAAGCAACCATGTCTTTTGAAATGTTTATTATTTAAAGTAAGACCATTTTATAAACTGTACTGAAATCAAGTTTTCTATGTAAATAGTGTGGCATTAAATTTGTCATTTTATTAGCATGAAGTTTAAAGTGTGTCTATGGAGTGACATAAATTTAGTCCTAGAATCAAGTTACCTATTCTTTTGATGGTTCATGTGCAGCAAAATACTCTGAATAATTTGGTGGTATAAACATTGAAAGTGTCTCTCCTGAATCTGAAATGTGCGTTTAAAGAAGGGTAAATTGAAGCACGTAAGGGGCATATTACATTCTTGTCTTCAGGGAGAGCTGCTGTTTTAAAAATAAAAACAAGTAATCCTTGGCAATATAGAGACTAACAAATATATAAAACCCACTTTCATCTGATATTCATGATCTTATATATTAGCTTCTAAGCCCTGGTCTACATTAGGGAGTTACTTTGAAATAACCCCCCTTATTTTGAAATAATAAGCGGCGTGTCCACACTACCAAGCCCATTATTTCAAAATAAGTCTGGTTATTTCGAAATCTGTACTCGTGCTTTCCTCGGGGAATAGCTTATTTTGAAATAGTTCTTTCAGTAGTTATTATTTCTAATGTAGTTATTTCAAAATAATTTTCTAGTGTAGATATGATATGCCCTAATGTCCCACGGAACTACTCATTGTTTTTAAAGTTACAGGATAACATGGCTACCTCTCTGAGACATTGTAAAAGTAAGTTTGAAATGTGACTTTGTTGAGTAAGTTTTTATGCTGCTTAAATAGTGTTGTTTAATTGTTTCGTAGGTGACAATTGCCAATTAGATTTTGATGCAATGTGTGAAAATGATGACACTGCCATGGCTTCTCTCATGAATTACTTGGAAGCTGAAGGAGGCCTTGGGGATGCTGTAGAACTCAGTGATATACAATGGATTCCCTAGTGGTTCTTTTTTATACAAATAAGAAGAATGTAAAATTCTGTAATGCACAACAGCCGCACATCCTCAAGTACTGTATTGTTAATTTTCAATACTTGATTTTAATTCATGTTTACTATCTGTATATTTGCTAAGATTTTTATGCCTGGTTCACAAAGAAAAGGTTTGTTCTGCACATATCGAAGAAAATGTGATTTTTTTTCATGACTGAGAACCTCAACATTTTATTATTGATACATATCTAACTAGAGCACTTAAAACACTGTTTATCAAAAAGCTTTAACCCAAAGATACCATACAATGTATAGGAATAACTGTGTTCATCTTAATGTTTTAATACATTTTTTAAAAGCTTTTATTTGTAATTTTAAGAGTTGAGTGGGTAAGAGTATTATGTTCCATGTCATTTCTATAGGACATCTGCTTACCTAGTTTGAGATATATTTGTTTTGTATCCATAAGGTGTCTTTGAAAATATGGTTTCCACATTGCAGAATTGTAAGATAAAGTACTATAATACTAAAGGGGACACTGTGGTTTACAATTCTTTGTTCTTTTTAGAAATATTGTGTGCAGTTTTTGTAGTCAGGTCAAAACAAAAAAACAGTAGCCCAGAAGCAAGTTATAGGATTTCTGTAAATTGTCTAGTATGTTGACCAGGAAATGACTTTAAGATTTCTGGACAAATAATGTTAAACATTGTCCCACAGCACATATATGATGAGTGGGAGAAGGAGAGAAACAAAATAGTTTAATTAATTCAAAGTATTTTTATTTAAGTAAAAGGACAGAATACAAACCAAAGTAGTTATATTTGGAATTTGGTCACTATCATTTGGGAATATTATTGTCTTGGAATTATGCTTGAGAGCAGTGGATTTCAACCTCTTTTCACTTGTGGTGTCCTAAAAATGTTGAAGGGAAGGCTGGATTGCTTTGGAAATCTTCAACATAGTCTGCTGATCACCAGAGATCCATGGACCACAGGTTGAAAAGCTCTTTTATAGAGCATAGCTATTTAAAGTGAGTAAATATAAAATTAGCTAATATAATTTTAGATCTGAAGAAAAATTGAGCAGCTGGAGATTTTAAAAAGTAATAAAGTGGGATTGAGTCTAGTCAGAAGTGGTAAAGCATGTTGGTTCTTAATGGCCTTTTTCTGTTTACTGTCTTACATAAATACAGTTTTGTGAGCTTTACCTCAAGTTGGGGGCCTAAATATTGAGCCAACCAAAATCATTAGCCTCTTTTGAAAGAATCCTGGTCTTTTTCTCTATTAATTGAGACTGCTGGAGCTACATTTGAGTTATGTAACTGCACAAAATATTGGGAAAAATGTGTGTATGCTTGTGTAGTGGCTCTAGGAGGTTTCCAAGTGACAATTTAGGGGTATGTTAAATTTTGTGAGATGTATGCTTAAATTAATATTAGCTTTTGTAGTATTTGTATTTTGGAGAAATCAAAACAGTTTTCTATTACTTAATACTAGATGCAAATAATTTTTTGTGCCACTACACTCCTTTAATATATAATTACTGCATTTAACATTTTTCTTTCTAATTTTATAACCTTGCAAAACATGTGATCCAGTTATGCCAGATAAGTATTGAGTGTAGTACACCATATTAATACTTAATAATCTTAATAATACTGTATTAATATGGTGTTAGTTTCCAGGTATTGATGTCTTATCTCATACATTGTTTGTGCAAATAAATGAGTGAATCACTCAAATGTACACTTTCCTACCCAGATGCATAAAATGAAAGAAATGCATTGAAAATGTTTGAGATGTGTAGACCTTTGGTTCAGTTTGTAAGCAGTAAGTCTTCTAAATGTAAAATTATGAATATTTTAATGAAAGAAATTGCATATGATGTAAACATGTGCCTGACATTAAAGGTGATGACTTCAGCAGACTTCAGACATATCTAGTTGAGAGTGTAGAGTGTAGAAAATTTCCTAGGCTATTTCAAGAAAAAAGAATATGTAATTATCCTAAATAGCCACTAGATGTCAGACTTCTTCTGTTTGACAATAATTTGACTCTGAAAAGGGTGGGATACTGTAATTTTCTGTGATGTATTAACTTCTATATTTGACTGGAATAGCTGTATATCTTAAAGATATTTTTAAAAATTACTGAAATGTCAGATATGTATACATTTCTAACTACAGATGTAATTATACTGCTATAGCAAAATTTGACTCTTGACCTGAAGCAACACAAAAAATCAGGACTCTCCCAGAGCAGTTATAGGATTCAATTTTTGTAATTGTTCCTGAAAGACAGATTCCAACTATTATTTTAATTGTAGGGAAAACTATGAAACATAATGGCTTTTTTCCTTATTCTGCATTTGCTACTTGAACATTAAAAGTAAGAATAAATTCTTATTAAATCAAGTTCTGTAGGTAACCCAGAAAATAAACACTTTAGAACCAGAGTATTAAAAGAAGGTCTAGATGCTCCCATGCAAGAATGTGTGAGTATTGCTTCTTATAAGAGATATTCTCATGCATGCTCAAACCACTGTTATGGGATTATCCTGGAGACATTATTCCTGGAGAAACTTTTTTACCTTTGAGGCAAATCTCTTGTAGAACTAGTTTTGCTCATCTAGTTAGCTGGGCCTTTTGTAATCAGCAGCTTGTACAGCAAGTGTGTCTGTTAGTTTCTTTCTTGAATCCTTTTTGTTTGCAAAACCATTTGCCAATACCTCTGATTTCACACTATTCTACATTTACAATGTCTCTTGTAAATATTTTTGATGATGGACCATGAGGGGAAATTAAAATATATTTTATACAAATTTCAAGTAATTATGTGCGTTTGTTTAAAGCCCAATGTTTTTAGTGTGGGTGCAGCAATATCATAGTCGTTAAGATTGTGCCAGGATTTCTGTTTTAACAGGGTGAAAAGGGTCTCTCAAAATCTGTCTTTGGAGTTAGAAGATCAGTTTTATAAGCTGCTTGAATGTTCCATGTCAGTTTCTGGTGAGGAAGAAATATAAAGTTAGCTCTGACTGTTTGAAAAAGTATCACTTGCCCAAAGATATGTGATCTATAAAATTAAATGTGTGGGAGTTGTTTCAATTTATGTGTAACAATGTTTCTTAAAACTTGTAATGTTTTGTATAAATAGCAATTGAAAGTTTAAAAAAATTAGGGTTTGGATGTTGAAAATTATATGTTACAGGTCAAGGTAGCCATTGTTATTGATGACTTAATTCCTGTACCACTACACAGATGGTTTAGAATGACACAAACTATCAGGCATAGTATTTACTACTACATACACTACAGGACTTCAGAAGATGCTAATGTCATTCATGCTAATTATTTGGCCCATCATCTTCATATAACAATAAACCATGGATTCTGGTTTGAGAGTCTACTCATACCTCTGACCTGTTTCTTGAGTTCAGGCTCACATAATTGTACATTCAGGTCCAATCCTGCACACATATATGGGAATTTGAACACTTGTGGGTTTCTGCAACTCTAGAGAGTCTTCCCCAGGGAGGGTAAGTGTGTAACTGTACCCTAATTTAACTGTGTGGGGGATTTTGTGGGGAGGCTCCATCTAGTGGTTAGATGTCTAATGATGATCACTAATCAGATCATCTGTGGGAGAATGACCATTTCTAGATGTAAAGCCTCTTCTGTTAATGATTAGGGCCATCAGATCAGCGGTGTGCAACGTACAGCCCATCAAGGTTCAATGCGTGGCTTGCAAGACATTTTGTTTATCATTGACCGTGCACAGTGTTAACAAATTCTATGTACATGAAGTGAGGTGTATGCTAATTGCACACAATATTGATGTGAAAGCTATGCATCCGCTCTATGTCCAGTCAGCACACCCCACAAATTCTAGATAAGCAAGTGTAGTTAGCAAAATTACCTTATGCTGGGAGACCATCTTAGTTACCACAGTCTTACGACCCACTGCGATGAAGGTGGTTTGTTCATGCAACCCACTCACTAGCCTGGGCAGCCCATTGCTGCATTAGGTCAACAGCAGAAGCAGGCTCTTCATAAACCTCCATGTGGTACAGCTGCTTTAATGAGGCAAGCGCAATATTGTAAATTTGTGTTCACTCAATTTCATTCAGCATAGGACTGAAAAGACATTTTAGAATAAATATTTATAGAATCATAGAAATGTAGGACTGGACAGGACCTCCCCTAGAGATCATCAAGTTCAGTCCTCCGTGATGAGACAGAGCCAAATAAACTTAGACCATTTCTAATGGATGTTTGTCCAACCTGTTCTTAAACTCCAGTAATGAGGATTCCACAACCTCTCTTGGAAGTCTATTCTAGAACATAAATACTCTTATACTTAGAATGCTTTTCCTATTAACTATCCTAAACTTCCCTTGCTGCAGAGCTAAGCCCATTACTACTTCTACTGTCAGTGGTCATGGAGAACAGTTGATCACAGTCCTTTTTAGACTACCCCTCAACAGATCTAAAGACTGTTATCAGCTCCCCACCCCCATCATCTTTTCTCAAGGCTAAACATGCTTATTTTTTAACTTTTCCTCATAGGACAGGTTTTCTAAATGTTTTCTCATTTTTGTTGCTCTTCTCTCAACTCTCTCCATCTTTCCTTAAGTACACATGGACACGGTACTCCAGCTGAGGTGTTACCAGTGCCAAGTAGAATGGGACCTCTGTCTTATAAACATCACTCCTATTAATATGCCCTAAACTATTTGCTTTTTTCACAACTATCTCGCATAGTTGGCTTGTATTCAGTATGTGATCCACTATAACACCCAGATCTTTTTTAGCAGTATTACCAGCTAGCTATTCTCCATTTTGTAATTTTGCATTTGATTTTTCTTGTGTAAGGGAAATACTTTGCACTTGTCTTTATTGAATTTCATCTTGTTGATTTAGATCAATTCTTCAATTTGTCAAGGTCATTTTAAATTCTAATTCTACGCACCAGCCCCTCCCGGTCTGGTGTCATCTACAGATTTTATAAATATATATTCCACTCTGTTATTCACATCATTATATAATACTATTTGATATTTTCATTAAGCAAATACTGTCTTTCATTGCTGGTCCTAGCAGCGATGAGGGAAGATTTAGTCATACTCATGGTATACCATACTCATGGTATACCCCATGTTATATCCCTCAAAACTGGTTCCTTTCACCTAGACCCCTGCTTCATCTTGCAAAATGACACGCCTCATTTAAACTCAGAAAACATGCTGGCTATCACTGGGAATGAGAACAGTTGGTGTGTTTGTAAATTAGGACTTCAACAAGGATAAATGTTTTGTTTAATCCAAGCAAATAATGTGGAGGTTGAGATCAAATTTTGTGATATCTTTCTGGCCAGGTTTAAAAGTAGAGAGAGATGCTTCACATGAGCAGAAGAAGAAGACCATGAGAGAGGAGAGCATGGTAGCATTACAGTACAAGTTCACATGCTGTTGCTGCAGCATCTCCTGGCTGTATCAGTTTTCCAGGAAACACTTTGATGTGCTTGGGAAAGGAAGGAGTTCTGCATACTCTTTTCATGGAAGTCACTCCTGCTGACAGGTTGTTGTTTCCATTAAATATGGCAGGTTACTCTTGGCTTAATTAGATTCTGTAACTTTATAATACTCATATCATTGCTGAGAGACCTTTATGCGGCATGTTGCATTTAATGACCTTTGGGAGGATTGAGATAGCTAGGGGTGGTTTCAGTGATGCAGTTTTACTGTCTCCTCCTCCTCCTCCTCTTCTCAGATCCTGAAAGATTTGAGTTGCTTCAATTTCGTATATAAAAAAGACAAGTTTGGGAAATCAACATAAACAAAAACTTTATTTAGTAGTAATTAAGGTTTCAGACATGACACACCCATCAATGCCAAATCTTTGAAAAGATGAGAATAAGTCCTGCATTCATTACCTTAACAATGCCTGCAACACCATGTTAACACTGTCCAAGTAGCATTTATCTTCCACACTGAAAAGTGTTACATCTGAAAAGCATTCCCGTCTTCATCACACTGACTCTTACCTTACAAAAACTTCATTGGGGGCCTCAGCAGAATTAACACAATAACTTTTCTAATGGACTTTGGGTAGATGTCACAGTTCAGCTAATGCAGCTATTATGTGATTTGGCTGAACTGTGAAGTATGTATGATTATATGTTCCTGGTGGTAGAAATCACACCATCTGTATACTGCAGAGGAGCTTATTTAGACAAAACATTTAAAAAAATTAAGTTTGCTTGACAAGAGCCCCTTTCTCATAGTGACAATGTTTTGTCAAAATGGGAAAATAAGTGAATCCATTCCTCAATCCTCTCCATTCATGTACCCATTTATGGTCCATGGAGTCTTTCAGAATCCCATCATCCTTCATATCAGAGTCCAACGTAACTTCAATGTCAGATTCTTTAAGTATTTCCCAAGGAGTGGTTAGCCTCTAAAAATCAGAGGTGTTCAGAAGATGCTAGTAAATGTCATGTCCTTAGGACACAATCAGCTGATGAAAACTTGTTCTGATGAGGTAAGCCTTTTCAGTAGGTTTTTGCATAGTTGCCTCTTGATTCCCTATGAAAGCACATACAATGTCATTTCTAATGTTCAGTTAAGTTCTTGTTAAATGAAGTTATATGTTCTCTGTTTTGTTTTCAGTGTTTCAGTATTGCAACTCCAGGAGCAACAATACTTCTATATTAAGCAAAACTTTCTAGTCTAATTGTGTATCTCTCTCAATACATAAAAAAAAGTTTTACCTTTGGGATGACAGAGTGACATCATCATGTTACTCTGCATCCTGCAGCCCCTCTCCTTCTCCAGGTTTCTGCTGCCACACATGAACCTCCTTTCTCCCCCTTTCCCGGTGACAGGGAGGAAGAGCACAGGGCCTGTGAGGCCCCAGAGCAGTCCCCCTTTCACCACTGGCAGCTGGGAGAAGAACACAAGATCTGTGAGGCCTCCCTCCCTCACACACACACACACCCCCCAGCAGCCAGGGGGAAGAGCGGGGGAGCCTACAAGGCCCCAGAGAGCGCCCCCCCCCCCATAGCAGCTGAAGGGAAGAGTACAGGGTCCCTGAGGCCCCGGAAAGTGCCCCTCTCCTGCAAGGCCACAGGGAAGAGTCAGGTGCAATCTGGCCTGGGTCCTCCTTCCTGGCGGCCAGGGGGAAAAAAGAGTCAGGACTTGGAGGGGGAGGGGGAAGTGTCTGGCAGGTGCAAGGTGGAGGAAGGGGCCGGCTGGGGTGGCCTTGGGGTCTGGGAGCAGGGCGGAAGAGCCAGGGATGGTGGTGGCAAGAGCAGGGGTGGCCCGTGGTAGGAGGGAAGAGCTGGGGCTGGTGGGAGGCATAAGGGGCTGGGGCGGGAGGGGAAGAGTAGGAGTGGCCTTAGGGCGAGGAGACTGGGGGGTGGCCCTGAAGAGACAAGAGGGAGAGAGATGGGGTAGGCCAGGACTGCCACGCCTCGGCCTGGCCCTCCCCAGTGGCCGGGGGAAGCCGGGCTGCCTACCCCAGAGGGAGGGGTTGGGGAGCGTAGTGAGCAGAGGGAACCACCCCATAGTATATTTATATTCTATAAAGTTCTTATCTCTATAGGGTGTGAGTCTTGAATATTTATTGTAGTTTTTGTTTCATGAATAACATTTTAAGAGTTTTGTAAGGTTTCTTGTTGAAGATTTATTATATAAACAGTATAGAAAGTTATATTAAGATCCTTCTTCATATTAGGAAACCATCACTTGAATTGTTATCTAAACAATTGTCATTTGTGATGTTTTGCTTTGTAACTAAATTGTTAGGCTTATTATGCAGTTCTTGAGATGCATTGTATTAAGGCAGGCATGTCCAAAGTCCGGCCCACGGGCCAAATGCGGCCCGCGGTCGGATTTAATACGGCCCCCCGCTTCTCCTGGCTCCCCGGTGCTTTTTCTAACTGGCGCGCTCAGCGCGCCGCTTCGGGCCGCCGCCGCCGCCGCCGCCGCCGCTGCCACGGTCCCAAACCCTGCCCCTGCACTCCGCTTTGGGGCTGAGAGTGCAGTGACAGCCCCCGCTTCCTCCCCCTCTCCTGGCTCCCCGGCACTCCTCTGACTGACGCCGCTTCCGGCCGCTCTGCCGCCGTCCATGGCGGCCGCTGCGGTCCTAAAGTCCACCATGTAGGGCACGTCCACAGCCCTGCTCCCCCGCTTGGCTACGGGTTCGCCCTGCCCCCGGGCCGCCGTGAGGCCAGCGTGCCCTGCGCTCTCCACCCGCCTCTGACCCTGCAAGCCCTCTACCTTGGGGCTGAGAGTGCAGGGACGGACTCCGCAGCTGCTGAGATCAGGGACGGACTCCGCAGCTGCTCAAGCTCAGTATCTGCGATTGGCCCTGCGCACTGTCAGCTTCCTGGCGGGCTCAGGCACGTGGAGCTCATCATTAGAGACTTCGCCACAAACAGCCACAAAGGCAAGAGAATTCTTGTTGGGCAGTGTATTAGTGCAGTGTATTACTTGGGCAGTGTATTAAACCTCTGGCACTGCGCTCACATGATCCCTTCCCCTTCTGGTCAATTTTAAAAAATGGCGACTGTAAATAAGAGAAGGAAAGTTGACAGTGAGGGCCGCCGCTTCCAGGACAGGTGGAAAGTGGAATATTTCTTCACTGAAATAGAGAATCACTGTGTTTGTCTGATATGCCAAGAGACTGTGGCTGTTTATAAGGAATTTAATGTCAAGAGACACTACCAGTCGAGACATAGCACATACGATAAGCTTACAGGGCACGACCGCAGTGAAAAGTTGAAGCAACTTGAAGCTGTTTTAATGTCACAACAGAAATTTTTCATAAGAGCCCGTGAGTCAAATGAAAATGCCACAAGGGCGAGCTATGAGGTGGCAACGTTAATTGCTAAAAATTGCAAATCTTTTGCTGAGGGTGACTTTATCAAAGAATGCGTTATGAAAATGGTTGAGAATATCTGTCCCGAGAAGAAGCAAGAGTTTGCCAACATTTGCCTGGCTCGTAACACTGTAGCACGGAGAATTGAGGAGATTTCATCAGATATTAAGAGACAGTTGACATCCAAAGGAGTGGATTTTGACTTCTTTTCAATAGCCTGTGATGAAAGCACGGACCTATCTGACACAGCTCAGTTGCTGATTTTTATGAGAGGGGTGGACGATGAAATGAATGTGACTGAAGAGCTACTTGACCTCCAGAGCCTTACGGACCAAACAAGAGGAAAAGATTTATTTGTTTCTGTTAGTTCCGCCATAGATGACATGAAACTGCCTTGGAACAAAGTTACTGGGATTATTACTGATGGGGCACCTGCCATGGTTGGTGAACGAAGTGGATTATCAACCCTAATCTGTAACAAGGTGATCGAAGAAGGAGGCAAAGCTATTAAACTCCATTGTATCATTCGTCAGCAAGTTCTCTGTGCTAAACATCTCAAATATGATCATGTTATGAAACCGGTGCTAAAGACTATTAATTTTATTCGCTCTAAAGCCCTGTGCCACCGCCAGTTTAAACAGTTTCTACTGGACATCCAGGCTGAATACGAAGATGTTTTATATCACAACGATGTAAGATGGCTCAGTCGGGGGTCTGCACTGCAGCGTTTCTACTCTCTCAGAAAGGAAATCGGAGAATTCTTGGAAACAAAGGGACAACCAATGCGAGAACTATCTGATCCTATTTGGCTGGCTGATTTGGGGTTTCTAGTTGACATAACAAAGCATCTGAATGTACTGAACACGAGTCTTCAGGGGAAAGATGCAGCGGTGAACCAGCTTTATTCACACCTCAAAGCCTTTGGGACAAAGCTGCAACTTTTCATAAGGCAGTTGTCACAAACACAGCCCAATACCATACATTTTTCAGCGTTTCAGGAAATAATGAACAGTTTTCCACAGGACAATATCAGTGCGCAAACGAGCAGGTATGCAGCAGACATTGCATCTCTGGCTGGGGAGTTTAAACGGCGCTTTCAGGACTTTGCAGCTATTGAAAAGGAGATCAGCCTTTTCTCCTCTCCATTCTCTGTTGACCCCGATGATGCTCCAGATCAGCTGCAGCTCGAGCTCATTGAGCTGCATTGTGACAGCGAGTTACGCAGTCGTCACCAACAGCTCTCTCTTGTGAACTTTTACCGCCAACTGGATAAGAGCCGGTTTCAAGAGATTCGAACATTGGCTAAGAAAATGCTGAGCTTGTTTGGCTCAACATATATGTGTGAGAAGACATTCTCTGCTATGAACTGTAACAAGAACCGCGTGAGGACAAGACTAAGTGACTCTCACCTGCGTGACATTTTGCGCATCAAAACCACTGCCTTTGAACCAGACCTAGCCTATGTACTGCAGTCCAGATCTCAGTTTCACCCTTCACATTAGTGTAGGCAAGTTTTTTTTTCAATTGAGGTGAATACATTGTAAAATCTCAGTTAATGTCAGTTGGTCTAAATCAGTTATAAATATATTTGGACACAACATGTATAGTTGGTGTTATGTCGTTTGCCGTTTGCAATAAACTTTGCATAAAATAGTTAATTTGCATTTAATTTTAATGGTTCAAAGAATGTCAGGCAAAATGGTCGGCCCTCACGCATGTTTACTTCATCAAATCTGGCCCTCTTTGAAAAAAGTTTGGACACCCCTGTATTAAGGTAACTTAAAATATGTATGCTGCTAAGTTGTTATCTATAAAGCATCTGTTTAGTTGGCTTTAGTATGTTATAGCTCTTGTGGTATTGACTGTTCAGATGTGGCAAGGAACATTTTAATCTTCCAAGACAAGAATACATGTATTTGCATATCCCAGAAATAGGAGGGCAGTATTTTGGTCTTCTCATGGCTGATCTGCAGGGAAACCCTGGAAACACTCTAACTTTGTGGGAGATGAGAGATGAACAAAAGATTGAACAGAATGAAAAGTTAGATACATCTACAGGAAAACGTATACTGTTAGAAGAATATTTATACAAGCCCTTCAAATAAGTGATCCAAAGCATGATCCTAATGCACACGGTATGCAGAACCTTCAGAGGATTGGTCTTCTGGAGTTAATATTTTATTACAGTAATTCTGGATTTTTTTCAGATACATAGTTGTCACGTATACCCTTTTGAATATTTACTGAATGGGGTTATTTTACTCAAGGAGTCTTTTTATTGCGCTTTGGCTTTTGATGTTATGCATATAGGGGCAATACGTTCAGAAAAAATGTTGAGGATTGCTATTGGCAATATTTAGTGGTGGAAAATATTTTAAACATACTGGACTGGATTCTTCTACTACTTACGGTAGCCTCACATTTGTATAATACCACTGACTTCAATGGAACTGCTCCTGATTTTATGGGCTATGAATGAAGAAGTAAATCAATCCCACTAAGTGAATTTCAGTCCTCAGTTACACTTTTGTAATGTGTTTAACTTAACTTTACACCAGTATTTCTATGGGCAGAATTTGTCACTGAGAGTTAGAGAGAGCGCTTGCTGAATTAAAACACTTTACTTCCAATAAGACAACACAAGTCTTACTTTTTAGAAATATTAATGGAAAATGTACCATACTATTTATAGCGCATCCTATATATCCTGCTGTTCCTTGTGTGCTTTGATACCTTACTCTAATTTTGATTAGCCAAACTCAGATATATGAAGACATAACAGGAAAAGAGCTTTCCAAATTTAGCCTTGGATAACCTGTGTTGAAATCATGGGAATTGTCCCACTCCAATAAAAAAAATGTTGAAGCTGTTCAAATATTTTTGGAATAAGAAATTGATGACTTGGCTCCCCTAAACAATTTCTATCTTGGAGAAAGGTGTGAGGAGTAAGTTTTGTATTGAGATTGCAGAGTAACTCTGGTTAATGGGAATTATGTGCCTGAACTAAGAGAAACCCTCACTACCAGTCAATCAAAAGATTGAACAGGTATTTTTCAAGGAAATTATGTGCAATTTCTATATGAATTACCCAAGATAATCATATAGTATTAAATAGCTTTTGTAGAATAACCAGAATTCTGAAATTATTTGATTATCAGCCTCAGGGAAATCTTGGAGTGTCAGCCACCCTTGTCTGGCTACAGGCTGATGACCTTACCTGAGGTCATGAAACTATTGTTGATCTGAACTCCAGTCTATTCCAAAAAGGATGACACTAAATGTGACTTGGCTGAAGGGCCTAGTCACAAGATGGAGACCACAAAAGGACCTGAATAGGTGGCCAGTGGGGCTACACCATGGGTAGGCAATAATTTTTGACCAGGGGCCAATTCAGAAATTTTTGAAGTGGCCCTGGGCCACCCCAAAAGAAGAGGGCTCTCAGGCGGAAGGGGCGGGATCAGGACACTTCTGTGCTTCCTCACCCACAGACCCTGATTGGCCTGGGGGTGGAGGTGCACATGAAGTCTTTGCCCCCGCCCACTCCCAGAGAACCACCAGCTTTTCTGAACAGCTAGCATTTCTCTCTAGGCACCTGTGCCCCTGGCAGCAGGAGGATTGGCCTGGGGGTGGGGGAGCAGCAGGGTGTCCGCAGGCTGGATAAACCCGCTTGGCAGGCCAGATGTGGCCTGCGGAGGCCCTTTTGCCCACCTCTGGGGTGCAGAGAGGGAAAATCCTATAACAACACACCCAGCCACAAGGCAGCACACCAGCTAGTTAGTCATTTTGACACAATGCCCAATTCCCATTACAGCTAATTCAGATGACTTTGGAAGTCTCAGCCATAAAATGCTAAGAAGTGAATATTTTTATTCATGTTTTCTCCTTGAAGATCTAACATATTCATGACTGTTAAATTCAAATCAAAAGAGAAAGGAGTAATTCTCTGTAATCATTCAGAAGGAATATTATTAGAATTTAATTTAATAAAACTAATTAGATGGATTGTTTTTGCAAATTAATTTTTTATAATGTAATATGCTTATATTTTTCAGCTGAAAAAGATAATAATGGTCCTAAATTAAGTGTTCCAGTATTAGCTATATTACATAAGTTGCATTATAATTGTTATGGATATGATTTGATCATGGTAAAATTAAGCAAAATTCACATAACAGTTAAGGATAAAATGTACAAAATCAGGATATTGTCTCGGCAACCAATGGGGAAATGGGACTTAATAGGGTAGGGATCCAGGTGCAGCTGGTTAGGGCTTCATGGAGTGGGGATCAGGGTACAGGTGGCTTATTGGGGTGCTCCAGGTGTGAGGGGAATGGGGCTCAGCAGGGAGGGCTCTGGGTATGGAGGATGAGACTTGGTGGGCGTGTCTGAGGGTGTCTAGATGTATGGCTTTGGCAGATAGGGTAGCAGCTCCCATACATTGATCACTCATCTAGTAATTGAGGAGTGCAGGAAGTGGGAATGAGGGAGTTTGCAGAGATTTCTGCAACCTGTGGAGAAATCTGGGGGTGGGTCTCACTTGACCTGAGAAGCCATGCAGGAGAAAAGGAAGGCCTCTCTTCCCTGCCCCAGCCAGGACTAGCAGCTAAGCCTGGCACAGGCTAGAAACAATAAGCCCAGTGCTGTCCCATCTTACCTAGTCCTGGCCTTTGCCCCTAGTGATTTCTCTCTCTGCTGGCTGCCCTGGGGACCCATAACATACTGCTGGGTAGGATCACATGACTGCTCTTGTTGCTTCCTTTTGCATCTCCATCTGAAAGTATTTTTTTTCTGTGGGGAAGCAAATAAATTGGAGGGGGGGCATGAATTCTGCATATGCACAATGTTGTAGACTTCCACCAAGAGTAATCAGATGCGGGTTCCATTGTATCTGCACCCAATCTTTCTTTGAGTGGGAGGAAGGAGCAAAGCAGTGTGGGTTTGGATTATGATTTACAAAATCTTACCAGACAGGTTTTGTTTTTGAGACATCAGGATGCTCTGGATTTCATTATATCTGAGCCACTGGTTTATAGATACCCTACCCCACCCCATTTACCCAGATCTATGCAGCTAAGGAAGAAGGAACCATTTGATTATGTAATCTAACCTCATGTATAACACATTTCATCCAGTTATGCATGCACTGAGCCCAATAACCAGTGGTTATTAAACTATAACTTGTATTTGGCTAAAACATAACTTCCAGAAAAGCATCTAGTCTTGATCTGAAATACAAAGAGAGAGAATTTACCATTTCCCCTGGTAGATTGTTCCAGTGTTTAATTATCCTCACTTAAATTGTGCCTCATTTCTAATTTAAATTTTAACTTGAGGAGAGTATTAAATAAAAACAGTCAGTGTTGTGCATTTTGATGTTTTCATGACCTTGTTTTCTTTCATCTGGTTTTTGATAGCTGAATTTAGCATTGTTGCAAAAGGTACCCTTGATTGACAGCACTGGAAATGAAATCCTCTAGCTTCAGAAAAGGCACAGCATGAGCACACCAAAGTAAGAACTTATATATGTAGCATTTTATATCTTCAAAGCACTGTACTAGTTAATCCTCACAAGCATTCGTGTGAGGAGAACAAGCATTATTACCATTTTAACGATGGAGAAACGTAGACACAGAGGTTAAATTACTAGTCTCATAATTTCACACTGTAAACTTCATTCCTAATTCGTAGATCTTTCAATTTCACAATCCCTGCCTGGGCCTAAACCCTGATGTGGAGCCTCTAGTGTTGAGAGAGTAGTTCAAGTTCCAGCTCTGGTTCTAAAGTTCAGTTTTTGGCTCTTCTGCCAAATTTGCAAATGAGGATTCTGAATGTTGGCTGGGATTGGGATTGCTTTGTGAGGTAGGGACACTAGTGTCCCAAAAACTGGAATGACTCCACCACCTTCTCTTACAGGAACCACTAATAACTTCAATCCATCCCAGACTGGGTGGGATTTCAATTAGTAGTCTTGTGGTGCAAAGGAGAAATAGTAGATTATCCTTACTCGGTATAAAGAGACAATCACTAGGCAGGTGAAAGGGGCTGGCTGGAGGCATGTGCCCCCACCCATCATCTGTGACTACCCCAGCCCCGCTCCTCACATTCCTCATATGCCCATTAGGGAGGTCAGTTCCTATAGGAACATTGCTGCTTCTTTGAGAGATGTCCCTGTGGGTGCTCCACATTAGGTCGGTGTGCTGCCACCAAGCCATCGATTGGAGAATTTAGAGAAGTTTCCCTAGGGTCGTGCATGCACGTGTCTGCTGAGTGAGTTATCCTAGTTGTCTTCTGTTTTCTTTAGAATAGCCTTGCTAGTTAGATAAATGTGATCCCAGATAATTAAATTCATCTACTGCCACAACAGCTCATCTATTTATCATGATGTTAGTTTCCATGCTGTTTAACTGTGGCAATGTACATGCATTTTGTTTTTGTCACATTCAGGAACAGTACGTGTCTCTCTCTAATTGGTTTTATAGCATGTGGTAATCATTGTACCATGTCCCTGATATTGCACACAAAGTTCTATGCTACATCATTCAGGGTTGCATAAAAGAAAAGGCTAGAAGCTCAACTACCCTCACATGTGACCAAATCACAAAAATCCATCATATCATTGAAAAATGCAGAGTACAATCAGTTACAGATCATGTGCTTTTGATACCACACATGTTTGGAGGACAAACAAGTTCCACGGTGTCTCATTTGAACCCGTCTCAAATCTTTGCCACTAACAACAAACTATAATGCAAATGTCAGTAGGCAACAGTGGGTGGTTTTCCATTGGACAGGATGAAAGACAAGGGTGTATTTTGTCCCTGTGCCTTTTGAACATCAATCCATTGATGACATAATGTGCTTTACTACAGCCACTGAAGCAGTGCTGAGTGGCAGAGGAGGGAGAGAGCGAGAGAGAGAGAGAACAGTCCAGGCTGTTAGCTGGGAACATGGAAAATCCAGGTTCAATTTTTCTGCTTTATCACAGACTTCCTGTTTGACCTTGGGAAAGTCATTTAATTTCCCCTTTGGTAATTGTTCCCAAGTGCTAATAGCACTACGGTACTCATAGGAATGTGTTGAAGATAAATAAATGTCAGTTTTTGGGGTGCTCGAATACTTCAACAATGGAGGATATATAAGTATCTAATATACCAGCCTCTGATAAGAATGCCAGCTGCTGCCCATGGGGAACAGCAAAGTGGTGGAGGTTTGAGAATTGCCCCAACTCAGGTCAACTGACTACGTTCATAGCCCAAGCATAGGGTAAATTTGCACAGTCCTGAAAACATTATTAAATCTATACTGTAGTTTGAATTCCACTCTTGCTATGGAGCTTCTGATGAGGAAAATCATGTGGAGAAGGCAAAATGGTGGGACTTAAATAAAAAGAAAAAAATCTGTTTGCTGATATCGGCTGTTTGCCTGTTACAGAACTTTGCATTCTTCAGCTTTAGAATAACTAACTTTGGTGATAACCCTTGAAAAGCAGGAAATGAGCCTGATGAACCAAACATGAGTTACTTCTGAGGAGCTGCTCTCACAACCAGCCACCCCATTTTTCAGGCTGATTAATTCATGACACAGTTGAGACACAGCTGTTCACTAGGAAACCAGCAGAGTTTATCTGATGCATACCAAAGAAGAAAAATCATGCACAGAGAAAGGAGGCATTAACCAAACACTACTGTTCCTCCTCAAACACTTCTAGATTAGCCTGATGAAATTCTAACCTGAGTGCTAATTGTGACTCTTTAAATTAAGTTTGGAAGCAGGTGTTACTTCTTGAGCGATTTAATGCAATAAGCCAGAACTGTGCTACACTGCAGTCTCTGGTATTTCCTGTCCCACAATATCTCATCCAGATGTCTCCCAGCCTTCCCTGTCTAGGTATCTGTTGAATGCTAGAGCACAGGTACTAGTGAGCTTAAAGTGCTGGAAAAAAAACTTTATTGCTGTAAGACTTCAGCAATGGAACAAGCTGCCCGTGACAGTTGTAGATTCACCATTATTGCAGATAGCGAAGACTGAACATCTGTCAGAGTCTGTTTTAATGTTAATGCTTAACTCCTACCATGACTCAGAGAGAAGGAGGTAGATGGCCACGCTATACTGGATCAGAATTTCAGAAATGCCTAAGGGCACTAGGAAAGTCAAACTAAGATTGTACTAAATCCCTGAGGCATTTTTTTTAAATCTCTCCATAGTGTGTAAGGTTAGATAAACCAAAAGACTTGGAAACTGAAATTCTTAGCTAAGACCAAGATATGTTTAGGAAGGCCAGCATGAATACAGCTCACTCCTACTCCTTGCAATGAAGGCCAGTTGTCATTTTTACACCCACACTTAACATTGGCCATGAAAAATGGTGATATTCCACTTTTATCATTGAAAATTACTTCCATATAATTTATTCAGGTTATAGAAAATCTATTGAATATAAAGAAATTAATCCCATACCATTACAAACATCACTGGGATTATTAACCGGATATGGAGTTCACTGTGTAGGTAATATGCCAAACAACACCATGAATGGAAATTTTTAGTACAAGCATTTTATTAAGCATAGGAAGAGAAGGTGTTGATCAGATTTAGTCTAAGGCCAAATAGCAGGGGTAGAAAGCACTGAAATCCTGCAAAATCTGACAGAATGTTGTCTCAGATGATAGAAAGCTCATGGGAAAAGTCAATAGCATGGATAAATCCACCATTTTGTCCCCAAATCCTGTGAGAACAGCGGCTGCTGTATGACAAAAACAAGGAATGCAGAAAAAGAGCCCCTGTTGGTTGGGATTACTTCTTGAATCAAAAGTATAGGAGCACATTCAGTTCTGGGCATTTTAATCCAATCTACTGCTCACAAGGTTATGTTTTGGTCCATCTCTAGCTGTTTTACTTTTGTGAAGGCTGAGTGTAGATAACCCAGGACCCAAACTTGCAAGAAATTCAGGGCCTGCAACTTCTGTTGACTCCTTTCTGACCTTGTAATATCTGTGGATGCTCAAGAGTTCACAGACTCTCTTCCAAAAACATTAGGTCTTGCAACAAGAGGCACGCAAGGACAGCATACCAGGCAATCCCTTTTGGAAATCAGCTTCTCCATTGATCACCTAGATCAGTGATACTCAACCTCTGGCTCAGCCCTAGAATAACCTTTATTTTATTCAACCATAAGCTGTTCTTAATTAGTCGTACCTAATACCTGTCAATTAAAATGCAAAATTGATACAAATTAAAATGTTCTCCTACACTGCCAGAACAGCAATCAGTTCAGAATAGTCTTTATCAATTTCACTATTTGGTACTGAGGTGCATTTCAATGTTATTGAGTAGGGATTGCAGCAATGTGTAGGACATTGGTCACGTGAAAGGTCTATTATGCATATGATTTGCCAATATCAATTAACTAAGCTATGGGAAAAAAAACCCCTACTGCTATCTTGTATGAGACAGTCTTTGACCACAGCTAAAATGTATGTGTGGGATGTGCTATGTGTTTCATAGACGTGCTTGCCATATGCTTCATTCCCATTTTATAGATAATCTCTTTCATTTCTTTGCATTCACTCATAAGATGGGAAACAAAAAAGAAAACTGCAACTTTTCAGTCTTGCCAGAAATATGCCATTTTACAATAAGATGTCAAGTTTACAGTCACAATCTCAGTTCATTCATGTTTTTAAGTTTTTTTTTCTTTTCTTTCAGAATGCCATAATGCTGATAAGAAAATGGATATTTGGAGGCGGGGGGGTCATATGAACAATATTGGAGCAAGATTTATTTACTATGTTTATTATGCTTTATAATTCATTTAATGGCTTATGGTTCCAAAATCCTTCTGGGAGTGTCACAAATCTACATATTGGGCTAGCCTTCACTTGTTGTATATTGGCAGAGGAAAATTGAAATTGATTAACTTTTGTTGCATTACATCAGCTGAGGATTTAGCCCAGTGTTTCAGAGCACTAGTCTGCATTTGCTTCTCTGATTTACCTAACAGATATGAATAAATTCATATAGCCTAGCCAAATGACTCCCTAGTGACTGCACAGCTGCAAATGCTTTAGAACAAGTTATTACAAATAAAAAGTTTACATTAGCATAGACTGTTCCCTCCAGATCTGCTTGTGGTAACATACAGCTTTAATATTGTTTTGTGCGGTGTCTATTCTTTTTATCAAACTACTTTGGAAATACACGTTTTTGTAAAGCGGGAATTCAAAGCAGATACTCTGTTAAGATGCAGAATACCTGCAAATAAATAAATGATGCTGCCCAACCACTGAACACACAGGTAGCTCATTTCATATATGTGTATCCCTTAAGGGGAACATACTCATATGACTAGAATTGTTTTATTGTGGTCGCATCCGACTACTGCATTCAAGATTGATTAAAAGATCATAAGGCCAGAAGGAACCATTGTGATTAGTTAGCCCCCAAAGAACTTCCCCAAAATAATTCCTGTTTAAAGTAAAAAATGTTTTTAGAAAAAAAAACAAATCTCGATTTAAAAATTGCCAGTAATGGAGAAGCCACTATGACACCTGCTAAGTTGTTCCATTGGTTAGCTAACCTCATTTCCAGCTGGCATTTGTCTAGCTTCAACATCCAGCCTGTTGAGCAATACATATATAATAGGCATACTATACACTATATCATGTAAACTATGTGCCTGTATTTGTACAATATACTTTATATATGTATGTTAGGAAGTTATGTTAACAATGTACAATGCTCTTCCCATGGTTCTGTCTATCCATGTCCAGTATCCCACAACCAAAGAGTCAAAGTCAGCTTTGGCATTACAAACTAGGAAACTTGTCAAAGCAAAGTTGCATGAAATCTTTGTATGAAGTATAATTAGGGAGTATATTCAGGCTTATCAACACTTGGAATGCAGTATTCAAAATGAGGTATGGCAAAGTGTAGGGAGGTACCTTCGTGGACCAGTACCCAGAATGCTAGTATCTAAAACAAAGATAAGGTACAGAACAACAAATTAAGGTGCTGGTATGACATAGTGGGTTAGATTTTAGCCACATATAGAAAGTTTTGTCACTTGTAAAATGATAGTATGAATATTGCTACCTGAAAAAACATTTCTCTGTAAGTTGAAAATGCTGTGGGAATTTGGTTCTCAGAAGGACAGTAGGAATGTCTCATTTATATATGGCACTGCTTTGTCTTTAGTCAGGGACCGCAAGGCTGGCCAGAAGGAAGGGGGGTGGGAAGCAGAGCCGGGGGGACGGAATCGAGGGCCGGGGGGGGCTGGATGGGAGGAGAGGGAGCCAGAGGAAGGGGGGCGGGAAGCAGAGCTGGCGGGGGGTGCAGCCACTGGCCGCAGCCTGAGTCCAACAGGCCGTGCCCCCAGCAGGCACTCCCTCTAGTTGCTAGTAGAAGCCGGGCTGGGGTAGGGGGAGTGGCTGGGATCCACTCCCTCTGCCCGGCTTCTGCACGCAACCAGAAGCTCTCAGCTGGCAGGCAGGGCCGCGATTGGCGCTGGGAGTCTCTGGTTGTGTGTAGAAGTCAAGCAGCGGGAGTGGCTGGGAGTCCCAGCCATTGCCCCCACCCCAGCTTTTGCACACGACCACACGGCTCCTAACACCAATTGCGATCCCCCTCCCAGTCGCTCCCCCGCCTGCCCCAAGCTTCTGTCCGGCGCCCAGCCGGAAATTCAGAAAATACCGGACATTGAACATGTCCGGTATTTTCTGAATTTTTTCCTACCGGACAGAGGGCGCAAATACCGGTCTGTCTGGTAGAAAACCAGACACCTGGCAACCCTATGGTACCCTATCACTCTCTGTTCAGGGCCTACAGGATTTTCCAAGAGGAAACCTTTCCTGGGTCCATAATCGAGGGAAGAATATCATAAGTGGTTGCACGTAACTCCTATCAAAGTCACTGGGAATGACACACATGCATCTAAGGGGGGGGGGGGGAAGAATTTGGTACATAGCCCCCCTTTTATAAAAATGTATAAAATGCTTTGATTCTATCTGCTTTAGCGATTCCCAGACCAGAAAGGATCATCTAGTCTGACCTGTATAGCACAGGCCATGAAATTCCACCTGGTAATTTCTGCACTTTATTTGAGGATACTGAAAAACCAGCTCTTCAGGTTTAAGATCGTAGAATCATAGGGCCAGAAGAGACCTCAGGATCCTCGGTATTAAAGGAGACTGGATGCTGTTTGTCGTCACCTGTGAAATGCCAAGAGATAATGACAGGACTGCATTAATATCAGGCACCCTGATGCTTCCAAAGCAAAAACAAGTCCAGAGGCTAACACAAAGGGAGCATATGAGTTCTGAGTAGAATAAAAATCCAGCCCATCTCTGCTTTTGAAGTGCTGCTGTTACGTTCAGAATGAAACTAGATGAATTTCTGAAATGGTCTAGAGAACATACATTAATAGCGCTTGTCTTTAGAGGACCTGCATCGGTCTTCCAGCGCTTCTTTGATGTATGTTGCCTCATTAACACAGAAGGGATAGGCCGCATAATTTTTTACAAAAAATGGGAGCGCAGCTTGAATTAAGGTTCTTCATCGAGTAGTGTCCCCGTGGGTGCTCCACTCGAGGTGCTGGGCTTGTCCCAGCACTGCAAACCGGAGGAATTTTCACTAGCAGTAGCCCCCCTACCGGACCGCGCATGCGCGAGTGCCCTTTCGCACCTTTCATCTGAGCGCGGTCTGGTCTTGTCAGTTTCTCTCCAACCGTCCGCAGCCGCGGATGGAGTTAGTTTAGGCTCCCTTCCCCTCTCTGAGGAGAAAGGGAAATTTCCTAGTTATAGTTAGTTGATTGGTTTAGTCATAGATAGTTATCTGTTATACTGTTTCTAGTTATAGTTCCCTTCTTTTTTTCCTGGTTTAAAAAAAAAAACTGTTTTTCTTCAGCGGCCAGTCCGTGCCTTCCTGAAATTGATTAACAGACTGATTAAACAGTAAAGGACTCAAGGATGCCAGGATCACCTGGCTTCAAGAAGTGCCTCCAGTGCCAGGAGGCTATCCCCATCTCAGATGGACACTCCCGGTGTGTCAGATGTCTCGGGGATGCTCATGTCCCAGCGAAGTGTGCCCACTGCGCGAAGATGACAGCTTGCACCAGAAAGGATCAGGAGCTGAGGTTGAGAGTCCTTTTGTTTAACAAGGCTCTCCAAGCTCCTGAGGTCTCCGAGCCGCGCTCTGCATCTACTGAGCACGCTGGGCAAGCCCGCAAGATCCACGGGACGCCGGGCGGCACTGCGGACAAGCCGGGGAGCTCTGGCTATGTGCCGAGACTCCCTGCGGACAAGGCAGGCAAGGGCCGTAGCTCTTCTACCCCAACTGCAGCCCGCCTCAAAAGCTCCGCTCCGACACCCAAGAAGGGGTCGCGAGCGGAGTCGGTGCCGGCAACGGCTTTAACGGCCATTGCGGAGCCGGCAAGAGAAGCTCCGGCACCGGGAGTTTCAGCGCATGCGCGGCCGGAGACAGCTGTCGGCACCCGCAGCGCCTTCCCTAGGTGCCGCTCAGGGCTCCTCGGTGCCGGGCATATCAGCACCGGATGCACCGTCGCAGCAGGAGTCTCTGCCAGCCCAGTCTCCTGATTTCACATTCCCGGCTGATCAACCTGCTCCGAGCCTTTACTCTGCCGACATTCAAGTAGCAGAGGCTTCTTCACTGCCTGCTGTTCTGCCACAAGCACCTCCTCAGCCTGCCTGCAATGCCTCGGGGCCAACCAAAGCACAGCAAAAATCTGCATGGGTCCGGACACTGTCACTAACGCCGGACCATGTCACCTTCTCACCTGGACCTGATTCACCTACCTCGTCCCACGCTGATTGCCGTCGTCGTCTTAATTGTTACACGGTCTCTAGGGAACCCTGCTATAGGTCACCTCATCGTTCACCGCCACGTCGGTACTATCGGGACTACTACTCGCAATCTCCTTCACGCTACTATAGGAGATCCCTTTCACCAAGGTCCCCAAGACGTACAGAGTGCCCTCGTCGGTATGACACAGTGAGAAGATACAGCCATTCTCCCTGCCACAGCCAGAGGGATGACCGATGTTATCACTAGTGTTCTTCTCATTCATCCCACCGCAGAAGGTATTCGTGATCGCGGTCACCACAATCTTCTCGGCATGAATCTCTACACGGTCTGGATGAGTCTACTCCTTATGTTGCCCCGCCATCCTCGGCTGGGGATTTGGATTTGGATTCACAGTATCAGGAGGATAAGCAGGACCACACTCCTCTTCAGGGACAGCAGAGCCCTGATTCCCCGGTGCAGCATTCCTCATCCTCGTCGGATGATGCAGTTATCCCTGCGGATTTGTCTCCTACGGAGGACCACAAGCAGTTCCAGGAGCTCTTCAAGAGGGTTGCACAATCCCAAGACATTCAGACCACAGATGTGCAGCAGAAACAACATCGGTTGCTTAAAAATCTACAACCTTCCCAGAAGTCAAAGCTCACTTTTCCCTTTGATGACGCTATACTGGAGGTCGCCAATGACATTTGGCAGACGCCAGCCACATCGCTACCAACTAATAAGCGGTCGGACAAGAAGTACTTCATATCTCAAAAGGATATGGAGTTTCTGTTTACACATTGTCAGCCTAACTCCCTTGTTGTGGATGCTGCACAGCAGAGAACAAGAATGCCTCAGACCAAGAATTCCTCAAACGACAAGGAGGCCAAACGACTGGATATCTTGGGCAGGAAAGTATATTCCTCCTCCACGTCTGCTCTGAGGATGTATAACTTTGCGGCACAGCTAGCAAACCACGATTTCGACAACTATTCGAAACTGGTCCCTCTATTTGAGCACTTGATGGACTCCAAACATCAGATTCTCAAGGCAGTGATACAAGAGGGCTATACGGTCGCCCGAACAGCCTTGCAGATGGCCCTTGACATGGCTGACGCAGCTGCTAGATCCACAGCTTCGGCCATAGTCATGCGTTGGGCATTTTGGTTACACCAGGCCGCTGTTCCCAAGGAGTTGCAGGCCAAGGTGGAGGATTTGCCCTTTGATTGCAAGTCGCTATTTGCTCAGTCAACAGATCAGGTTTTCCACTCGGGCAAGGATACACGTACAACTTTGAGAACGCTAGGGATGTACACCCCCCCCTACAAACGTAGGAAATAAATACCCTACAATAGGCAAAGACCATTCTCGTATGTGACGCCACGCACCAGGCCATACGAGCAACAGAGGCCAAGACAACGGCCCCAGAAGCGTCGCCAGCAACCTAACAAGTACGAACAGGGTGGTTTCTCTGCCCAGTCAGGTGTGGACTTCCCTGACATGGTGGGACAGCCCCAACAACATGCTAACGGTGGTCCCCTTTCATGCCCGAAAACCATCTCTACAAATCACTACAGATGCCTCTCTGCTTGGCTGGGGCACCCACCTTCAGGAGCACTGTGCGCAGGGTCTCTGGACGCCCCAGGAATCGCTACAACATATAAATTTTCTCGAGCTAAGAGCACTTCAAGGCCTGCGAGCACTTTCTGCCCATCATCCGAGGTCACTCCATACAGATTCTCACCGACAACATATGCGTGGTGTATTACATCAACAAGCAGGGGGGGTCACGTTCCCGCTCCCTGTGTGCGGAGGCTGTGCGCCTGTGGAATTGGGCTATTCAACAAGGTATCACCATAACTGCAGCATACCTTCCTGTCAAGGACAATGTAATCGCCGATACTCTGAGCAGGCATTTCCTCTCACAGCACGAGTGGGAATTGAATCCCGAGGTGCTCCGCGACATCTTCTTGCAATGGGGTTTTCCCAAGGTGGTCTTGTTCGCCACTTGACACAACAGGAAATGTCCTCAGTATTGCTCACGAGCAGGCATCAGCACGGACTCTCTCGGGGATGCCTTCCTCCTGGACTGGGATCGTCACCAGTTGCTATACGCCTTTCCTCCACTTCCACTCATTCTGAGGGTTCTGGAGAAGATAGCACTGGGCGGCGCAACAGTGATTCTGATAGCTCCTTTCTGGCCCAGGCAGATCTGGTTAACACAGCTGTCGAGAATGTCAGTGGCCTATCCACGACGACTACCGGAACTGTCCAACTTGCTATCTCAGAAACACGGCACGATTCTTAACCCAGCCATCGACCGCATGCACGGCTCCTAGCTGGCTCCAAGCTTCTGAACTCTCCTGTTCCCAAGAAGTGAGACGCGTGTTGATTAACGGTAGGCTCAGTACAACACACAAATCCTATCTCTATAAATGGCGTCGTTTCCATTTGTGGTGCTTGGCAAGGGATCTTGACCCTCACTCGTCGTCTATACAACAGATACTGGATTATGTCATGCATCTGAAGACGACGGGACTAACTATTTCTTCCCTAAGGGTTCATCTAGTGGCAATTTCAGCCTTCCGTCTTCCCGTTGACGGTTATTCAGTGTTCGCCACCCTATCACCAAAAGATTTCTGAAGGGGTTAGGCAACCTGTATCCGACCCACAGGATTCCACCAGAGCCTTGGGACTTGCCTCTAGTATTAGACACTCTGACTCGCTCGCCCTTTGAGCCGCTTGTGACATGTGGTCTACGGATGCTCACGATGAAAACGGTGTTTCTACTTGCCATCACGTCGGCGCGTCGAGTAAGCGAATTAGCTCTTTCCGCCGACCCGCCGTATACACAATTCTTCAGTCATGCGGCAGTACTGCATGTCCAACCAGCGTTTTTGCCAAAGGTCAACTCTGCTTTCCATATAAATGAGCCCATAATTCTACCGACTTTCCACTCAAAGCCTCACTCCTCATTGGAAGATGCACGTCTACACACCCTAGATGTCAGGCGAGCACTGGCCTTTTACCTTGACAGAACTTGGGTCTTTAGGAAGTCTCAGCGGCTTTTCCTCTCTACAGCCGAACGCTCCAAGGGCTAACTACTTTCTGCACAGCGTATTTCCCATTTGGTCGTTGCTTGCATCACACAATGTTACACCTTGCGCAACAAATCTCTTCCAAGCGGTCTTCGTGCTCATTCCACACGGGGCATAGCAACATCCATTGCCTATCTTCACGGAGTACCGTTGCAGGACATATGCCGTGCGGCAACCTGGTCGTCTACCCTCACATTCGCTAAACACTATGCCCTTGCGAACATACTTACCTCCGATTCGAGGGTAGCTCAGGCGGTCTTGTCTACAGCCTGAAGGCGATAGGTCCGAAGCACTCATGTAACGTTGGACCACTGCTGTGTACTCACCTCGAGTGGAGCACCCTCGGGGACACTACTCAATGAAAAAAAGAGAGTTATTCACCCTGTGCAGTAACGTCTGTTCTTCGAGATGTGTGTCCCCGTGGGTGCTCCACGTCCCACCCTCCTCCCTGCTTCGGAGCTTCTATTTATGTCTTTCAGATGCTTTCGGTTGGGAGGAAACTGACAAGACTGGACCGCGCTCAGATGAAAGGCGCGAAGGGGCACTCGCGCATGCGCGGTCCGGTAGGGGGGCTACTGCTAGTGAAAATTCCTCCGGTTTGCGGCGCCGGGACGAGCCCAGCACCTCCAGTGGAGCACCCACGGGGGGACACATCTCGAAGAACAGACGTTACTGCACAGGGTGAGTAACTCTCTTTTCTGTTCTGTGTAAAATAAGATATGTTTAATTTAAAAGTACAGCTGCATACGTAATGCTACTATGGTAGCTGACAGCCCAAACAAATCATCATTGCCACTAAGGATTGCCTCATCTGAGAGAGGATACAGTACATGAAAGGCCTATGGTTTTAAAGATTATCTTTAATTTTGTCATGGGACACTTAGTCCAGATTTTGGTTGGAGGTATTGAAAGTTCCTGTAAGGCTGGCTGTGGTTGTTTCTTCCTTTTTTACTCTGATGTAACTTGTTTTATATTGCATTTTATAACAAAAACAGTACCACCAGAATAGAATAATACCAAATAAGTGTATTGTAGGAGAGGGTGTGTAGTCAAATGGTCAAAGGACTAGAAATCAGGACTCCTGGGCTTTATTCCCAGTTCTTTTTGCCCTTGGTAAGTTATTTACCTTTTTCTATGGTCCAGTTTCCCCATTTATGACATGGGCATAATAACAGTTCCCTTTCTTTATAAAATGTTATGAGACTCAGAGATGAAAGGCATTATGTGAATGCTAAACTAGAGTTAAGCAGTAGCATGGTATGGTGCTTAATTAGTACTGTGAGATCCTTGGATGAAAGCTGTTAGAGGGATTTAGGGCAAATCCAAGCGCACAGTCTGACTGTAGCAAGACCGTGAGCTGTTTTTTCTTTTCCATAAACATTGGTGATAAAGGGGATCTTTTTTCTTCTCCCACCTCAGGCTGCAGAGTCCTGAGGCAGTAATATTAGATCCTCTGCTCCATTTCTGCTCTTCAGTGTCTGGCAGTTGGTGGATCTATATAGAGCAGAACCAAGATGTTCTTCAGGGCCTTCTCTTCCCTTCCCCAACCTTGACATACACTCCTGCTACCTCCCCCAATTGTGATTTACTACAGAGAGGGGAGGTGCATCAGTGCACCTCTCTAGCAATGTGTGGTACATCCTCCGGGCTCACCCAGGTTAGCTGGGCAGTCAATATAAACTCAGGGACCAGGAATATAAAAAGTCTTTCTTCAGTTCAAAGTCCACCAGGGAGCTAGCAGGGGGACCATGTTTGCCTACTCCACTGAGTTGTAGCTGAGGGCCCTCAAGTTAGAGAAGCAAAATTGGGGTTCTTCAACTCTGAAAGTGCCCTGAGCTCCTCCCTACTATCCCCTGGATCTCTGGTGGCTCTGTGATGGTTTTGGTCACCGAGATCCCCTTGAGACTCTCACTTGATGTGCTAATCGTACCATTGAGTCCACCTACCTGCTCTCTGGAGTGTCCCAGCATCCTATCCTGCTGAACCAGACCCTCTAGTCTTCTCCAGCATTGACACAGAGTTGGGATCACAACCCACAACAGAGCAACACAGACAATGACATCAGCGCAACTCTGGAAAGGCTCAGTCACAGGGACTTGACACAGCACCCAGGTGCACAATGGGACCAAAGGCCCAGATAAATCCATCTTACTCTGTATAAAGTTTTTTATACAGAGTAACTCATAAATTGTTCACCTCCCCTTTATCAATGAAAAAAATATGCACAACTGTTGTCACCCCCAGTTAATAATTATTTATACTGGGTTTATTATTAAAAAAGTTAATTTATTACATATAAAAAGTAGGATTTAAGTAGTTGTGAGTAATAGCAAACATCAAAATAAAATAAACAAAATAAAACAAAACATGCCAGCTAAGCTTGATTCTATAAGAAACTTGTTACATGTAATTCCTTATTCAAACAATAGTTCTAAAAATCTTTTCTCGCAACCTGGGAGGCCTCCCAATTTGGTGCAGTCTCCATCCTTAATGGTTTTTAAGGCCCATCTTAACTGAGCTCTGGTTGGAATGATTTAGCTGGGGTTGGCCCTGCACTGAGCCAGGGATTGGATTAGATCAGTGGCTCCCAACCTTTTCCAGACCCCTTTTCAATCTATTAAAATGTTACGGATTCCTGCATACAATATAGCTGTACCTACAGCCTGCATGTCCCTCAGCCCGTGCTGCTTCCCAAGCCACGTACCTCAGCCTGCTCGGGGAGCAGTGTAAGCTGAGGGACTTGCTGGCTGCTGGCACGGAGCCTTTCAGCTCCCAACTTCTGCGGACCCCTTAGAGTTCCATTGCGGACCACTAATGGTCCACAAACCACAGCTTGGAAACCACTGGATTAGATGACCTCCTTAGGTTTCATTCAACCCTAACCTTCTATGATTCTACTAAGATCAGAATTATGCCCAAAGTCTGCCTCTGGACAGTCATTTTAAATTTAATTTTAAACTTCTTGTTGAATTCAATGTCTGGATCAACTGAGTGAAGAGGAGGGTTTTTTTCATCTTCACGGTCACTGAGCCATCAGATATTGTGCAGCCAGAGAGGTGATGAAGCAAGCTGGAGGCAAAACATGAAGTTTTCTGAGCTGTGAGATGCTGCTATGCATTGTTGATTGTATTATTTTATTAGTTTACTTATGTTCTTGGTTATAGCAGCTTCAGGGTAAGTGGGCAGCTATTACATTTAACTCTGCCCCCCCTTCCTCTGCTTCTCTTGGATTATATGCTATTGTGGGAAATAAATTTCCATGAATTTGGTTTAATTTTAAGAAATGTTGTTTCATGCTCAAGAGCTTATTATTATCTTTTTATTATTACTGTTTTCAAACAAAAGTACTATTGCTTCCCCAAGTATATGGCTTCTTTAGACAAAAATAAATGCGGGGCTTAGATGGTAACTGAGCAGAAGCCAATTTTCCTAAACTAGTACAGAACAAACCAAGCTGAGCTCTTGTTAACATGAGCCCAATTTAGTAAGGGGGAAAAAATAACCCAGCTCCTGCAAAAACGTAGAAACGGATTATTTTTAAAGCACAAAAGGCTTGAATGCTCACAAGTACTCTGCATGTTTTTGTGCATATTTGTAATTATCAATGGTCTGGAACAACTTCAATATGAGGAAAAGTCTCAGGGTGGGATCTGTGTTAATCTGTAACTGTAAAAACAAGTAATCCAGTGGCACCTTAGAGACTAACATACATTTTATATATATAAAACCTAGTGATGAGCTTTTGTGGGTAAAAACCACTTCATCAGATGAGCTGGAGTGGAAAAAAAGGAATCCAGAATGTATAACAGAAAAAGAAGGGAGAGGGGGAGAAAAGTGCCTGCACTACACTTGACAGATGCTTTTTTTCCTTGTCCCCTTCCCTCCCAGTGCCTCCTGGCTGCACCATCAGTTGTTTGGCGTACAGTGCAGGCATTGAGAGTTGAGAAAAGGCAGGGTGCTGGTAGTCCTGGGCAATGCATGACCCAGATGCTAGGAGTGGACGGGATGGGACCAGCCCCTTCCAGCCACTGAGGTGCTACTGTTCTGCAGTCCTGCATGGCAGCTGTCCGAGAGAGCCTGGCTGGAGAAGATGTGATTTCTGTTCCCTGCCTGGGCTTGGGTGCTGGTCCCCGACAGCCAAGCCAGGGAGTGAGCAGAAACCATCTCCTCCCTAGCCAGGCTCTCTCAGGCAGCTGATGAGAAGGGCTGCAGAGAAGTGAGTAGGAGGGGCCGATGTTGAAAGCAAATCCCTCTTGCTCCCTGCCTGGACTTCCTGCCCTCCAGGAAGAGCAGCAGAATTTGCCAGGGGGAAGTGGAACAGATGTACCTGGAGGTCAAAATGCCCCCCACAGGTACCATGGGGTGGGGAAAGCATGGTGGCCCTGAAGTTAGGTACAGGAGAGTGGGCACATGAGTCCACTCCTTTAGAGACCTGTCCTTTACATCTGTGTGGAGGCACTACTTGAATATGGGGCACTGTAATGGGAGGGAACAAAGCAGGGGTGGGAAAAGGTGGGACAGGGGTGGATTGGGAGCAGGGCCTAGGATGGAGTGGAGGCTAAAGTGCCCCCCAGGAAATCTGAAAGTCTGCACCTATGAGAACAGAAATATTTATTGAACAAGTCTGCCTTTTCTGCATTATTAGAAACAGTTCTACCATGTTTCTGTAGTAATGAACTACTTTTGTTCTTGCCATTCTTAAAACCCATCCTTTTTATTATCTTATATTTTGCTGGCCATAGACTGTGCCTTGTGTCTTTTAGTATACCTTATCAATTTTCTGTCCTTCATGTCTTCTAATTTTTATTAACTGCTAACTTTCCCTGTTCCCCATTTAGTATATACTCCATTGAGACTTTACTTTTTTTGTAGCCGCTTTAACTTCCTGTCTAAGTCAGGCTGTTTTTTTCAGCTAGCACAGTGTTCTTTCTCAACTGTAGCTTTTTGTGCATCAGGTAAAATGGATTGTGAGTTTTTTTGAGCATCTTGTAAGGTGTACTTAAGCAGTTTCTCAGCTTTTTTCTGTTTAAATCTTTTCTCTTAGGTGATTTTGTGCATAATTGTTTTCAACTTTGTGAAATTAGCCTTTTTAAACCATCAGATTTAGATTTACAGATTTAGACTTTGTTGTGTTTGCACATATTAAATATAATCAAGACATGAGCAATTGCACCTGATCTATAATTTTTAGTTCAGATATCAATTCTTTCTATCTGTCAAGATGTGATGTAAAACAGAATTTGCCTGTGCTAGATGTAACAATATTTGAGTTATCTTTTGATGGCCATTTAAGTTTAAAGACTTTCTTTAAGAATAATGTAAATTTAAAAGAAACTGTTAAAAGCTGAAAGACCTATATAGGAAATAGATGTAGAATTTCAACTCCTACTAAACCCTGATGAAAGTAAAGGGATGTACAGTAAACTTCCGATAATCCGGCATCTTTAGGACCCAGGGGGTGCCGGATTATCAGATATGCCAGACTATCGGAAGGAGAGGCTATGAGGGGTCTGGGGTGGAGTGGGGGGGATGCGCCCCTCGGCACTGCAGGACCAACCCGGCAGCACCCCAGCTGCTCTGCCCCAGACTTCCTCAAGTCAGCCACTGCTGAAACTGACCAGCAGCTGACTCGGGGAAGCCGGGGGGCAGAGCAGCTCCAATTGTCCGACTGCCCAGAGCACTTCCGGGTTCCAGATGGTGCCCGACCATCAGGAGTGCCGGACCGTTGGATGCCGGACCACTTGAGTTTTACTGTATCAGAAAATGAACTGAATAAAATAAATATAGCGTTTTAACTCTCTTTCAAGGTATTTTGAGAATTTCCTGTCCCAAACTCAAAAGCAATTAGTTGCAATATTGAAGAATTACAACCCTGCTGCATATGCAATAGGAGACTGCATATTTTTGAACTGAAGATGCTCCTGTGACCTGCCAATGAAAGGTTACAGTGGCTGCTATTTCAATCCAGTCAAATCCTGAAAGAGGTATGCCTTCCATCTTTAGTGGAACTGTGAAAAGAGAGGTGTATAAATAGCACTGGACTCAGATGCATACAGGCTCACACACCTTTGTGCTCTTATTTTCATATTCGTAAGTGTGTATACTCACTCACACTTCTCTTGCTCATGCACGGTCACTTTCTTATGCTTATGCCCTTAATTCAGCTAGTTCATCTCATCTCAGCAGGAGCAGCAATATAACAGGTAAGAAGAACAATGAAGCCACAGTACAGCATCCTGAAGCAGCATTCTCCTGACCCAGTATGGCTGCTGCAACAAGATAATGAGAGCTGGTTAAAAAAAAATCTGACAGATCAATATTCCATTGGAAAATACTTATTAGATAAAATAGACAACTTTCAAAAGAACATATGACTTCATCAAAATTTTGATAGGAAACTATCTAAAACTTTCACTTTGACTTTATAATTTTGACTTTTAGGGTGTATATATTTCTAATATATAGCTCAAAAATGAATTCAGAACATGTTAGTTGCATTGAAACAATATTTTTGGAACATTTTCTTTTATTAAAACATGACATTTTGATTTTTCTTCCCAATTCAGGATTAAACCAAATTTCAAAACTCCCCGTGTGATAGAAATATCAAATTTCAACCACCTACTATGATGACATGATCAAAGAATTCAACACCATTGGTGAGCTGAAACTTGCAAAAGCACTGCCAAGGGACTGGCTTTAAATTGATCCTGAAATAGTTTTAATGGGATGTTGAAATGTTATTTTAATTGAAGGTACTAAGAGTTTCTCCTATTAAATATCAGATTGTTTAGATTGTGTACCAGAGTTGTTTACTCGAGTCCCACAACTTGAACTCGAGTCCGACTTAAGTTGCCTAGGTGACTCGACTTGAGACTCGACTCGGATTCATTGTTTGAGACTCGAGACTCGACTTGAGACTTGCTAATTTTGTTAAATCAATTTGGTGAAAAAATTGTCCGAAAATGCTGATATTGATGGCTTGTACAAAAGTGACTTGACATTTTTTAAATTAAGACTTGAGACTCGACTTGGGACTTGACTTGAAAGTGACTTTAGGGACTCGAGACTCGACTTGAGACTTGAACTGTAGTGACTTGAGACTCGACTTGGACTTGACAATGACGACTTGAAGACAACACTATTGTGTACTCCTGAAAAAGAGATGTCCGCTACCCTTGGTAGACAGAAAGGTATAGTGAAATGTAACTTGAATGTAAGATTCTTAATAATTAATGTATCTGTTTCCAGACTGTTCCTTGCTTTTCTTAGGTAACAAATTTAAATATTGTTTTTGCTTTCATAAGATTTAGTTAAAAACACTTACCTTTGCTATTCATAAACTGTTCAGGTTACCCAGGCTAAACCGAGAAGTATTAATCAACCCTTAAAAAATATTTATTTGCCCAGCTATAAACTGCTCTAGTAATGAGACAGGATTCATTACTAATTCTGGGAATAATATTACTTGTCTTATCTTACCTAGAGGAGAGTGTCCTCACCAAAAGAGGACTCATTTTTAAGGTCTCTCTATTGAAAGTTCATCACAGAAAGACATGCAGAAAATATTGCATCTGAAGTAACTGTTGTTATAGCCTGAGTTCTGTTTAGTTTTGTCTTATTTTATTTCTCTTTCTTTACTAATAAAATACTTATAGTTAATGACTATAGTTATTTTGCTTAGCTGACACCACTACTAAAGACAAGGCATGGCAAGAATCCCATGTGATTAAAAGAGTGGGAGTCAACTCTTGGAATTGGCATTGAGACATTTACTAAGATCTGGCCTGTCATTTCTTGTTTTCTTAGATTACAAACAAAATGACGTGGCACTTTAAAATGCTCATTTCTATCCCACATATGTGAGGGATGAATGGGGCCCTTGGTGTACAGTTATTTCCCAAGTCAGTGAGTCAGGGACTTTCAAACCACACAATGCATTCTAAAGATGTCAGTCCAGGAACAAGCAAATACAAATGTCTCAAACTCTTGGAAATGGGAAGCAAACACAGTTCCTGTTCACATAGTGGAAGGATATTGTGACCTTCCCTGGAGGTCTTGTGGGTTTTAAATACTATTGTCGGATTTGTATGGGGAATGACTGAGCATGTAGTCTCTTCTTCTTTTTAAAGCAGGAAAGCTGGTTTTGGTGTTAAAGTGCAAGCCTGCAAGGTTGTGTTCCTCTCTCTGCCATT
The DNA here is from genome assembly GCF_049634645.1 of Pelodiscus sinensis. NCBI lineage: Eukaryota > Metazoa > Chordata > Testudines > Trionychidae > Pelodiscus > Pelodiscus sinensis. The sequence continues at coordinate 120,132,656 of NC_134711.1, forward strand.
GACTCTGTGTATGTATGAGGAAGTCACTTAACTTATTTGTGCCTCATTTTCTTATTTGCAAAATGGAGACAACTCTTCCCTATCTCACAGAAAGTTGATGTTTAATTCATTCACGCTTGCAAAGGGCTTTGAGATCCTCTGATGAACAGCACAATAGATACGTAAAGTATCCTTATTGTGATTTTTATTACCTGAATGACTGTGCTTGATGAAGGGTGACAGGCATTAAATATATACTGTATGTATGGCCCCTGTTGACATAATCTGAAAAGGACTCTGTTTAAGGCCACCAGCAATTTTAGCCCCGGTGCATCTTAGAGTATATCTGCACTGCCCAATAAGCCTGGCTCTGACTCACCTTTGAGCTCAAGCTCTCTTCCTTCCATGCACTCACAAATTAGTCCAGTTCATGTCAGCAAGAATTTAGGACCCTGCTGAGGGGGTAGATCAGAGCCCAAATTACATTAAGACTCTGGTCCAAACCTTGTTTTTTTTTTTTATGTAAGTCAAGCTGCAGATCCGACTCAGCAAGTCCGCATATTACAGTATTGACACATTAGCCCGGCTGCAAGACTTAGGTCCAGCAATTGTAAATTGTGGGCTTGGAAAACACTGAGTCCACAGACCTGGGTCCCATAGACCAGGGTTCACAATGTCCTTAGGGCAGTGGTCCCCAACCTTTCGGGGCTGCCCAGTGCCCGGGGGCGGGGCTGCTCACACGCCGGGCGTCCAGGGGCGGGGCCACCCATGCGCCACGTGCCCGGGACCAGTACCGAGCACGCGCCTCACGCCCGGGGTAGGGGCCAGCCCAGATCATTCAGTGGGTGCACCTAAATGCCCCATAGCACCTAAATGCCGTAAGTGCACCATGGCGCCCGCGGGCACCGCATTGGTGACCACTGCCTTACGGTATATCTACCCCACAGTTAGATACCTCGAGCTGGCACGTGCCAGTTGACTTGGGCTCTAAGGGGCAGTTTCATTGTGGTGTGTAAGTTCAGGCTTTGGCTACAGCCTGAGCTCTGGGAACATTCCACCTCAAAGGATCTTGACCCAAGCCCAAACCTTTACAGTGCAATTAAAGAGCCCCATAAGCCCCCACAGGCCAGTCATGAGTGTCTAGTTGCAGTGTAGATATTCTTAAAGGCTGCAGCTTGGAGCAAATTGGATCCAGCTTTACTCAAAATAACTTTCATGATTAATGCAACTGATTAAAAGAGTTCAAGGAAAAAATAAAGCACCAGTCTTCCTCTCCCTTCTCTAGTAAACAGCTAGTTGATTACGGGGGAAGTTGAGAGGATATCATTTCTGTGACTAACTTATACCAGGCAAGCTGCTGCAGCAGAGGCTCGGAATAGGTGTAAAATGAGCACACGAGAGCCTTTCTGCAGGCCATGCTGCAAATGTAAGTGGGATGCTGTGATAACAAATACCCAATATAAGGCAGTCATGTGCCCAAGCATAGTGGCAGGGTGAGGAATGGCTAGGTGTGCTGCTCAATGGGTTTACAGGTGTCGGAAGGAGAAAGCAGATGTTACAGACCAGCTGGACGATTCATAACAGCCATTATTAGACACAGATATAAAATGCACCTTTGCTCTTTATTGTGTCCTTCAGGTGTGCTATACCCAGATGCCATTTGTCTGTATTTCTATAGATTCCTTCGCCCTGATAAGTAGCGCTGGGTGGGCATTGCCCAAACCTCTGTGTGTATGAGTGTAGAGAAAGAGTAGAATTACTCTCATTTTGCACATCCACAAAAGGCCTCATCATTGTAAGTTAGTCAGAAAATTGGTGTAATCAACAAAGTAATTGATCTTATGCTTGATAGCTTAATTTTATAGCTTTCAGTAAGTCACTGCAGATTTTTTTTCTAGATCCAAATCCATATTTCTTCAGTATTAGAAGGAAGTGTTCTGGCTGGGGCTTGATCCAGCAGTCAACTTTAATAAAGACATGAAGCAGGAAGTAGTGAAACATTTTCTTCAGGTCCAGAGAGAGAGAGAGAGAGAGAGAGAGAGTTATATATGAACACTGTACTTGCATGAACTCACTGAATATTACATTCAGATTAAGGTATATTTATATTCAAATGAAAATCTGGAAAATCTTTGAAACAAAAAAGCAAGGTTCTTGTAGGGAAAAGGGGCCTAGAAATTTGACATAAGGATGTGAAATTGACTTTTAGGCTGCAATTTCTTCTTCCTTGCTCCCAGCAGAAGTGATCACTACAAATAAAATAAAAACAAAAGCCCCCTTCACCCATCAAATCTTGACAATAATTAAAACGCTGCCACTAAAAAAATACTCTTAATTGGCTATCTAAGTATTTCCGGTTCACACCAGAGTAAGAGGAACTTTTAGATTTTATTTTTACATCACTTTTATGTATAGCCATTGTAACTCACTGATATTTATCTCCATGTTCAAGCTGGCCAGATTCCAGGAATTAATCACTCTGTTTCACACATGTTAGTATATAAGGCTTTTTATTTGAAGATTTCTTACTCATTTGAAAAGAATTTGTAGTGGTTGTTGACCTCTTTCCCTGCTTGTGCCATAATGGAGAGAAGAATTATGCAGAGCTTCCAGAAAACATGTGATAGCAGCATAATCTTGAAAGGGTCAATATGTCTTATATTGAGCAACCCACCGAATGGAGAACCAAAGGGAGCACGATTAACAGAAGCACAGGCCTTCTCAAGTTGCAGCTTCCCAAAGCATCTTCTGAGTGACTGTGTTATATCAAGCTTAGGGTTGCCAGATGGTTGAAACAAAAATACCGAAAGCCCCACCTCTCCCCCCCCAAAAAAACACTGAGAAAAAATTCTGTTGAAGGGGAAAAAAAGTGTGTGTGGGGGGGGAGGGGGCGCAGGGAGAGACCAAGGTTGTTGAGTCCTCCCCCCCCCCCCCAAAAAAAAAGGACTCCAAGACCATTTTGTGCCGGCAGCCTTGAAGAACCAGGTAAGTCTGGTGTCAGGGGGACTGGGGGTGTTGGGAGCCGGGATGGCTCGAGGGCGGGGAGGCAAGTTGCTTCTCAGTTTAAATCTCTGTGGTAATCACAGGGATAGGATCACTGCTAGGGTTACCAGGTAGTCATTAAAAAAATAAATACCGGACACGCTTCATGGGGGAAGGAGGGGAAGGACCAGCCGGGAGGGGAGCCGGTGCTGGCCAGGAGGGGGGTGGGGTGGGAAACAGCTAATGGGGGGCAATGAGGCTGGCTGGGGGAGAGCGGGGGGCTGACGGCAAGCAGGGCTGGACGTGGGGGGAGGGGTCGGGCATAATGGGGCTGGCTGCGGGATATCGGGGGGGGCGAGGAGGCAGCGAGCTGGCTGGGGGAGCTCAGGAGGAGGGGAGAACTGGCTGCCAAAAGCAGGGCTGGCGGGGGTACAGCGGGGCTGGCCGGGGAAGATCTGGAGCAGGAACCGGTCAGCGGGACACAGAGCTGGCGGAGGGGGTAGGGGAGCAAATGAACTGGCAGAGAGTAGGACTGACCGAGGCTGTGCAGATCCTAGGGCGCTCCCATCCCGCGAGTCAGTCTGGGTGCAGCTCCACCTCGCACTTGATCAGCGCGCAGGAGCATGGACCAGGCTGCCCCTCCTCCTCACGCGCAACCAGGGCTCCCATGACCAATTGCGCCCTGCCTGCCAGTCACTCCTCCTACCCCCGCTAGGCTTCCGTCTGGCGCCCAGCCGGAAAACCAGGAAATACCGGACATTGCACAAGTCCAGTATTTTCTGGATTTTTTTTTACTGGACAGAGGCCCCAAATACCGGACACCTGGCAACCCTAATTTCATGGCTACAGGAGAAGTCTACACAGCTATTTTCAGCGATTACACATTTACCTAAAAAATGCATTTTAACATCCCTGTTGCTGGGTCTCTGTCTTTCTGTTTAGAAATTTAAAAAAACTATAGGGCAGCGATTCCTGATTTCTGCATTACTGTCCTGTGAAAGACTTCTCCCATCAACATAGTTACAACTTCTCAGGGAAGTGGAATAACTATGCCAATGGGAAAAGTTCTCCCTTCAGCATAATACCATTTTCACTAGAGCACTCCAGAGGCACAGCTGCCCGGGTGCAGTTATGCCGTTGTAGTCGGGGCCATATAGGAAGACCTGACCTGCCCCTGTATCCATTTCTGAGCTGAGCTCCTTTGTTTCCTACCAGATGTTTCACTTTATGCCTCAGCCTGTTTAGTGTGCTGCACCAGAATCAAATTGTTATGAAGATGTTCTTTGTTGCTGCTCGGATATACATTCAATCTTTCTCAAATCTGCTGATGATACCAAGATAAGGGGTACAGCATCAGGAGGCCAGACCCAAACTGCTATATGATCTGGATTAATTATAGAATTTGGAAGCCTCAGGAGAGAGGACTTCTCTACTAGTAATGTGAAACTCCTTTCCCAGGGAGCACAAAATAAAGAGCACTGTGATGTAACTCTACCCAGGGTGTTAACATAAGATTATTCTCATTATATTTCAAATCTGTCACAGTGACTTTTCTCTGTCACCCAGAATTGGAGGAACTGCACAAAAGGTGCAGAATCAAAATGGAGCCTGGCCACAAACTGAGCTTTCTCAAGAAGTGGTTCTCAATCTGAAAAAGGCTAAGAGCCACGGAAAGTCCGTGTCATCTGGGCAAGTGAGCACATGGTTGGGAACCAGGCAGGCCTGAGTTTTCATCCTGATTCATTGTGTGACCTAGGGAAGCCATTGCACCTCTTCATCTCAGCTGAGCGCCAGTCTGGCACCTTCCATGGGCTGGGAACTACACCTAATGGGAGCTGTGAGGGCAATGCCTGTGGGTGGAGGCAGCACGTAGAGCCTACTGGTTGCGCCTCCACCTAGGACCTGAGGGACTTGTTTCCACTTCTGGGAGCCACCCAAGGTAAGTAACGCCTGAAGCCCGCAACCCAAATCCTGCCTGTACTCAGCCTCGTGACCCAAACCCACTCCTGCCCCAAACTCCCTCCCAGAGCCCACACCCTGCACTCCTTCCCATACTGCCACAGCCCAGAGCCCTCTTCTTTCCCCAAATGACTTCATCCCAAGTCCAACCCTAGACCCTGCACCCCAACCTCTGCTCCAGTTGTGAACCTCCTCCCATACCTCAATCCCCTGCCCCGGCTCGGAACCCTTCCCCACACTCCAAACCCTTCAGCCACATCCTATTGCACCCCAAACTTGCCATCCCCATCCCAGAGCCCTCACCTCCAGCCAGAGCCCTCATTCCCTCCTGCGCCCCAATGCCGGTGAAAATGAGTGAGTGAGTGAGAGAGAGTGCAGGAGAGTGTGTGACAGAGGGAGGGGAGGGTGTTTGGGACAGGGACAAGGCTGCGGAGCAGAGGAGGGACAGAGCAGGGGGCAGGGTAGGGGTGGGGTAAGGTTGTTTGGTTTTGTGCAATTAAAAGTTGGCAGCTGTACATGTGTTAATAACACCATAGAGTGGCATCTTATAATTTCACATAACAATGTTGACACCCATATTTTATCAGGATGATACTGATCAACAAATTAAGAGTTTTCAAATGATACCACACAAGAAATATTGTGTACAAAGATGATTGCAGTAGTGTGCAGGGTGTGAATACAGAAGTACATTCAGTCATAATAATATGTACCCACCTATCTCAAATAAATGGCTATAGAATGGGGTAATTGCCCCTCACCTGGGCATTGTAAGGATAATTACATTAAAGACTGTGGGCTGTTCAGATACAACAGTGATGACAGCAATGTTAGCACTTAAAATGGACACTTTGTGAGGATTAATTAGTTCTTCTGTACAGTACTTTGAACATTTAAAATGATACAGCCATGTTAATCCATACAAACATTTGAGTTATTCACTGGCACTAAAAAGACAAAGTCATGTACAGTATTTATCTTCAAAATGCCCGTGGGAGCTGTCAGAATTATAGGCTCAAGTATTCATACTCATTTTGAACCACAAATAGAGACTATTTTCATTGCACAAAATATATTAAAGAATGTAAAACATTCTAGAGCAAATATCTGGTTGTGACAATCTCCTGTTGCCTTCCTAAGAAGGGTTGGGTGAGATGTTTATTTTTCCAAATGTTGCATTTTTCAGAAATGTATAGCACAACAACCTTTCTTACAATTCAGCCTGAAGCAAGAAGGGCTAAGCTATTTTGGGAGATAAGAGATAAGCAAAGCAGAAACCCTCATCAGAGATTTGTCTTGACTTACAAGGTATTTTCTTTAATGAAAGAATTCAAACAATGGTCATAAATTCTTTTTCAGTTTTGATTTGTATTCAGACAAAACTCACTTGTTCAACCTCCTACAAAATATTTCTGTTTAGATTAGATTTCTGTGAGTTGCTCTTTGTCTTTCAGGATTAAAGGAGAGTTAAGAATCAGAAAAAAAAATAAAAAGAATGAAAAGAAATAAACGGACAGACAGAGATTATAGTAGTGTGTTTCACCAGGGATCAATGTTGCTTAAATTGACCGAAGGAGTGAGGTGATTAGGTCCAGGATTTTTGTTTTTGATCCCAACCCTAATATTTATTAATTGTCTGGGACACAGGCTGCATAGCAAGGTGGCAAAATGTGTTGTAGATTCAAAACAGTCAAAGCCAGTGTTCCCTCTAATCTTTTCTATGCCTGTGCAGATTTTTTTTCATCCATGTATGGAACAATTTTATGTGCACCGAAGCAAGTGTAAATGTGCACTACTAGTAGAAACAAAACTTAGCTCTGAGTGGTTGCACAAGCACACAACTTACTGGGAACACTGGGAGAATGTCTAGAAAGACCAACCACAATTAGATAACTTGGCAAAATAAAAGCAGATTCTTCTTCGAGTGATGTCCCCGTGGGTGCTCCACTACAGGTGTCGGATTCGTCCCGGCGCTGCAAACCGGAAAGTTTTCGCCAGCAGTAGCCCCCTCCGGAGGACCGTGCATGCGCAGAGCGTCCCGCGGCATTCGCGCCTTTTCTGCGTCGCGCAGTCCGACTCGCCAGTTCCTCCTAACTGTCCACGGCCGCAGATGGACTTGGAACACGCTCCTCCCCTGAGGAGAAATCGTATCGTTTATTCGTTTGTTCTTTCCCAGTTAGCCCCTTCCTACATAGTGTTAGTCAGTTATTATCTTAGTTAGTTAGTTAGTTAGTAGTTAATAGTTTAAAAAAAAAACATTTCTCTTGCCGTTATAACCTTTGAGGGCCGCTCCGACCAGCTCCTCAAGTTCTTTCTTCCCCCGGAGACCACCGCACTAAACATGCCCGGCTCTCCCGGCTTTAAGAAATGCGCTTCGTGCGGTGACGCCATGCCGGTTTCCGATGGCCACTCCCGCTGTCTTCGCTGCCTGGGAGAGGGCCACATCCCCCAGAAATGCGGTCACTGTTCCAAGTTGACTATGCGAGCGAGGCGGGACAGAGAAATGCGCCTGAAGATGCTACTCTTCAATAAGGCGCTTCAGTCCCCGTCAGTAGAAGAACGGGAAGCTTCAGCCCCGCATAAGTCCAGGGACGGAAAAAGCTCCGCTCCGTCCAGGAGCCTAAGTGCAGGAGAGACACGAGGCTCATCGGGCTACCCTCCCACACAGGGAGTGGACAAGTTACCCAAAGCCCGTAGTACATCGGCGCCGAGCCCCGCACTCTCAGTGCTCTCGGTCCCGCCAGGTCGTCCGGAATCGGCACCATCATCTGCGGCACCGAGTCTCCGAGCAGCACCGCAGCCAGATACGGTGCGGTCCTCGGCACCGAGACACTCGGCACCGTTGCCTCACGAAGACTCTCAGACTAACCCGGCACCGAGAGTCAACCCGGCACCGAAGCCTAAGCAGGCACCGAAGACTAAGCCACAACCAATGCAGACACTGGAGATGGCACCGAGAAAGCACTCGGCACCCAGGCGAAGTCTGCACAATCAAGAAACTCTGCTGCGGACAAGGAAGCTAAGCGTCTGGACTTGCTCAGCAGGAAGGTATATTCGTCGGCAACAGCCACACTGAGGATGGCCAACTACTCTGCCCAACTTGCTAACCACGACTTCGATAATTACTTGAAGTTGGTGCCTTTGATACAACATCTGTCAGACTCCAAAAGGGATGTACTGAAATCCATTGTGCAGGAGGGTTATACAGCAGCCCATAATGCACTCCAGATATCTCTGGATATTGCCGACTCAGCTTCCCGCACTACGGTGACATCGGTCGTCATGCAACGTGCCTCTTGGCTCCACCTTGCTTCTGTGCCAAAAGAGCTACAGCCCAAGGTGGAGGACCTTCCATTTGATCGAGCCTCCTTGTTTGCCCAGAACACGGATCAAGTGTTCCATTCCGGAAAAGACTTCCGAACTACGTTAAGAACCCTCGGGATGTACACTCCGCCTTTCAGGCGCAGGAGAGCATGGCCGTATAACAGACAAAGGCCTTCTTATTATTATTCCACCCAACGCTTCAGGCCCTACGACCAACATAAACAAAGGCAGTGCCCCCAACGTCACCGCCAGCAGCCCATTAAGCATCAGAATCAACAACAACCTCGGCAGCAAGTTTGACGCCCTTGTCGAGGGTCTGCGTACCATCCCCCATTGGAGTCTCCATCACGAGTAACCAAGCTTTTCCACCGCCGCCTGAACCCTTATTGCCGCCGTTGGTTCACCATCACCACGGACCATTGGGTCAGGGAGATCGTAACCTCTGGACTCACCATTCCCTTCTCCACTCTACCTCCCACCAACCCTCCATTCCCGTCCCTTTTTAGGGACCCCTCTCGCGAATTTCTGTTGCGTCAGGAGGTCATGCACCTACTTACCATAGGTGTGGTAGAAGTAGTTCCTTCCGAGTTCCGAGGCAGAGGCTTCTATTCCTGGTACTTCCTCACTGAGAAGAAGTCTGGCGGATGGAGACCGATCCTGGATCTTCGCTGCCTCAACCGCCACCTGTGAAGACAGAAATTCAAAATGGTTACTTTGGGCTCCATCATCCCAGCACTACACAAAGGGGATTGGTTCGCGTCCCTCGATCTACAGGACGCATACTTCCATATTGCCATCCATCCAGCTCACAGGAGATTACGCTTTACCATGGGCAACGATCATTACCAATATGTGGTGCTCCCCTTTGGCCTATCCGCAGCCCCAATAGTGTTTTCAAAGACCCTGGCAGTCATAGCTGCGTACCTTCGTTGAGCCGGCATCACCATCTTTCCCTATCTTGACGACTACCTCCTCACGGCCCCCTCGATGCAAGAGGCCGAGACCGCAGTTACCGCTACAAGAGGTATCTTCGAGACTCTTGGACTAATCATCAATCTACCAAAATCTTCTCTGGTCCCAGCCCGGTCCATCGAATTCATTGGAGCCAGACTAGATTCTACAACCGCTATGGCGTACCTACCCATAGACAGAGCCCACGCCATCCGAGACCTATCGAGCGTCCTGCTTACTGCCCCGGCAGTCTCATACCTCACCTGCCTGAAACTGTTAGGCCACATGTGTTACCAGATTTGCCCAATACTCTGGGGTATGCTCATTTATCAGGGTTACCCTTATGGGACTGGGGGAAGGTTAACAGTTCTATCCGTGTGCTGTTGGTGCTTACTGGGGCTCTCATATGGAGCTGAATTCTCCCTGCTGCCAATTCCCCCTCCCACTGGAGCTCTCCTGCAGGAACTAGATTCCTCAGGATGGGGTTCTTCCCACCTTAGCAACACACACAGACACTCACACCCACTAATCAGAGCACGTCTGAGAGGACTGGGTACTCAGCACTCACAAGCTGACCCCCTCATATGTCCCTGGACTCAGCTGGCTGGGTTTCACAGCAATGCCACACTGCACCCTCATGTGCCTTTGGACTCCGTGGGCTGGATTAAACAGCACTTTAAGCTGCCATCCTCATAAGCCCCCAGGTTCAGCACCCCCTATCCCCACTTTCACACCACAGTCATTCACTGGTAAACCACACGATGAGCAAACCCCACAGGATTTTGGGCACTACAGGGATCTTTTGCTTGGGTACAAGAAGCGTTGTTGCAGAGCGAATGGGGAAGCCAAAACCACACCCCTTAAGGAAGAGTGAGCAAAAGAGAAAGAAAGAGAGAGAAGCAACCAGCTTAACAATGAAAGTGATTTATTTCTGAGTAGTGAATAGATATCAAACAGTTACAATATTAAATCTAACAATTACAATATTAAATCTAAATTGAAGCTGCTTACAAATGTTAGGTAACCATATAACAGTTTACACAGGGCAGGGTCAGGAGGCTATGCTTAGAGAGATAGTTGAGAGAGAGAGAAAAAGAGAGAGAGAGAGAGAGAGAGAGAGAGACCTCACCACTCCACGGAGCTTGCACTGATCGGGGTTCCCAGATGATGATGGTAGCCGGGGGTCCAGAGGGCAGGAGAAAAGCAGGACAGAGCCCCCAGCACGATCAGACAGGAGATGAAGAAGTCTCAATGGAACTGATGCAGTTTAAGTCCAGGTATCAGAACAGATTTCTTGGGGCAAGGATAGGAGTTTTTATAGGGATAGTTCAAAGAGAAAGAGGAGAGACAATAGAGACTGATCACCCCTGGTTATGGGTGATGTTCCTTGAACGAGCTCACAATGCAACTTGGCAGTTTCAGTATTTTAGATGTCAATAGGATCGTTACTAGAATTGGTCTGATAATGACTAATTTGGGTGTGAGCAGGCTTAGGTTCATTAGCATCTGGAGCAGGGATTTCCCATCAGGCAGTGCTTCTCTGCTTTCGGTGTCCCATAGTTCAGTGCGGTTCCTGCCTTGGAAGAGCTGCTCTCCATTCTGTATGCTAATGAGATGTCCCTCTGTTCCATCTTTAATGTAAATGAGGCTGGGGTGTTTCCTTAATTGTATCACCCTTGTCTGAAGCAGTTTAGGTGTGTCTTCCCCGGCCTTTTCATTGCTTTGTCTTTGATTCTAGCAGAGGCCTGAGGGAGGGGGATGGTTTTCCATGAATGTCACTCCCTGACTCCCCAAGAGCACAAGGCTGACAGGCGACCATGTTCTGGTTCCCCAAGAATCACAGAGCTGGTGGGTAACAAGTGGCCTCCACTACGTATGTCATAGCCCACGCTCGCCTTCGCATGCGGTGCCTGCAACATTGGCTTCTTGCAACCTACAGACCTGGTATTACCAATATCAACAGGCTCACGCCTGTTCCTGCCCGCGTCAGGGACTCGCTCGCATAGTGGCTCCACCCTGCCAATACTTTTGCTGGTGTCCCCTTCCGGGCTCAACCCCCGTCAATCCAGCTTACCACGGATGCGTCCCTTGTAGGCTGGGGAGCACATATACTACAACATCGGGTTCAAGGCTTGTGGTCCCACCAGGAATCCCTACTCCATATAAACTTCCTGGAGCTCAGAGCAGTTTTCAACGCTTGCCGCCACTTCGTCCACCAGATCCAGGGAACCACACTACAGGTCCTTACGGACAACATATGCACTGTATACTACATCAATCGACAGGGCGGAGCCAGATCCAGGACCTTGTGTGCGGAATCAGTGCGCCTTTGGAACTGGGCGATTCGCCACAGTGTCACACTCACAGCCTCCTACCTCCCCGGCAAGATCAATACAATTGCAGATGCACTCAGCAGATCCTTCCAATCCCAACACGAATGGGAACTCCTCGACTACGTAGCCCATGATCTGTTTCAGCTATGGGGCTACCCAGAAATCGACCTCTTTGCCACTCACGACAACAAGAAATGTCGCGCTTACTGCTCAAGAGCGGGCATAGGCAGCCAATCAATGGGAGATGCCTTCCTGCTCAATTGGGGGACATATCATCTCCTATACGCCTTTCCCCCGATTCCGCTGATACCCCGAGTAATAGGGAAAATACTATCCGACGCAGCGACAGTAATCCTGGTGGCTCCCTTCTGGCCTCGCCAGACCTGGCTGACGCAACTCATGCAGATGTCGCTATCCAGACCTCAACGACTTCCACAGCTGAGCAACTTGATCTCGCAGCAACGCGGCAATCTTCTCCATCCGAACATTGACAGTTTGCATCTGACAGCTTGGCTCCTAACTGGTTCCAAGGCCTAGAGCTAACCTGCTCCCAAGCACTCAGAGACGTACTGGTACAAAGCAGCTGTCACAGCACTCAGAGATCTTACCTACAAGTGGCACCGCTTCTATACTTGGTGCCAATCACAAACCATCGATCCTCTCGAAGCACATATCCAATGCATCCTAGACTATATACTCCATTTACATTCACAAGGCTTGGCAGTCGCTTCCCTAAGAGTACATTTGGCGGCGATTTCGGCCTTTTACGCTCCGATAGAGGGTTTTTCTGTCTTCTCTCATCCACTTACGAAGAGGTTCTTTAAGGATATTTCCAATCTCTACCCACCGCATAGGCCTATCTCAGAACCATGGGACCTTACCCTCGTACTGGACACTCTTACCTGTCCACCATTTGAACCACTTGCAACTTGTGATTTACAGACTCTCACTATTAAGGTTGCCTTTCTCCTCGCGATCACTTCAGCCCGACAAGTCTCCGAGCTCGCGGCACTCTCCGCCGATCCTCCCTATACAGTATTCACTCAACAGGGCGTCTCATTGAGATGTCACCCAGCCTTCGTGCCAAAGGTTAATTCGTCATTCCACGTCAATGAGCCTATGGTCTTTCCTACCTTCTACCCCAAGCCACATGCTACACCTGAGGAAGCTCGCTGGCATACATTAGACGTCAGAAGGGCGTTGGCATTCTATTTGGACAGAACGCGTCCCTTCCGGAAGTCTCCACGATTACTATTATCAGTGGCGACCCGCTCTAAAGGTCATCAACTGTCGTCACAACGTATATCGTCGCATATCATTAACTGCATCATTCGCTGCTACACCCTCAGGGGCAGGCCCCTACCCTGTCCACCAACAGCACACTCAACCAGGAGTATGGCTGCCTCCACAGCATTCCTAAAGAACGTCCCACAACGTGACATATGCCGTGCAGCAACATGGTCGTCCTCATCCACGTTTGCTCGACATTATGCCCTTGACCGTCTCAAAGCTGCAGACATAGCAGTCGCTCAGGCAGTTCTTTCTTCTGTGCACAGATAATTCCGAAGCACGACCAGCTGTTTGGGTGACTGCTTCATACTCACCTGTAGTGGAGCACCCACGGGGACATCACTCGAAGAAGAAAAAATTGTTACTCACCTTGTGCAGTAACATCTGTTCTTCGAGATGTGTGTCCCCGTGGGTGCTCCACGACCCGCCCTCCTCCCTGCTTCAGAGCTCTTCTTTCTCTGTTTCAGATGTTCCGGCTAGGAGGAACTGGCGAGTCGGACCGCGCGATGCAGAAAAGGCGCAAACGCCATGGGACGCTCTGCGCATGCACGGTCCTCTGGAGGGGGCTACTGCTGGCGAAAACTTTCCGGTTTGCGGCGCCGGGATGAGCCCGACACCTGTAGTGGAACACCCATAGGGACACACATCTCGAAGAACAGATGTTACTGCACAAGGTGAGTAACAATTTCTATGTTTCTGTGTAGATCTGTTCCAGGTAAAATACAACTGTTCTCATACACGCTGATGGAGTTTGACTATGTTATGACTTCCCAACACAAAGATCCAGGAAGCCAGTGAATAAGTGAAATTAGATGTTTTCTTGGTGCATGACAGCTAGTAAGATCTTGGCATTACAGAAAATGTCATTGTACAAAATAGATGCTACAGTATATCTTCACCTTGAGTACTGCAATTAGTCCCCTAATTTCTGAAAGGTTATATTAGGAACAGAAAAGAAATGCCAATTCATTGTGCAGACAGCCAACAGAAAGACCAGGCTTCTGTTAAATCCCAGATGAATCCTGACATACGATTTATGTGGGATTTAAGTGATTCATGGGATATTTGCTGGTCATTTCACCTTGCAAGAGAAAAATCTGGTAGAGGTGGCTAATTTGGAGGACAGTTTGGATGGTAATAGAAATGTAGCCATGTTAGTCTGGTATAGCTGAAGCAAACTGCAGGACTATGTAGCACTTTAAAGACTAACAAGATGGTATTAGATGATGAGCTTTCGTGGGCCAGACCCACTTCCTCAGATCAAATCTGATCTGAGGAAGTGGGTCTGGCCCACGAAAGCTCATCATCTAATACCATCTTGTTAGTCTTTAAAGTGCTACATAGTCCTGCAGTTTGGATGGATGGGCTCAATGAATGATGAGTTACAATCTCACACCACTTCTATACTCATTTGATTCCATTGACTTCATTGGTTTGTACCATTGCAAGTGAGATCACAATTCTGGTCTACTCATACCCTTTTATTGCTGCTTTTCACTGTAAATTTAGATATTGGTATAGAGAGAGCACTTATTAAGTTTGAAGATACCAAGCTGGGAGGGGTGGCAAGTGCTATGGAGGATAGGGTCATAATTCAAAATGATCTGGACATGGTTTGAGGTAATTAGGATGAAAGACAAATGCAAAGTACTCCACTTAGGAAGGAACAATCAGTTTCACACATACAGAATGGGAAGCGAGTACTGCAGAAAGGGATGTAGGACTCATACTGGACCACAAGCTAAATATGAACTAACAATGTGACACTGTGGGGAAAAAAAAAAAGCAAACATGATTCTGGGATACGTTAACAGGAGTGTTGTGAGCAAAACACAAGGGCTGCGTCTAGATTGGCATGATTTTCCAGGAATGCTTTTAACTGAAAAGTTTTCCATTAAAAGCATTTTCAGAACAGAGCATCTAGATTGGCACGGACGCTTTTCCGCAAAAGCACTTTTTGCGGAAAAGCGTCTGTGCCAATCTAGACGCACTTTTCCGCAAAAAAGCCCCGATCGCGATTTTCATGATCGGGGCTTTTTTGCGGAAAACAAATCTGAGCTGTCTACACCGGCCCTTTTGCACAAAAGCTTTGCGTAAAAAGGACTTTTGCCTGAACGGGAGCAGCATAGTATTTCCGCAAGAAGCCCTGATTTCTTACAGTAGGAAGTCAGTGCTTTTGCAGAAATTCAAGCGGCCAGTGTAGACAGCTGGCAAGTTTTTACGGAAAAGCAGCTGATTTTCCACAAAAACTGGCCAGTCTAGACACAGTCAAGAAGTTATCTGCTTTACTCTGTGCTGATTAGGCCTCAGTTGGAGTATTGTGTCCAGTTCTAGGCACCACATTTCAAGGAAGATGTAGAGAAACTGGAGCAGGTCCAGAGAAAGAGCAACAAAAATGATTAAAGGTCTAGAAAGTACGACCTATGAGGGAAGACTGAAAGAACTGGGTGGCTGTGTCTACACTGGGCCACTTATTCCGGAAAAGCAGCTGCTTTTCCGGAATAAGCTGCGAGCTGTCTACAGTGGCCGCTTGCTTTTCCGGAAAAGCTATGCTGCTCCCGCTCGGGCAAAAGTCCTTTCTCCAGAAAAGCTTTTCCGGAAAAGGGCCAGTGTAGGCTGCTTTTCCGGAAAAGCAGAAGAAACGGAAAAAAGCGCTTTGGATGCTGCGAGACCCCGTAGGAGCCCTGGACTTCCTGGTAACCCGAGCTCTTAAAGAGCTTGGAGGCTGCTGGGCGCACGTGGCAGGAGCGTGCCGCAGTCCCTGCTGCCTGAGCTCTGCCACGTGCCGCTGTGCTGCCCAGCCACCATCTCTCAGCAGCAATGGCAGCTCCAGCTGGTGAGCCCCCTGCACTGCCAGCGGAGGAGGCCCCCAGGGGCCGCAAACGGCGGGCCCCATCCTGGGCCCCCAGGGAGCTGGAGACCCTCCTGGACCTGTGGCAGGAGGAGGAGGGTCTCCACGACCTACACTCGAGGCGCCGCAACGTGGACATCTACCGGTGGCTCGCCGACAATCTGGCCGAGCACGGACACCCCACCCGGAACTGTGAGCAGGTCCGCTCAAAAGTGAAAGAACTGAGGCTGGGGTACATCTGGGCCAGTGAGGGCAGGGGGGCAGGACCAGACGCCTGCCCCTACTACGAACGCCTCAACGCATTTCTGGGCCAGCCAGCCCCACAAGCTCCACCAGGGCCAGTGGACATCTGCCAGCGCCCCCCGTCGTCTGACCCACCAAGGCGGGGGAGGGAGAGGAGAGCGGCAGCGCATCCGGTGGAGAGGAGGCCAGTGTTGCCACCACCCAGTAGGCCCCCTCCAGCAGCTCCTCTGAGGCCGAGGCCGGGGAGGAACCCACTGGTGAGCCTTTGGAGTTTGCACTACCAAAGGGCAGGGGGCTGAAGGCGGAGGGGGGGGAGCCAAGTGCCCGGAGGGAGGAGGGGGAGAGCATGTCATTCAGGCCACGCGAGCTGCACGCTGCGTAGCATTAGGCAGCAAGCAGCACATGCAACCACGTGCAGCCTGGTGACCGAGCAGCACTTGTCCACGGCAGGCAGCTGCAGGGCACGCCTGGGACCGTGCTGCTCACACACATTCCGGCGGGACCAGGGGGAAGGGTGGATGCCGGCTGGAACCGGCCAGGGCCCCAGGGACTCAGCCCAGAGCCCGCACCTCCGCCAAGGGTGCAGCACGGAGAACGGCACACTGTCCCATGCCTGGCTGCGAGGCACAGCCAGCCGCTGTTGGGTACGCTGCAGTATCACAGTCCTGTAACCGTGGACCCCACCGAGCCCCTCGCCTGCTCCCGGTGCCTTGGCTGGTTCCCCGAGGGAAGTCCCCACTGTGGCCACACATGTCCTTGGGCTACCGGGCTTGCGGGAGGGATACTGGGAGGGAGAAGGGTCCCAGAGTTTTGCTGCAAGGATGGGACACCCTCCCCCACCCAGTAACTCTTCTGGTTCCGTCCAGGAGATATCCCACACGAGGGGATCTGAGGGCCCAGACCACCTCTGCCAGATGTGCTCCCAGGCACTGTGTGGGGATGCATCTCGCTCCCTGTCAAATACCAGTGATTAGCCCAAAGCTTTTCACAGTCTCCACCGGCAGGGAGTTCCACAGGTGAACGCAGCCTAAACTAAAAAGAAAAACCCTAACTAAGCCCGACACACCCGACGAACAGTCACAATGATGGCCGATATGCTTTGAACCGACGCTTTACAATTGGGGGAGAGGTAAGGGGAGGAGGTAGGGAAAGGTAGGGGATGGGAGGGAGTAGTCTGGGGAGACCCAGGCGACCCTACCACAGGGCTTGGGCAAACACGTCCACCAGGGCCTCTCTGATGCGCACCGCATCCTGGCGCGCCTGGCGGACGGCAGCTGTGTCGGTCTGGTCTAATGTCTGTGAGCCGGCTGCCATCCATGCACAGAGGAAGGCCTCCCCACTGCGCTCCCCAATGTTGTGGAGCAGACGGCCAGTACCTCCGTTGCATTCTGCTCACCCATCTCGAGACGGGTGAGCAAACAACGGAAGCGGGCTTTTAAACGTCCAAAGGCGAGCTCCACTGGATTTTGGACCTGGTTGAGGCGGTCGTTGAACCGGGCCCGGTTCTGGTCCGGCTGCCCCATGTAGGGCCGCATAGGCACATCCCCGACAGTCAAGTCTCGCCGGGGGAAGTAGGTCCCTGCCTCCAACCTGCGAAAGAGTCCAGAGTTGTGGAGGATGCGGGCGTCGTGTGCTCGGCCGGACCAGCCCCCATAAATGTCCATAAAGCGGCCCCGGTGATCCACGAGGGCCTGCAGAACAATGGAGCAGTACCCCTTGCGGTTCATGAAATGGCCCGCTCGATGCAGGTGGCGTCCAGGCCTCCCCCGCAGTTGGGGAACCCGAGGGCAGCGAAGCCGGCCATGGTATCATCCACGTCGCGCAGGTGGATGACTCTGGGGAGCAGGACGTTGTTGATGGCGTGGACGACCTGCAGAAGGGTGCAGAGAAACACAAGGGTACACATCACATACGGCAGGGGTGAGTGTGCACTCCCTTGGGCCCCCCCCCTTGATTCCCTGTGTCCTCACACACACACACACACACACCAGGGCCCTCCCTCGCCCCATGCCCCCCCCCCCCCACCGGGCCTGTGCAAGGGAGGGACGGCCCAAACCCCTGGGCGACCCAGCCTGGAGTCTTGGCTGTCCCTGGGCCTGGAGTGCAGCACCCTCCCCCCACCCCACTCCCCCTGGGACTTACTTCCACGACGATCACTCTGACGGTTGATCTTCCCACCCCGAACTGCTGTGCCACCGAGTGGTAGCTGTCCGGTGTGGCCAACTTCCACAGCGTGATGGCGACCCTCTTCTTCACGGGGATGGGTGCCCGCAGCCAGGTGGCGGCTCTCTGGAGCGGGGGGGTGAGCCAGGTGCACAGCTTCATGAAGATCCGCTTTCTCATCCGGAAATTCCTGATTCATTGCTGGTCATCCCATAGTCCGAGGACCACCCGGTTCCACCAGTTGGTGCTGCTCTCCAAACTCCAGACGGGCCTCTCTACGGTGGGGTGCTGATGCGACAGGGTTGCCAGGGCAATAAAGTGATAGGGAATAGCCAGCATGGGTTTGTGAAGAACAAGTCATGCCAAACTAATCTGATAGCTTTCTTTGATAAGATAACGAGCCTTGTGGATAAGGGAGAAGCGGTGGATGTCATATACCTAGACTTTAGTAAGGCATTTGATACGGTCTCGCATGATATTCTTGTTGATAAACTAGGCAAAGATAACTTAGATAGGGCCACGATAAGGTGGGTGCATAATTGGCTGGATAACCGTAGTCAGAGAGTTGTTGTTAACGGTTCTAAATCCTGCTGGAAAGGGATAACAAGTGGAGTTCTGCAAGGGTCTGTTTTGGGACCCGTACTGTTCAATACAGGCAGTCCCCGGGTTACGTACAAGATAGGGACTGTAGGTTTGTTCTTAAGTTGAATTTGTATGTAAGTCGGAACTGGTACATATTGTAGGGGAAACTCTAGCCAAACATTTTTTTTAGTTTTGGATAGCATAGGGAAAGGTTAACTCCCCTCTAATGTTTGTTTTGCTGTCTGTTCCCCTGTTCAGAAGATTTCACATCTATTTCTGTCCCTGTGACAAACTCAGGACTAAAGGAGTAACTCATCAAATACCAAACAGCTCTGCACCATGCTTTGAGCTAATAGCTTTATTTCCACACACCACCCAGGGTTCTAGGAGGAGGGTCCTTTTTTTGCTAACACAATGAGGCCAGCACTTTGTTTGTGTTGGTGGAGTCTTTGTTTGCCCAGGGAGCCCAGCATGTATAGAGGGGAGGAGGAGCGGAGAGGCTGCTTTTGTCTGTTCGGCAGCCTGTTGCTCAGGGGAGGGGGCAGCCTGTTGCTGGCAGGGGGGTGGGTGGGGGGGCAGCGGGCGTGGGGAGGCACTTTTCCTCTGCCCGGCAGCTCTGCGGGACCCCAGTCAGAGCCGGCCCGAGGAGGAGGAGGATCCTAGGACCCAGGTGAGTGAGCCCCGGGAATGCTGCTGCGCATGTGCGGGAGTTGCCTCACCCCGTTCGTATCTAGGGATCCAACGTAAGTCGGATCCACGTAAGTCGGGGACTGCCTGTATCTTCATCAATGATGTAGATATTGGGATAGAGAGTACGCTTATTAAGTTTGCAGATGATACCAAACTGGGTGGGGTTGCGACTTCTTTGGAGGATAGGGACATAATTCAAAATGACCTTAGCAAGTTAGAGAAATGGTCAGAGGTAAACAGGATGAGGTTTAATAAAGAGAAATGCAAAGTGCTCCACTTAGGAAGGAACAATCAGTTCCATACATACAAGATGGGAAGCGACTGTCTAGGAAGGAGCATGGCAGAAAGGGATCTAGGGGTCATAGTGGACCACAAGTTGAATATGAGTCAAAAGTGTGATGCTGTTGCAAAAAAAGCAAATATGATTCTAGGTTGTATCAACAGGTGTGTTGGTAGCAAAACTCGTGAAGTCATTCTGCCGCTCTACTCTGCACTAGTTAGGCCTCAGCTGGAGTACTGTGTCCAGTTCTGGGCGCCACATTTCAAGAAAGATGTGGAGAAATTGGAAAGGGTACAGAGAAGAGCGACAAGAATGATTAAAGGTCTAGAGAACATGACCTATGAAGCCAGGCTTCATGAACTGGGCTTGTTTAGTTTGGAAAAAAGAAGATTAAGGGGGGACATGATAGCGGTTTTCAAATATCTAAAAGGGTGTCACAAGGAGGAAGGAGAAAATTTGTTCCTCTTGGTTTCTGAGGACAGGACAAGGAGTAATGGGCTTAAAGTGCAGCAGGGGAGGTTTAGATTGGACATTAGGAAAAAATTCCTAACTGTCAGGGTGGTCAAATATTGGAATAAATTGCCACGGGAGGTGGTGGAATCTCCCTCTCTGGAGATATTTAAGAACAGGTTAGATAGACATCTGTCAGGGATGGTGTAGACGGAGCTTGGTCCTGCCTTGAGGGCGGGGGGGGGCTGGACTCAATGACCTCTCAAGGTCCCTTCCAGTCCTATGATTCTATAATGGCTCATTTTTTTGCATGGAAGAGTGATAGAAATCACGGAGGCAAAGTGTGGACAAGTTACGTAGTGCAACAAAGATCATGTTTGGCATCCACAGTTGGCATCTTCTGATTCAGAAGAAGCTAGTTGGGGAACAAATTTAGATCTTCGCAGAAGGTGATCTACAGGAGTGGAGGGAGGTGGGATTGCTTACATAACGAATACTCAGTGTAATTAAGATAAAGGCCAACTTTAATGTTATTTTCTGGCTCCATTCAGGAACTATCAGTTCAAGAATACAAATTATTAATATCACATCACATAGCAGAGGCCAGTACCCACCATCTCCAGAAGTTAAACTTAAAAAACAATAAATGGTCTGGTAGCACTTTATAGACTAACAAAACATGTAGCTGGTACCATGAGCTTTTGTGGGCACAGCCCACTTCTTCAGATGACCTGAGTTTTGAGTTTAGGATGTGCAGACCCAAAATAAACATCTCCAGAGGCCATGTTACAAGAAGGACACTATACAAGCTATTATCCTTAAATGCTTGCTTTTTATTATTTTTATTTTAGTAGTAGTAATATTTTAAAGGTAGGAGCTTTGTAGTGGTTTGCATAGTTGTTAGACGATCCCAAACATAGTAAAAGCGATGACTTTACTGATAGTCCCTAAAAGAGGGGAATTGTGGATGCTCTTCCTGTTTGGCTCATTCAGAGTTCATTTTTTTAATTGTATCCTTTGGTATATATGGCTGTGACTATTTTCTTCCATTATTTGATCTGAGGAAGTGGGTCTGGCCCACGAAAGCTCATCATCTAATAAACCATCTTGTTAGTCTTTAAAGTGCTACATTGTCCTGCATTTTGCTTCAGAGTTGACTGTGTGTGCTGAGTTAGTGAGTATGGGTTACTCTGGATAAAGCCTGTATTGAAATCCAAATGCTTGGAGCATGTTTTCTAATTACGAGGGAGCCAAACTCCGGAGATGTTTGTGTGCAAGAGGTTTAGAGAATGCAGCGCTGGGTTCCTGTTTTCCTCCCTACTCTGTTGCAGGCAGCTTTCCGCGGGGTGCCCACAGGTTGCTGGAGCCTAGCTGGGAACAATCCCGGGAGTATCAACAGAGGCGTTGCAGGGAGGAATCTTTGGGTGTGTGTCTGTGTGGGAGTTGCGAGACGTTGCTCTTCGGTGGGGGTGCAAGAGGCGTGTCCTAAGAAGTTGAAAGTTGGGGAAGGCGCTGGCCCTGATTTGGAGCGTGTGTCGATTCTGAACAGTCTGTGTAGGGAACACCCCCAGAGAGTGGGGCAGCCCCGGTGTCAATCACACTTGCAGTGTAACCGGGGAGGGGGGTTGTTTACACTTTCCTTTTGGGCTCGGAGGTCAGGACTGTCCCATGCAGAAGGTGCCCAGCATTGGCTTCCTGAGCGCTTCGTGAAACCACCGCCCCCTGCCCAGAGACACCAGGGAAGTCGCATCCACAGCCCCCCCCCCCCCCCGTCCCGATTTCCAGCAGGACTGGCGCTCCCCGCCTGGAACGCACACATGCTCTGCCTGCCCCTGAGTGACTGCTCCCGGCCCCAATGAGCTGGAGGGTGCCGGCTGCCATTCCCGCCCCTCCCCGAGCCTCTGTGGCCATTCCCCGCGGGGAGGGAGGTACCTGGAACCGGAGTGACGTCAGCTCCCAGCTCAGCCCCTGCTCGGATTCCTGCCCTGGTGCGAGAGGCAGGGAGCGAGCCCGGCGGGGAGGAGGGGGCGATCGAGGGTTTAACAAGGCTGCCCAGGGAGAAGGTACCGCGCTCGGCCTGGGGGAAGGGGCGGCAGAACTTTTGGGGAGGGACCTGGCTGCTTTCCACCCAGGTAGCTGGGTCGGATTGGACTTTGGTGGAAGTCAGGAAAAGAGGGTGGTATTGCAACACGGGGCTGTCTGCAGCTGCTGTTCCTGGGGCTCAGCTTCCCTCTGCAATTCCTGCTCCTCCTTCCAAAACAAAACCTGTCCCTTTCTCTTCTCTCTTGGCCTCTGGGTTTTTACTTGAAGCGCGGGGCTGCTCAGTAACGGATCGGGCAAAGCTCCCACGGAAGGGCGGCGAGACAGTACCTAATTCAGTCTGCCTTGCAGCATGACGGTGTTTGTGTCCGTGGGAAGGTTTCCTGTAGAAGGTTTGTTTGCAATAGTTGGAAGGATTTGTTTGGGGAGGAGGTAGCAGAGTGTGAAGGAAAATGCTGAGAGATTGCAGACCGAAAAAAAGTGGTGGGGGAGGCGATTGTATGCTTTGTAGTACATTGCAAATCTGGTGTTTGTAAGGATGTGTGTGTGTTTAAATGGTTTCTCTGTGGAGAAAGGGGGGAGGGAGGATTCCTTGAAAAAGAAAACCTGGTGCCTTCAGGTGCTATAAGTTTCTGGCTTCAGGCTTATACCATGCTATGTGGAAAAGAGAACAGGAAGCATTGGTTGGTTGTAATGTTGCTTCAAATAACATGCTTAATTTGTTGCAGTGTAGTGACTGAGACTAGGGTTCTCAAAAAAAATCATCTTCTAGAAGCTGATTGAGTTCACTAGCACTATGGGTTTTCTCATCCCCAAGAAAGGCTGTAGGTGCCTTTTATTTAATTAAAAATGTTGCACTCAGTAAGTTATTTGCATTCTGTGGGAGGCTGTGTGAAATTCAGCTGCATGTGTTAATTGCAAACCTGTCTCCTAAATCTAAGGGAAAGCAGCCTTTTGGGAAACATTTCAGTTGAGCAGCACAGATAATCCTGCTCGTCTCAGCCATTTCCGCTTTCCTCCTTAATTTTAACACAGGAACATTTTCTGTTGCTTTTAAAGTTCTGCTCTTTCTGGAAAGTGAAGGGCTCATGTGAACATAGACTTCTTTATTTCCCCTGATTGCTGTGGACTCCAGTTTCAACGGGCAAAGTTAGAAGGAGATCTGGCTAATGCTTATGCATTGCAATGAGACAAATCAATCTTGTGCCTACTAAAAAAAGGTAAAGAAGCAACTGTGTTTAAAACTTTAAAAGCCATATCTGCCTTGGTTACTTTAAACTGTATTTAGAGATTGTGTAGCCACTCTCTTGGAGAGAGCTGTCGACCTGTCTCCCCCCTCTTCCCCTTGCTGCAAAAGACATTGCCTGTTTCTTGATCTTTAGCTAGGGTTTGACAGAAATAATCTAGGGTGATGAGTCATGTTTCCAATGTTTTGCTTTCCTTAGTCCAAAGGAAGGTAACCCCCTTTCTTCCCACCTTGTAGCATCTCCATAAGGGAACAGGAATTGGCTTCGCTGTGAGTGAATGGTTAGCTGGCAGCTAGACTCATGGCACTAGAGTGGTGTGTATCAAATGGCATCCTCTCCAGGCCAGCCAATAGGGATGAAAACTAAGTGTGTGTAAGTGTGTGTGTGTGTGTGTGTAAACAGGTGATGACAAAATTTAGACTACTGGACTCTGCTAACTAGCCACTTACTAGGCTTGAAAAATGAAGCTGATTAGAAGAAGGTCTAAATTTAAACCTGTCATATTTCTGTTACTGTGTAATATAGTGCATTATAGCAAAAGGGTTGAATCTGTGTCTGGTTTGCCATACCGCGTGTACTGGGATGTATTCTTGAAAGTCACTAGCTACAAGCCATGGAGACATTCTGCTTCTAGGAAGATGGTAGGAGAAAGGTGTGCTTAAGTTCAAGCTCTTTCATAATTCATGGATTCAGTAGAACTCTTCCAAATACAACCATTAAAAAGCTAGGTGTGCCTTGGGTTAGCGATGTTTCCTTCTCTAAGGCCTGGTCTACACAGTCTTATATAACTATTTTGTTGTGCTCTTTGTCAGACTGTTTAAACCAGTGTAACCCTTAGTGTGGATGCAGCTATACCAGTATAGAAATTCCTTATACTGAAATAGCTTATTTACCTTCCCTAACATCAATAGTTCTGCTGGTATAACTGTGTTCATGTGAGGGGGATTGTATACTGTTGACTCTTAAATGAAAATGCTTGTCTATGCACAAGAGTAGTTAGTATTGCTTTAACTATGCCTGTGTAGCTAAAGTTTAGTTATCTTGAGAGCTTTCAGAGGCTTTGCTGGTTTGGTCTGGTTGCTTTGACCCCAAAAAGGATTTCAATAGTAAAATGTTTGAGTGGATTGTTGGAGAAGCAAAGTGGGTGAGGTAATATCTTTTATTAGGACAACTTCTGTTGGTGAGTTGGAGCAATAAAAGATATTACCTCACTCACTTTGATATCCTGGGTCTGATATCCTGGGTCCAGTATGGCTACAGCTACACTGCATAAGTTGTTCATTGATGCCATTTCAGTATATGCCACAGAGCTGAGCAAAACAAGTATCTGCATTCCTCA
This sequence comes from Pelodiscus sinensis, assembly GCF_049634645.1. Taxonomy (NCBI): domain Eukaryota; kingdom Metazoa; phylum Chordata; order Testudines; family Trionychidae; genus Pelodiscus; species Pelodiscus sinensis. Next base: position 120,157,359 of record NC_134711.1, read on the forward strand.
AACTGAGTCCTCAAAGGAAAAATGTTCTTCATGCTTGTGTGATCAAATGTCTGACAATAAAATGTCTTGGTGTGTCAAATCCAGATTTATTGCTTCTATTAAAGGCAAGAGTCATAGTTTAAGAATTAACATTTGTGAAGGACTTCTGACTTCTGGTCACATTGTAAGTGTAGATTTCAGTAAAATCAGTACCATGGTAATCAGAGAGGCATCATTGAAGCACTGGGTTGGGAACCAGGAGATATGGGTTCTGTTTTGCTTTGATGCTGACTTGATTTATTAAGTCTTCTAAGATTTGAGTGCCACACTTTCCTCATCTCTCAACTAGGGATGATAACATCTATCTTGTGGGGATATTTTGAAGCTCAATCCATTAATGTTGGTATTGTACTTTTTAAGATCCTCTCCTGGAAAGTACTGTAGGAAAGTACTGTAGGAGTGATACATATTGCATAACCTGGATTTGTAAAAAAACAAAAACAAAAAAAACCCCACCTCCTGTTTTCCGTTAGCCAAAGCAAAGTGATGCTGATATGCTCTGTGAACAACGATGTCACACTGAATGCAAGTCAGCACTGAATCTGGTCTATTCTCTCACCTGGGCCATCCTCGGAATAATAGTTATTCCGAAATAGCTTATTTTGAAACGGCATGTCTATACGGCAGGGAAGCCTCAAAATTAGTCCTAGGCAGGGTTCTCGAATGTAGATGTACTATCTTGATTTAGAGCCCTTGAGGCACTGGGGAATAATAACTTAAAATGGCCCAGGTGAAGGGCTATTTTGAAAGAGCAGCAGTGGAACATCTACTCATGCCTTATTTCAAAATAGCTATTTTGGAATAGGTGTTATTCCTCATAGAATGAGGTTTACAGATTTTGGAATAAGCTGTCCGTTACTTTGAAATAATGGAATGGCTGTGTAGATGCTTGCATTATTTCAAAATAATACTAGTTATCTCAAAACAATGGTGCAGTGTAGACATACCCCTGCTTTGTACCACAGAGGTATGGAGTGTTGCTAAGATTCCTTCCTTATCGTTGCACCCCCTTCACCACAACCACTAAACTTCTCTGTAGCCCAAACACATCCCTTCCACTGGGAAGGATCTACATGGCAGCAGGTCATTGGGATTTACATCTTCCACAACCCATCCCAGCTGCATGCTGGACCATTCCCCGCAAAACTGAGCTTTACACAACCGGTTCACACCCGGCATTTCTCTGAGGCCCTACTTCCCGTCATCTGGTACAGCAGAACCGCCTAAGTCCTACTGCCAAAGGAAGCCTCTGCAAGTACAGATTTTGCCTTTGATGTACACACGTTCCCTCCAAAATCTTGATCAATACTTGGAACAACCAAAGAAGATGCTTCCCCCCAGAGAATCCATTCTAGATTTTACATAGAGCCTTTAGACAGTGAGCTGTTTACAGAAGGGATTTTATCTCTTCATATGTTTGTACCCTGCCTAGTAGAAAGGCACCAGGTTGGGATAGGAGCATTTAGCTGCTACCACAGTACAAATAGTAATAGTCCACTGCATGCTGGGAAAGGAGATAATGGAGTGCCTTGTGAATACTGCTGCAGTTCAGCAGTGAAGTTTACAGGTATTTACCTTACTTTTGTGTCCATGCCTCAATAACCATTCCCATAGCTCTCATCCTTGAGGTATGCATGTCACCAGCACAGTCTACTTGACAGCTTCTTCTATTGCTGAACTCATTATTTTCAGACTTCAAAAAGAAATTCAGCCTCTTCTGCAGCTTTAAAGCTACACAATTACTGTGACCTATTTCTGTCTTGCATGTTAAACATACAGATATCAGCTTTGAACATTTAACATTTTTGCTATAACTTTTGACTCCTCTTTTTTGGCCAGGTTTACTGTATATTTCTGTGGTAAGGTTAATCTCAAATAGAAACCTGATCATGATGATGTCCCCCTGTTCTTTTTGTCCCTAAATCCCTTTAAGAGCTTGGCAAAGAAGATCAGAATCATTACCCACACTTTTCAGATGAGTAATTGGAGCCTAATATAAACAATTAGTCCAAATGCCCTGGGATCTTTGCATATGTACAGTTAACAGTGACCTCCCCTAATAGTGGTGGATCATTGTTGCCAGTCATTCATAGGTGGCACATGGGTCCTCCATTGTGGAGGCTCTCACAGGAGAGCTGGAAGCAACATAGAAGTGAGGGGTGGGGCCATGAGCACCTGGACTGTGGCCCCGCCCTCTGTCTTCTCCCATCCTCCTCCCCTCCCCCCCCCGGCCCAGCTGCTCACTTCTCTCAGCCTCTTTCCCCAAAGTCTCCCCACCCAGTGCTTGCTCCGATCTGCCCCCTTCCTAGACCGGGGGGGGGGGGGGCATGGCCTCATCCCATTTACCTGCTTTAGGTGGGCAATGGGAGGAGAGGAGCGAGTGGAAGGAACCATTGGTGGAAGAGGCAGAGTGGGGGCAGGGCAGAATGTGTGTGGGGCCATGGTGCAGGCACCAGTGGTTCTAAGTCCCTCACTCCCCAGTCTGTGGAGTTTCGCTCCCAGCCCTCCAGAGGCGGCGGGTGGGTGAGTGGGATCACCCATGCAGTCATTTCATTAGTAAACTCTCTCTGGCTCTGGGACCTAATCATGATGTGCCTTAAGAAGAGAGTGTCTCCCCAAGGAGCTTACAGTCTAGGGGTGATGGCACAAAGGGGAGTTAGTTTTCTAACAAAGTGTGTGCCCACTTTCTAATCACAGGGTATATGATCTAGCAAGTTCAGGTACTGGCCTAGTGAAGCCATCGCCATCTAGGCTTCAGTGCAGGCTAGATGGCTGAGTAATGACGCAGAGTTTTGGGTAGCCTGTATAGACCATGCTGCTGTAGCCTCATTGCTCCAGTAGCTAGATCAAAGCTAGTGTGCAGGAGCTGCAATGACTCCCCCTTTGACAAGGAGGACTTTTCTCATAAACTTTTCAGTAGAACTGGCCAATAATTATGTTGCTGCAGCATTTAAAAAAAAATAGAAATGCTGAGTCTGATTCTCCTTCCACGCTAGTTTTATATATCTGTTTAGTCTGATTTCAGTGGAAGTTGGGAATAACTCCAATACTATTGCATTAGGGAGGTGACCTGAAACTTGTGAAGAAACTGCTAGAACTATGTAAAGACAGTTTCAGAAACCAGGCTAATATAGAGCACAAGATAGTCTTCAACATGCTTTACAAATGCTGATCTTCACAGTACCTTGTGAGCCAAGATAAGTATTATCCCTTAGAGGTATTAGACTTGCCCAAGATTTTTGAAGGAGTTGGTATCAAATCCAGAATTGGAACTTGGTTCTCTTCTTGGAGCACTAAATTATGTTTCTCTAGTGAGTGGGTTACCTGGAAATATGAATGCATCACTGTTGGACAGGGGCGTGCACAGGAATTTAAATTTGACTCCTTTTGGAGGGGCCTGTTAGAGCAGAATCTAGGGCTGGATCCAAGGCTGAAGCAGAAATAAATACTTTTTAGTGAATATTGGGGAAGGGACCTATGCTCCAGCATGCTCTACCCCTCCTCCCCCATGCATGCTCCTGTTGTTGTTATAGAGCAAACTTTTTCTCCTCAGTTATTGTAAACCAAGGCCTCAAATATTACATCAAGTGAGGAAAACAATGGCTCTATCAGTGGGATACTGTGTTTTCAGATCTTTCCTGTGGCGTTTGACCTTGTTTGGTTGTTTTTAAACAAAATATCCAGTCAGGGGATTAAGTGTGAACATTTTCCAAGGTGCTGTGAATTATTCAGTCATTTTTCTGATTGAACATAGTGATTTGTATTTTTAGTTCAGATAGGCTAAGGTTACTGGTTCTCTGCTGTTTTTCTAATTGTAGTGACTAAACAGTTTATTACCATTTTGAGGTTTATTATTTTTTACTAAAGATTGGAATTTTTTATTGTTAATGAGTCATCAAACTGGATTTGCAGTCACTTACCTGTGATGTGGATTGACTTTCCTGTTCACACATAGGGTTTCCTCAAGCTTGTAGCTTTCAGGGCCTTTTATTCCTTTATCTTGGTTGTAGACTGGAAAAATATGGTGGATAAAAGCTTAATTTGTGCAAAGAATATGTCTCTGTTTTTGTCAAAAGCCCAAACTAAATTACCATGTAATAAAACTGATTGTGGTGCATGGAAATATTTTAAATAAAACAAATTGCAGCCGTAGCCTTTCTTAAGCCTCTTTCATTCCCTCTTGCATGGAAATAATTTGTGAGGGAAGGGAACATTTACCTGAAAACTTGGGCAAGGTTTGGGGCTTTTGCCAACGCTGAAAGGCAAGTCCTTAACTAGCTGAAAATTTGTAACTCAAATTCTGTGGTTCCTCATCAAGACAACTGCTCCTCCACATTTCTCTCATGATGGGAAGCGTTCCTCTGCAGCAACACTGCCTTCTGTGCTTGCTACCTGTTAAACCCTGTGGTTCTTCTCAATGTGGAGGGATTTAAACCTGCTTTAGGACTTCCTCAGCTTTAAGCAGAACCATCTTTTCTAGGTAGGACGTGCTTCATAGTAGCTGTTCCTCTCCTCCATCCCTGGCACACTCCACTCTCTTTGCCACAAGCATTTTAATAGAGTGACTGTAAATGTATATTTTAGACACAAAGAGTGTAGTCCAGGGACGTGGCCTCGGGGACTACTGGGAGCCTGTTTCAGGGTGGCAGCAGGGGTCAGCCTCTTCCCCCCCCCCCTTGCATTTATTGTGGTGGCAGGAGCCGCAGGGAAGCGGAGCAACGTGGCAGCCTCTGCTCCGCTCCACCACCATCTGCCAGGCCAGTCTGGTTGTTTCGCTTCACCGTGTTGGTAGGAAGCAGAGCGCCCAGCTCCTGTGCAGGCTTGCTGGGAAATGGCAGCAGAGCTGGCTGCTGAGTAGCTCTGCTTCCCTGCAGCTCCCACTAACCTGAATACGGACTATCCTGTCCATAGGCTGGCTGGGGCGGCCGCTGTAGGGCCCAGGGTGGGGGCCCATACTGTCCTATGGACAGGATGGTTCTGCGCACTCCTCTGCCAGGCCACAGGCACGTGCTGGCAGTGGTACAGATCTAGCAGCCAGAAGTTGTGCTACTGCTGGTGGTGCCAAGGATCTCGGGGGGAAGAACATAAGTTGCTCAAGGGGCAGCAAGTGGAGCTGGGGGACATGCAGCAGAGAGGGAGGGAGTGTGCATCTGGCTGGCAGATGGGGCTGGGAAACGAGGGTGTGGGAGAAATGCATCCAGACATTTTCCCCCCCTCCCTTCCAAGCCCTGGCAGAGAAGGGTGCCCACTGGATCACAAGGGGGATTTGAGGACTGGCACTGGCCCTAAGCTGAATTGAGTGCGAGACCTCTGGTGTAGGCCATGCTCACACGATGGGGAAATAGACTATGAAGCAGTGACAGAAAAAGATGTCTGGGTTGTGTTACATAATTAGTTGAATTCAGGCTCCTAAGGTGATGCTGTGGCAAAAAGAGCTAATGCAGCCTTTAGATGTATACACAAGTTAATCTCCAGTAGGCATAGAGAGATTATTGCACCTCTGTATTGGGCACTGCAGGGACTGCTACTAGGAGTCTGTGTCCTGTTCTGATGTCAGCAATTCAAGAAAGATGTTGATACATTGGAGGAGGTTCAGAGAAGAACTTCCAAGTACGATTAAAAGCTTTTGAAAATCTACATAATAGTGATTGACTTAAGGAGCATCAATTTATCTCAAGAAAGAGACGGGTAAGGGGCAACTTCATTACAGTCTGTATGTTCCTACATGGGGAACAAATAATTTAATGATTAGCTCTATAATTTAGCAGAGAAAGGTATAACATCCATCCACAGGCTGGAAATTGAAGGTAAACAAATTCAGACTGAAAATAAGGTGTACAAATGTAACAGTGGGAATAACTTACCAATGGTGGATTCTCCATCACTGACGATTTTAAAATCAGGCCAGGATTCTGAAAGACCTGCTTTAGGAATTATTTTGGGGGAATTTCTATGGCATTAGACTAGATGATCATTGTTGTCCGTTTTGGCCTTGGAATCTGCATCTCTTTGAAAAGTCATCTCAAGTGAATGGAAGGTATTATCTCAGCAGAAAGTGGAATATTATCTTCCCTTGAACACTACCCACAACATTTTCAAGACATTTCTACAGTTTTCTCTCTGCTGCACTGCAGAATGGAGAGGGGACGTACAATGGGAGTTTGTGTTCTCTATGGTTTATGGTAGAGTCCTTTTAGTTTGGGGTCTGAGACACGAGTGCGTGTGAATATAAATGTTTGTGGTTTTCAGTTGTAGCACAAATGTGACTTCTTAAATACTTCCTCTTGTGATGTGAACCCCAAATACGATTACACAACATGTTAAGTCATGGGAATCGGGCAGTGAAAATAACTGTGTAGATCCCTTGTAGTTTTATTTTCTGTGTCCTAACCAAATGTCAAAAGCAAAGTCCGCCTAAATAAGTAGCCACAGCTTCTAACTGGGAAAGCAGCTTATAAGACCCTGAATATTCATTTTAGGTGCCTACCTAGGTAGAAACTTTTTTGAGTTAACTGTGTAAATGGTGGACAGATCATTTTATTTTTAAAATGTTCTAATATTACAAAGTATTGATAAATATTATTACTAACAAATAGTAATAATGCTTGTATAGCACTTTTACATCTTCATGCCACAAACATTAATCCCCACAAACATCCTTGGGATGTAGATAATCATTATCCCCATTCATCACATAGGGAGAGAGGTAGGAAGTTTGAATGATTTGTCTAAGACCAGAGAGGAAATCAGCTGCACAGCTTGTATTAAACTCAAGACTTCCTGACTCTTAGTCTTCTGCTCAGACCACAAAACGGTGGTGGTTTACATAACTCCTGATTGTTAGTGCTGTGATTTTTTTTTTTAATTTGGTTGTTGTCTTTACAACAGCAAATTGCATGGATGGGTAACATTAACATTGACATCCATACACTGGGCATGGTCCTTCAGCCCTGACATGAATGTCCGTATGGGAACAGTCCCATTAACTCCACAGAAACTTCTGATGGAAAGTTGTATGTTGATCGATACGGGTGTATGCTTGTCCCCGTCATTGTTGGCTTATTAGTCTTATTGGAGACTAGCGTGTGAGGATCATGTTTATGAACCACCTACAGTACCTGAATTTTAGGACATACACAGGAATCTAATTATAGGACTTAAAGGTTGTTTTTAAAAAACATACTGATTTAAGACAAGGAGTTATCTTCAAAGACTTATGGCACTGGTTTGGGAGAACAGTTTTATTTAACTGTTTTTCATGAGAGAATTGATTCAAATAACAGAGAGATGGAAAAGTTGGGACCGTAAAATGGATTATGGGCTGTAGGGGGAGTTTATTTTGGCTAACTTTGTACTTATGTAATGGTTGGTCATAAGTATCTTATTGGCTAGTCAATTTTTAGGTAACCACCACTGGAAAATGCATTTCCATTTCCATTTCAAATATAAAAAGAGAAAGCAAGTTCTTGTTACCAAAAGCTTATCAAACATTTTAAAGTTTGTGAAAGGGGAATTGAAACTACTAAATGTGATTTAAGCCGGAGACTCCACAATATCAAGATGATTTTATTTCTTTTTTTAAAAAACTCTCATTTTGAAGGCCCTGCTCCTTCAGTGCCTTGTATGAATGACAGAAGGATAAAATTAAGAACATGTATGCATTTACCAAATTAGCAAAGTGTTGTTTTTGGTACTAGCAGAAAGGGTGGCACTCTGCTGAGTCTGACGGCTTTACACGTAGCTGCCCATCTGTTCTCGGTACTGTGCAAAGTCATTTTGAATTTTAATTTTATACCAGTCACATGTTTCAGCTATTGTTGGACTAAATGGTTTTGATTTAAAACAGCACGAGTAGTGGGTGAGTTCAGTCAGAGTACCTACATTCAGAGATAATGCTGACTCCATTCAGCTGTACACTTTTCCTCTCTGCAAAAAGAAACCCTTTCAACGGCATGAATGAAGAAAACTGGAACGATTCCATCCTATTGCACCCACAAAGGCTACAGAACCCTCAGAGCCAAATCCCATCCTTGGTGTAGGCAGGCACCATTGAAGTCCGTGGGAATGAAGCATGTTTATTCCCAGGGATGATTTGCCCCTTGTTTTTTTTCTTCTTCTTTGTATTACAGTAGCACCTACAAGCCAACTTTTGGGCACAGTATTTACATACAGCCCATACCTCAAAGAGCGTACTGCCTAAATAGAAAAGGCAGACAATGGGTGAGAGTGGAAACAGCTGCAAAGAGAGGTGAAGGTCTCACAGAGGATCAGTGACAGAGCAGGAAATGGAGCCCCACACTCGGACTCCCAGTCCTGTGACTTACCCCTGAACTGCTGCTTCCTCCAAAATGTCTTTGTTTTGTTGTCTGTCATAACATATTCCAGTTAAAAGGAAATGATTAAGTTTCTTGAAAAGCTGCTCTTTGGCTCATCAGTTGAATTTTCCTAAAGTTTGAAGATGATCAGAAACCGTGAGTGTGAGTGTTAGTTAAAGGGTCAGAAACATCTATGCAGACTGGAGCTGAACTTCCCCAAAGTTTGGAAGAGTTAGGATAATACAGCTCCAGTCTGTCTCTTGTAAATATATCTTGGTTAAATGGTATGTGAGGATCAGGCAGAAATATCACACTTCTACAGGTATTTGAAATATGTAAGCATTACACGTTACAGATCCATTGTTTAGGATGGCCCAAACCCAAGGGAGTTTGTAATAAAATGCGATGAGAGTAAGAAAAGGAAATATAAGCTCACTGGGAGCAGAAGGCTTCTGAAAATGGAGAAGTAAAATTGACAGATAAAGATGTTTCCAGGGCTAAATTAAGATTGTATGATAAATAAGTCAAAGCAGGATTCTAATAATTGAAATGAATGCTTTTCCCTGGGGAGACTTGCTGTTTAGATGACATCTCAGGAAAAATTTCCTGCTGCTGAGACACATTCTGTAATACTTCTATAGAAATTACTTCAACAACCTATAGTTTAACAGAGGGCCCAGTTCTGCTGTAGAATTTTGTAGGCTGATATTAAACATTTTGTGGATAGGTGGCTATTCACTAGTAAATTTCCAAGGATTTTTTTCTGGCAGAGAGAGGGACTACATGAGCTTTAGCTAATGTGAATTCCTCATTCTGTATGTTCATAAGTGCCTTTGAGGTGTTGGGATTTTTTGATTCCATGTCTTCTAAGTCTCAGATTATTACCCAAACCACTGAAGAGTCTTGAGAAAAGTATAAAAAAAAATGCACCAACCATAACCAGGAATTTTCAGGGAACCTATGAATTGTAGATAGCTAGTATATTTTAGAAGATAAATGCAAAATGGTGATGTGTGGGGTACCCTACTCCCAGCAGAACAGAATTTGGTAATGAGGATACCATGGTAATTTCCCCTGATTCTAGCCTTAATGGACCAGAAGTAGGTATACTGAGGAGCCTGGTTAATCAGACTAGGCATTAGTCCCCTGCAGGAAGGAGGGAGTGTAGCTGTTCCGCTGGACTTAGTTTGGCTGCACAAAACCATCCTTTTGGTCAGTGTTGTCTTCAAGTTGTCATTGTTAAATCCAAGTTGAGGCTCAAGTCACTACAGTTCAAGGCTCAAGTCGAATCTCAAGTCCCTAAAGTCACTTTCGAGTCAGTCTTAATTTAAAAAATGTCAAGTCACTTTTGTACAAACCATCAATATCGGCATTTTTTGACAATTTTTTCACCAAGTTGATATAACAAAATTAGCAAATCTCAAGTCACAAACAATGAACCCAAGTCAAGTCTCAAGTTGAGTCACCAAGGAGACTTAAGCCGGACTCGAGTTCAAGTCTTGGGACTCGAGTCAACAACTCTGCTTTTGGTGCATTCCATTTTAAAAGTGAGACAAAGGAAACTTTTTGCATTTTTAATTTGAATCTCTGTGGAAAATCTGTTTTGCTTTTCATTTTGACAGGGCCCCAACAGGTGGATTTCCAAACCGTGCAGTGTTTGTGTCTCACCAAACTGAAGTTCGTTTAACCTGTCACAGCACCATATTTGTTCAGAGAAACATCAGGCAAGGTTCAGAAGTATTTAACAGCTACGCTCATGTAAGGTAGAATGGTGTAAACTTACATTCTTAATTTAGTAGATGTGCTTCAGTCATCCAATGGGCCTCTTTTTCTTTCTCAACCTGGGGCTGATGCAGGCATCAGCCATTGGACAAAGGCAGAGGGAAGCCTAGAGGTGATCACTCAAGTGCAGAAGGACACACATTTCTATCTTGCATCCTTCTGGCAACAGTCAGAGGCTGGATCTAGGATTTTTAGTGGTGCTACTCCACCCCCTGCTTAATGTGGTTTCTGTCATGTACAGGGTTTACAGTTTGGGTCAATGGCTCTCGGTGACCCCATGATACAAATTGTTCTAGTGTCCCAGTGACAAGTTGTTTCCTTTCGGCCTGTACACTGTTGGCAGCCATAGCTTCTAGCTGAAAGCATCTTCTAGAGCAGTGTTTCTCAACCAGTGGTACGAGTACTCTTAGGGGTACTTGAGAGCAGTCTGGGGGGGTACGTCAACACATCTGAAATTTATAGCAAACTAAATTTTTGTTAACGTTTTACAGCGCTTTACTATTTTTGTACTTTTTACACCCAATAATTTCATTACTTCCCCTCCCTGACTACAATTAAGTTGTTTAAACAAATGTGTTGCAATGGTAGAAAAAAATTGTGTGTGTCTGAAAACTGTAGGTACTGGGGGTACTTATAATTTTTTTTAAAAGGGTACTTTGTAAAAAAAGTTGACACAGTGTTCTAGAGGAAAGTATGGATTGGTTGTAGTAATCGGGGAAGCTATAGCATAGACATTTTCAAAATTGTCATATAGTTCTGCTCTTGCTACTGGGAAAAACATCTGTCTCCTGTTTCCACTAGCATATCCACTGCTACCAGGTCTAAAACATGGTTGTGTAAATAGGGTTGCCAGATGGTTTAACAAAAAATACTGACACCTCTCCCCCCCCCCCCCCCAAAAAAAGGGAAAAAATTCTGTTGAGACAAAAAAAAAAAAAAAAATTACAGTTGCGGCTCCTTTAATTCCCAGCCCACTCCATCCTCCCCGCCCCAACCAGCCCGAGCTGCACCATGTGTCCCAACCGCCCTTCCGTCGGACGCCCGAGCCAAGAAAAATAGAAAATACCGGACATTTTACATGTCTGGTATTTTCTGATTTTTTTTTTAAACTGGAAGGAAGGCACAAATACCGAGCTGTCTGGTTCAGTACCGGACACCTGGCAACCCTGTGTGTAAAGAGAGCCCCACAGGTATAGCGCCACTCAAAGGATATGTTTATACTAAGGAGGCTATCCTAGCATAGCACCATAATGTAGATTCAACCTATGCTGACGGAAGGGATTTTTCTCTTGGTGGGTGCAGGAATACCACCTACCTTAGTAACATTTGCTGTGTTCACAGGAGCCCTGAGGACTGTGTTGCCATTAAGTGCATTGGTCAGAAGCATGTGGTTTTTCACAAATCTGACCATAAGTATTTATGCTGCTCTAACTCTGTATAGACCAAGCCAAAGCTGCTTTTTGCGGGGAGCTTAAAACTGATTGTTCAATTTCTCCCTTTTGGCCCACCTTTTACTTCACACTGCTCTACCTGCTTCACGGTTCTTTCTGTCACTTAAAAAGTGTGTTCTAAGTGAGTTTAACCTTAACAGTGCAGATGTCACTGCAGTCATAGTTTCTTGTTCACCATTCCTTTGTTACTTGCATGGCTGACTTGGCTTCAGATGGTTCATGCAGCACAGAGATAAAAAACAAATGATGTTGTTCTAAGGGTGGTGCAAATAAACTTCCTGCTAGCTTTAGTGAGTTGTTCCACAGAGGTAATTCTGTGGGTTTAGCTCCATTGTTGGGTGATTATTCTGAAATGAATTTATAAAAATATTTTGGGAAGCGAGAGAAACTTTTTTATCTAAGTTGAAAAAAAAATCTCTTATGAGTCCTGTATGTGAGAGTTTCACTATATTTTTGGAATTAGATCGGAATCCCTAATTTTTGCATATCCTTATCCAAAAGGCACAGAATGAGGACATACACATGGAAAAGTTGTATAATTGCTCTTCATGCTGGTTGGCCATAATTTAAGGTGTAAAGAGACTCTTCTGTCCTAAAGCTCAGGCTAAGGTATCAGTATGATAGAAGGGATGTCAGAATTCTCCCACTGTGATTAAAATTGATAACTGAAGGTCTGATTGCTGTGTAGCCTGTCAAAATAATTCTAGTTCATCTGTCAGAAAGGAGGGGTAAGGGCAGAGTCGCTTGGCTCAGCTGATAATCCACCACTAGGCTGTGATGCACAGGGAAAGTCGAAGCAACTTAAGGGGAAATCTTTTTACTCAATATGCCAAGGTCTGTGAACTTGTGACTGTGCTAGATCAGATTTCTGACATAACTGAGGCACCCATGCAGGTCATGAGTGAGCTGATGGTTCTAGGCAGTAGCTTATCTGTAGTAGGAACTTCCCCTACTGCCTTGGTTCTTATTCTATAATTTCCCAGCTATAGGAATGGATTTCCCTTCCCTCTTCTCTAGTTTGCAACGCAGTTGCTAAGGATGTTGAAAGTGATGGTAACAACTGGAGTTCCACATGAGCACGAGCAATGCTGCTAGAACCCTTGCAGGCCCTGCAGAGCACCACGCCTCAGACCAGTACTGCAGCTATTAGCAAGACTGGCGGCAGTTCTACATGACCACACACAGTCCTCCCTCTGCACTCCCTTGCTCGACAAGGTGCATTTCTAACTGCCCTGGTTGAGGGTGGCATTTTGTTTTGGACCCTGGGAGGAGGCTATTCTCCTCTGATCTTCATGTTATATACACGTGGAATGCCAAGGCAATAGGCAAGGCTTGATGGCTATAGAAGAGGAACTGTACGCTGGTTGTGCTAACCGCTCTATTGCATTTATGTGGCCATTCCATACTAGGAGTACGTTGAGTTTCTAGCACCCAACTCCTGTGATTACAGCTCTAACCCACTTCAGCCCCCACATCTGAGGCCTTTTGAGATTTAGGCCTTCCATTTCCTCCTCTTCACAGGAATTTTGTAAATAAATCAACTAGCACCAGGTAGTTATACAGCAAGAATAAAAAAACAAACTGGCTTCATGGTGATATGAAAAGTACTTGTGCAATACCCATGGAAGAGATGCACCTCACAATTATCCCTTACATTCCTTCAGGACATACCTGAAATTATTTCCAGTAGTTAAGCAATTATTGCAAGTTTGTGCAATTAAATATATTGGTAACAGCTTCTCTTTCTTCAATTTTGTACAGTAATTCCTCATTTAACATGTGCCTGCTTAACATGTTTTTGCGATAGCACGATTTTTTTGTAGGGAACATTTTTTGAATTACACGACTGTCCCCTGCCTCCCTGCAAAGTGGCGGAGGGTTCGCTGCTGACTTCCCCTCGCTGGACTCAGTGCGGGTCCCAGCAGACCTGTCATAGGGACATACTCCCAACCCAATCCCTCTCTTCCCCTCTGCTTCCCTTCCCCAGAGCCAAACACCTCCCCTCCCTGCTGTAACCCAGTCCCCTTTCTCCCCCAACCTTATGTCCTGGTCCCAGCAGACACCACCGCTTGAAATGCAACCCCCACCTTTTCCATTATTTTCAATAGGAAAATTGACCCTGCATAACATGTTTTCACTTAACACGATCATTTTCTGAAACATATCTATAGTGTTAAATGAGGAATTACTGTACTGCAAAAAATGCATCATTGCAAATGAGGGAATAATGGATTTAAATTCTTGGTGGATGAACTACTCCTGTTGGACTCCACCTGGATTATCAATCTGATAGGGTGAAATTTCAGTCAAGGTCTAAAAAGACTTTTTAGCTCTCTGTTATGCCTTGCAATGCACATAATTAGGTGCCAGCTAATTTTGTGGCAAAGGAATTGAATTATTCCTGTTTGAATAGTTCCCAGCATGTGAGCGTTAGTGCTCTTTAATTTGTGCATCATGTCTAATTTAACTTAATCTGTCAATCTGCAATGAGTGAGATGAAAGTGAATAATTCCTATCTTGAAACCTCATGCTGATACTAAGCTATTGGCACTAATGTGAGATGAAATCTTTACAGAAGTGCAACAAGCAAAACTGAAATGGGGGTATATCAGACGTGCCCAAAATAAATCTGACCCTGATTGTTTTTCATTTAGAACAGCCGTTCCCAACCTGTTAACCCTAGCCTGGCCGGCCATGGCACATTGCCTGGCCACGCCCCCAACGTTTGATTAGTCCCGCCTGCTGGGGTTCCCTAGAAGGGAATTCCCTTCTGCCCACTTCACCGTGCAGCAGCACTGTGAGTGGGGGGGTGGGTAGGGTTGACAGATGGTTTCAGCAAAAATACCAGACACACTTGACATTACATCACAATCTACATTGCATCTTATGTAGAAAATACCAGACATTTCTATTTTCTCAATTTGTTTCCCGAACAGAAAGCTCAAATACTGGACTGTCCAGTTCAAAACCGGACACCTGGCAACCCTAGCGGGTGGGCAGGGCTGGAGCTTGGCTACAAGCCCAGCTAAGGGGGCTATGTGGAGAGTGGCTACAGTGCTGGAGGTGGGTGAGGCCATGGCTGCATGGTGAGCAGCTGGGGCCTATTCCAGCAGCTGGGGACAGGGCCAGTGCCATGGCCATATGCTGAGTGGCTGAGTCCTGCTCCAGTGGGGGGGAAGGGAGGGTGGGGCCTGTTGTGGCTGTGTGGCAGGGGAGCTGGGGCCTGCTTGGGAGAGGGGCTGGGGCCTGCCACTTGACGAGGAGGTTGGGGCCTGCCACAGCTGAGTGGTGGGGGAAGCCAAGGCCTGCTGAGGTGGGGCGGGGGGGGGGGGGAGAACGGAACCTGCTGCGTGGCAGGGGGCAGGAATCTGCTCCATCTGATGGGCAGCTACTCTGGCAGCTGGAACTGAATAAAATAATATGGGTGGGGGGGAGCAGGGGTCAGGGTTAGAGTACACGGGGGGGGAGGGAGGGTACATATTTTGGCAAACAAGAAGTGTTTTATTTGCATATTCACATTGGTTATTTGCATAATGAATATACAAATGCACAAATGTTGCCAGTCCACTGCAAATTTGTGAATGGGTTTGCCTGTCCCTGGTATAAAAAACGTTGGGAAACACTGATTTAGAAGGCTGTATTTTAGAACTTTGTCCAGCTGTTTTGCATTGCTTTTAAAAGGTTATCTTACTCTCAGTGAAATATAGTACCATCATATGTGTATAAGCTCAACAAAACACACATGCTTGAGCCCTATTTGTGCTCTTTTGTACCAGTGCTGTTCCATTCACCTTACTGGGATTGCATAGATGTAACCGAATACCTAGAGGGGATCTGTCTTACTGTTAGGTTAATGTGAATGCAAATTAGGAGAACTATTTCTTATGCCTCTGAAAGGGCGTTCATGGACTTCACTGTATTTCCCTAATCTGCTTTATTACATAGCTTAAATATACTAATTAAGCACATAACATTTTCTTTGGATGTTGCATTCAATCCAGCTGGTATACTCATTGGTGCACCTATCTGTAGTGGTACATCAGCGTATTTAAAAAAAAATTGGAGTACATAAAAGCTTGAAAATCTTTTCTGAGAGGTAGACCTAGTCTATATTTTTATTCAAAAACACACACAAATGATGTGGAGAAGGCAGAATGATGATACAGGTTGGACTTCCCTGATCCGGCACCCTGGGGACCTGACCAGTCCTAGATGATGGATTTTGCTGGATCAGGAGAGGTCATTTGTGGCCTCCCTGCAAACTGCTTCCCCTGTCCTGGCCCGGCCTCCTGGCCGACCTCCACCTTCCGCCGGTCCCACTGCCTTGCCAGCCGGCCCTGCTAGGCAGCCCCACTGCTGGCATCCCGCTGCCCAGCCTTCCCTCAGGGATCCCAACTGCCATCCATCCACTGGGATTCTCTGGTCCTGGAACATTCATGGTCTGATATTGCTGGTTTAGAGAGGTTCAACCTGTAGTTTTAACTTATAAGAATGCTTTTCCTTAAGAAATCTCAAAATGCCTCTCTCTTTTCAATAGAGGAAACACTTCTATGCAGCTGCCTCTTGGGCTCGTGGTGATAAAATATTAGGTGGTCACTTTATAAATATAAGGTGAGCACGTAATATTTTACCACCAAGTGCCATGTTGTTATTCAGTGACCACTAGTGGGTAGAGTCTGGGTTTTCTCTTATCTTTTTTCAGCTATTAGATGGAGATTAACTTCTTTTGTGACTGCCACTTTATTAAGGTGGTGTAGAGTCTACATTTAGCTCTAATGTGGGAGTGTTCCTGTATAATAGCTGCGAGATTTGTTCTTCAACAGTTGAAAAACTGAAGAGAGCCAGGTTTGGAGTGTCTGGATAGTCTGCTACTTGTTTTCTTTTTCTTGTCAATATCCTGCTTGAACCTCTGGCTTTAGTCACCCTGAAAAGTACATTGTTTCCAGAGGTGCTCCACTTAAATCCTAGGTTGTTGAGAAGGTGCTGTGGAAAAATCAGAACCCGGCACTTGTACTGTAAGCTGCTCTGGAACTCAATGAAGGCTGAAATCCTGGCCCGACAAAAGCCAATGGAAGTTTTGACGTTGATTTCAATGGGGGCTGGAGTTTACTTTGTCGTCTTTGTTCTAAAACGGCAATACACATTTGTGGTGCTAGAACCAATGTTGTCATCACTTAATATGTACAGTATGGAATAGCCCACGTGTTAATGTTTAGGGCACTGTGCAAAAAGCCGCTTATTAGGGCTTGTGATGTGAACTGCAAGCTTGGGCCTTGGGTGGAAGAGTGTGATGGAGTTTGGGGTTCTGTTTGCTGTCTGGCTTTCTGATTTTTATCATTATGTTGGGTTGCTGGGTGATGTTTGAATTGATTGTAAGTGTAGTTGTCAGGGCACCTAGAGCTTATACACAGGCACTATTTGTTTGTCATTTAAATCAAAAGAATAAATGAGTGTTTTCTTCCAGTCTGCATATCTGATACACAGCTGTAATCTATTGCCCAATATTGTGCATGTGGAAATTTTTGTAATTTTAAGAAATAACTTAAACTCTGATGATTAGTCTGTTGTGGAAGAAGAATTTGAGAAATTACTTGCTTTCATGGAACATTGAGACTAGTGAATTATAGAAATGCAGCTTGTAATCCAGTTCCCCTCCTCGAACTACCAAAGCTCTGCTCCAAGCCCTGCATTGCTGTAATCTGGTCTGCACTCCTCTCCTCTGCCTGCTTCTCCCCATTCTGCTCAGTTCAGTATTGTCCCACTAAAATGCTCTCCTGTGTTCTGGGCCTAGCATTCTGATTGTTACCAGCTCCTACAGAAACCCTTTCCCGGCTTTGTTCCATTTTACTTGAAGTTCAGATGTGCTGCACAGTGACACCCCTGCCAACATCTCTGCCCTAGTTTCCTACCACTCTTTACCAACTCTATCTGCTTTAGCAAACCCATAATCTCCTCCTATCTGCATTGTGGCACTACTTCTCTCTCTTCCCCCCCCCCCCCCCTTCAAACCACTCTCTACATCTGGGAAAGGCGCTCACTTTTTTTCATCCCTTCACATATCTGATTGTTGCTGCTTCTTTGCTGTCCACCCCTCCTCTTATACATATTGTATCCTGTCTAGGTTCTTGCACTTAGCAGATCACTATAGTATCTAAATGCCATCCAGTTGTGCATTGTATATGCTTTACCGCCTACTACTTTATCTTAGTCTCTTCACAATATAAATAGAATGTGGGGGTTTTAATGTCAAATTCAGAAGACAAATATACAACCCATCCCAACCAGTTATGTTGTGGCCTTTTTTGTGTAACTATTGTCTGATTTAGATGGTAACCTCTCTGGAGCAGAGGCCTTGTGAATATCTAAAACCCATATATGTTAACCACACCGTATAAGCACTAGATAGTAAAGTAAAAAGACAGGGAGAGGTTCTCCAAGTCTCTAGCAGAGCCAATGGATAACCATGTGTCAGGTGAAATCCAATTTCCATTATTTATTGCACGGTAGATCCAGTGTTATAGTACACATTTATCGTGTTGCATAATTTAAAGTACATGGAAAATGAGGAAAAGTGAGTTGATCTTTATGCAGTTTTTGAGACAAGTCTGCTCATAAAGTTGATTGTGTAGGCATTGTGTAAAGAGATTAGGTGAACTACTTCACGTAACTACTCTAGTTTACAAAAATAAAGGCTCAATACCCTACTTCAATGTACCCATTATCTCTGAAGCAACTAAACAAAAGAGCTAAAGGGATGGGCTGGATAGTAAAGTAAAGCTGGTAGGGCAGGCCTGGCGGAAACGCTTATTGGTTAGCTATAAGCCACATGTGCCACAGGATACATAACTGGCTTTTGGAAACTCATGCTTCTCCATGCGCATGCTACAATGTTGGAGCATGAGGAAGAAAAGTGAATACCAGGAAAATGGGTGGGTCTCAGAGCATCTTAGAGAAGATGGACATGGTTCTGTTCCCGTGGTGGTGCTCAGGGTGAGCCATAAGGGGCCAGCTGAGAATTCTTCTGGTAGAGGGAGGGGAACTCTTGGCTGGTGTAAGGTTGGTGGAGCCGGTTCCTATGCCAGATGCCTTCCTCTCCTCCCCCGCTCCTAGCATTAGGGGAAGGGAAGAGGGTCTGGTGGAATCAGCTCGGCAGAGCAGAACCCTTCAAGTGGTGAAGACTCACCTTATGGCCAATCGAATTCATGCTGGAGTTAGTATAAAAATATAAACCAGGACGAGGACCAAGTAGGGACAGCCAGCACTGCGACCTGGGATCTCATCAGGGGTCTCGAAGTGGGCAGGGTTAGGCCTGGCCAATCAGGAGGTATTCATAGGAGTTTTCCCATCTTGGTGCCACAGGGAATGGTGGTAGCCAGTCACCACACACACGTTCCCCTCTGAGCTTGTACTAAATCATCACCAGAAATTGTATAACTGGGCACTGTGGTGCTTGTAGCCCATTTCTTCAGCTGAAACACATTTAGGCTTTTTAAGTCTAATGTTGTTAACTCTTTATAAAAGCCATAGCTCGGCATATGTGAATTATTAATCCAAGCTACCACATCATCTCATTGTTGTCACCCAGGTCGCATCTTCATTTAGACCTTGAGTTTATTTAGTTCAGGTGGATTCCCACTAGAATCAACTTTCAGGTTTGGGACTTATGATAATAAGTGGTTCGGGCAGGTCTGTTAACTTTTACTCAGAGCACTGGGTACATTTATACTGCCATCTACGTAACACGGAACTTGGGAAGAAGAGCAGGCCCCTGTCCCCCAACATCAATCTATAACGTGCAGCATTTACACAGAATGCTCCCTCTGGTAAGATTAATTCCATGTCCCCATTTCTATTAATGTTTGTCAATTTACTGCATGCTGCTCTTGCCTATGAATGAATCTAGTGCGAGTCAAGAGCCCAAGATAATAAATGCCTCTGGCTTATCAAGCCAGAGGAGATGAGCTGCCTGAAAGAGAAAGGAAAACATACTCATTTTAGTTATGCCTTTCCAAGGAGACCTTCCGCCATTGGCTTGGTGCCTGTAGCACTCATTCTTAGCATTTTAGGTATTCCTGATCGGAACCTGTGTTAACTTGAGTTGTGCTCACTTGATTATTCGCTCTCCCTACTCCCCCCAATGGGCCTTCTCCTCTTCCCATTGAAGGAATCTCCATGTTATGATAAATCCCATACCTACAAAAGCTGGAGAGAGGGTTTATAAGCAGGTCTTGAACTGAGTCTATGATGTTATTTAACTTAACATTTAGTTGGATACAGGGTGAGCACTGAACACAAAAATGTGTTTGGCCCCAGGCTTAAACTTGACACGCATGTTCTTATCTGAATCAGGATTTGGTTTTTGTTAAATTGGTATCAGTTCTTTTCACCAAAATTAAACACCATATCAAATGTACTGCAGACTGGGTCACAACATAAGAAGATTCTATGTTTGTTTGTAAGTCTAATCTGGCTCTCAATGAAGACAACTACTTACTGATATAATGCATTTTGCAGCCATATACACAGAGACTGATTCCCTCGTGTTTCCTTCAAACTCTTCTGTCCTACAGCTGATTCCATGTATCTCTTTTTAAGAAAAAAGAGAAATAAAAGTGCTGTTCCTTTTTGCTTGTTTTTTTGCTGTCTGTCATTTGGTCATTTACAGTGCTTTTTTTTGTAAGGAAAAAGGTGCCGGTACTCCAGGGGAAAGTTGTTGGGAGGGGGAGGAGGAAACCCTGGGGGACGAAATGCCCTTTAAGAGCCCCCTTTCTGTCAGGAGCCCAGCCGCCCCAGGAAAAGAGGTGCCAGTATGCCAAAGGGGAATTCAATTCATTTAAGTTATGCAGGGAAAATAGGTGCCGGTATGATGTCCTGGGGTGTATCATCACAAAAAAAGCACTGGTTTGTCTTAGCATTTGTCTGAAGAAATAGTAGGACTTGGTGGACTTGTAGGCTCTAAGGTTTTACATTTGGTTTTGGTTTTGAAGTTTGGTTCTACAAATACATTCTATATTTGTAAAATGCACTTTCATATTAAAAAGAATTTCATTGCAGAACTTGTAGGAGGTGAATTGAAAAATACTGTTTCTTTTGTATTTTTACTGTGCAAATACTTGTAATAAAAATAATATCTGGTGAGCACTGTACACTTTGTATTCTGAGTGTTAACTAAAATCAATATATTTGAAAGTGTAAAGAACATCCAACATTATTTATAAAAAGTCCATTATTGTTTAACAGAGTGATTAAAACTGGAATTAATAATTAACTGCAATTAACTCAAAACAAATTAATTAAAATTAACTCAGTCGTTTTAACTGATAGCCCTAATATATATATTTCTGTAAAAAATAAATTTAAACAGTGTATTTCCATGGCCTCACCCAACAACATGTGAATGTTTATGAAAAATGGGCTGTCAGACAAGGTAATCATGGGAAAAAATGAGCTAATGCTTGCCAGGTTTGATAGCCTGCTGTCTTTCAGATGGGTGAGAACTGAGGTCCTAGCCACTTATTAAAAATTCCACATTGCTTTTAACAAGAGTAAAGTTGTTACCTTGGATTCCTGGCTATATTCTGGCTAGCGTGTGTCTTCACTGCAGAGTTAATTTGAGTGTTTGTTTTTTTTACACTTGTTACACCTTTTGAATTAGCCTACCTCTCCTGAGAGAGGTCCAGTATCACTCTTGAATCTCTGTGTCCACACAGGCCCAACCCTCATGTGTAGTGCTAAGGCTGTTGGGACCACATGCTATGATGATTAGAGCTGCAGTAAGATGTGCTGCTCTATGCATTCTTTCACGGGATGTTGTAGGAGAATTTATCCTTTGTGGGCATGGGAGGGTGATGGATTGTAAAGAGCCTTTAGAAAACTAGCACTACTCAAGTGTGGCAGTAGCTTGTGTCTGTGCTGCAGAATGTCTTTGTTTAGCATAGGGCAAGTTGATTTATTTGAGCATTATTTTGAGCCTATGTCTCTGATGAGCTGACCACCTTGAGTAAAAATACTGTGGCTCTTGAGTTCAGGGTTTTTGTGTGTGGATGGAGGTTAAGTTAGTGCTTGTCTTCCACTACACTACCGCACCACCAGTGGTCAATCTATCATGTCCATTTAGACCCAATAAATCGACCTCACAATGCTCTCCCATCGGCTCCGGTACTCCACCAGAATGAGAAGAGTAGCCGGAGTCAGCAGGAGAGCAGCCCAGGCAACCTTCCTGTGTGGAAGACACCACAGTAAATATGTCGAATTCAGCTATGCTATTTGCGTAGGTTATATGGGGTAGGGAAAGGAGATAGTGTAGACTAGGCCTGAGGGGCAATATTCAAGTTACAATTTGGCAGTGATGCCAAGCCCTCAGTTCATTAGTCTGTTGAGCTAAATCTACAGCAATTTAACATTTTTTTATCATTCTCTTATCTTATCATAGTGGTTTGCTGTACAACGTTAAACAGTTCCTCCGTCTCAATCTTGAAATGGTTGCATTTCAGTAATTCACTAAGTAATCTCTGGGTAGTTTATATTATAGACTGCATTATATGTTATAACGCCTTGCATCATTCATTAACTTTTTTGTAGCTGGAATATTCTAGAACGTAATTTGGTTAAGTCTTTCAATAATGCTACTGTGTGAGATTGAGTAGAATTCTACTATTCTTTCTGTTTCCTTTTTTATTTTGTGCCTGTATAAATGCTCTTTTCTCTCCCCCTCCCCTTCTCTGGCCCATCTTGAATGCTAGTCTATTTTGGTGTGAGCTGCATCTGTCCCTAGCTCTGAGTGGGAAGTGATGTCTAGTAGTTAGAGCATGGGGTTGGTAGTCAGGCCTCCCAGGTTCGATCCTTGGTTGAAAGAGTGGGATCTGGTGAGTTAGAGGGAGTCATCAGGACTTCTGGGTTCCCTCTCTGGCTTTGGGAGAGGAGTGGGGAGTCCCATCATCCGCTTCTTTTAGAAACTCAGAGTCACTGTTTCACAATCATGCTTACATTGAGAAGTTTGATCATCTGCCTTTTTTTTTAATTGCTTTGCAGATTATCAGCAGTTAACTACTCCTGCTCCATAAAAAAGGACAATCACTCAAATCCAGGTGTGTGTGTGTCTGTATATTCAAATGCAACATTTCAAAGTGCAGTACTCTGTTTTGCTACAGAGTTTATGTCCTCTGGGTGTAATAGGCCATTCAGATTCAATGACTTAAAAAAATCTACCTGATGTTATAGCTCATGGGAAGTATATCTGCAGTCCATGGTATTTTCCTAAATTATTTGAAAAAGCTCCTGGAATATATTCCTTCAATGGCCCTTTTCGTGTTTGTTTTCTGTTCCCTGTGCTAATAATTTTGGCTCCTTATTCACTTTTTTTCAAGTGATTATGAAAACAATGATTTCTTTTTGCTGCCACAGTATCTTACAGGACAAATAAGTCTCATTATACTTTTTCTTGGCATCAGAAAAATGTTTCATTAGAGGGAAATCATAAAATAAAAAAAAATACAGTTTGACCTTTTAGTAGATAGGAAAATAGTGTGATGTAATCAAATGGCTATTGGAGAGTATTTGTGAGACAAATGGTACTGATCTCAGGCCTTTTGTATGTCAGTTCTTTTGCATTTTGCCTGACTCTGTTTTCCAAGAAGTGCTGCACTTTGCCAGAACTGCAGTCCCCAGCTCTTGTAGTTATACTATTGTATGGAACTTTAATTTTTGATTGTGCAGATATGAGTCCAGATAATCTCTGCTCAAAGCAGAGAGAGGGGTTGACAAGGAGCAGGTTATAGCTCCCTGATTGTGTCCAGAATCCTCTAACCTGCATCAGATGGCTCAGTAGTCCCCAAGAGATCATTTGCCAGCTGAGGTGTACCCAGCCATACCTGCTTCCTGACTTTGGCAGCTATTTGCATAAGAAGTTACCGGGAAGGTGGCTAGTCTTTGCCACCTTCCTGTCAGGTCAGGGGGATGTAGCTAGTCTCTGCCTCTTTTATGCCATTTGAGTGTCACGAATGGAGCAAAATGTGGCAGACACTCTCTTCCTCAGTTTCTCATATGGACCAAATTCTGGCTTTCTTGTACATGGCTCTAAAGCGGGTGTTTGTTACCTATCATTGTACAGCCACCTTCTGCCCTTTCCCAGGTCCCTAGTACTAATGGTTCCTCTAGGGAGTATAACATCCCTGGTGGGTAAGTGAACTGGAGCAGTAGGAATGTGCATGCAGCTGCCTGGACCTCATGTGCTGGAACTCTCAACCCCCACCATAGAAAGTCTAGATCTGACCCATTGGAGGATTTTGAAAAACTTCAGATTGGGGGAGAAATCTTTCAACTAGCACCTTCTCTGCACTTGTTGCATGCCACATTGCAGACCGAATGGGACCCTACAGGACTAAGATTTGACTTAAACCTGTATGAATTCAGAATTTATTCAGTGGAGTTGCCCTATTGTAAAGCTTGTGTGAGTGTGCTCAGAATTGGCCCCATTTTGTTTGAAAGGGGAAAACACATGGTTATTGATGAATGCTCTCAGAATCCATTGCTGAGCTAGTTTGAGACTTTCCAGATCTTTCCTGTGTCACACATCAACACAGGCTTTCTTTTGCTGTTTAGCTGGCTTCAAAACATGCGCTTGGTCAATGGAAAAGTGCATGCCACAATCCCCAATTTGCTGCAAGTCTGACCCAATACTTTGTTCCAGCTAGATGTGTACAAGCTATCATGATATTATGACTAGGAACAGAAGAGAGTGAAAACCAAAGGTCACACTCTGGGCAGGAATGGTGTCCCTAGCCTCTGTTTGTCTGGAAATGGATGACAGGGGAGGGATCATGTGATGATTACCTGTTGTTTCCTGTCTCTGGGGCATCTGTTGGCAAACAGGACACAGGGCTAGATGGACCTTTTGTCTGACCCAGTATGGCTGTTCTTATGTTAACAGACGGTGAACCCTTTCAAGATATTCTGAAGATTGATTTTACCACATTCGATCTTCAGAAGTGTTTCTGGTCTTTGCATGTGGGATTGATTTTAGTTGATTCTTCACAAAGCTGATTTTACCCATCTCAGCACAGAAGCTTTGACCTGTATCAAAAAGGGATTTAGTAGAAGTACCTTTGTAGCTTAGAATTTGCAGACATCTTTAAATAGCCCACAAGCTATGATTTAATATCTGGAAAAAATTTAGCTTTTGGATATTGAATGAACTCACTAGCCATTACTATAGAACAATCAGATTTCCTTGCACCTCCGTGGTGATAAGAGTCCATTGCTGAATAGGATAGCTCTTGTTGGGAATGGACAGACACATAAGCTTGTATTGAAGAAGAATCTTTCTTCGCCTGTTAGGTGCTTGGGTAGAATTTTGCACTTTGCAAACCTCCTTATGTAAATTTGCTGTGCTTCCTGGGGTCTACAGTTATTCACTTCCTGCTTCCTTTTGGGGGAACAAATGACTTTAAACAGGTAAAGCTGTTAGGTATATATGTAATTATGTGCATGTGCTGACATGGAGAGATGCAAGTTTCATGCCTGTGTATCTGGTAGGAAATCATTGGGCCAAGACTGAAACTTTTAGTTTTGAGCCACAGGGAAGTTCAGATTCATATGGGCTACGTCTACACTGGCATCCCTTCCGGAAAAGGGATGCTAATGTAGCACGTTGGAATAGACAAATCCGCGGGGGATTTAAATATCTTCTGCGGCATTTGCATTAACATGGCTGCTGCTTTTTTCCGGCTTGGGGAAAAGCCGGAGAAAAGTGCCAGTCTAGACGTGATTCTCCAGAAAATAAAGCCTTTTCCGGAGGATCTCTTATTCCTAAAGAGATCCTCCGGAAAAGGCTTTATTTTCCGGAGAATCACGTCTAGACTGGCGCTTTTCTCTGGCTTATCTCCAAGCCGGAAAAAAGCAGCAACCATGTTAATGCAAATACCGCGGGGGATATTTAAATCTCCCGCGGATTTGCCTATTCCAAAGTGCTACATTAGCATCCCTTTTCCGGAAAGGGATGTCAGTGTAGACACAGCCATACAGTATAGCTTTTGTGAGTTAGGCCCAGCCTTAGTAAGAAATAATAATTAGCACTGATGTAGCACTTTGTTTGCACAATATTTTTCAAAGGAGGATACAGAGTCCTTTAACACTGTGCCTGCCCTTAGGAGCATCTGTGCCTGGCCGTCATGTAGATTCAGTATCTTGTGTGTACAGATGCTCTTAAGTGTCCCTCTGAAACTCAGCATTTCCCAGTAACCGTATTTACCACAATTACTTCTCTTGGCTGAGAGTCCTGCTTCAGGTAACTGTTGGCTCTTAAATGACTTCAAATATCCTTACCTGGGTGCCATAAAACAAAATGAAGAGTGGGCGAGTGAGTTAGAAGTGTTCATGGTTCCCCAATCCAAATGCAGTACACAAAACCACCCTGCAACTTAAGTATCAGTTAGTATCACTGTGTCTCTGAAAAGTTTGCGTGGATGGAAAAGGAGACCATCCTGCATAGTTGTCGGACTATTGACCTCTATCAGAGCATCTTTAGACAGACTTTGTTTTTCTTATGCTGGTTTTGCACAGCTGTAACTCCATTTACCTCAGCAGAGTTATCCTTGATGTATGAGTGCAGAATTCAACTCCAAAATGTTCTTGCTTTGCCCTGGCCATGCTTTTAGGTTAGTGCACCCTGCATGGCTTGCAGATGCACCTCTGTGGTGCATCTGGTGAAGATGCTCCATGCTGGCCGGAGAGAGCTCTTGTGTTGGTAGAATAAAACCACCTCCATGAGTAGCAGTAGCTAATTTGGTGGGAGCTCTCCTGCTGGCATACTGCTGTTCACACCTGCGTGTAGGGCCATGCAACATGTATCCCTCTACAGAGGTGGCTTATTCCCCCTATTGAGCAACATAAATTTATACCAATGTGACCTTTAGGTTAGACAAGCCTTTGAATTCAGCAGGATTTTTTTCAGGGAATTGCTGGAAATAAAGTCAAGGGCGTAAGTCTTAAATGGTTGAATCTATTTTTCCACAAGTCCTGCTTCATAAAAAGGGAAGTTTTATGTGACATTCTTTTATAATGACCCACTGTATATGGGTACACTTACCAACAAAAAAAAAATCTACACTGGAAACCTATTCCCTGAAGTTGAGCCATGAACCAGGCTACTAACAAAATAGTTTGTTCCTAAGCATTTCTTTGGCATAATTATATTGTGAGGGCGGGGGCGGCGGAAACCCTCTATTCCTTGATGGCACATTTTTCTCAAATAAAGGAGCTCTACAAAAACCCTTTGAATGAGAAATTGTGCTGCAGGCAGAGAGGGGGAAAATACATTATAACAAACTGTATAGCTTCAGTAGGCACGAGGATTGCTTTTGTGCAGTGAGCAGGGTAGTCTCTAGGCTATGGTAAGTTTTAAATCTCACTGATTTCATGCTGCAGCAGAAGGTGGCTTAGCAGCTTGCAGATCCCCAGCTGACTTGGAGAAGTGACCCTGGGGGAAAAAATTGTGGAACTGCCAGTTGGTGACACTCTCTGTACATTAAAAAAAGTTTTTCCTGCAGGATGACAGTGACATCATCACGTCACTCTGCGTCCCGCCTCCTTCCTCCCTCTCATCGCTGCTTCCCCTCACCACTTAGAATTGCTGTTTCAAACTGAGCCCCTGCTCACCTTCCTCCACTCCCACCCCACAGGGCTTTCAATGCCAAGAAACACTGCACAGCAGCCTGCAGACCCCACATCTCAGCCATGACAGACGGGGGGAAGGGTACGGTGCTTGGAACAGCAATCTGGGGACAGGCGCTAGGAGCGGGGTCCCAGCTGAGCTTATGCGCCAGCAGTGGGCTCTTGGGGGGCTCCCCCGCCACCAGGCTCTTGGGGAGCCGGAGGGCAGTGCCCGACTGCACCCATGGTGACTCACCCCCTCCCCAACAGCTGCACTTACAGCGACTGCCAAAGAAACCCCAAGCATCCTGGGGGAACCGCCGCACTGACCTGTCTGCAACTTTCCTTTGGCTCCCTGCGGGTGGGAGGGCAGCCCTGGGCTCTGAGCAGGGATGGGGCGGTGAGCAGTGCAGGCAGGACCACACAGGGGAGAGGCCAGGACAGCGCCCTCCCGTACCGCTGCTTTCCCCACGTCAGCAGGCTGCAGTGCCCTGGAGTGTGGAGTGCACACAGCACTCCCTGCACCTCACTGTGCCCCATGCAGGGTGGGCAGATACCTCTACACTATCTCAGCCGCCAGGGTTAGAGCCAGGCCTGGTGTGCTGGGGAGGGGTGGGGGGCTGGCGGCGGCTGGGAGGAAGGGACTCTGGATCACGGGGGAAGGGGGAGCAGGGCAAAAGAAGGGGCCTGGGCTGGAGTGATGGGAAGGGGGAGAATGGGGGCCGGGGTGGCAGCGGGAGAAGAGATGCCTGGCGGCTGGGCAGGGGAGACCCGGGGTTGCCTGCCATCCGCAAGAGGGGGGTCGGCAAGCGCAGGGAGCACAGCCCCCTAGTATTTTTAATGGAAAAAAAAGGATTTATCTTTCTCCACTAGAAGGAGAAGAGCTGCTAGTAAAGAAGCTAACTTTGCAGTAGTCAGTTCAAAATTGCTGACTCCATTTGCGAGCTCTGGAGGGCCTTACACTATTCTTCTCTGTGCTTTCCCTATTCTTCTGTTTTCTCCTTCCTGCAAGTAACGGTGCTTGTGGACATTGACACTGGAACTTTTGTAATAGTGGGGGTGCTAAAAGCCAGCCTCCCCCTTCCCTCCCCTCCGAGCTGGGGCTGGATGCAGGGCTCTCTCTCTAAGAGTGGGGACCCAGATAAGGTGGGGGCTGAGCCTGTGGCTGGCAGCCAGGATCCCAGGAGCGGGGCTGGCATCCTGGACCCCAAGCTGGCAGTCCATATGCAGGGCCATGACTGGAGCCTGCATTCAGTGCTGGCAGCAGGACCCCTAGCGCAAGGCCGGGTGTGGAGGCCTGTGGGAAGCTGGGGGTGCTGCAGCACGCCCTCCGCTTCTAGCTCCCGCACTTAAGATTGTGGCTTGCTCCTTTGTGCTGACCAGTCTGACAGTCTCTTCCCTTCTTCAAGGCTATTGAGTCACCTTCCTTCTTTAAATCGGCACCTTGGAACCACTGCATCTTTTAGGACTTGTAAACACAACTTTCCTCCCAGCTGGAAACGGGGGCAGTGTGACAGGTTTGGTGACAGAGACTCCTTTGAGGCTGTCACTGGATGTGCTTAAAATACGACTGGGCCCATCTACTTGCCTTTTGGGGGGGGCTCCCTACATCTCTGTCCTGCTGAGCCAGGCCATCTGGCCCCCTCCAGACTGGCCCAGAGAGGAAGTCACAGCCCACGGCAGAGTAACACACTGAGATCTGCTCAACTCTGGAAAGGCTCAGTCAAAGGGACTTGCTATGGCATCCAGGTGCACAGCCTGGTGGGACCAGAATCTCAGATAAATCCATCTGGCTCTGTATAAAACTGAAACAGAGCAAGATAAACAAAATAAAACAAAACATGTTAGCTAAGCCTGATATACTAATAAATGTTGTTACCCTAACAGTAGTTCTAACCATTACCCTTCCCACCCCAGACTAGAAAGCCTCCCATCCTGGGCTCAACCTTCCCCCTGTTCAGTTTTAGGTGTTTTCAGCAGTCATCTTGGGTGATAAGCTCCAGTGTTGTGGCATCTGGCAGCAGTCCCTGTTGTTTGGCTTCCAGCCTTTTGTATATAGATTTTGCCCTCAGTGAGAATCCATTGTATTCGGTTTACACTTTTTCACTCTTTCAGTGGAAAAATACTATGTCCAAGACGGGTTCCATCATTAGGTGACCTAAACCCATGTCTTGAGCCCCTATTGGCTGGTTCATAGGAAAACAAGTCAATTTACAGGTCACTGTCCCTATCCATGAGCCCTAAAGTTTCTGGAGTACCCTTAATAGCCCTCACATAGCATGTCTAGAT
Organism: Pelodiscus sinensis; assembly: GCF_049634645.1. Classification (NCBI taxonomy): domain Eukaryota; kingdom Metazoa; phylum Chordata; order Testudines; family Trionychidae; genus Pelodiscus; species Pelodiscus sinensis. The sequence goes on from NC_134711.1 coordinate 120,186,883, forward strand.
TAGTAGAGCAGGTTTTGTACTTCTTATTTTTAACTTCAAATACAGGAATGATAGATGCACACAAATAGAATATACATCTTGAGCAAATGGTAACTATTTAAATGATACCTTCTAAATATGGGTCGTCATTACATTTCAAAAGGGTTGCCAAGTGTCTTCCCCAGGTGGCTCTGCCCTTCCTCTTCCCCCTGTTTTTGAATTGCCTTTGGTCACCAAGTCTTCCTGAATTGTCAGAATAGGTCCCCATCTGGAAAAGGTTGGGAACTGCTGCCTTTATAAGGAGTGTTTTGCATAAAGTATCTTCCATCAATGCATATTCATAAGTGTATTTCCATAAATAATATGAAAGGCATCATCACAGGGAGTGTGGTGTCTTTTGGAGGAGACGTGAAATTACACTGAGAGCTTGTGGCCTTCAAAGTTTTAATGGCGATTGTCAAAAACACACTGTGAACCTCACTGTTGTGAGGTTTTGCTCACGATACTATATATTTTGATTAGTCTCTAAGATGCTGCAGGTCTGCTCCATTGTTTTTGAAATAACTTGTGTGCATTCTGCTTACCTAAAATTTCCCTATTAGTTGCAGTTGGCTGCTGTCATTTTCATTTGCTGCCCATAACGGTTCCACAGGGTCACAAGTGTGGTGCTGGCAGTGGCTGCATTTCAGCACCAGATTAAGTGAATCTTGAATAACTTCTTAATATAAACTTGTAAAGATCTTTGGGATCCTTCTGCATTAATGGAAGTTCTGCCCTCAAAACACATTCCTCTTCTCTAGGATTTGTTATTGTCACTAAAGCATTAGGCTATTTCCGTCTCTGAAGGGCTGTCTACCACAATAAATTGCACTGTAGTATTTTAAGGGCTGGATTGTAATTCTTGTTGCTTGAGGGTGGGAGATGTGCTAATTGGATGTTTCTTAGGATGGTGCAACCTGCTTCCTTCATGCCTTTGCATGTGGCGTACTTGGCACATGGGAGTGACACGCATCCTAAGGGCTGTGAAGAGAGTAATTCCTCAGTGAATGGGTTATGACTGTCACTGGTCCTTATATAAGTGATTAAGGAAGTTCCCTGTGTTCTTCCATCAAGCATCTGTCAAAATCTAACCCTTAATAGCAACAAGTAGTCCTGTGGCTCTAACAAATAATATATACAGTATCATAAGCTCTCATAGGAAAAAACCCAAAGCTCATGATTTTCGGTGTGTGTGTGGAGAGGGGGAGAGAGAGTGCGCTACTCCTCGTTGTTTTTTAAGTTACAGACTAACATGGCTACCCCTCTAAGGGCTAAAAGTCTCAGTAAGTTTTTTTTAGTTAAACTAATTCAATTTAAACAGTAGAAACATAATTAGTGAAATCTGAACTGTCCCAATGGTCAAAATTTGTACCAAACTAACAATAACATTCTATTTTACTTGTCTGGCTTTGGATTCCTGATCTTCTAATAATAAATACTGTCCATCTTCATTTAGGAGTCGTCATGTAATAACTTTCCCCTGTGGCTGAGAGGTATAGTTATTCGTGGTGGCTTTTACGTGAAGATACTACACACTGCTTATGTGGGTTGGCTTGTTTTTATTTTTAATAGCTGTGAAAGACGGCGTAGGTACCAGTGGATGATTTTCTAATTAGCTACTGTGTCTTGGTTTGAACAGCTTGCGTTTCCACCACTTTGAAAACTTGGCAGATGAAACAAAAGAATTAATTGAACTAGACTCTTTGAAAGGAACAAAAGTAAATGTGCTTCTTTTGTTGTTGAATAGTTGCACTGTTCTATTTTGGATTCTGCTGGAGCACACTGATGGTTCACCATGGAAAGACTGAGGATGTTACATACCAGTAGCTCATCTTTTTTTACTTTTATGTCCAGTTTTGTCTCATTGTTTACTCCTGGTCCCCCTGTCTGTTTTGTCAATCTGTTGTCTGTAGTTTTACCCTTAGATAGGCCCTGCCCCAACAGCTTACAGGCTTTCTGTTATGATTGTACAGTGCCTAGCACAAGGGGTGCAGGGTGCTGTTCTAATACTAATAATGAGCTTCATCATGAAGGTTGCCAGGGTGACATCTATGTGACAATCGCTAGGTACAGTATAGGTGGCAGCCATGCAAAATTCCCCACATTGCCTAGACCTGGGGCACCTGCAGTGGTAATAAAGCAGTTCAGTTTCCATGCACATTCAGCCTGTTGCTTTTCTGGCGTGCCTGCCAGTGTGGGGGCGGTGTTCTTTCTGGAGGTGTGGCGGACATGTGTCCACCGAGAAGTGTACCGAGAAATAAACTTCACTTATTTTAAAGATCAGCCAAAAATCCATTGGCTGTACATTTCAATCATTACATCATTGGGCTGGATTTGAATTGGTGACCTAGCGCTGACAAGGTTCAGTATCCCTTCAGCAATGCCCTGAGCCACCCATTCTTCCTGATTCTTTTTTTGAAAAATGGTGCATTTTGTTCAAAAGGAATATAGTCAGGGCTTTCATTCATTTTAGTTTGATACCACAGTCTTTGAAAACCTATTTTGGAAGGGGTAGGCTTGATTCTTCATGCTCTAAGCAGAGCTTACTTCTCCTCCAGACAGGAAAATGAAATTGTGGCACTTTTTGGGTTGCATTCATAGTGCATCGTTAGTATTCTCCTAGAGAGAAAAACAAAAATCTGTTGTTGCAAGACACTGACCTCTTTGGAGAAGTAGATGGATTGAAAGCTAATGACGTTTATTCTCTGAGGACAATGCTCTATAATTGTCACTGAAATTGGGGTATTTAATGCTAGTGGCAGTATCTTTACTTACTGCTGAGATAAAATGTTGCAATTGGTGTAAGAAAGGCAGATCAAAATGTTTCTAGCAGCTATGTGGGGAAGAGTTTGCCTTCTGGCATCACACTGAGGAAATGATAGCTGTAAACTACCAACATAAATAAAACTAGTGCTGTTTATCTGCCAGCTTTAAATGTATGCATGTGGTGATGTAGCTGTATGGGTCCCAGGATATTAGTGCGACAAGGTGGGTGAGGTAATATTTTTTTTCATTCAACCAACTTCTGCGGGTGAGAGGAACAAGCTTTCACTCTGAAACTGAGCTCTTTTTCAGGTCTGGGTAATGTACTCAGTGTCACAAGACGGAGAAGTTTGTTTAGCCTAAGTAGCTAACACACATTTCAGGTGCCTGTCAGCACCTCTCCAGAGACCTTCCCCAGCCTGGCAGATGCAAGTATGGGGAGCATGGTCTAGTCCTTTGGAATAGGAAAGCGGGGCAGGTACTTTGAGGTCTACCCCTGTTGCTTCTAGTGATTTGCTATCGGCCAGCTTCTGCAGGGTACTGTGTGCTTGCAAGACCAGCACATTGCAGAATATGCTCAGGGTCTCACATGACATGTCATGAATGGGCAAATACCAGGCTGTCGGCTGGATCTGGTTACCCAAGGTTAGCCGCAGTGGACTGCTGGCTCTATACTGATCTGCGCCTCCACAGGTACAGGTGGGTGCAGCTCCTGTTGGCCGTGGATTGCCTGTTCGCAGCCAATAGTAGCTGCGGGAGGTGGTGTCCTGGTCTTCAACGCTGCTTCCAGGAATAGCAATCCACAGCCAGTAGGAGCTGCACTCATCCGTACCTGTGGAGGTGCAAGTAAATATGGTGGTGATGGCCCACCAGGGGCGAACTGTGAAGAAACACCACCGTTTTATTGCCTAACCCTGCTCCATGTGGTCATGGGGAAGTTATTTGACATTATTTTGTGCCTCAGTTTTCCCACTTCTAAAATAGGGATAATACTTACCTGCCTCTCCGTGGTTTTCTGGGGCTAAATGTGTTAATGTTTCTGAAATACTTTGAGTTGCATGAGTGAAAGGAGCATAGACACGCAAATATCCCCAGTTCAATTTATGCCTTGCTCTTACTGGCCCTTCACCCTGCCTACTGACAGCTTCCCCTTGTCTTGCTCCAATCAGTATTTCTCAGAGGAACCTGTTCTTGCCTAGTCTCATATGTTTACAATCAAAATCCATTTCTCTGGTATCTCCTCCCACAAGCTGTCAAATCCTCCTTCTTGCAAGAGGGGAACTTAAAAAAAACAACAAGCACTACTGCTTACTTAAGAAAAAACAAGGCCTTGCATAAACCATTGCCCAGGAGAGGAGCCTGGGGAGAGAATCATGCTCTGGGTAGCTGTGTTGTGGGACATTAGATCTTGTGTTCCTGTAGTCAGCCTACATGAGGGGCTCTCCAGACCACATCACTTTTTGCATCCTGTTTTCCAGGTGCTGTTCCTGTGTGCACTCACAAATCAAGTACTTAAACGTCGCACTGACCTAAATTGTGGCTGTAGCTCGCACTCCTTCTGGGTGTGGTGCTCCGTCTCATCTAGTGGCACCAGAATAATTGTTTGTGTATAAAAATAACCCACAAGTCTGGAGTTCTCTCTGATGGAGAAAGAAGAGAACTCTCTATTTGGGTGAATGAGATTAAACAACAAATCGGGGTGATGGTGGGTTTATTTTGTAATCTAATTGCAGCTCTTTACACTGTTTGGAAAATCATCTGGAGAATGGAAATGGTGTTCTCAGGATTATTTAAAATTCCCTGTTGGCTGTTAGTTTTGTATATTGGAAGCTTACATTGCACTTGTGCTTATCCGTATATTTTAAAGTTAAAAACCAAAACAGACAAACCAGAAAACCTGGAACTGCAGTTTTATTTGGCAACAGTGGAATACACCTCTATTTGTAATGCCATTGAATTGAATGAGGGCCCTCGTCAAGTCAGTGGAACTATATCAGAGATGAGTTTGTCCCTGTGTGTCTTCAGATAAGATGTAAGTGAAATTAAAGATAGCCTCTTCAGAAGTTGTGAAAAGAATGGAGTAAAATTGGAGTCGGTGAACGAGAACACAGTGGCCACGTTCTCATGTTAAAGCATGGTTCTTTTATAAAATGATTGTAATAGGGGCTTAAATCATAGAAAACTCTTGTTCATTCTGACTTTTGGACTGTAGTGCAGTGGTCACTAACCAGTACATCAGGATCTACTGGTAGATCTTGGAGCCTCTGACAGGTGATCCTGGCTGGTTTGGCCAAGAGGCCATCAAGTGCCAGCACTTCAGCTGCCCCTCCTCCCACTGATGCTCATCTCCTGCCTTTTGCCTTGGAGCTGTTCCCTTAGGAGCCTCCTGCTTTCTGTGTCGGGCAGGGGAAGGAGAAAGGGGTGTTGATGTCAAGGTGCCCTCCTCTCCCACTTTGTATCCTCACTCACCAGAGCAGAGAGGGGGCGCAACAGGACTTGGGATGTAGTTTGCTGGCTGCTTTTGGGAATGATGCAGGGCCAGGGCAGGGTGAGCCTGCCTTAACCACAGTGCACCGCCACCCAGGGGCCACCTGAGGTAAGACGCGCCCAGCTGGAGCCCACTTCCTAAACTCCCACTCCAGTCATGAACCTCTCCTGCACCCCAAGCTCCTGTCTTAGCCCCGAGCGCCCCTGCATCCAAATGCCCTCCCACAGACTACACCTAGAACTCCCTCCGGCACCCCAACTGCCTGCCCCAAGCTCAGTTTAGAGCCCCTCTCACACTCCAAATCCCTTAATCCAAGACCAAAGCCTGCACCCCAACCCTCTGCCCCAGCCTGCTGAGAGGGAGGGAGGATGGAATGAACAGGGGTGGTGCCTTGGAGAAGGTGCACAAAGGAGGCGGGACACGGGTATTTGGGTTTGAGGTAGATCTTGGATTGCACTTAAATTCAAAAAGTGATCTTGTGCTTAAAAAGGTTGGAGACCTCTGGTAGTAGATCAGGCAACAGGTAAAAGTTTGTAATAGACTTTTAGAATTTCCACAGCAAGGTGGCTTGCTGCTAGCATTGCTATTAACTCTGCAGGTTGTAACTTGCAGCTACTTGTCTTCTGAATTAGCAAGATCAATGAACTGAGTCCAAGAGATACCAGAAAAATTGACTGAACTAAAAGACAGACATGACAAATAGATTTCATCATTTTAATTTATACTAGAAAATAAGTCTTTTTTGCGTAATGGGGGGAGATGAGAGATCTCTTCAGTATCCCTTTGGATATGACCAATTACCACCTTGTTTTTACAACAGACTTGGGGCATGAAATGTTGTAGATTCTTACGTTGGACTTGTGAGTTATAGGAAGATTTTATTTTTAATTCGGCATCTTTCAGCCATTGTTCGTTGGTGGGGAATTAAGCAGCAAAAATAACCACCATAGTTTTGTCATTGTTTTATAAAGTTAAGTTAAAACAACAAGTTCTATTTAGCCTAACCGAAATGACACAATTAGTGCAGAAGAGTACTTTAATTTTGCAGTTGACTCAGTCAGTGATTAATATACAAATTAGTCATACATAGTCTTAAATTTTTTCCTAACGTAGGTCATGTCTAGTTTCACTTTTAACCTCTAAACAGCCAGTTACTTGAATACTTTATTTAAATGATTCGCAATTTTATTTTCATCCTATTATTCATGTTTTCACCAACAGATCTGTTTAATGTAGCGCTTATCTGTGCTTTCTTTTGGCAGTACATGTTGAACCTTTGTAGTCCAGCACCCTTGGGGCCTAACTGGTGCCGAACCAGATAATATACCAAACCACGGGAGGTCAGTATTGTCTAGCAGCACTACCTATACCCCCACTATCTATTGAGCTCTTGGAAGACATTTAGGGGTCAATTAGAGCTAAATAATAGCATGCAACACTGAGAGCCAGAACTAGTGACTGTAAGCAAAATTTATGGGACTGTGGGAAACTTGGCCAAACCCATAGGTGAACATTTGACTAACTACAATCATGCCAGATGATGGGTGTTGCCACACTAGAGTGTGCCGGACTACAGAGGCTCAGCCTATATATAATAGGTTAGTGAAGTGTTTTCCCAATAATAAGTTAGTGCAGTGTTCACCTGTTAAAGAGACAGAGTCTATTTTTATTTTTTTGCTAGACCAATTCTGGCAGGTCTGTTTTTGTTTTTTTGCTTGACAACTGTTACCCTGGCAACCCTAGGGGTTCCTTGAAATTCTTTTAAGATGAAAAGGGTTCTTTGGCCAAATAAAATTTGGAAATACTGGGTTAGTGTAGGATATGAGGTTAATGTTCTGAGGTTAATGTTCATGATTCACATTATGAGTTGAGGACAATTTCCTTTTTCATAGAGATGAAAAAGTAATCAAGGATATTTTGAGTGAAGGTTGAAAAATTCTGTATCATGTGTGCTTGGTCAAATGACTTTGCCTCTCTGCTTCAGCCTTCTCCTCTGTAAAATTGGAGTAACAATGCTTGTATCTCAAGTATATGTGAGGCCTAGGGATGTCAACATATAGATGACTAATTAACCAATAAGCTAGGCCTAGTTAATCTTCTTGACTACACGCTCTCTTTCCCCACTGCCTCTGTATCAGCACCAGCTCCTGCCGTTCCCTCCCCTTCCCACCGCTGCCTCTGTAGGAGGCAGTAATGTGGGGGCAGGCAGGTCCGCGGAGCCAACTGCCAAGGAGCACTGAACCCGCCTGCTTCCCTACCCCACCCCACCTCCCTACCTTCAGCTGAAGCCATCTCCTGCTCTGGGGAAGCTGGTGGTGGCTGCCCATTTGCTCCAGAAGTGGAGGGCAGGGGGCAGGTGGGAACTGGTCTGTGAGAGAAGCAGATTTAAAAACCGGCTTCCTGTGCAGATCGGCTCTGCCTGCCGCCCTGATAGAGAGACAGCGGTGCAGAGGGTGAATGGGGAGAGGGCAGGCAGGAGCCGATAGGCGCAGGAAGATGGTTTTCAAGCAGGCTCCCTGCACATGCCAGTTCTATGGACCCGCTTCCCTCCCCCCCCCACCCCCGCTTGCTACCTCCTACCGAGGTGGGGGGTGGAGGAGGGGAGAGGAAGAGAGGCAGGAGCTGGTGCTGAGGAGAGCCAGTTTAAAAGCTGGTTTCCCCCAACACCAGCTCTGTGGTGCCAACCCCACACCCTATGCCGCTGATATCAGAGGTAGCAGTGTCGGGGGTGGGGGCTGGTGGCAGGGGAGGCTGCCGTGAAATAGCCTCTGTCCGTGGTGGCCTGGGCCTGCCGTGTACAGAGGCTGCTCTGTGGCAGCAGCCCCTGTCCATGGGGGTCCGAGCTCCCCGTGGACAGAGGCTCCTCTGGCATCCCATGGAGCAATCCTTGAACATGGGGGGTCCAAGCTCCTTGCAAGACAGGGGCTGCTGCCATGGCTCAGCCTTTGTCAACGGGGAGCTCGGATCCCCACGGAGAGGGGATGCTGCTAGGGCTGCCAGATGGTTTTTCCAAACCCCCCTCCCCACCCTCCAAAAAAAACACACCAGGGAAAAAATTCTGTTGGGGGGGGCGGGGGCGGACACCAAAGTTGTTGAGCGCAAAAAAAAAAAAAAAAAAAAAGACCCAAAGAGTTAAGTAAATAAAACAGCATGGCCACTTTAAGTGCATGCAGAGTCAGAATAGGGATAGGAAGAGGAGAGGTTGAGTACTAAGACCCAGGGAAGGCATTGCTTCCCCTTGCTCAGGTCTTTCGGCTTTTTGCCGGTGGCCATCTTGTTTTCTTGGTTGAGCCAGCCGGGAGCTTCCCTGTGGAACCAGGTAAGGGGGTGGGAGGACAGGGATCCATCGCCTGTGCCTAGTTGCTGAGTGTGTCGTAGGGTTGCCAGATGTCTGTACATTTTAGGTGTCTGGTATTTTCTGAATTTTTTACCGGACAGGAGGCAAAAATATAGGACTGTCTGGGTCAATATCAGACACCTGGCACCCCAAGGTGCTGCTACCCCACGCTGTTGCCTCTGGATCATAGAGTATTTTTGTAATGCATAAATACTCTAGCTTTCATCTCACTCATTGGAGTAAATTATGCATTTTTAAATAGGACACTTGCTGAGCAAACTAGATTCCTGAACATCAAAGCGAATCCAAATCACAGAATGTGTAATTGAATTTTGAACACCGAAACCATATTTACTAGATATTGTTTGCAGTAGCTATCAGGTGTTGGTTACATCCTACAAGGCTGACGTGAGTTTAGTGACCTGTTTTTATTTCCCCTCCAACTTTAAAATTTTGTAGTGGTAAGTATAGCAGTATGCAAAATACCAGTGGTTTTGGTCAGAGGGCTTCATGCATACATTAAGTTTCAGTCATGAGGGTTTGAGCACTAGTTTCTCTCTGAGCTTCGGGTTTAAAGGAATGCAGAAGCTCAAAGTAAAATTGAGTTCAAACTCCAGCATTTCTTTCAACCCAGGTTCAATCAAGGTTGTAATCAAGCCTGCTGGTAGGCAGGTTTTATGGGCATTTTGCCTTTTGCTGTACATACCTCTTCCGAAGACAAAAATGATAGTCCAAAGACTAGAAGGTCAACATTTTAGTTATTACAATTACATGAGCTAATTTAAAAGAAAAAAAACAACCTATGCATGGTAGCGGGAGCTGAAAACATTATTTCCAGAAGTAGACTGACCTCGCTGCATTTTGATATTTTGAATGGTTAGGGGCTACGTATTGATATGGTGAAGTATAATGACATTTTTCACACAATAATCCTCTTAACTTCATTCCAAAACAGTGTTTGACTTAATGCCTGTTCTATGATGATTTGCAAAATATTATATTGAAATAACAAAATGTTTATCAGCCATGAACATGGAGTTGACTTATTTTTTGCTAAGACAACATTGGGCTGAAATAGGAACACAAATATTCTTCAGTGTTTGGCTCTTTGACTTTTTAAGACTGTAGTATAAAGTTATGGTCTCTGCCTCAACCTTGGTGCAGTCATAGGGTTGCCAGGTGTCCAGTTTTGAACCGGACAGTCCAGTATTTGAGCTTTCTGTTCAGGAAACAAATTGAGAAAATATAAATGTCCGGTATTTTCTAAATAAGATGTAATGTAGATTGGGATGTAATGTCAAGTGTGGCTGGTATTTTTGTTGAAACCATCTGGCAACCCTACACAATCATCATTGATTTAAAACAACAAATACAACGACAAACCAAAAAATGCTGTTTGACAGCTGGGTGACATACATGATTTGACAGCTGGGTGACATACATGATTATTGAAATTATGATGACTATGGTGATTGCTTTAGAAATATATAGACGAGTATTCCTTTTCTTTGATTTTAAAATAATCCCCCCTTTTAAAAATCTCACGTGATCACAAAATCAACTAAATATCAAGAGAAAAAACAGAGAAAAGGGTGGGTAGGTTCCAAAAGTTCCCTATGACTTTCAGTATAGATCAAGAAAAACAAGTAGCAGTTGATAATAGGACTTTTAGAGAAGCATCTGTCAATCAGAGTGTTTCAGTTCTGGGGCCGCTTTACATCATTTATCTATAAAATACAGCATGTACTGAGCATGTATTGTTGAGGAGGTTAAAGACTGAGGGCCAAATCCTGGCTAAAAGGTCATCTTTGATGTGAAACTCATAGAAGATGTGTAAGCCACCTGGGGTTCTGATGGAGAAGAACATCTCCTATGGGACAGCTTCTTCATGATGTCCTCATCACTGAGTGATGTCTGACTCTTCACTTTAAGTACAGGCAGGTTCTTTGGGAGGAGGCTCCTCCTCAGTTTCTCAGCAGTGGGTGGAAGAGTTAGTCTGTGGTGATGAGACTGAATGTGCTGGGTGGTCTGAGGGCTTGTCCTAGGAAATATCTCCGTAGTATGGCTGCAGCCAAACAACAGAGATGGGGGCCCATCAGGCTGAAGAACACCCCATCTCCCTGAAAACAGGAGTGATATCTAAGGTGGGGAAAGCCCCACAGGACACCTACATGTACCCCAAAACCTCCCACATTTAAAAAAGAGAAAGGGAGAAAAATCAAGTCTATTATTCTTTCCCAAAGCCCTACTATGGGGGGAAAAGTCAAGATGTGCATAATGAGGCTCTTGTGTTGTATTTTAAATGTCCAGGCACTTTGCAAGAGATGTCAGTATCATCTCCTCCATTCTACAGATGGGGAAACTGAGGCACAGAAGCAGCAAGGGGGTGGGCAAAGCGAGTAGTCAGGACTCGACTACTTGCTTACATCCCTACTCTAGTGACCATAAATTGGGTCACTCCTTGGATTTTTAAAACCATAAACCTCCTGGAATGTTAAGGAGGCTGAATGCATGGCAGGTTGATCAGCCATCTCCTTTGCTCCCTTTCAACGGTAGTGATGATTGTGGATCTCAGTGGCTAGCCAAGGACCAGCAATGGAAATCTTCAGTTTTTACTTTAGCAAAAATATTGAGGTAAGATCACAGCCAGGCATGTCGAACTATATTACATTTTTTGTTTGGGGCTTATCTCTAAAAACAGGCACCTCACAAAAGTATAAGGTGGTAATGGGATGTACTTTCTGAGACCACTTGTCATAGGTTAAGGCAGGAGTGGGGAAAAGGGCCTCCATGGGCCAGATCCGGTCCATGGGGGCCCTGCTGCTCCCCCGCCCCCAGGCCAGTTACGGCCTGGGGGCGGGGGAGTGCGCGAAGCCTTCCCTGCTCTGCCCTCACCCTGTGAGCAGCGCACAGCACTTGGAAGCATCACTCGCCAGGCGGGGGCAGGGCAGAGAAGGCTTCATGCGTTCCCCAGGCCCTGATTGGCCTGGGGGTAGGAGAGCATGCCAAGCCTCTTCCAGGGCATGGCTGCCTAGTGGGAAGGGGGGAAAAGGGGCTCCCTCACCCCCCAGACCATTCATATCTGGGGTGGGGGGGGAGTAGCCCAGCCCCTTCTGGAGTGTCCCGGGGCTACTTCAAACATTTTTGAAGTGGCCCCAGGGCAAAAATTATTGCCCACCCCTGGGTTAAGGGGTTCTGAGGAATGTGTATGGACTTATTAATAAAATTAATGTAGGTTTAAAAGAGGGAAAAATTTTTTTTGAAGTTTGTGATAGGCACACACATTATTGTGAAATAAAATTAAAAAGCTCAGATTCATCTTTGTGGTAACAGCTCACAATGTAGTATAGGTTTCCTTTATGCAAAATGTGTTAATTTTTTTCCTCCTGTAAAGCAGTGAGCGATCGTACCAGCGGCTAGAACTCTAGACTTTGTACATTCAACCTTAAGTCTGTTGAAAAGGAAATAACCAAAGCTGCTTGTTTTCTGTCATACCAGAGTACAAAGAACATCTTTGATTTACAGAAATAGCCCTGTGAAAGAGAGACAGAAATAACGACAGTGTTTATAAACAGATGTTAAGGACACTCCACTGATGGAAGAACAAATTAACCCAAGCGCCATGTTCAAGGTAGAAATGAGCGAAAGCAGCTCTCCTTATTAAAGTGGAATAAATAAGGTGGATGGACTTTGCATAACCAGAAAAAGCTTCACCCTGACAGCACATTCTGTTACTCTTTCCCTTAAGACCGATCTCCATAAAGTCTGCAACAGATGAAAAGGACAGAGTGGCCTTGATTCAGTTAGCACAAGTGAGTGAAGGCCAATTGGAAGCCTGACTAAAGCACATTTATGAACCTCCACCTCACACACTGGGGAAGACTTTCCTTCCTCTCCTTAGACTCTTACTCCCCTGGATGGACTGCTGTCTTCCTGAGTCTTTAGTCTTTCTGCCACATGGTCAGGCTAGCTCATTTCAGCTGTCAGCTAGCTGCTGGCCCTGTTCGGCAGCACACAACATCACTGTCTACTGTGCTGCCCTCTGACTCACTACTGTGTTTGGCCTTGTCAACATGAAGCCACAACCTTGTGACAGATCCTGCCAATTAATGAGGCTTGAGCATTTTACCATCAGCTTAATACATGCGATTAAGATAGCAGAGACGAGGAGATCTTTTTCCTTATTACATTATTTTCCATTTGAGTCCTTTGCTTTAGTCTAGACACACTCAAAATAACATTGTCAAGTAACTTTTTCCCTAGCTGTCTGCAATTATGTGTCTGCAGTGCTGTTTTTAGAATCCTCACCTATGTTTTCCACCTCCCAGATTTTGTCCCTTTTACATCGGGCAAATGAGTCCCCCTCCCCCCCAAACACTGGTGAATGGAGCTCAAATTAACACCATTGTTCTTTTTCAAAAGTTTGTGGCCCTATTCCTGCAACAGTATCTGCTTCAACAAAAATCTCTTATGCCCATGTAGATTCTTGCTGCCTTGAGAGCAAGGAGCCACTTGTGTGACCTTTTGCAGGATCAAGGCCTGAATCTGTATGTCACCTTATCTGGACAAACTGTCTTTGTGCCCCAGCATTATGACAGATGTTAGCAGTCCTGGCCAGCTCCCACCAGTGCAAAGATGGATCTACAGAGCAATTTAATGTGTGTGTGGGTTTTTTTTCTTTAAATTAACTTCTGGTTTGGTAGGTTCATTAGTTGATGATTTCACAGTTCTTTGACTGTACAGAAAGTGCTTGTATCTTGCATTAAAAATACAATTGACCTTTAGGAATCAAAGGAATTTAGGAATCCAAGAACTTTAAAGTTAGAAAAGCTATTTAGATTATCCAGCCCAACCCCTTGCCAATGTAGAATTGTTTCTGATGTTTGTTTCCTAACCTTTGTCCGTTCTAGTTTAAAAGAATTTTGGAACAAGAACTAGATATGGGGGTCACCAAATGAAATTAATAGGTAGCAGGTTTAAGACAGACAAAAGAAAGTATTTCTTCGTACAACGCACAATCAACCTGTGGAACTCTTTGCCAGAGGATTTTGTGAAGGCCAAGAATGTGACAGGAATTAATAAAGAGCTAGATAAATTCATGGAGGACAGGTCCATCCATGGCTGTTAGCCAGGATGGGCACCGATAGAGTCTCTAGCCTCTGTTGGTCAGAAGCTAGGAATGGGTGATGGGATGATCACTTGACGATTACCTGTTCTGTTCATTGCCTCTCTGGCACCTGGCATTGACCACTGTCAGAAGACAGAATATTAAGCTAGACAGACTTTGGTCTGACCCAGTTTGGCCGTTCTTATGGAGCCAATGAGCTTTTACCACTACTCTTAGGAGACTATGCCATAAGTTAATACATCTCACTGACCGTTTTTCCTTGAATTCAGTTTAAATTTTCCTACACTAGACATCTTTCACTCCTTTGTATTTTTACTCTTTTGAATATTACCAAACTGTCTCTCATGTTCTCAGCCGCCACGTTACCTCAGCCAGTATTTTCTTAATCCTCTTTTTTTTCTTTTTTTTTTTTCAAATTGATCCCTTCATTTTTTCATCGTTTTTCTTTTATGATGCAGTCCAGACCTGAAGACAGTATATCTAGATTGGGGGGGGGGGGAGAGAGAGAGAGAGAGAGACCGAGACCCACACCCACCACCCTGCTGCTCAGTGATGTGTGTTAACTTTACAATACAGGCAGTCCCCGGGTTACATGGATCCGACTTACATCGGATCCCTACTTACAAACGGGGTGAGGCAAACCCGCACTAGCTGCTTCCCCCCAGCAAACCAGGGAGACGTGAAGCTAGCGCCCCCACCCAGCAGACCAGGGAGACGTGGAGCGGCTTTTCTCAGCAGACACCTCAGCTTGAGAATAAAGGACTGAGGGAAGTGAAGTGTGGGAGAATAAAACTGAGCTCTGGAGAAATGTTTGGCTAAAGTTTCCCCTACAATATGTACCAGTTCCGACTTACATACAAATTCAACTTAAGAACAAACCTACAGTCCCTATCTTGTATATAACCCGGGGACTGCCTGTATACGAGTCCCAAAGTACACACACCTTTTTCCTTTTATACCTCACTGCAAAGGCATGTCTCATTTACTGTTTCTTACATTAACCTCTTGGAGGAGGAGGAAGGTTCATACATGTAATTTGTTTTAACTAAATTAATGGTCCCCAACACAGTGCCCGTAGGCGCCATGGCGCTGGCTGGGGCAATTATGTGCGCCCACCGAACAATCTGGGCCAGCCCCAACCCTGGGCATGTGGCATATGCGCGGGGTCGGCCCCAGGTGCGTGGCGCATGGGCAACCCCTGCCCCAGGCGCACAGCACATGCTGGCCCTGAGTGCGTGGCGCATGGGCGGCCTCAAAAGTTTGGGAACCACTGAACTAAATTCTTCTCCTCTTAATTGTGCTTTGCTTGCACGTTTGTAAGAATGTAGAGTTTCCAAGAGAAATGTAGAAATATTAGTGGCTTCACTTTGATTGCAAATGTGGGTAGAATGTGTGAGGGGATGGAATGGCTGCTTCAAGCAGAAAGTTCACCTGAGGCTCAAGAAACATGCTTGCTTCTGGCTTTCTCAGTTTCTGATTTTATGGGTCCCCAACTCTGTGGTGTGCTCTCCATAGACTCCCAAGATTAGAGGCGAGCCTGTTGCTATGCACTTTTTCTCCTTTCCTTGTTGCATGTTCTTGATCATCTTGGCCAATGGAAAGAAGAATCAGGGCCATGGAATAAATAGAAATTGTAGGAACAAATTTTATTAAGAATTAGGAATAAATTTAATAACTCATTTCCAATATGCATTTCTTTCTCTACTCTTACCCGTTAGTTAGTTTTTGATATTCACTTACACGATACATACAGGTTATGTCTACACTCGCGGCTTCTTGCGCAAGTATGGCCGTTCTTGCGCAATAATCTGCAGAGCGTCCACACTGCCTGCCTGCTCTTGCGCAAAGAAATTTACAGTACAGCGTGGTAAGAGAGGGCTCCTTGCGCAAGAGTTACGCTCTTTTTTTATCAGGTGTAAGCCCTCTTGCGCAGGAGCTCCCATGGCAGTGTGGATGCTCGGCAGGGATTTCTTGCGCAAGAAAGCCCTATGGCTAAAATGGCCGTCAGAGCTTTCTTGCGCAAGAGAGCGTCCACACTGCCATGGGAGCTCTTGCGCAAAAGCACAGCTTGCACATGGCAGTGTGGACGTTTTCTTGCGCAAGACTTCTTGCACAAGAACCCTTGCACAAGATGCCGCCAGTGTAGACATAGCCACAGTGTTGTTTTTTTTTCTTCAGCCGGTGTTGTATCTGATAGTTGTGTGCTTAACAAGTTACTTCAAACTTTGTGCTGATTAATAACTTGAGTTCTTCTTGTGTTTTTGTTTTTTAGTGTCAGATGTTTGTATGGATCCATTCATTAATCAACTGTATAGTCTGAAGAGCAGCAGCAAAGATCAGCATTAAGTCGTCTTTTCCAGTGTGAGTAATTTCCCCAGTCTACTGAATCATCCTCATTATTGACCTCTTTAAAGGTCATAGTCATCTGTGTTGCTTTTACATTATACCCCTGAGGGGCTACTTTCCCAAGTTAGGGAAAGTTTTACAGTATAAAATCCTTGTAATGAACTGTAGATTGATCCCTTCCTTTGTATTATCCCTGCTTTGAGGCAGTAGGACTGGGACCTTAATAGGCAGACTGCTGTTCTATCCCTGTTCTGTACTGTATATCATGTGGAAGACTTCCATATCCACACCTACAGGAAATTTCTCTAAAATAATCACTAGAACTATCTTTCTTGTAGAATTTGATTTAGAAGACCATTTTGTTAAACAATAAAATATTTGGTTTTTTTTTCTTAGGATGAAGACCTATATTTTTAAATGTATCTGAATTTGACCAATTGTAGGCTAGAACAGGGGCGGGTAATAAATTTGGTGGGGGCCACTCCAACATTTTGGAAAGTGGCCAAGGGCCGCACTTTTTCTGTGCAGGGAGTGCGGGGTCAAGGATGGAGGTTGGGTGCAAAATGGCCCACAGGGCATAGGACTGGGGTGCAGGAGAGGGTGTGAGGTCTGAGAGGGAGTTTGGGTGAAGGAGGGGGCTGTGATCTGGGTCAGGAAATTGGGGTGCAGGGTCTGGGAGGGTGTTTGGGAGCAGGAGAGGATTCTGGCCTTGGAGAAGGGCGTAGGAGGGGATACGGGGTCTGGGAGGGAGTTGTGGCCTGGGGCAGGGGCATGCAGATGGCTTAGATGGTGACTTGCGGGAGGGAGTTGGGGTGCATGAGGGGCAGGGGTGCCAAAGGCAGGCTCTGGCTGGGAGGCACTTACCTAAATGTCTCCCGGCCTGCAACACTCCCAAAGCAGGCTTGGTTCCTTGTCTGCTGCAGCCTCATATAGTTTAAATCTGCAGGCTTTTCCCTCCATGTGGCTCTCAGCTCCAGGAGGGAGAGGCTTGTGCTGTTCCCCATCCCCCAGGCCAATCTCTCAGCTCCTATTGGCTGGTCGTTTCCAGTCAATAGGAGCTGAACATTGGGTGGAGGGTGGGGAGATCACACGAAGCCTCCCCCACCCTCCAGAGCAGAGAGGCAAGTAGAGCAGCCCTGTGCTTAAAACAGCAGCTTCTGTGTGCTTGAGGGTTCTGGCATGGGGGTCTGCAGGCCAGGTCCAGTGGCTTGGCAGACTGCATCTGGTCCATGAGACGTATCTTGCACACCCTGATTTAGACTCTGATCTAAACAAGTGGGCACATGTCAGAGGGTGGCATTGTTGAGTTATCTACATTTTCAGGTACTAAATACTGGGTAAAACATGAGAGGACTTCATATTTCTGAAACTAAACTCTCTCTTTATTAATTCAATTGTTTACATAGGGACAGCAACTGCTGCCAGTATTCCAACCATATGCGTACAGACAGACTTCTTAGTGCTCCTTCCAAACTCTTCTTGCAACTTGTGCTTCTCCTTCCAAGATCCATGAAGGTTGCTACAGTGTCCCTTTAAAAAAATTTTTCCTGTTTTTATGAGCGTGTGTGCGCACACGTGCGTACATAAGCCAGTGGTTACTAGAACAGATCCTTCCATGGGCACATGGCCTTGAACATCAACTCATTGTGCCCTGTTAGGCCTCACATTCCTTCAAGTGTACCTGTCTTCAAAACAGCCATCTACTTCTTGTTTGTGTCAGTAGCCTGAATGAGTATTTTCTTTTAAGAAAACTGCATACCCCTCCCCCATGGTGTGTGTGTGTGTGTGTCTCTCGATATAGATATAGATAGATAAGGTGTGTGTGTGTGTGTGTGTGTGTGTGTGTGTGTGTGTATGTATATATATATATATATATATATATATATATAAAAATATAAAAACAGAAGTAGAAAGAAGCTTTATAGGAAACATGATAAGCTGATATACCATCCAAGTATCAGGAGGACAGTATTAAATGCCATTGAAGTTGCAAATCAAAGAGGATTGTACTTAGATTTGATTCACCATTAGATGCACAGAGATATAAGGCCACAGACACTTCAGTTTTTTAAAATGAGTTCTTTGTCTTGCCCAGACAAGTCCTGACAGATGTTGTGTTATTCATAGTATGAATGAATTTAACCTCAAGTATGAAGGAATGAGGAAGGAGCAGAGACAAACCCCTAACAATATTCAAAAGCACTGAATGCTTGGCTGTCAATTTTGTTCAGGCACCAGACAAAATTCTAGCACATCTGCATAAAAAAACTTGATATTTGTAAATGGAACATAGTTAATTCATTGAGACTGGTAGTGTGGATGTGGTCTAAACAAGAAAGAATATACTTGAATTCTGTTCTTACAGATGAGTCGGACGGTTGTGGGGTGTGTGTGTGTGAAGGTGTCATTGAAACTTTGTTGTTTTTTTAAACAAATGCTGCTACTTGTAGAAAATTGTGTGTTACAGGGCCTCATCTCTCTCTCTGTTTATATTAGAGTTTGAGAGTCTTTTTGTTCAAGAACTCCTCCTAAATGAAAAGAGCTAGGACCACAAAATTTGGTAGGCAGCTTCCTCTTCTCCAAACTTAAAGCAAGGTCTGGGTTTGGCTGTGCCAGAAGGATGTGCCTGGAATTCGATTGTTTCCCGTATTATGGAACGGGAGGGAGCCGAGAGGAGGGATGCAATACTCAGTGGCCATTGGGGGCAGTGAGCCCACAGGGGAGGGCTATACTGCAGAGTGACTACTAGGGACAGCCAAACCACCAAGAGAGTGGCAGTTGAGTCTGGGGCTTGCCATCTTGCCTGCCACCAGACCAGATAAGTAGTTCCCCTGCCCCAAACCCTTTCCTCCTGAGTCTGTTGGCTGCGGCACTGGAATGGGGAGAGGGAGAAAGGCCCCTGCTGCCCAAGGAGTCTGGAGGAAAGAGCAAAGGCCCCTAGTGGATGGGACACCCCCACCTCCCTGAGCCCCTCCTCACCCCAATCCTCACTCTCTCACCTCCTGCATTGCCCCCTGCCCTGAGACACTCCTCAGTCCCCCTTACTGACTCCTGCACCCCTTACACCCGCAACGTCCCCCCCCACAGCCCTAAGGGCTGCCCTGATTCCTGCACCTCCCATACTACCAGTCCCCTGCCCCAGAGGGTCCAAGCAGCACCGGGTAAGTCTTCTAATAATGTAAAAACGTGTCTAGCTTGTGGTTCAGGCAACGGAAGTGCTCTGTTTTGCATTCTCTTCACCTAAAACACCAACAGTGAACTCCAATACAAAGAGGCAGGGAGAAAGCATATAAATATTTAGCACACTGCCCCATTTATCTAGCATCTGATCTCTCTATGGCATCCAGTGAATAGGGTTGGGTTTCTTTTGTTGTTTTTCCGTGTGGTGATTTATTAAATTTACCCCTCCAGTGCCAGCTATCTATTTTAGAATGTGTACCTCTGTCAGTCCGTGAGTCTGCTCAAAAACTATTCCTAAACGGTCAGAGCTAGAACCATCAAATTTGGTATGCAGCTTCCTCTTCTCCTAACTTAAAATAGGGATGTTAAATATCGATTAATTAACTAATTGAATAGTCGATGCGATTTCCATTGACTATTTGATTAGTTGGTAATGACTAGCATGCGTTCCGCCTTTGAAACGTACAAGAGCCCGAGCAGAGGTTCTTGTGCATTTTAATGATCGAAAGACCACGTGGAGCCCAGGGCCAGCAGGGAGTCGCCTGCTAACCCCAGACTCCACACAGCATTCCAATTTTGAAATGTACAAGAGTCCCTGCTGGGGCTCTTATACATTTCAAAGAGGAAGTGCCACTGCTGCGCCCCTGTCCCGTCCCATGGAGCTGGAGCTGGGGGGAACTGGCTTTTAAGCCGTCTCTCCCCCCCAGCACCCCCTCCACTCCTCTCCTTGCTGCCTCCTTGTAACAGAATCAGTGCCGGGGGAAGAACCAACTAGTCAACTAATGTGTCTACTATCCAATAAGCTTTTGCTTATCGGATAGTCGATTAGTCGCTTGCATCCCTAACTTAAAGCAAGGTCCGAGATTTGATTGTGCCAAGAAAACAGGAAGTGCTGGGAATGGGACTGTTTCTCACAACATGGAAAGGGAGGGACGTGATATCGAGAGTGGCCACTGGGGGCAGCCACACCACCAAGGAAGAGGCCACTGGGGCTGGAACTCCGCTGTCTTGCCTGTCACCAGAGAGGGTGAGTAGCTTAGTAGCTCACCTGCCCCAAACTGTTCCCCCCCCCCTTCCTCCAGTGCTACAGCCAAGGGCTGGAGATGGGGAGACAGTTGGTTCCTGGTGGCAGGAGGTGCTGGGGGGAAGAGAGAAGGCCCTAGGTAGCCGGGGAGGGAGGTTGGGGGCAGACAGAAGGCCCCTCAGATGGAGAGAGCCCTGTCAAATGACTCTCCACCCTGAGCCCCTCCTCACCCCCACAGCCCTCACTCCTGCCTCCCTAGTCCCCAGCCTTCTGCCTTTGACCTCCATATCTCCACTGCCAACCTCTGGCCCTGAAGGACCCAGGCAATGCCGGGTAAGTCACTTCATATTCAGAAATTATAGATTCATCATCCCCAGAGCTTTTAAGTATTTCCACTTCTTTGAGATGTTGTTTTCCCTCTCCAAGACTTGAGATACTTTTTCATGTTTATTTAGACAAGCTTATTCTGCCAGCAGAAAGCCCATTGAGTGATATTTTTCTTTTCTTGGATGTGTAATCCAATAAAGTTTATATGGTTGGAATGATCTTCCTGAGCTGGCAAGGGATTATGCAACTTGGTTTAAAATGTCCCACTTTCTGAGTATCTCATTTCATTACAAATACAGTTGCGTGTTTGTGTTTTTTCATAAGTACCTAGAAGGAGAAAATACATAATTTCATCATCGAATAGTACTGCTTGGCACTTAGGTAGCACTTCGGATCTTGAAAGAGCTGTATGAGCATTAAGTAATTGTTACAACAACATTGTGCAGTAGCTAGTAATTATTGTTTGCTCCATCTTACAGGTGGGAAAATGAACTAGAGTGGTTTTAGTGACTTGCCTTAGGCCATGATGAGGAGGGCAGGGTAGTCATTTTTCACAGTGAAATTAGAACACTAGAGGTGCTGGCTCTTAGTTCTGTGCTAAGACAGTACCACACCCTTTTGCAAACTTGCTCTCCTAAGAAAAAACTTTATGTAGAGAAAGATCAGACTAATTTACTTCAGTTGCAAAAGAGAAATTTTAAGTCCGACACTTTGGGAGAATGTCATCTTTATGCTTTAAGTGATCTAGCCTAGCTTTGTGAGCCATTAGTTATTTACTTGTATAATGACAAGTTTTGCAAGTTATGAGGAAATGGACCCTCCCCCAAGGAATATGAAATCAAAGATCCCAAACCTATAACTGGATTCATGTGGGCAGAGCCCTCTTGCCTGCATGAATCTGCTTGTTTGGAATCTGGGCAGAGCAGGCAACCTAGGAATGAAGAATAGGGCTTGAGATGTGACCTTAAAAAGCAATGATCAAGCAGAGGGGTGAAATGTCTTGTTTTGTGATTGATTTGTTTTTGATGTATTATATATTATGTTTTGCTTATTGTTGATTTCATTGGATGGTTGACATGTCTGGGTGTAAGAAGGGTTGGTTTCAGGGGCGGCTCGTCCATATAGGCGAACTAGGCAGTCGCCTAGGGCGCCAAGTTAAATGGGGCACCAAATGGTAGTGCAATATCATTAAGGGGTTTGGAGGGGGGGCGTTGATTGCATGGTTTGCCTAGGGTGCCAGTTGCTGGCAGCTAATCTAGGGCCGCCCCTGTTTTTATTAGGCTAAAGGGGGTGTGTTTGACTTACTGGAGTGTAGGAGAAATAAATAATTATCCTACAAGTGGTTGGCAAGCGTTTCAAACTAAAGAGCCAAACTACATCAAAATTCAGAACAAGTGGTCATCAAAGAGCCGGACGAGAATACCCATTTGCATGACTGAAAATATACAACTTAATATTATTGATACTTGACATAATGATTAATAATAGCAGAAATGAAACTTTATTTAATGTAACTTTATTTAATGAGACTTCTGCTGGTGCATCTTTTCGCACCATTCTTTGAAGTTTACATTATAACTGGTCAAATCCAGCTTAATGCACGCATTCAGTCTGTCTTCTGTCAATCTTATGGCGGGGGGCTGGGCATTTAGGCATTCAGGAGTCTGGTTTGGGGTATATGATGGACTCAGGGCTGGTGTATGGTGTGCACAGGAGTGTTATGATACTGCAGCCAGATGGGGGCTGGGCCCCAGTTGGGGGTTTGTTGGCCAGGCTTCATTTTACTTTACTGTCTATTCCTTCCTTCCACTCTATGCTTCAAACTTTCTCCCCTTTCATAAAGCTGAACATATTCCAGATGGGACTGGAACTAGTAATGCTGAAAATAATAGGAGGAAGTTTGTTGTAACAAAGTCCCAACTGAATTGTGCTGACTCCTGAGAATCTTATACACTTCAGCTAAGCATCACATAGAACCTGAACTATGCACCTTGAGCGCAGTCCAACTTTGAGAAATCTGTGGGAT
The DNA here is from genome assembly GCF_049634645.1 of Pelodiscus sinensis. NCBI lineage: Eukaryota > Metazoa > Chordata > Testudines > Trionychidae > Pelodiscus > Pelodiscus sinensis. The sequence continues at coordinate 120,209,520 of NC_134711.1, forward strand.
TTTTTTGTTCTCTTGAAGTGGGGGGAAAAAAGTTGTTGGATCAGGCCCCTTTGGAGGTTCTCATCAGTAGAACCAATGTTTTAAATCAGTGACTTTGGCTAAGGCTTAAAAGGGCATTCACTGTATTTGTTGTTGTTGAATTATTTTAAGCTGCCCAAAAGTACATTAAGAATTTTGCAGAATAGGTAGTTCACTTAATTTACTGAATTGTCATCCCTGATAGAATAGGGATGTAAATCATACTAATAATCTCCAACTGCTAGTTATGCTAAAAATACTTTCCCTGGAACAAAGGAGACAAGTTTTGTTTGGCGGTTTTCCTGAACAATAAGGAAGATCATCTCAGAGCTGAATAATGACAGAGCCAGGTAACCCTGTTGGGGAAAGATATTTCATCTGCTTAGTGAAAAAGGGCTGGGGCAGAAAAATGCAAATTGCACTGGAAATATCTTCATTTTGTTTAAAAAATTCTCAGTGGTGCTTCCTAAAAGGTTTCCAAAGTGGTTTGTACTGCTTATGTCTGACCCACGTTGTGGCACTTGCACTTTTCCCGGCAACCATTTTGTGTTGCTAACCAGACTTTTTAGGGTTGCCAGGTGTCTGGTATTGACCCAGACAGTCCGGTATTTTCGCCTCCTTTCCAGTAAAAAAAATTCAGAAAATACCGGATACCTAAAATGTCCAGTATTTTCTGATTCCCCCCCCCCCCCCCTCCCGCCAGGAGGTGAAAATACTGGACACCTGGCAACTCTATGACACACTCAAAACCAGTCCCTGTCTCCCCCCCCCCCCCCCCCCGTCAGGCCCCTTGGATCCCCCCCCCCATCACCCCACTTACCTGGTTCCGCAGGGGCTTGTCTTGTGGCTGAAGCAGAAAAACAAAATGGCCACCAGCAAAAAAGCCTTTTCTTAAAGGGGCGATGCTGATTTGGGGGGGGGGGGGGCTCAACAACTTTGGTCTCCCCCTTTTTCCCCCTCAACAGAATTTTTTTCCTGGTGTTTTGTTTTTTGGGGGCAGGAGGTGTTCGGTAATTTTGATTAAACCCTCTGGTTAAACCCTACTTCTAATGTGCATGCTGCATTTACTGCACTGTTGATAGAAAGGTTGCGGGGATTTTTTTTTCAGCTCTAACTGGGAATACAAATCCTTACCTCATAGTTCACTCTTCAACCCAAGTTGTCAATTTAATACCAAGTAGTAATGGGTGGTGGTACAATTTTATTTCTGAAGCTTTTATTTCTGCATTTCAGGCAGGAAATACTGTTTTCTCTTGGAGGGGCTATGCTTTTGGCTGCGGCAGACAATTTTTTTGCTTTCTTTTAAATGAATGTGCATTTTAGTTTTCAACTTTCCATTGTTGGTAATGTTCTATAATTTTATCCCCAAATTCTGTGTGTGCATATGCACATACATGCATATTGGGAAGTGGGGGAGCAGGAACTGAGAAAGAACTACAGACATGGGAGAGGTTATTTATACAGCCATATTTGTGGACTGAAATTTCTCTGCAGTGATTTGGTTGTGTATCTTCCATGTTCATTTTAACATATGTAAATTAGCCATTGGCTTTATTATGGGTGGTGCTGGTAGCTCCACCTATAGTTATGGTTGCATGAAATGCCCTATTATTAGACCTAGGTTTCAGTTGCTTATAACTTTGCCAAACTTGAAACCTCCAGTAAGAAGATTTCTGGACATAATCATCCTGTGCCAGACATTCAGCATGGAAAGTTTCAGGAAAAAAATGGTTCAGGTGTTTCCAAGGATAAGTTTAAGCTAACTATGTTGGACATGCTAATTAGCTGTAAGAAATACTTTGAAAAGTGCTAATACATGCAGGCTGTGGCGTAGGGACTTGAAATTTGGCAAGGGCTGTGTCTTACTGTTACTATGTCTTTGTAAAATTTAAATGAAGTAAAATTTAAATGAAGCCATGATCATTTAAATCACAGCTTCATTTCCCTTTGCCGATCAGCCTAATCTACATGGCTCCATCGATGGAGCCATGTAGTTTAGACACACCCTTAGTGAGGCTTCATGGCTGGCTGGCCAGTTTTGCCATGGACCATTAACGATCTACTGGATCAAATTAGCCCTTTAGCACCATGCTGGTGGATTGGTTCTGGGACAGAGTAGGGAAGTCTCTTCTCTACATACCGACCCAGGACAGCCCAGCTCACTTGGAGGGTCTGTACCATGAGGCACAAGTGAGGCGGCGGTAGGCATAATATCTTTTTTGCAAGATAGGCTTGAGTTGAAACCCAAGTTGTTGGACTTACTGCAGAGTGAGGTCTTATGGCCTGTGCTATGCAGGAACTATCATGGTTCTCTCTGGCCTCAGAAGCTAGAAATGATGAATTGCCTTAGAAATATCTTACACCAGAGAGGTTGAGGATTTTAATCAAGAGCTAAACTCCTCTCTTCTCCTCATCAACTTTGCCCCTGCCCTTAGTTATTTCTGTATATGAGATGAGTGTAGGTGGTCTGCTTTCTAATAGCACAACACCCCTTTCTCACCCATTTTCTGAGGCCCTGCTCCCTCCAGCCCACTTGTCACTTGCTCTCCTTCACCCTTACTCTTTCTCACCAGATTTGGGCACGGTGTTGGGGTGGCTGTGGGAGAGAATGAGGCTCTGGCAGGGTGTGCGGGGTTTGGGGCGGGGTCAGGCATAAGGGCTTTGGGGCACCAAAGGGGGCTTCAAACTGGGTCTGGGGGATTTGAAGGGTGGGAGGGGGATCAGGGCTGGGAGCAGGGGTTTGGTGGGGGTGTGTGTGGAGGGAAGAGGCTCAGGGTGCAGGCTCCGGGCTGAGCTTGTCACCTTAAGCAGCTCCTGGAAGCAGTGTCATGTCCTCCTCCTGGCCAGCTCCCATGTGGAGACACAGCCGGCCAGTGGGAACTACTGGAGCAGCACACACAGCCCTCTGGCCGCCCTTACTCGTCAGAGCTGGCTGGAAAGAGGATGGGAGTCGCGTGGAACCATGGCATGCACAGAGCCGGGCACACCCCACACCTTGCTCCCCAGCAGGCGCTTGAGGGCCAGATTAAAATGGCTATTGGGCTGAATGCAGCCCATGGGGCCCTAGCTTGTCCTCCTCTGAGCTAGCAAAATCATTAGGTGCTGATAAAATCAACCTGTGCAGCAGCACCAGTGTTATTTCACCAAGGGGCAAGAGTTGTTAACTTGACCGCAGACTCCAGCTAATTCTGCAGTCAGGATATAGCCACCTGCTCTGCCCTGTCAAGCCAAAGATAATTGCTTGGTTTAATTACTGGGTGATGTTTGCTGAGGTCTTTGCCATGTCTACACAAGAAACCAGTGGGCCAGGATATCCCAGTGGCACAGCGAAGGGGGGCAAAGAGTGCCAATTTAGTCCCCATCTGCTCCCCCCGTCGTCCCTTGGCTCGCCTGCTCCTCCTCCGCCGCCTCTCTGCCCCCAGTCCGACCCTTCTCCATCTCCGCTGGCTGCGTGCGAGGGCCTGGCCCCAAACTGAAGGGGGAGGGGAAAGACACGGTACAAGTTCCCCGCACCCTGAGTTGGGTTCAGCTGTGCTCCAGGTTCGGAGCCCCGCTGTGCAGTGTGGGGAGGGCGCAAATTTTGCCTTTGCCCCCGGGTGCATAACACCCTCGCTACGCCTCTGGTCTATCCCATGAACATAATTTATTGTGTATAAAATAACCCAGACACATGTATAGTTCCTTAGCTCAAGCTATGAATGAAAATGAAGTGTCAAATTATGGCAGATGTTTGTGCTTTACATGGATTACAGAAAAGCCCCTAGTGTTAATCAGCTGTTTTTGGCCTGAGATTTTCTGGGTCTGGGTTCTGTAGAATTTTTACTTGAAGCAAAAATAATCCAGGCATTTTGGAAGACAAAAAAAGAATGTTTGGTAGGGAAATAATTGTCCTGGAGGAAAAGTGCCTTTTTGAAATCATCTTGAAAAAATGGCGGTGATCTGGCTGAGTTTTGAGCCTTTGAAAAGTGCATTCCATGCACTTATAGTACATTTTTAACAATAGCACTCAACTCACCTCATTCAGTGCTCTTTCGTTCCAAAGTGATACAGCGTCTGTGGCTGTAACTTTGATATTTCTCAGAGTCTTTTATGTAGAATTTGACTGTTCTTTCAAAGTAGATGTCTTTGATGTAATATTCTAGAATTTCTGCTTACTTTGTCATGGGTGGGCAAATATCAGCCCGTGGGCCAAATACAGTCCCCCCGGGTTAGCCTCTGGCAGGCCGCCATGCTGTATTTACCTGTGCCTCCTGTTGGCCATGGGTTGCTGTTCCTAGCTAATGGGAGCTATGGGAAGCAGTGTGGACTGGGACACCACTTCCCGCAGCTCCCATTGGCTGGGAATGGTGATCTGCAGCCAACAGGAGCTGCAGTTGCTCATACCTGTGGAGGAGCAGGTAAACATAATAGTCCTTGGTGAACTGCCATCATTTTATTGGCCACCTCTGCTTTAAGTGAATGGTGCTTTAACTTACAATATGGCACAAGCATAGCATACTTCACAATCCAAGCTATGGTGGACCTATTTACTGCTGAGAAAAAGTTTATTATCTGTAAATATCCTGCAGCTTTGCTAGTGCTCTTGCTGTTTTGCTTGCATAAAATAGAAATATGTGCAGCAGTGTGAGTGTCACTGAGCATTTGCAGATGATATTTTGGAGTCACTAAAACCAAAGCGATGTAAAAGGTCACACACACTCTGCACAATACACACTTGCTGGCCTACAGCCATGCTACCTTGCTGTGATCCTGTCAGATACCGTAAACTAAGAACCATTAGACTGTGTCAAACTTGAATGAGAGATCTGCAAGATATGCTTTGCTGCTGCCAAGCCTTTGCAGTGCTCAGTATGCCTGTGCATCTATGCCTCTGTCCTGTTTAGTACCTTTTCTATTACTGCATGTAATGTCTCCCAAAAAAACACCAGCAGCGTATTGCATGTATTTTTAAATTATACTTTATTATGCATTTAAATTTCTGATAATTACACTTGAGATTGTGATACCATAGTATTTAAAGCCTATTCAACTTTGGAAGCCCTAGGAGCCACAATCAAACTCTCAGTACATGCCGAGGGCCACAACATAAGTGTGGTTGCATATACATGCAAATAGCTTCTTTCGCACTGACGGGCATGACTACAAAGATTAAGGCAAGACTACACAACACACAGGCCCCATATAAGTCTGTTCTGCTGATATTAATAAAATACAATACAGTAAAACTCCAGTTGTTCGGCATCCAGTGGTCCGGCACTCCCAATAGTCCGGCACCAACTGGAACCCGGAAGTGCTCTGGCCAGCTGGACAATTGTAGCTGCTCTGCCCCTGGCTTCCCCAAGTCTGCCGCTGGTCAGTTTCAGCAGCGGTGGACTTGGGGAAACTTGGGGCAGAGTAGCTGGGTGCTGCCCACGATTTGCAGTTCCCCGTCGCCCCCAGACCCATCATTGCCCCCCTTCCGGTACCTCCAGCATATCCAATTATCCGGCACCCCCTGGGTCCCAAAGGTGCCGGATTATTGGAAGTTTACTGTATTTACCCAATTTCCACCCATGTGACTAGGGTTGCTAGGTATCCAGAGGAGAGTGGCAATCTAATTTTAAACTTTCCCACAGTGCAAGTCAAATATTTCAGCCAGCAGTTCAGTATAAAGCTATAGTGAACAGCGGTGGGGGATGAATTCTAGAGATGACCCTCCTCAAGCCACCAGCACTGGGCAGCTCCTGGCCAAGCTGTCTCACTCCCCTGCCAAACACCTCCAGCCAGCCACCCAACTGGCTTGGTACATCCCCCCTCACTCCTCCTCCCATGAAGGGGGCAGGGATGCAGTGAATACTGGGTGGTTATAGTGGTCAAGTGGCAGATCCACTGCAGGCCAGGCTGGCGCCCGTGCCTGGCTGGATTATTGAGGGGACACAGCTGTTCTATAGTCCAGATGGTACCTTAGGGGATGTCGTGGGTCTTCAGTATATTAGGAGAAGAGCTGCAGTTAAAGGCAAAACTCCAGCACTAAAATGGCTGAAGGAGAGAAGCCACATGATATTGTCTTCCTTGAACAGAAGCCTTTTCAGGCTTATACAGGAGGCCTCCTGTGTTACGACGGCCCGATTCACGACCCCCTGCACTTACGACCTTTTCCATAAGTGCGGAAGGGGCCAAAATCTCCCGATTTACGTCCTCAGCCCCGCATTTACAACGGTGTACAACACCTGTTGTAAATGCGGACTCAAGTTATGAGATCAGTTATCTCTGGAACCGGTTGCATGGCAAGTTGGGGGCAACCTGTACCCAGCACTGAGATTACACAGCCATATGGTTCTAGCTGGAGAAAAGCTGTCACACAAATACTATCCCATTTTCTATGCCACGAAGATGCTTAGGATGTGTCCTATACTGCAATAAAATCCCACAGCAGCCAGATCAGCTGATTTTAGAGGTGCAGGCTGTGGGGATATAAATGGCAGCACAGAGATTTCAGCCTTGGAGGAGATGTGACGAATTGGGTAGAACACTGAATGTGGCTCAAGAAACCTGCATTCTCTTTACAGGTCTGGCATTAATTCACTTGCCCCTATGGCAGGGGTGGGGAACCTTTTTTAGGTAAGGACTTGCTGACCCACAGAAAAGTCAGTCGGGGTCCACACACAAGTGAGAAGCAAACAAACAAACTCTCACTAACGTGCCTCTGACTGAGAAGGAGAAAGACACTCCTCACGTTCTGCTCACACACCGGTACCTTGGGGGGGACCCAGGTTAGTAGATTCTGTGTGTTCCAGCCCTGTGTTGGAGCGGCTGGGGGGAGAGGCTGGAGCACTAGTGGGGACTCCCCAAAGCTAAGAGGGAACCAGATCCAGGCAAGCCAGGGTCCACATCCAGCCTCTGGGCCTTAGGTTCCCCACCCCTGATCCATGGCCCGCAAACACTGCTAATATCTACATTGCATAATATACCAGTGCGGTGGGAAGGTATTTATCTTCATGGTATCAATGGCAAAGCTCGAATTTGAAGTAATAAGCAAATTGCCCAAGGCTGCTTTTTGGGTGTGTGGCAGAAATGGGAGTACAGGCAGACCCCGGGTTACATGGATCCGACTTACATCGGATCCTTACTTACAAACAATGTGAGGCAACCCAGCACTAGCTGCTTCCACCCAGCAGACCAGGGAGACGCGAAGCTAGTGTCCCCCGCCCCCCCCCAGCAGACCAGGGAGATGCGGAGAGGCTTTTCTCAGCAGACACCTCAGCTTGAGAATAAAGGACTGAGGGAAGTGAGGTGTGGGAGAATAAAACTGAGCTCTGGAGAAATGTTTGGCTAGAGTTTTCCCTACAATATGTACCAGTTCTGACTTACTTACAAATTCAACTTAAGAACAAACCTACAGTCCCTATCTTGTACATAACCCGGGGACTGCCTGTATTGTCCATTATTCTTGACTTTCATCTCCCTGGTTTTCCCAAGGCATACAGTGGTGGCGGGAGGGGATGCGTCATTGGAAAACTCCCCCTTCCATTCACCCCTTTTGAACAATAGCAGACTCTTTCTCAGACTGGTAGGACATGTCACTCAGCAGGTAGGGTACTGGAATACAACTTAAGATACCTAAGTCCTGGGCCTAGTGGCCAACACTAGCCTGAGTGAACACAGGCAACAAAAGTGTGTTTGAAGATTTTCTCAAGGTTTTCTCAAGTGCTGAAACACTGGTGCTCATGTGGTAAGAGTCATTATTGCAGTGTACTAAACATTTAAGAGTAACAGTTCAACAAGCAAGTTTCCTTAATCCTCATTTTATTTGAATCATATTAAAGGATGCTTTGCACAAGCCTAAAAATCAACATACATGCAAAAATGATGCAATTCAGTAGTACTTTAGTCTTGCCAACTTATTTTTCTAATTTTTTCTCTTCAGATTCCAAGAATTTAATGCAAGTAAAAGATTTTTAATCCTACTGCTTTCCTCTGAAGTTTTCAATTAGTCGATTAATGCTGATTCAGATTTTGCAATCTCTGCAAAGTACTGTACATAATATGCTGCTTATATCTTACAGCACCAGGTTTTTTTTCTAAAGCAAATTTAACGAGAGAATTATTTTTTAAATCTTACCAACTAGTTGTACAAAGATGAATGTCAAGAATGTTAACTTGTACTTTCTCTAAAAGCTACTTAAAAAACAAATTTTGTCTGCAATTCAAATGATGTAGGAGAGATGATGTTTCATTAAAATGCACTTTTGCTTTATCAAACTTCCTCAGAAAACAGAAATTTGCTAATTAGAATTCTCAAGAAGGATTTTTTTAGAAGTGCACCAAAACCTCTGGTTCAGAAATAAACTATTGAAAGTGCAATACTGTAACACTTGCCATTATGGGATGCTTTCTCTTTCATTCTCTTTTCTTCTGGGCAACATGATGGCATTTTATAAAAGGGTATCTTTTGCCAGACCTAGCTGCAAAGAAAATGTAAAGTTCATCTAAAGTTGAGTTTGAACTGGTGTTTAGAAAATCTGTAATAGCGATTACAGGTTGCACTTCTAAAATCTGTGATTTTCTGGTCCGGCAACATCCGTGGGCCAGCATGACCATGGATGTTCCAGAATTAGTGTGTCCTGGTGCACTGCAGTAGGGCTGGTGTGGGTCTCAGCTGGGCTGCGAGGAGGGAGCTGGAGTGTGGTGGGAGGAGGGGAGGCGCAAGGAGCTGGTGTCTGGCTCAGCTGCATTGTGGAGGTTCTAGGAGTTGGTGTGCGGCTTAGCTAGGCTGGGAAGGGGCTGGGAGCTGGCATGTAGCCCAGCTGAACTGCATGGAGAGCCGGGGAGCCAGGGAGGGCTGGCAGGGGAAGGGGCCCTGAAATTACCTCCCCTGGTCCAGAAAAATCTCTCATCCAGGGCCAGTCAGGTCCCAGAGGTGCTGGGCCAGGGAGGTCAAACCCATATCAGAATTTAGATTTATTTCCAAGTACATTACAAAAATGTGCAAGGCTGAAAACTTTTTTTCTCTGCAGCTTCCACAGTTTATTGGAGTTGGGACAGTAAATGGTATGTAACATCTGCTACATTTTTTAACTGAGCTAGGCCTGCTGCGGGCCATCCCTCCGGTAGAGGAGCCTGGCTTCTCTTAAAGACCCTTTTCCACTTGATTTTGAGAAGTGGAAGCCCAGGAGATCAGTTCAAAAGAATTTGAGGTTTAAGGTCTATCAAACTGGGGATGGTTCTTGTGCACAGCATTTTGTTGTTCTATTTTAGAGCATAGAGCTGTAATATAGCACTGTACCTGATAAATGCCAATAGTACACTAGTCAGTGTGTAATTTATACAAAGCTCTTGGTACTCAGTGTCTAATATTTTTATTAGTATTTTGAATAAATACTGTGATGAGAGAATCAGGAAAACAAAACTTTTTTTTTTTTTTTTACAGTTCTTAAGAGGCTCATTATAGTATATTTTTTAATTAAAAGCTTATTGTACTAAGAGATTATATCCTTAATGGAAAGTGTTACTTAAAGTGTGTGTGTGTGTGTGTGTGTGTGTGTAATGGAAAGTGTTACTTAAAGTGTGTGTGTGTGTGTGTGTGTGTGTGTGTGTGTGTGTGTGTGTGTGTGTGTGTGTGTGTGTGTGTGTGTGTGTGTGTGTGTGTGTGTGTGTGTGTGTGTGTGTGTGTGTGTGTGTGGCGCCAATCTTTCTCTGTTCCATTCAGCCTAATCCTTGTGAATCCCTACTAAATTTCCATGTTGGGTCTGGAATCTGCCCTACAAATTGGATTACAGAATCAGGACATGAATTTGTGCATGTATAAACACAAGCTTTTATGAATGTAAGTTATGTAGCTAGTTGCATAAGCAAATGATTGTGCATGCAACATTCAATGCATTCATTTACTGAACAGCATGAAAGTTCATGAGAATTTGATACATTAGTGATTTTTTTTTCTACTCTTAGAAATGAATGTTCTCTGAGGTCTTCATGAGAAGCTTTTGCTAGTATAGTGATGTTGATTTAGGGAAAAGCTTCAATGCAATTATATTGGCATAAAGATGCTTTTGCTGATATAGCTTATTTTGTTTGTGGAACTGGTGTAAACTGTACTGGCAGAAGTTGCATCTAAATTTGGAGGATTTTACTAGTATAATTTTGCTGGTGTAGCTTTACCGGTAAAGCTTTTAAGTGTTGGTTAGATTCTGCCACTCATGTATTCATTGAGCACTATCATAAGCCATGAATAGTTTCATTGATTTCAATGTTTGTGTAAACCTGGCTGTATGGAAGTTGAGTTAATACCAGCGATACTTCTCCCATAACTGTAAATTACTGTGGAGTTATTTGGAAACATACACAAATACTAAAATGCATAAAGATTTATTTCTATTGTCATATCAGAATATAAAAAGTAATTTTTCTGTGATAGACAGAAACTCTAGTTTTAGTCCATAAAAATTAAAATTAAATATAAATGCATTTTCTGCTCCAGGGTAAAATTTTTGCATATTTGACTCAGTTTGCCCTTTTACTATGACTAAAATGTTATACAATGGGGTCTCTGCATGACTAATGTCTTCTGGAAACCTAGAATAAAATTTATAAGATGCTTTCTTTCCATGTGGTGGGGATGGTGGGGGGGAGGAGTGGTGAAGTGAAAAGCATGTCATAACTTTAGCCATGGAAACCAAATCCACAGTGCTTTTAAACTAAATATAAATATCACTGAAAACAATTCTTCTATTTTTAGTCTGAGTCCTGATTCAGCCTTAGAGTCAGCCTTGACAAAAGATATTTCAGTGGGGGAAAGCCTTAAGGGGAATACAACATTTTTTTTGAACATGTACTACGATGAAAAGCGTGTTTGGGGAAAATAATTAAAATATTTTCCTGGTGGACTCTATTTTCTTATGGACAGCCTGCTCTAAATTCTCAGTCTGAGGGACAGTCTTCACACTCTGGTATATTTGCTTTCCACAACCAACTCTGTGTATATTGCTTCCCACAACAAACTTCATGAGTGGTGTATTTGAATACTTGGATGCCAATATCTAAAGTGTATTGCTTAAATTTATTCCCCTAAATTTAGCTTATCTTTGTATATGTACTATCTCGATCTTTGACTTTTAAAACAGACTTTGTATTTGTGGATAATCCAAGCACTGCACCCAAATGGACAGATACTCTCTTCTTTACATGCAAATTATGTACATTTTTAACATAAGCTTTAATAACATTTTTAAATTTGTTCAATGAGAGTCAGCATTTTAATGGTTTGCTTTAAATAGTGCCTGAGAGCAAGCCACATTTTTCTGGTCTAACTCCACTGATTTGAGTTACTCCAAGGATGGGAATTAGCCTGTGATGTTTAAGTGATGAGTTGGTGGAAAGCCAAGGCTGTTCCTCCCTTTAACTGCAGGATGCAGCCAGGGTCGCTTCCATACCCTGCTCCACCAACAGATTCTTACTCGAGTCTGGAGGAGCCTCCTTTCTTGCTGAGAGGCAGATTTCCCATTTTTCAGTCTATCTGACAAAACTGCCAAGGAGCATTTGTGCCAGTTATGACCATGCACTGTCTAATTTTGGTACTTCTTTATCTAGAAGTGGGCAGATGCTACCTATTCATTACACATTGGTCACTGAGTCCATCTAGGGCAGGCATGTCCAAAGTCCGGCCTGCGGGCCAATTGCGGCCCGTGTTCGGGTTTAATACGGCCCCACAGGTAATTTGGCAATATCTATCTTTTATGGCCCCCAACGAATTCATATGTATTGAGATGAATACATTGTAAAATCTCAGTTAATGTCAGTTGGTCTAAATCAGTTATAAATATATTTGGACACAACATGTATACTTGGTGTTATGTTCCTGTTCATATTTTTTGAACTTAAAAGTTGACAGACAACCTTTATTACCAATAATATGTAATGTACTTTACAATGTTCCTGACATATATTTCAGCTTCCTGGATTTTTTTTTCATCTGGCCTTCAGATATGAAAGGCAGAGTGATTTAACACCTGTTTAGATTTGTCATCCATGTGACGAAATGAAAAGTATGCCGTTTGCAATAAACTTTGCATAAAATAGTTAATTTGCATTTAATTTTAATGGTTCAAAGAATGTCAGGCAAAATGGTCGGCCCTCACGCATGTTCACTTCATCAAATCTGGCCCTCTTTGAAAAAAGTTTGGACACCCCTGATCTAGGGCCTTGATAATGTAATAAGATACATGTGAGTGGCCCTTTGCTCCCTTAGGGACTCTGTGGGACCAGACCCTTCCATCTCTGCAGAACCCCACTGAGGTTGACAACCATAGGACTGCTTACGTACTTATAGTTAAGGCCATGTTTAAATCCTTTGCTGACTTGAGTTTTCAGCCCCTGACAGGATCAAGCCTTGTGCACACACTTCCATTTGATCTCTTGACACCTAAAATATTGTTGCGTAAAGCACCCTAGCAAAAAACTGTTTCCAAGTGGAAATCTCAGCACAAGACTGATTTAGATACAAAGATAATTGGGGAGGAGAGATGCTTTCCAAAGCTTGCTTATTTCAGCGTTGGAGAGACAACCTGACAGGAACTGGTAGGCAGGAAAATTTTGACATTTCAGTGAAATGCAGGGATGACCTGTGAAAAATATGTTCTATTTTGCTGTTCAGCTACACTGTTTATACTGAAATCTCTCAATGGCCCTGAAGCTTTTTGTAAATTGAAATTTGTTTATTCACATCTGAGCAGATATACTCAGTCTGCAGTTCTTTCATCAAATGGAATACAAGTGTACTGCAAGTGGGCATGTCTGGTATTTCTTATTGTTCACTTCTGAAAACTTTTACTTGTGTTAGAGGCTGGCGATTTTTGCGTGCCTCAAAGTGATCTTGAAGAGGCCTGATTTTCAGAAGCCAGTTGCTCAGCACCTTCTGAAATGCGGCCTCCCTGTAAAACACTTAAGTTAGAAGTGATTGGGGAAACTTCTTATTCCATGAACAATTCAGACAAAAGTGAAGGGATTTTTCATTTGATCTAAAAAAATTTTTAAAATATTTTTAGCAATGTTAATAAAATAACAGGGCCTGAATACCACTGTAATGAGCAAAAAAAAAAAAATTGGTTTATTTAAAAAAAAGTTGCCCATCCTGCTGAATTTTTTGGCATTTGTTTAATAGGTTAAATAAATAGCAAATGGAATGTTTTCATTTTTATGAAAAAGCTGTGTTATATACACTGTGTCAATGGTGGCAGCTGCAGACTACTGAACCTGGCATCCATATGTTCATTGATAACGTTGAGAGTATACATTACATTTTATTTTTATGCAGCTTTGCTTCTAAAGACCAGACATGTTCTCCCTGAAAATCTACCACCCATAAGCATAAAATTTAGGACATAAAGGATTGTCTTTCACTGCTACGACTTCCAGCATAGCACATTCTTCTGCAAAGTTACAAATAGAAAGCTGTTTTTTGAAACGGTAAGAAACGTCAGACACAAGGCTGATGAATTCAAGTTTATGAAATTACAGTGTAAAATGCCCACAAATGTGTCTGTCTTGATCTGCATACTAATGCCCCTCCCTCAGGCTAATTAGTGTCTATCTGAGTTTCTGCAATGCATTCCAAGTGAGTAAGAGTCAAATGATTTTTTGTTTCATTGCCTTGAGTGCTTTGGCCAAACTAGCAAACCACTGAATGAAGTGGCTGCCACTGAAATAGCTCTCGGTATTGTTGAAAGGCACAATTAAGAGCTTAAGGTTGCTGTTGTCTTTTGCAACTTAAAATTTAAAATGTCTTTTCAAAATAAATGGAAACTTTACAGATGGGAACAAAATCTTATTGAGATCCAGAACAGCAGGTTCAAGGGTGTGGCTCACACAGCACACAACCACACTTGTCTGTGTTTGGCCTGCACACCAGTGTAATGAGCCAATAGTCACTGCTGAATCGCCTACATCCCCTGGAACAGACCACCCTGACAACTGTGCCAGGGAAAATCCCAGTGAGGCACTAGGTAGTTCCTTAGTGCCCCATAGGAAAATACCACGTTGCCTTTGGGAAAGCTACTGTGGAGAGAACCCAGAGAGTAAAATGAGCAGCAGCAGCTTAAATAGGAACTTGCAGATGATACTGAAGCCATTAGAGTTTTTTAAAGTTTTGATTGGACAATCTGTCCCCTGTGCTGATTGGTGGTTTGCTCCAACGCCTTCCTGCTTCCTCAGTTGCCCAGCTCCTCCATCTTACCATTTACGTTATCCCCTCCCAATTAAAGCTCATCTCGGACAAAAATTGTGGTGCTAACAGGACATTTTGTCACCATTGTATTGTTTGTTCTGCTTGTGCTCTCCTATGTCCTGTCTTGTGATGCTGTAAGCTCTTCAGGGCAGGGACTGTGTGTTTGTACAGCGCTTAGCACAGTGGGTCCTTGACCTTGGTATGTCTCTAGACACTGTCATAATAAACATGATTAATAACAAAAACCAATTTAGGCCAACCAATTTTTGAGTTCTGCTGTGTTAACCCGCACAACTCCTACAGAAATTTTTATTCCCTCAGCTATCCTAGATTCCAAATCTGTGTCATCAAAGAGAATATAAAATTTCTCATCTTGTGCAAATTCAGCATACAAAGGGTTGCTCTGCCACAGATGTATCTGTAGATGGATCAATAAACACAGTGATAAACCGTTCTGCTTATTTCTAAGCCATTGTTTTGTTCTCCAGGCTGTAAGACCTACCTACCTCTGTTCTAAATGGCCTACCTGTGAGTGCCATCCGACCACTCCTTGTTTTTTGCATGAGGAAAAAAAAGTTCAACAGCTATAACTAGGGGGCTGGATCTGGTGTTTGCCAGCAATATGCCTAAAGTTCTGTGATTGAAAACACTCATCTGCTTTTACCAAATGTACAAGTATATCAAAAGAGACAGTAGGAACTTTTTTGTTAAACATCATTATAGTTAAGCTGATTGCTTATTATAGATGTGACATTTATTTTACCAGACCCATAATGATAGATGTGAAAGTCCAGCTTTAAAATAGCCTTCAGAATGAGAAGCCAGGCAAGCCTGAAGTTAAGATTCCCATGGAACTGTTGACTCAGCTTTGATAGAGGGCCATGTGTACTATAAAGCCAATTCATAGCTTTGGACACTGCTAAGAACAATATGTGGTAGTACTCATAGAGGTTTCTTTGCTACTTACCAGTATGGCATGTTGAGAGTTTTGCAAGCACTGCATTTTTGTTTTGCAGCTAACATACTGCTGTGTAAAGATTGGTCCTGGATAGCATTCAGCAGACAGGTTTTCATTCCCATTGAAGCCATTAACTTTAGTGGGACTAGGACCTGGCCATGGGAATTGAAGGTGCCTGGCACCAGGCAGGATTGGAGCCTAAAACAGTGGTAATGCAAAAAAGCTCTATTGTTAAAACTATTTTTCAACAACTGTCTGGTACAAACTAATGTTCAGGTTCCAGCATAATAGTTTTTCAAAACTATTAATTATTTCAAAACTTAGAAAATGATTTCAGATGATCAGTTTCCTTTCATTACAGTGACTAAGGTCATCTGTTATCCAGGGTAAATGGTTTTGATTCATAGCTATTAGACTTAGAGTAATTAGAGATGCAAAGGACTGATTAGATTATCAAATGTGTCATGTAAAAATAAAGTTTACAGATTTCTATTACAAACTCTTGGTATAGTGCTTTAAAATAAAACAATCACCGCCCACAAACAAATCCTTCCCCTAAGGTCTGATTTTGAGTTTAGTAGGGAAGAATTTGAAAACTGGGCCAAAATGTGTTGGGGGTGTTAGTTTTTTCTGCTTTATAACTTTAATTTTTGAACTGGAGAGAGGAAATTCTTGAAAATCAAGTTCACAAACATGCCAAGTTTTATCCTCTTTTAGTTTCAGATCACCACGGCAGGAAATACAGAAAATCATGCTGTGTGATGGAAATGCCTGCAGAGCCCTTCTCACAGCAGCATTCCAGATGATTGGAAATAATACAGCTTTTACATGTTGAGTTCTTTTTATTGGCCTTCTGGGTTCTGAAGCCTTAATAGTGCACAAAGACCACATTTGCACGCTTTTTCTCTTCCAACATGAAGGCTAGAAATATACTTTCTTTCCTCATTCGTTCACTTGCAGCAAGGTAGCTCTAAGAAACAGACTTGTGATAAAATCACAAGAGCTAGCCTAACTACAGGCAGTCCCCGGGTTACGTACAAGATAGGGACTGTAGGTTTGTTCTTAAGTTGAATCTGTATGTAAGTCGGAACTGGCGTCCAGATTCAGCCGCTGCTGAAACTGATCAGTTTCAACAGCGGCTGAATCTGGACGCCAGTTCTGACTTACATACAGATTCAACTTAAGAACCCCAGGCATCCCCAAGTCAGCTGCTGCTGAAACTGATCAGCGGCTGATTCCAGGAAGCCCGGGGCAGGGGCTTCCTGTAGTCAGCCACTGGTCAATTTCAGCAGCGGCTGACTTGGGGACGCCTGGGGCAGAGCAGCTGGGGTGCTGCTGGGTTGGTCCAGTAGCGCCGCCGCTCCTCGGTGCTACTGGACCAACCCTGCAGCACCCAAGCTGCTCTGCCCCAGGCGTCCTGATTCAGCCGCTGCTGAAACTGACCAGCAATGGCTGAATCAGGACGCCTGGGGCAGAGCAGCTGAGGTGCTGCCGGGTTGGTCCAGTAGCACCCAGAGCAGTGCTACGGGACCAACCGGCAGCGCCCCAACTGCTGTACCACAGGCGTCCGGAGCAAAGCCGCGGAGCACGGGGGCAGCGGGACAACCCAGACGCACCGTGGCTGTCCTGCTGCCCTCGGGCTCCGCGGCTTTGCTCTGCTTTGCTCCCCGTCTCCCTGGTGTCCAGCAGACCAGGGAGAGGAAGCAAAGCGGTGGAGCACGCGGGCAGCGGACAGCCCAGACGTGTCTGGGCTGTCCGCTGCCCGCGTGCTCCGCCGCTTTGCTTCCTCTCCCTGGTCTGCTGGACACCAGGGAGACGGGCCCTGTTCGTAACTGCGGATCCGACATAAGTCGGATCCGCGTAACTCGGGGACTGCCTGTATTCCCAAGTTTCAGCATATTAATCTGCTGCACAGCCCCATTGTTTCTGTAGAATTCGAATGTGGAAGTTAGCAATTCTCTGGCAATTTCAGGTCATACTCAATAACCAGTGTGCCACAGATTCTGTATTCTCAACCAGGAAAGTTGTAAGTTTTGGTCTTTGTGTAGAAAACATTTGGCGCTTTTGGCACTTGTGTGTTTGAATGGTGATGTGGGCAAGCACATTAGTTTGATGCTTACTCTAAAATATTCAGTAGTGAAACGGAGAAATAAAACACTAATGTTATTAACTTTTTTTAGTCTTCACAATTAATATCCTGTTGGTCTATATGAAGCAGCTTACTGTCTTGTCTTTGACCTTACGTATCTAATGAATTTCTACCTCTAACAATACAGTGCAGCTATGCAGTGCAACTTTCCTAGTGGGGACACAGTTATACTGGTATAAAGGTGCCTTATACTCATACAACTTCTCCCCATTATGGAGGAGGAAGAATAAAGTTATACTATAAAGCCCCTTTGTACTAGTATAGCAGGGTCCGTACTAGGACGGTGGTCCCAGTATAATTATTTTACTAAAACTAGCACTCCTAAGTGAGGTAGCTTTATTATATGTAAATATGTGTAGCCTAGGAATTTAGTTTATTATTGCTGTCTCTCTGCAGTCTGAAGAAGGCAACTCTGCATCATTTTATACCACTTCCTCTTTTCAAGGTTTTCTTTACAATCATGAAGGCTAAATATTTTTTTCCGAAATACCTAAAAACTGAAAGTTTGAGAACAAACCTGTGGTATTTCATGGAAAATGTCACTGCCAAAGAGTATGTTGAGGTCCCGTTTAAAATACTCATCTATGTGGCAAAAGTATTGTCTTAACCTACTACAGGGAGTCCCCGTTAAATGTCCAAGATATGTTCCAAAAAACATGGACATATAGCGAAACAATGTAAAACCGGGAATTTTTTTCCTACAGCTGACTTCTGTTTGCTTAAATTGGTCTCTTTTTTTTTTTCCCACGCAACGTAAGAGGGGAATGGGAAGACTTATAACACAACAGTTCCTATAAGCGTCAACAATGTTAGTGTGGAACCAACGTATACTGGGACAACCTATACCCAGGGACGCCCTGCACATACATCAGAACCATTATTTTGCAGGGATGGGCCCAAAGCAAAACTCTCAGTCCAAATGTCATAATCAGCTGCATCAATATCTTGATCCACACACCCATATAATGGCAGGGTTGAAATCCTAATTTGAATTCGGCCAAATTTGAGGTCTTTTTTCAATTTTTGTGGTTGGATTAATTTATTTAAAGACTGAGGCATGAACAGAAAACTCTGATCTGAGCATGGCTTCGGATCTGAGATTTTGGTGGTTCTCTAGATTTTTTTGAAGACTTAATTCTAGGACCCTGAATCAACAGTGTCTCCTTTGTTTCATGCAGTGTGGCCACAGACTATCAATATTGTGTTGATGGGGACTGTATGGCATTTCCTTGCTTGTATTTGTGGTCTAAGAGCTAGAAATGAATGTCCTGACTGTTCTTTCCTAATCAGCTGATCTAAGCAGAATGTGTGAGGAAGTAAATGTATTGATTTCTCAGAATGTTTAACATGACCCGTTGAAAAGAATAATTAATTAATATCAGCGGTATAGCATCTACGCATACCCCTAGTCTCTCCTCGTCCTCTGTCCATGGGGAGATTGGGCCCACCGTGGACAGGCTGCTTCGTGGCAGCCTCCCATAGCCCTTTCTTCCAACCCCGCTGGGCTGCTACCTCTGATAGCCTTTTAAACCAGCCCCACTCTCCCAGCACTGGCTCCTGCTTCCTTCCCCCATCCCATTTCTGCCTCTGATATAGCCTAGGCTTATTGGTTAATCGTATAATTGACAACATGTCAACATTCCTAGTCTCACCTTGAAAAGCTGCTTTAGTGAATCAGAAATAGTAACAGTCAGGCCCTAATGTAGGTGAGGTAGAGTAGATGTTCTGCATTAATAAGTATTTGGAGGATGATGCTCCTGCTGAAGACATGGTTCCATACTTTGACGTTTAGGAGAGAAGAAGGAGATGAGAAATGTCACAAGCCAAAATTGTTCACTAGCTTTAGTCTAACAGTGATCTTTCCAGTGAGCTAATCTGCAGTCCTAGGAAGTTTCTTGTAATTAGGCTGACCACTTAGCTCTTCTTCCTTTACCACTTCCTGTGTATCATATCTGAGAGACACTTAACTCTTCTTAAATATAGGGATGTTAAATTTCAACTGATCGGCTAATTGAGTAGTCAATGGATTTTCCATCAACTATTCGATTAGTCAATGGTGGGGGGGGGATAGAGTGGCTCTCTATCTTGCCTGCGCCTCTGCTTTTGAAATGTAGCAAAAGCCTCAAGCAGTCCCCGCTCACACCAGTTCTAACTGTTGTGCTTCTGCCTTTTAAGTGTAGCAAGAGCCTTGCAGAGCTTTTGCTTCATTTAAAAGACAGAGATGCAGCGGGGAACCCAGATGGGGCTCTTGCTACATTTAAAAGGCTGAGATGCAGCAGTGGGACCCGGCGGAAGTGTGGACTGCTGGAGTCCCAGCTCATACCATTTCCCCCACCCCTCTTGCGGAGACGGTGCTGATATAAAGGCAGCAAGGAGGGGAAGTGACTAGTTGAGTAATGACTCGACTACCCAATAAGCCTTGGCTTATCAGGTAGTCGACTAATCGCTTACAGCCCTACTTAAATATGCATCTTTTTCTTTTATCTACCGTTTCCTTTATCTGTACCTTTCACTTCCTCTTATATGGTCAGGGCTAGTTTGAGCACTCCTTTTCATATCTCTGAGAAGACTTATTCTACTATGCAGTAATAATCTCTTTCATTCAGACTAACAATGTGTTTAAAATCTATCTTTCCTTTTGGCAAATTCACTTGCAGTTAAAACAAGGGCAGCTTAAATTCCTGTTCCTCTGTCTACTCTCTAATAACCGGATTCAAGACTTTTTTCCAATGCTAGTAGTGGGTATTACAAATTGCAATTTGGTTCTAGCTACAGTACATATTGTAAGATAAGACAAATGTCTTCCATCGTGATTTTCATCATCTATTTGTTTGCTTACCTTAGGCACAAATTCAGAAAAACACTCAGAAAAAGTCTGGAGATAAAATTGAAACAGAGTTTATTTTTTCTGTTTTGTATTAAGATATACAGTGAAGCCTCGTTTATCGCGGTAGATAGGTTCCAAACCCGACCGCGATAGCTGAAAATCCGCGAAGTAGGGACACCATATTTACGTATTTATTTAACATGTATATTCAGACTTTTAAAACCCTCCCTTTACGTAGTACTGTTAACAAACCACCCTTTAATGTACAGAAAAAAGTCCGCGAAGTCGTGAATCCGCGATGGTCGAACCGCGAAGTAGCGAGGGCTCACTGTATTTCCAAATTGTTCCTATTATGTTACTGCCTTGCCAGCATTTATTTAATATTGCTTGAAAGTTTATTTATCCTCCTTCCTATAACACCAGTGTAATGTCTTTGAATACATTTCTACTGTGTTTTTTCAGGCCTGAACAGATTCAAAGCTAAGACCTTTTTCTATAACCACTAAAAATACCCCAAAGTAATTTAAAAAAAATCAATTGCATGTTAAATGTTGAAGTTTTATTTTTGCACCTTTCACCCATTCTTTGCCGTTTGCTAAAAAACCCACATGCATTTTCTTTAAGAAGCGAATACTGTAGTAAATGAAAAAATAAATATGACCATGAGACGAATAGAGACCATGAATCTAGAACATGTGGACTGGAGTGCCAGTCCACATGAAAAGGTAGTGGTGATGTCCTTTCTTTGTTCTTCACGTTGCCTTTAATAAATCAACATTTCATGTGTTTAATAATTTTCAGAGTTGTGGTGTCATGCAAGGAGCAAAACATAACCAGTTTGATACTGTTTAACTATAAAACTGGTTGTTAGCTTTTTAGCCTTTAAAACATCCTGTGGGAAATTATTCTTAGTGAATCTTATTACTAAATGTGTTCATAATTGAAATGTATTGGGCAAAGATTTCTGCATAAAGTATGTTTCTTGCTTATTTTGGCTCTCCAGAGAGCACACAAATTGGTATCACTATGTATGTCTCTCAGGTGAATACAGCTTTACCTAGTAATGCTGATAGTTAAGGATGTGGTGGTGTTTTTTCTGATTTTTTTTTTAATTCCATAGCATTATTCCTTATTAGTGGGTTTTGTAACTAGGCAGAATTAATTTGCTCTAGGGTGAAATGTGGCACATTGATTTTTCTACATGGAATAACCCCCTTCACTTGCAAAATATAAATACTGATTTGTTTAGTTTTAGTTTTGTGTGTGTTTGTGTGTGTGTGTGTGTGTGTGTATGTGTTTGTTTCCAGATAGACTACCAAGAGAATAGCCTTTTGACTAGCTGGTTTCTCCCCCCCCCCTCCCCCACTCTCCTCACCCAAAACTGTTTCCTCTGGCTAAAAAACAAAACATAACCAGGATTGGAAATGTGGCATGCAGTAACTACCAATATTAAAATGCTTCAGAAAGCAATGTGAGAACTGGTTACCCAAGACAAGAAGCATATATTTTATATTATATAACTAGAAGATTTGTCCAGGTCCTTCAGGGCAGGGGGTTGTGGATGGAGAGGCTGTAGGCGTCAGGGCAGGTGCTTGGGGATGGGAGGCCTTATGGCATGCTTGCTTGCTCCACCCCTCCCACCTCCCCCTATGGTCATTCTGGAGTATAACTGTCCAACTATCATAGCCCTCCCTTTCCATTTGATGGGAAACAGTCATGTTCCAGGCACATCCTATGTCCTGGCACAACCAAACTCTGACCTTGCTTTAAGTTAGGTTAAGAGGAAGTTGCATACCAAATTTGGTGGTCCTAGCTCTTAACATTTAGGAGGAGTTCTTGAACAGACTGACTCAGACATTTCTAAAAATTATATAGCTAGCTAGATAGATCGATAGATAATATATGATAATGAAAACAGTACAATCAATTATAGTAATACTTAGTACTTATCAAATGCTTTATTAGGATTAGGTCACCATATAAAGAGCAATCTAGATTGTTTAGTAAACTGATGCAAACATGTTTCAGGAAGCCATATGCAAGGTTACATCTCTAGGGACAAAGAATATAGATCCTGCTTATGGGTTAGGGAACTATGTTCTTATATTAAGTGTCAGTGAAAAGGACAATACCATGGTAGATATCAAACTGAGCATGAGCTCCCAATGAAATCCTCTGGCTAAGAGGTTGAACATGACTCTTGGATGTGTAGGTATGGGGGTAGCAATGGGGAAGCGATAGTATCTTTGCAGCATTAATGAGATTATTACTGAAATGCTGCATCTGGTGTCCATGTTTCAAAAAGGGTTGTTGAAAAAATTTGGAAAAGTTCAGATAAGAGCCCATCCGAATAATGTGAGAACTAGAAAACCTGCCTTATAATGAGGGAGCCAAAGAAGATAGATATTTATCTTATTAAAAAGAAGTTTTACAGGCAACTTAATTATAATATGCAAATACAGCATGGAGAAAAGATGCTTCATAGAGAAGGACTTTTTAATTTATCAAAGGCAAAAGATTTGGTCTAGGCATAAGATTTTTGTCTTCATCACTGTAGCATCTGTGAACCAGAAGCATGGTAAGTGTTGTAACTCTACTTGTTTTGTGAGATGCTCTTCATCATCTTTTTCTCTCCAATGAGATGGAGTCCAGTCTTGTATATGACTCCCAATGAGCTCTAAAGTTGGATCTGAGGAAACCAAAATGGCACAGAAAATGCCATGGGCAGCCAACACTGATAACAAATGCTGCCATTTAAAAGTGTTACTATGTCCTAAATTATTACACAGCTTCTTCGCATAACAATTAATAAAACTAGGGGGCTGTGCCCCCTGCTCCCCTACACTCGCCAACCTTCCTCTCTCCAGCCAGAGAGTGAGAGAGCTGCGCTCACCAATTCCCCTCTCTGGTGGTAGGTATCTGGCCAGTGGGGAGGGTGCTGGAGCACCTGGGGGCAGGGTGTCTGGCCAGGGGGGATGGTGCAAGAGGAGCCTGGAGGTGTGGGGTCTCTTTTTAGGGGGAGTATGCCTGAAGGGCCTGGGGTGCGGGGTCTTGTTAGAGGGGATGTGAGAGGCAGCTGGGGGCATGGGGTCTCTGCATAGGGTGCGTGTGAGGGGGTTGGAGGTGCGGGGTCTCGGCGGTGGAGGTGAGTGGGTGGTCTGGGGGGTGGGATCTCGGCAGGATAGTGAATGACCAGAGTGGGATCTCGTCTTGGGGGAGTTGTGGGCTCATACCCTGGGCCCGCCCTGCTGCAGATGCACTTAAAATTCCACCCAGCCACCTAAGGCAGGCACAAATTCGCCATTCCCCCACAGCTTGGGAGGGCAGAGTCAGGATGCAGGAAGCAGCATATCTGCAGCAGGGGCACGCGTAGCACCTAGGAGGCTGCGTGTGTCTCGCCTCTCCAGAGCACCAGGGAAAGAGGGTGTGGGACCAGAGGAGCAAAACTCTAGCTGGGGACGGAGCAATGCTGGTGATGTGATGACATCACTTTGTTGTCCCCAGGAAATGTTGTTATATAGAGAGGGAGATAATTCTGATCAATGTAATTGGTATTAAGGAGAAGACAAATATGGTAGATTTGGCTATTTGGATCTTTTTTTATATACATATTTTTCAGTTAGATAAGAGGAAGCTGGTGCTGTCAGGAAATGGAACTGGAGGTTTTACTCAAAGTAGATCTGGACATTGATAGATTCCCAAAGAAAATTTACAGATAGGGTGCTTAAAAATATTTTTCTTGATGCAACTGAAAACATATCGAAGTAAACATACATTTAATCTCACCTGTCCTTAGTTATTTTCAGTATTGTCTGAGGTGGAAAGAACATCATTGTGTATCTAAAGCTAATTTTACAGCATGTTGTGGTTCATTAGAGCAGTTTGTTTATTTCAGTCAAAGGTAATTGCACTCTTTAACCATAATGGATACCAACTATACTTTTGTGTAAATGGGAAAATAATTTGGTCTTAGGCGAGACTTAATAATTTCTGTATGTATCGGAACTACAGACACTTGTATGAAATTGAAGAGGACCGTAAAAACAAGTAGTTCTTGTTCATAGAAGTCTTGAATGAACTGAAACTGCTTATTGCCTTTTTTTATTAAACTTGAAGGCCATTTTACCTTCCTTGAGCTCAAAAAAAGTGAAACATACTTCTCTAGATTCTGGCAAGTTTTGAAGCTTTCTCTTTCAGTGAAAGAAAGACTTAAGATAGTTGCTGGTGTTTTTTTGTTGTTGTTGTTGTCTTTTTTTTTTTTTTTTTATCAGAGAATGAATCCCCATGGGGTTTCTGTCCAAATTTACCTTCTGGCCTTTCATATCACTACTGCTCAATTTGCAGCTAGCTCTTTGGATGTCACTATGACAGGTCTACGCTATGGGGACAAGTATATCTAAGCTACACAATTTGAGTTAGGTTGGTAGTGTAACTTAAAAATATGTAGCTTAGATCTGTTTACCTCAGGGTCCACACTGCACTGGATCGACTGTAGAAACTCTCCCATTGATTCCCCTTACTTGTTTCATTCTAGTGGAGTACAGGAGTTGGACAGGAAACTGACTGGCAGTCAATTTAGTGGGTCTGAACTAGACCCACTAAATTGACCCCCCAGTGGATCAGTCACCACAGCTTTGATCCACCCCGTAGTGGAGACATACCGGTAGCCTAACATATCCGTACACGGGTCTTCCACATATTGTCACTGTCCCAGTAATTTGTAGTTTCTTTGTAAGTGCAGGGAGCTCAGACTTGAAATGAAATAAATAAAATGGTTGACACTCATATTTCTTAAATTAGCCATGTTTCTCTCTGAAGTCTGCTCTCCCTCATCTAAAAGTTCAGGCTATAGTTTTTAAAAAGTCCTCTAATTTTGGTGGTGTTAATCTTGAGACAGAGCTACCTTTTCAATGGTGCTGAGCACCAGAATCCATCATCAACATCAGATTGTGTCCATCCAAAACCAAAGGCACCCAAAACTAGGAGACATGTTTGAAAATGCTGCCACTAGAGATGCATTTTTGAGCTAGAATAGTCTCTGGAGAAGAAAAATTATTCAAATTTTAAACATAAATAATACGTTTAAGCTCTTCATTTTTATTTGGCATCTTTGTTAAGGATCCTGAAGTCTTTATTCAGGCAGATCTCCGTTTGAAGCTGATGTGAGCTTTATGTGAATGTGTATTGCAGCATAACCTCCCACATGCTGCATATTTTGGCTTTCCTTTGGGTTTCTTGCAAAGCAGTGTTTTCTTTTCTTTGTGGTTTGTGTTTCATTTTCTCTTTAAGTGGCTTGGAATACATCTGTACTGGTGAGGTAGTCAGAAGGGTTTGTGTGTCTTTTTTTTTTTTTTCTTCCCAACTGAAAGTTGAAAGCATAAGCCTAGCAAGCAGAGTGGCGGTGGGAACGAGCAGAAAGGATATTTAACAAGTAAGACCAAATGTCTCTGGCTATTACATATAAGGAGATATTCTGGGAATGTCAGCAACCCATAAGTCATCCTAACTGATGAGAGAAATAATAAGTGTAATGTGGAATGGTGTCTCGTCATTTAACCTTCACGAAGTACTGTTTTATTCTTCTTAGCCTGAACAAGGAGTTCAGCTGTGAGCTCTGGCTTAGAGGTTTGAAAAAAAATTCTTGAACGGATGAGATTTAACAAAGGAGTGAGGACGGTAACATAGATTTTCTTTTGGGAAGCGTGGCAGAGCTTGTCTGAAATAGTCCCTAAGGTAAAGTCTTTTGCGAGAGATATGCACACAGTGGAACAGATTCAGACCTGGTGTAGCTGCCCTGATGTCAGTAAGATTGTAAAATGGATGAATTCCATGTGTTTCTCTTTGTAGGTAAGCATCTGTGTGTCTCACCTTCTGAGTTATGCATGTGGCTGCATCTGTTCTGATGTGGTGATTTTCCCTTTCAACTTATCTTTGCTAGTGAGAGAAAATGGCTTATTCTGTTTGGTGTGGTGTTTATATATTAGCTATGGATGATTATTAACTAACGAGGTTGTGCAGATAAAATATTCCCAGGTCCTCGACTGCTTTACCACTCCGTGTTACCTGATTGTTTAGCTTTTCCCATTTTTTATTTTTTGGTAGGACTTTACCTCCTTTGGGTAAAGTAAATTTAAAAGAATGAAGCTGCTCTATTCATCAACAAGTATCTGATCTGTTCTGTTTCATTGCCAGTTCGTCATTCTTTCATCTGCGGCCTACACTAGATTCTACCCATTCTGTTTTGGAAGTCAGCAAATGATTCTTTCAGTGTGTCAGTATTATTTTTTTATCCTTACTCATATTTTATTAGTGCTAGAAAATCAAGCACTCAGATGATGCATTTAGTATGTATAAGACAAGCATGACCAATCTCTTGGTACATAAAATGCTTTGGTGCGCTTGTCCCCCAAATGTGTGCTTTATATTACCCTTTCCGTCTGCTTTTATGATGGCCTCACGACTTTCCTTCTCTTTCTGTGGTGCGTTACCTTTTCTTGCCTTGTTTTTTGTTTGTTGTAAATTCTTTGGAGTGCAAAGTCTTTGTCTTCCTTCCTGTCACTTGAATGCCATATGTAGCAGTGGTGCTATGTAAATAATAAAAACTACTGGAGGAGGAGAAATAAGCTTTCAGTATTCTTGTTATCACCAGTAACTTCACTTCCTCAAACCTAGATGACGAACTGTCTGCGGATGGTGGTCAGCCCATTAAATTCAATTCAAGCTATG
The DNA here is from genome assembly GCF_049634645.1 of Pelodiscus sinensis. Classification (NCBI taxonomy): domain Eukaryota; kingdom Metazoa; phylum Chordata; order Testudines; family Trionychidae; genus Pelodiscus; species Pelodiscus sinensis. The sequence continues at coordinate 120,236,398 of NC_134711.1, forward strand.
CGAGTTCTAAATTACTGTTGCTTGTTTTCCTAATTACTCAGCTGTGCAATCTTGTCACATAATCTCCATTTGTCTTTTACCTCTCAACATTTCCTAGTCTGTGTCCTGCTTAGTAGAACCCTGAGTGGATAGTTTGTATCCACATCTGCAAAACTGATCCATGGCGGTGGGAACCCACAGAGTTCTAAATACAAAATTAGTATCTGCATCCATGCTGCAAAAATGAGCCATGGATGCACATCCACGGATGCAGATACCTGTGGATTTGCAGGGCTCTTCTGCTCAGTTTGACAATAGATGGCCTTTGAGAGGCGAGAAGAGGCTGTCTGGAGAAGTCTTGTATTCGGTTGCTTCCCTGGACTTTTTTTTTTTTTTTTTTTTTTTTTTTAATTTGCCCCCTGTTCTTATGCCTCAGGACAGCTCCTGTTGTGGTAGCAGTAATGGGAGCTCTACTGTATGGCTGCCTGTGTTTTTAACCAGCCTGTCGTCCAACCCCATTTAAAGCAGGGCGAGATGACGCTGCTTAAAACACAAGTGACCACCTGGGCCCTATCTAGACTAGCACACTCACTGGTGTTGCTATTAGTAGAGCTGTATTGATGGTAGCTTTGGTGGAGCTCTTTAAGAACTAGAGACCAAGTCTTTGTTCAGAAGGAAAACAAGTGGGAAATGCGTTTAGCTGAAAACTGTGAGATTGTTTTGCCCGGAGGAAGCAAAATGGTTTCCTTTTTTATATGATAGTAGGTGAAGCCTAGGTGCTCCAGCCCCATTACTTGCTAACATTGTAGAAACATGTGACAGACAGTCCCTGCCCCATGGAGCTTACATTTAAAGCATAAGACAATGAACAGGAATGGAGGAAACACAAGGTAACAATGAAATGATGATTCTGCTCCTTGTCAAAGTTATGGGCAGCAACTTGGCTTTCTGATGTTCTCTCCCTCCATGAGGCTTATTTTATAGGTGCTCTGTTCCTGAGCTGTGCCAAGCATATTCTGTTCCTATTAAAATAAATGGTAGTTCAAGGTAATCTTCACTTTGCAGTATAGGGCCCTTAGTCCACAGCACAATAGGGAACCAGAATGTTGTCTAGAGCGGAATAAGTTCTCTTTAAGCTCTCAGCCTTAGAGGACTCAAGTTTAAAGATGACCATGAACATTTTCTGTTAATGAAGATTCTTATGTTGCGGTTGGGAAGGGAAAATGCAAGGAGATCTGAATTGTCTAAATGAACTTCAAAAGAAGAGAGTTTTTTTTCTCCCGTATCCAATATTTAGGCAGCTGACCTATAGATATTTTAAGAAAGATTTACTGTATGTTATGGCAGGCAATATATTGTTTGATCTTTATGTCTTGCATACTTTATGCCAAAAACCTGCAGCTATATTTCTTTGATTTGGAGGTTCTTTTTGTAAGTGTAACTCAGCCACATGTTACTTTTTTTCCTTCCAGAAATCACTGAAGCTTCTCAAACTTGGGTAATTAGGGGAAAAAAACCTGTATATGTCATTATGTAAGTTTAGTAGTTTTCATTCAAAGAATATCCTTAAGGTTCAGATCCCCTTATTGCTGATTTGCTGCAAGAAAAGCTTTGCTGGAAAGAATATGATGCTCACTGGCCTTTTTGAGCTCTTCAGCAGAGATAGCGGGCAGTCTACAATGAAAGTTACCCAGCCAGATGGTTTATACCAAGAAGATGGCACTTGTGTAGGGAAACTTAAGAAATTTTTTTGTGCTTGTTAGGGATCTGCATTCTATAATTTACATCAAAGGTCAGAGGAACAGCTTTCTGCATTGATTGCATTGGAGAGTGTTTCCAGTGACGCTGAAAATAACCTGACCTTTGTTAAGATGACAAAATGGCAGGGCATGCAAAAGGTTAAAATGATTCTCCCTGTCTGATTTTTGTTTAGCCTTGTGCTGTATCTATATTTATATAGACTTGTTCTCTCACATGGACTAATGTGTACCAGATGTAAGCCACAAGGATCTAGAGAATCCCTGGAACTGTATCTTCATTTTGTTGGAATATAGGCTACCATACCTCTATGATTTATAGTCACTCTGATTCAGCAAAGTACTACAGCATATGCTGAGCTTTAAGCATACGGATAGATTGCTTGGTGGAACTACTGGTGATCTTAAGGTTCAGCACATGCTTAAGCGTCTTGTAAGTACAGAGCATGTGCATATAAACTCCCTTTCAGCACAGTTGCTTGCCATCTTGGTGAAGACAATTATTTTTTTAAAGGCGATCTTAGTGTGTCTGAAGGGATCCAGATTGACATCCTGGAGACTCAAATCTTCCCATCATAAAAGATGTGTCTATACTGGAGCTGGGGGTGTAATTGCCAGGCCAGGTAGTTGTACACACACACTAGCTCTGATTTGAACTTGTGAACTAAAAAGAGTGTGGCACAGCACAGGGTCACCACCTGAGGGGACAATCCACCTGAGAGGCCTTAGTTATGTATTTAGGTGGCTAGCTGTGCAACTGTGGTTACTGCACTATGTTTAGCACACATGCTCTCTCAAAGCTAGCATGGGGCATCTAACCAAGCTGTAAATTATAGCTCCTGTTGTAGTGTAGTGTAGATGAACTCTAATGGGTAAGCCAAGGCATGGGAAGCAACAGCTCAAACTTTCGCACACTGTTGATACAGATTTGGCTTGGAATGGAACTGGAGCAGACAAGGCAGAGGGGGGCACTGCCCAGCCGGGCTGAAGGCTCCGGGCAGCCTGAACAGGGCAGCTCCGCTCCAGCTGCAGTTCTGCACTGAGCTGCAAGGGGACCGGGTTGGGTAAAATATTGTACAGATCTCCGGCCCAGCAGTTGGCGAGCCTCGTTCAGTGTAGTGTTGAAAGCAATCCATCTTCCAGGGATAGGGCTGCCTAAAGCCTCGTGGCAATTGACAGACTATTTATCTTAGATTTTAATAGCAAATAATGATCGAAAATATGTTCCTAATATAAACTCTTCTGGGTTTTTGTTGGGATTTTATAAAAACTTTTGAGTCTACGTTTTTGTTTTTCTATAGCAGCAATTTATTCATTAGGATTATTTGGTTTATAGGCAGATTGACTTTCTGGATTGGTATCAAAATTTACTTCAGTTTCCTTTGATCTGACAATAAGATGTCCGCATGGCGGAGGGGGCTGCTCTGGGGTTAGCTGGGCCACTTGGGACAGCAGGACTCCTCTGGGGGCCGGGGCATTGTGTGTGTACAGATGCAATGTAAAATAACACATGACCGCTCAGAATTAATCACCATAACAAATATGCAAATAAATGAATTGCCATAATGAATACGCAAATGTTTCAGTGCCAATCTGCCAGAAGTTTTTGAACAAGTTTGCTGGTCCATTGTATGAAAAAGTTTGAGAACTACTGGTCTGATGCCCTTAACCTTAGGTATAAGGCAAAGGAGTCACATGCTGGTTCCTGGTTGTAATAACCAAATATAGTGAGCTCTGAGAGAGCAATCATTTTGGTTCAAATTTTATATTGTATGCAAGGATTTTTACACAAGCAGTAAATACTGTGAATTATGTCTAGATATTAGGGCTGTCAATTGCAATTAACCCAAAACAAATTACCTCAATTAAAAATTATGATTAATCAGTTTTAATTGCACTGTTAATAGTAGAATATTAATTTAAATTTAGTATAAATATTTTGGATGTTTTTCTATCTTTTCAAATATATTGACTTCATTTACAACTCTGAATACAAAATGTACATTGCTCACTTTGTTATTTTTTATTACAAGTATTTGCATTATAAACATGGTAAACAGAGTATAGTAACTTTCAGTTCACTTCACACAAGTTCTGTAGGGCAATCTCTTCACCATGAAAGTGTAACTTGCCAATGTAGAATTATGTTTTTTCGTTACCTAAGTAGACTTGGAAAATACAACAACATAGAACTTGAAAGCCTACAAGTCCACTCAGTCCTACTTCTTGTTCAGCCAATCACTAAAACAAACAAGTTAGTTTACCTTTACAGATGATGATGCTGTCAGCTTCTTATTTACAATGTCACTTGAACCGTATAACTGGCACTCAGATGGCACAGTTGTAGCTGGCATTGCAAGGTATTTGTGCCAGATATGCTAATTATTCTTATGCTCTTTTGTGCTTTGACTTTGTACTACTTTTTTTTACAATGCAGATATTTGCAATAATAATAATAATGTAAAGTGATCACTCTATGCTTTGTATTCTGCATTGTAATTGAAATCAATATATTTGAAAATGTAGAAAAACATCCAAAATATGTATAATAAATGTAAATGGTATTTTATTATTGTTTAATAATGATTAAAACTGTGATTAATTGTGATTATTTTTTTAAAACATTTGAGAGCCCTACTAGAAATATAAAGTCTCCTTTACATCTGCAGAATGTTTTTTTGCCGTGTGTGTGTGTGGGGGGGGGGAGGGTGTTACTTTCGTATAAGATATGATTTGAACTCTAGCATGCCAGGTGCTTCCAAGGTGCTGCTGCTAGTGCATTTGACTTTGGCCCCTTTTGATTCCTGCTAAAGGGTTATCAGCAATTGTCTCAGAGAGCAAGCTCTGATGCAGTTCATTTAAATTAGTACAAAGGAAGTGAGGTTACCATCTTTAAAAGCCTCTTAGGTTGATTTTTCTAAAGTGGAATGTTCTCATGAACTAAAGGATAACAGGAAACAAGGATGAATTGTTGCAGCTGGGAAAGTGGGAGTGGTTCAGCAAAGAATAAAGTTTGAGGACCAAAACTTAAATATACTGCTTTCTTCTTTAAATTACCCATTTAGATTCCAAAACTCCCAGCTCATCATCTTAAGTGTATCCTGCTTGTTAGCATTTCCAAGCTTTACTCAAAGGATCCATCTGAGAAAAGTCTATTTTTTTTTAAAATCACTCTTTATTCTTTGGCTTCTAAACACTTTTATCATTAGATGACCTGTGATATAACTGTGTTGTCTTCCCTGGATTTCTCCCAGGGGAAGGTTTGGGTCACACCAATGTTCCCTCTAATTTTTTCCATCCACGTGCAAAGTAAATTTTGTGTGCCCTGAGGTATGTGTGCAGATGTGCACCACTAGTAGAAACATATGCTGCTTGCTGTGGGCAGTCTGCAGATCAGCTAGATGGCATTTGAATCTCTCTTGGAGAGCCACCCATACCCACAACTTTACAGGGAACATTGGTTCTCACACTGCTGACTTTTGTTAAAAAGATAACAACTAAAAGCACTCTCCTTACTTGCAAGGAACTGTCTTTTTGTATTTTTATTTACTAATTCATTTTATTTGTTTGAGGATTTTTTTTTATTTTACCCCACTTGTCCTCTCTTGTTTTTTCTACATACGTAGTCCTAACATTACACATGGGCTGTTTTTCCCTTGCTTCTATTAAAGCAATGTGCAGAACACTAAATCCTGATTTATCTAAACTTCCAGAAACCTGGATTATCAGAAATTGTGTTCTTTCCCCCTAGATGCACCATTGATATAGAATGGTACTCTGTTAACCAAAAGAGATATTTCCTTTCTCATCCACTGTGGGACTGTCTTTAATTCGTGAGGGATTATAGAAGAAAAGAGTAGCTCTGAGCCATAGGGAGCTATAAAGCAGAGACTCGGGCTACTGGTGTGATTGAAGATTTATCCTCAGTTTACCTCCTTTCTGGCAAATTTCTGGCAAATTTCAGCTGTTTCTCATGTGTGAACTGTTCATATGCTCCTGCTGCTGGAAATTAGAGGCAACAAAAGTTCTTGAGTACAGGCAGCTGGTGCACATGAACATGACTGTGAACAGGCCTCCAAAGATGTGGACCAGTGTGCAAAGCAAAGGCTTGATTTCCTTGTAGCTCTGTCAGACCTTGGGGGATAGGCATCTGCTGATACTGCCAGTGGTCAGGAAAGAGCCCTGTTGTTTAAGAAGTTTCCTGAATTTTTACAGGACTCTGAGTGATGCTGTGAGAATTGGGCATACAAATGCATCCTCATTGTAAGCTCAATTGTAAATAAGTATATGAAAGTTCACAAGATGCAATAACTTATAAAACAAATGTTGGAGGAAATTGATTGTTTTCAATAATTGTTCTAAAAAGGTATGAAAGTGAGACAAAACTGAATCTGTGTAAACAAAGAAGACTACAGCTAATACTTAGTGGAACCAAAAATTAATGAACCAAAATTGATGTAAAATATTAGACATTATTGCTGGACAAAATAATGGCGGGGGAGAGGGCAGGGAGAGAATGGAAAATAAATCAGAATGAGGCTCTTGGAGCAACTTTGCCATCATGACGGTCCCCCTGTGTCTCCTTTGACCCCAGCCTTTGTCTCCTGATCCCGAGAGATGCCCTGCCCAGAATGGGCCAGAGAGAAGGATGCTGATAGCAGTGCTAGCCCTACCAACTCCATCTGAATCCCCAAAACCACCTGAAATAAAATGGGATCAAACTTGAGCAACAACTCTAGCCTGTTTCCACTAACTTATTTTATTACCATCTTGAATACCATCTAAGGGACTGTCAAACAAGGTGGAGGATGGTTCCTTCTAAAAGCTCTCTCCAGATAAAGGAAAAAGAACGAGGGGTGTTGTTGAAATGAAAGTCTGACTGACTACTTTTCATAGAATTTGCTTCAACTTTTCCTCCCCTTCTTTGTATCTTTAATAAACACTTACCAGGGACCTTCAGTAGTTGGTTTGCCATAGTAGTAAACCAGCTGAGGTCTGTGTATACCAAGCCCCAGACCTTTTTTAATGTTGGACAGTGACTGGGTTATGTTAATGCTTTTGGCTCAGGTTTTCCATCTACATTAATACAACAGTGAAATGAATATCCATTTGCAGACTGATTTGCATAGTTGAGGCTTTTGAAGTATTTGTGTCTGTGTAACAGAATTATCATTTCTTTTCTTGTTAGGGTTTAGCAGCGAGTACCTTTGGGAAGCAGGAAGATGATGAGTGACGCGAGTGACATGTTGGCTGCCGCTTTGGAACAGATGGACGGCATTATAGCAGGTCAAAACACTGTGCTGTTTGTTTAACCGGTTCCCAACCCTCCTTTTTGTCTCTGTAGGGCTGAGTTCCAGTAGGAGGAGGATACAAATAGAACTGTGTTTGATGGTTTCCTACTAACTAGTTGTGAAACTTAAAGGGAGCAGACAAATTTGAAAGAGGATAGCACAAATCCTTGCATACACATAATGCCAGTTTGATTGTGGCTTTTCTCCTACCTCCCCATGTCTATGGGAAATGTGGTTCAAGTTGAAGGACTAGAATAGCCAATGGATATTTCAGATCAGGATTAGTGTGTTTGAAGAGTAGTGGGGTGTCAGAAAGGGAATACTTGTCTAGTACTGTACCTCCCTCAGCTCTTGGGAGACATTATTTAAATGGTCCTGAATGGGACAGTTAAGATCAAGAACTCAATTTTGATCCCTTCAAAGTAGAGGCTCTTTGAATTTGGGCTTTGGTTTGGGTCTATCTCTAATTTTAATGTTTTCATAAGTATGAGCAGTTCTCCCATAAATTTTACTGGGCTGGGGAAAAGAGATGAAAAAGTATATTACTTCCTGAACTCTTAAAGTTGCAGTGAGCAGAGAAAAAAAAATGATATAGAACAGCGAAACAAGGCAGAGACACATTTTTGGTTTGATTCCATTCCAGCAGAGCTATCCAAACAGCTGTTCAAATTGACTAAGTATTCTGCGTAGGCAGTGTCAGAGATAGGAAGGCTTCCACAATCCCACATACAATAATTTCTCTTAAAAGTATCAAAAAGTTTCAAAAAATGCATGCTTTTCTACAACTGGATTTTCTCTACAATGCTGTCTCCTTAAAGACCTTTCCTACACATGTACAGCGGATACAGCAGGTCATAACGATGTATAATTTATATAATGTGTCTCTAAAAAATGTCTGTAAGTAGATATTAGCATGCAGATCTGGTCAAACATCAGTATTATGAAGGGCCTAAGTAGACTTGGACAACATAGGGATTAATATAAAAATAAAGGGCGGCTGTCAGTAAGTTTACAACACCAAAGACTTATTATATATATATATCTTTACAAACTTTTAAATAATATTGCAAAGGAGTTGTTAAATTTGTCCGATCACCTCCTATACTTCCGAGAGGGATTTCTGTAATTTTTTTGAAGGGTAATTAACAGCTGGAATACTTACATTTTTCAGACTGCCAGATAAATGAAGGCTTGGAAGGAAGTTCATATTCTGTATATATCTGCAATATCCAAACAGTGAATAGCATAAAAACTGGTATTTTGTCATTAATGTCCCATTGTATCTTGGCATTCCAGTATGAAGTTTACAGATATGATCGTCAAAAAACAGCGTACTGAAGTATTGAGACAGAATTAGCTAAGCTAACTTAAATCAGGTTTAACTGTGACTTTCTTTGCTTTTTTATTTAACCTTTAATTTTAGAGTGAATATCCTTTGTGTTATTGAATGTTAACTTGTGCTTATTAATGCTCGTGTGAACACATTCATATCCAATTTGTTTGGGCATAGGATTTTAATTTTAGAGGAAGTGATTCAATATTTACTTTCTCTCCCCCCCCCCCCTTTTTTTAAAGGCTTCTAAGGCATTGCATCAGGGTATTCTATCTTTCCTGAGTGACACATATTGATTGCCATTCCCTGCGGAACCTATCAATGTCACTCTTGGGTCATGTAATCAGCTAAGGCTGAGCTTATTTTTTCCACTGTATTCCCAACCTCTGGTAGCCTTGGGCAGCTGGTGCATCAAGCTTTGCCTTGAGCTCCCATGTGCTTCATATTGGCATGTTAGTCTGCTGCAAGACAGTCTTAACAGCCCTTGATTGACCATGTTAGATTTAGAATTGTAGAAAAGATGCAAGTTACAGGTAGCATCGGGATAGCAGATGCCTGGCAATGAAGAATTACCTACGTCTGTGCTATAACATGCAGATCAGGCTGTATCTAAACATCCTTAAAATCTGGCAAGTTCAAAATCCAAGTCTAGGTCTGAATTTTATTTGGAATAAATACATGTCACTGGGAATCTCTATAGATGCCGAACCTCCTAGATGTGCTATGGCAAGTCTCGTAATTGTATTATATATTTATTTACTCTTGTGGCTTATCTAATATAATCTTTGTCCCTTTACCTTTTTGTCTAGGTTCCAAAGCTTTGGAGTATTCCAACGGTATATTTGATTGTCAGTCCCCTACCTCCCCATTTATGGGGAGCCTGCGAGCGCTGCACCTTGTAGAAGATTTACGTGGTTTATTAGAGATGATGGAAGCAGATGAAAAAGAAGGATTGAGATGTCAGATCCCTGATTCAACAGCAGAAGCTCTGATTGAATGGCTCCAAAGCCAAATGGTACAATATCATCTCGAGTTTCTTATAAAACATTGGTGTCCTGTTTTACGTGCTACCAGCTGGTCAGAAAATGGATTTTTGGTTTCTACAATCAAAAATTGAAAACCAAAATATTTGGGACAAAATAGGACCTAATTTGGTTCAGAAAAGCTGCTTCAGGGCCTCATGATTTAATTGCCTTTTATTTCCAGGAAGCCACTAGGTGGACTATATTTTCCAGATGCACCACAAGGTGGAAAAATTTTCAAGGGATTGGCCAGTCAGTATTTTTTATGAGAAAATTAAATTTGTGTGTGGAAAGCAGACGTTGTTTAGTGAAAATTTTAGGTTAGTTGAAACCCAATTTTCCATCAACAATCAGTTTGCCATTGGAGATGGATACAAAACTACATGGCCCTTGGAGGGATTCAATTCTTGTGTTCCTAAGTCTGTATTCCATTAGTAACAATCACAACATTGTATGCAAAACTAGAGGCCGTTTTTGAATGTGTCCCTGTAAAAATGTAGTGCTTTTCGTTGCTAGAATTTGCTTCTATTTGACTTCTGGTGCCATCTAGTGGCACATGAAGTTCTATGAAATATTAGTCGAGAGAAACCAGCCCTGGGAATAATACAGCTGCTGAACTTTTCTCTTATTGAAGATTCTAGGAGGAGAGCTGTGTCTTTGAAGTAGTTTTTGTCTTATACAAGTGACCTGGGGCCTGATCTCAACCTGCTGAAGCCAGTGAGAGTCTTTTCACTGACTTGAACAGGCTTTGGATTAGGAATGTGAAAGATTAACCTGTAGGGGCTGGAACCGCTCCCTGCCCCCGCTGGCCGGGGTCTGCTCCAGCCCTGTGTGGCCCACGTTAGGCTGGGGGTTGCTCCAGCCCAGTCAGAACAGCCCCTGCCTAAAACAGGAGGAAGGGGGAGCTTCAGCCCAGCCAGGCTGGGGTGCCCCCCCTTTTTAAGTAGTTAAACGGTTAAACACATTTAACCAGTTAGCCATTTAAACAGGATTTTACATCCCTGCTTTGGATCAGGCTGCTAAATGTTAAATCTGTGACCAAGACCCAAAGTGACATAACACGCTGATATCGGAAGGAGGGGATTGAATTATTTGGTTCGGTTCTGTAAAATAGATAAAATGATCTATAATTTCAGCACCTCTAAAGTCTGTAATTAACAGTACAGAATGCTAGCTCTTACTAATACCAGAGCTGTGTGGAACAAGAATAAACATGGGACTCAATTGTGTGCTGTACAAGAAGTTGATTTAAAAATACATGAATGCTAGTGACTAGTGCTAAGTAAACTATATCCGTGATAAAGGAAAATCTCTGAATGACTAGTTTAAGTTTGGCTTTGCTGGCCTGCCTTATGCATGAGCTTCAGGAGCCATCTCATCCATCTGTACCAGCCAGAAGGTAGTTCTCTCCTTGTGTCCATTCGGTTTCTCTGCTAGGATTATAAGGATGCTAAATAATGCCAGTTTTGGTGGTGGCTTCGTAATAGAGATGTGCCTGCCTATTAGGAACTGGAAGGAAATCTCCAAATTCATTTCATAGCGACCACCACACAGCTGTCAGATGGTAACCACTTTCAACTACAGGTGGAATTTTGAACTAGTGACCTAGCTGGAAAAGAGTCTGGATTAGCATTACTCATGGTGTTCTGTATAATGTGGTACAGTTAACAGATATTTCTTCAATCCTACAATATTGAAATTGGCTGTCTGAAGTTATTCTCATTGTTCTTCCTGTTGGGATGACTCACAAAGAAAGAGAGCAAGATTCATAGAATAGAAGATTCATAAAAGATTAGGATTGGAAGAGGCCTCAGGAATCATCCATGCCAACCTCCTACTCAAAACAGGACCAACCCCTGCTAAATCCTATTCTACATAGTAAGCATTTAAAAACAAAATGAACTTTTACTGTTTCAGATGCCCTTTTTGTACAAAAGGACAAGTAGTTATGTTAAAATACAGATGTGAAATATTTTAAGGAGAATCGTTAAGTGTGTAGATTGCCCAGGAGGAACCAGCTATGTGTGTTGTACGCTTAACATCTGAGAGAAAGGAGTTGTTTATGTAAAGTGATCAAGTAGTTTTCATTGGGGAATTCAGAGGGAAACTAATGTTTCTGTTGAACAAAATGAGCACTTAATGTCTCCATTTGAAATCCATATTGTATTAATTAACTAAATGGGATTGAATCAAGTTGCTTTTCTTGTCTCCTTTTCTAACTAACTTTGAATTTAAAAAAGTGCAGTGGAAATCATACCTGCATTTCCCTTTGTGTGTGCTGGAACTGGATGGATTAATGTGATTAAACTTGGAGAAGGCCCGGTCATTCAAAGTTTGGATATGGATCCAGGCTTTTTTTCAATGTTCCAAAGTATTGGAAACCAGGGTTTCAGTGTGTCCCGTTGTAAATATAGTGTACAGTTATGAAATTTACAATGACATCATAACCTTTCTGAAGTTTCAGGGTTTTTAAGATAGTTACTAATGAATAAAAATTCTCATTCTGTTGAACGTGTATCTATTTAATTTATATAGTGCCCATGGCAAAGCATTTATTCAATCTCTTTTCTTTACACATAGATTGTGTTTTGTTTCTCAGTTCTTTCTGGGTCAGATATGGTTAGTTTTCAAGTTAAAAAAAAATTCTAGCTATGAGTCTCACAAATTAAAAGGCAGTCTAATTTTTCATTCCTTCTTGCATAGCATCATCGGTAACAAAGTTATTTCAAAGCAAATTCTGCACTTAATTGTATCACTGCAATTCTGTTGCTTTCAGTTTGAAGTTAATACATAATTCTGCCGATGAAGCACACAAAAAGAATAGAATTCAACTCACTGTCCCAGATTTGGCTCCAACATGCTAATAAGAGTTAAATACAGCAAAATCTTTCCATAGTCACTAAAGGGAGCGGCTCTGACTGGGAACACATACTTGGGAGCAGATCTCTTGAGTAAGGAGTTATACATTTTACCTAATCACCAGAGCCCTGTGTGGATACAATATTTGTATCTGCATTTACATCTGTGGATGCAGATACCTGCAGATATCAAGAGGGTACGTGCAAATTTGCAGAGCTCTACGTTTTTATGAGTGGAGGCTCACTTTAAGCAATATATAGTAAAAATCAAACAAAAAATCACAAAATCTAAAAGACATCTGTCAGGTATGACTGCATCTTCCTATCTGGGTAGCAGGCACTCCCAGACTTTCAGCGAACTTCTTAAAATGCTTTTCCATAATCATGATCATCACCTCCCTCTTCTCAGTTGTTTTCAAATTAAAGTTGTATAATTTGTTGCTGCTTTTAAAGTGATACTGATTACAGAAAAAATATGGTCAAGTTCAGTGAGTATTCTGTGCTTTTCTTGTTTAAAGATGGATTTTGCCCATAACTCTAGCTCTAAGTTTCCTGTAGTTTAGATCTGAACCTTTAATCCTTGGCCCCATCTCTAAGAGCAGTGTCATAGCTCTTTGTGCTTTATTTTATTTTATTTTGTTTTGTTTTATTTGTTTTAAATACAGAGGAGCCAGTAATCTTTAACAGCCAGTGCCCCTTTTTTTAGTCGTTTCATGTTCACCATGGGTTAGTTCATGTGTATTTTCAGTTTGTGCTAATGAGTTGACTTGTGTTGCAGACAGTGATTTGCTGACTTCATGTATTTGGTTGTTACACTATGAAGAAACGCGGTCCTCTTGTATAATTAGCTGGAGGTTCTGCCTCCTCTTTAATGACCTAATTCTTTTATAAACTAGCCAGATTATTTGAAGATAATAAAACCAATAATATTCTTAATGAAGGCATATTAGGTTTCAAAGATAAATATGCTTATATGAGATCATTGTACTGAAATAAATCAGCTCTTCTAAAGATGTGGAGTGGTTCCCATGTGGTGAAAGTAGATCACTAGATAAGGAACATTTACGGATTATTTATTCATGGGAAAAATCCTGTATTTGAGTGAAGATTTATTTCTTAGTGTGAACATACAGAAGATTTATTTGTTAGACTGGTCGAGTTAGAGTCTGAAAGCATTTTCTAATTGTGTGGCACGCTTAGCCTCTCACCCCTGAATTCAGATCCTGCCAGAGATCATAGCTCAGTAGCTCCCAACCTTTTCCAGATGGGGACACATTTTGACAATTCAGGAAGTCTTGAGCTTCAGGGGGTAGCTGAGTTAGTCTGTTACAGGAAAAAAACAACAAATGGTCTGGTAGCACTTTATAGACTAACAAAACATGTAGATGGTATCTACATGTTTTGTTAGTCTATAAAGTGCTACCAGACCAGGAAGACTTGGTGACCCACGGCAATTCGAAAGCGGGGGGGGGGGGGAGGGGGGCATAGCCACCTGGGGAGACACTCGGCGACCCTTTTGAAATGTAATGGCGACCCATATTTGGGTCCTGACCCATAGGTTGGGAAACCCTGTCATAGATTAAAAGGAGTGTAGTGATTCCATGCTAGTCCCTAGTGGAAAGTGCCTATATCACAATTTGTCGCACAATTGTGAGTTTGCTCATGACCTGCCTAGCTGCAGAATGCTCTTTAACCATGAGACTATCCTTACTTGTTGGTGTGTCTTGGATTAAATAAGTGATTTGAGAATAGCAGGGAGCCATCCACCATGCTGCTTTGCTTGGCATCTTTGAGTTCATACGTTGTATCTTGTTGTTGAGCAGCCACAAGGGTAGTATCACCGCTCCAAAGCATTGAAAAAATCATGAGTTGGGATTACAAATTCATGATTATCTTAAAAATCATAAGTTTTTAATGATTAATACATGCAGGATTCTTTGCATTTGCTTCCTGGTGTTTGACTCTTTTAGAGTTCACCTGTGAAGATTTTTCTCTGAAACAATGAGGCTGTAACTTTTTTTTTTTGGTTATAAACACAAACTGAATTTTTATGATAATCACTGGACTCCAGGAGCTGGGGTTGATGCACCAAATATTACGAGATTTGCAACAAAATTTTGAGAGTTGGCAGAAGTGTAACCGAGTATAATTGTTCACCAAGTGACAGTTTAAAAATTGAAGCACTGAGGCATTTGGTGGTGTTGAGACAATGCGCCATAACCTGACTCCTAAATCTTCTCCTAAAACTTTAGATGTCATGTTTCGACTTGAGAATGTTCAGCCATTTTTTTCCAATTATTTTTCATTTTGCTTGGCTTCTGCTCTTGGTCCTACCTTCTCTTCCACCTATTTAAACAATAGTCCATCAGTAAAATCAGAGTAAAAGACCTAGTGTTTTTAACCCTATTTATGTCTTGATACTTTTAAGCAGGAAACAGAATCAGAATCTCTATTTTTAACTGAATTATTTCCATATAAAAGGAGGGTCGTCCTCATGATTTTAGTAGAAGCTGGGGAGTTGAGAAGGAAAATGCTTGTACTAAAGCAAAAAAAGCTAAGGGAGTCTTTATGACACTCTGCCAGATGAACAAAGGAACATGGGGAAGGGGGTAATGACTAATGGAGGGAGGCTTGGGTGTCTCAAATTTGAACAAATTAGCCCATCTAAGAATATGGGGCTTTGATGCCTAGTGAGAAGCTGCTTTTCATGCACGAGGGTGCAGGCATTCTGCAGCCTCCCTTCCCACTCCAACCCCACATTTATAGTGTCTCCTAGTAGATGAGGAAACCTGGCCATTGCTAGCTTCCCCACAACAATCTCTGCCCAGGAAGTCTTGATGGCACACAGGCACCACCTTGTGCTTGTTGTGGTACTCTAGGTCTTTGCATGAGTAGTGCTGTGGCTTTTGGTCTCTCAGCTAGACACAACGTTCAGTCACAGCTGCAACATGCATGAAAATAAATGTGACCGAAACGGAGTGTAACCGGAACACTCACAAGCACTTTGCTTTGCTAAAAAGGGTAAGAACATCTATTTTGGTTCTGAGTCGCGCGATCTGGGTAACAAACTATAACATATTTGTATGGCTTATAGCTCTGTGCTGTAGCAGTTCTGAATTGTTAACAAAGGAATTGGTCCTCCTGAAATAGTTTCCCCTTCTTAGCAGCTGCTTTATTTATTTTTAGAACGTGTTTCGGGTAAATTCTAAGGTTTTTGTTTATTTGTTTTTAGACTTTCTTCTCTGACATTCTTTTTGGGTGTGGGAGGTTGGCCTGTTTCATGTGCATTTCTGCTATATCTTTTACAAGTAAAATTAGTTTAGTATTTTTTTATGATGAAATTTCACAGAAGTGTTCAGTAAATTTTTAAAAGTGTACTGTTTAACAGTAGATCATTATGAATATAAATGGATAATTTATAGCTGGGATGAAAATCACAAGGGTTATAAGGAAGAGAAATTTGAAGGAGATGTAGGCTTGGGGAGGGGGAAAGGTGGACTTTTGTGCATACTAGATAAACTGATTAAGGTAGTGGAGATATCTCCATCCATCCATCTATCCAAAGCCTGTTAAAGTCAATGGGAGGAGGCTACTGTGTATATTATCATGTGGCATGGTGTAAAGGTTTCCTCTATTGGAATTTGGGATAGATCTCATTACTCATAATTGGTAAAGCTATATATGATTTTTGTGGGTCATCCCAATTGAATGCCCATAATACTTTTTACGACACAGCAAGTTTGGTGCAAAATCTACAGGTAGCACAAAATAATTTAGGCTTAGTCAGCATTAGAGAAGACTCAGGAACTCAAGGGACCCAACAAAGCTAAATGAATGAGCATAATGATGGGAGATGTTTAGTGTTGACAAATGCTAAGTAATATGGGTTGGATGCTAGATAATGTGTTAAAAGGAACAATTTAAGCTACTTACACCTATTATGCTCATTAGAGATGTTAGTGTAGCACTTGACAGAACAATGAAAAATCTCTGTTCAAGCTACAGTAATGTTGAAAATAGCAAACAAAATGTTGGGATGTACCACATAAAGAGCATAAAATATTATAATGAAATATAGCACAGTATAAAGCAATGGTCATTTTACGATGTACACACACACACACACACACACACACACACACACACACACACACACACACACGTAATCTCAATGGTGCAGTTTTAACTGGAATATTGTGTTAGTTGTGGTTATTTTGTCGTAAAATTCAAGAATAGAGAGGTCCAGAGATAGACAACAAAAATATCTCTTATAGGCCTCAAATGTAGGCTTAATTTTGAGGGGAAATTCTACATCTGAGGGAAAGAAAGGAAACACTTTGCAGATTGCTTTAAAATGGCACCTGTTTGAAACTGCTCAGTGTTTTGGTATGTAGTAGGTAGAGGGCAGATTAAATGGTGAAAGGTGTATACTGTTTTTATCACATAACACTCACCTACAGAGGTGCTGGGTGATATATATGTAAAAACAAAATCTATGTACATACATTTAAAATATATTTTTGCAGTTGTCACGGAGGCAGCATTTCGAAGGGGCAGTGCTGCACAGAGCTTGGTACGGGCTCCATGTGGCACTGCTGCTTTTAAGTACCCCATCTCCTCCGCTCTCCCCAACTTCTGCTCTGCCTGCTCCCCCCCTGCCCCATATCGTATATTTGCTTATCGGATAGTCAACTAGTCCTTAACATCCTTATTCTGAGCTTGTTTTTCCATACTGTTAAATAGCTGCAGCGACTGACTCGGAGGCTGTTTTCAATAATGAATAAAGTTATAACTAGCATGTGCTTTGCTCCTTCTGTAGGCCAAGCACATGGGTCTTTACATATCCACATTCCCTGTCTATCCTGGATAGTTCATGTGCACCAGTCCCTATCCCTATCTAATTCAGGGATTCCCTACTACACCCTTTCTCCACCTCCCCCCCCCATATTCTGTAGGAGCCCTAATTTCCCCTTCTTCTCCATGCTAGGGATATGAATGTTTAGCTGGTTAAGCAGTTAATCAGTAAGCCTCATCCTTAACAGGTGAGGCTTATCGCTTAAGGTTAATCAGTGGAGACTGGAGCATGCAGTGTCATGGGATAGGGGCTGCTCTGGGCTTGGGCACCCAGCTGGTAGAGGCTGCTCCAACCACAATGCCTGACACTGCCCCCCCAGGCCACGCTGGGTCCCCTCTACCATCCAAACCTAACCCTCCCCTTCTGCCCAGAGCCTGCACCCCCAACCTGCTCCTGCCCCTTCCCTCTGGCCAAACACCCCTGATTTTGATGATAGGAAGTATGTTTTAAAAGTGCCTGGCTTATTACTCTTCTCTTATATTAATCAAAGTCGACATGCTGAAAGTGATGCCTAGTGGACCAAATTCCCTGTTACTGTCACTTGAGCTCAGTGAAGTCACAGCAGCCAAGAATTTGGATCTGTGGGGCCAGATCTTCAACTGGTATAAATCAGCATATCTCCATTCACCCCCGGTTACACCAAGTAAGGATCTAGCCCATTGTTTTTATATATTAAACCTTTTTCTTGAAGGGCCCTGCAGTATTGCATTTAGCTGGAGTTTCTAGGGTTTAATTACTTTGAAGTTACATTGATGAAAAATGCTGATCCTATAATAGTCCATAATCCAAACTTTTATTTTTTTCAGACTAATGGCCATATAGCTGGTAATGGAGATGTATATCAGGAAAGGCTAGCACGTCTGGAAAATGACAAGGAATCTCTTGTTTTGCAAGTAAGTAATTTCCAAAGTTAGGGGTCTCCCCCCCCCCTCCGCTTGTGTGTATAGATTTTGTGCTTTGAGTGACTGAATATAGAGCTTTGAATGGTGACCTACAGTCATGCTACCTTTGAACTGTGAATTTATTTAATCTTGCTAGCTGAGCTTTTTCAAGAGACCTCTACCTTCTCGCATCTGTATCCCTCTTTCAACACCTTAAAGAAATTATACAACTAAGGTATCTATGTATTTTTATTTGCTATCGTTTTTAAAAATTCTTTATTCAGGAAAGGCTAGATAGACTAAATTCATAATCTGACTGATGTGGTCCTCATCCTGGTTGTTCTAACTTCTTCCTAATGTTTTAGTTTACCTCCATCATGGAATCATGAGTGAAAATTGTAAGGGCAGGGATCATATCTTTTCACAGTGTAATATGATGAAATTAGTATCATAGGCATTACAAAGTTATTAATAGCTATGCAGAATCAGGAGTATTCAGTAGCTACATGGGTTAGAATGTGCTATGTAGTGGCTTTGGTGATATAGCTGAAGGTACCTTCAAATCTGATTTGGCAGCAAAATAAATGGTCCTTAAAGACATATTTGGACTCATCTGCTTAAGTGAATTTTACCCACAAAAGCTCATGATCCTATATATTTTTGTTAGTCTCTAAGATGCCATAGGACTACTTGTTGTTCTTAAAGGCATAGTGCTGGTAGACATGCAGGTTCTCAGGCAAGGGTGAAATGAGAGTCCAACCAACTGTGGACATTTAAGAGCTTATGGTACATTTCAGAAAAGGTTGTAGAAAGCCCTGCAATCCTGTCTGAATTGCAGCTTTGGACAATTGTGATGTGCCTGCCAAAAACTGCACTGAAATTTCGACTGGCCACTGGGATTTCCTGTTTTTCCTCCTCCACCAAAAGCTCTGAAGGAAACGAAGGCCTGATCTACACTAAATAGTTGGGTTAATGAAGCTACATCACTCAGAGATGTGAAAAATCCACACCCTTGTGCAACTTAGCTAAATTGATCTCATCCCCAGTATCAACCCTATCCACTGACCTAGCTTGCCCACTCTTAAGGAGGTGCATTTCCTATGCCTCCCATCAGCATAGGCCAGGGGTTTTCAAATTTTGGGTTGCAACTTATAATGGCGAGCTGCTAGCTGGTCGTGAGAACCTTCGTTTACCTGAGTGTCCACAGGTGTGGCCACTGGTGGCTCCCAGTGGCTGTGGTTCACCATTCCTGGTCAATGGGAGCTGCAGGAAGAAGTGGCCCAGCTCACACCACTTCCTGAAGCTCCCACTGGCTGGGAACAGTATTGTAGCCACTGGGAGCTGCAAGTGGCCATGCCTGTGGATGCTCAGATTTTAAAAAAGCGTCCTGCAGCCTCTTAGCAAAGTTTTAAAATCCCTGGCATAGGTAGCGTCTACACTGAAGCACTATAGTGGTGTCTTTTCAGGGCTGCAACTGTGCCGCTGTAGTTTGCAAGTGTAAAAAAAAGTCATGGGATACAGGGAAGCCCTCTCATGGATCAGTAACTGGTTGAAAGATAAGAAACAAAAAGTAGAAATAAATGATAGTTTTCATAATGGAGAGATGTAAACAGAAGGGTCGCCAAGGATCTGTACTGGAACCTGTGCTGTTCCACAGTATTTACTGTTTACCCCCTTTTCCAGATCATTAATGAAGTGACAAAATTTGCAGATATAATATTATTCAAGATGGTTAAGTCCAGAGCAGACTGGAAGGAGTTAGAAGTATTACAAAGCTGGATGATTAGGTGACAAAATGGCAAATGTTATGTGCAAAGCAGTGCATGTTGGAAAACATAATACCAACAATACATATAGAATGATGGCTTCTAAATTGTCTGTTACTACCTAAGAAGCAGCTCTCGAAGTCATCATGGATAGTCCTCTGAAAACTTCTGCTCAGTGGTCAGAAAAGGTTAACAGCATCTTAGTAACCATTAGAAAAGGAATGGAAAATATTATATGCCACTCTATAAATCTGTGGTGCACTCGTATTGAATACTGTGTGCATTTCTGGTGACCCCACCTCAAAAAAAAAAAAAAAAGAGGATGCAATGGAACTGGAAAAGCTTCAGAGAAGGGCAAAGATGATGCTGAAGGGCATGGAACAATTTCCCTATGAGGAGAGACTAAAAAGATTAGAGCTGCTCAACTTGGAAAAGAGACCACTAAGGGGAGATATAATAGAGGTCTATAAAATCATCTATGGTGTGGTGGATAGAAATAGATAGAGAATTGTTATTTTTCCTTTCACCCAATTTAAAAACTGGGGTCACTTAAATAAAAGTAATTGAGCAAACAAAGAAACCTGGAGGAAAACTTGTCGAGCAAATAAATAAATAAATAAACACATGCTCAGAGGCCGAAATGCGGTCGCAGCCCCTTTAAGAGCCAAAATGCCGCACTGGGAGCCGGAAAAAAAATGCCTTGCGTCCCGAGCAGGCTTCCGTCAGGAGACGAGCGGAGCCAGGAAAACAGGTGCTGGTATGTACTGGAGGAAATGCTATTCCTTTACTGTGTGCTGGGAAAATAGGTGATGGTAAGCCGTACCGGGCTGTAATGTCACAAAAAAAAGCACTGAACGTGAGGAGGTAACTTTGCTCTTGATGCACAATTAATTTGTGGAATTCATTGCTATGGGACGATGTAATGACCAAAAGTATAGCTGGGTTAAAAAAAGATTATTTCATGGAGGATTAGTTCATGAATGGTTGTCAAGATGGTCAGGAATGCAACCTCATGCTTGGGATGATCCTACACCTATGACTGCCAGCAGTGGAAGAAATTCTGTTCTTTACGTTCCCCTTGAAGCGCTTGTATGGACCACTCTGAGACTGGATACAAGGCAAGTTGGACCATGGTCTGTCTCACTGTGACAATCCAAATGTTCCTCCTCATCCTGAACAGCATAACTATTAGAGATTGCCTCCTATGCACAAGTATCGACTCAGTGGGAGCTCCTGGGCTGGAGCACCCATGGGGAAAAATTAGTGGGTGCTGAGTATCCACTAGCACCTAAGGTCACACCCCCTATGTTTCTCCCCTGCACTTCTCGCCCACTGGTGGGCCCACTAACCAACTCCTCCCCCGCCCTCCTAGTGCTTCTGGAGCAGGCATTCAGGAAACCCTGAGAGAGAGGGGTAGGAGTGGGAGCAAGGCACGCTTTGGGGAGGAGATGGGGTGGGTGGGGAAGTCGGTATCTATACTCTTATATGTGGTCAGTGCCCTTCAGGGTGATAGGTGCTGTATAAAGCTGAGGTAGTTATGGATTTTCTTATTTCTGTACTCTACAGGTAAGTGTACTTACTGACCAGGTGGAGGCACAAGGAGAAAAGATCCGAGATTTAGAGTTCTGCCTAGATGAGCACAGGGAGAAGCTGAATGCCACAGAAGAGATGCTGCAGCAGGTATTGTGGGGAAGCCAGAGCACCCTCATTTCTCTCCCTGTTTGTGCTGAGTAGATTGTACTGTAGCACTGAATACTGTTTTGTCTGCTTCATTCAGACTAGGGTATTAGCGCAAGATTTTGAAACCCGCAGTGTGTCACTGTGAAGTGGCAACTTCTTTGTGTATATTTCTATTTTATTCATTAGAGCAATGCTAATTCTTAATCATGTCAGCCTTGTTCCACAGAATAAGTATCCAGTCTTACTCTTATGGGAGTCCCTGCTCTGACTTTTAAGGGAGTTAGATTGGGGCCCTAAGTAGAATGGATGTTAATTCTTAGCTCTTACTTATTTTAACTGTGTCTGCTGCCCTTGACTACTGTTATAGCCAGCAGGTTTATTGGGGCAGTTGTTTTTTGGACCTGTTCCTTGAAACTCACGCAATACCCATATTTCTGGAGGCATTTGGGTTAGCGGCAGCCACCAATTGTTCAAAGACCATATCTGTCAATGGTTGCTGAGTAGCAGTGTTGGCTTGCATAAGACCTGCAAATGTCCATGATTCACATCCTTTCCATAAAGGGGTGGAATTGGGCATTCTAGGGAAAAAACCCTGGATAAACTAAGGTTAAAAGCTGAGCCCTTATTGAGACACAGGCAGCAGGGAACAATCAAGAGAGGCATATTAGTCAACCAGGTTAATTGGGGCTAGTGTCCTGGGCTTGATAGTTTGAAGGAGGAGTCAAATCTTTCAACCCAAGAAAGATGTAGGAAGACCAGTTTCCTATTGTCTTATTTCTTGGGCCTGTCATAATATGATGTTCAACATGTAATTTTTCCTTAGAAGAATAATTCTGTTCCTTTTCCTCTTGAATCAGGAGCTTTTGAGTAGAACATCCCTTGAAACTCAGAAATTGAACCTTATGGCAGAAATTTCCAATTTGAAGCTAAAGCTAACCGCTGTAGGAAAGGACAGGTTAGACTGTGAAGACAGATACGGAGACACAGAGGTGAGTAAAGCAGATGAACTGATTCTCAGAGCTGCATGTGGCTGCCATTTACCTGAAACACACTCTCGGTTTTACAGAAGTACCTGACCGCATTCAAGTCATTCTGAGTCAGAAAAAAATGGGATTTGAGATGGACTTTTAGGGGGAAGGAACAGGTACATTGCCTTGCTGTGTTTCAAGCTGTCAGGTCACACTCCTACATACTTGTGCATGTCACAGCAGATTCTCAAGCATATTGCTCTTGTTATGGTGATGATCAGTGAGAATCATTCAGCATCTCTCTGATAGTTCTTTTAAATCTCACCCATTTGACAAATCAAAGTGTAAATCCTGGCCCTTTTGAAGTCAAAGGGAGCTTTGCCATTGACTTCAGGGAGGCCAGAATTTCACCCAGAGTCTGAGGTGTGTCTCAGATGTCCAAAATGTCAGCAGATATTCACTAAAGTCTGGATTCTGCCAGACTTTTATATGGGATAGGAGACAGGGAGAGATGAATATAAAGATCTCTCCTCTCAATTAACAGCTTGAATCAGGGCCAGACAGAATGGTAACGCATGGCTCAGTATCCTCTGGCTGCGCATAGGCTAAGAAGTGGCAATTTAAAAATAAGTATGCTGCCCCTCGGTGCCGAGAGCTGTTGGCTTTGTCTTCATTGCAAAATATTTACCGTTTTTTAACATAGAACACTGCCCAGAGCTCCCAGCAGAACTTGTGTGTGTTAATTTCTCTTTGGAAGATGGAGTTCTCTGGTGAGGTTCACCAGCTAGTAAGCCATTCAATATGCTGCTTGGTGTGCCTAGTACATGTACTTTTTTTTTTGTTTTAATTTAAAACTAACTCTCTTTCAGTGGCTTTCTGTTACAAAGATCAAACTGGCCCAGCCCAGTTATGCATGTTAACAGTGAGAGTGAACTGAGCCACCAATAGCAGTGAGCTGTATTATGACAACGATCATTTAGTGGCTGCACAAGTTACTAAAGATAATTTTAAGCCCTGATTTTTTTAAAAGAAACTTTGTTTCTTACCCTTCATGCTGCAAAGGTAGAATTCCAAACACGAATGGATCTGTGGAAAGAAAGAAAAAAAAAGAAACGTAATTCTGGGAGGAATGACAAGCCCTATTAACTTCCATGGTTTGCTCATTTTGAAGACTAAAGACAATCATTTAAATGTCAGCATTCATTATGTAAACGAAAATAACTTCTGTGAAGCTATGTGCAGGGCTTGCTTTGAATTCTGTTGCCTTTTCCTGCAGTCGTCTGATCCCAGTTTTTGCTGAATGACTGCTATTGCCTTAAAGCATTAAACTTAACCAGTTCAGACAAATGCCACTCATACCAATGCTGTAGAAATAAGCTCTCCATCTGTCAAAGAGTGATTGAATTCTCCTCAGCATTGATAGTGCTGTGGTAGGTCAGTCAAGTTATAACTGACTGGTACTTTGAACTCTCACAACTTGTAATGTTTTTTGCTCACCCCAGTGTCACACAGTAAAATGTGAAATTCTTTGCTAATGTAGGAAATATAAAAGATACAGTGTAATCCAACACTTATAAACTAAGACTCACTGAGCAGTCTGATGGGTGAACACATCAGCATGAATAGCAAACATTTTTTTTATGGCGATATTGATAAATGATCACAGGAAACACGTATTGCTGAAACTGCATTCTTCTGTATCACCGCTTGGTTTCTTAAATACGTTTTCCAAAACCAGTAACAAAAGTAGTTGACGCTTCAGTGCTTTTGCTTTACTCTTTGCATGTGTTGGTATTTTGCTTACCATTTTTTCCAAATCTTTCCTGTGATCCCCTTCTTTAATTTCCCTCGGCACTGCAGTCACGCCATAACGTAATGGCAGAACTCAGACAACAGATGGAGAAAGTGGAGGTGGAATTAGTACTGTTCCAGGAAAAGAGTGGGGATCAAGAGGTGACTTTTCCACACCATGCACTGCAACTGTAGACTCTGTGCAAAAGGCTTACTTGCATGGTAGCTGTTAATACCAATATTTCTCTTAAAATGCCTCAGAATAGGCCAAATCATAGTCTTTTATAGGTCTAAAAGAAGCTGCTGTAATAAAATTAAACTTAAATTGCACTTAAATGCAATTATTATTAAGTAAGAATAATACAGTTTTATTTGCAGGACATCCATGTCAAAACTAATACTCTTAAATGTGTCTTGCTTCCCCCCCCCCCAAAGGCAATATAATACTGCAAGCTTTGTTACAAAACTTCTTAGTTCCATGAGCTTAGCCTTTCTATGGTAGTAAAGACTTGGTGGCAGCTCTGCATATTGATGCCCTATAGTTTTGGGGAGTAGAATGTTCAAAAGTGCTCACTGTTGACCTAACTCTACCCCTACTGAAGTCAACGGTCAGTTCATTTCAACGAGGCCAATGTTGAGTGCTTTGAAAATTCTGCTCTTGAGCTTCTTGTACCATTCATAGGCACAAACACACCCAAACCAAACGGAGATGCTCCATAGCTCGAAGAAAACACAATCAGGAAAAATGTCCCGGCCCTCCAAATACTAAGCTACTCCCAAGTACTAGACATACTTGATTACTGGTTGAGTTAAATAATTGACTCCCCCCACAACCATCCCATTTTTACTTAAATAATATTACTACTACTGCTTCCCCTTCACTGCTCTCTCTTTATCCTCTTCACTGCTCCCTCTTTAAATGAATACTCCCTTTCAACTCTTTTTACATAATTTGCTTTGTCAATTAAATCTTTGTGCTCCAGAGTGGCTCTCTCCAATATTCACAGGTACAGTAGCTTTTCCAGGTTAATGATATGCTTAATTTCAGTAACTCAGTCCATACTGATTTATTTTTCTATATTAAATAATCCTAATAATGTTAATCTGTTCTCCAATAAAACCTCTCAATTTATTTCTCTCTTTCATCTTTTTGGCCTTGTGCTGTACTCTGTCCATCTTGACAGCATCTCTCATGAAGATGGCCAGAACGGAACACTCTGTTCCAAATGTGGTGTTTTAGAATGGATAACTTGGTAAACATACCTCAGTACAGTACAAAATGGAGGAAGATTTATTTAGGGAAGGGTTCACAGCCAGACATGACCCCCATTCCATTCCGCTCCCCCCCCTCCCCCGCTGCTACCCCTATCAAAGGCAGCAGTGGGGGGTGAGGAAGAAGCCGAGGCTTCTGCGAAGCCAGCCTGGGCTGCCATGAACCGTGGCTGCTGGGCCTGACACGAACTGGAACTGAGCATTTCAGGCTTGTGTTGGTCCGGAACCGCTGCAGCTCTGCATTTTAAATGTAGTAAGAGCTGGGCAGCTCTTATTACATTTAAAACGTAGAGCTGCAGTGGTCCGGGACACAGTGTAAGCCGAGACTGCTCAGTCCCCCAGCTCATGCTGGGTCCTGGACCTACCCCTCCTGGCTCTTACTACACTTAAAAGACAGAACCACAGCAGTCTGGGACCCGAAGTGAGCCGGGACTGCTCAGTCCCAGCTCACACCCGGTGTCAGACCTACCCCCACTGCAGCTCTCCTTATCAATAAGTGACTCCCCTTATTGACTAATCGTGTAGTCGATACAATTTGTATCGACTACACAATTAGCTAGATACCTGCTCCTTAACATCTTTATTTTGGCTATGTATAACCCAAGGCAATCATCTTTTAGTGTGTGTGCGTGTGTTTTCAAAGGAGAGATTAAGTACAGGTTGAGTAGGTTCTATAAAACCCGTCTCGATGTTTCACCTTTCAGTCCAGTATTTTCATGTGATCCAAAGCCCATTGAAGTTAATCAGACTCCTGTTGGTTACATTGGGCATCTGATCAGGGCCTAATGATTTGTGGGTTTGCATCACCATATCTGAAAGGCTGGGGGAGTTAGGTGTAGATATAGAGAGCACTAGCACCTCTTTGCAGAAGTATTCTGACTGTGGGCTGTTGTACTTATTGTGTTAGAGTAGCACTTAGAGGCTTCCATCAGCATTGGGACCTGCTCTACTAACACCTTGTAAGCAACAGTCCCTGCACTAAATATTTTATCATCTAAATCCAATAAACAAGATAAAGAATGGGAAGAAAGAATAACACAAGCAGCTGATGAGGGAACTGAAGCAAAAAAAAATCATTCAAATGAGCCTGAGGAAGTGAAGTACCACTGAAAGTGTGAGGGCTTGTCTACATTACTAGATGAGGTCGAATTTATTAAGCTCTATTTGTTAGCATCCGTTTTGGTAAAGTTGAAGGTGCATATCTCCAGCGGGCAGAAGAATTCAACATATTTCGAAGTAGTGCATCTGCAGTAGGGCAACTACTATTGACTTTGAGAGTGATGCACTGTGGGTAGCTATCACACAGTTCCTGATGCCCCTTTGCACTCTAGGTTATGCTCCCAATGCCTGATGGGGACCTAAACTGTGCAGCACATGGTTCTGGGTACATGTCAGCATCCTAATGAACTCATCTCCCTCCACCACTTAAAATTAACAGCAACCGTCTGCGCCTATTTTCCCCTGGTTTTCCATGCAGATGCCATAGCAGAGCAAAAATGGAACCATCATGGAACATGTTTAGCATCAAAGTATTATGACAATCATGTTAACCACAGTGCACCTTAGGCTGCAATATGTCCAGAGTGTATCAGGGCCCACCAGAACGAGGGAAAATCTTGGGAGGCCATGAACATACTCTTCTGCCAAGCACTTAAGTTCAGCAACTGGCAAATGTTGCTGGCATTTGATCTTCTAGACATACTAGAATGCTGTTTCTGGTGCTGTGAGACAAGCACAGATTGGTGGGGCCACATAGTGATGCAGCTATGGGACAGTCAGCAGTGTCTGTGAAACTTTTACATGAGTAAGGCTACTTTAATGGAAGTTGGCAAATTGCTTTTTCCCACCCTGAAGTTTGGAGTGGAGAAATCTACATTTGGGGTTGTTGTGATGACAGTAGCCAAGGCCTTCAATACACTTCTGCTGTGAAGGTAATGATTCTGGGAAATGTACACGACATAGTGGAGATACTTCTCGATGGTGTTATAAGCACTGGTGGCTCACAAGGACAGTTTCACCAACATCAATGTGGGATGGTTGGGAAAGGTGCATTACGGGCACATCTTTAGGTATTTCAGTCTTTTCAGAAAGCTGCAAGATGGAATTTTCTTCCCAGACCAGAAAATTGCCGTTGAAAATGTTGAAATGCCAATAGTGATCCTTGGAGATCCCGCTTACCCCTTGCTCCTATAGCTCATGAATCTGTAAACATATAGAACAAAACATAAGAACATAAGAACGGCCGTACTGGGTCAGACCAAAGGTCCATCTAGCCCAGTATCCTGTCTACCGACAGTGGCCAGCACCAGGTACCCCAGAGAGGGTTGACCGAAGACAATGATCAAGCGATTTGTCTCCTGCCATCCCTCTCCAGCCTCTGACAAACAGAGGCCAAGGACACCATTTTATCCCCTGGCTAATAGCCTTTTATGGACCTAACCTCCATGAATTTATCCAGCTTCTCTTTAAACTCTATTATAGTCCTAGCCTTCACAGCCTCCTCTGCCTGGATTGCAGTCAGGAGCAGTTCAACTACAGGCTGAGCAAGTGCAGAGTGGTGGTAGTATGTGTTTTGGGGCATTTAAAGGGAAGGTTTTGCAGTCCGCTAACTAGTTAGACCTCAGTGAATGCAACGTTCCCATTGTTGTAGCAGCCTGCTGTGTGTGTGCTTCATAATATCTGTGAGAGTAAGAGGGAATGTATACTTCCTTGCGTCTTGATTGAAACAGTCAACCTTGGATTCAGTCTGGTCTCTTTTAGCAAAGAGTTCTATGGCTAGTATTGCATGGCTCAGAATGTTCTACCCCTTAAAGCTAGAGTGCTGAAACCTGCTTGTCCCTAGCTGTGTCACTTTTGGTGAAGTGCAGCTACTTCAAAAGGGCAAGGACACCTCTGTGGGAGTCAGATCCCAATCCAAGAGGGTTAGCCTGGTTCTGAAGCAAGTGAGGAATGAATAGAATTCAAAAGCAAACATCTGACCACGTTCACAGCAACTTTTGTTGCTTATGCAGCACACATCTTGTGGTGGCAGTTGTGTTCAGCCCTGGGAAATGTAGGTTGCACTACCATCTCGCTTAATATGAGCAAGAAATATAGAACACCACAGATAATATCCCATTCATTTCACTGATAATACAGGTACCAATATTGATAAAAGGGTGTCACCCACTGGAACTATGTGCAGAAATTTTGCATGGGTGTAAATGGCTGCATGAGGTGCAGGATAGTGGAGGATCAGGCTGCTATTTTACTTGTAAGCTGAGAAATCAGCTGATTGTTGCCTGCATGCATTAGTTTGGTGCTTTGAGGAGGAAACTGGGAAATTCCTGGGTCTGATTCTTAGTTACTTGACGGTCTCTGTGCTGCTGTGGAAATGTAAAGACCCTCTAAATACAGGGATGGGCTGTGAACTGCTTTGACTTATACCGGGGCCCGGAAAGAACATAGGGAACACAGCAGCCACTGAAAGCTACCTTTTGCTCACCTGCTTCCCTCCTTCATTCCTGCCTTCAGTGCAGAAATGTAGGAATTCAGTTGGAGCCTATGGATGGCCCGCCAAGCTCTTAGTTGCTTGAATATTTGTCCTGGCCTAATTTTGAACTTAGATGTGTCTGTATGCACTATGTGTGTGTGGGGGAGGGGGGGAGTGGAGAGAGTGGTGTTGCTTTTTTTTAACTTTTCTGCTGAGATGTAGTTAAGTTCTGTTTTGTTTTGTTGAATTTATTTTTTCTTTTTCCCTTTCACTCAGGGCTTGATGCAGGAAATCAGTGAATTACGGTCAAGAGTCGGAGAGATGGATAATGAAAGACTTCAGTATGAGAAGAAGCTTAAATCCACCAAAGTAAGTTACAACTTGTGAGAAAGAGGGGAGAGCTGGGTATAAGTTGCAAACTTTGGAACTTTCTGGTTTTTCAACATACTTAAGTCTTAAGAGTTTGCAGATCCAGGGCTGCTTTTTTATTTTTTTTTTATTTTTTTTTTTATTAAGATCGGGGCCATTTGCAAGTTTCATATCAAATTCTGATTTCAAACCTCAGCACAGAAACTGGGGGAGGTTCAGATCAGGGAGTCTGATACAGCTCTATTTCTGAGAGGAACCATTGCATTAGCTGAAAACTTCTAACTAAGGTTGCCAGATGGTTTCAGAAAAAATACCAACCTCCCTCCCCCTCCCTCCAAAGAAAGGTCCCCAAGAGTTGTTAAGCGCCCAAAAAGAAGAAGAAGAAAAAGAAAAAGAGCGTGGCACCTTTAAGAAATGCTTGGTAAGGCTTTTTGGCCCTAACAGGCTGCTGGCAGCCACCCACCATCTTGCCTCCCTGCGCAGGGCCGGACAGCTCCCCTGCAGAACCCAGTAAGCAGTAGGGTTGTCAGGGTGCCTCTGTATTGAGCTGGACAGCCTGGGATTTTCGCCTCCTGGCTGGGAAAAAATCAGAAAGTACTGGACATTTTAGGTGTCCGGTATCTTCTGAATTTTATTTACCAGACAGGAGGCGAAAATACACAACTGTCTGGTTCAATACCGGACACCTGGCAACCCTACTTCTAGCTTGTAGCAGCAATTTTTATGTTTAAGTTCTATTTAGCTATCCATATGCTTTTGGATCAGGGAACAAAGATTGTAATGAGAGAGGTATGGACAAGGGTAGGATGAAAACTTAGCATTATTTTCTTTTACATGTGCTATAAATTATCCATGTTTTCCCTGAAGAGACACCTGTGCAATTCTATAATGCCATTTCTCTAAGTATCTAACTCCCTTATGAATTCTGTTAGCTATCTAGCCTGTTTCTTTTCTATCGTTAGTTTTCTCTCACTCCTCTGTCTCTGTTACCAGTCTTTAATGGCCAAACTTTCTAGCATGAAAATCAAAGTGGGTCAGATGCAGTATGAAAAGCAGCGGATGGAGCAAAAATGCCAGATACTAAAGGTGTAGTAGATTGTGGGTAATATTGGGCCTGTTTTCTGCACAACTGCTTTGTGGTCCGTGTTGCATCTTGCTGTCATGCTGTCTGTGTTCTTTGATTACTTTCTTTTGACCTGCAGTGTGCTCTTGCTAGTAGAAACTAAACCTTATGAAGTGAGATGTTCCTCCTTACAAATTGTTTTTAGGGCATAAATAGATGTTTACAGGGTTTTCCATAGTGCACAAGTCTTGAGTATGTTACCCACAACTTTACTTTAAATGTAAATGATCCCTCTTCAAAAGGGTAATTTTCACTTCTCCAGTTTGCATTCATTATTCAGAAAATGCTCTTATTGAGCTGCTTAGAGAAGGGCACACGTACACGCCCTCTTGCACATACACACTCTCATGCACTCTAATTTCTTACCAAAGACTTGTTAATGTATTTTAATCAAGAAAACAATTGCTGTAATACATCACCTTCTCTATACAGTATATTATGAACATTAAGTAACAGACCAGATGTTGAGTTCACTGAGAAAAGTACCTTACTTCAGAAACTGAAAGTAACTCCAATTTAAATCTCAATTCTTAGTTTAAAAAGTCTTAAAGATTCTAAGATAGAGACATTTGTGGAAGAATGTAGGGGCCTAGACATGCATGCCCTGTGCAACTAAACCTTGCATTGAAATCAGTACCAGTTTGGAATGTCTGAGGAATTTGTCTGAATCTAAATGTTACATTTTGACTCATTAGTCTCTAGGATATAATAGAACAGTTAGAATTTGCAAAGGAAATTTTGTGTGTTGTTTTTAAAAAGGAAGTTAAACAAATGCCATTTTATAATTCCATAATGAGCTTCAACAAGGGGTAAAATCCTATTCCAGCTACTCCCAGGAGGCGTCCCATTGAGGTCAAAGGGATATGTTAATAAGGTGAACAGAATTTGGCTCAGAGTGCAGAAACAAAACTTAATGCTGGGTCATTGTGTATGGACCTAGAGTTCAAAAGTATTTATCTAACCCCAATCACCATATGAGCTTTGATTGTTCCAGTGAAATGGGATCCATATCCTACCCACGCTCTTTGATTTTGGTTTTAAAAACCAAATATTTGCTGAGGAATTGCAGTAGTAAATCCATCTAAGGTATAAGTTGTAAGTGAACTAATCTGTGTAGCTGCAGTGACCCAATCCTAGACTGTCGAAATGGAAAGAGAGCTTAGATGGAATATCTAGTCTACAAGGTTTGGTTTGGTTTCCTTATTGAGAGTTTCACTGCTAAAACTGCCTGCAGCTTACTTTTGTTCATTTTGTCTGAATTGCTTTTCAGAGTGTTTTGCTTTTATTACATTATAGTTGATTTACTTTCATAGTAAGTTGTGTGTATTGACAAAACTGTTCATGGCCTGTTTTGAGACAACACTGAATTTAAAGAGAAATAAAGCAACATCTACGAGCCATCAAGCACAGGCAGTAAGCAAACACAACCCATGTGTTTAGCTACTACCTGATAAAATACTAGACCCAAAATAGAGCATGATTCAATTAATATGCAACTGTGTTTTGTTTTCGCCACTTCAAACATAGAAAGCGCTGTGAAGCATTTAGCCTCATCCTCTTTAATTTTGCTGTTTATGCATGCTGAAAAGAAATACCTCTTTTCCCCAATGCTAATTTTAATTCAGACAAAAAAAGTCATAATACATTTAAATTGGTGATGGGACTTGCATGGAAAACTTGGTCTGAATCCAAACTATTACAAAGTTTGGGGCTGTTTGGACCTTGGGGAAGGGTCTGTTCTGCTACAGAGAGATTGGCTTTGCTGCGAAGTTCATGTTCAAAGTTCTGGGGACAGCTTCTCAGCTGGTGTTGTTATTCCAGTGGGCCCATAACAGCTTGCATCAGATGAGGCTCTTCCCCCTGGGGGCTTTTTAGGGGTGACATTTCCATTGGGTACCATCTCTAACTTAAATGGTAAAAAATATTTTAAAAGCCTCTTTAAAACGGAAACCTTGTTCTTCTTATGGATAAATGATTGTGGCTCTATACAGGATGAACTGGCATCTTTGAAAGAGAAATTGGAACAGAAAGAAGCAGAAGTAAGGCGGTTACAAGAAAAATTGGTTTGCAAGATGAAAGGAGAAGGAATTGAAATAAGTGACAAAGGTAAGAATGAAGGAGGCTTTCTGTTAAGTGGATTTAACATTTCTGTTAAATGTTATGGGGGTTTTAAAAGGAATTTTTTTTCCTTCAAAATTTGCCACAAAAAAACAATTGGCATTTTCTGACCAGCCCCCACTTCACCTCTTAGCAATTTACACATTCTGTAACCAGTCTTCAGATCGCTAAGATTCCATTATTTTTGTAAAATAGTGTTTTGTGGCATTTACTAGCCTAGTGTATGTCAACCAACGGTCAGGGCAGTGAGTGGGGTGGGGGTGTGTGTGTGTGTGTGTGTGTGTGTGTGTGTGTGTGTGTGTGTGCGCGCTATACACCTGAGACTTCAACTGCTGAGACCGGGGTCCCTTGCAGCGGGCAACCTGGAGAGGAGGTTGATGAGCACCCCAATAAGTTTGCAGGGAGAGCTTATTACACTTCAGATTTTAGCTGCTAGAATCTGTTATTCCTTCGCAGCGGGCAGCCTGGGGGAGGCTGAGAAGTGCCCCAACGGATCTGCCACCTGGGTGTGACACAAATCCAAACGCCCAAGCTCTCCCTATATCTGTCCCTTAAGACCAGCTGAAGTTCTTTTACATTGTGCCTGGTTCTGTTACAGCAACTTGAAGGAGTCAGGTTAAAGCTTAAACAGTTACAGGTTTATTGAGGAAGCTTATAAATCATATGGTTGCAATGGCTTTTGTTCTATTTCTTAACTGCTAGCAAAATATAGATCTTAAAAATGGTTACAAAGAAGATAAAGATAGAAAAAACAGAAATAATAGTACCAAGTAACCGCTTAACCTTTAAAGAGCTCTTAGTCTGTGTACACTTAAGACAGAGGACCACATCCAGGTACAATTTTTACCCCCTTCTGTGCCTCTCAACTCCAGCGTGTCAGGCCAGGGCCGGTCCCTCAATTCCTAGGAAAGACGAAAATACGAGGTGGGCGTCCCCATAGAACCTCGGGAGGTCAAACACCTAACCCGACCAGCAGGTGGAGGGTAGAATGACACTCAAAAGTGAGTGTGCTGCTGTACCCATCTTTATACCCATGGGGTCACATATTTCTCTTTCTTATCTGTGATGCCAAATAGTGCTGGTCTGCCTTTTGTGAGACCAGTTCTTACAAGGGAGTTGTGAACTTAATTTACACTTGTAAGAGAGAGTTGAGAGGATTAAATTGGAAGTACTGGAGATTCTTTTCTCAGTGGGGGATTCCTCTCCCAGGGACGGCTGTGTGTTTGTATCAACATGGGTGCCAGCCGGGCACTTCTCGCAGTCTCGAGGCCAGCTTATTGCCTTAATCGTTCTCTCCTCATATCTATGTTTTCAGCTTCTCAGGATCAGATGAGCCAGCATAGACTATGCTGATTTTATTGCTCCTTCTCTGTCCTGTATGCCTCAGGAACCTCAGAGAGGCAAATAAGATGGATGAGATTGGGGGGGGGGGGGGGGAAGGGAAGGTTCTGTCTGGCTACAGTGTATTATTGCACTGTAAATAAACTAGTCTTCCTTTGCAAAGATAAATGAATAAAATACAATGTATACATTATCCTTGCAGTTTTGGTTTGTATGCTTACTAATTTACTAATGTTAGTTTTTATTGTATTTATTACTTATATTGAGCTTTTTCCTGGAGGGTGCTGACTGTGGAGCATCCTCAGCTTCCGCAGGCCTATTAACTTGTGGTTTTGAGCTGTAATTTTCAACACGGAGTCCTGGGTGTTACTGTGAATGAACTAAGGTTCTGTTGTGTTCGGAAAATGTTAATGCATTTTTTGCAGTGAATGTAATTGCAATATTTCCAGATTAACTGCCATGTTCACAGACTTATGCTTATTTGAACAATTATATTCTGTCATCCGCTGTTAGTTGCTAGTATAAGTGTAATATATTTCATGTCTACAGTGATACATGGTACAGCAAGAGTATTCTGTTGGGGGAAAATACTATATGAGACAAGTATATGAGGCCTTGTATAAGGCCCAATATTATTAACTCTCGTGCCAAAGCCCTTAGAAAGTACCACATCTACTCGTTCATAAGCTGACTTTTTTTGGAAAAAGAATCCCATTCTGAAGAGCAGGGGTTGGCTTATGAACAGGTTCTAAAAAGGCAGAGTGGCAGCGGGGGACTCGGCGCAAGTTGGGACACAGCAGTCCCAGCTCATGCCAGGTCCCAGACACTGCAGCTCTGCTTTTTAAATGTATTAAGAACTTCCAGGCTCTTACTACATTTAAAAGGCAAAACTGGGGACCCTGGTAGCTCTTACATTTACAAAGCAGAGCTGCAGCAGTCTGTGACCCGACACCCAAAACTTAAGAGAAAAAAGTGGTAAAAGGTCATTGGCCCATTTATAAGGTCCTAGACCACTGTACTCTGGAGTCAGCTTCTAAATGGCTCAGTGACTTTTTACCATTTTTTTTCCTCTAAGTTTGGGGGATCAGCTTATAAACGAACAGGCTTATGTTTGAGTATACAGGCAGTCCCCGAGTTACACGGATCCGACTTATGTCGGATCCGCAGTTACGAACGGGGTTTGCTGCCCGTCTTCCTGGTCTGCTGGAGACCAGCAGACCAGGGAGATGGGAAGCAAAGCCTCTGAGGACGCCGGCAGCGGGACAGCCACGGCGCGTCTGGGCTGTCCGCAGTCCCTGTGCTCTAGGGCTTTGCTCCACTTCTCTCCAGACCAGGGAGACAGGGAGCACACGGGCAGCGGACAGCCCAGACGCACTGCGGCTGTCCCGCTGCCGGCGTCCTCAGAGGCTTTGCTCCCCGTCTCCAGCAGACCAGGGAGACGGGGAGCAAAGCCGCGAAGCACACGGGCAGCGGACAGCCCAGACGCGCCGCAGCTGTCCCGCTGCCCGCATGCTCCGCAGCTTTGCTCCGCTTTGCTCCCCGTCTCCCTGGTCTGCCGGAGACCAGCAGACCAGGGAGACGGGGAGCAAAGCTGCGGAGCACGTGGGCAGCAGGAAAGCCGCGGCGCGTCTGGGCTGTCCCGCTGCCCCTGTGCTTCGCGGTTTTGCTCCGGACGCCTGTGGTACAGCAGCTGGAGCGCTGCCAGTTGGTCCCGTAGCGCCGCTCTGGGCGCTACTGGACCAACCCGGCTGCACCCCAGCTGCTCTGCCCCAGGCGTCCTGATTCAGCTGCTGCTGGTCAGTTTCAGCAGCGGCTGGATCAGGATGCCTGGGGCAGAGCAGCACCCAAGCTGCTCTGCCCCAGGCGTCCCCAAGTCAGCCGCTGCTGAAACTGACCAGCGCTGACTACAGGAAGCCCGAGGCAGAGTTGCTCTGCCCCAGGCTTCCTGGAATCAGCCGCTGATCAGTTTCAGCAGCAGCTGACTTGGGGACGCCTGGGGTTCTTAAGTTGAATCTGTATGTAAGAACTGGCGTCCAGATTCAGCCTGTTGAAACTGATCAGCGGCTGATTCCAGGAAGCCCGGGGCAGAGCAACTCTGCCTCGGGCTTCCTGAAGTCAGCCGCTGGTCAGTTTCAGCAGCGGCTGAATCTGGACGCCAGTTCCGACTTACATACAGATTCAACTTAAGAACAAACCTACAGTCCCTATCTTGTACGTAACCCGGGGACTGCCTGTATGTGGTAATTCTCTTTAGCTTCAGCAGGTGAGTAGGGACGCCTTTATGTGCAAATTTGTAAAACTGAACCCTTAAATTGTAAATTTTTTGTTTTACTCTTGTTATCTGAGCGTGAGGAATGATTCACTGATAACTCCAACAGTAACAGCAGTATAAGGATAATTGTGTTTAATGTCAATAACCTGTATGCTAATTTCAAATCCACTGGGTTTTCCTGCACAGATGAAAATTGTAAAAAGAAGCTCAAAGACAAAAGTAAGGTTTCTTGGTGTCTTTCCGCAAGCATTTATACTTCAGAAGTTCTGTCCAAAATAGCTTTCTGCATGTGGTTTTTTTTTTTTTAAAAAACTGCTTTAACAAAAGCTGCTAGGTTGCCTCATCTATAACCCTCGGTTACATTATTAGACATTGAGACATTTTAATCTTTTAGTATCAATCTTTTTATTGAAATCCAGTAAACACAATCTTTGGTGTGGTTTCCTGAAGCAGCCTGTCAGAAGGGAGCCCGCTCATTTCTGGGTGCTTTACGGGCCTGCTAGATAAGACTTGTTATAGAAAGGCCTGTAAGAAATTAAATTGATCCTACTAAGAAGTACTTTTACAGGTGGTTGAATGAATAGATTTTTCTTCATAAAGGCACATATACATAAAGTGTCCTTCTGTGTCAAGTGCAGTCACAATGCACTAGGCCAAATTTTCCACCGCTGGCATAACTTGATGGAAATCAGTGGAGATGCAGAGAATTTGTATATCTAACTTTAAACAGCTATATTTATATGGTGAGCCGGTCTTTCACAGGATGATGTAGTTTGTATATCTTCATTTGGTCTTCTGTTTTGCTGTGGCCAAATTTTTTCACTCTCTTGTCCGTAAATCTTGGTTATCTTTGTTGGTGTGTGATAACCAGTAGCAGGTTAAAACACTAATCTGTGATGTTACAAAGCAGAATTTTTGTTTGCTCAAGCTTTTGATCACTTTTTTACATGTGTAACATTATTAATTTTGAAGCTTCATTTACTCATTCAAAATAGGTAGATTTCTAATAGAAGAAAATAACATCACTACCTCTTAAAAACACCAAATTAAAAAATCCTCTTTGATTGCCAAAGTAAACAATGGCATTTACATATTTTGTAAGTGAGGATTATAGATGAAGCACAATTTGTACTCATCTCTGTTTTAAGGATTGTTTTCCAAATCTAAACTACAGCACACATTCTAGCATGATTGCTCATCACAGTGAATAAGATATGCCATTCCATCATGCTGTTCTCATATCTACATCCATTCTGGGTTATGACTAAGTCTCATGACACAATGCTTTTCTTACCATGTCCACAATCCATTGCTTAATTCCATTGCTTTGTATAGCTGGGTTGATGATATGGCCTGTGGAATGTTTGGCTTTTACCATAATGGACTGTTGTATTGTACTCTGGTTGTAATGTTTTTATTTTGGAGCTCTTATTTATCATTATTCCATTATATAAAGAATAGAAATAGCACAGAAAAGGCATCATTCATTGTTTTAGCAGTTTTCTTAGAATTGTTTAGGATATGAATATTTGCTAAATTCTGTCATTTAGTTATTGAAAGTTGCTTCAACAGAGAGAATGTTCTGAATCTTTTTCTTGCTTTCCATTTCAGATCAAAATAATTGTAGTGGTTTGCATTTTGTTTGTTTCTTGTAAACATAGCTTCAGAAATTGTCAGGAAGTTTTGTTCCACTTATTTATTTAATCTTACGTGTACTTTGTATTTTTAGATATAGAGGTACAGAAAATGAAGAGGGCCGTGGAGTCTCTAATGGCAGCGAATGAAGAAAAGGTAGCCAAACAATCATTGATTAAGTTATATGAAGTTACACCTGTAGTGCAATCAGCACATGTGCATCATGTAAATTGTTACAGTTCATTTTGAAGATTAATCAATAAGGGTCCAATTCTGTTCTCAATTAAGACAATAGGTGTGTTGCAAATGCTTCTAATGGGACAATAAATAGGCACTTATATGCAAAAGTTGGCCATGCAAGTAATCCTTACTCACACAAGTAGTGCCATTGAATTCAGTGGAACTCCTTCCATGAGTAAGGTTTGTGGCTCAAGACAGATCTCATAAAGTGCCAGAAAATGTAAAGATCTACATATAAGTTTCAAGAGTAGTTATGGGCCAGATTTGAAAAGGAACATTCAATAAAGTAGGTAGCAGTTGTAAAATGTGGATGCTCACTATTCGCACATGAACATATTGTTTTTTGTGTGTTTGTGTAAATTTTCCAGATGTCTCTGGTGAATTTGTAGTTTGAATATCCTTTTCTTTAATAAAAAGGGCAGAAGATATGTGATTTCCTTTTCTTTTGGAGGTGGGGAACCTGCAAAATTTGAGATCCACCTTAAAGTTTAGGTATATTTGAATCCTCTGCATTTTGGTTATGTCCTTATTACAGAAACCAGCTTTCACCGAATATAGATCCAAGTTTGAATTTCCTACACTATTCAAGTGTTGAGTTTTTATCACCTTTAGTTTCCTTAAATCAGTTAAACAGTTTTAATTTATTTAGGCTTTTATTTCATATTTTTGACTCTTCATGATGGATCCTTTCTTTATTTTAGGATAGGAAGATAGAAGAGCTGCGACAATCCCTGAATCGGTATAAGAAAGTGCAAGATGTGGTAATGGCTCAGGGTAAAAAAGGTACAGCACAAATGCCAAGATTTTCCATTTTGCTGACATTTCAACTGCACACCTACTGTGGTACCATTAGATATTTAACTCTTGGACTTGTTATCTTTCCACGTGAGAGTATATTAAGTGCCAATTCCACAAATGGTATAAATTCTCATAGTTTTATTGCAGACAATGCAGTTACACCAATTAACACCTGAAGGAACTAGCCTTGATGATTATATAGAGATCAGGTAGTGACTTTTAAAATTTAGATTCCCCAATACTTTCCATTTTTAAAATGACTCCCCACCCCACTTTTAAAGGCTCTGTCACTTCCCTTGATTGCTACAGGCCTTTGAAATTCAGAAAGGGGAAAGTCTTTGGGCTAGAGAAGTTCCTTTACTTTGTCCCACAAAATCCCATAGAGGTTTAAAACAGCCATTCCCTTTTGCATGCATCCTGGGGGAAAATTGGCAGCCAGCCAAAATAATAGCTGGATATGAACGTTCTGGGGAACTGAGTTCCCACTACGGCCGCAGCAGCCTCCGTCACACGCTGCACTTGGAATGTTTGCAGGCTGCCGGAGCAACAGTCGCAATAGGCAAACGGTTCTCAAACTGGGGGTCAGATCCTCAAAAGTGGTCATGGCCTCATTTTACTGGGGTCGCTAGGGCCGGCCTTGACCTGGGGTTGAATCTGAAGCCTGAGGGATTTTAGCCCTGGGAGTCGGGCTCAGATTAGAGCCCCCTGCCTGGGGCAGAAGCACTTAGCTGGGGCTACTTGGGGTGGTAGTGCTCAGGTGGGCTCGGGCTTCAATCCCCCCTCACTTTTTTGTCTGAAGGGAGTCTCAGTACAGTAGAATTTTGAGACCCCTTCTCGCTCCCCCTCCCCCAGCACTAGGTAACGGGCAGGAGAAAACCAAGTTTGGGCTCAGTCTGTCTTCATCCCATCCTCTGGAGCCAGCATGTGGCCTCGGGATCATACCCTCTCTGTGGAGGACATGACTTAGAACAAGAGCCCCCCGCCCAACCTCTTTTGTGGGATAGGAAGGGAGAAGGAACCAGGCTGGGCCAGGCTCCCCATTAGAGCCACTACATGGTACCTATGGCCTTCTCACCTCTGTTATCTCAGACTTCTCTACTGCCAGATAATGTCCTCAGTCCCATAGCTCAAATGGTAAAATTCTGTGCCTCAAAAGGGTTAGTCAGGTTTTCTAATCAAATACTCAAAAAGTTAGACAATGCTAGAGGGTGAAGAGTATCTATACAATTTTAATTTAACCTCCTGGTGCATGTGTGTTATTATGCAGTCTTTAATTACACAGTCACATGTTGTGTCTCCCGCAGGCTCTCTGCACATGTATTCCTAAAGGATTTAGGCTTGGCCAGTAACTATTAAAATAGAGATTGGCATTTTACCAACTTGAAGGCTGCCTAACATGTTTTCAGGAAAGTTTGAGGGAATGCAGATTGCAAGCCTTATGGAAGAAGCATAGTGACGTGCCCTACTGAATTACCTTTGTCACTATGAACCTTTGGAAGGATTGCAGGGCCAGACCTCCACAAGACTGAGAACTGACTTGGCTGTTTGGCTTGCTAAAGGTGGTGGGAAGGACAGATGTGAATTGACACTGTAGGTGACCCTTGATCCTAAGGCAGGAGTGGGCAAGAGGCTGCCAGCAGGCAGCCGGAACCCTTAGGCTGAGAACAGCTCACGCGTTAAAGAGTCAGCCGTTCTCCATTCTGGATGGCTGGAGAGGGAGAAGGGAAACTTCTTATGATTTTCCTGCCCCCCCCAACAAAATCTCTCAGCTCCCATTGGCCAATAGGAGCTGAGAATTTTTGGTTGGAGCAGGGGCTATGTAGGAAGCCTTCTCCCTTCCTCCTCGACCCCCTCCCGCTACCTCTCATGCCTGGAGCAGAGCCATATGGAGCAGTGTGCAGTAGACTGTCTGCCTCAGGTTTCTGCTGGTAAGTGTCTCCCAGCCAGAGCCTGCCTCTGGCACCCCAGCTCCTCCCCACACAATCCTCTGCCTTCCCTCCACATTCCTAAACTCTCTGCCCTCTCCTGCACCCATACCCCCTCCCAGATCTAGCACCACAATTTCCTGCCCGAGATCACAATCCCCTCCTGCCCTAGGTCACATCCCAAAATCCTGCCTCCCAGTCCCCTGACCTGGGTCACAAGTACCTTCTTCACCCAAACTCCCTCCCAGACCCCATTCTCCCTTCTGCACCCCAGTCCCTTACTCCAAGCTCCCTTCTGCAACCAACTTGCACTCCAGACCTCAGAATTCCCCCATTAATATCCTGGAAGAGTGCGGCCCTCAACCACTTTCCAAAATCTTGGAGTGGCCCCCGTCAAAAATTATTGCCCATCCCTGTCCTAAGGCTTACAAAAATTGGAGATTTCTGAGATTGCTGGAGGTTGGGACTTAGAAGGCCCCTCTAAGACTCTCAAGGAGTGAAGGTTGACGGTGGACAGAGGGCAGATTAGCTAACTCGTCAGTGGAGGGTTCAAGTTTTTCAGTCCCTGACAGTTCCTCTGTGTGGTCTGAACAGCAAACAGAGCGGGGAAGAAGTTCATCACTTTCTACGTGTTAGACACAAGTGATGATTTTAATCGTATTTATCATGTGAAGAGTAAAGTCCAGACCAGTGATTGATACACATACGGTTTTAATAGGCCCAGTTTCACAAAGGTGAAAACAATTATGAGCCAGATCAGCTGAGAGTAACAGATTAGTCAGAAAAATATGAATGATAATTTTTGAGTCATTTGAGGCACTATATTAGATGCACAAAAAGCCACAATTGCAGAAGGCGGCCATGTTGGTTTAAACAAAAATACCTGGTTTAAAAGGGAAGTGAAGGCAGCTATAGAAAATAATTCTATATAAAGCAAATGGACGAAAGAGGAAGTTTATAATAATGAATACAAATCAGAAGTTAGGAATTGTAGAAAATTGATAAGGGAAGCACTAAATGGCCAATAAAGTTAAGGACAATATGTCAGACTCTGGGTTCTAGGCAGGTGAGGCATAGTAGTTTGGAGCTGTGGCCAAGAATGGGCACCAAGGGTTGAAGCCAGCCATAGAGTCAGGACTGGATCAAGGGAATCTCTGAAACTGTGGTCTGGGACAGTCTGTGATCAAAACTGTGATCAAAGTCTGTAGACGAGCCAAATCAATGTCGCACGGGGTGGGCAATAATTTTTTTCAGGGGTGGGGAGGCACGCCAAGAATTTTGAAAGTGGTCAAGGCCCACTCCATTGATTTCAGGGAGCTTTG
Source organism: Pelodiscus sinensis (assembly GCF_049634645.1). Taxonomy (NCBI): domain Eukaryota; kingdom Metazoa; phylum Chordata; order Testudines; family Trionychidae; genus Pelodiscus; species Pelodiscus sinensis. The sequence continues at coordinate 120,278,466 of NC_134711.1, forward strand.
GATCAGGATGCATGAGCATGATCTTTCCTGGAGCTGAGTGTACTCAGCTCCTCATGGTGGTGTCATTAGACCCCTAGCTTGCACATCCCTCTATGCAAACTCTGTATACCTACGTCAGGAAGTTTGAGCACTTGCATGAAAAGATCAAAGGTTGGTAGGACAGAGCAACCTATTTAGTATGGAGAGAGAGATGGTGATTTTAAAACCAAGGTTCAGTGTGTTCATTTGTGACAATCTACATGCCACAGGAAATGATAAAAGTCTGTTTTTCCTCTTGTAAGCTTCACAGTTCACATTTTTTTTTCAGCTAGAGAAAAAGGGGCAGGAAGGTTGAAATTTTACTTTCATAATTAATTTTAGGTGCTAGAAACACAGGGTTGCGACTGCCTCATTGCTTTTTCTTGTCATTTTCAGTCATGTGGTATTTTAGGTATTGATCTGAAGTGTAGAAATCTATACCTTTCAACATTACTGAACCAGTTAAAGAATGGCAGTGCTATCAGTGAAAGCTGAATATATAAAGTCTAACATGGCAGGGAATTGGCAAAATGAAGCCCCATTGATTTGTGGCACAGTACAAATTGTCAGATTTTTTTTCTTATTAAAAAGCTAGCACAGTAATTGATTTTGACTGTTCTTTTTCCAGTTATTTACTGCTCTGAGCATTATTCACCATTTTCCCTACGGATGACTCAAATTGCACAGCAGAGACCAATTTTGATTCTTCATCTTACATTGGAGGCGAATATATCTGATCCCTTTTGGTTCAATAATGATGGGAAAGAAACATCTCTGTGCAGTGTTTTGGGGTTTGATACATTAATGAGCTCAAAGAATGTTCAACATGTTGAAAAGGAACCCACTGAAATGCTCATGTGCAGGGAGTAGGTTTCTGCTATTGTAATTAAGTATAATTGTGTGAGCAGGATGCTCCTGTCTACTGTGCCCTTTGCTGCTGTCACAGTTGTGTAAATGAGTCATTAGACAATTGGACCCAGCTAAGGAAAAGTTTTCCCCAGCTCAGGCTTTGCATGAGCTGGCTTTTACACGGCCTCATGTGAGCCCCACTATAAGCCCTGCTTTGGATATATATGAGAGAGGACAGGCACAGGAAAAGCACAGGCAACCAGGAAGCACTGTGGGAATTCCAGGCAGCGCTGCTAACATAAGCACCTAGAAACAGGCAGCCCTTCAGGGCTAGCTTACTCCAGGGACCACAGTGGCCTCCACAGTAGCCCAGAATTGGAAGGACACCAAGCCCCCATTAGCCCCTTTCCACTAGCCTCAATGTTCTGTGTCCAGCCTCGTCGTGTCACAGCAAAACATCTCCCCCAGTGCGTTTTAAATAAGGGCTATGCTTTCTGGTTCCACAAGAACTTCAAGTAACCCATAAAAAATCTTTCAGGAGTTCACTAGCCATACATTTTTGGAAAGCCAAACATTTTTAAAACAATGGCTTTCATAAAATGCAACCCTCTTGGATTAAAAACAACATTAAATGAAACAAAAAACACCAGTTGGCTTATCATTGTGCAGGGTTTCTGCCTAACATTGTCCAAATTCCAGATAGGGATTCATAGGGCCAGATCATCAGATGGAAGCTGTCATAACACCATTAAAGTCAGTGTAGTTGTACTGAATTACAATGGTTAAAAATCTGCATCACAGTGTGAAACTTCATTTGCCTTTTGTTGTATGGGCACTGCAACAAAAAACAATCCTACAGCTGCCTATCGGGTATCCATACTAATGTCCGGCGTTGTGGCTGGAATTGGAGCTCCTGCTGTTAACCACAGATAATGTTTTTTTAATTGTTGGAGTTTTACTTTAAACTCTGTTGGGAAATCACAGTGCCAGTCAGGAAGTGGTTAAAGAAGAAGCCAGCCATCCCAACCTTACACCGTGTCTCCTCCTGTCTCTGTCATCCCTACCCTGTTGTTCTATTGAGCCCATAAATAAAAGTACTGGCTTTATCCTCCAGGAGAACAATTCTCAGATATACTAAACTAAAGCCAGTCCATTTGTATCTCTCTTCCATTAGGCAAAGAAGGCGAATGTGAAGAATTTTTAAATCCAGGATCTGTTTCAGCGGTTTTATTGGACATGCAGAGTTTAATTGATCAAGAGAAAAGCCCATCTCCTGTTCCAGTAATCGGGTCTCCGAGCCATGAAGTATTTAATACCAGTGTTCTTGAAGAGGTATTTTTCTATATTTTCTATGAGTATCACTACTTGATAATGTTAGTCATGCTGTAGTTGTATTACAGAAACCAGCTCCCTGCTTCATTAAATGTTCTCGCATGTTAGAAAGTTTGAGTAAAACTTCCTCATTTGGTTTAGAAAGTCCTTGTGTGTATAGAATTTATGTGAAAGCCACCAACCCCAAATTTGTAAACACACACACAAATTCATTTGAATTAAAATGTCCAGAAATTATTTTAATGTCAAATATAAGAAGTTTCTAGGACGATGTCATATAAAATCTTATTTAAAAGCTTATTTTCAGTTATCTGAAATAAACTGAAACTATTCAAAATCAGTTTAAATATACTGCAGTATATATTTTAAGGAACACAGTTGGGGATGGTCTAAATGGTGCTTGGTCCTGCTATGAGGGCAGGGGACTGGACTTGATGACCACTCTAGCTCTCTCCCAGTTCAAGTATTCCGTGAAAACTTGTCCAGTATCAGAGGGGTAGCCGTGGTAGTCTGAATCTGCAAAAGCGGCGAGGAGTCCTGTGGCATCTTATAGACTAACTGAAGTGTAGGAGCATAAGCTTTCGTGGGCAAAGACCCACTTGGTCAGATGCATGTAGTGAAAACTTGGAGTCTTGTCCATTTCCAAAAATGAGTTGCAAGTATTTTCTGATCTGCCCCATGCTAACATGCTTTTTATTTTGCAAGCGTGTTTTCCTAAATTTAAAATGTTTCTCTCTCCTCTCAAAGCACTCATGCAAAATGAGGAACCAATTAATTATACAGAGAAAACCACTGAAAATGAACTAAGCAAACTGAAACGTGCTGTCTCCTTTCCTGGCTTCTCCCTTTTCCGTCCCTCCCCACAGGGTACCTAGTAACAAGTGGTTCAAAAAATTTCAGAGAAGTGAGATTATTTTAAGTTGATGATGGTGCCCCTTTAAACCTAGGGCAAGACCCTGCATTTCTTCAGCTGGTAATCCAGGTGAACAGGCAGTCCAGGATTGGGCACTAAGAAAGAGCACCGTATCAGGACGGTTATATATAGTGCCAGGTAATATCTTACCCTGAGATAACATGATGAATTCTTCTCTGAATTGCTCCATTTTCAAAGGAAGCATTTCTTCCCACAACATAGACTTTGGAATTCTTTGCCACAGGATGACTTAAAGGTCAAAGATACAACAGGATTTAAAAAAAAAAAAAGTAGATAAATTAGCCAGGATGGGCTGGGATGGTGTCCCTAGTAGGGATGTTAAATATCAGTTATTTGAATAATCGATTAACCTCATGAATTTTTATCAGTTACTCAACTATTCTATAGTCCCTGGGGTTGGGGTGGGCAGCCAGTGCTCTCTGGCCCCACTCCCGAGGAGCCCCCTGCCACTCCGCACTGCTGCCTCACTTTAAATGCACAACTGCAGCAGGAGCAGGTCCTAGACCCTGCGCAAGACGGGACTGAGCTGGGCTGCTGGCAACCTGCAAAAAAATTAACTGGCAAGGGGGCGGGGAGGGGAGGGGAGGGGGGAATGCATGTAGTCTGTAGCATTAACCGATAAGCTTTTGCTTATCACTTAGTTAATTGCTACACTATTACATCCCTAGTCCCTAGGCTCTGTTTGCCAGAATCTAGGAATGAATGACAGGGGATGGATCACTTGACGATGACCTGTTTTAGTCCTTCCCTCTGAGGCATTGGCCGCTGTTGGAAGACAAGATACTGGGCTAGATAGACCTTTGTCTGACCCCCATGTGGCCTTTCTGATGTTCTTATCTTTGGTACTCTTCAGTCTTTCTCTTCCTGGGTATCTGTTTATACTTCTTTCCTCTCAGTACCCCAATCCACTTTTTTAAAAGAACCGGTCTTAGAACATGCAAGTTGTCTTGGCTTGTGCTTAAATTTGAATAATTGTTCTAGTATTCATTTCTTAACTTGCTTATATTAGCACATTTTAAATGGTTGAGAACATCTTATCAGACACACATGCAAGTAACATAAGTGTAAGTAACCTTGTTGACATCTGTGAGACCACTCATGTGAAAAGTTACTTATTTGTGTAAGTATTATGGGGTGAAGACCCTAGTTTTTATTGAGTGTATTTCCAAGTCTGGTGCTTCTGCCTTCTGAAAGGCTCTGAGCAACTTGGAATAGGATGTCTTACTCCATTGCTGTGTCTACACTACAAATATTTTTTCACAAAAACTGGTGGAGTGTCCACACCTCAAGTATGTTTGCACACAAAAAAACCCCCCAAAAAACAGTAAATCGACAGAACAGAGGGCTTTTGCTGGTAGAGTTACTCCTCTCCCCATGAGGAATAACTCCTTTTTGCGCTACAGCTCTTGCACAAAAAGGCAGCTGTGGACGCTCTGCAGGGATTTCTTGCGCAAAAAGAGCCTATCAGAAAAAGCACAGGTGCTCTGATGGCCATTCTGCTAATGGCAATCAGAACTTTCTTGCACAAGAGCGCCCATACAGTGTGGACGCTTTCTTGCGCAAAAGCACATTGATTTTGTGATGTGCTTTTCAATATGTTTTTGCAGAAGATCTGTTCCTCAAAAAGCTTCTTGCCCAAAAACCCTGCAGTGTAGACAAAGCCCGTGGGTTGAATTTATATATTCATACATTGTTTTCTTGATGCTTAAAGAAATTGAGAACAATGGTCGAAATATGTTACTGTAGCATCTAGAAGCCCTAGTCCTATTCTGGTATCCCAGTCCACTAAAGGCTATACAAAGCCAGCCCAAATCCCTGTCCCAAAGGGTTTGGGATTTTAAGTGTAAGACAAGAGACAGCAGGTGAGGATGGTGGAGAAACCCCGCTGCTTCTACCAGTAGTTTTCTTCACAAACATGTCTTGCATTGTAAAATAATGGGGATCTATTTAGCTGACCTGGTGCTCTCCTGTTATACATCATGTATTTAAACCGTTTCTTGTGTTTGCTAATATCTGAGATAATAAAAACTAAATGTACAATTTTCTCTCATCTTTTATTAGTTTATATAGTGTGCCTCTCTGGGCCTCAGTTCAGCAAATCACTTAAACACATGGTCACTGCCCATTGAAATTACATTTAATGGGACTTAAGCATATGTATACATTAATCATCTACTTAAGGGTTTCCAGGGATGGATTTACACAAGTGCATAAAGTGAATTAAACAATTAACATTATGTAGATATTAAATAGGATGTAGAGAAATTACTTTTTAAAAATCCATGTAAAATGTACCGGAAAATAATTTTGTACAGGATTTTTTGAACATTGAATGGAAGAACTAGCATGTAATTTTCTATCTAATTCTAAATGATATTTCAAAAGGCCTATTGGAAAGTTACAGTTTTCTATTAAGTTCCATAGGACTTTTCCAGGTAGTGTTTTTATCTTTAAATTTTAGGCCATGTCTACACAGGAATATGTAAAGCGCTGGCAGTTAGAGCGCCGCTCATGGAGTCCACAGCGAAAAGGCTGTTAGGTGTCCACACTGTCAGCTGCCAGTATGTTAGCATGGTCACATGCAAGGCACTTGCAGCTCCTTTGGGAGCAGGGCATTCTGGAAGCAGCACCTCTTCCTCCTCTGCTGCAGAGGTTTGTGGGGAGGCCTGAGACATCCTGGGTCCTGTCCCAGTGTTCCGTGGTTCATCACTTCACAACCCAGCAACTCCTGCGCTTGAGTGCTTTCCCAACCCCTTACCAGTTGTGTCATCCGCGGTTTCAGAGGGCTGCCAGTGGCTCGGCTCTTCAAGGGTTACAAAACAGCTCCTGGCTGCAAGCCTCTATGGCTGTCGAGTCCTCTCCTGGCTCAGGGTCCCTCGGCTCTGGCTTCCTCATGGGAGAGATACATTGAGCAGGCAGCGTCAAGCGGCTTATGCAGCTTTTATCCATCCTATTATACTTTCTCTGTATATCAACAACATTGGCCCATCTTTATAAGCACTAAAATATGTTTATAGTAAAAAAGAAAATAAATCATACCAGGTGCCCAGACTTTTATTTTGTCACTGACCTATTTGATTCTTTCTTCATTCAGTGTTTGTGTCATTTTGGCCGCTGTAACAATGTGTCCTTTCTTTTTTAGAATTCACTACAGATTCACACCAGCATCTTGCAAGTTTCAATCCCTGCTTTTTCTCCTGTACCCAAAAGCCCAGAGGCAGCTACAGAAAAAGAAAAAGCACAGCCTAAAGCAGAAGTTACAAGTGAAGTGAGGTATAGTTATTACAAACTGTTTCTAACTGGTATGTAAAATCGAAGTTTCGTTACAAAATGTTAGGTGTATTTGTGTTTATTAGTCCTGGGCAATTGGACTATTAAATCTATTTACTCAAACAAGCAGTGTCACATATTGCAATTTCCATCTAGGACAGTGTTTCTCAAAGTGGCCCTCAGGCCGCGAGGCTCTGTGGCTACAGATAAACAAACCGGAGTGGTCCATTAGCAGATTTCTCAAAGTGGGCCTCAGGCCCACTTTGACAAACACTGATCTAGGATTAAACTGCATGCTCAGCAAATCCATTTGTTTTTGCATTTCTGCAACAAATCCATTTGTTTTTGCATCGTTATTTGTTATAGCACCAATAGTGTGCAACATGCTTGCTAAGAAAGAAGGCAGTAGGGGTATGTCTACACTAGCTAGGTAGTTCGAGCTAGGTAGGCAAATGAGGGCAACCGGAGTTGCAAATGAAGCCTGGGATTTAAATATCCTGGGCTTCATTTGCATCTTACTGGGCACTGCCATTTTTAAATCCCTCTTAGTCCGAACTCCGTGCCCGTGGCTACACGTGGCACGGAGTTAGGTAGTTTGAATTAGGATCTCTAAGTCGAACTACCGGTACACCTCATTTCACGAGGAGTACCGATAGTTTGAAGTAGAGATCCTAATTCTAACTGCCTAACTCCGTGCCGCATGTAGCCGCGGGCACGGAGTTCGGACTAAGGGGGATATAAAAATGGCAGCGCCTGGGAAGATGCAAATGAAGCCCAGGATATTTAAATCCCAGGCTTCATTTGCAACTCCAGTTGCCCTCATTTGCCTACCTAGCTTGAACTACCGAGCTAGTGTAGACATAACCTAGGAGTGTTGTGGGGAGCTGTTGCCCCATAGTGTCTCCTGACTGGCTGAGTGTGGCATGATAGATGCCATGCCTCAGTTTCTTTCCCTAAGATGGGTCTCCTCCACACATACCTATATTGCATCTGTTGCTTAGCCTACTGGCCAAATGACAAACAAAACATAACCTCTTCTGGGGTAACGAACGTCCCATTAAAAAAAATCATAGACTCATAGAATTCTAGGGCTCGAAGAGACCTCAGGAAGTAATCCAGTCCAGCCCCCTGCCCAATGGAGATTCTACCACCCATTCCAGTGCTTCACCACCCTCCTAGAGAAATAGTTTTTCCTAATATCTGACCTAGACCTCCCCTACTGCAACTTGAGACCATTGCTCCTCATTCTGCCATCTGTCACCACTGAGAACAGCCTCTCTCCATCCTCTTTGGCACCTCCCTTCAGGTAGTTAAAGGCTGTTATCAAATCCCCCCTCACTCTTCTCTTCTACAAACTAAACAAACCCAAATCCCTCAGCCTCTCCTTGTAGGTCATGTGCTCCAGCCCCCTAATAATTTTTGTTTCCCTCAGCTGGGTCCTCTCCTGTACGTCCACATCCTTTCTGTAATGGGGAGCCTAGAATTGGACACACTACTCCAGATGTGGCCTCGCCAGTGCAGAATAAAGGGGAATAATCACTTCTGTAGATCTGCTGGAAATGCTGTTCCTAATGTACCCCAATATGCCGTTTGCCTTCTTGGCTACAGGGGCACACTGTTGACTCATATCCAGCTTCTCATCCACTGTAATCCCCAGGTCCTTTTCTGCTGAACTGCTGCTTAGGCAGTTGGTCCCCAGCCTGTAACAATGCTTGGGATTCTTCTGTCCCAAGTTCAGGACTCTGCACTTGTCCTTGTTGAACCTCATCAGATTTCTTTTGGCCCAAACCTCCAATTTGTCTAGGTCACTCTGGACCCTTTCCCTATCCTCCATCCTCTCCCCCTAACTTAGTGTCATACACAGACTTGCTGAGGGTGCAATCCATCCCCTCATCCAGGTCATTAATAAAGATGTTGAACAAAACCAGCCCTAGAATCGATTCTTGGGGCACTCCACTTGATACCTGTCACCAACCAGACATCAAGTCACTGCCATCTGAGCCCGACAATCCAGCCAGCTTTCTATCCACCTTTCAGTCCATTTATCTAATCCCTACTTCCTTAACTTGCTGGCAAGAGTTATGTGGGAGAACGTATCAATAGATTTGTTAAAGCCAAGGTATATCACATTCACTGACTTCCCCATGTTCACAGCACCAGTTAACCTCGTCATAGAAGGCAATCAGGTTGGTCAGGCTTGACTTGCCCTTGGTGAATCCATGTTGACTGTTCGTGATCACTGTCCCCCTCTTTCAGCAAACAAAAAGGTTTTTTTACTTTTTTATACAAATAGCTTAGTTTTAGATGCAACATCATGATGTATAGTATGAATTTGCTGTAAGTGATTTCCACATGAAGGTTTTCCATGGTTACTAAAAATTACTGTGCAAAGCACTGCCAAAACCAACTGGAAACTGAGAGTGGCTAACCAGTACTGATCACAAGAGTCATAACTAAGCTATCAGGAAGATGAATCTCATTTTCAAAAAGTCTGAGTAATAGATTTCCTTGAGGCTTGGCATATGACAATGAAATTGTGTTTTCCTAGTCTGGAGTGAGCGCAGATTTTAATGAGGAGCATTGGTTGACCTTTTTTTAAAGCCAACTTGATGATTATAGCTTTAACTGCAGAACTCCAGCTAAAGCTAATGGGAGCCGTTTGGCTGAGGTCCTTAATTGGCTTTTGAAGATCTCAACCATTATTGTTATCCATAGTAATATCAGATTTAGGAGTCCAAATGCCATGAATTCTTGTTGATATAAGACTGCCTTTCAGCTTAGTGTGTAAACTACAGCAGGCAAGTGTTGAAGTGTGCTTTCTTTGGCTCTGATACAGGAAAGTATCTCCACCCAGGGCTGCACTTTTGCTTGGTGGCTTTTTGTTTTTTGTTTGTTTTTTTCTGAATCAGACTCTGTCTTTCTCTGCTCTCTTCCCCCTCCTTCCTTCCCACTCTTCCACTGGTTTGCATATTTTTTCTTGCTGTTTTGCCACTTGTAGCTGTGACCTCTTCATTTACTCAGACCCAACGCCTGAATATGTTGATTAGCCTGTGGTGCTTGCAATGATGTAGAAGGTCTTTGTCATACTACTTGAGTTCACACCTACCCTTCTAGCAGAAGGAAAGATGTGATTTGTGGTAATATATTGTCATTCAGGCTAAAAGAGAGAGTTAAAATTCACTAGCTGACAAGATAGGAATTATGTATCAATTCTGTATTGTTAGGTTTCTTAGGTATCTTATAATGTGGTACTTTTTCTCATTACAGTGAAGGTAAAACACCAGGTTCCTCTGTAGAAACACAGCCATGTGACAGTCCATTGTAAGTACTGAGTCGACTAATGAAATGCTTCTGCTTAGACACCTTTCTACCATATTTTTAATGATCACACAAAAATGTGTATAGTAATTCTAACCATGTGAAATCATTTTAAAATAATTTGGTGAGGTTGATGGTTTTCTGCTCTGACTGTTTTAAGGTGGATGCCTATTTCCTGTAATAATTTCTAATGCTCTTTCTAGAAATGTGTACTAGCATCTCATTTCTGTTGTAATATGAAATGTCTTCAGTCAAGTCATGTAACAATAGTAGGCTTGGGGATTTATAATTGTTTCATATGTACACATGCCTTATGGTTGCCTTTTGTAGTAATGGCAAAGGGACATTGGCTGGCTAAAGGGATTCATTGTGGGAAATTAATTTTAGCCTCTGTCTCTTGTCAGTCCCCGTAATACACGAGGTTCGAAGGGATGCTGGAAAGGATGAGACCACAACTGGGGGGTTTTAAAAAGCACAAACTGATTTTATTTTGATGACGCCAGACAATCATCAGAACAAAAATTAAACAGATTGCCAGACAACACAAAACAATTCCCTGAGGCTTTTCTAAATCACAATAATTCCCAATAACTGCCCAGGGGTTAGGAACAGTTGAATTAACACTGGTATTGTCCATAGGGCTGATTATTTACACAACTTTATACAAGGAAGCAGTAAAAAACCTAAACCACAACTATTTATAAACTAACTTAGTAACTTTTTAGCCACTGTCACTTGACAAGCAATAAGGACAACTAAAAAATCAATTAGGATAGGGATGATGGCGGGGGGGCGGGTGTTATACCAGTTCTGGAGACAGCAGGAACACAAGTACCAGTCACATGCTCATAAACTGTCTCCACTCGGGTCGACCAACTCGGAGTACGCTCAGTAAGACTCAAGAGCGGGGGGTGCAAGGCGTCTGGGTGATCAGGCCAGGCGTTCACTCGATGCAAATCCCCAGTGAGAGAGGGGCTGCCTGCCTGTTTTATTGCCTGTGAACTTATCACCCCATAGGTTGGTTTTTGCTGCAGTGGGTGGAGTAGCAGGCCTGAGCACAAGTCAGCCCATTGGCTGATCTTTCACTGCAATGGTGGAGCGAGCAGGGGAAGATTATTAATTTACATGCCCTTATATGGAAAACACTCCACCTCACAGACAGAGCCCCCTATACCAGCCTCAGAGGTATTACAGGCTATGGCTCCCTGCGACGGTTAGCCATTGTTGTAGTTCTGACTCGGACATCTCTTACCTTTACCACACACTGAAATCAGCGGGATTGCTTTCCTGCTCTAAGTTTAACATACACGTAAGTTATTTGATGAAAAAGGGCGTAAAGCATCCTAGTCTCCTAGCTTCCATGCATCCTAGTCTCCTTGCATCAACCCTGCACATGCTCACCAGGAACGTGTGTGTCGATGTATAGTTCAGTGCACCAGGAGTAAGTATCCTGTTGTACAACTCACCATCAGTCCCTGGTGGGGGCCACAAATGAATCACCTGGGGTGCCTGAAAGCCAGGGGTCAGCTTCCCAACATGTAACAGTTTCCACCTCATATCCCATAACTTTTGAGCTTTAAGGAAAAAAAAAATCCACAAACCCATTCGGAACTCCTTGTTGTCTGCCATCTCTGAAAGATGCATGGCGCCGTCACAGCTCACACTAACGTTATAACTGTAGCTAGTGCAAGTTGCATGATCCTTCAGTATTTGTAGAGCTGTAAGAGGAACCAGATCAGTAGAGCACATGAGCATTTCCTGGAAGACACTGTGCTGAGGGACATATTGAGAACCAGTTTAAGATTGGTGGCATTCTTGGAGTAGTTATAGATGGCAGACTGCCACTGCCGGTCCCAAGAAACAAGCAGCGACTTGTGGGATCACATTGTGCTGCGAGCTTGGGAGGATGATCAGAAGCTACTGAACTTTTGGATGTGCAAGGCCACATTCTTGAGTCTGTGTGCCAAGCTTATCCTAGCCCCCAGTGCGGGGTCGCCAGGAGAGCTACCCTGACAGTAGAGAAGTAACCTGGGGATCATGCTGTGAGAAGCTGCATTGTCAGATTACTGCCTGTCGGTAGGAAATCGTTTTGGAGTTAGAAAATCTCCTGTGGGGCCACTGTTATGCAAGTATGCAGAGCCATTAATCGTTTCCTGCTGTGCAGCACTGTGACTCTTGGCAGTATGCAGATAGATTTGCAGCAGTGGGGTTCCAGAACTGTGGTGAGACAATATATGGGACATAAGTTCCTATTTTGGCCCTAGAGCACATGCCACAGAGTGAGAGAGAGCTGCTTTTCTAGCACTATGCGATCATTATTGGATTATGGGGGATGCTCCGCTGACATCAGTATGGGGTGATCAAAGAAAATGCATAACACTCGCCTCAACAGCACCAAGGAAAGAGTCAGCTGTCAGCTCAGCAGGTGCAGAATGAGAGTTGAACATGCTTTTGGAAGATTGGAGGTACCGTGGCATTGTTTATTTACAAGATTGGATCACCATGCGAAAAATATCCCATGTCCTTCATAATATCTGTGAAGCAAAGGGACAAAAGTTGCCACCATGGTTGAGAATGGAAGTGGAGCAGCTGTTTTCTGAGTTCGAACAGCCAGATGCCAGGGCTATTAGAAGAGTTCAGTGTGGAGCATACAGCTCTGGAATACTTTGGAGGAGCACTTCAACAGCAAGCCAACCTAAGACATAGTAGTGTACTGTGCTCAACCTGGCCATACGCTTTCGGGGCATGTTAAAAATTGTGAGGTGCTTGGTGCATATCTGTGAATACAACACTATCGGTGCATCTATTCATTGTGTAGCGTTTGATGTACATTTCTGATTATTAGGCTGTTTGGCCACCGAGCCTATGAGTTGTCTGACTCTTTACAGTAACAAATAAGTGGGTGGTTTCAGAGCTGCTAGGCATTACTGCAACATATGTTGTAAACTAATAGACACATTATTTTTCAAATAGATTTTTTTCACTAACAAAACCAGTGCAAAGAAAAATCTTTGCAATTTGAAAGTAAATACATTAAAAACTTAAGTTCTGTTCCACTAATTTATTAACAAGGAAAAAAACCATGTCAGTGTATATGAAGCTGTGGTTTTCCTGATGTTCTAAATGTGGAGTGATAGATGTCAGAATACGATTGCTGATGGCAGGTAAAATACTGAGGAGCGGTGTAGAGAAGTGCTATAATGGAGTACACCATGGACTGCAAAGGGGAGTGAGCCTGTGATTGTTGAAACTGGCAGTCTGTGGCAGTCTGCAGCATGTGTTTGCTACCAGAGAAGCCCCATTATATCCTGGTGCATCTTCCTTACCTTTTCCTGCTGGGACACCTGGGTCTTTCTCCTCTATTCTTTCCTTTTCCATGGTATCTGCAGTGTTCACCATCCAAGCCCCTGGCTCGTGATCTCATGCAGCACTAGCTTGCAGGATCTCATTGAACATGTCATCCTAACCCCTCTTCTTTCACTTCTGTATCTGGATCTGATACTCCGTGGGTGTGAAGGTGAAACCTCTCATGGCTGCAATGGCAGCAGCTCCAGATGGCACACACAGGGGTGCCATTGTCTACAGTGGAAAGTGAAACTTGAGATTGAGAACTCCCTTCACTTGCTCCCATAAAGTTTTAAACAAACTTGCTTGTTGACACGAATGCTGGTGTATGGCACCATTCACAGCTATGATGAGTATGGGCGCACCAGGGTCAGGGAAATGAGGAAGGCATTGCATGAAACTACAAGTATAGGCCAATGACACTGAGTACTGGCACCATTTTCCACAGGCAGTGGTGATTTTAGCTATCCTCTCTCTCCAGAAGGTGCCAAAGGTACAGAGAGTGTATGTGCAGCTGCTGCTGGACTCCCGGAGCTGCCTGGGTGGGGAAGGATGCTGCTATGCCTTGTACTGCAGTGGTGCTGGCCAATGGTATTGCCTGTGAAAGTACCTTACTGCAAAGGAAGAAACATGGCTGTCGTCCTTGGAAACATTCAGGAGAAGACTGCAGAGAACTTCCCTGAAGGTTTCATTGAGATCTCTCAGGAAGATTCAAGGGACCATCTCTGTGTGCGGGGCACTTAAAAACTGCTCTGCATGGCCTCTCTTCCCTAACTTTACCAGCAAATGAAAAGAAAATAGTGCTGCCGCTCTGTTATACTTCTAGTACAAGTAAATTAATGAAAAGTCGATAGCTGTATCCTATTAAGTTGGGGGCACTTAGCAGTACATGGAAATACATTTACACTTACCTGAGGTTCCTTCCCCTGCACTGGGTTCACCCCTGCTAAAGTGACTGGACTGTGGTAGAATCTCAAACCAATCCTGGCTTCTGTCATCCCTCGTCCTCTCTGTTCATAGCAGGAGTCTGGGTGTTAATCTACTCAGCGGTGTCCGCAGTGTTGATGGGATGTAGCTCTTCTATACATAGATGATGGTTCAGTGCTGGTTGGGGGAGCCATATTACTATGTCATCATAACAGGGCACGTACATCAGTGGGAGACAAAGTGTAGACATGTACACAGTTTGAGGGATGCAAAGCCAGGTATGTCAACCTAACTTCATAATGTATACCAGACATACGACTCATTGAAAGTCTCTTCTGAAAATGGGACTTAGTGTTATGTTTTCAAAAGCAGCTCAGAGACTTAATAACCTATGTTTCTTAAAATTAAATTTGGCAAAGCCTGTTGTTGACAGTATTGTTTCTTCTAAAATATTTCCTAGTTTCTGTTTTCTTTTATTTATTTATTTTCAATCTAAAAATAGTGCGTTTTCCTGGTTTGATTCCCAGCACCGTTTCTTCTCTGTCCTTACTGACATCCCAAAATAAGTGATTTTTTTTTCTTGAGGGACTTTCCTTTAAAAATAACTATTTTGTTTTTAAAATGTATATGCCATTCTTAAAAATGAAATGTCATAGAGAATTTTTGAATATCCATCTAAAGTGCTTGAATTAATATGCATGCATTAACAGTACAAAGCTGTTAATGTATGCATATGTACAAATTAAACATGAAGAGCTTGCAAGTTATGCATGCAATTTGGCTCTTGCAAGTACTTGATTTGGATGTGTATTTTCAGCCTATCTTTTGGAAAATGTAATGAAGTGAGAAGCAAAGAATTTCAGAGTTGAATTTCCTGCTACTCCAGCATTAGCTCATTCTCTTCTACCTTAACATAACAATCATTAAGCTATGGAAGATCTCCAGGCAATAACTAGCCACCACATGGGAGGAATAACAAGGGAGTGCTGTAATACAATCTTTATAGACTCATAGACTTTAAGGTCAGAAGGGACCATGATGATCATCTAGTCTGACCCCCTGCACAGTGCAGGCCACAGAATCTCACCCACCCCTCCCAGAATAATCCTCTCACCTATATCTCAGACATTGAAGCCTTCAAATACTTTGAAGACCCCAAGATGCAGAGAATCCTCTAGCTGTGATCTGTACCCCATGCTACAGAGGAAGGCGAAAAACCTCCAGGGCCTCTGCCAATCTACCCTGGAGGAAAATTCCTTCCCAACCCCAAATATGGCGATCAGCTAAACCCTGAGCATGTGGGCAAGACTCATCAGCCAGACACCCAAAAAGTTCATATAGTTCTTTAAAATACATTTGCCTTTGAGACAATGCATTCCATCAACTACTAATCATTTTAATCTTTATGTTCTTATTGTAGAGCTTCAACCCTGCAAAAATCCAGCAGTCTGGGCAATTTGAAGAAAGAGACATCAGAAGTGGTTGGTTTGTTTTTTAGTCCCTCCCTTCCCCCCTCCCATTCTGAGGTCCAAACGGTCTACTCCAGTTCTGGTCTCATGAGTGGTGCAAGGGAATGGAATTTGGATGGAGTTGGCTAGTTGAAAATTCCTGGGGGGGGTGGGGAGGTGTCTCAGGTGGCATAGAGCTAGTTCTTCCACCAACTCTGCCTGCCCCAGATGAGGTCTGGAGCAGAACAGATCTCTGTTCATTCAATTTACAGCTATCTATGGCCCCTTTTGTAACAGAATCCTGTGGATATTAGTGAAGGAGAACATCTGTTGCTGAATACTTTAGGGGTTGCCTATCCTTTTATTGTATGAGATATTTCCATAAATAAATCTCCTGAACTTCAAAGTTGTCCTCTCTAGATAATAAAGGGCTAGTCTTAACTCAGGTTGCCTAGGTAGTTGTAACCTTACCCTAGTAAAGACAAGGCAGTTTGCCATTGTTATGTAAGTTAGCAGGGCAAGTTAAAGACCAGGGACCCATGTTAGAGACGGATAAAAGATGTACATGGAGGAAACTAGAGGAGAGGGTGAATTTTGTTTAGACTTACAAATCTTTATCTGCCAAGAAGAGAACCAGAACTAAACAGGGTAAATTTGAGTCATGTTATATCCAAAACTGAGATCAGTAGCGATAGTTTAGGCTCACTGCTGTTTTCAGCACTGTGGAAGGGTAAACCTGCAATTATACCTCATAAAATTTATTTGCCCTATGTTTAAAGAGAGGCTATTCCCAGCTCTAAATTAGAATTATTTATATGGTTAAAGCTAATATTGGTTGTGCAAAGTCATCAATAAATCAGCACCTAAAAAAAACCTAGATTATGAAATCCAAAACCTAAACAGAATGGCTTGTCTGTCAGGAAAATAAAAAGTGACATATTCTAAGGGAAATGTAGTTCTTAAATGATTTCTTTTGAAAAATAAAAGAGGAAAGAAATCTCACTATTTTTAATTGCAATGAATATTTCTCAATCCTTTCCAAACAGGACAAAGAACCCCTACAGAAACCAGCAGAGGTAACTTTTATGTGTGTCTTTATGTGAAGTGATGCAGAGAGCAGAAGGTGTTTTAAATAGCCTCATTTTATTAACGTTCAGTGTCAGAATTTTTCAGGAAGAACAGCAGACCTGTAAGTGAGGTTGTGGAGTGTGATCTCAGGGAATATATTTGAGTCTCCACCATCACTTTTGTGTCAAGTTTATATTCTCCCACTCGCTCTTGTCTTCTCATACATGGTTCTTCATTTTGACCTGCTGAGAATAAATAAAATCACCCATTTCCTGACTTCTCTTGGGAGCATGCATTTTCAAATGACTCTCTTGTTTCCTGGTTGATTTTCTTTCCTCACTTATTCTCATCCCTTCCCAAAGACACCATCTTATTTTGGTATGGTGTCCTGGCTAAGTAGAACTCCACAGTGCTTTCAGCCAAAACCATGTATGTGTCTCTTGAGCCAGCTAGAGGATTCTTTTCAGAACAGTAAACGCAGCTTCTGTTCCAAATGGCAGAGTGTGTGCTACTACTCCAGCCTGCTCATCCCTTGTCAGCCCAGGATCAAGGGCTACAGAGGTTCTCCATCCCTACCACCTGTGAGGTTACACATTGCTCCACCACAAACTAACAACGTTGGGTCTCTGATTTGTTTAGCTTTGTAGAATTTGTAGTTAATTTGTGTGTTTCTATATTAGAAACCTTCCAAGTTCGCCTTTTGTTTTGTAGCAGAGTTGCAATTATCTTCTTACAGTGGTTGCCATTGAAAAGTAACAGTTTACCAACCACTAACTAGAATACAGCCACTGTTTCCTGTTCTAAGTCAGAGGGAGGAATCCTAGAATCTGAAATACCATTTTTATAGTCATGACTGTGTTTTTCAGCAAAATAATTGCTGCTTTTGAGATGTTAATGTGTTTACCTTGCTAGCCAGAGACCATCAAAAGTTAAAAATCAGACGTTTAAGAAACCCAGTATGAACAACAAAGATGTGCTTATTATTATTACAAAAATCTTCTTAGATTATCAAAACTACCAGAATTTGACAAAACTAATGTTTCTCCACCACATCTGCCATTTGCTTGCTGCATCCGTTTCTTTCAATTAGAGAATAGAAATAGGCTGCTAGTCAGGCTTGATGACAGGAGCGGGCAGAGGACAATTGCCATGGAGTGCCAGGCAATATAAAAGGGCACAAGGATGCACGGCCACTGCTGCAGTAGCAGCATCCAGGAGCCCCAGGTGGGCCAACATTGGTGAAACCGGGTGGGCATGTGGAAGCCCTGACCATGACAGTAGAGCAGGCCCAGACAGTGCATTCATCAGCTCGCTGGAGTCCAGCCATTGCTGGCGCAGCACCACCCAAATGTCAGGTGGACCACATCCGCCTGTGCACAGCTTGCGCATGTATGGGGGCCCACTGACTGTTCTGCACCGGGGCCTGGAATTGCTGCCAGCAGGTGTGTAGCTGGTCCAGTGATTTTTCATACTGTGCTCTGCAAACTGCTCATGGTTCATGGAAACTTTCTGACAATTTGCAGAGAACTGGCCAGTCGTGAAGTGCTTGTTTCTCCTCCTTTTTCCCCAGAAACTTTCAATGGAAGATGAGGGAGCTGAATGCAGCATGTGCACTTAATTTATTATTTTAATGTGCCACTTTTGCAAGATCTGAAACATTTAGTACAGAAATGCTATTGTTAAAGAGGTAGTGAATATAACTGAATCCTGAACACATTTTAACTGAAGATCTTCCTTATTTAATCTAGACTCACAACACATACACTATATTCTATTTTATAGTACAAATGCATCTTTATTTCCAGGTTACCTTTCAGAAATGATTGTGTACAATTAAATGCTTTTTATGGTGCAGCAAGATTGAGTTTTGAAGTTTCGTTTTTCTAATTTATCAGACTAAAGCTCCTGTGGAAGGTAACAAATGCGGAAACCTCCCTCCAAAATCTCCAAGCCATAGTGGTACTGGAGAGGATGACAGATTTGGTACCCGCAAAGCCAGAACTTCATTTGGACGAGGCTTTTTCAAGATAAAAAATAACAAGAGGACAGCGAGTGCACCTAATTTGGGTAGGTACTATGCTCCTGAAAGCATCTCCAGTGCGTTTTGAACAAAAATCTTTAATAAGAGAGGAGGGGTTTTCTAATGTATGTTGTAGCTACCACAAACAAGGGTAAAACCAACCATAATCTGACCCAAAGGCCATACTAGAGTTACTGATGGCTGCACAAGGAAAGTACCATGCTATTGCATAGCAGTTCAATTCAACCCTTGTCTTGACCTCTCTCCTCAGACCCTGAATAATAATATACAACAATTTAAAGCAACAATTTCCTTACTGAAATGCAGCAACTTTTATTCATTTTAATCGTGCTCCAACCTCTGCTCAATACCCTAATCTTATCATGAGAGTTGTTGGTACTACATCCAATATTATATATACTGTAGCATCTCTACTAACGTTGTCTTCCATCCTTTTATTAAAAGTGTCAATAAAATGTGTGCACTTGATACATCCTCCCAACTCTTACTTTTTCTGGGAGAGAAGCAATGAAAAACCTTCATCTTTCAGATTTTTATATGGAATTATGGCTTCCTTATTCCAAATAAGACTTCCACTCTTGCTACTTAATGGTCATTCCAATCCTGTACCTCAGGGAGTTAATTTAGCCTCAGCCGTGTTCCATATGGCCTATTTCGTCTTCTCCCATACATAAAAGGAAAATGTATTGGCCTGCTTGTAAACTATTTTGATGATTAGACCAGCTGTCTTGTACCATTTAAGATGTTTTTGTGCCCATTTCTTCATACAACATCTGCAGGGCAACAAAAATAGCAATTTTAAAATAATTTTTACTAGCTGAAAACAGTGGGGTACAGTGGTCGCACTAGAGGGCAGGGAGATGGGACCCTGGTTCTGTTCCTAGCTCTGCTGTGAATTCACTTTGTGAATCTGAGAGAGTCACTTTCATTATCTGTGCTCTGGTGTATCCATCTGGAAAACTAGTCTATAATACTTATCTCCCTCACCAGGGTATTGAGAGGCCCAGACGCAACTAATTATAATTATACATGCAATCTGTTACTTTCTTGTGCTCCAATGCGGATGGAAATCTTTTGGATGTTGTTTTACCCAAAGCTGTGTCTTGTTATATTAGGTTTTGGTGAGGAAGGGATTAACAATGTATGGGTAATCTTAATCTTTGTGTTTTCAGTGCTGTGTGTGGTGCATGTGTCTGTGTTACTTTTCTCCCCTTGTCTTGTATTTTGCCAATGTGAATTTTGATCTGTGTTTTACCTTGTCATTCTGCGTATTCTCTCCCATTGTGCTGCGTGTGGTTATGTGCATTGTTTGGATATCTGAAGATCGCAGTCGAAGTGCAAGTGCACCTACCTTAGGTATAGTAATCCTGCATGTCTGCCTGTACCAGTTCTCTGGTGTGATTGCTGCTAACAGCTTGTTATGGCCATGCACTTTTAAAACAGAGCTAGAAACAAGATCTTTATGTTGGCACACTAAAATATATGTTCTGTGTAACACTGGCCCACTACTAAAAGTCTGCTGCATTGTTTCACGATAACCACTACTAATGTGAGATGATGTGGGTAGACTTGTGATGGTTAATGAGAATGGGAGGTAACTGCAGAAGTGTGTGTAATCCACAACGTTTGCCCATGCATTCTGCTCACTTTTATAATAAGGACCAATCATCATCTCTTTGTATTCTCATCTGACTCGGAGCTTCTGGAAGATGCTATCAAATAATGCAACATGAGTTTTGGAAGTATATGTAAGGCTTTGATTAAGGTAGCTCTGAAGGGAGGGATACACAATTCCTCTTTCCCAAATAACTTAAGGAAGAAATTAATAGAATACATATGAGAGAGAAAAATCACACATGGCAGCTAAGCACCTGCCAAAACTACCAGTTATGCTAGTAACGAGGGCAGTATAGGAACCGGAAAGGAATGTGCTGCCTTTATGTACACCCTTGGCATTTTAAACCAGTCATAACTGAAGCCAAATATGGTCCTAAGATATGACAGAAACAGAGGCAGACTCCTTGGTTTTTATTAGTGTTCCAATTTCCAAATATCACTTTCCTAAAATAGCTGTTCTAAAAGATTATTTCAAAGATTTAAGGAAATGGAGCGTACAGGCATTCTAGTGCCCACAAACCTCTGCCTCTGATTCGATCAACCGTCTTCTGGTATTTCCCACCAAGAATGCTGCTTAAATGTAGGTTTTTTCCCCTAGGTTTAGATGCCTTTCTAAAATACCCTATCTGTACAGTAGCTGTGTCCTCCAGCACCAAACACTTTGTTCACCCATCACGAATGCTTAGAAAGCACTTGTTAAAATACATTATATAGTTGCCTCTTTTCATTTTTGGCCACTAGAGAAGCTGTTGCTAAAATGGGACCTTCTAAATGAGCTTTTACTAGGGCATCAACTTTTTGTCCAGTTAATGACCACACTGCTGAGTTCCTAGGAGCCACAGGGTCATGCCTAACTTGTATTAATTGGAGCAAATTGGAGCCACCTTAATCCTTTAACTGTGGTTCAGGTTGAACCTCTCTAGTCTGGCACTCTCTGGTCTGGCCACATCTGTGGTTCAACATGATTTTAGTTAGCTGGATGTCCACTTCTCATGGGTGTGGCCAAGTTTTCTGTGGTCCCATAAAGTTTGTTTACATTCCTGGCTCTCAGTGGGCTGTTTTTTAGCTACAACCCTAAAGGTCTTCTAAGAGCCCAGTAAGCAGTGGAAGTGGTGGTAATGCAGCTAGATAATATTGACCTCCTGTGGTTCAACAAATTATCAGGTTCAACATTAATCAGGTCCTGAGGGTGCCAGACTAGAGAGGTTCAACCTATATTGAACTATAGCTCGCAATGTATCATGCTCCATCTTGGTCCAAACGACTTGCAGTTGCTTTGTGAACATTGGTTTCTCTTGAAAGGCAATACAAAGTTTATTTTTTAAAACCAATGATGGTACCGGTAGCTGTCCGTCATGTTAAAGATGATGACGGTGGCCACAAACCGTTCTGTGGACTCCAGGGGCTACATTTTAGCTATGGCTGCTTCACTTTATGAGGCTCAAGCAGTAGATTTATATTCATTCTTCTACCATTTTGTTTTAAGCTTCCATTAGCAAATAAGTGATGTAAACAAACTCCTCGTTGTTTGTTTGCCCACAGCTGTATGGCACTTGCTGGCTCACCTCTGCTTACGTAGAAGTTTCTGCAGTTTGTTCAGTCACCTATGTAGCACCTTTTTCTGTTTATTTGCTTTTCATTTTATAATTTTGGTTGCCAAGTACTTTCTTGAGTAGTCCCCAGGTTTACCTGGACTGGATGTGAAGTCTGTAGACAAACACAGGATAAAGACGTAAGATTTGCATCAGGAATGGTAACATGTTTTTTCCCCGTGCAGTCCTGAGTATTAGATACGTCCATCCTTTGACTCGTAAAATAAGAAGCAGAGGCTTTTTAGTCAGGACACAACCCCAAAGTGCATGGTACTTGCCTGTGAAAGAGCAAAATATTCTGCTATGTGCTCAAGCATAAGGCCCTCTTTTTCCATTTGCATTTTTGAGTTAGAATGAGATGGCTGTTGCTAAATGGGAATCGAATCAGAAATTACATTTTATTATCAAGGACACTGGTGAGGAAATGCTTCACAGTGCTTAGAGTATCTTTAGGTACTACTCCTAGCCGAGCCAGGCTTCCTTGTGCCTCAGTGTATCTATAAAATGGGGAAGATTCCCTGCCAAAGTTGTTAGAGGCTTTAATTTATTAGTGATTCATAAAGTATCTTGTGCTCTTCTGATGCAAGGTACTTAATGAATGCAACATACTGAGGTTTTGGGGTGCTACCAGTTTTCAGACACTATTACCACTGAAAGAAGCACATTTTATCTCCTTGGGATCCCCCTGTTTTCTTAAATCCATGGTTCACCGTAATTCCAGCCACAGTGGTTACAGGCTTCAGTAGTGTGCTCATAATGTGAAATGCAGGTGAAGTTCTGCCAGGTGAAATTCAACTGGGGTTTGTTTCAAAATAGCTGAAACAGAAAAGGGATTTGCAGATCACTTGGACCTAGCTGGTTTGCCCCCTCGACCGAAAGAAACGGACAGTGGGCAGATGTCTCCCTCTTCTCCTGACTCCAAGAAGAAGACCAGCGGAATCAAGAAACTATTTGGAAGGTAAGTTTTGTTTTTTAAAAAGTGAACATCGTGTGGGGTTGGATCATTAGGGGGATTGCTAACGAGCTATGTAACCTTTCATCTCTAGGTCACCAGACGTGTAGCTCAAGCTGGACATAATAAAGTCTTTGGTGGCTTAGGTTGAATGATTTGGTATTCTCACACTGTTTCTAGTACAGTAAAACTCCATTGGTCCGGTATCCAATGCTCCGGCACTCCTGATGGTCTGGCACAATCAGGAACCCGGAAGTGCTCTGGCTGCCAGACAATTGGAGCTGCTCTTTCCCCGGCTTCTCCGATTCAGCCGCTGCTGAAACTGACCAGCAGCTGAATCAGGGAAGCCGGGGGCAGAGCAGCTGGGGTGCTGCTGGGTTGGTCCCATAGTGCTGCCCCTTGGGGCTGCAGGACCAACCCGGCAGCATCCCAGCTGCTCTTGGGGATGCCTGGGGAAGAGCAGCTGGGATGCTGCTGGGTTGGTCCCGTAACGCCGTTCCTCGGCGCTGCGGGATCAACCCAGCAGCACCCCAGCTGCTCTGCCTCAGGTGTCCCCGATTCAGCCACAGCTGCAACTGACCAGCAGTGGCTGAATCGGGGATGCCTGGGCCAGAGTCGGACTATCAGAACGGGGGGCTATGAAGGGTCTGGGGTGGCATCCCCAGACCCCTCATAGTCCCCCCTTCCGATAGTCTGGCATATTTGATAATCCGGCACCCCCTGGGTCCTAAAGGTGCCGGATTATCAGAAGTTTACTGTAAATAGTTATCCATACCACAAACTCTCTGCCATACCTAGTGCGTTTTTGATTTTATCTCTCTATTTCTTTGTCCTAAGCTCTTGAAAATCTTCCCCCTCCTTTTCTGCAACCTAGTAGCTCTGGTCTAGACTCTGCCAGTTTTTAAAATAGACCTAATGGAAATTAATGAAGATGGAAAAGTGCAAAATTTATTGCAACTTATTTCAAAACTCCATGGTGTAGTCTGTGGTTGCAACAATAAAGAGATTTATTCCTGGTTATTATTTGAACAAAGGTATTATTAAATGTTCTCTGCCTTTTTTACTTAGGCTTAAAAGGAGTCAGTCTACCACATTTAACCCGGATGATATGTCTGAAGCAGAATTCAAAAGAGGAGGGACAAGAGCAACTGCAGGACCAAGACTAGGCTGGTCTCGAGACCTTGGACAGTCTAAGTAAGAGGAACTGCACTGAACCAGAACATACAGTGCTTTCTCACTTTTATTTGCCCCTGTAGAAGATTTTCATTTTGCTGCTCTATTAACTGTTACAAAGCACAGTTCCTCTTAAGTGAGAGTAATGTTAGCATTGTTAGCAAAAGGAAATGGGCAAGCCCTGGCTCTTTGGGACATTGTCCTCCTTAAGAAGATGGTCAGGAATTCAATGCACTAAGTATGTGCCCCGCAGTCCTGCAGTGTAAGTCACCTGGATGGAATCTCAGACCCGAATGTAGTCCCATTGACTGCAGTGGGATTTCAGGTGAACGGGCTCTGGATCCGATCTGTGGAGAACAGCCATAGTGGGTCAGACCAAAGGCCCATCTAGCCCAGTATCCTGTCTGCCAACAGTGCCCAATGCCAGATGCCCCAGAGGGAGTGAGCCCAACAAGTAATCATCACATGATCCCTCTCCTGTCATCCATTTTCAGATAAACAGAGGCTAAGGACCTAACCTCTGTGAATTATCTAGCTCTTTTTTAACCCTATTAAAGTCCTGGTCTTTACAACATCCTCTGGCAAAGTGTTCCACAGGTTGACTGTGCGCTGTGTGAAGAAAAACTTCCTTTTGTTTGTTTTAAACCTGCTACCTATTATTTCAGTTGGTGATCCTTAGTTCTTATATTATGGGAACAAGTAAATAACTTTTCCTTATTCATTTTTTTCACACCAGTCATGATTTTATAGTCCTCTATCATATCACCCCCGAGTCTCCTCTTTTATAAGCTGTAAAGTCCAAGTCTGTACATGAGTGCAGGTGCCACATAGATTTAAAGATGATCAAAGCCTCGGTCATGGCATAAGCTGATTGGTTGCCTTCATTGTAATATAGGTCACTAGAGTATCTTTAGTTATCTTGAGTAAACAAAATATTTCAGTCATTTTAAAGTTGTAGCCATCCTGGAACACTCAGTTTGATCATGATGGTGAATAATAGCCAACATCATCTCGGACACAACAACTGAGATCAGGATCCCATTTTGCTAAGCACTATATAAACATAGCGCAGTAGACGTACCTTTTCCCAAATAACTTAGAGTCTCAATAATACAGACACTAATCTTGCCTATGTGTGGCCTGAGCTCTCAAAAACACCCATGAATTTGTAATACAAATATTTTTTTAAATTTTCTTCTGCTTTAGTGACCTGGATATGCCATTTGCTAAATGGACAAAGGAGCAAGTTTGCAACTGGCTTCAGAATCAGGGTTTAGGTTCATACATGAATCATGGGAAACACTGGATACTGTCTGGGCAGACTCTCTTGCAAGCTTCTCAGCAGGATCTGGAAAAGGTAAGAAATGTTAGGAAAATATTGCTATTAGGGATGTGAAGAACTAGTAAACTAGTCAACTAACAAATGCTTATTGGATAGTCAAAATTCTAGTCGACTAGTCTCTCCCCAAAAAGAGGCAGGAAGGGGGGGGGGAGAGGAGGGTATACTTCAAAGCAGCAGTGCCGCTTAAAGCCTGGGGCCAGACCCTGGGCTCCACACCGAGCTTTTGCCTTTGAAGTGTAGCAACAGCTCTAGGGCTGTTGCTACACTTCAAAGGCAGAATCACCCTATCAACTAATTGAATAGTCGATGTCAAATACATCAACTATTCGATAACTCAATTAGTCGCTATTTAACATCCTTAATTTCTATTGCGATAAATGTTAAGCCTTGGTGTACATTATGTATGTGCAAAAGTCAGGACTAGGAGATGCAGCATGTAAAAGCGAACAAGACCAGCAAGTGAATTGTTAAAATACATTTGTCTGTAGTAATGCAAAACAATTGTTTTGTGCTGACCTTTAGTATGACTTTACTCTTCTATAATAAGAGGTAATGAAATTTATGATTTTAATCAAAATAAACGTTGGCACATCAACTAACTCGTCCACACAGGAGCGGTCCGAGGCTGGCTGCGGCAGCTGGCGCCCCAGGCAGAAGGTACGATCAGCACCCCTGCCTGCATGGCCATCAATGGCCGTGATGTAATCATCGGGTGTCCAATGACATCATCATCGGGCGCCCAAGGCCGGTGGCACCCTAGGTGACCGCCGAGTCTGCCTAGGCTCACGGGCCGCCCCTGCTTCCACATGTTACGTTTAAAAATACATTCAGGTAAAGGAGTGAGTGGGAGTGAAATGCTACTCTTCTGATCTGGTTGTTTGCCACTTTGTATAGTTGTGAATTAGAGCTCAGTGTTCAAGGGCCCCATTTTGGGAGAGCGGAGGATAGAGAGGGGCAGCAGCCAAGAGTACTGGGACGCAGCTTGCTTTTCTTCACATTCCCTTGACAATAAGGGAGCAAGGGAAAGGTACTTGGGTTCTGTGAATTACTCCTCTGTCCCCTCCCTTCACCAGCCAGCAGTCAGAGGCATGCACAGAAGCCATGTCCTCCCCCCCCATTCCCTTATCAGGGAATGGGAAGAAAAGCAAACCACATCCCGGTACACACGGCTGCTGCCACCCCTTCGCCCCTCTCACCCGAAATGGTGCCCTTGCCAGTGTTTACATTTGGTATCAGTTTTTCAAAAAAAACAAAATGGTCTTTGAAGCTGATAACTAATTAACCTGCATCCGTACCTGTCTCAGTCTTAGGTAGATAGATCGGTATATTTATCCCTTAAAATATTATGCTGGATACAACCACGATGTAATGAATAGACTATGTTTTCCCCATATAAGAATATTAGGACTAACAATCATCAGATAGATGAGGTGTCTCAATCCATTAGGCATGCAACTAAGTAGCCAGATTTTCAGAAGTGCAACTGCAGACCCATTGACATCCTAGGGCGTTTGGTTGCTCAACAAACACCAAGCTGTGCTCAGTAGGTGCTTCACTGTGATTTTAGGCACCTAACCAGATTTGTCCTCTGATACACGTGCACAATACTTGTTAATTTCAATAGCAATTGCTGCAACATTTAGCCTGTAGTGTTGGAGTTCCTGTGTGTGTGTGTTTGTGTAAAAAGGATTTTGATTTATTTTTATATTTTGATTCTGTGTAAACCATATGCTGCTGAACTAGACATTAAATGCTTTGAGTTCTTTATCTTCACAGGAACTTGGAATAAAGCATCCACTGCATCGAAAGAAACTTCAGCTTGCTCTTCAGGCATTGGGGTCAGAAGAAGAAAACAATCATGGAAAACTGGATTACAACTGGGTTACCAGTAAGATTCATGCACTTTAAAATAATAGTCTCTGCATTCTAAAAGCGTGACTGCACCCCATGGCAGCAGTGAAGCCACACGCAGCAGTGAAGCCCAGGCTGCGTCCACACTACATTTTGTAGCTCTGGTGAAAGGGGCAGTGCTAGGGACAGCCAGCCCTCAATGCTTCCCCAGACTGCAGTGTTGCATCCTCCCAACGCCTCTGCCTCCCCAAGCAGCCTTCCCAAAACATTCTGCGTGGTGTTCTGGCAGCCATTTTAAGGGTCTGGGGCTCCAGCTGCTGTCACTGCCGTGGTAGCAATGGCAGGCAGGAGTCCCGGCCCCTTTGAATCGTGGGGCCCTGAGGCACGTGCCCCTTTTGCGCACACACGTGTGTGTGTGTATGTGCATGCGACACACACACACACACACACACACACACACACACACACACACACACACACACACACACACGCACCCTTCTAACCCATTGGCCAGCACCAGTGTATAAGGCTCTGTCAGGGGGAGGCAGCTGCAGGAACGTTCCCCTGCTGCCAGAATCTTACACTCTGATAAAGAAACGCTTTGGCAGCTCCCTGTGGTGGGGAAAGTCCCACCAGGGCCTCTCCCCACTGCCAGAGCCTTTCCCTGCTGCAGGAGCCTTTCTCTGAGGCGGGGAAAGAGTGGTAGTGGGACACTTCACTGCTAACAGTAGAGGTATCCATGGGAGGAGGTGCTGCCTGGGCATGTAGAGAGCCACACAGGGTAACTACCCCTAAGCGTTCAGGTCTTTCCTCACCTGAGCAATGTTTCACCGTCCATATAGCTGTTGGTTCCCATGCTGGGGAGGAGATGGGGTTGCTACCCATGTACTCTACATGCTGCTATAAGGAGTGTGCAGTATAGACGTACTATAGGGCAGGGGATTAAGGGTTCTGGATAATTCAAGTTTCTGTGAATAGCTGAGAGCAATGATAATATGAAGAGTGCTGGCTAGATACATGACTGTCCTTAGTCCAAAGGTGTTTTGAGCTTAGTAATACTTTTTTTTTTTTTTTTTTTTTTTTTTTTTAAAAGGGTGGTTGGATGACATTGGACTTCCCCAGTATAAAACTCAGTTTGATGACGGAAGGGTGGATGGTCGAATGCTCCATTACATGAGTGTTGTAAGTAAAAGGCAGAGGTTTTTTTCTGGCATATTTTGTGTTCTTGGTTTTGGTTGGTTTTGTTTGTGGGGGCACTTTCCTGCCTGTCCTGGGGCCCCTCACCATGACCAGTTTCCACCTCATGTTTGGCCTGATACAGGCCACAGCCTCTTACGATATGTCTTGATTGGATAAACGCCCCACTGCACAGCCACAGTTGGCGTACGTCAGCTGACTTGGGCTAGTGGCGCTTGAGCTGTGGGACTAAAAACGGCTGCGTAGACGTTTAGCCTTGGGGTTTGAGCTTTGGGACCCCTCCACCCTTCCAGGGTCCCAGACTTGGGACTCCGGACCGAGTGCAAAAATCGACACCACAATGTTTCAGCCCCGCAAGCCTGGCTCAGCTGATCTTGGTCAGCCACAGGTTGCTTATCCCTGTGTAGACATACCTGCCCCACCCCCTTGTAGACCTGCTTACTTTACTTCTGGCTGGGGGGAAAGGCAACAGTTCAGGTGAGCAAAAACCAAGCCCTTCCTGGAGTCAATAACATGGCGAAAAGGGCATCACCTTACTCTGGGGGTGCCCAGTTAGCAGCTTCATTGGGCCTTTCATGGCTGGATAGCTGAATCAGCCCCTCCCTGTCAGATTTACCCCTGGAGTTTGCTGGATTCCACCCACAAGTGGGAGGCTTCTGGCGTGAGGATTCCTGCTGCTATTCAGCAGCTCTCTAGTCACACCCCCTCTCAGGATGTCCCCCTTGATGACTGCAGCTTTCCCCTTTTAAAGCTCTCCTCCCTACCAAGCATAACTGACAGGGGCAAGGGTATTTTAGAACCCAGTGCCTCCCAAGACCTGTCAGTGCAGGAATTATGTACCTGTCATGGATGGTTTAATGATTTGGTTCACCTTGGCTTTTTATGTGTGTACAGCCGCCAAACCACTTCACGCAGACCTCTCAGTAGCCTTCATGCACTAGTACCTTTCATCTCTAGTGCGCAAGTGGTCAGTTTCCATTGTCAGTCACCTGACCATTCATTCCTTCACAGCAATGTCTGAAAAACTTTTATCAGCTACAGTTGGGTTATTTATTTATTTAGCCATGTGAATGCTTGTGCCTGCCTTGAATTAAAATGTAAAATGAGTTGCTGGCAGCATTTGGTGATGACAGGCTATGGCACTCTCTCATCTAATCATTCCTTGGAATCTCTTGCACTAACTTTGGTGCTATTTTGATGGAAGTTGCGCATTTGGTAGAAATAATTCTGGGAAATCTTGGCGAGGGGGATACAGGACTCTCATGAGGTGGAAAATATGTTTTGTGCCTTTCAAAATTACCAAAAGGAGGAGCTATCCCAGCATTTCTTACATGTGGCACAGTAGGCAGACACCTATATCTATCTTTTCAGGGCATTATAGATGCCAAAAGTAAGTGTGTGTGTGTGTGTGTGTGTGTGTGTGTGTGTGTGTGTGTGTGTGTGTGTGTTCACACCTCTCTTTAATTTTTCACAGGATGATTTGCTGTCCTTGAAAGTTGTTAGTGTCCTTCACCATCTTAGTATTAAGAGAGCCATTCAAGTCCTGAGAATAAATAACTTTGAACCCAACTGTCTACGCAGGAGGCCGTCTGATGAGGTAAAATATTTAAAGTGAAGACTAAATCATGCATGGAGAGTATAATCCACTGGTTTACCTTATAAATGTTTCTTACTCTACGTATCCCAAGTCTTGACTGCTGTGTATCCTGAACTGTCCCTGTCCTTGGCTTATTCCCTTCTTCAACTTTCATGTGGTGTCTTACCTGCCTGGGACTGGCTACTTTCCTTCTCCTTGCCTTCTCCCAAGCCGTTGAGTGCCTTCTTGACTCTTTCTGGATCATATTCTGTGTTATGGTAGTTTAAGGATGGCATTAGAATCTATTAATTATTCTGAATTAGAGGCACAGTTCCTCTAAAGCGTTAGGTCTTGATGAAATCTCTCATTTACTAAATATTTGCCTCCTAGAATGAGTTGAGTCTTGTAATCAAATATCACTTTGGGCTGCCAGTTTGTCTTGGAGACTGCTTGCTCTTGACAGGGAATTATGAAACTAAAATAAGGCCACCAGGACTGGGGTTCAAGATGCATCACATCCACAATTTGAATACTATGTGCAGATGTGGTTGTCCCATCTCAAAGATATATTGGAGTTGGGAAAGGTTCAGAAAGGGCAGCAAAATGATTGAGTATGGAATAGCTTCCATAGGAGGAGAGATTAGTAAGATTGGGACTTTACAGCTTAGAAAACAGACAACTAAAGGAGGATACGATGTTATGCTTATAAGAAACACATAAGATTTTTATAGAGGAAAAGGCAACATGCCGCATTTATTAAGAATATTATAGGAAAGCAGCTATCATGTGCTTACACACACACACACACACACACACACACACACACACACACACACACACACACACACACACACACACACACACACACACACACACACACACACACACACACACACACACACACACACACACACACACACACACCAATCAAGTTTTATATTTACCAGCTTACGGTCTGGATCTCTCTGGTGACCAGATTGAGCATGGATAGGGCTCTATCGGTCTGGACCGATGCTCTTGTTTTGACAGGGCAGGACCCAAGCACTGTTGCAAAGCAGCCCCTTTTCATAGCAGTTGTTCTTCATTGAGAATCATAAGTTTCATTTGATCATGCTGTAATCAGTTTCCATTTGACGAGTGCTTGTTTTCTGAAATTGTTCTTCAGCTATCTTGTCCCAGCTGATAAGTGCTTGCCTTATCTTCTAGAGTCGTCAGTGTGCCCTTCAGCCATATCTCAATAGGGGTATACAGCAATCTCCTGGCACCTTTACACCTGCCCTTGGCTCCTCCTGGCACCTTTACATCTGTCCTTGGCTCCTCCCTAGAACATCTGGTCTGGTGATGGCCTTCACACTTACCTTCTAACATACATTCCTCATTCTGCACTCATACAAATAGATCCTTTTAGTCTATACCCGCTTCAACATGAATTACAAACACAAACAGTCTGTGTAATGCATCTTTACCAACAGCATTAGGCTGTTCCTTTCTGCAAGTCAGAAAGGATGGTTGGTAAGGCACGTTACATTTCATAAAGTTACATTTTGGTTACATGGCTACAATGATAGAGGTCTATAGAATTATGACTGGTGTGGAGAAAGTAAATAAGGAAAAGCATTTTACTCCTTTTCATAACACAAGAACTAAGGATGACCAAATGAAATGAATAGGCAGCAGGTTTAAGGAAGTATTTATTCACACAACACATGATCAGCCTGTGGGGCTGCTTGCCAGTGGATGTTTTGAAGGCCAAGATTATAACCAAAAAAGAACTAGATACATTCATGGAGGATAGGTCCATCCATGTCTATGAGCCAGATTGGCAGGGATGGGGTCCCTAGCCTCTGTGTGACAGAGCGGGTGATGGGATGGATCACTTACTTGATGATTACGTGTTCATTCCTGCTGGGGCGCCTGGTATTGGGCACTGTCACAGACAGGATAGTGGGCCAGATGAATCTTTGGTCTGACCCAGTATGGCCGTTCTTATGTAGAAATATAAACATTTCGATTTCTAAATTGGTGTTCTGGTTAAAATTAATTGTTTCCGATCAAAAGGCCTTGTCTAAAAACTTCCTACAAGTCCTCATAACAGTCACAACAATATGAGAGAGCTTTCTTTATTCCACCTTTTGATAGCAGTACCAACTGCTGTTCAACAGACTTTTATAAATGACCTTGAAATATCAGACTTGGAGGTGTGAATGGTGAACAAGAGACAGCAGCCAAGTAGCGTGGAAGAGATCCGTTCAACCCATCAAGCACTTGGTAGGGTGCCTCCTAGGACAGCATCTCTGGTGAAGACACGGGCTTGAAAAGCTTAGATCTCCTTTATAATTTCCCAGTGTTTGGGGGGCTGGATCTGGGATTATGGTGCAGGTATCTCCAGTCTGATGGTATGAAATGCCACGAGGTACCATTGAAAAAAAGAAGTGTTATGCATTTGACATGGTTGGTTAAAGAGAAGGGCAGAAAAGGAATTGATAAGAAATCTCTCTAACTTCAACTACTCTCGTTTACAGAACAACATCACCCCCTCCGAGGTTACTGAGTGGACCAATCACCGTGTGATGGAGTGGTTACGCTCAGTTGACCTTGCAGAATATGCACCTAATTTGAGAGGAAGTGGTGTACATGGTGGCCTTATGGTAAGTATTAAGTTTTTCACTTGGGGTGTATCTAAACTACATGGCTCCATCAACGGAGCCAAGTAGATGAGTTTACTGTCGATGGAGCCATGTAGTCTAGACATACCCTTAGAGTCCAGATGAGATTTTAAAACTAAATGTGGCTAAAATCAAGCCATGTTAGCTATCGCCTTTGTACTTCAGTCTCTCCAGACGGGCGGTCACCTTTCATAAGCTTTGTAATGTTAGGAACCATTATAAACCCCAATGTGTTGGCCATTTGGGTAACAACATTTCTGTACACTTCAACTTTCCCTTGCATTATTTCTTGCCCTAAACTGTTCTATAGTGTTGCTGTTCTGTGGTATTAAACAGCTAGATGTGCTTCCATAGTGGGTGAGTATTTTGGTTCTTGTGAATAGTCTGTACATCAGTTGGTAAAATACTTTTGGATCCTTCAGGCACTGTCATTAGCAGAAATCTTCTTTGTATAAGTGATATTAATCTCTGGCTCAGATACCACCATCAAGAGAGAGATGTAAGTAATTAGGTTGGTAGATCAGATTCTTATACAGAAAGTGATTATAGAATGCAGAATGTTGTCGTGCTGTTTTGAGAAACACACAACACTTTCGCTTTATGCCTGTTCGCTTTCCATTATCATTGTCGTGCAGCTGAAATAAAATTTCCAACATTAAACCCGAGATGAAAAATACACATTGGCACATCATGATCAAGTTCTCCATTTATCCAATCAGAGTAACATTAAAAAAAAAAAAGGGGGGGAGGGTGGCTTTTACCATAAATATTTGCACATTTTAAGCATGGTGGTGGGTCAGTCTATTACTGTCTCTTGTTTACTGGTTTGTTTCCTTTGAGAGCTCTCACTGCTTAGGAGGGTTTCTTGAACAAATGGTCTCGCAAATAGATGAACAGACAGGCACATTTCTAAAATACCTAGCTATATTTCCCCTAAAAATGCACCCTAAAAAGTACCCATAAAGTCTGGCATGACTGCTGGGATATTGATTTCGGTTTGACTCTCTGTGGTTTGTTTCCTAGGTCTTGGAACCTCGTTTCAATGTGGAAACCCTGGCACAGTTGCTGAACATCCCACCCAACAAGACGCTGCTGAGACGCCATTTGGCAACCCATTTCAATTTACTGGTTGGTCAGGATGCCCAACGTCAGAAGCTGGAAACCATGGAATCTCCAGATTACATTCTTTTAACTGCAACTGCCAAAGTGAAGGTAGGTCAGTCCTTGTTACTGTGCAGTGTTTGGGTGGGTACATTTTAAGCAGCAGTTAAAGCACCAGTTTGTTGGCCGTGTGGTGGTTTACAAGTGTTCAGAGTGCTGTTCACTGAGGCTTGGGGAGAAGGAAAGACAACTAGCTCAGTCATTAGAGCATCACACTTTTAATCTGAGAACCCAGGATTCACGCTCCTGTACGTTCCACTGCTTTTTAGCATGGGTAGATGATCAGTGGTGAAGAAGTTAGACTGTGAGTTAAGAGATCTGGAGGACCCTATCAGCAGGGCTGTGAAAAACTTGTCATGGGCTGTGATATCTGGTCTCCCTTGTGAAATTTGGTTTTTTATATACTGTTACCCAATAATATACAGATTTCACTAAGGAGACCAGTGTTGCTCAAACTGGGGGTCCTGCCCCTGAAGGAGTGATGGAGGGTTGCAAGGTTATTGGGTTGGGGTCAAGATATTCCACCTTTTACTACTTCACTGCCTTCAGAGCTGGATGGACAGAGAATGGTGACTACTGACCAGACACCCAGCTCTGAAGGCAACATCCCACCAGCGACAGCATGGAATTGAGGGTGGCAATACCATGCCACCCTCACTTCCATACTGCTGCCTTCAGAGCTAGGTGGCCAGAGAGTGGCAGCTGCTAGCTTTCTGGCAGCAGTATAGAAGTAGGGGTAGCAACACCACAACTCCCCTTCCCATATCTTGCCATTTCCCTCCCCCCGCCCCTCCTCCCCCCATCCCCCCACACAGT
This sequence comes from Pelodiscus sinensis, assembly GCF_049634645.1. Lineage (NCBI taxonomy): Eukaryota > Metazoa > Chordata > Testudines > Trionychidae > Pelodiscus > Pelodiscus sinensis. The sequence continues at coordinate 120,312,959 of NC_134711.1, forward strand.
CACTTTTTGGTTAGGAGCCCTGCAGTTGCAACACTGACATTTCAGAGATAAATATCTGAAGCCATGAAATTTTAAAATCCAATGCTTCGAAATTGACCAAAATGGACAATGAATTTGATAGGGCTTTAGAGATCCAGAATCAGTTCCTGGTTCTCCAACAGACTTTGAGACACATTGTGCAATGTCTCTCTAACTGAGTTTTCCAATGGTGAATGAAGACAATGCTTCCTTTCTCCTGCCTTTTGCCCTGTCCATTTATATTTGCAAGCCTTTTGGAACAGAAGACGATTTCTTTCTCTGTATGTGTTCAGTATTTAACACAGTCAAACCCCGATCTCAGTTCTGAGCTTCTGGGTGCTTCTATTACACAAATAAGAAGAATGAGGGTCAGTTTCTTCTTGGCTTTAGTGAAATTTGAAATGTTCAGGCCGATGTGTTTAGGAGAGCTGTTGGTTCTGAATCTCCCTTATTTGCTTGCAGTTAAATAACTGGTGCAAAAATAAAGACTTAGTTGAATCCAGGGGAGTAAATTACTGAGTTCCTGATTTCATGACAATTTTTTCCAATATTTTAAGCCAAAGAAGATTGCCTTCAGCAATTTTGGAAGCCTGAGGAAGAAGAAGCAGGAAGATGTGGAAGAATATGTGTGCCCAATGGAGTTGGGACAGGCATCTGGAAGTGGGTCTAAGAAAGGGTTTAAGCCTGGCATGGATATTCGAGTGTATGATGACGACGATCTGGATAGACTAGAGCAGGTGGACCAGCTTTTGCTGTTTATATTCTGTAATGGTGCTGTTGAGTTCCTGTTTCAGAGTTGGTTACCTTGGCTTGTTTAATGCCTTGTCAGCAGCAGTAATGGAACGCCCTGATGCTGCCAAAAAAAATATGGTTCCTGACACAAGTCCCAACAGTTATTTATGCATGGAATTTATCTCCAGGGATGGAGATTCCACAACCTCCCTAGGCAACTTATTCCAGTGCTTCACCACCCTGACAGTTAGAAAGTTTTTCCGAATATCCAACTCTTGGTGCAATTTAAGCCTATTGCTTTTTGTCCTGTCATCAGATATTAAGGAGAATAATTTTTCTCCTACCTTTTTGTAACACCCTTTCAAGTACAGATTGAACCTCTCTAGTCCAGCACCTTCAGGACCTGACCAGTGCTGAATCAGAGAATTAGCTGAACCATGGGAGGTCAATATTGTCTAGCAGCATTACCAACACTTCCACTGCTTACTGGGCTCTTAGAAAACATTTTAGGGGTATTTTAGAGCTAAACAACAGCATAGAACACTGAGAGCTAAGACTGGACTTTATGAGACTGCAGGAAATTTGGCCACACCCATGACAAGTGGACATCCAGCTAACTAAAATCGTGGACTGTGGCTATCGCTGGACCGGAGTACGCCATGCTAGAGAGGTTTAAACTATACTTGAAAAGTTCTATCATGTCCCCTCTCAGTCTTCTCTTTTCCAAACTAAACAAACCAAGTTCCTTCAGTCTTCCCTCATAGATCATGTTTTCTAGACCTTTAATCATTTTTGTTGTGCTCCTCTGTACCTTCTCCAATTTCTCCACATCTTTTCTGAAATGCGGTGCCCAGAACTGGACACAATACTCCAATTGAGGCCTAATCAGCGCAGAGTAGAGCGGAAGAATGACTTCTCCTGTCTTGCTCACAACACAGCTGTTAATTAATGATGTTTGCTTTTTTTGCAACAGTGTTACACTGATTTATTTAGCTTGTGGTCCCCTATGATCCCTAGATTCCTTTCCGCAGTACTCCTTCCTAGACAGTCACTTCCCATTTTTATACGTGTGAAACTGAATGTTCCTTCCTAAGTCCTTGCATTTGTCCTTTTGAACGTCATCCCTTTTACCTCAGTTTGTCCAGATCGTTTTGAATTATGACCGTGTCCTCCAAACCATTTGTAAACCCCCTCTCTTCTACCCCCTCCCCCGGCACCCCAGCTTGGTATCATCCGCAAACTTCATAAGCGTACTCTACGTAAAGCATGTGTGTTGTTTAGTGCACTTATTTAATCACCACAACAGAATAGTATAATTTTTGTATGTGACCTGTTTCTTGTAGATGGAAGATTCAGAAGGGACAGTGAGGCAAATAGGAGCATTCTCTGAAGGCATCAATAACTTGACAGTAAGCCTTACAATTTTACCAGAACTAAAATGTCTGTCTTAAATATATCCCAAAATTTTAGACAATCTCCTGTATTAAGAAATAGCCCAAAATATTGCCAAGCATGCGGAATACAACTCTGCTTCATTCTTCTTAGCTGGCCTTCTGTGTTCAAGAGCTGATTTGCACCCCCCACCTCTACTCCCCCGGTCCTTTGAAACTTGTCCAAAGTAATCATGTAATCTATTGCAGAACTTGGTGAAAGTTAGTTTTTATATTGTGAAACGCTGGCTATACTTAAGTAGGCTGAAAGTCCAGAATTTTTGTACTAATCTGAGTTCTGCTAATAGCTAAGGCTAAGATTTTGTCACCGTTTTTTTTAGTAAAAGTCAGGGACAGGTCATGAGTAATAAACAAAAATTCATGGAAGCGAAGACTTGTGACATCAGTAAAAATAAGCAGGAGGTGAAATAAGAACAAGGCTAGGTAGGGTGGAAGTATGACAGCTGGAGTCCCATAGGGAGAACTGACAGGCCAATCCTTCCCTCCCCCCACCCTCCCCAGATGGGTTAGGGCACAGGCTTAGCTCCAGCAGAATCATGGAGGGGGAAGGGCCTCACAGCCCCCACTCCAGAGCTGGGAGGCAGGGGCATAGAGACTCAGTTCCAACCGCAGCATAGGTACACAGCCCTGGCCAGAGAGAAAGGGGCACCTAGCCCTGGGAAGCCACAAGGGGGTGCCATCTCCCACCCAGGCTCCAGCCACTGACCAGCTGAAGCCAAAGTAGTCATGGAGGTCGGGTAAAGTCACAGAATCTTTGACTAAATTGTAGCTTTGTTTATAGCGAACACTGGAAAAGGTGTAGATGACAGCCAGATGTTCCAGCTGAAAGTTCTCCGCATAGGGAGGAGCCCCCAGCGTGTGCAGAGCTTTCTGGAGATGAGTCCTGCATCAGTCACCCTCATATGGGAGCAATCCTACTGGGGAAGAAGGGTGTGGCCACTATGCTCTGCAATCCCTGATTGGTCAGTGGCCCTTTATCGGTAGAAGCAGCAATCCTGGGACTGCTCTATATTATACCAAGAACCAAAGCAGCCCCAAGATCAGGCAACTGCAAATGTTTCTCTACTGCCCTCCCCACCTACCATACACTGGTTGCAGGAGAGGACTCCTCCACAGAGGATTCATTGCGGTTGCATTGCATTTTATTTTCCTGAGACTACACAATTCTGGATTTAGTCCGTGTCTGTGTTAATGCTTCCTTTGTTTCCTTTCCAGCACATGTTAAAAGAAGATGAAATGTTTAAAGACTTTGCTACTTGCTCTCCTAGCGCCAGTATAACAGATGAAGATTCAAATGTGTGACAATAATTGCCAGTACCAATAAATAATTCAATTTCTTACATGCTAGGAACATCATGGTTATATGTGATGGGCAGCAGATCATGTACATTACATTGCTCTTGCTTCTGTTTGTTAGAAGTGATATTTTTGGGTGGATGAGGAGGAAAGGTGCCTATTTTAAAGTTGCCATAAAAATAAACCAACCAGACACTGGTGAGTGGTAGTATAATTGTTTTTACTATATTTAATGTACAAACCTGTGACATATATTTCAAAGTATTTCATTTACAGTTTGCTGCCATAATGTTCTTTATGCTTATTCATGTAGTGAAATCTGCTGTTTCAGAATAACCTGAAACATTAAGTAGAATATTCAACGTGTAGCTAACCTGTGTCCGCATTCACTGTTGTATTCAGCTGGGGAAAAAAGATATCACGGTGTCCTATTTTAATGGATTTGTCCAAAGTAAATACCAGTTCTTTTGTGTAGTATCCAGTGTAGGCCTCTGAGTCCCATGGCCCTACACAAAACTCAAAGGTAACTCGTGACTGTTGCTTTCTTATTTTTATACTGTTTTATATAAAAAATATGAAGTTCATGTAAAGCAGAAGTTTTATTTTGTGACATAAAGTGGTGAAAGGTTCAAAAAATTTTTAAAGGAATAATCCGAGTTTGCTAACCAGCTGGTTACTGGAAAAGTCAGACTGACCTTTGACCTACTTGCTTCCTTTCATTTTTAATTTTTGCTGGGTGTTGTCAACATTTGTATGGTTGGAATGAAGCTAATGTGAAATGTAGATCTGCTTGCATCACATTTCTTAAACTGTACTATCTGAAATTTCCTTTCTTTTCACCTCCAGCAGCAGCTGTTAACATTTAAAGTAAGTTTTAATGGCTTTAGGTTTTTAAAAATATTCTGGAAAATTCACAGCTTGAAATTGAGAAGTGCTCAGTCTGGGGAAGGATATTTCTGTGTTCTGTTTGCAGGAGGATGGCTTGTATAGTTGCAAAAGTTATATGGAGAAACATAAGAAATGTATAATTTCCCAGTATTAAACCTCAAACATTTTTTGCCTCAAAAATAAGTTAAATACCAAAACATGTTGCCGAATACTTACGCCTCTGTAAAGCACAACTCCTTTCTGCTTTGAAATAACCAGGTTTCTAAAATTCTCACTAGCCGGGGAAAATCTTTTGTCATACATTCTATAGAATAGGGTATTTCTTACAAAACATTGCCAGCTATTTGTCTGTTAAAGTGATGATTGTTAAGGTGTTGCATGTTGCATGATGCCCCATGGCTTGTAAAGAAAAACTGCAGCTTGGCTTATTACCTTACCCATGTTGTTTGCTTGAACAGAAGGGTTTCAACATACTTTTTTTTCATCATAGTTGTTGTTACAAGCACTGGGAAGGACACCATTCTAGACAAGTTGCTTATACAATGTAAACAATGTGAGAGTTATGGCAATTTCAGCACGTCATGTTTTGTTACAGAAGTTGGGAATGCAGTTGAGATGTTTTCAAGATTTTGTTTAATGTGGGCTTGTACAGAGGGATTGGAGACTTTTTCTGATGTTTAGCAGTATAATCATATCCGCTGTTACCAATCTGGTTCTTTAAAAGGTGTGCAGCGTAGGTTTATATTTATTTATAACTACAATAGATTCAATAGAACCAATAATGTTGCGCATTACATTAAAATCTGCCATTCATTCTTTACTAACCAGAACCAGGCAAAGAATACATAATGTATTATTTATTCATTATTCAAAATTATTGACCGGATAATATCTACAAATAATGCTCGATGTATAGCTGATTGATCAGCAATGTCTTGTGGTGATTTGGTATCTGAGTTGTTTTGATTGGACAGGTAGGTTACATGGAATGCGTCTGTTCCCTGACTGGCTAAGTGTAAGAAGAAGGTTTCCTGTGTGAATACTTGTGAATTTGAAGTTTGCTTTCTGTGAATATTCTGCAGAGTAATTATTTGTATTGAAGTAGTGCCCAACTATGCCCATTCAGGATCTGGGTCCTGTTGTGCTAGGCACTGCACAAATACAAGAAGACATGGGCCCCTGCCCTTAGGAACCAGTATTTGATTAAAATTCACTTTTTAGCAAACTCTCTTCGAAATGAACACAATAGTTAAAATATTTGCAGAAAGAGATCCCAAGGGGATTACAAACACAAATATTAAAACAAATATTCACAGAAAGGGCTGGATGGGGGGAGCTACCAATAAGTCTACTGAGACCTATAGATGTTCATTTGTACTGAATTGCAACGTAAATAGAGGTCTGTTGAAAATCATTCTTTTTAGCAGTTTAATGGTTGGAAAAAGGCCTTCCTATCCAAGCTACCTATCATCTGAACTTTGATTATTTTATGGAGAGAGTAATATAAATGCTAAAATAAAGTCAGGAAGTTAAAACAAACACATACACTTCTTATGATATTTTAATTTTTTTTCTGTGTAAGATGTATGGCTATGTAAAAGCAAATAAAGTCTGTTGGAAAATGCCAAATATTTCTGGACTCCTGCATTTTTTAAATAATATCTCACGTGTCTTGTTGTCTTTATAGTTTCAAGTGACCTTGGAAATACTTTTCTGACTAATCTTCTGGAAAGTTATGTTCCCATCATTTTTTTTAAAAAAAAGCAAGCCAACCAGAATCTCAGCGGTTATATATTTATGGATGGATGAAAAATTAAAGTCCTGTCAGGCCAACCGCTTCTTTGATTTCTGAGGTATTCCATGTTTCATTTCTGAGAGAAAGATATAAACCAGCCCAGCTTGATAGCAACAATGCAATGCAAAAGCCTTGCTCCTGCCTTGGTCAGTAATGATCTCTCAAAGCCACATTAGTTGGCCCATTGATCGCCTGATATCATGCCCCAAAGTGCATTTGCACTGTGAAGAGTGAAATGATGGTATTTTGGCACCAGTGCAAAGAGTTTCAAAGTGCTGTGCAAACAGTAGTTAAGCTTTGCAGTTGGGAAGTTGAGGCACACACGGGTTAAGCAGCTTGCCCAACGTCACATGGCTGATTTATGATGGTGCAAATGCAAGATGGCATGCAATTTACCATCATGTTCAGTGAATCCAAGAAGAGAGAATGAGAGGGGAGAAGAATGGATTTTGTAAGACTAAAAGACCTTTTGGTGCTGTATTGAAAAGCCCTTTTGTATGGGGTCCCCAAGACAAGCATAACACAGGATGCTATAAGCTTCCCGACCTTGTCATGCCACTGTGCACATATTTCTGAGTTGCAAGGCATTTCTATGGGGAAAGTGGATAACTTAGCTTCCATTTTTTCCTTGGCCTTTCCCCTGGTTACTAGTTATTACTAGCAAACTTTACAAAATGGACAAGCACCCACTGAGAGTGCACCTCAAACCAGCTGTTCATTTCAGACTGCCAACAGAAAGATGTCAATGCAGTTTGGTCTCTGGTGCCCTGAGCTGGATTTGAATCTGTGTTTATCCCCATGAACCATCCAGTCTCCCTAGAACGTCGCCTTTGTTGTGGTTTTAAAACCAAAAAAAGGATCAGATAAGTTAAACAGCTGGTACTGGAGTTAATGATAACGGTGTAAAGTCTGAGTAACGCACACCAAAGAACTGACACTTTGTGTGAAAGCTACCCGACCTGTTCAGCTGGTTTCTAGGGTTGAGCTGGATGAGAGCACGCCCAGAAAAATGTATATCTGCCTTTCCGGAACTGTGCCGTTTGCATAGCATAACTCTAGCTATTGGTGTGACTTCTTTTCTGGAAAGCAATGGGTGAACATTGTGCCTATTTAGCGGCATGACAGCCCCGTGACCACATTACTTTCACTGAAAGAAAAAGAAGTTGGCCTAGAAAATTCTGCATGACGTCAATTTTTTTTTCAGAGAAAATGGGCCAGAAATTATCACAGGAGTATGATGAGAAGAACAAAGCTGACATTCTCATCATAAACGAGATATTCAGCCAAGGAGTGGTCTATGCATCTCAAAAGCTGAAAGAATACCTTGGATTTGAAGATCCTCAGAGCAAATTCCACCCAGCCATGGATACTTTAAATGAGATCTTTTTGGTTAACTTCATGAGTTTCTGTATCGAAAGAGGAATGGAGGAACGTATCACCACCAGCAAAATGACAAAGCAACAGTCTTTGCTGCTTGGGATTGACTGGATCTGGACTCTCTCTGGAGCCGACAAACAAATCAGACTTCAGATCGCCGTGCAGACTTTGCAGATGGCTGAGCTCCTCCAGAATGAAACTGGGCCCAGCAAAGAAGACTCGTTAGCAAACTGGCATTTCAAAAATAAAAGCAGGTTTGAGAAGCTGGAAGAGTTCTGCAAGCTGGTGGGGCATGGCTGTGTGGGCCTCTTTATAATGTTTGGCGTGCCAGGGAAACCTAAAGATATCAGAGGTGTCATGCTAGACAGCATCAACCCGGAGAAACGAAAAAATCACCTGTCAGGCGAGAATGCTCTAAGGCAGTTTGTCTTGAACACTGACTGCTTCCTCTCCACAAAAGAAATGCTTGAAAACTGCCTTTGTAAGAAAAACGGAATCAAGGAGGTGGGCAAAGTGTACATTAACTTCCTTTGAACTCCTGGTTAATATTAAAAAGTCTGTGTACCCAGTCCCCAATGAATATCCAGTACTAATCTTTCAATTATTTGCTTTTCTGTCCTATGCGCACACTGTTGGATATTATTACTTAGTCCAGACAGCTGATTTTTATGATGATTAAATCTCTCCAGTTTTTAAAACATATTCCGGAAAATGTGCCAGAAACTTAAATATTCTGAAGGAAAAGAATATTCTTAAAATTAACACTCTAACCCAATCCTTTGAAAGCTCCTTTGGAAGAATTGAGTTCACTACATTTACCTAGAGAGTATTGGTCATTTAAACGGGAAGTTACTATAAAGAAAATGTATTTTTTTTATTTGCAAGGAGAGAGAAGGGCAATGATTGCATGCTTTTATAATGCTGAATGTAAAACCTTAGTTGTTTCATTATTGCAGAGATCAATCCTGCTTTGGCATGTATGTAGACTGAACCTTGCCTTCCCTATGTGTATCTCTTCTCCTATATAGTAAATGGTAGTCTTTAATCATTTATTATTGCCTTGCTTCAATGCCTTGAAATCCCAAATGAATTTGAAATTGTGCCTTGCAGAAAACAGAGATAATCCCAACCTTAAATCACTAACCAAATTAGGCAGACAAAGGGTGATGGTAGGATAGAAAGCCATTATTTGGTTAAAGGAAGACTAAAAACAGAAATGAAATCCTGGCTTCACTGAGTTCCATGGGAATAATTTATTATGTGGTCACAAAGCAACTAACACCTTGAAAGAGACTCTGTTTTATACATGTAGATATTTAATTTTGGGGATATTAAGTTTCTTTGCACAAACCTTTTTCATAGTTTTTCCACTTTAAGTTGCATAGTCAATTTTCTATTTTAATGTTAATTGTATTCAACAAAATAAAACATATAGTATTGAAAATAAATTCGGTGCTGAGTTTTAACGGACTTTGCAATCTTTGTGGTGATGAAAATGAGATATTAAGACCTTGTATAACTCAGGCACATCTCTGCTACAGTTTACTCATGCTACTATAAAATCAGTATAAGAGAGCACAGAAAATCAAGCCTGGAATTCCTAGCAGATTTCTATGATGCATGAAGCCAAACGGTGAACTGAAAATATGAGGAAAAAACAGTAAGGGTACTACAATCTGTCTTTACGTGAGCAGCCAAGACCAGCAATAATCAGCTGTCCTATTAGGAGAAGCCTTGTCTATGCTAAAATAATTCTTTGAGGTGAAGGTTGTCTAACAAACAGATGAGGTCGCTAGTATAGTTTTCAAGTATTTTAAGTCTATTGGGAGTTGAGTAAGGTAAGGAAAACACAACTGGTCTCTTAAAAATGGATATATTGGGGATGACTATCCAGGTTTTTGTTTGAACGTAGTAGCACTTTCGATTCCTTTCATTATAATAATCTTTGCAAAGAACAAAGGCCTCTGAAATCCTCAGAGATCCATTAATTTGGTCTCACTTACTGAGTTAGAAACATTTTGTCAACAGAAAATGCTATTTTCCTGACATTGAAAAATCTCAGCAAAATCTAAAGTTTCTGCTGAGAAATTTCAGTTTTCTATCAGGAAAATCAAAATGAAATGTTTTGCTTTGGGTTGGATTAACTCGAACTAGAGCATTACAGTATGCCAAGCCAGGCAGGAAACTTTAATTTCAGATCAGTTTATTAATCTTTGTCCATTGTACCTCATGTGAGATATACAGGCAGTCCCCAGGTTACATGGATCCAACTTACATTGGATCCCTACTTACAAACGGGATGAGGCAACCCCACACTAGCTGCTTCCACCCAGCAGACCAGGGAAACGCAAAGCTAGCGCCCCCCGCCCCCTCCGCCAGCAGACCAGGGAGACGCGGAGCGGCTTTTCTCAGCAGACAGGGACTGAGGGAAGTGAGGTGTGGGAGAATAAAACTGAGCTCTGGAGAAATGTTTGGCTAGAGTTTCCCCTACAATATGTACCAGTTCCGACTTGCATACAAATTCAACTTAAGAACAAACCTACAGTCCCTATCTTGTACGTAACCCGGGGACAGCCTGTAGTTCACATGCCTCTAGTAGCACATGGAGAAGGTGGGAAGGTTGTGTGTTATTTTTATGAATGTAACACAATGTCTCCACTCAGTGTTACGCACTGAGCATGAAAATGTTAATTTTTTGCCTGGGCCAGAGGGTAAGCAGTGCAGTGAGCAAGTAAGCAGGGTGGGGGGGTGGGAGGGGACGACTATCAATGTATGAATGGAGTTACCATGGAATGACTATAGAATATAATGGACTGGACCACAGGGACAGAAGAGATGCATGAGAACAATCTGACACACAACAATGAACACTGATTTATTTTGTTGAACATAGTGTTTTATTTCCTATAGAAACAAGAGAAGGTTCCCAGGGCTTTGTCAGTGAGTAGACCATGTTGCCTCAGAAGCAGGGAATTCGCTCCTGTCATTGGCTTTTTGTATTTCCCTATTGTTCCCATGACCTCCCTGCCTGCCTTAGTCCAGTTTCTGATGCCTGTTCTGTCACCACCTGTCTTTCCAATTCTACCCTGCAGGTTAACATGGCCCATCCAAAGTTTCTGCCCAGCGGCTAGTGACTAGATCGTGGTTGGTGCCTCCCAGGTAGTTACCCAGCATGAGGGGCTTCATTTCCCACAAGACACCCTAAATACAGAGTTGCCTGCTGTGGGAGGGAAGGTCTGAACATGACAAAAGAAGCAGTGAGGGGTCTGTAATGAGAGCTTCTTTTACCACAGCAGAGAGAGAGAGAGAGAAGAGAGGGGTGATCCTACAAACAACAGGATTTGCTTTACCATTCTAAGCCAATATTCTTCAATATTTTATTCCCATTGACTAATAAAATATCTTGTTCAGGCTCAGGCTCTCAACTGGCCCGCTGGCTGTAGTGCTCCCACAAGCACTTGTTTATTGAAGCCAGGGATGCAATCTGAGTAGCACCACAGGGCTGCTGCATGCCAAAACGGCTGAGACCAGAGACACATGTAAAGGTAGGGTGCAGAGCACATGGTGGGTATCTGTCACGACACCCCAATCTCCATTGTGGTGTGTTTGGATCTTTTCATTCCACAGACTGGAATGAAATTTCAATTTTCCCTTCTGATTTGTGATATTCAGGTTTTTGGCCAACTCTTTTTACTGATTGATAGACTTACCTGCAGACTACTGTGATACTTAAAGGCTCTTGGTTAGAGAGTAGAAGCCTAAACTTCAGTTTTCCATGCAGTGTTTCTCCTGTATCTTCAAACTTGCAGATGGCTTTAACATGATGCAAAACTGTTTGTTTGTACACTGGCTGTAACTCGGACACCATTGAGTTACACATGACTGCGCTGTTGGTAAGCGCAGGTCGCGTGTGTAACTCAGGGACCATCTTTACTACCACTCCATGGGAGCTTTGGTCATAACTCAGGGAGCAGCTGTATCAAATAGCAGTAGAAAAGTCCCTACAGTTAGCCAGTATAGGTAAAAAGTGAAAACATTTTGCAAGGTAAAATATCTTTCAGCTAGTATGTAACAGTCTAAGCGCCATTGATTTCTGTTGCACTCATTTACCCCAGAAATATGCTGGGCAGTATTTTGTAAAGCAAAGCCTTTCATAATGTGATCTCACTATTGCATCTGCTAATTGACTCTTGCCTGAGAAGCATGGGGACATTGTTAGGTATTTGGAAGAGAGGATTTAATGAAGTAAAATATCAAATGGGTTTTCTTAAGTAATTAGTCTGTACAGGATAAACTTAAAGTGCTACCAGACCATTTTAGACTAACAAACAGTCTAACCTGGCTATCCCCTGAAGCTGCTGAGTTTCTTCAAAGTCAATACAAACTTTTAAAGAAATATAATTGAGTTGTTTAATACTGCGTGTGCTCCATTAGTATTGTAATAGGAAGTGCCACAATGATTTTTTTTAACTTGGTAGAGAACCTCTTATCGTTAGCCTTTGGTGGCTGAATAACAGGCAGTTCTACAAGTTAGTTAATCTAATCTACCTCTTAAACCATGCAGTGAGTCAGGGATGAGCACACACAATATAGGCTAGAGTGCAGCTTTATAGTAGACATTCTCACAAGTCTAACATAAAAGCACTTCCTTTTAACTCACACTAAATCTTTCATTGCTATTTTAGGTGTGAGTCAGAATGGTAACTGGTAAGTGCTGGTTAGGACTGGGTATGTTTGTTGCATTTTCAGTAATTTTATTTTAGAACAACAAATAGTGAAGCCTTAATGATGGGTGATTCATAGCTGGGTCCCAGGGATGAACTTGTGTGAACATGTGTTGGGTTTAAGAGACCACATAGTGATGATGAAAGTTCTGACCATTGTCCATGCTTGGGTACTGGATAGGGCAATTTTTACCTGCAGAAAGCTCCACATTTAAGGAATTGACTGGCTGCATTGAAGATACTAGGGGCCAGAACTGGGACCCTTCCTCCCAGCTAAAGCAGATTACTTTCCCCAACCAATGGAACTGTTAAGGCAGAAGAGTCTGTGTTACCTCTATGGATGCCCATGAGGACTACTACTTTGAATAGTGGCCCAGTGTTGCTGATTGGGTCAAGTCACAGCATGAACGACCAAGTAGGAGAGGTAATAAGGCATTCACAGGAAAGGGTCTTGCTGCAAAGACCGATAGTTAACTATAATGCCATCACATAGTAATGACAAGTTTGCAAATGGTGCTTCTAATTTAGTTAATTCTTCCATAAAGATCTTGAAGTCAGGGCCCCCCTGTTAGCAAAGGTGATGCACAATAGAACCACAGACAATTTCCATTCCTAATATGTCTTAACTTTGAATAAAGCAGTTTGGGCTCCAGCCAGATTTCTGCGGCAGCTGGGGGAGGGAGAGGATAGGCAGTCCAGATCAGACTTCCTTTTAAAATGCAATATAGGCACAGAATAGCATTTGCTTTTCCCCCTCCCATTTCCTGGTGTCTGGTTACTTCTGCTTTCAGAGTCAGTACATAGCTATGGTGTTTGGGGGTTGGACTGTACTAAAAAGCATAACAAAATACAATCTGGTTATTATATTCTTCCCTGAATCTAAGGAAACAGATGAAAAAGTAAGTCTATTCCTATCCAACTGCTCACTCTTTATGGCTGTACTTTTGCAAAGTTTGCAAATAACACCCATATAAAATGATCAGCAAAATATTTTATTTCTTGCACAAACATTTTGAAAGCCAATAAGTGAATATGCATGATAAGTAATACAAAACAGCTTGTGATTAACCAGCTATAAAGTTGCTCATCAAAAGTCTTAATACAAGAAAAAAATCTTTGGGTATTTGTCCCCTAGAAAGACAAGCAACACAAATGCTTTACTTTAAACTTGCACATTACCTGCTCTGGATTTAGACTTGTAGTGGGAACACCTCAGTTGTACTCAGAGGACAATACAGTTCTACCAAAGACCAACTTTGAGACTGGAAGCAGCACACATTGACAAGCTCTCCCACAATGCAGCAAGGCTACTAAAGGAAGTTAAAAGGAACCTAAAAGTGAGTAAGAATATTATCTTTCCCCCTGTTAGGTGTAGAATACCAGGCTGTACCTTTGTTACTCTTTTCAGACAGTGAAAACTACATTAGCGTACAGACCATATTCTATGGTTTTTCAAGCCCCCAGTTTAACATACAGAGCAAGTTTTTTACAATTTGACAGCTTCAGTCTCAAGAGCTTCGCTGTTGCTGGAAAGTAGAAAATCCTGTATGGAAACATGGCAAAAGAGTAGGTACAGAATGCTTACGCTAGAATCAGCCCACCACTTTTATATTTGGCTAGACAAGCTGTCAGTTAAGTTTTATTCTACACTTCCTATTTGGACAATTTTACAAATGGGGTTTTGCTTGAGCACTGTATGCAGGGGAGAGGCCTCTGCTTAGTAACATCACAAATAACCATGGACAAAAAGACTCATTTAAGTATTACTCCACATGAGTAGTTTTTGCCAATGGAATTTTTAGTTCTTCTAGAGATTTGCAATTAAAATCTCCACCTGTAGAGCCATCACAGCTGAGCATAGCACTTTAGGAGTGAAATCCTCACTGGAGCAGTTCTGAAAAGTTGTCAGATCTACAGCAGGAACACAGTTCAAAGGCCAAGCACTAGCACCTACAGCTCTTTAACAGATTCAACCTTTTATCTTCAAAACCTTGATCTCCAGCTGCTAGGGGATTAGTGCACAAAACCCCTTCCCACCAAGAATTCATTTCAGGTCCTTAGGATGGTAGGGCTAGGAAAGATTTGTTGTGAGGTCCATCCAAAACAACTGGCAATGATGTTCCTAGTATGTGTATTTATGACATCTAGCTGTCAATCACTGGACTTCAACTAATGGCCATTTTGAACTTTTCACCTCTGCAAGGTGACTGTGGCAGATTCTTGACCTTCCTACTGTGATTAAGATTTGGCAATAGTAAGGTAAAAAGGGGCACTGCCACCATTCATACCATGTGCAATATCCAACGTACATCAAGTGCTGTGAAGTAACCACTGACCCCTGTGATTACAGTGCTAAGCACTTGAACCAACTTCTTCATTTCCCTCCCCCTACTTCCCTGAAATTACACTTCAATGCTGAAAACTGACACTGACATGTAGTCAATGGTCAGTCTCTGCAGAACATGTTAAAGGAAGCACACAGGTATCACTGCAACTTGGCTACCCAAAAAAGAGAGTCAAAATTAAAATTTGAGTCAAATGGATGCCTTGTCTTCCAAACTCATTAAGACACCTAAGCAATTAATCTAAATACAGCTTTCCTGCACTGTGCACCAGCCACCTGTGTGTACTTTGTCTTGTTCCCCATTAACTAGATGCTCTTCTTTGTCAGCTTTCTTTCCACACTACAGCACAATTAACTCCTCTTTAGTAGGAGAATGTCATGTTCTTGGTGTATCCCAGTTTTTCCAGGTTGGGAATGCAAGCATACTGGATCATTGGAGGAGGGCCACACATGAGGATCAGAACATCATCTTGAGGCGGGGGCAGGTGTTCACGGAACATGTCTTGGTTCACAAATCCCTCGCTGTACTCCCAATCTGAATAGAGAGGTAGGGGGGAAACGGTATTTTATTGACAGGTTTTATAATACTCACCCTTATTTATTTGTCCAAGAAACTTTGCAGACAAGAAACTTTGCAGACAAAGTTCAGCCACCTGGACTGTATTTATACAACACAAGGGTACTGAGGACAAATGTATTATCACCCTCATATTAAAGATGGGGCACTTTAATAAAGTGGAAGTTTTTGGCAGAGCTGTGAACAGAACCCACGTCTCCCCCAGCACAGTTTTAGTACCACAGGATCTTCCCCAGTTTAAGAAAACATATAGCCTGAAAGGGTTACCACATTAAACACCTATGTCTACTCTAGGGGGCTTTATCAGAAAAAAGGTACACAAATTGCACTCTGCCATGTGCATACCTTTTTGGAAGAGGCTTTTCTGAAATTTGGCCCCATCTACACTGGGCCCAATTTTAGGAAAACTCTTTCAGAAGAGCCATTCTGCCTTGGAGGAGGAAGACAGGGCTTCCGAAAGAGTGCAGCGGCTCTGCCGCTTTTTTTGGCAGAAGAGCAGACATGTTCCCAGGCCATGGCGGAATTTTTCTGGGATCTAGACATAGCCTCATTCAGGGTTTCCCAGCTTGTTGCTGGCACTGAACACACAACTGCAACCCCAAAGAGGGAGAAGAAAGAGGCAATCTTTCCTCCCATGTCCACCACCACATTTAATCCTCAATTCTTATTTCAACAACGCACTCCCTTTCTTCAGAATATAATGGAACAACTCAGAACATGGGGTGATTTGTTCAGCTGTGCCTCCCAAGTTCATGGGTAACTCACAAAATTGCAAAAAGTCACAGATGAGAATTACACACTAGCAATCTCTTGACCAATTTCACAGCTTCAGAGGCAAAAGCTAACATCCTTCCTATAGAAGTCACCATGTCAGTTCTGAAGGCATCTAATTACTTTAACAGGGGATTAAAGTTAGAGAGGATTCTAAGGGGTAGAATGTGAGTTCTTACTCTCAGGTGCTCTGTCCAACGTGTACCAAAACTTAAAGCGATCTGGATGCTCAACCTTGACTTCCTCCAGTTCTTCACGTAACAGGATATCTTTCTCAGTCTGCAGGAAAAAGAAAAAAGTCACACTTAGTTTTTCAACCAGCCTCTTAGCATTAAGAAATTAGGACACTCAGAACTCCAGTGAAATAGTATCACCTCAATATTAGACACACAAAAAGTTTGAGATATCTATAAATGAACCCAATGGATAGTCTGAAACAGATCCAAAATCCCCCAGTTTCCTGAACTTTGACCACCAGATTTCCCTTTCCACTAAGGAATAAAAATGTTTAGATTATTTTTTCCTACAGCAAAACAACCTCCACCACATGATTATCAGATGCAGCATGACAAAGCTCTTAGCCTTTAGTTTCAATTCAGCTGTCAAAACCTAGGAAATTCAATAGTACTGAACAATGTTAGTTTGTCCATCTTAAGAGATGTCTCTTCATATTCTACCCAGCGATTTGGCACCAGTGACAGTAATATATTTGGGATTTCAGAGGAGGGGGAAATTTATCACCACCTGGTGCTGACAAGGCACCTATTTCTGGATCTAACATGAAACTGCATGTTACAAGAAGGCTATTTCAAGATATGACTAAATCAAAGCAGGCATCTGAACTGGACAATGGAACACATTTTCAATGACCTAGAGGCAAAGAGTATGTAGGAAGCTTAACAGTAAGTATTCAGTGTGGATGTGCAGAACACATGAGGACAGACAATACAAGACTGTCTATAGTTTTATAAATATGGTGAGGAATTTAAATGAGATTCTACCTACGATAATACAAGATATAGGTACAACCCTAACCACAGGATAACAGAGAGAAATAAGGAAACCAGCAAAATGAAGGACAGAGGAGCTAGATGTTTCCAATTCACTGGTATGTTAAAATAGGATGTATGGTTGTGCACAGACACAAATACCATGTCAGAGAACAGGGAGACAGCAGGACTTCTATATAAAGTTAGAATATACCTGGAATACGATACTAGGAATACACTGACAGGGTGGAGAGTTCAGAGAAGAGCAATAAAAGTGACCAGTGTATGAAGGGTGAAATACTGAGGTGGAAGGGAAAAATGCCCAAAGGAGCCAGTTGTGGAAGCACTTGCAGGGATGGGCAACTGCAATTAGTAGGCAAAAGGGGCTGGCCAGAGGTAACCCCCCCCCCATGACTGCCCCAGCTCCAAGCCTCCCACCACCCAGGCACCTTTTAGGGAAGGCAGGTGGGGCTGGGGGTGAAGCCTCTTCCTCTACCCCCAATCCTTGTGGCAGCATTGCTGGATGTTCCTCTGTCAGGGAGCAAGGGGAAAGTGCAGTTTGCTGTGTTCCTCACTCTGGCTGGGGAGCACAGAGAGCAAACAAACCTGGACCTGCCCCTGCCAAGGAACACATACCCCTCCCTAGCTGAGCCCGCTGCAGTGGCCATGGAGAGGAACTTCTCACTTGGTCCCAAGCTGCAACCATGAGGAGGCAGCCTGCGTACTGAACCCTTCGTTCCCAAAGCAATTATTTAAATGAAGAAATGAGTTAAGGACCCAAGAAACACCGAGTAAGTCTTCAAGTATACAATAAGGTCAATCCCCTACTGAAAGGGGGAGGGAGAAGAGGACACTAGATACTCCATCACTAACTTCTGCTATTCTCCTTTCTACATTATCAGCTCTGATAGTAGACACAAAGTAGTGAGAATAGACTGTAGCATCATACACTGTCAACCCACGTATTTGCTTTTGAGTTAGTGAAACTTGACATGATGTACCTAGATATTTATGCCTAGATTTTCAGAAATGCTCAGCACCTATCAACTTCTACTGAAAACAATGGGAGCTGAGCTCTTTAAAAAAAAAATCTGACTACTTTATTTGTGTGTCTATATGAGCTCCTGGAATCTCACCCTTCATATATTTTAGTAGGTGTGGCAGAATGTTATCTGTGACAGAGCAGCTGGCTTGGCTTTAAGCGACAAGCTGTTCACAACCGGTGGTGGTGGGGAGGGGGGGAATTGCTACCATTAGGAGATATTTGATTACTAGAACCAAATGGAACTAAGACCTCCTGTTAAATTACCCCTCAGATGGTGGACAGAGGTTTGCATCCAAATTAAGCTACCATGTGTCTATTTCTCCTCTTTCATATGCCTAATGATTAGCACCTCTAGATCATGAAAATCATAAGTTTAAAACTGAAGATTACATTTCCCAGGTTTACTACAACCATACTGATTCACTGTTCTCAACCCTTCATTGAAGTTTCGTAAAGAAAGAAACAGCATATAGTGGGATAACACAATGCAGAAATTTAAAAGCAGGGCCTGAGTGGAATATGGCCCCAGCAGATCAAAAAATATTTCTGTAGCATTATTTCTAATTGCACAGCACACTCTCTCCCATTCTGCAGTTATCAATCAGCTGTTGGGGACAATTACATTTAGGTCACATACTGCAACTGTGTTCAGAAATAGTCAGATTCATATTTCCTCTCACAAATTTGGTTCCATGCCCTGGATATGGGTGGGTGGGTTGCATATGCATCTTGAAGGAGGGCAGATAATGCCACCACTCAATAAAGCAGCTTTAAAATTCCAAAAAGGTTCCCACAAAGGTGGGGGGAAAGGGGAGGAGAGAAGAGAGCACTAAGCACTTCTAGGAACCATACAGAAGAAAGAATCCCCCCGTCTCTGTTTTCTTATCCAGGCTTTGAGAGGACAAAGGGAAAAACAGCATGGGTATATGGCAGGGCAAGAGTTAAAGAGGCAGTAATGTAGAGAACTGTTTGCTCATTGCAATGGTATCATATATGGCTGCTTTTATAGGTTTTGTTCATTTTAGCCTAAAGTTTTACCATACTGCGGCATACCTGTGTTTAGTGCTGTCTCAGAAGAGGCTTCCACACAACTGGTTTTTGTGTTAAAAACAAAGACAATTATAATACCTTGATGCAAAAGAAGAAGTTACCTGATTAGCAAACAACAGCTGGCAAGTGGTGGGATCATCTTTGTCCTTCATGATGGCACGAATAAGCTGCAACATAGGTGTTATGCCTGGAAAAAAAATGCAATTAATAATAGGCCACCAGCAATCTAATAGTCTTGCAGAAACAAGGCACGTAAAGAACAAAACTTTATTCTTACATACCAGTTCCACCTGCAATCATGCCAACATATTTCACTGTTTTAAGAACAGGTTCGGCTTTCTTCTCAGCACGAATGGCAAACTTGCCTGGGGAAAAAAAAAAAAGGAGAAGACAGGGACAGTAAACCTGCACCATCTGGAACTTAAGCATCCAGAAAAGTGTAGGAACAGGCAAATTTCTGATGCCAGGAAAAGCAAAACAAAAAAACAAAAAGGAAACTGGCCCTTTAAGTGCCAGGACGCTCCTCAGACAAGTGTGCAGCACATACCCCAGAAGCAAGCATCTCTGCTCCCCATGGCTCCGTCCCATGGCTCCCCCCGACCTCCCCTGCAGGCCGCCGCTGCCATCTTCGCCTCCTGCCCCTCACCCACCTTCACCATGCCGCATCCCGCCCTCCCCCCCCCATGGCTCATGGCCCCCACCAGCAGGCCACATCACAGCCCCTGTATGGCTCCTGTGTCCCCCCGGCCCCATAGGCCTTGCACAGTTCTTCCCCTTCTCCCTCAGATAACCAGAATTTAAGTTACCAGCATGCCCTAATCCCTGGGCATGCTAGATAACACAGGTTTTACTGTACTAGGAAGTAGTAGCAAACATTAAATTAAACAGAGGACTGCGATCGCACATCTTGAGTTCTCATTCTGATTCACAGTGACCGTATCAGGCCCTAGGAAGTCACTTCTCCTCTCAGTTTTCCCATCTGTAAAATGGGGATATGTCCCCTTCTCTCATAAGGCTACAGTGAGGAGAGAGGCGTCTGAAAAATGTTAACTATTTTTACACCCGGGGCGTAGCGTACCTGGGGTGGCACTGTGCATGCGCTGCACACCCCGGACCCCGTGCATGTGTTGCGTACCTGGGGCGGCACTGCGCGTGCGTCACGCACTCGGGAGTGGGGCCCCATTCCAGGGAATCAGCCGAATTGGCCTAAAGCCGGCCCCGGTCACGACCAGGATTTAAAAGAGCCCATGCATCGGTCTCTATGGGCTTCTCTTCAATGTCCTTTTTCTAAAGCAGAAGTTAATCGATTCCCAAATAATCTGAAATACTTTCTTAAATTTGACAGGCTACAAAAATTTATACTTTACCCTAAGAATCAGCCCCTGCTTGGGATAAAAGCCCCTTTCTTAACCCTAACATTATGTGTTCTTGCCTCATTCAGGGAGCCCAGGCCAAGGTAACCAAGTTTAACAATTAACTCTCATGTAGATGGGCTCCTAACACAGCTACTGGTGCTTCTCCTAGGAACGAATCAGGACTCATCTACACGCTCTTTCTGTATCAGTATATCTATGCCAGTTAGATGTGCTATTTTTTTTTTTTTGCCAATATCGTGCAATTCCTACTGTGGGGGCCACTACAGTTTATTAAAGTTGCATTATGCTGGTGTGGCTCATACCAGACTTACACATGAAACTTTTGCCAGTATTGCAATGCTGGTTAGAGGTGTGATTTTTTGGGGCAACATTTCTATGTCAGCAAAAGCCAAAGTGGCATATAGGTACTTTCACTGCTGTAGCTTATTTTACTCAGGGAACATATATATTGTTCTACCAGCATAAACACTGAGGGTTAGGTTTGCCAGGTGCACAGCACTGAACTGGACAACCGGTATTTGCGCCTTCTGTCCGGTAGACATGTAAAATGTCCGGTATTTTCTGTTTTTCCTAGCTTGGGCGTCCGACAGAAGGGCAATTGGGACATGCAGTGCAGCTTGGGCTAGCTGGGGAAGGATGGAGCAGGCCAGGAATTAACTGGGCCACGACTGTTTCGGCCCCGGTCAGCCCCTTAGCTGGGTTTTTTTTTTTTTTTGCTCAACAGAATTTTTTCCTGTGGTTTGAGGGGGGGTGGGGAAGGGAGGGGAGAGAGAGAGAGAGATTTTCTGTTAAACCATCTGGCAATCCTCCTGGGGGTATAGATAGGATTTTACATCCCTAGCCTAACTGACTAACCAGTTAAGCCTTCACATCTTTCATATGGGCTGCATCTGTACTACCAGACAACCAGCCTATATATTCACTTTACATTGTAAATAAGGCTTTATTCCCCTTCCTCCATAAGTACATAAACAGCATTATAGCTGCATCCACACTAGAGCGGTTGTACCTCTAAGTATCCCAATGCAATTAAAATGGCACAACTTGTGTACAGGCAAGGCCACAACCTCCATGAGAAAAATTATAACTGCTCCCACATTTCCGTGTATCACTATTTTATAAGATCTCTTGCGCTTTTTATTCTGGACACAATATTTCTAAAAGAGTCAGTGTTACCTTTTCCCTTATAGACAAGTAATCCACTGGGTCCTCTGAAGTCAATGGTTTCCCCAAGTTTCAGGTTGTCTAAATATTGAGACATCTTCCCTCCATTGGGGAACTTTGGATGGACCCCTTTGAAATAAATCTGTTTAAAATTAAGATTTAAGAACCTTTTTATTAAAACAATTCAAGTTACTGATTTACAAAAAAACAAGTTAAAACCAGACAGATCTCTGCCCTTAACTTTCTGGCAATACACAAATTTGTATGCCCAAACTCCATAAGCAAAGAGGCTTGGCAGTCAGAAGCTAAAACAGTCATCCGAGAATCCAACACAGACAGCTAAATAGGTGAAAACTGTCCTACGGCAGTTTTGTTAAGCAGGGATGGCCTCAAGACTGGTTAACCTTGGGCCCCAATTCTGAGATACCAAGTGCCTACATCTTCCAAGTGAAGGCAGTGAGTGTAGCAGGTGCCAAGTACTTCAAGATCAGACTCTTATCTGTAGAGCTACAGGCTCCTGTGACCTGGGAAGGGGTTTAAGCTAAGCCTCTTCACACCCCCAAAAGCAATCTACTCTTATACCAGAAATAAAAGGGTCACAATGGGATAATTGATAGAACATTCCCATGTAGACAAGACCTACATTTAACATTCCCCTTTGCCACTTATTCAATATTAGAAGGGAAGCTTGTGAAAGGCAAAAGGGAAACACACAAGACAAACTGGGAGAGAAATCAGAAAGTTTATAGCACAAAGTGAGTTATACCTAGCAAGGGGCATAAAATAATACAAGGGATATAAAATATATTAGTAGTAATAGGAAGACAAAAGAAAATGCAGGTCCACTACTGAATGGGGGAGACCTGAGGAAAGCTGAAGTGTTTAATGCCTATATTGCTTCAGTCTTCCATGAAAAGGTTAAAGTTGACCTATTCTCAACACAATATTAACAACAAAGGGAAGGAATGGGAAAAAATGGAAACAAACCAGGTTAAAGAATCTACTATATATTTTAAAGAGTTTGTGTGTGTGTCTGCGTGTCCGTTCATGAGTCCATTTGTTCAAGAACTCCTAAACAGTAAGAATAGGACTACTACATTTGGTATGCAGCATCCTCTTATAACTTAAAGCAAAGTCAGTATTTGATTGTGCCAGGACACTAGGATGTGTATGGAATGGGACTATCCTTCCTATCACACCCCTGCCTTCCTATTTGATGCAAAACAGTTATACTCACAAATGACCACAGCGGGGCAGAGAGCGAGCAAGCAGCATCCAACCATCCTGCCCCCACCCTGTCTGGACCTAGGCAATACTGGCTAAATCTTCTAGTATTTAGATAAGATAGATGTATTCAAGTTGGCAGGACCTGATGAAATTCATTCTAAGGTACTTGAGGAACTAACAGATACAATCGCTGAGAACTCGCTGAGGAGAGGGTTTAAAAAACTCCAATCTTTAAAAAAGGGGAACAAAGGAATTATAGACTTATTCAGACTAACTTCAATACCGGTCAAAATACTGGAAGAAAATTAGTGATCAAAATAAATTTGTAAACACCTAAATGATAACAGTGTTGAGAGCCAACATGGTTTGTCAACAACAAATCATGCTCTGTGAATCCTTCTTTGAGCAAGGCTACTGGCCAAGTGGATAGGAGAGAAACTGCAGCTCTTGATTTTAATCAAGGCTTTTGACAGTCCCAGGTGACATTCTCATAAGCAACCTAGAGAAATATCATCTAGATGAAATGAATACGGTGGGTGCATACATTACTGAAAGTTCATAGTAGTTTTCGATGTTTTGCTATCAGTGGGAGGGAGTATTTAATGGGGTCCCACAAGTGTCAGTGCTGGATCTGATACTACTCAATATCTTCACTAAGTATTTGGATTATGGAGGGATGAGAACGCTTATAAATTCTGCAAACGATACCAAGCTGGGAAGGCCTCAGCTGGAATACTGCATCCAATTCTGGGTACCACACTTTGGCAAAGATGTGGACAAACTGACAAGAGTCCAGAGGATTCCAGAACAACAAAAACGGTGATCTTGAGAAAAGAGTGAGGAGGGACTTGATAACAGTCTCTAAATACATTACAAACTGCTATAAAGAGGATTAGTGATCAATTGTTCTCTATGTCCAGTGAAGGTAGGACAGTAAGTAACAGGCTTAATATGCAGCAAGGGAGATGTAGGTGAATGTTTACATCAGGTGTGTGTGAGACAATTTTATAACCATAAGGGTAGTTAAGTTAAAGGACAGGGTTTTAGAAGAGGCTATAGAATCCCCAACACAGGAGGTTTAAAAAAGGTTGAACAAATATCCATAAAGGATGACAGAATATAGATCAGTGGTTCTGAAGCCGGAGTGCACACACACTTGGAGGTGCAAAAAAGTCTTCCAGGAGTACATCAGCTCCTCTAGATATTTTCCTATTTTTACAAAAGAAAACTTAAAATGCACTCAAAGACTTACAAACTAGTTTCAGACAATGACTTGCTTATACTGCTCTATATACACTGTGCACTTCAGAAATCTGCACTCTACACATACAGATCTCTTTAAATTCCTGCCTCTCACTTAGAGAACTCAGTATGCTGAGGTATCACTGCATGGAAGCCAATAGTAGTGTTAAGCACAAAAGTATTTTTATAAAACCATGTTTTTACTGTACTCTTTAACTGCTTGTAAATAGCAAGTACCATATGGCACAATAATAGACTTACCTTAACAACGAGATCCACATAGCCTTTGTCATCATCACTGGAGACTGGTGTATAGGGTCTGATAACTAGATTCCCGTCAATCCGTGCTGAAAGATAAATATGCTGTCCTACAAACAGAAGAGGGGAGGAAGAGCAGATTTATTTTGGAAGGGTTAATTTGAGCAAATTCTCTTTCACTACAGCTGACAATGACTTGGTGAAAAATCCAGATTTGGTACTAAGGCTACTTTTGGCCCAAAAAGCAACTATTTTCCTCCTTTCTTTCTTGTATATCCATATTACCTCTCTAGATTGTGTCATCCAGTTCACCTGAAATCCAGCTAAGTGGGTAGAGGGTTCAGTTCCCTCAGCCTGAGAGCAGTTCTCCAACCAGGAGCTCAATCACATGTGTTATTTATTTTAGCAGCCATTAAGCTTAGATGTTTGAGGAGATAATAGATATTAAACACATACCAGGGATGTTACATTTAGATTAACTATTTGATTAGTCTATAAGGGGCGCCATGCGCTCCTGCGGTGCCTCAGCCTTTGAAACGTACAAGAGCCCCAGCAGCACTCTAGTACATTTCAAAAGCAGAATCGCAGCACAAGTGGAGACTGCTTCAGTCCCCACTCACGCCATTTCCTGCTGTGCCCTACCTTCCCCGCCCCTCATGGAGATGGTGCTGGGGGGGGGGGGGCGGGGGGGGGGGGAGAACGGGCTTTTAAGCTGGCTCCCCGCAGCACTGGCTCCTGCTCCCCCCGCTTGCTGCCCATCTCTGACAGAGGCAGCAAGGAGGAGGGGGGAGAAGGGGAGAGAGACTAATCACATCACTAGTCGACTCTTTGATAAGCTTATGCTTATCGGAGAGTCAACTAGTCACATCCCTAACAGAGATGTGTAAGAGGTAGGGCTGTCAAGCCATTAAAAAATTTAATCGCATGCGCCTCCCATTTTGAAACGCTATGGTAGCATTTCAAGGAGGCAGCGCTGCATGGAGCCTGGGGTCAGCTGGAGTCCCCGGCTGACCCCAGGCTCTATGCACCACTGCCCCTTGGAAACGCCGTGGCAGCGTTTCCAAGGAGCAGCGGCACTTCAAAGGGGCTTTGCAATGTGGAGCCAGGGATCAGCTGGGTCCTCCAGCTGATCTCCGGCCCCACTTGTGCTGCCCCTTTGAAGCGCTGGAGCGGCACTTCAAAGGGGCAGCCCAGCATTAACGCCTGCAATTAATGCTTTAAAAAAAATTGTCTTGCGCTAATCGCAGGCATTAACGCAGGTCAATTGACAGCCCTAGTAAGAGGATGTTCAAGGATGACTCACATTTGAGTGCTATTACCACTTCATTAACACGTGTGTCAGTTACACATAGCATAGATGACTGACATCCAAAAGGCATATTATAAAGATGCCCTCAGGACTCCATATTTAAGGCTGCATTTTAATATGCATTTAGAGCAGGTGGTTTTATTTCATTTTATTTTGCAACTGGAATGAATCAGACAGATATTACAGGGGAAGATATACGTCAGTAGCGTTTAAAAAATTCTAAAACTGTTCTTGCAGCCCATAGAATCTGTACTGCTTCACAGGTTTAATTAAGAGCTTTCTTTCCTTATGATAAAAAAACAGGCTGACAAAAAAAAACATACCGATAGGGAGACCTAAAACATGTTCTCGAGTTGGCAGGGCAAAGCGAAATCTTCTCGTGTCGTGACTAATGTCCTGAAACAGGAAAACAAAACCAAACCATCATGTACACTGTTAGAAATACTTGGTATTCTGTTGGGCGGTTTTTTTGTTTTATTTTTAATAGACATGTCAGGCTATTTCTAAAAGTTAGTTTCACCCTAATCGGCAGATATGTAACTAAAACCGTTTCAGCACTGTGCCCCCACAAAGGTGAAAATAAACGGATGCACTCTGACATGCCGTTCTCGCAAAAAGGAGATTTCTGGCTGGGGCACTCGGCTGCAGTGGGAGGGATGGCACCCTCTCAGCTGGGCTCTCTCCGGGCTGCCCAACCAAGCAGCAGGCAGGTTAAAGGGGCTGGCTAGGGGCATTATCCCCACTGCTCTGGGGTCGTCCCAGCCCTGAGCCTCCCCCCAGGGCTCCATTTAGGGAGGGCAGGGGGTACTGAAGCTCCCCTCAGAGATACATAGAGGGACACTGCTTGATGTTTCCCTTCCCCTCTGGGAGCGAAAGGAAAGCTCGCAGCATGTACATGCCTCTCTCCCCAGGCTGGGGAGGAGGTAGAAAAGTGAATGACCCACAGTGTGAGCTTCCCTCTCATTCCCTGAGTGTGACAAAAGAGGACAGTAGGCAGCCTCAAGGTATGATTTCGGAGCATCTCCCTGCCCTCCCTAAATAGTGCCCATGCCCCCCAGCACTCCGCCCATCCACCAGCCTCCTGTCCTGAGTCCCTCCTCACACCCCCAACCCTGCATCCATCCCCCTAACCTGAACCCTCACACCTGCAGTCTTCTGCCCTAACTCCTGCACCCCCCCCACACACACCTCATCTGTGCCTACGCCCTCCCGCACGCCACTTTTCTGAGCCCTATACTCCACCCCCTACTTAAATTTCTTACAAGTACTGTCATATCACAACACCCCAAGCCTTGGACTTCATTACCAATTTCAAAAGCATTTATCCCAAAATAAATTGTTTCTCATATGGCTTAAAAGTGGTACTGGACCAAAGTGACATCAGTTTGGATACAATATTAAGTGATCTGTATTTGGATGGAGCAAATAAGCACCGGTGTTTATATTCTTTCATTTTCCCCTTTTCACTCCACTTTGTTTCATTGCAGCATATGTTAGGGTCTGAACTCCAATGTTACTGATTACTTTACAGCCTTTAAACAATAAATACTTAGTACTTCTACAGAGTTTTCATATGTAACTCTTTACACAGATGGATAGGCATTTATCCCATTTTACAGCAGAGGAACCTGAAGAACAGAGCTGTTAAATGGTTGCCATGGGACACCCAGCAAAACAGTAACAGAAGAGAGAGACTCCCAGGTCTCCCAGTCTAATGCCTCATCCACTGTACCATACTGCCTCTTATAAGAGGGTCCTATAAAATTTAATAGAACATTATATCCCTAATATACAATGGCTAAATATCCACAGAAGCAGCATCTATTAAGTTAGATATAATTTTAGAATAGTTGCTACAAATAGGTTTAATTTCTATTATAGGACACCTCCCCCCCCCCCGGATTCAATTCAAATCAATTGGACTACTGCTGTTACTCAGGATTTTAGGATCAGACTCGTTGGCTATGTCTACACTAAAGACCTTACAGCAGGACAGCAATTCTGTTGCAGCTGCACTGTCATAAGGTCCCTCATGTAGCTGCTCTTCGCCAACAGGAGAGAATTCTCCCCTGGGCATAGTTAAACCACCTCCAAGCAGCAGCAGCAGCTCTGTCTGTGGGAGAGCAACTTCTGCCAACAACTGTTAGCACTTTTGTTGGAGAAATGTAGGTCGTTCAGGAGTGTGTGTTTTCACACCAGCAGTTCTGTCAGAGGTGTAAGACAGACTTAGGGCTTGTGTAACACCTATGTCATGGCAAACTGGGGTGCTACCTTGCACTAGTCTGACATACATTAAGTGTCCATGTGGACCCTGCTGCTGCACACTATCAGTTGTAGAATATTCTACTGAATGAAGTCATGTCTACACTATGAACACCATAGTGGCAGAGATATGGCGCCACAGCTATGCTATTGTAGAAGACACTTCCTACAGCAATGAAATGCATTGATAGGCTGCCAAAAGTGTTCTGTCAACCTAGCTGAATTCACACAATGTCACAAGTATATAAGAACAGGACAAGTCCCAAGTCAGTGACATAACCTAATGACAGCAAAAGTTACTGATAGGACTTTCCTACTTGAGCAACAGCTAGCAGTTCCACTTAGTATGGTATGTATGGTTTATTGAAACTGGTGTTAGAGGTGCAACATTAAGATTGGTTGTTCAATACGGCTGTGTCTACATTGGCATCCCTTTCTGGAAAAGGGATGCTAATGAGACACTTCGGAATTGCAAATCCACGGGAGATTTAAATATCCCCCGCGGCATTTGCATTTACATGGCTGCCACTTTTTTCCCGGCTCGGGGTTTTTGCCGGAGAAAAGCGCCAGTGTAGACGCGATTCTCCGGAAAATAAGCCCTTTTCCGGAGGATCCCTTATTCCTAATTTCAAGGGCAAGAAATGACCTCCTCTAATCCAGCAAAATCCCTTATCTGGGACTGTCAGGTCCCAAGGGTGCCAGACCAGGGAGGTCCAACCTGTATTTGGTAGTGTGAAAATGCCCCCACTCTCAAATGAGAATGGAAAATAAGCACAAGCAATGATGTCTGTGGGCATCTTGAAAACCTGTCTGAGACAGTAGCATTAACTGATATTCACTTCAAGGGTAGTCTTCACTTTCAACAGTGAAACTTAATAACAATTCAAGTTGTAACATTGTCAGCATTTTCACTAACTGATCTAAGCATGCTATAGAAAAGGAATTCTTATATTAACAGCTGCACACTAGTGCAAGGAGCAATGCAGTTTGGCATGAAGCAGCCAGAATCTGAGTTGTGGACTGAGCTTCGGAGAGTAGTACCACTCCCCTTACCCAGATCACCCTTTGGTAAGAAAGGGGAAGGATGACCACTGAAAACTCTTAGGAGTCCACCTAAGAAAACAATCCTCTCCTAACAGGAGAGATTTGAAAACAAATTTTATTAGTTGCAGGATAAGGGTAAGCTTATACATCCAAAACTGCAGCAACATCACAGCTGCATCTGTACAGCTGAGCTGATGACACTGTTCAGTGAAGATGCTACTACACTGATGGGAAAGTTTCTCCAGTAGAGGCAATGGCAGCTCTCCCATCAACACAGTGACATCTGCACCAGGGGTTAGATTGGCATAACTGCATCTCTCACGGCTGTGGATTTTTCACAGCCCTGTGTAACTTCATAACTCAGATATATATGGGTAGTGTGGCCTAAGCTCCATATTCAAACCAAAAGCCAATTGTGCATCACGCTTCTGTATCTCAAAGAGGGATGTTAACATCTGGAAAATTCAGCAGTTACATGTTCACATGCAGGAAGCGACTCCCATGGGAGTAGCATCCCCCGCTCCTCCCTCTACACTGCTGCTTCTGTCTTTTAAGCTGATGACATCTCTAGGCCTGGAAAAGCTGGTGGTGGCTGCCCATCAGCTCCAGGGGCAGGGGGCTCAGGGTAGGTGTTGGAGGGGAGGGGGGAAAAAAGGGAGCCAGTACCTGCAGGGAGCTGGCTTAAAATGTTCATTGTATCAAGACACATTTTTTCATTTCATTTTTTTCAGCTACAGCTGTTTATCTGAGACATCTTTTTTGAACTCCCATCTACAAAGATACAAGTACTGTAATGCAGATTGTGAGCTTATCATAAAATGGGTGTCTTCTCAATCCATGGAAAATCTGGATTAAAATAAAAGAGTTTACACAGAAAAGAGTCTAATTTTGCAGATTTTAGAAATTTTAGGGTGGCACGTTCCATAGAATAATCTGGGAGAAACATTCTTTCCCATTTGCCATGCACAAAAACAAAACACCACTAATAAAATGGTATGAGCTTACAGTCTGTGTGTAAAATAAATTAGATGCTCTCTCACTCACCTTGCATTGTAAATATCATCTAAACCAGTGGCCCCCAACGCAGTGCCCGGGGGCACCATGGCGCCCACCAGGCCATTTCTGCGTGCCCACCGAGTGATCGGGGCCAGCCCCGCCCCCGGGCATGTGGTGTATGGACGGTGCCAGCCCCTGGACGCGCAGCACATGGGCGGCCCAGCCCCCGGGCACGCAGTACATGGGCTGTGCTGGCCCTGGGCGCGCGGCTTATTGGTGTCCCCGCCCATGGGCACGCAGCACAGGAGCAGCCCCGGCCCCAGGTGCACAGCGCATGGGTGATGCCGGCTCCTGGGCATGTGGCACAGGAGCGGCGCTGGCCCCGGGATTGCAGCACATGGGTGGCACAGGAACTGGGCACGCAGCGTATGGGTGGCCCCGCCCCTGGGCACATGCACAGCCCCGCGCCCGGGAGCCCAGTGTGTGAGTGGCCCCGCCCCCAGGCACCCAGCACCCCAAAAGGTTGGGGACCACTGAGCTAAACTAAGTAAACAAGCATGTATAAATAAGTTCTCTGCTTTGTTTACATATAAAATGTTGATATGGCTTAACCAGAAACAGAACTCGGCACCCTCAGAACTTTTACAGCTCCAAACAGAGCACAATATGCTGCAAGGTTGCTCCCAGTTTAGAATAATATGGGCATAAGAGAGCTATACAGAAGTGTTGTTAGTATGCTCCGTGCTATTCAAGTGTGTATTTACTTACCTCTTTGTCAATCAGCCTTAATGGGTATTTCACTTCAGGGTCCTCCAGGGTAATTGCAGGACGAGGTTTCCTAAAGAAACTCATGATGAAGCTGTAGACTATCCATACTGGGTAGATCACAATCCCACCAAGCTGCAATAATGCAGAAAGACAAGAAAATTAGCATTGCTATTTATTTCAGTGAAGTGATACCATAACATCATGTCAGAGACAGATCCTCAGTTTGTGTGTTTCCGTTATGAGCATACGGAAAATAATTCCATTCAAAAATATCTCAATGCAGAAAGCGTAAACTCTGGTCAGGTTTACCCACATTTAATTTGCCTTTTTAGACTCTTAGCACTCAGACATCACAGCACTGAGCAGATTATGGAGGACAGATTTGTTCTGCCTCTTGTTTTCATATGTCCAGTTAATCATCCAGAATAAGCCTTTCCCCTTTACAGAGGGTCCATACAAAGGTGGCACAGGAGTCCTCTGTGCAGGAATAATTTTAAACATAGGGCCATTTTAGATCATTCTCCGCAGTCTACTTCCACACAGCAGAGGGGATAACTGGAGCTCTTCTTGCAGAATTTTCTACACACTTTCTTCCTCTGGAGAAAGATTTAGAAGGGGCAATCTTTTTTTTTTTTTTTTTAAATGTTACATACGACATGGGGGAATTTAAAACATAACAGGACATTTTTCACTTTCACCAGCTTATAAAGTAATTTGATTGACTGTTTCAAGTTATAAGTCACATTTATAGCACTATGATGTAAGGTTGTTAAGAGGTGGGTAACTTAGTAATTGTGTAGTCGATACAAATTGTATTGACTACATGATTAGTCGATAAGCGAAGACGCTACCCCTGCTGTGGCTCTGCAGTTTAAATGTACTAAGAACTGGGTGCGCAGGCAGCTCAGCTCCTACTACATTTAAACTGCAGAGCCGCAGCGGGAGTAGCTCCTGCACCAGGTGCAAACAAGGACTGTGCTGGGATCCTCCATGAACAGAGACTGCTGCTGAAGCAGCCTTTGTTCACGGCTGCTGGAACTGGTCACGGACAGAGGCTGCTCCAGCAGCAGCCCCTGTCCATGGAGGATGCCAGTGGGGAGTTGGTGGGACCGCCCATGTACAGGGACTGTTTCGCCACAGCAGCTCCCTACTAGAACCCCATACGGATAGGGGCTGATGCTGGAGCAGCCTCCCCTGCCCCCTTCCCCACGCTGCCTCAGAGATAGCAGCCCGGGGAGGGGAGAGGGGCAAGCAGCACAAAGGAGAGATGCTGGGAGGGGACTGGCTTTTAAGCCAGCCCCCCCCCCCCCCCCCCGCCCAACACTGACTCATGCTTCCCCTTCTTGGTGCCTCTGATATAGACACAGCAAGGGGAATGCGAGTACTTGACTTGACTATCAGACAAGCCTAGGCTTATTGTATAGTTGACTGACTGACTACTCTTTTACATCCCTACTATGCAGTTCAACAGCTACCTGTGTCAGGAGGCTAAAGAATCTGCCATAAATGGTTGCTTATATTAGATCATTTTATGTGCAATAGACGCATCTGCTCATAAAAACTGAAATGAAGTCAGAACAGCTTAAACCCTCCCTTCCCAAAACTCTGCGATACTGAATTAACACACTAAAGTCTCATGTAGGGGCTTTTGTAGTTTATCCATTATCATAAGAACTTGGAATCGGGCTGTCCCACTAATTTCTGTCTAACAGCTAATATTGATGTTATACATGCATACCAGTTTCTAATGGATCTGAAGCTAACAAGACTACACTTCCATATTTCTATGGCACTCTTAGATGTCAAGTTGAAGGGTTTGCCTACGCTTACAGTTCTGTGCCACGTTAGCACTAAGTGAAGATGCTACCTATGCCAATGGGAGCGCATCTCAAGTTGTGCAGATACTTCACTTCCCTGAGAGGTGGTAGCTATGTTGATAGGAGAAGACTCCCTTTGACATAACACTGTCTATACCAGGAGTTCCATCAATACTACCGTGTAGTTATGAGCAATAGATTTTTCTACAACCTGAGCACCATAGTTATTCTGTCGTAAGTTTACAGTGTAGATCAGGGCAAAGAAGAGTGGGCAAAGAAGAGTGTTCATTAATTGCTGACATGGCAACAGCAAAAAGCTATGTAAAATGTTCTTTTATTTTTCATTTCTTGGTGACAGATAGGCAAAGAATAGAAACTCCAGATTACAGAAAATCTGAGGCACACCAAATTTTAGGCCTGATATTCTGTAATTCCATTGAAAGATGCAGTTATTAATTAACAAAGGAGCAGCTACATCTAATTCAACGAGCCCAGGATTGCGAATCAGGGGCAAAGGTCTATTCATAGCTCTGTCATGGACATGCTGAATGACTATCAGGCAAGTTAACTTCATCTCTCTAATCAGTTTCTCCATCTGTAAAATGGAGCTAAATCCACACCAACTTTGCGAACTTTCAGTTCACATGTGGCAAGTACTGTAAGTGCAAAATATTACTGTTACTTATTACATTTTATATCAACATTTAAATCTTCTTCTGAAGCACATGACAGCCATCTCTGAAGGAGGAAGGGCACTGCACTACAGATCTGTCACACTATGGTAATTTCTACCAATAGGTTTTTTCCACACAACCAATGCATTCTTTGCCTGTGGAGAATGGAAGGCACTTTTTGGTCAGTTAATTCAAGGGCCTCATGAGATTAGCTTCAAAGGAAATGTACAGTTAGGGTAGCTCAGATACATTCTCATCTAGTAATTTAGATTCCTTGTCAGCTGATGGGAAAAACACAGGCTGGTTGCTTTCCAAAATAATGAATCATTCTTGCTAAGAAAACAGGCCTGGAAAATACTAGTAGGACAAACCATGTTCTGTAGACTCCTAATATAGGGCATCAATCAAGACATAAATCAAAAGAGCTCCACTGAAGTCAAAGGAGGCTATTCCAATTTACAGCAGTGGAGTGCCAGAGAAGG
Source organism: Pelodiscus sinensis (assembly GCF_049634645.1). Taxonomy (NCBI): domain Eukaryota; kingdom Metazoa; phylum Chordata; order Testudines; family Trionychidae; genus Pelodiscus; species Pelodiscus sinensis. The sequence goes on from NC_134711.1 coordinate 120,346,635, forward strand.
CACATTGCTCTGTCAAGTCCTGCTCTCTAATAAGGTACATCATTACCTTGCTAATAAAGATAAAATTACTTCTAAACAGGAGGTTTTATTACCTCAGTTAAACAACTCATTGGGGTAACAAGCATAAATATTTTAAGAAAAAGGTTCTACTTTTAACAATGACATTTTATTACAGCACCAGGATCTTCAGCTTCTGCACTGAGGCATGATCAGCTGCATGTAATGAAATACATTCAGAATTATAGCTTTCAGACAGCTCAGTTACAGCCAGGTGTTACTGAGCTGCTAGGTTTATCAGGAGACAGGGCAACAACTGAGAACAGGGTATCTGTCAAGCATACTTGGTCATGGAATTATAATTAAATAATTAAAAAAAAAAAACTTTCCTAGGAGAATGTCTTGCACCATCCAGAATGGTCAACTGCCAGCCTACACCCACCTTTAAGAAAGTAAAATTAGCACAGAGGGGTTGTTTGTGGTTTTGGAGGAAAGGGGTACACTTTGCCTTTATTATTTACTCATCTTCCTTCCCTGCCTTTGTGGTCTAGAAGCAACAGTATCTAAAATTTGATAGTGTATAGCTACCTCCATCTATTCCTGCAGGTCACCCACAATTAACCATAGTTAGAAATATTTAAGCAGGTGCACGGGAGGAAGGTGGTGGAAGTGAGAGGTTAGACAACTGCTGGAAAAGGGTAATGGGTAATGATGCATGTTAATGACAGTTAACACTTTTCTCCCACACAGACCCATCTCTTAACAAGCCACATGACTGCAAAGATCTCAGCCACAGCTGATAATTACAATGGTATCTTTTTTTAAAATCAGACCATGGCAAGGAAAAACATGCAACTGCAACTTACAACGTATGTGAAATCTGAAAGTGAAAAGAACACTAGTCCAGCAGAAAGGCAGTCAGCCAAGCAGCCTAAGCATCTGTCAATGGCCTTTAAGCAGATTTCTTCACACACCTTCAATTTGTCCAGTTACAGGCAAAGAAAGCAAGCTGTGCTGCTTAACCTGTGAAGTCACTAACATTCCAAACAGAATGTCTCTATTGTTGTGTCATACACACCTTCCACATTCTGTTTATTGCATCATAGGAGCACTGAGACAGTCAGCCCTAAGCAAACAGCAAGGAGGCTCATTTAATGCCCGTGTTTATACACAAACGCTCAACGCGTTGGAGAGAAGAACTGGGCGGAGGCAGGCTGAGGTGCCATCCAGAACGCTGGAATCTGAAATGTTTTCCCACTGACTGCAAACGCGGTGAGTCACAAACTCCACCGCTACACAAGCCTCGGAGCAGCTGCTGAGACCTCGAAGAGAAGAAGCTCGGCGTGTTTTCCCAGCTTGGCACAGCTCGCAGATCATCGCCAACCTCCTGCCTTAGCAGGCAGCAGGCCAACCGCACCCACTGCTCCCGAATCCTGCGGGCATCAGCCGCCACTCCCCAGCTTGTGTTGTTTGTCTCGCTGGTCACTAGACGTTGGGAGCCAGGCCCGGGAAGGGGGGGGGGGGTGCCCGCACGCAGCAAAGGGACCCCCCCGGGCGCAGCGGGGCGGGGGCCTAATCCCGGGGGAGAGAAGGGAGCAGCCTCCGGCCCTGCTTCTCCTAGCATGGAAGAGGCGCGCTGCCCAAGCCGCAGGCCAGCAGAGGATGCCGCGCCTGCCCGCGGAGCGCTGGGTACGTGCCCCGGGCTGCAGCAGGCGGCCGCTTACCGTGCTGAGCTGCGCCCCCATGGCCGCGCGCGGGCACCCTCCTTGCTGCAGCAGCGGCGCTGAGAAGAAGCTGGAGGCCGCGACCCGCCCCCTTCCCCCGCGCTACAATGTGGCCCGTTCTACGCCTGCCTGCCTCCCTCCCGCGCCCGCCCCACGGGTCGGCCTCTCCATTGCTGCAGCCCCCTGCCCATCACGCTGACTGACAGCTCGCCGCCTGGCTGCGGGGCGGGGCGCCGCGCCCTGGTTCCTCCGTTCCGCCCGTGCTGCAAACCCCCCGCCCAGGCGCAAGCGCAGGGGTGTGGCTGAGTGCAAGGGAAGGGGCGGGTGCAGGCTGCAGGGGGCGGGGTGAGCCGCAAGCTACCCTGCCTGGCGGGTGGCTTCGCACTGGGGTGAAGCTTTAATTCTCCTTTGCTGGAGCTAGGAGCCTCTGTAAGAGCAGGTCAGACAGAAAATCGTGTTCACCCCTGTCCTTACTACCAATGGGCAGTGTGAAGGCATGTGCTCTAGTGCAGTGTTCTCAACTATTTTGGCACCTGGCTCAATGCAAACCTTTCCATGGACTGCCAGTGGCTAATGGAAACTCACAGCTAATTACATAATTAAGCCTGAGCCCTCTTGCTGGTGCTGCAGCTAGGGAGAATGGTTTAATTTAATCAGTAACAAAGGAAATATGAGTTTAAATTATTAAACAAATTAAGCACTTTTACATCTTAGTTTATCAAACTTCATTTTAAATGAAGTAAAATATTAATTAATGTCCAACAGAAAAGGTTTCCATGTTTTCTTTATTTATGGTCGGGGTTGGAAACCTTTTTTGGCCACTGACCCACAGGAAAATCAGTTGGGGACCACACAAGTGAAAGTAAAAAAAAAAAAAAAAAAAAAAAACCTCCAAATCCCTCCTGCCCTCACTGATGTGGCTTCCCCTCCCCCTCCAACAGAACACCTCACTTCTCTGGGGCTCCAGCCCCATTGGAGGAGGGGGAAGGACAGAGATAACCGAGGTTCATGGCTTCCCATAGGCCAGATTTACTCTGCAGGAGTTAAGGAGTTAGTGGATTTTGTGGACCCCCCCAGGTTCTGGGGTGTGGCTAAAATTAGGGGTTCAGTGTGCAGGACAGGGCTGCTAATGAGTGGGATAGGGATGGGGGTGTGGAATCTTGGGGGGAGATGGGGTGCAGGAGAGGGTGAGAGTATGAGGTCTAGATGGGAGGTAGAGTACAGAAGCAGGCTGGGAGTAGGGTGCCTGGCTTGGGGGGGAGGGTGCAGGAGCAGGCTAGGTGCGTGGGGTCTCTGGAAAGGGTGAGGGTGTGGGGTCTGGGAATGAGGAAAAGGGGACACTTATTTGCCTTCGCAATCTGTGTCGCTTCCAGGCACCAAATCCCAGGTGTGGCCTCCTGCTGCTCCCATTGATCAAATTTCAGTTAATGGGAGATGGAGGGAAAGCCCCCAGGCAGCACATCTATGCACTGCTGTTCCCACAGCCAGAGGAGGGGAAGCAATAGTGCACGGAGCCACTTCTGGCTCTGCTTCTTCCCCACAAGGCAGATCTGGCGGGGAAACTTGAGGCTTTCTCCCTCTCCTCCAGAGGGAAGCCAGCGCTGGCGCTCCAACCTCAGGGGGTGGGGGTGAGGCTGGAACACCAGCATGGGCTCCATGCTACAGGGAGTAGGAGGGAGGGAGGAAGGAAGAGTAGGGCTGAGCTTGAGCTGTGAACCACCTGGAAGGTGGCCACGGCCCACTAGTGGTCCACAGACTGCAGTTTGAAAACCACTGCTCCAATGCTTAAGGACATCTGGGCCTGCAGCCCCATCTGCCAGAGCTTGTTGTTTGGCCTCCTTGAACAAGTTGTTTTATTTTTGTATGTCATATATAAAATCAAGAGAACACCCTAGCTATATAATTATATATAAATGCCCTTTTTTGCCTCCCCATTGCTAGCTGGAAAAGTTAATGTTCTTATGGTGCTTTGAGATCATACAATGAAAACACTAGGAAATGTAACTTTCCGTATGGCCATATGATGTAAAGTCTCTGACAATGGAAAGGTGGTTTTAGATTCTCTGCCTTGTCACAATTGACAGGTAGCTCTATGTGCATCTCTGTGGGTTCACTGAGATGCGCGTAGCTGCTGCTCTGCTAAATCACCTGCCAACATTATTGTTTCACAGTCACTCTAGTATTCACTCTAGCTTCCTGTAATGTAGCTAGCTCTGGTACCAGAATGGTGACAATACCGTCACCACTGTGTGAGCTAGCTGCACAAGTAAGAGAGAACTTGTACAGCTCATGTGCAGTAGCACAGTTTCACTACTCCTATTTAGAGCTAGGCAGGGGAGGAGAGAGGCAAAGTGGGATAGGTCCAACAAAATCTGAAATGTTGGTGAGACTCAAAAAAGTCTCTTCCAAAATAGGCATTTGAATGTAGCTCTCCCACATCCGAGCAAGTGCCTTAACACCGAACTAAAGAAGATAAAAACAAGGAGGCAATAGGAAGGACAGCAGCATCGCAGCTGCCTCTTTTTGCCATTTGCTAAATGGCCACAATTAATCATGTCCAATTTTTATCACTTGTTTTTGTTTGACTGTAACTACATTTTCCTTTGATGGGACCCAGTGAACCACACCTATCTAGACACTGCAATCTAGGCCAGCACATGAGCCAGGAAGCAGGACCAGCATGCAGCAAAGGGACACACTGCGTACAATGCATCTCTGCCAAAGGGAGTGTCAGAATGGGGCCCTGTTCTTAGGGAAGAAGGGAGCAGCCTCCAGCTCTTCTCCCTGTCACAGACAAGAAGCCTTGTCCAAGCTGAAGGGATCCAGAGGCTTCTATGTCATCCACACATCAGAAATTAACCCCTCTTCCCCAGGCTGGAGCAGGCAGCCACTTGCCATGCTGAGGTGCACGCCCATGGCCTACTAATCTGAAAAAAGTCACCCAGCTCTACCACAGGACCTGACCTAACTAGATTAAAGATAGCTCATGTATATCTGCATGAGTTGCAATGACACACCGTGACTGCAATGTATGTGAATCCTGAAAAATAAAAAAGTGAAAACATTCGTATTAAATTATACACACATTACTTCCTTTGTAAAGTGCTTTCAGAGGAACGGTCCTTTGGCATCTCTCCTGTTGGTACCCAATCAACTAAATTAAAGCCTACTCAGATGTGCCTATGTATGTTGAAATCACACTTCCTGATTGCAAGGTAGACATATCCAAAAATAAAGGGAGCACAACATTGACTTAAAGTCAGCTTTCTCACCTAAGTGCAGGAAAAGAGCAACTGAGAATGGGTCCTAATTTCTTTTAGGTCATCCAGTAAAGAATAAAAACCTGATGAGTGACCTATACTAAATATTGAACCATAAAAGAGCCACAGGTCCTAAAAATTCTGGCTTGGAAGGAAAACAGATTATTTTGGTTTGGGTAACAAGCCAACGAGCACAAAGCTGGGAATCTGAAAAGAGGTAACCAGTGATCTTAAGGTGACGTGCACAATTTCTTGTATTATGCTCTTTTTGTTTCCTTTTATGTATTGTTAAAAGCCTGAACTTTTTTTGCTTTTGTGTTCTCTTGATATAGTCCCTGCATATTTTACATTAAAACTTCAGGTTCAGTCTATGCTGGATGTTTGTAGGGTGACAGAAAAATATGTTTGTTGATGAAACACATAAAAGATAAGCTATTGAAGGGATTTCTGTTTCATAGAATCACAGAACACTAGAACTGGAAGGGACCTCGAAAGGTCATCAGGTCCAGTCCCCTGCCCTCGCGGCAGGACCAAGCACCATCTAGACCATCCCTGACAGGTGTCTGTCTAACCTGCTCTTAAATATCTCCTGTGATGGAGATTTCACAACCTCCCCTGGCAACTTATTCCAGTGTTTTACCATCCTGACAGGAAGTTTTTCCTAATGTCCAACCTAAACCTCCCTTGCTTCAATTTAATTCTTTGGATTTGACTTTTTAAAAAAGGGCAAATCCCAATAAAAAACTCCTTTTCAGGTCACTTTTGAGGGCAGGCATTGCCAAAAGAGAATGTACCTCAGGGACACAGGCAACGGAATAATTTAAAAGCAAACCCTGAATTTGGGCTGTCCCTGTTTCAGGAGTGCAGGCCTTCTGGCCAATACCGTTTCTATCACTGGCGAGGAATTAAAGGAAAACAGACGCCAGATCATGTTGATAATTATATTAAAGGATAATTAACAATAAATGGGAAAATGGGGAAATATCAAACACCAGTTAACAAGCCAGCATCCGTAAAATACAAAGTCTTAGAAAATTAACAGGACAGTACAGGACCCGATTAAGCCTAGACCCAAACTGTCCCAGGTAAGAAGTAAAAGAATGATAGAAAGACCCCGAACAACTAGGAGGTTTACTTTAGTGTCGGGCATTGACAAGGACAGCGTGAAGCCTGGAACCTCCACCTTAGAGCTAATTGTAAGCTCTTTAGGAGGAACACTGGGGAGATCCCACAGAGATATTCAGCGATGGTATTGGATCTGATTTGCTCTCCACTAAAGCACTGCTGGTATCCCTCAGTGCTTCTGACCGGAGTCGCCCTGTCCGAGTCTCTGTGGAATGCAGACTCTCCCTCAGATGGTTTGAAGAGACTGACTGGATGAGCGGCAGGGGCAGAGCTTTTATCAGTTCAGTGGCACGAAAGTTCACATGACTGACAGCTCTGCTGTGCGCAACTCCTAAGGTAAAGTGTTTTTGGCAGGAAAATCCGGTTGCAGCTGGATTGATCTAGCCGACCCCTGCTGCTATTTTCAAGCACCTTTCAAAATGGCATCTTATACATACAAAATGGAGTCTTGATCACATATCAGCAAAATGGAGTTTTATACATCACCCATAAGAAGAATATACGCTGTTCCTCTCCATTTATTTCCTGGAACAACCCTAGCCTTTGTTCCACCTCCTAGCCAGGAGGAAACTACCCTTAGGAAGGCATTCATGAGCGGTCTCACTTGGATCTTTTGCTCTGTAGCAGGGTCTTGCAAAGTTGATCCTTGGGATGGCACATCTGTCTGGCCTAAGGGGATATGCAGTGATAAGCAAGCCCTTGTGCTCCTTCCAGGGTTTCCAGTCTTCTCCTTCTTCTTGGGTCATCTGATTTCAGATTTAGCTGGCCCTGCTTTACAGATTACTTTGTACAGCCTTTGACAGTTAGCAAGGAACTTGGGATTTGGCATTTGAAAGCAGAAAAGGTATAAATGTGTTTCCTGCAGAGGAGACTGCAGGAACTCCAATATTCTTTGTCCAGGCTTGGGCCCAGGGAACCAGGACCTTCCAAAGGAGACATGTCTGAGGCTCTGCAGCTTGCTGGGCCCACAGATGCTCATGGTTTTAGAAGAGAGTGACATATTGTACCTCAAAGTGCCACCCTATATCCCTCATATTCATCATCTGCATATGGTTGTGATAGTTTATACAAAGCATGCCATTTAAAAAACCATATGAAAGGCCATGATCTGTTGAAACTCAGAGTTCTATCAAAATATGTATATCATAGTGTGTATGAATTAGTGAGGTTTTGCTATATTGTTGTTAGTGAAGTAAGTTGTGAGTTTGGGAGATACCCGCTGCTGGCTTTCCTGTGACAACATAAGTGGTGCATCCAAATGTCATTAAGTGACCATTAGGAGCCACTGCCAGCAGGGGAAATGTAAATGAGAGTTTTACAATTCTGTAAGAGACAGTTGCATGAGCACCACATAATGGTGATTGCTCTATTCTGTCACCCAGCAAATCCCACAGGACAGGGGTTGGCCAATATCTTCTCTAAGTCACGAACTGAGTGAATAAAATAAGGGACAGTGGCATTATGAAACCACCTCTTCCTCCCCCACATATTCTTAAGTCACCAAGAATCACGGGAAGACAAAGACTTTGCACAGGAGAGATTAGTTCCATGCTAAAAAGGAAATTTAGCCTGGTATTTGATCCGCGGAAGTGGGTCTGGCCCACAAAATATCATCGCCTAATAAACAACCATCTTGTTAGTCTTTAAAGTGTTGCATAGTCCTGTCTTTTGTTTCAGCAAGACCAGACTAACACAGCTACATCTCTATTACTATTGTATTATTAAGAACTGACACCTACCTGCAACATCCAGTGGGAGTGAGAAAAACTGATTCAAATCTTGTTTGGTCTGAAAGTTTAGCACTTAGAATATGTGTTTACTTTTTATTTTCTTACATAACTATCTCTGGCCATTATGCCTACTACTTATAATCACTTCAAATCTTTCTGTAGCTAATACACTTGTTCTAATGCTTCATCCTTACCAGTGCGTTTGTCTATGGAGCTTGAGGAAGCTGCTGAGATCACAAAGGATGGTGTATGTCCATTATCCTAAGACGACATGGCGAACTAGTTAGTGAGCTTGCATTGGTCAAGAAAAAGACTTGAGCAATGTAAGATTAAACATTTTTGGGGTGAAAGGTGGGAGGGGGGTCTCCCTCTGTATGAGTGACTTGCAGAGCATTTATGCAATTTAGCTGGGTGTCTCTCTGCATGCCAGTGGTAAAACCTGTAGGTTTGCTGTTTGTCACTAGCAAAGCACTGTGAGAGACACCGCAGTCCTACAACTTTAGGTTGTACCCTGGAGATCCCATCACGCCAAGCCATTAGGTCCCTAATTCCTCAACCAGATTCTCACTGGGGCTGCTGTTGCATACAGCCCTTGGTCTCATCCTGTGCTGACACAATCAGGTAAGGTGCTTCCAGGATGGCCAGTTGCTCGGGTGGGCACTGGACTCCTGTCACCACTTGTAGCCATGTAGCTAAAATGTAGCTTTATGCAATGTAACATGCCTCAGTGTACCCTGCCAACCATCCTTTCTGAAAGCAGAAAGAACCTGTAACTTACCACTGGTAAAGGTGGAATTTTCTGAAGCTGATTCCAATGCAGGAATAGAATTGTATGGTTTTTGTTTTAAGTTTTAAAATTAGTATTTTGAAATAAGTAAAAAGGCACAATTATTGTTTTCTTTAAATTATAATTTGATATTCCCACAATATTGATATTGTGTCTGTGTAACAAAGAAATCCATTCTGTTTTGTGTATGTGAATGAGGAATGTGTGTTAGAAGATAAGTGTGAAGGCCATCACCAGACCAGATGTTCTAGGGAGAAGCAGAGGACAGACGTAAAAGCTCTAGGAGAATGCTGTATACCCCTATCGAGATGTGGATGAAGGGCAGATTGACGACTCTAAAGGATAAGTCAAGCACCTATCAATTGGGACAAGATAGCTGTGGTATAAGAAGAACAATTTTAAAAAACAAGCACTCGTCAAACGGCGATTGGTTACAGCATGATGATGTGAAACTTACTGTTCCCAATGAAGGACAACTGCTATAGAAAGGGCCTGCTTTTGCCACAGATTTTGGATACATGCTGCCAAGGTTGGAGCATAGGTCCAGACCGATTTAGTCCCTCTCCTATCTGTGATTAATCTGTTTGGCCACCAGAGAGACATGGACCGTGGACTGGTAAATATAACATCAATTGGTGGGATAGTGTGTATGTATGTGTTTGTCTTTGTAAGCACATGCTAGCAGCTTTACTATTGTATTCTTAATAAATGCAGCATATTGCCTTTTCCTCTATAAAGATCCTGTGTGCTTCTTACAAGCATAACATACGTCTCAACTATTACCAAGCAAACCTCTGAGTCATCCTCGGGGCCAATTTCCATGAGCTTCACTGGCATGACTATAGCTGGCCAGGGCTTTAGCTCCTAGTGTTGAAACTTCAATAAGCCCCTGAAGCTGCACCTAGGCCATTTCCTGTCGGACTTGTTATTGCTATAGCTTGAAACCCTCTTAATTGGGATTCTCTGATCCGACAACATCCATGGTCCAGCACGGATGTTGCAGGACCGGGGAGTCCCAGTGGAGGAGGGCCAGTGGCAAGGATCCCTGCGGGGCCGGCAGGGCAGTGGGCTGCCCACAGCGAGCTCACAGTCAACTCGTGGCAGCAGGTCTGCCCAGTGGAGCTGGGAACTGTGGTAGCTCGGTAGGTCAGGGATCCGCAGCATGCAGCTGCCCTGCGGGTCCCAGATCCCCAGCGTGGCAAGCACAGCTGCCCAGTAGGACCCAGAGCCCCAGCACAGCACATGCAGCTGCCCAGCGGGACCCGGAGCCATGGCAGCGATGGCTGACCCGTAGGGTCGGTAAGGCAGCTAGGCCAGCAGGAGGTGAGGAGCCAGTCAGGAGGTCAATGGGCTGGATGGGGGAGCCAGCAGCAGGGGAGCCAGAAATGACCTCCCCATGTCCAGCAAAACCCCTTATCTGGGTCAGGACCCGACGGTGCCAGTCCAGGGAGGTCCACCCTGTACTGTCCTTGCTGTTTTGCCCTAAATCCCATATGTGCTGTTGCTGCAGAGCAGCCAGTTGTCACAGGAGCTGCTGTTGCTATTGCCGGATCTTGGTCATTCACATTAGAAGGCATCCCAGATCCATTCTCTTGTGCTTTTATCAGCTCACTCCCTTATGCTGAAGGTGTTCAACAGTTTGAGTCAGTCTGTCCGCCTCCTTTCTCCAGGGATGGGAAGATCGTACCTGCATCCTCCACCATGTCATTACTGTCAAGTGGGATTATTGCTTTTGAAATGCAAAGGTCCCTGTGCACAAAAGATAAGCCTGCAACCTCCCCAAACATAAGGCAATTCTGCAATCCTCCCCCCTTCGACACCCACTTGATCTATATGTGTTAGGATTTGTCTATACTACAGAGAAGATTGAAGCTGCCACTGTCGATCTTCCAGGGTTCAAATTAGCGGGTCTAGTTAAGAAAGCTTCTTCGAGCTGAGAGGGGCACTCAGGGCTGTCCTGAGGCATACACAGAGTAAGCAGCTGCACAGGGCACCACTATTTGTGGGGCACCATTCTGCCGGGACGGACAGTAAGCACCGGAGCCGGTGGGGGTCCTGCTCCAGCAATATTTGGAGCTGGGTTTCACACCTGGCTCTGCCTAGAGTGGTCCCCGACCCTCACCTGCTGGCCCCCCCGCGCGCTCTCCCACACCGGCCCCGGAGCTTCCCCCCTGGCCCCGGACCGTCCCTGCCATACGCACCTTTCAGTGTGGCTGCTGCTGCTGCCATGCGCGGCGTTTGCAGGTGAGCGGGGAGGATGCTCAGGCGTGACGTGACGTGACGTGACGTCCCGGGACTTTAAAACTGCTTGGCGCCACGTTGCACCACGCGGCCTAGCTCTGGGTTTGGAGTCCGGGGCCTAAGCGCAGACTCCGGCCCTGCAAAGTAGAAAGCAGAAGGTAGGGGAGGGGTAAAACTAGGGGGAGGAGGTAGGAGGGGTGGGAGAGGAAGGGGCTTGTGTGGAGGGGGAGAGGGGAGAAATGGGAAGGCACCAAGTCACAGGGTGGAGGGGAGACAAATGCCAGGGGGCCAAGTGCAGACAATGAGGAAAAGGGTAGGAGGGGAGGTGTCAGTGAGAGCGGGGACAGGGTGATGATGGAAGAGAAGTGGGTAAGGGCACTGGGGGCTAGAGAGGGAGGTGCTGGGAGAAGGCTTGAAAGAAGGGGTGGGCATGAGGAAGGTGGAGATGGAGCAAGTCGTGTGAGGGCACAGAGGGGCATGAGGGGAATGGGGGCAGAGTGGTGAGGGGGTGGTCATCAGGGAAAAAGGGGGCAGGGGCAGTAAGGGAAGGGGGAGGCACCAAGAGGGTACAGGGCTAAGGGAAGGTGCAGGTGCCAGGGGATTCTGAGGATGAAGCAGAAGGGCAGACATTTGCGGGGGGGGGGGGGGGGGCGAGGACCAGCACCAGAGGAGAGAGGCAGGGCAGGTGTGTAGAGGGATGTGTTAGAAGAGGGGATGAGGAGGGGTAACTCACATGATCAGAGTGGGGCTACTGGAGGAGTGGGCACAGGGGGGAGAGAAGGGCTGGTGGAGGGAGGCAGGAGGGATGAGGGTAGGAGTCAGGATGGCAGAGGAGGGTGAGGAGTTGGGGGGCAGCAGGCACCAGGGGAGCTGATGGAGCCATGGCACCAGAGGGAAAAGGTAAAGGTTTATACAATATTTATTAATAACTTGGGTGCCACAGTGGCACATCCAAACAAGCCACATGAACTCAGTACGGTGCACAACACAAAATTCATTCTGCTCATGGGAGGAAACTCTTAGGTTATGTCTACACTGGTGGCTTCTTGCGTAGGAACATCTTGCGCAAGGGTTCTTGTGCAAGAACTCTTGCACAAGAAAACGTCCACACTGCCATGTGTGAGATGTGCTTTTGCGCAAGAGCATCCTTGGCAGTGTGGACACTCTCTTGCACAAGAAAGCTCTGATGGCCATTTTAGCCATGGGGCTTTCTTGTGCAAGAAATCCCTGCTGCACATCCACACTGTCCTCTTTCGCAAGAGCTCTTGAGCAAGAGAGCTTACACCTGTTAGAAAAGAGCATAGCTCTTGCACAAGAAGCCCTCTCTTACCACGCTGTACTGTAAATTTTCTTGAGCAAGAGCAAGCAGGCAGTGTGGATGCTCTGCGGAAGAATGGCTGTTCTTGTGCAAGAAGCCGTGAGTGTAGACATTGCCTTCCTTGCTTAGGGTGGCTGCAGCAAGAAGCATCTTGCAGCCCAGCCCTGGGCTGCCAGCAATGCCTCCTTAATCGTTAAGAAGGCATGTGGGACCTAAGGGAAGCAGGGGAGGGGAAATCCCTTGCAGGAGTGGGAGGGAAGGGGAAGATCACCCCATTGTCTTCGCTGCAAGGAGTGGCCAGGGTTGGGCAAGCCCCAGAACCACTTCCCAAAGTGGGGAGCTGAGAAACGGGAAGAAGGAACAGCCATAGCTGGGCAAGCCCCAGAGGCTTTTGCTGTGAGTGGGGCATCAGTTGAAGCTGTGTGGAGCGGTTTTTTCTTCTCACTTGTGGGTGGTCTTCAACTGATATTTCTGTGGGTTAGTGGCTCCCAACCCAAAAAAGATTCTCCACTGCTGCATTAGAGGTGTTGGGGTCACTGGGCATGATCCTAGGTAACTCGGGGGAGTGGAAGATCACAAGAATCTATGAAGCGCCCCCGCTCTAAGCCCAAGCACCCTAAAAGCACCTCTCTTCCCCCCCTTCCGCCCCTTCTACCCCCCCAGGCATAACTTTTCTCTGGCTCGCTAATAGCTGGGAACAGCAAGACAGACCTTGAGGTTGCCTAGTTACTATCAGTGGTACAGAAGAAGAATTCAGATGTGTCTCTGTAGAGGGGAGGAGGAGGAGGATAAAGCTGGCAACATGTCCCAGCGTGGGAACCTTGCTACAGTTCACTATTTTCCTGCAAGTAAACAACCTGGGTATATAAGGAGGAAAAATTTGCTTACGTTGGTGTGCTTGATCTGAGATGTCTAGTCTCCTGGCACCTATTTGAGCGTTCAAATAATTTTTTTTGCTTCTCCACACCAGTGTGTTTATTGGAGCACACACACAGGGCAACGAACCCTCTCGGGCACTGTGTGCTGGCAACAGTTCTTGGCACCCCAGATGGGACTCGAGGCTGAAATTTAGCCTTGCCTGGACCCCTGCCAGTGGTCGATGGATTGCGGCAACGACCGACGCCCAGCGCGCACCGGTGACTTTATCGGGGGCCTCGGCGAAGACACAGTTTGATCGACCCCCGGAGGGCACAACGGTGCAACGCGCTCAAATAGTGGAGAAGCAGTTGCGGGCGATGGTGCGGAACCAGTCCTGTGGATAAGGTAGGAACAGTCCAGTGGGGTGGACTTTCGCCTGTTAAGACCTGGGGACGCCCAGTGTCTCCTGAGGTTATGGGGCAGGCGACAGGCAGGGCATGGTGTACGCCCTTAGAATGCATTCTAGTGAACTGGAAAGTGTTTGGATCAGATCCCATGACTAAAAGTAAACTGAAAAGGTTCTGTACAGTAGACTGGCCTCAATATCAGCTAGAGGACCAAGAAAGGTGGCCACCGGAAGGATCAATCAATTATAACACGATCCTCCAATTACTCCTGTTTTGTCAGCGAACGGGTAAATGGCATGAACATTTATATGCGCAGTTGTTTATGGCTTTAAGAAATAGAACAGATATTTTGCAACAGTGTAATTTAACTCCGTCGGGTGCAGTAGTAACTAATGTGAGCCGCCAGAGCTCTCCTACAGCTGTAATGGCAGATTCAGTGTCCCCTTCGGCTTCAGCACCCCCACTATATAAGGAACAGGTGCCTCAGGTCCCAGAGGTTGCCCCCCTGTGGGATTCTACCCACTGATTACCGAGACTGTGGTAGCCCGCCGAGGGGCGCCAGGCCACTACTATGCAAGTTTACACCCATGTGCCTTTTAACCCAGTGGACCTAGCAGCCTTTAAAGTACAGGCTGGGGAATTCTCCACGAACCCAAGCCGGTTTATCTCAGTGTTCGAGGGGTGTCTGGCTAGCCACAAGCCTGACTGGGATGACTGTAATATCCTCATGAGGACCCTATTGTCTGAGGTGGAACGGAATCAGGTTATAGCCAAAGCAAGGGAGGAGGCACAGCGGAGACATGAAAGGGATCCACAAAACTTCCCTGAGCCTGCAGACATGGTTCCCCTAGCAGATCCTAGGTGGAATCCTAATGACCTCTTGCAGTACACCCGTCTCACCTCCTACAAGGAGTTGCTTTTACATGGTCTCCGGCACTTGGTTGTCCGACATAACAACTGGGCAAAACCATATGAGTTAATACAGGAGGACTTAATGGGCATGTCCATGGCACAGATTTTGGAAACTGCAAATAGGGCTTATTCCCTGAGAGAGGGAGAAAAGGAAAAGAAGCAAGTGAAAATGATGGTAGCTGCAGTACAGGCTGGTGCTAGGGGAAGGTTACAGGAAAGAGGATGGGGCCATGGACGCGGGCGTCCTGGCCTGCAAGAAAGACGTCTGGGTCGCAACCAGTGTGCCTTGTGTCGAAAGGAGGGACACTGGAAAAATGAATGCCCCGAAAGAGAATGTGCCCCTATGATGGCAGCAGAGACTCATGAATAGGGGTGTCAGGGGAAACGGATCATCCTGCCCCCAGAACTCCGAGTAAAAATGAGGGTGGGAAATTTGGAAATAGACTTTTTAGTGGACTCTGGGGTGGCACGAACCGCCGTAAACCAACCCCTTCAGCTGCCCGTGGCGGACTCCCTCACTGTGGTGGGTGCCACAGGAAAAGGAGCCCAGTGTCCAGTGTATGCCCCAGCAGAATGCGCTCTGGGAAACAGAACTATAACTCACAAGCTGGTCTATCTCCCTGAGTGCCCAACACCGCTGCTGGGACGGGACCTGCTTTGTCGCTTAGGTGCCACCCTGCATTTCACCCAGGATGAAATAACCCTTACCTTACCCCCCGAGACTGCCTGGATAATGACTCTGGCAGCTAAGCCCTCTGCCGTGCAAGCCCCTGAGTGGAGCCAGTGGGAGGATCAGGTGTACCCCCTAGTATGGTCATCAGGGGTCCCGGGAAGGACCACACACCAAACCCCTGTCAGCGTTCAGCTCCTCCCAGGCAAAAGCCCGGTGCGGATCAAACAGTATCCGATTAAGAGGGAAGCCAGAGAAGGGTTGCAGGAGACTATAGACCAGTTCTTAAGCTGCGGTACACTTCGGGAATGTCAGTCAGCCTGGAACACCCCATCTTGCCTGTCCGGAAGCCGGATGGCACATATAGACTAGTCCAGTACTTAAGGGCAGTTAATGAACAGGTTAAGACGCTGCACCCCCTTGTCCCAAACCCGTACACACTGTTGGCCTCCATAGGAGGACAGTATACCCACTTTTCGGTTCTCGATTTGAAAGATGCTTTCTTCACGATTCCGGTTGATGCTCCATCTCAGGAGATTTTCGCTTTCAAGTGGGAAGACACAAAAAGGGTTAAGAAACAGCTTTGCTGGACAGTGTTGGCCCAGGGATTTAAAAATTCCCCCACCCTTTTTGGCCAGGCCCTGGCCAGAGACCTGGCCGAGTGGGACAATGAGGACAAGGTACTCCTTCTGCAATATGTAGATGACTTGTTAATTGCCGCTGTGGGCCTAACCCCCTGCCTTAGAGCCACCGTGAGCCTCCTGAACTTTATTGGACTCCGAGGATATCGGGTAGCGCGGAGTAAGGTTCAAATCGCCCTCCCAGAAGTATGGTACCTGGGGTTCCACATACGACAAGGGGAGCGCCAGCTTTCAAATGAAAGAAAAGAGGCCATTTGCCAAATTCCCACCCCACACAGTCGCAAGCAGCTCAGGGCATTTCTGGGTATGGAAGGCTTTTGTAGAATATGGATTCCAGAGTTTGGACTGTGGGCTAAGCCATTGTATGAATGTGTTAAGGGAACAGATCAGGACCCTTTTCACTGGTCCACAGAAGCCGAGAAGCTGACGTTGAGGGGGATCATGCAAGTGTATACTCCCCATATGGTCCAAGCCCTGCTGGACGCTAAGGGTGGTCTTTGGCTCACCCAGGCTCGGGTAGCTCGGTATCAGGCTAAGCTTTTAGAGAACCCTAAGTGACCTTGCTAACCTGTCCCTCCCTTAACCCGGCCACTCTTTTACCGGAGACAGAGCAGCAGGAGCACGACTGCTTGGAGATAATAGATGCCCAATACTCCAGCCGTCCGGACTTAAAGGATCAACCACTCCCTAATGCGGATTGTGAGCGGTACACTGATGGTAGTAGTGTTGTGGTAGACGGGCAAGGGAGGACGGGTTACGCTGTCTTAACCTTCCACGATACCGTGGAAGCCGAGGGTTTGCCTGCTGGGACATCTGCCCAGCTTGCTGAACTGCTAGCCCTGACCCGTGCGCTCAAACTCTCAGAAGGAAAACGGGTCAACATCTTTACCGACTCCAGATATGCTTTTGGAGTACTACATGCTCATGCTGGTCTGTGGAAACAGAGGGGCATGCTGACAGCCCAAGGCTGCCCGGTCAAGCATGGGGCCCACATTCTTCGGCTCCTGGAAGCAGTGCAACTCCCCTCGGCAGTGGCAGTGGTACACTGCAAAGCTCATCAGAGGGACGACCAAGACGTGGCAAAGGGAAATGCCCGGGCAGACAGGGAAGCCAAGCGTGCTGCCACCCTGCAACCACTGGAAGCAGAGAACGCCTATATGCAGGCTCTCATCCCATCCGTGGGGGAGCTCCCGACCTCTCAGTACTCACCTGAAGAAAGAAACCTAGCCACCAAGCTCGGGCTCCGGGAAAAGGAGGGATGGCTCCACTCCACAGAAGGAAAGATCCTTCTATCGAAGGACCTAATCCGACCAGTGCTGCAGAGACTACATCAAACCACTCACGCCGGCAAAGAGGCTCTAACCCAGCTTATGAATAAATACTTCTTAACCTCTGGACTTCGGCCCCTAGCATCTCAGATACAGGCCAACTTTCTGGTCTGTCAAAAGAACAACCCTCGACCAGGATTTTCAGTACCACCAGCTACTCTGGAACCCACCCCAGGCCCGGGATCGGTTTGGCAGATAGATTTCACTGAGCTCCCACGGACTCAAGGGTTCAAATACCTCCTCATCCTGGTGGATCAATTTAGCGGATGGCCTGAAGCCTTCCCATGCCGTAACTGTACAGCCAAGACTGTGGCTCTCAAGTTTGTCAAGGAACTCATCCCCCGCTTCGGGCTGCCCCAGTGGATGGAATCTGACAACGGAACCCACTTTACATCCAAGATTGTCCACCACATAGCAGCCGCCCTAAAAATCCCATGGAAGCTCCACAGGCCATGGCGACCGCAGGCCAGTGGAGCGGTGGAATGCACAAATCAGACCCTTAAGTGTCACCTCTCGAAAATCTGTCAAGAAGCCTCCCTACGGTGGCCTGATGCTTTGCCCATTGTTTTGCTCCGCATCCGCGCTCTCCCAAAGGGTAGATTAGGGAATAGCCCCTTTGAAATTATGTTTGGAAGGGCATGGCTTATGAATGGGACACCGGCTCTGGCAGGGGAGTGGAAACTAGGATGCGGCTTTTTATCTCAGTATATGTGTTCTCTGTCTGCTGCTCTCTCTTCTCTTCACAGGTACACCAAAGACTCACAGCCTCTTCCGCTGGATGCCCCTGTCCACTGCTTGCAGCCGGGAGACTCCGAGCTCGTTCGTACCTGGAAGGACGAGCCTCTCCGGGAGAAGTGGAAGGGACCCCACACCGTCCTGCTGGTTTCCCACACGGCAGCAAAGGTTGAGGGACACAAAAACTGGATTCATCACTCGCATCTGAAAGCAGTGCCCACATCGCCACCAGCAGAACAGTGGACCGCCCAACCCACCAGAGCATCATCCACTGACGCTCTGGGACTTAAGTTGTTGTTTAAAAAGTGCTGAGGGGTTAGGGGTTCTGTTGGAAACATAGCTGCCCTGTCCAGTAGACTCACCATGGGTTCTAATGCAGAGTTTGCCCTACTAATACTTTTGGCGACAGTTGCCAGTCTCTTGTTGTCTCCCGTGTCGCCCTCCATGCATGCAGGATGGGGAAGGGCCTCTGCAAACTTGGCTACTAACACATATGAAGCCCTAAAGGTTGCCTTCGCCCGCGAATTTAATCTCTCCAACTGCTGGGTGTGTTCTCAAATCCCTCACCATGCAGCAGGGTTACCTTAGAGAGCGGTTCCCCTCTCATAAATAACCCCAGTTCCTTAGCACTTAATCAGCTTTTGTCCTCAGAATATGAGAAAACTCAGACCAAAGTTTGTTGAGTATTCTCAAAGGAGGGAGCTGTTGGGGTCACTGGGCATGATCCTAGGTAACTCGGGGGAGTGGAAGATCACAAGAATCGATGAAGCGCCCCCGCTCTAAGCCCAAGCACCCTAAAAGCACCTTCCTTCCGCCCCTTCTCCCCCCCCCAGGCATAACTTTTCTCTGGCTCGCTAATAGCTGGGAACAGCAAGACAGACCTTGAGGTTGCTTAGTTACTATCAGTGGTACAGAAGAAGAATTCAGATGTGTCTCTGTAGAGGGGAGGAGGAGGAGGATAAAGCTGGCAACATGTCCCAGTGTGGGAACCTTGCTACAGTTCACTATTTTCCTGCAAGTAAACAACCTGGGTATATAAGGAGGAAAAACTGCTTACGTTGGTGTGCTTGATCTGAGATGTCTAGTCTCCTGGCACCTATTTGAGCGTTCAAATAAACTTTTTTGCTTCTCCACACCGGTGTGTTTATTGGAGCGCACACACCGGGCAACGAACCCCGCTGTTGCCCCCCTCAGGCACTGTGTGCCGGCAACAGAGGTATGGAACAGCTTCACTATGAGGAGAGATTAAAAAGGCAGGAACATTTCAGCTTGGAAAATATATAAGGAGGGATACAATAAAGGTCTTTAAAATCATCAAACGTGTGGAAAAAGTGCATAACGAAGCGTGATTTACCCCTTATAATCAGGGCCGTCCTTAGCCATAGGCAGAATAGGCAGTTGCCTGCGGCACCAGTATTTCTGGGGCACCAATACTGTAAGTTTATGTTTGTGTTGCTAAGAGCAAGTCAGGCATATGGGCACCAGTTTAATAATCCCACTTCGGGCACCATAAATCCTAAGGACGGCCCTGTGGGCACTCCAGTTGATGCTGGGTAGTCCTGCTTTCACAAGAAGTAAGGGACGTTGAAGGGAGAGTGTTCTTCCTTAGACTTTCTGGTGTGTACAGCACCAAAAGCCAAGTTAAGGTACTTCAACTTCTCCTATGCAATTAATGTAGCTGAAGTTGCGTATCTTAATTCGACTTTAACCTGTAGTGTAGACAAACCATTAGAGAGTGTAACGCTGATATATAATCAATTCCTTATTTAAACTGCTGAATTGGGAACACTGCAGAATCTTTAGTTGGGCACAGAAGCTTTTACCATTAGATATCCCAGTGAATTGATTCTCTGGCAACTGGCAAATCCATACAGAAAACTGTCCAGGCTGATCAAGTGCTGGTAAATCTAATGCCAGGGTGCCCTCTAGGGGCCAGGCCAGGCTTCAGCACTCATTAAAGCATCTGCTTTATGGTGTCTGGGAATTTCAGCACTCTAAGGCTACGTCTAAACTACACTACACCCCTCTGTTGGCAGATGGATGTAAATTAGACACTGAAAGTACAAATGCTGTAAAAGCTGCTGCCTGTACACGTGGAGGAGGCGGCTGCACAGCAGAGGCCCCCTGGGACAGGGGCGGTCCTGCGGGCTGGGGGAAGAGGGGGCAGCGGGAGCTATCTACGGGCTGTGCAGGGGGCAGGGGAGCAGAATTTTTTCTGTTTTCTCCGCGGCACACCTCCAACTGCCTCCTGGCACACTGGTGGGCCGCGGAACACATTTTAAAAAACGCTGTCCTATATGATTTAATGGGGTTTCCTGGTGGGGCAGGAATTCTTGTGTGCAGACCCATTTGCAAGTTTGAGGTCGTAATACTGGAAACATTTTTTTGGCTTCCATAGCTGTAAGTCACAAAAATAAAGTGAAATTTTGATATGTAATTTTTTTTTAAAGAGGGAATTAAAAGAAAGTAGCTTTAAAACTTTTAATTTAAGCTTGATGAATTCACTGATTATAAGCAAAGATTTAAGAGTACATTATCTGATAAATGCAAAGTTTTGCATTTGTAAAATACAGGATTTTATAGCCCTTCTTAGTACTTGCCAAATGTCAGCTATCATGACAGTTGTGGGTGAAAAGGCATGAAGGTGTTTTTTCCCTGTACACTGTGTCTTCATTAACTTTTTCTTTGTTGATTTATAATGCAATAAAACAAAAGCATGAGAATGACACTCAGGACCCACCCCTGCCCTCAGTGAAACCAATACTATACTTTTCAGTTTGAAGTGATTGTTTCTGGTTGTAAAATTCATACACTATCCTGGAAAGTAGTGGGCAAAGAATTCAATTCTGGTATCTCCTACAGAGCTCTGTGTCCTATGTGCTTTGTAAATCTACAAGTTAAAAATGAGGAAGTAGATCTAAGTCTCTTTGGGTGTGTCTAGACTACATGCCTCCTTCGACGGAGGCATGTAGATTAGCCAGATCGGAAGAGGGAAATGAAGCCGCGATTAAAATAATCGCGGCTTCATTTAAATTTAAATGGCTGCCCCGATCTGCCGATCAGCTGTTTGTCGGCAGATCGGGGGAGTCTGGACGCGATGCCCCGACAAAGAAGCCTTTCTTCATCGACACAGGTAAACCTGGTTTCACGAGGCTTACCTGTGTCGATGAAGACAGGCTTCTTTGTCGGGGCATCGCGTCCAGACTCCCCCGATCTGCCGACAAACAGCTGATCGGCAGATCGGGGCAGCCATTTAAATTTAAATGAAGCCGCGATTATTTTAATCGCGGCTTCATTTCCCTCTTCCGATCTGGCTAATCTACATGCCTCCGTCGAAGGAGGCATGTAGTCTAGACACACCCTTTGTCTGCTCAGCACTTATAAAAACAAACAAGTTACTGCAGCTACTAGCAGGTTGCTGCTAGAGGCAAGGTTATTATTGTTAAGTTTTGCCCCACCCCTCTTTGCACACTCCCCTCCTATAGCCACATGTGTACATCTTGGTTGCTTTCTTGTCCCCTCTATCATACAAACAGTTCTGAGAAACCAAGTTGGGAGAAAGTGACTCTTCACTGAGTGGCAGACAGAATTTTGAGCTTCAGCTGGGATCCAGTATATTTACCAAGAGAAATACATCCTTTCAGCATGGCTCGTGGGTAAGAGAGAACCACTCTGGCCCAACATTCCTCTTTTTAAATGCCAAATAGTGAGTTATGCTTCTCCAGGGCGCTTATATTTAAAGGGGGCATTAACTGGAGTGCAGCATTGCCTTAACATTCTGCTTATTGTTTCTGTTTTATTGTAGTAACTTGCCTCTCTTTCTAGTCTTTCATGAAGACCTCTTGAGTTTTTCCTGAATTATAGGGTTTTACTAGAGTATTTATTGCATTAATAGTTATTATCTTGAAGCTTAATCTCCACTCTAGAGATACAGTTCCATTTACTGGATCTGATTCTTCTCTCAGATGTATCAGAGAGATTGTAAATCAGGCATAACTCCACTGAAGCTAATAGAGTTGTACCTACACTGGAATAAGAGGACAACCAAATCACTAGTTTGTTTATTTTACGAACCATTTCATAAAATTTTAAGTAAAACTTTAAATGCATGTTTAGTCTATAAATACAAGGGTTGCTTAACAACCTGTGCAAATGTTTGTAAAGTATAAACAACGAGAAGATTAGAGGATTTTGACATTGCACTGCTGCTAAAGGTCTCTCTGAAGATAAAATTATATTTTGTTGAATTCATTAGAACTAGCTTTCAGGCTGGTTGTTTCTGTTGGTTACAGCAGTACTTATTTCCTGTTCAGAAACTATTTGGACAAGATGAAAAAAAGGTGGGGGGGGGGGGGTGAGGAGGGGGGACTATACAGTTGAATTGAACACAGAAACAAATGGCATATCATGCAAATGTCTTCTTTTAAATTAGCAGCAATGCTAAGATTAGAGTTTTATTTTAAGTGTACAAATGTTAGACCATAGTAAAGTTTCAGTCAAGAAGCTACATGCCACCAGCACTCTTGTTTCTTACAGCAGCAGGATAGCTTTTTTTGCACTGAAACTGAAACATAGCTTTGAAATGACTGAAACCAGCATCACTTTTGCAAAAATCACTTTTAATCCCATGCAAAACATGGCCTGTCTGATCATGCAGAAATTTTTTACATCTTTTTTTTTATATGGAAACACAATGCTAGCAATTAAGGTGATTTCATCAGCAATATGAAAGGACGAATAATAGGGAAAGAATCAAGAACATACAAGCCTACTTTCAGGTTGCAGCCACAGACACTACCATATTGAAAATGAGAGAGGGAAGTACTATCATTTCTTTCAAGGAAAGAAACACCAGGAGTAAAAGGAATTTAAATTTCTTACTGGTACTGTCCTATTGCAACCCTGCCAGCTCTTTAAACAGCTTCCCTGCTGGCTTTTGCTACAGCTCCGCCAGTTCTTGCTGGAGCTGAGCACCCAGGCAGAGCCTCTTACTTTCACCTCCGCTAAACACTGACTGCCTCTTAAGATGTATTATGTCCTGGGGCTTCAGAGCCTCTGCTTGAGGTTGTCACACCTCAGATGGCGCAAGTATTTTTGTGACACTTTTTACACTTTGTACACAATGCCAGTGTAACTTGTTAAGCAACAGCTCTGCCTTGGCAGGGTTTGTTTTTGCTGTTTGCCTGGCGCACCCTCTCCCAGGCAGCCACTGCCTGTCCGCATGTAACCAGGTAAATGCTGAATTTTTCAGGGGTTACACAATTAACAAAATGGATTTTAACATCCCTACTCCAGATGGGGGCGAGGGCTCCGGGATGGGACCAGGGATGAAGGATTTGGGGCTCCAGGCTGGGGCAAGGTGATTGACTTGTGGGGCTTGGTGAGGGTTCCATCTCAGGGTACAAGCTCCGGGGTGAGGCCCGGAATGAGCATTGGTGAGCAACCTACAAGCCACCGGAGCCCTGCACTTCCTACCCCTTACCTTCCCTCCTAGCACTTTCGGAGCACCACAAATCCACTGATTAGCTCTCCATTCCCACTCCTCCCCATCCCTCCCAGAGCTTGAATGCTGGAAATCAGCTGTTCATGTTCTGGGAGGGAGAGGAAGGAGTGGGGATGGGGCACAAATCAGCAGATTGATGGTGCTCTGAAAGTTCTGCGGAAGTGGGGGAGGAATAGAAAGTGTGGGGCGCCAGTGCCTCAGCATGTGAGAGGTGTGGGGGAAGGGGGCAGAGAGGGTCTGTAGGTGAAACTGCAGTGGACCCTGGACTTGCCCACCACTGCAGCTCACTGAGACAAAGGAGAGCCACTCATGTGGCCCACTCAGTAGTCTTGGTTGCCCATCCCTGTAGCAGTGAGAAAGAAGAAAAGGCCAGAAGAGGGAGAAGCTTCAAAAACAGCCATGAATACATGAACATAGGAGGTAGCCAGTTCTGTGACAATAAATTATTGTACAGGTTGAACCTCTCTAATCTGGCACCCTTGGAATCTGACCAAACCAGAGAATTTACTGAACCACAGGAGGTCAATATTGTCTAGCAGCATTACCAACACTTCTACTGCTATTAGAAGACATTTAGGGGTAAACTAGAGCTAAATAGCAGCCCAGAACACTGAGAGCCAGGACTGGTGGCTGTAAACAAACTTTATAGGACCATGGGAAATCTGATCACATCCATGATAAGTGAGTATGTGGCTAACTAAAATCATGCCAGACCACAGGTGTTGCCAGACAAGAGAGTGCCAGACTAGAGAGGTTCAACCTGTAACATGATGGGCCTATTTGAAATCATGGGATGGTGGGCGGGCTTCGCCCACCCACCTTCTAAAAGCCCCTCCCCAACCTTATGGGAGGGACACTGGACCCATGTCCAACTGATTGCTTGGGACAAATAATGACTAAAGGATCAAGAAGTGCGGGCTAGAGGTTCAAAATAAGGGAGCCGGATGGGGACACCGAGCAGAGAACCCCGGACAGTGCCCACTGCTCCTCAAAGTTGTCGATGGAGCCAGTGGACGCCACCCAGAGGAACTCTGCCCATATTCGTGACACGAGGGAAGAGCGGAAATAGGCCCCACAGTCGCAGAGAACCCCCTCGTCTAACCTCCTCCTCCTGCTATTGTAGATGGCAACTTTCGCTAAGGCCAGGAGGAGGTTGACGAGGAGGTCTCGCGACTTTGTGGGGCCACGGATTGGGTGTGCGTAAATAAAAAGGTGAGGGGAAAAGTGCAGCCAGAACCTCAATAAGAGGTTCTGGAGGAGCCGGAATAGGGGCTGCAACCTGGCGCATTCGAGGTAGGCGTGGGCCAGGTTCTCCCTCACGCCGCAAAAGGGGCAGGTGTCTGGGATTGGGGTGAACTGCGCCAAGTACACGCCCGTGCTCACGGCCCCATGAAGGAGCCGCCAGCTGATATCCCCAACGGGCCGCGGAATTAAGGTCGAATAAACGCTGGCCCATCGGGGTTCCCCACCCTCTATAGGTCTGAGATAGTGCCGCCACTTTGTATCGGGGCGGGACACAAGGGTGGGGAAATGCAAAGCGTGGAGCACGAGCGTGTACAGCTGTTCCCTGGGTGCGGTCCGGAAACAGACCGGCTGCTGTAACATGATGGGAGCATGGCAACCCATCGCTTCCAATATGCTCCCTGACATGCAACTGAATTGGCATTTTGATAAGAAAAGAGTTAATCTATGCTTCAGGTGTGGTCTGATGTAAAGGAATCTGCCCAGGAACACAGTGCATATGCAAAACAACTATGGTTATATACCTCTGAAATCTGTCAGGGGTCTTGTGCTCACTGACATGTTGAACAATTTATGAAAAAAATAAAGGAGGCCTGGATTCAGTTTCCAGTTCTCGAGCCAAGCTTATCCAGATGTAAAATCTTAAGTTCTGGTCTACAATAGAGAGTTACCCTTATTTCGAAATAAGTGCAGCATCCACACTACCAAGCCTGCTATTTCGAAGTAACACGCTGGTTATTTTGAAATCTGTACTCCTGCTTTTCTTGAGGAATAAGCTTATATCAAAATAGTTATTTCGAATTTAGTTATTTTCGAAATAATTTCCTAGTGTAGACATGCCCTAAGTGAGCACCAGGAGTGGATTTGACCTTCTTCTACCTGCTTAAGGCTAGTGATGGATTTAGCCCTTATTCCCCTTGATTTCAGTGCATGTTTGAGTGAGCTTTTAGCCCCGATGACCAGCAGCAGTAGGCAGTCCCTCATCTCAGTCAATGACAAGCTTCTTCAAATAATGAAAGAGATTCATTTCATGGGATTTGCTGTGTATTCTATCCAAGGCCTCCAGGGCTAAGTGAACTATGGCTATCGAAGAGACCTGGATTGTGTGGCAGGGGTAATGATAGAAGGAATTCATGATAAGAGGTGAACCCGCAGGACAGTTATTGCAAGGAGACCCTTAGTTCCACACCCTCCTCATAACCAAAATCTTTGTGTTAATAGCAGTTTGTGCACAAGACACTGTCATTTCCTCAGGTGGTTTTGTTTCCTCTCATGCACTTACACAGCACATTTTCCGTGGGTTTTGTAATCAGCATCTGATTTCTACACCATTTATTGTGGAGTAATATTACTTGGCTATTGAATTTTTTCTAAAAAGTTTGTTCTAAAACTAATTTAAGAGCTCCAAATAGAATTGCAAACATCCACAAATAAATAGTGTGTGTGCACCAAAGGACATATGCTGCTCTCTTCCACTTTCATCCATTTTTGCTTATACTTCATTTCCTCACATACAAGCAAGAGGCTCCTATTGAAGTCAAAAGGATGCTGCAAAAATGTACCCAAAGGCAGAAATTGGCCCATTGCTGTTAGATGTTTGACTTGATAACATCAAGACATTGAATGGTGTCTGGCTCTTTTGTTTCTCACATTTGGTAGCATAAGATATTCAACTTTGATTATGTTTCATTGTCTCCAATAAGTGCAAAAATTTTACAACATCCTGCCTTGAATAAACATCCTCATTTAGCCAAATGAGCAGTAAGCAATAGCATCTACACAGAATGTGGATGACCACCTGTTCCTTCTCTCCCACCTGAGTACTGCAGAGCCTCAAGGAACTGTGAATTGGCTAATGTAGCCTAGGTCTCATTTCAAAAGATTACCAATGGCTGGGCTTGTTCTGTAGTCCATAGTCCAATAACACGCCTCCTAATGACAACAGCTGTTTTGTATCAGAGGGGTAGCCGTGTTAGTCTGAATCTGCAAAAGCGACGAGGAGTCCTGTGGCACCTTATAGACTAACTGAAGTGTAGGAGCATAAGCTTTCGTGGGCAAAGACCCACTTCGTCAGATGCATGTAGTGGAAATTTCCAGAGGCAGGAATAAATATGCAGGCCAGGTGGTCATCTCCAGCCTGATCCTGGCCTGCATATTTATTCCTGCCTCTGGAAATTTCCACTACATGCATCTGACGAAGTGGGTCTTTGCCCACGAAAGCTTATGCTCCTACACTTCAGTTAGTCTATAAGGTGCCACAGGACTCCTCGTCGCTTTAACAGCTGTTTTGTCTGAGTTAATAGCTGCAGAATTAGGCTCCTCTTTCATCTCTGCATTAATTAGAGAGATAAGATGGGTGAGGCAATATCTTTTGCCAGAGGAACTTATAAGAGAGAGATGCTTTTGATTAACACAGCTTAAAAGCTTGCCTCTTTCTCCAACAGACATTGGTCATATAAAAGACATGACTCCTCCCACCTGGTCTCTCTAAGATCCTAGTACCAGCACAACTACAACATTGCATACTTTAAAATATATCAGAGGAGTAACCATGTTAGTCTTTTAAGTTTTTTTTAAGTTACAAACAAAGAGAGGTCCTTTTGCACCTTAAAGACTAACAAAAAATATATTTTTGTTAGTCTCTAAGGTGCTACAGGACTACTCATTTTTATTTTTTTTCAAACATACATATTGTTTGAAGGAACATTTTCTTTTGCTCAGCTCCTGCCTCTAAAGCTCTGTTTTCTCTAAGCCCATTTGACAGTTCTCCATTGGTGTATGTCTTTTGAATGCATATTGTATCTGAAGGCCAGCAGTTTAATAAACATGAAATTGTAATCCGACCCAATAATGTGTACACAAAAAGCAAAAGGTTTGGAAAAAAAAAAAGGGGAATAGTGTGGCTGTCATCTGTTAGCATTCAGCACTACAAGGCTATTGTTTAGGGTTGCCCGGTGTCCAATATTGACTTGGACAGTCTGGTATTTTTGCCTCCTGTCGGGTAAAAAAATTCAGAAAGTACCAGATACCTAAAATGTCTAGTATTTTCTGGGTTTTTTACCCGGTGAAAATACTGGACACCTGGCAACCCTATGACACACTCAGCAACTGGTCCCAGCCCGCTCTCCCTTCCTCTCCTCCTCCGCCTCCCACTCCTCTAAGCCCCTCCCAGCCCCTGACCCCCGGCCCCCCTGCTTACCTGGTTCCGTAGGGAAGCTGCCTTCTGGCTCGACCAAGAAAACAAGATGGCTGCAGGCAAAAAGCCTAAAGACCTGAAGCAAGGGGAAGCAATGCCTTCCCTGAGTCTTAGTGCTCAACCTCTCCCCTCTTCCTATCCCTATTCTGACTCTGCATGCACTTAAAGGGCCCATGCTGTTTTAATGCTGTTTTATTCTTTTGCTCAACAACTTTGGTCTCCTCCTTTTTTTCCCCTCTCAACAGAATTTTTTCCCCAGTGTTTTTTTTTTGGGGGTGGTGGTGGTGATATTTTTGTTTGGTATTTTTGGTTAAACCATCTGACAACCCTACTACTGTTGTAGGTTTAATGTATAGGGTTGCCAACTTTCTACTCACACAAAACTGAACACCCTTGCCTTGTTCCACTGCCCCACCCCTTTTCTGAGGCCTCTGGTCCTTTCTTATTCCATCCCCGCCTTCTTCTGTCACTCACTATCTCCTACCCTCACTCGCTCATGGTCACCAAGCTGTGGCAGGGGGAGTTGGGATGCAGGAGGGGATGAGGGCTCTGTCGGGGGGGGGGGAGCGGGAAGAATTCTACAGGGGAGGACCAGAAATGAGAGTTTCAGGGTTTGGGAGGGGGCTCAAGTGTTGGCATGGGGTTGAGGTGCAGGCTTTTGGGTGGCCGAAGATTTTGGGGGTACAGGAGGGGGCTCTAGGTTGGGGGGAAGCTGAGGGGTTCAGCATATGGGAAGGGGCTCTTTGCTGAGGTAGGAGGTTGGAGTGTGGAAGAAATACAGGTTATGGGCTGAGGGTGCAGATTCTGGGGTAGGGACAGAAATGAGGGTTTCAGGGCATGGGAGGAGGCTCTAGTGCAGGGAGTTTGGGGTGCGGGCTCCAGGAAGGAGTTTGGGTGTGGAGGGGGCTCTGGGCTAATGCGGGGAGTTGGAGTGTGGGAGCAGCTGCATGGAGTGGGATATAGGCAGCATTTATCTCAAGGGGATCCCCTGATGCAGTGACATGTCCCTCAGCTCCTAGGCAGAGGCAGGGCCAGACAGCTCTGTGTGATATGCACTACCTCCACCTGCAGGTACCACCTTGGCAGCTCCCATCGGCTGTAGTTCCCGATCAATAGGAGTACATGGAGCTGGGGCAGTTCATGGAGTTCCCCTGGCCATCCCTTCACCTAGGAACCTGAGGGAGATATTGCTATATCCAGGAGCTGTGTAGGGAGCCTTCCAGCACTGCCAACTACACTTTTAACAGCCTGGTCAGTGGTGCTGACCAGAGCTGCCAAAGTCCCTTTTTGACCAGACGCTCCAGTCAACAGCCAGACACCTGGCAAACTTATCAATGTACCCTGTATAGTGTGTTTCTTCATTGGCCACAGAACACGATCTTCCAGAAAAAAGCCATCCAGCAAAGACCCATCCATCCAGTTGTTAGTTTTTTGCATAACTTTTTCTTCCTCAGCCCTTTTCCTTTTAGCATCTGAACTTTTTTTAAGTCGGGAGAAACTAAACAGTTATTTGTGGTGGGTGGGAATAAGGGATGTTAAAATGCATTTAATTAAGTGACTGTAATGGCTGAAAATTTCAGCAGTTACATGTTTACATGCAGGGCAGCAGATACACATGGGGAGCCAGCTTTTAAACCATCTCCCCGCGTGTACCAGAAGCCTGTGTGTAACTGTGAAGGTTAACTAATGAGCCTGGGCTCTTTGGTTAACTGTATACATGGCTACACTTTCACATCCCTAGAGCAGGGGCAGGGAACCCTTTTTGGTTCCAGGGCCACCGACCCACAGAAAAATCAGCTGGGGGCCACATGCAAGTGAAAACAAAACAAAACAAAAAACCTGACATGGCCCCCGACTGAGAAGGAGAAAGTCACTCTCCACATGCCCCTCCCACACCAGAGCCTAGGGGAAGCCCAGCCTAGTAGATTGTGTGTGCTCCAGCCCCATTGTAAGGCAGAGGAAGAGGGACAGGAGCACCAGTGCGAGCTCCCCATTGCTGGGGGGGAGAGCCCTGAGCCTCAGGGTCCGGATCCAGGCAAGACGGGGGCCGGATCCAGCCCCCAGGCTGAGGTTCCAACCCCTGCTCTAGAGGAAACGGCGAAGGCAGGTTTAATTTGTATTTGGCAATGAGGGAGTCTGAAGAGAATTGACAAGTGTAGGTTCAGAGCAACGTGACTGCATAGATAGGGAGGGAGCAGTCATGGAGGGAAGGCATAAGATTTACGGTAGTTTGGTTTTTCTTTTGTTTCACTGTCAACAGTTTGAGTCATGTGTTTCAGAAAACCAGGATGTGTGACTTAGTTACGCCTTTTGAGGCCACACAAGGATTCTTATTGCTCTCCAGTGTGCCAACAGGGCATTTCAGTGATCAGTGGCTTGTTTAGCAATACATGGTTCTTGTGCCAATATAAATTTGCACAAGTTCTTCTTGTTTCTTTTGGAACTAAGGTGCTAGACTTGCCAATTCAAATGGCTAATCCAAAGTTTTACCTTGTAAAGTCCAAGGGATTATAATTGAGCCTATTTGAACAGTCACAGCAGAATAAGAAATAGGAACTAGATAGGCCCTGCTGGCTGTATTTTGAGATTACCTGCACTCTGTGGCTGTGTCTACACTGGGCCACTTATTCCGGAAAATCAGCCGCTTTTCCGGAATAAGCTGCAAGCTGTCTACACTGGCCCTTGAATTTCCGGAAAAGCAACGATGCTCTACTGTACAAAATCAGCCACTATTCCGGAAAAACTATTCTGCTCCCGCTCGGGCATAAGTCCTTATTCCGGAACACTGTTCGGGAAAAGGGCCAGTGTAGACAGCCCAGTAGTCTTTTCCGGAAAAGCATGTCTACATTGGCCACAGATGCTTTTCCGGAAAAAGGGGTTTTCCGGAAAAGCAGCCTGCCAATGTAGACGCTCCTTTTCCGGAAAAACTGAAAACGGAATAGTATTCCGTTTTAAGCAGTTCCGGAAATTCATGCCAGTGTAGATGTAGCCTGTTAGTTTACTTCAGCATGGACAGAAATGAGTCACCACCACTTGTTCACTAATGATGTATCTTCACTGGGTGATTAGCACTTTGGTCTAGACACCCCAATGGGCCTAACCTAAGTGTGAGCAGCCACACTGCACAGCCATAGCTGAGTTACTGTGTCCTCCCTGGTGTTACACTCAACCATAGGGTTGCCAGGTGTCTGATATTGACCAGGACAGTCTGGTATTTTTGCCTCCTGTCCAGTAAAAAAATTCAGAAAATACCAGACACCTAAAATGCCCTGTATTTCCTGGGGTTTTTTCCCTGCCAGGAGGCGAAAACACCAGACACCTGGCAACCTTATGACACACTCAGCAACTGGACCCCTCCTCCCGCTTACCTTCTGGCTCAATCAAGAAAACAAAGCCTAATGACCTGAAGCAAGGGGAAGCAATGCCTTCCCTGGGTCTTAGTGCTCAGCCTCTTCCCTCTTTCTATCCCTAGTCTGACTCTGCACACACTTAAAGGGGCCATGCTGTTTTAATGCTGCTTTAATTTAATTTAATTTTATTTTTTGCTTAACTCTCAGGGTCCTTTTTTTTTCTTTGCTCAACAACATTTTTCCTCCCCTCAACAGAATTTTTTCCACTTTTGGGGGGTGGGGGGTATTTGGTATTTTTTGTTAAACCATCTGGCAACTCTACTCAATCATGTGAGTCTCCGAGGGGAGAGGGTGGCACAGGGTGTTTTGTGCTGTAGTCAGGGCCATCTTTAGGAGGGTTTGGGGCCTGGGATATAGGCACCACGTTTCTAATCTTCTGGGACGGTGTTCCCCCTGGCTCTGCTCAGTCCCTGCCCCCATTCCACACCTTCCAACAAGGCCCTACCCCTACCCTGCTTCTTCCCTGCCCACCTTGCCCTTGCCTCATCTCTTTCTGCCCCCTCTCCACCCAGTTCTGTCCGCTCCCCCGAGCACACTGTGCCCTCGTTCCTTCCCCTGCTCCCCCAGCACCTTCTGATGCTGCAAAACAGCTGATCTGTGACAGGTGCTAGGTGCTGGGAGAGAGAGGGAGGTGCTGAGTAGCAGGACCCACTGGAGAGCAAGAAGCATGTTGGCAGGGGGAGGGGCGATGTTCAGGTAGGAGGCCCGCCTATGAGTGCTCAGCCCCCACCATTTTTTCCTGTGCCTCCTCACTCAACTCCTGCCTGTCACTCACTTCCCCATTTTCCTCCTCACCTTGCTCGCCCACCTACCTCTTGCCTTGCCTCCCCATGGGGTCTCCCAATGTGTGAGGCTCGAGGTAGCTACCCTGATTCACTGTACCCAAGGGATAGCTCTGGCTGCAATAACTTGAGGTGCTCTATGTTTCTTGTCTACTGAATTGTGGGAGACCTTATCTGTCCTCCTGGGTACATAGGGTGAGGGGTGGGGAACTGGAGGACTATAAGTGTTTGGGTGGTTTTGCCTGCATCCTTGGTAAAAAATGACCAGGTATCCCGGCCAAATGAAAGCCTCACTGAGGCTTGAGGCTGCAGCTTGGTCAGCTAGCCTGGGTTAAAAGCACCACACTTGGGTCATAGGGTCCTGTGTATGGACTGCAGGGGCAGAGAGGGAGGGGGCAGGGTTACACTGAAGGAAGGGGTACTTTATAAAAAAAAGTTGAGAAACACTGGACTAGATGATCTCTCAAAGTCCCTTCCAGACTCATGGTTCTATGATTATGGAGCCTAGTCCCCTCTGACCTCATCGTTCTACTTGCTTTCCTTGCATTTTGAGGATTATGGCGCTCTCTGCTGGCTGGATAATGAACTGAATAACCATACCTTGCCCTGCTCTCTCCACCTCTGCTGGGGTGGAAGCAAAGTAGGAACCAAGTTATCAGCTTGGAGGCTCATTACAAATATGAAAGAGAAATAAAATGTCACCTTCACAAACCGTCTTGAAGAATGCTCCTTGCTGATAGCGATGTAATTCTATTTCTGTATGAGACAAATGTCCTTTGAAGTGATGGAAAGATTGTCATCTTTATTTTAATTTGTTATTAGTAGATTTCACTAATTATAGATTAAAACTGAAGTCTACCATTCAAAGACAATAAAAAATAATTGAAGTTAAAAAATTAAAAAACCCCTCTTAAAAACTTACAAAATAAACACAAATTTCCCATCTCTTGATAAAAAGTCTTTGGATAGTCTCAACTAACTGTACTACTATTAACATTATACCTTGGTTACATGTGGAACTGTGAGTTTCATGAGCGGAGAACACTCCCTCAAAGTCCTGAAGCGCACAGAATGCTACTGAAGTGGCACCAGTAATGTGGAGTCTGGCTCTGATTGAGAAGTATTGATCTGTCCTTTTTTTTTTTAAAGAAAACATTGATGTTTCTCTGCATTTCTTTGCAGGCTGGTCTTAAATCATGAACTTTCTAAATTTTTCAATGAGCTGTGGGATGCAGATGTTAACCGCTTTGTGCCCGGGAAAGATTATACAATAGACTTACAGGTAATTGAGCTACTAAATATATGAAATCTTGGGAGTAAGAGCCCAGAGGGTTGTGTATGGGGAGGAGGACATTGGACAAAAAGAAAGGCAAGTTGGCACGTATCAATTAAAATACTAGGGGGTATTTTGTAAATGAAGCTTAAGTCTCTAAAATTTTGTGCAAGATATTTTTTATTTTCTTCTAGAGAACTTGATTTAGCTGATTTCTGTTGTCCAATATTTGTATGTTAACACTAAAACGATTAGTGGAATGTTACACTCCCAGAGCTAAGCCTAGATCCCTTCTTTGGCAGGGGAAGTGAAGTTCTGCTTTGTGCTGGAGTAGGGAACTAAAGATGGGAGGCACTCCCAGGTCAGCTGACAGCTTTTGTGGGCTCTCAGGCAAAGTGTGTGTGTGGGGGAGAGGGGGATGGCTCCATGCCCTCAGAAGGGGCGGGGCCTCAAGCAGGTCAAGGCTTGGGATAGCTGGCCCTCAGTGCCGCCTGATACTCCAGCAGCGATTTAAAGGCCACTGCCACAGGAGCAGCAGTGACACCTAGGAGCTCCAGGCCCCTTTGAGTTGCTGGGCCCTGGGGCTACTAATGCTTCCCCTCCCTGTTGGCGGGTCTATGCACCCCTTATTCAGTATGGAAAACAACAGCACATGGGGGTGTAGCATACGGCTGGACTATGGGCAACAGGAAGTGGGACTGGAAGATCAGTTGCTAGGTGCTTCTTCCTTTCCTCTACACCGGAGATTTGGATCTGTGTCACACAAGCTCCTCAGTGTATCTACTCGGTACTTGGCCTGGATGCTAGGCTCAGGATTTGAATTCAAGAGAAGAACGTCCACACAGAAAGCTTCAATCTCTTGTAGAAACAGGGCTGACTTTCACACACACAAAGGGCAGTGAAGCGCTCAGCTCGCATTTAAAATCAATGGGGTTTGGGTGCCTTGCTGCCCTTTACACCTTTGAGCCTCTCCCCCACTGTGTCAGTTTCCACAGTTCTAACAGAGGTACCAATTTCCCTGAAAGCAATGGGAGTTCTGTTTGTCCCAGGAGTGCGACATCAGGCCCACATTGCTCCACATGATTGTTTATCTCCTACATATTCGAGAAGGTTTGTGCAGCTGTGCCTCTGTCTGTGTGTCCGTACATCTGTCAGTGAGTACATTTGTTCAAGAACTCCTCCTAAATGGTAAGACCACCAAATTTGGTAGGCAGCTTCCGCTTATCATAACATAAAGCCGTGGTCCCCAACCCGGTGCCCGCGGGCGCCATGGCGCCCGCCGGGCTCTTTACATGCGCCCGCGGAGCAATCTGGGCTGGCAGGTGCCAGCCCCGGGCGCATGGCCGGTCCCGGCCCCGGGAGCACCGCGCGTGCCCTTGCCGGCTCCGGCGCCGCGCGTGCCCCGGTTCCGGGCGCGCAGCGCTTACGGGGGGGGGGGGGCACCGGGCGCGCGGCGCTTGCCAGGGGGCGCCTTCCCCCGGGCGCGCGGCTATGGAGGGGGCCCCGCCCCCGGGCATGCAGCTGGGGGGGGCCCGCCCCCGGGCATGTGGCTGGGGGGGGGGGCGCCCCCTGGCGCCCGGCAGGCAAACGGCCACGCCCCCTGGCGCCCGCCAACCTGAAAAGGTTGGGGACCACTGACATAAAGCAAGGTCTGAGTTTAGTTGACTCAGGACCACAGGATGTGATTGTTTTTATAACACAGAAAGAGAGGGACAGTTGAATGACCCCTTGGGGGCAGCAAAGGGCCAGATATGGGTACCAGGACAGCTATAACTCCATTGGGCCATCAGGGGACAGGGGTGGAGAAAGGGACAGCTAATTACTACATATTTCAGAGTTTGTCCGTCTGTCTGTCCCCCAGCTGGGGGACATGCATTCCTCCCTGGCTGTGCCTGTGGCAGCTGCAGCAGCCATGGAGAGGCACTTCGCACTTAGCCTCAAGATGCTGTGGTGAGAGAGAAGGCTGGGGTTGTCCTCTCTCCCCACTGCATCCTGAACCCCTCATCCACACTTCCACCCTAGGACAATGATTTAAATGAAAAAAAAAACCAAAACTTATTTGAGCAAAGGACCCAAGCAACGTGGGGTAAATCTACTTCATAAATTCATATAACACAGAGGTTTTCTTGGTAATTCGTTACAGCTATACCCAATAAACCATCATTCTTAGCTTTCAAACTCTTACAATGACAGCAATTAATATTTCTCTTCTCGATGCCACGATTTATAGTATAATGATCTCTATTGTTTTGTAATACAATAAACAGTTTTAATTGCAGTTAACTTCTTGATGTGCTTTGATTACTACTAGGAGAGGAATTACCTCCTTTAAAAACATTTCACATCCTTCATTGTTTTGTTCTTATGGTTCTCATAGGGAAAAGCGGGCTTTGTTCAGCAAGGTAGCAGCATTGCAAGGGACAGTGCGGCTAAACCTCTGTTTCACTACATAAATGAAGAGCGTCTGAAGAGCATAAAAACTTTTGCAGGTGAGGTCTTCTGTGGAGTTGTTCTTCAGTAACAGTGCATCCTTTCTTCTCATTGTTTTGTTCTCATTGGATGTGGGATGATGAAGCTGTATTTTTTTAAATGTAGACTTAAAATGTAGCATTAGGTCTAGCTTGGATGGTCGGATTATCAGGAGATAAAGATCATCATGCTGTATGTCATTCGAAAGGTAATCGGAGTTTACCTGGGGAATCTTTTTTAGAAAGTGTACTGATCTCCAGAGAAAATATGCAGCTAAATAAATGTAAACATTTTTGTACGATTGGCTAGAATTATATGTATTTACAAGAATAAACTTAATCAACAGAACCCAGTAGCCTTTAAAATTTAACTTGTTTACACTTAATACTTTTGTTGCTCAGATGGTTTGTTACCTTGGTATAGAGTATCAACTACAAACTTTATTTCAAACAAAAATCTCTAAGCAGTATTCTGATGGCAATTTCATTAAAAGTCATGGAAGTAATCTCTCTGGCTGTGTCTAGACTGGCCAGTTTTTCCAGAAAATCAGCCGCTTTTCTGGAAAAACTTGCCAGCTGTCTACACTGGCCGCTTGAATTTCCACAAAAGCACTGACTTCCTACTGTAAGAAATGAGTGCTTTTTGCAGAAATACTATGCTGCTCCTGTTCGGGCAAAAGTCCCTTTTGCGCAAAACTTTTGCGCAAGAGGGCCAGCTGAGATTTGTTTTGCGCAAAAAATCCCCGATCGTGAAAATGGTGATCAGGGCTTTTTTGCGCAAAAGCGCGTCTAGATTGGCCACGGACGCTTTTCCGCAAAAAGTTCTTTTGTGGAAAAGCGTCCGTGCCAATCTAGACGCTCTTTTCCGAAAATGCTTAACAGAAAACTTTTCCGTTAAAAGCATTTCCGGAAAATCATGCCAGTCTAGACGTAGCCTCTGTGTATATATACTGAGCTGTGTAACTCAGAACAGAATTTGGCCATATACCTATTAAATGACAGTTTCAGAAATTGCCATTTCAATTTATTACATATTCCTTGGGGCTTCTAGAAACATTAACTAATTAATTGATTGTAACATCTCATTTTGCTGCCATTCAGGTTCATACAGTGTGTTCTGTCTCCTTTTCTGCATGGAGAAAATTGCTATTTATACTGTGGAACAAGGATCTTATTTATACTGTGTTCACACAGGTCTTATTTTGTCAGGGTTAGCACCCACTCCATTCACTCTGATGATGGACAAACTTTGTATGGTTGAACAGCAAGCCTTACTGGGCCTAAAATCCTTGATCAGAGCAAAGATTCAATAACATAGGGATTAGTGGAACTTCACTAGAACACTATTATTTATGTGTCTGCTATATGAGAGAAAAATCCAGAACTGATCATTTATTGTGATTATGTTGCCATCTAAAGAACAATTCACAAAGGCGATTTTAGTCTACACACTGTTAAATACTGATAGGTGCCATGTTTAATGGTTTCTTTCTTTACAGCTTTTGTGTCCCTATTGGACAACTATGAAACATCAACTGGTGTAGAAGAAGTTGTGACCCCACAAGAAATGGCAGAAAACAATCGTTTTCTTGATGCTATCTTAGAAACAAAAGTCATGAAAGTGAGTACAGCTGCTCATCATTCTTGCTCACTTGCCACAGTTAACTGTGAATTAAACTAATCATATTCCCTTATTTTGATCCTCCAGCTTACTCATCAATATTTAGTTACAAAAAATTGGTCTAAACCCAGTCTTAATGATTTCAAGTCTCAGCTCTATAACATCTGGTTTCAACTGTACACCAGGAAAACAGGAAAGGGGTATGTATGGTCAATATGGATCCTAGTAAAAAGTATATTTAATAGGATTAAGAAATAAATCTGTATGTCACACAGACATTACCACAGAAAATGGAGATGAGTAAGTATTAATTGGTATCACATGGGTAAATGTAATTTTAATGTCCCACTGCTCTGTAATAGCTCATCCTGGCTTATCAATAAATATTTTCATTTTTTTGAGAACTGAATGATTAGTAGGTATACAATCCTTTTTATGAAAACAGATTTCATTTGTGGGACAAAACCAATTTATAGATAAATTTGTTTATAATGGAAAAGACAAATATTCTGGCTCATTTGTTTGTTTTTTACCATCAGTTATTCCTTTAAAATCAAATAACTTAGATTTCATGACCAGATCTTTAAATTATTATTTACACCAAAAAAAAGAATAGAAAAAGAAAGCATTCAAAACAGGAAATGTACATGGATGACACACAGCAAATGCCCATTTTGTTCATTTTCTGCCATTTTGCATCCAGCAATTTTAACTTTTTAGCTAATTATTTTTATGCTGATTTTATTGTAGGCCTGATTCCTGTGGGTTTGAACACGTGTTTGTCGGAGAAACAAAACATGGAAAAGAGATTCTGGGGTTGCATAACTGGGTACAATTTTACCTTCAGGAAAAGCATAAACAAATTGACTACAAAGGCTATGTAGCCAGGAGTCAAAAAAGCAGGGTAAGAGATGTGGGATTGTCCATTTGTATGTGTATAGTTTATAAATAAAGTGAGTAAATCTACTTGAGATTTCTCTGGTAATAAGTCTAAGGAACCATGGCGTTGGGATAGACAGATTTTTTTTCCCCCTATGGATTTTGCCTGGTACAAATCTCAATACCCACCTAATTTTTAATTCCCCACTGAGATTGCACAATTTTCTCAGGCCATTTTATCCCCGTTATCTCTTGAGGATAGAGGGGATTAATAATCCTCTGGTAGGTAGTGTCTCCACTGACCTTACAGGCTGAACCCAAGAAAGAGGGCCTGATATTAGAAGACACTGAGGCTACATCTACACTGTAGGCCTCTTGCGCAAGAAGCCTTTTGCACAAGAGTTTTTGTGCAAAAACTTGCACAAGAGCACATCCATACCTCAAAGTGCATTGAAAAAGAGATGTGCTTTTGTGCAAGAGAGCATCCACACTGCATGGATGCCCTTGCACAAGAAAGCTCTGATGGCCATTGGCAGAATGGCCAACAAAGCACCTGCGCTTTTTCCCCACGAGTTTCTTGCACAAGAAACCCCTCTGAAGCATCCACACTTGCCTTTTTTGCACAATAGCTGTAGCTCAAAAGGGATTTATGCCTCATAGAAGGAGGTTCACCTACACTGGCAAAAGCCCTCTGTTCTGCCATTTTACTGCTGATTTACTTGCACAAAAGCACATTTGAGGTCTGGATGCTCTGCAGGTTTTTGCACAAAAACGGCCAAACCTTGAATGTAGACGTAGCCCAAGCGTATTCAGCCGCAAAAATCTCTTGGAAATTACCATGTCTTTAAGAGAACGTGGGGCAGAACCCTGTATGTTTGCTGCCTTTCTACTAAGCCCCACTGCAGTAAGTTTCAAAGGGTTCAATTGGGGAACTTATAAGCTCTGTTAGATTAATGGGTTCAAACAAGTATGTCGAAAAAAGCAGCATAATTCTGTAATTCACATGATGTGTTGTATCATGGTTAAAAAATGGGACTGCAGTTTTTTGTTTCTCTCTTGGTCTGAGATCTTGGTACTTAGGGTCTGATCCAATACCCATTGAAGTCATTGGACAAATCAATGAGCTTTGGATCTGGCACTTAAAACATTCTTTTCTGCAGTTTTCTCATCTGTAACATAATGCCAATATACCTAACTCATAACAATGTTGTGAGGCTTAATTAAAGGGTTTCTGGTAAGTTTAAACTCAAGTGAATTAAAAAAAGTGTTAGAGAATCCCTGCCAATTCTTGTGTTTTAACTATTATGTTTCCATGATGTTTTTTCAGTCTTATTGCTGTGTGAAATGCCTATACAAATACAGGCAGTCCCCGACTTATGTGGATCCGACTTACGTCGGATCCCTAGATACGAACGGGGTGAGGCAACTCCCGCACATGCGCAGCAGCATTCCCGGGGCTCGCTCACCTGGGTCCTAGGATCCTCCTCCTCCTCGGGCCGGCTCCGACTGGGGTCCCACAGAGCTGCCGGGCAGAGGAAAAGTGCCTCCCCACGCCCGCTGCCCCCCCCCCTGCCAGCAACAGGCTGCCCCCTCCCCTGAGCAACAGGCTGCCCCCTCCCCTGAGCAACAGGCTGCCCCCTCCCCTGAGCAACAGGCTGCCGAACAGACAAAAGCAGCCTCTCTGCCCCTCCTCCCCTCTATACATGCCGGGCTCCCGGAGCGCAGCAGCGTCCCCGGGGCTCGCTCACCTGGGTCCTAGAATCCACCTCCTCCTCTTCGGCCGGCTCCAACTGGCCTCTGCCTGCAGCAGCTGGCCACAGGGACAGGGATCCCGCAGAGCTGCCGGGCAGAGGAAAAGTGCCTGCCCACGACCGCTGCCCCCCCCCACGGCCTCGCATCCTGCACGCCTCCCCCCTCCCCCCCTGCCAGCAACAGGCTGCCCCCTCCCCTGAGCAACAGGCTGCCGAACAGCAGACAAAAGCAGCCTCTCCGCCCCTCCTCCCCCTATACATGCTGGGCTCCCTGGGCAAACAAAGACTCCACCAAAACAAACAAAGTGCTGGCCTCATTGTGTTAGCAAAAAAAGGACCCTCCTCCTAGAACCCTGGGTGGTGTGTGGAAATAAAGCTATTAGCTCAAAGCATGGTGCAGAGCTGTTTGGTATTTGATGAGTTACTCCTTTAGTCCTGAGTTTGTCACAGGGACAGAAATAGATGTGAAATCTTCTGAACAGGGGAACAGACAGCAAAACAAACATTAGAGGGGAGTTAACCTTTCCCTATGCTATCCAAAACTAAAAAAAATGTTTGGCTAGAGTTTCCCCTACAATATGTACCAGTTCCGACTTACATACAAATTCAACTTAAGAACAAACCTACAGTCCCTGTCTTGTACGTAACCCGGGGACTGCCTGTAGAGAAAACAGACTGAACAGAGGAAACAGTGAAAATGATTCTTATACAAACTGCTGGCTAATGCACAAAGTAAAAATACAGAAAAAATATTCTTTCAATAATCATCTTATGTTTTACTTGTAACAATAGTAGGTTAAAAAAAATCACGTAGCTATCAACTTGAAGTTAACAGTGCCCTTTAAATGCAGGCAGCGTATTTTGAGAGCTGTGAGGGAAAAATGCTATGAAACAGTGGTTGTCAGTGAGGGGTAAGTGCATAGCTGGGGGTACACAAAGGTCTTACAGGGCACATAGTCATCTTGATATTTTCCTAGTTTTACAACATGGCTATGTCTAGACTGGCATGATTTTCCGGAAATGTTTTTAACGGAAAAGTAGTCTCCCACGTTTGTATTTGCAGAATAACCCAAATGTGAAAATGTCTGGTCGTATTCAGGGGGTTTTCATGTCTTATTTTTGCTTACAGCCTGATGAAGATGATCAAGTTCTGAGCCTGCAGTTCAGCTGGAAAGGTCTAGTAAAGCCCATAGGAAGCACCTTTATTGGTGTCAGCCCTGAGTTTGAGTTTGCCCTCTATACAATCATTTTTCTTCAGTCTCAGGAAAAGATCACTCGTGAGATGGTGCGGATAGAGGAGTATGAGCTAGAGATAACTGTGTATCGGCATGGTACACACATTGGAACAGCATATCCTGCCCTCCTTAGCAGCAACAATGAAGATTTGTATTGAAAAGGATCGATTTAAAATGAGTTTCTTTGAGTTCAACTGTCTTGCAGAATTTTAAGTGGCATGTTTGGAATAATTAACTTTTGTTGTGTATTAGGATGTTTAACCTAAGATGTGTCTTTTAAAGTGTCTGTGCAGGCTTTAAAATTCTTTATCATTGTAGCCAAGGATGAAAGAAATTGCACTGAAGTGCTTTCATAAAGCAGTACTTTAACTTCCTGACCAGACAGCTGGTTTTTAAACTAGACCCTATTAAAATGGAAATACAGGCAGTCCCCGAGTTACGCGGATCCGACTTACGTCGGATCTGCAGTTACGAACGGGGCCCTCTCCCTGGTCTCCAGCAGACCAGGGAGAGGAAGCAAAGCGGCGGAACACGCAGGCAGCGGACAGCCCAGACGCGTCTGGGCTGCCCGCTGCCCGCATGTTCCGCCGCTTTGCTCCCCGTCCCCCTGGTCTGCAGACCAGGGGGACGGGGAGCAAAGCAGAGCAAAGCCGCGGAGCCCGAAGGCAGCAGGACAGCCACGGCGCGTCTGGGCTGTCCCGCTGCCCCCGTGCTCCGCGGCTTTGCTCCGGACGCCTGTGGTACAGCAGCTGGGGCACTGCCGGTTGGTCCCGTAGCGCCGCTCTGGGCACTACTGGACCAACCCGGCAGCACCCCAGCTGCTCTGCCCCAGGCGTCCTGATTCAGCCACTGCTGGTCAGTTTCAGCAGCGGCTGAATCAGGACGCCTGGGGCAGAGCAGCTTGGGTGCTGCCGGGTTGGTCCAGCGGCGGCGCTACTGGACCAACCGAGCAGCACCCCAGCTGCTCTGCCCCAGGCGTCCCCAAGTCAGCCGCTGCTGAAACTGACCAGTGGCTGACTACAGGAAGCCCCTGCCCCGGGCTTCCTGGAATCAGCCGCTGATCAGTTTCAGCAGCAGCTGACTTGGGGATGCCTGGGGTTCTTAAGTTGAATCTGTATGTAAGTCAGAACTGGCGTCCAGATTCAGCCACTGTTGAAACTGATCAGTTTCAGCAGCGGCTGAATCTGGACGCCAGTTCCAACTTACATACAGATTCAACTTAAGAACAAACCTACAGTCCCTATCTTGTACGTAACCCGGGGACTGCCTGTAGAGGTTACTTCTTAACTACTGCAAACCTAGAACTGATCAAACCATATAAAATACAGACCAGAATATCCCATAATACGTGTAGCTTGTGGCATTAGTGTTGAAATTAAGCTCAGTTATGACAATGTAAAATAATACTGCATGGCTGTACTTTGTGTTGGCATCCTCAGTTATAGGCTGAGACACGGATTTCTGCCAATGGCTATCCAGACTTTTATAACATTTTCCCTCCCCTTCCCAACCAGTACAATCCTTATGGACATAGAAAGGATTCTTGGGATGCAAGTTAGTGCAGCGTTTATCACACTACATTCAATTCCTCTTTTACCAGACAGGCCACTTAAAAAAATTAATGGAGACTAGCATGAAACCTGCTCTGAGGAGACAGTGAAGTAAGCAATCTGCCTACATCAACCCCTCCACCCCCAAATCTACTAAA
Organism: Pelodiscus sinensis; assembly: GCF_049634645.1. Classification (NCBI taxonomy): domain Eukaryota; kingdom Metazoa; phylum Chordata; order Testudines; family Trionychidae; genus Pelodiscus; species Pelodiscus sinensis. Next base: position 120,389,436 of record NC_134711.1, read on the forward strand.
CTCCTCCAGAAAACAGAGCAGAGTGAGGCAGACGATGGATTCTCCAAAAATAGTGTATAGTAAACTTTTAGACAAGGAAAAATATATTTCAGTCACTCCCTTGGGATAGTAATCCACATCTCAACTATGCAAGAGGAGTCCCCTGTGGTAGTAACTACAAATATATTGCTGAAAACCTCTTGGCAGATAGCAAAACTCAGGAAAAGGAAGATAGGAAGTCTGGAGACTGTACCAGCAAAGACAGAAGTGAAGCTGAAGAAGAGAACCCAGATACTGGAGGAGTAGCCTAAGGATGAACAAGAAGAGATTTATCTGCAGTCACAAGAAATGAACATAGTTGCTGCTAACTGCTAATGTTATAAAGAAAAGAGTTTGCTTTAATTGCAGTGATGATAATTCTATGTTAGCAAAAATAGAGATGATAAAAGACAATAAGGAGGAATAGGCCAGGGGTGGAGGAGCCAGAAGAAAAGAGAGAAGATTCAGGAAGAATGTTTAGGAGTTCTGTGTAAATCCTCCCCATGCAATTCAAATGACTGGATGGCAATCTGTTTTTAAGGGTGGTGAGTTAAGGTCCCATGGGAGGAGAAAGTACCTCCTTTGTCCTGAACGACAAGCAGGCCAAGTGTTCGGGGAAAAGCATGGAGGTTTGGGTTTGGAAGGAATTTGAGGACACCTTTACATGCTGTATTGGTATTGTATGTATGGATTTAAAGTAAGGAGAATGAAGAATAGGGCCAGGAACTTACAAGTTGGGGGGAATTACTACAAGAAATAGGTAAGGAGACTTACAAAACAGAAACCAAGTTCATCTCCACAGTTGCAAACACAACATAATTGGAAATGAGATATTGGGCATATAAGTGTTCATGCCAGCAAAGAGACATCAAGAATCATCACAATTACACATTTTCAATAAGCTAAATATTCTCAAATGCTCATCCTTTCCAAGTCATCTTTGAACGTCAAAGGGCTAACTAAAATTGTTAAAGGAAAAAACATGCTCAGAATATTCTACATCAAGATAGTGATAGAAATGTAGCCGTGTTAGTCTGGGGTAGCTGAAGCAAAATGCAGGACAATGTAGCACTTTAAAGACTAACAAGATGGTTTAATAGGTGATGAGCTTTCGTGGGCCAGACCCACTTCCTCAGATCAAATAGTGGAAGAAAATAGTTTGAGAAGGGACAAATTATATAAAGAAATATATAACAAAAGGGTCTCATGACTATAGTTCTGTATAATCTCTCTTTAAACCAGTGCTCAATATTGTAATGATTGTTTTGTTTCTGAGATTTACACATCTGTTAATGTTTCATAATTAAATAAATAGTATTAAAAATGTTTCACCTCTTGGGCAGTCTGCACATGAGCTCCACACCCCAAATTGAAATGGGCTGAGGTACAAAACCTTTACTGGTTTCATTGAGGGCAGGATTTCTCCTGTATGTCATCACCGGAGTGTTCCCCAACTATTAATTGGCTACCCTGCAAGGAAGATAGGGAAACACTTAATATGGTTTTAATCAGGCCACAACTTTATTAATAGATACCTGGGTCTACTTGGCAGTTAACCATGACACCTACCATCAGGTGTTTCTATGAAAGTTTCAATTAAAGCCTTGGTTCTCTTTTACATTGGCCATTCTGTGACATTCTTGATTTAAATAACATCATATGTCACCAGTTTCAGGGCAACTCTAGATTCAAGTATCTTTTTATGGGTAGTTGTAAATATATTTGAAAGGTACATATAGCAATTTACACCAGCTAACGAGTGTTTTAGTAATGGATACATTTTAAACATCTTGAAGAAATGCTTGTGTTCTCTTGTAGCTTCTTTTGCATAATGTAGTGTCTTACAGAAGAGTTTGAAAGGTCCTTCTTGCACATTAACTTCTCTCTCCAATATCAAACGGAAACTCAAGTGAGAAATGTATCCTCTATTCAAATACAAAGATTAAAAAGTAGCCCGTTTATGTTCAGCTCAGTTATTTGTTCCAGCAGAATAAGAAATGGTAAAACAGATAAACTGGTTTTTCAGCCGTTTCAAATGATTTTTCATTGGGTTCATTGTTTCATTTAGACTTTTATTGTGATTTCCCCTCCTCCCCCAAAATGTATAGAGTCATCTAGTCATAGTATTTAAGAGCAGAAGGGTCCTCAAGTTCACCTAGGCTGCAAGTGCAGTGTTTTGGGAGAGCAGAGGGCAGCAGCCATGTGTACTGGGATGTGGCTTGCTTTTCTTTCCATTCCCCTGCACTCCCAAAATGGCGTCCTTGTTAGGTTGACCTGTGTAACACAGCTCACCATCAACACCAAAAAATTAGACCGAGGTATTACAGCCCACACAAGACTGCACTAGCCTGCACAGCAAGTACAGAATAGCAGGGCTTGAAGTGGATCAGTGTTCAAGGCCCCCTGCAGTGGCAGGGAAATGATTAAATGAGATATACACAGATAAGCCTAACAACTGCCCTTGATCCCACACCGCAGAAGAAGGGCAAAAATAATGGAAAAAAACAACAAAATATTTTGGTTTTTTTGGGGGGGAGGGGGGGGGGGGAAATTACATTTGACCAGAAACAATTTTGAGTTTTGATTCACTGATTTAAAAAAAAACATTTAAAAATGATTCTGTTCAGCCACTGACAAAACAAAACAAAACCAAAGACAAAAAGTAATTCATACAGCTCTACTCAGCATGCACCTGCATTTCACAGAATTCATACTCTCTGAAAACCTGGCATACTTCTTATTCGTTTTTTCCTGTTTTGTTTTTCTACTAAACAGGCGGTTCTCTCTACTAGATATGCACTACAGTTTCCTTCCTATGGAAGGACTTCTCTCAGAAACAGACCCAGCTCTGCAGGGACCAGAAATCATCTAATTGCAGTCTCAATCTGAGCATGCCAGCACAAGAAATATATTCTATTTGCAGATCTGAAAGATCTGTGCCTGCCTTTTCTGTCGCTCAACCTGCATTCCTTCTCCCTTCTGGACCATCACGGGTAAAATCTAAATCTCTTCATTACATTATGTTCAGTACACTCTGCCAAGACAAAAAGCATGCTGTAAAAACAAGCCTATGAATTACACAGTGTCATTACCTCAGCTTTGTATCACTGTTCGATCCATCTTTGCTCTGAGAAAAAGCAGTCGTATCTTTCTTATTTTTATTTGTTTTTGTTTGGCAATGTACTGCAATGTCAGTAATTCCATAAACAGCATTAATGCTGATGCCCAGTCTGGGAGATCAGCTGGGACAGTGTCAATAAGGAAGCTAGAAGTAGGAACAAAAACCTGCCAGTCCAGCTACAGCTTTGATACCAGCAGAAAGAGAGTCACAAACATGTGAGGCAGAGGTGCCAGATGATGGAACCACAAGTTTGAAGGAGGCACAACTGAAGCTCTAAAAAGGAAAAAAGTCTGTTAAGTCTTCCAGAAGAGGCATATGACAATACAGAGATGATGATGGGGACTAAATTAGCTGTTACCACTCGAGAGAGACATTGCAGTCATTGTCGAGAGTTCTCTGAAACTATCCACTCAATGTGCAGCAGCAGTCAAAAAAGAAAACAGAATGTTGGGAGTCACTTAAAAAGGGATAGAGAATAAGACCGAGAATATCTTATTGCCTCTGTTTAAATCCATGGTATGCCCACATCTTGATTACGGCCTCATCTCAAAAAAGACTGGAAAAAAATTCAGAAAAGGGCAACAAAAATTATTAGGGGTATGGAATGGCTGTGGTATGAAGAGAGATTAAAAAGACTGGGATTTTTCATCTTAGAAAACAGGAGAAATGAGGCATATGATAGAGGTCTATAAAATCATGACTGGTGTGAAGAAAGTAAATAAGGAAAAGTTACTTACTTATTCCCACAACACAAGAACTAGGGGTGGCAAAATTAATTTAATAGACAGCAGGTTTAAAACAAACAAAAGGAAGTATCTCATCCTCGGCCTAATCCCATGCCCCGTAACTCCTCCTGCACCCGAAACCTCTCCCCTAGTCCAGAGCCTGTACCCACTCCTGCACTCAAACTCCTTCCCAAAGCCTGCACCCAATTCCTTCCCACCAATTCCCAGACAGAAATGTTGCCTTTGAGGATCATTATGTAGTTTGTTTACTTCAATCTACAAGCATTATCTTTTGAACACACTTTAACATTTCGCTCTAGCCATTCAACACAAAAAAAATAAATAAATGACAATCATACTGGATTTGAACAAAATAAGGAACATAGATGGGCACATCCAGATCCTTTCAAAACATATTGCAGTATTTTTTTCTTGCAGTGAATTTCCTAACCATATTTCTCAAAAAAGGTTCAACTTCCCATACAGTTGAATAGAACAATGGGGCTGTGTCTACATTGGCAAGATTTTGTGCAAAAGCAGCTGCTTTTGCGAAAATCTTGTCACCTGTCTACATTGGCCACGAGTACTTGCGCAAGAACACTGACATTCTAATGGATAAAATCAGTGCTTCTTGTGCAAATACTCTGATGCTCCCACTCAGGGAGAAGCCCTCTTGCGCAACTTTTCTTGCACAAGAGGCCAGTGTAGACAGACAATGTTAATTTCTTGCGCAAGTAAGCCCGATGGCTAAAATGACCATCAGAGCTTTCTTGCGCAAGAGAGCGTCTACACTGGCATGGATGCTTTTGCACAAAAGCATATCTCTTGCGCAAAGGCACATGCCAGCGTAGACGCTCTCTTGCGCAAATACTTTAACGCAAAAACTCATGTTAAAAGTATTTGCGCAAAATCATGCCAGTGTTGTTGTATATTGGGTTGTAGATATAGATCTTGTTGTTATGGTAACTGAGTAGGTCACTGGGGTCAGCCCAGCTAGTCTGGGCTTGTTCTGGTGAGTTCTGTGCTATGCAATAAAATGGACACTTGCACCTACTCCAGCTCTCTGCCTTTCCACTGATTTCTTCCTTTACTCTGAAACTCCCCACGACATAACAAGTGGCGACGAGGATGGGATACCTGTGCTGCCTCCAGCAACAAAAGAAGTAGAAGTCAATGTAAGAAAACAAACTCTTTCTGGCTGTTCTGGAAGGTGGGGGTAAGAACTGACTGCTACCCTGTGCAAACTGAAACTAAGATCAAGGAGCCCAGAGACTGGAAAAGAAAAAAGAGGGGGGGGGGAATGCAGCAGCCATGGCTACACTTACAGGGCCACTGGGACCTTTTGAGGAGACTGTAGAGCAATGGCACGTATATACTGAGCGTTTTGAACTTTTTGTTATTGCAAATGACATTAAAGAAGAGAAGAAGGTGCCAATATTTTTAAGTGTTGTAGGGGCTAAGACCTATTCTCTGCTACGCAGTTTGCTGCTCCCTGTTAAGCCAGAGACCAAATCTTACAGTGACATTGTGGAAATCCTGGGGTCACATTATGCTCCAAAACCACTGGTAATTGCAGAAAGGTACAGGTTCCATAGCAGAGACCAAAAAGAAAGTGAAACCATTGTACAATTTGTAGCCAATTTGAAAAAGCTTGCTGAACACTGTGAATTTAAGGAGATGTTAAATGATGCCATACGTGACAGGTTAGTGTGTGGCCTGCACAGTGAAGCTATACGGAGGCGTCTGTTAACAGAAGCTCAGCTCACCTTGCAGAAGGCCATTGATATTGCGGTCTCCCTGGAACTGGCCACACAGGAGGCACAATACCTTAGTGCACCCCCTGGGGTGCATAAAATGTCCCAAGAACCTACTCACAAAACAGTGGGGAGCCAGGAATGTTACCACTGTGGTAAGACAGGTCACCATGCCGCAGAATGCTGGTGTAAGAACCTAGTGTGTCGACAGTGTGGAAAAAAAGGACACATTGAGCGTGCCTGTAAACAAAAGAAAAAGAGGCCTGAGGCCTGGCGGAACAAAAAGGAAAATCTGCATACCATTGAGCAGATGCCTGATGATCAAAGCGACACCTTGTCTGAAGAAGAAGTGCCCTGCTATGTTTTGTCTTTGAAAGGGGGCTCCCATGAATACTGGGTAACCCCACTGTTGGATGGCAAACTGGTACGCATGGAAGTGGACACTAGTGCAGCGGTTTCATTGGTCTCAGACTCGGTGTATAAGGAAAAGTTGAAGCATCTTCCACTTAAGGCAACAAAGATCATTCTGAAGACATATACAGGAGAAGCAGTACCCCTATTGGGCACTACTGATGTTAAGGTGGAACTAAATGGACGGACTGCAGAATTACCACTGTTTGTGGTGAAAGGCCATTACCCAGCCTTAATGGGGAGATCATGGCTTAGGAAGATCCCACTGGACTGGGCAGAAGTGCACCAGATGACTAAAGAAGAAACAGGTCTGACTGATATATTAAAGAGACATGCTGCTGTTTTTTGGAGAGGATCTGGGAAGTATGAGGGGAATCACCGTGAAACTGAACATTAAACCTGGTAGCCAACCAAAATATCTGAAGGCCAGAACTGTGCCATATGCTATCAGACCAAAAGTTGAAGCAGACCTGGAGCGCCTAGTCAAAAATGGAGTCCTAATACCAGTTACCCATAGTCCATGGGCAACTCCAATAGTTCCAATATTGAAGAAAGATGGTTCTATTTGGATTCGTGGGGATTTTAAGGTCACTGTTAACCCTGTTTTATGTGCAGAGCAATACCCCCTTCCTCGCATCGATGACATCTTTGCGGGCCTGGCTGGGGGACAAAGGTTTAGCAAGATTGATCTGAGTCAAACATATTTACAGATGCAAGTTGAGGAGGAATCCCAAGAGCTGTTGACTATTGTGACTAATAAAGGGCTTTATCGGTACTGTCGCTTACCCATTGGAATAACTTCTGCTCCAGCCTTGTTCCAGAGAGCTATGGACCAGATCTTGTGTGGCTTGCCAGGAGTTCAGTGCTATTTTGACGACATCCTGGTCACGGGTGGGAATGAGGAGGATCACCTTAAGAACTTAGAGGCTACCCTACAAAGACTGGAAGAGTATGGCCTACGAGTCCGTAAAGATAAGTGTGCATTCTTTCAGTCCTCTGTTGAATATTTGGGACACATCATTGATGCTACTGGTCTTCATAAGTCCCCTTCAAAAGTTAAGGCTATTGTGGAAGCTCCACCCCCTCAAAATGTTAGTCAACTTCGCTCATTTCTAGGACTATTGAACTATTATGGAAGGTTTATTTCACAGCTAGCCACACTATTAAAACCACTTCACAAACTCCTTGGCCAGACCAAGGTCTGGAAGTGGACTGATGCCTGTGATGTTGCATTTAACAAGGCTAAATGTACATTGCTAAATGCAGAGGTCCTGACGCATTTTGATCCATCCTTACCTTTACAGTTGGCTTGTGATGCCTCCCCATATGGAGTGGGAGCGGTCTTGTCACATGTTATGCCCTCAGGAGAGGAGAAACCAATTGCTTTTGCTTCACGCACCTTAAGCACAGCTGAAACTAACTATGCACAAATTGAACGTGAAGCATTGGGAATCGTTTTTGGAATTTGGAAATTTCACCAGTACCTGTTTGGACGGAAGTTTACACTTCTCACTGACCATCGACCTCTGACGGCAATTTTTGGTCCACACTCAGGTATTCCACCAATGGCTGCTAGTCGTATGCATCGATGGGCATTGTGGCTTTCAGGACACACATATGAGATCAGATATCGGAAAGCCACTCTACATGGCAATGCAGATGGTCTCTCTAGGCTGCCTTTGCCAGTCAAACATCAAGATAGTGGCCAGAAGGAAATCTTTTACTTTGACCAGGTAGAGAACAGGCCCATCACTGCTGCACAAGTTAAGAGAGCAACTCGTGTTGACCCAGTACTCTCCCAAGTAATAGAACTAGTGATGTGTGGAACATCTCTACGGAACTCTCAGGTCTCATCTGACCTTGTCCCTTACATGTCCAGGAGAATGGAGTTATCAACCCATTCGGGGTGCTTGTTGTGGGGAATGCGTGTCATTATTCCAAAAATACTGAGACAACAGATGTTAGAGCAACTGCATTTAGGTCACTGTGGAATGGTGCGCATGAAAGAAATTGCACGAAGCTATTTTTGGTGGCCTGGTTTGGACAGTGACATTGAAAAGAAGGCAAGAGCTTGTATTTCTTGCCAGGGTGTGAGGAATGCACCTCAATTGGCACCTCTGCACCCATGGGACTGGCCTGAAAAACCATGGCAACGTATTCATGTTGATTTTGCTGGCCCATTTGAAGGTAACATGTTTTTGGTGGTGGTAGATGCTCATTCCAATTGGCCAGAAGTCTGTATAATGCCTTCCACTACTGCTGAGAGTACTATCCAAAAATTACGGGGAATCTTCTGTCATTTGGGTATTCCTGAACAACTTGTGAGTGACAACGGTCCACAGTTTGTCTCTCAGGAGTTTGGAAATTTTATGAAAGCAAACGGGATCCATCACATCACTTCAGCACCGTATCACCCGGCCACAAATGGATTGGCTGAAAGGTTTGTCCAGACAATTAAACAAGTTTTGAAGTCGGTTAGAGAACATTCACTCGTACAAAAGAGTCTGGACACCTTCTTACTATCCTACAGAAACACTCCTCACGCTACAACCAAAGTGTCCCCGGCTTTTCTAATGATGGGACGTCAGCTACGCACATGCTTTGATTTGCTGAAACCTTCAGAACCACGACAAATTGTGCAACGTCAGCAGGAAGGTCAAGTCATCAGGCGTGCATCCAGAGCAAAAGACCGAACCTTTAGTCCTGGACAGACAGTTTTGGCTCGGAACTATGTTCCTGGAGCTAAATGAGTCTCTGCCACTATTATTGCTCAAACAGGACCTGTTTCCTATACTGTCCGGACTGCGAAAGATCTCATCTGGCGGCGGCATGTAGATCAGTTATTGACAGGTTATTCCTGCCCTCGAGGCACATCTCCAGTTGAGTTGCCTGTCCTTCCCACTGCTGGTGAGCTACCGTGTCAAGAATCACCTGCTCCTGACTCTCCTCCTCCATCACCACCAGCAGCGAACAATAACCTCCTCCCTGAGCAGGCTGATCCAACAGCCTCACCTGTTCACACTTCAAGTTCCCAGCCCAGTGTCAGGCCTGCACCCATAACATCTTCGGGTGCGAGAACACCGGATGTCCGCCGTAATCCACCTAGAGAAAGGAGGCCTCCTCAACGGCTGGACCTTTAGTTGAGATTAACTCACAGATGGGGCAAAATAATCCCCAGGGTTAGCTGGGAACTTGAGGCGTTCTACCCTCATTTCATAGTTAGTTTTTGTTTTCTTAAAGGGACGTTTTTATTAAGGGGGGAGGAATATGTTGTATATTGGGTTGTAGATATAGATCTTGTTGTTATGGTAACTGAGTAGGTCACTGGGGTCAGCCCAGCTAGTCTGGGCTTGTTCTGGTGAGTTCTGTGTTATGCAATAAAATGGACACTTGCACCTACTCCAGCTCTCTGCCTTTCCACTGATTTCTTCCTATACTCTGAAACTCCCCACGACATAACAAGTGTAGACGTAGCCTGGTTGTATGTCTGATTCCCTGATGAGATAAAAAATATCACACTAACTTGACTGAAAAGTTTATTTAAAACAAAACACCCTATGCACAAATCACTTTTTAAAAATGGAAGTCATTACGCTGAGCCTAGTGGTTTTTATAAGAACTATTGCTTTTGTTGGGGCAAATTAAAAAAACCAAAACAAAAAAACCCTTCTTGCTATATTTGCCTTGTAAGATGAAAAGGGTGCTTCCTAATTGTTTTTCAGTGAATATGGTGAATCATAAATATTTTCAAGGGCTATTCATTATTTACTATATATTTTAGAGAGTTTGTCTGTCTGTCTGTCTGTCCGTTCCTCCATTACTAAGTCCACTTGTTCAAGAATTCCTACTTAATGGTAAGAGCTAGGACCACCAAATTTGGTATGCACCTTCCTCTTATCGTAACTTAAAGCAAGGTTAGTGTTTGACTTTGCCAGGACATTGGGATGTGTCTGGAATTTTATTGTTTCTCAAAACGGAAAGGGAGGGGGTCTGGTAAGAGGGCTAGTTATACTTAGGAATGACCACATGAGCGACAATTATAGAAATGATCACAGGTGGGACAGCAAGTTCTCCAGCCCCAAGGAGCAGTTCCTGGCCAGCAGTATGGTCTCCACCAAACCAGGATTGCCTCCCCCAGGGAGCAGCCACCCATCGGGCCCCACCCTACTCTGGGCAAGCCCTGGGGAGCAGTTGGTAGGCACGTGCCTGATTTCAATCTTAGGGCCAGCTGAGATGAAGGAGGGCCTCTCATGTGACACATTGACTATCTTTGCTTGCCCTTTGCTGTTCTGGTGTAATTAGGCCATGTCTACACTCCAGAGAAGATCAGTGCTGCCACAACTGCTCTTCCAGAGTTCGATTTAGCAAGTCTAGTTAAGACTCAATAAATCAAAGCAGAGGGTGCCCCACCAGCAGCTCGCACTCCTGCTCCTGCAATGGTTAAGGTTCCTTGCTCCTGTCGGCCTCCTGCTGTGAAGATAGCAGGGAAACTCAAATCAAGGTGTGTCATATCTGGAGTTGTGTATCTTGACTCAACCTTCCTCTTTAGTGTAGACCTGGCCCCAGAAACCCATTTAACTGAGAAATAGCTTGGGGGGGGGGGGGACCACATCAGGAATTTTCTTTCATCATAAATTAGCAATATTATTTATATTTTGTAAACGCTTATCAATTGGTATTTCTAAGGAATAGCAATGCCTTCTTACGGCTATTTAATCATTAATCCCATTGGCTACGTCTACACTGGCATGAGTTTCCGGAAATGCTTTTAATGGAAAAGTTTTCCGTTAAAAGCATTTTCGGAAAAGCACATCTAGATTGGCAGGACGCTTTTCCAGAAAAGCACTTTTTCCGGAAAAGCGTCCGTGGCCAATCTAGATGCGTTCTTCTGCAAAAAAGCCCCTATCATCATTTTCGCGATTGGGACTTTTTTGCGGAAAACATTACTGTGCTGTCTACACTGGCCCTTTTCCGGAACAGTTTTCCAGAAAAAGACTTTTGCCAGAATGGGAGCAGCATAGTTTTTCCGGAAAAGCACTGATGATTTTTACATTAGATCGTCAGTGCTTTTCCGGAAATTCAAGCGGCCAGTGTAGACAGCTGGCAAGTTTTTCCCGGAAAAGCGGCTGACTTTCCAGAATAACTTGCCAGTGTAGACATAGCCATCATGTTTCCAGGTTAAAGGATTCTTAAGCTAGGCCGCCGTACAGCCTTTCTTCCTAACAGAATGATGCAATGTTGGTCTGCTAACTCCACTTGGAGAGATGAGAAAGCATTAGAAAGAGATCCAGAACTGGTCTGAATGTCTAAAAGTTGTGATCCCCAAATCACAGGCCTCGGAACCCTATAAACAGGCTCTTCCTGAATGTGATGAGCCACAATTTCTTTTACGAATGGGAAACTTAAGTGAAGGTCTCTAATCCTTGTTCAAAACTAGCCATAAACATTTAGTTGTACATGAAGCTACAATTATAAGCAAATACACTATTGGTGGTGTGTGTGTCTGGTGGTTTTTGAATAAGACTTGGGAGAGGGTTATGGTCTGACAATGCTCACTATATTTGCTTTCTTCAATTGTCAGTCAGGGTGGAGACTTGGCTCTGGAATTGAAACTACAATGGTCACATTGGGTCGATGTCCTCCTGGCAACAGATGGTAACCAGGAATTCATGTTAGTATCATTAAATCTAACAGCTACCGATGATACAGTTTATCAGGATGTGGTATTGACTGGCTAGGGACTGTGACGGGAGTACACAGGGCTGCTTGTTCTCCCCCCCCCCCCTCCAATGATTGCAGTAGATAGTTGTGGGCAATTGTATTGCTTCAGGAAGGGCTGTCGAGTGTGGCATATCACAAGCTGCTGCTCTGTCACGTTTGGTGTAGATATGGGCGTGTTAGGAGAGGTGATAAAATGGCATGGCGGGAAGCACTTTCAAGATACCACCCAACTGCATGCCCCTAATCTTGTCCAGTTCAGATAATGTAGTTCAGCTCCTCAGTGCCTACTTGAGATTGAAGGCAAGCAAGCTGGATGAAGCTCAGCCCAGGTCAGACTAAGGTGCTGATGAGATCAGTGAAGGAGGCAGCAGAGGGAGCGCATCCATTCAGCTGCTGCAAGCTGTTTAGATCACACCAGTAACCTACTCAGATTTTTACAATCTGTGCCTCATTAGGAAGTTGCTTTCAAATGCAGCATGTGCACAGTTATTTATACCTCTGTTTCTTTTGCTGAGGACAATTACATTAGTTTAGGCTATGTCTAAACTGTAGGTTTCTTTTGGAAGAAGCTTTTCCGGCAGAGATCTTTCAGAAAAACTTCTTCCAAAAGAGAGCATCCACACTGCAAAAGCGCATGGAAAAAGCAAACTGCTTTTTCTAAAGATAGCATCCATTTAGTGTAGACACTCTTGCATTTCAGCTGTGATTATTATGGACAAAGTGGCCATCAGGGCACCTGTGCTTTTTCCTCTCCTTTCAAAAGAACTTCCTCTTCCCCATTCATACATGCCTTTTTCCAAAACAGCTCTTCCTCGTAGAATGCAGATTACCGATGTCAGAAAAAGCTCTCTGTTCTTTTGATTTTCTTTCAGAAGACAGCGATTGCAGTTTTTCCAGAAAAATGGCCGTTTTTCCAAAAAACCTCTATAGTGTGGACATACCCACAGACTACAGCTACACTATGGTTACGTCTAGACTGACATGATTTTCCGGAAATGCTTTTAATGGAAAAAAGTTTTCTGTTAAAAGTATTTCCAGAAAAGCGCGTCTAGAGTGGCAGCACGCTTTTTCACAAAAGCAGGAGCCCTGGTGTTCCAGGACCAGGAGGCAGAGATTGGCTTTAACTCCCTCACCAAGGAGGCCATGAAGACCCTGTGGCATCAGCACCCCAGGGTGGAGGGGCCAGTCTGGAGATTGGACACCAGTACCGACTGGTGGGACCGGCTGGTCGTTGGACAATGGGATGACCAGCAATGGCTCCGGAATTTCCGCATGCGAAAGCGGACCTTCCTACAGCTGTGCGCCTGGCTCACCCCGCACTACAGAGAGCCACCACCCGGCTGCAGATACCCATCCCCGTCGACAAGAGGGTCGCCATCGCGCTGTGGAAACTGACCACCCCGGACAGCTACCACTCGGTGGCACAGCCATTCGGGGTGGGAAGATCAACCGTCAGTGTGATTGTCATGGAGGTAGGTCCCAGGGGGAGTGGGGTGGGGGAGGGTGCTGCACTCCATGCCCAGGGGCAGCCAAGACTCCAGGCTGGGTCGCCCAGGGGTTTGGGCCGTCCCTCCCTTGCACAAGCCTGCTGGTGGGGAGGGGGGCTGTGGGGTGGGGTGGGCTGTGGGACAAGGGGTGGGCCTGGTGTGTGTGCACGCACGCACATGAGGACAGAGGGAATCACGGGGGAGGGGGCCCAAGGGAGCGCACACTCACCCCTGCCGTATGTGATGTGTTCCCTTGTGTTTTTCTGCACCCTTCTACAGGTCATCCACGCCATCAACGACGTCCTGCTCCCCAGAGTCATCCGCCTGTGTGACGTGGATGGTACCATGGCCGGCTTCACTGCCCTCGGGTTCCCCAACTGCGAGGGAGCCCTGGACGCAACCCACATTCCCGTCTGGGCCCTGGAGCATCGAGCAGCCCATTTCATGAACAGGAAGGGGTACTGCTCGATTGTTCTCCAGGCCCTCATGAACCACCGGGGCCACTTCCTGGACATCTACGGGGGCTGGTCCAGCTGGGCACACGACGCCCGCATCCTCTGCAACTCCGGACTCTTTTGCAGGCTGGAGGCAGGCACTTACTTCCCCCGGTGGGACTTGACTGTAAGGGATGTGCCTATGCCCATCTGCATCATCAGAGACATAGCCTACCCCCTGTTGCCCTGGCTAATGTGGCCCTACACAGGGCGGCTGGACCAGAACCGGGCCCAAAATCCCGTGGAGCTCGCCTTTGGACATTTGAAAGCCCGCTTCTGTTGTTTGCTCACCCGTCTCGAGATGGGTGAGCGGAATGCAACGGAGGCACTGGCCACATGCTGCATGCTCCACAATGTTGTGGAGCGGAGTGGGGAGGCCTTCCTCCCTGCATGGATGGCAGCTGAGGCACAGACATTTGAACAGCCCCACACAGCTGCCGTCCACTAGGCATACCATGATGGGGTGCACATCAGAGAGGCCCTGACAGACATATTCACACAGGCCCCGTATTAGGGTCACCTGGGTCTCCCCATATGACTCAACCTACCCTTCCCCACCCCTTCCCCTTACCTCCCCCCAATTGTAAAGCGTCGGTTCCAAGCATATGGGCCGTCATCGTGACTGTTCGTCGGGTGTGTCGGACGTAGTTAGGGTTTTTCTTTTAGTTTAGGCCACCATCGCCTGTCCGAGCTGTCCCAAAGAACAGGAAGAGGATTCGTGGTTCGTGCAGAAGGCTCGAGTCAGCGTACCTGATTCCGGTCGTCTTGGAAGGATCTCCTGGCTGCTCCTCTCCCGAGGCCCAGAAGGACGAAAGGATTGAGGTTGCCAACAACACTACAATCGTCCCCCTGCGCCTAGACTATGTTACATATTCTTTTGTGTGCGTCTTTTAACCTTTCTTGCTTGTTTGTTATCTATGTTAATATAGTTGGTGGTTTAAATTTTACTTAAAAGTCTCAAGTATTTATTTAGGCACCAAAAACCAATGACCACTTAAAGGGACCCCCGGTGATAGAATACAGAATTTGGTGTTCGCATTTTGTAACCCTTTTAAATTTAGGTGGCTAATTGGCATCTCAAATCATTTATTACAGTTACCTCGAGTAACACAATAACCAACAGGAAAAATTGTCTTATTTACGATGAGGGGGAGGGAGAGGAGATCTTCAACTGGGACCAGGAGGGGGGAAGAGCTACTGGGACGGGTGGCCCCTGTGAGTGCGGACCTACACATGTGGGGCAGGCCGCATCGGGGCAGGCCGCATCGGGAGGTGAGCAAGAGCAGGGGCCATTGCAGGGGCAGGAGGGGGCATGGGCAGTGCTACAGGAGGGATGGCGGGGCCATGGGGTACAGCCATGCCGTAGTGAATTGCGTGCGCGATGTGTGCTGTGAGGATGGCCATGGAGTCTGCCATCCTCGTGCATTAGGCCTGGAAGGCGCCCCAGGCGTCCTGGTGCCATTGCAGGTCCCCCTGGACACGCTCCCGAATGGAGCCCTGTATTGCCTCCACCGCCTGGACATGCCGGCGAAGGAGCTGTTCCTGGTGGCGGAGCCTGCGCGGTTGGGCAGCTGGTAGTGCCGCTGCGGCCGGATAGGAGGGTCTTGTGCTTGGTCTCGCTGCAGGGAAGAGAAGAAAGGATGGGTCAGTCAGGCAGGCAGGCAGGCCGGCCACTGTCCGCATACCTCATGCCCTCCACCCCTGAGCCCAGGTGACCCCACAGTTGTTGTATGTTTGCAAGGACCACCACCCCTGGAGTAGGATCCTCCTCCATGTATTGTAACCACCAGTCTGTGTCCTGGCCCCGTGGAGGGCGCTTGTGTTGCGTTCACCTGTGGAACTCCCTGCTGGTGGAGACTGTGAAAAGCTTTGGGCTAATCACTGGTGTTTGACAGGGAGCAAGATGCATCCCCACACAATGCCTGGGAGCACATCTAGCAGAGGTAGTCTGGGCTCTCAGATCCCCATCGTGTGGGATATCTCCTGGACGGAACCAGAAGAGTGACGGGGCCGGGGGGGGGGGGGGAAGATATCCCATCCTTGCAACAAAACTCAGGGCAGCCCTAAGGGCGGCCCGAGCGCTTCCCCCCTTCTCCCTCCCACTATCCCTCACACAATCCCAGTAGCCCAGGGACATGTGTGGCCACAGTGGGGACTCCCCTCGGGTAGCCAGCCAAGGCACCAGGAGCAGGCGAGGGGCTCGGTGGGGGGCCATGGGCACAGGGCTGTGACGCTGCAGTTTACCCAAGAGCAGCTGGCTGTGCCTCACAGCCAGGCATGGGACAGTGCTGCACCCTTGCAGAGGTGCGGGCTCTGGGCTGAGTCCCTGGGGCCCTGGCCAGTTCCAGCCGGCATCCACCCTTCCCCCTGGTCCCGCCGACATGTGTGAGAGCAGCACGGTCCCAGGCGTGCCCTGCAGCTGCCTGCCGCTCGATCACCAGGCTGCACGTGCTGCTTGCTGCCTAATGCTACACAGCGTGCAGCTCACGTGGCCTGAGTGACATGCTCTTCCCCTCCCCCCTCCGGGCGCCTGGCTCCCCTACCGCCCTTGTGAGTGCAAACTGCAAAGACTCACCAGTGGATCCTTCCCTGGCCTCAGAGGAGCTGCTGGAGGGGGCCTGCTGGGTGGCAACGCTGGCCTCCTCCCCCGAAGCACTGCTTTCCTCTCCTTCCCCCGCCTTGGTGATTCGGATGACAGGGGGGCGCTGGCAGGTGTCCACCGGCACATCTGGGCTTTGCAGGGCTGGCTGGCCGAGGATGGCATGCAGCCGGTCATAGTGGGGGCAGGTGTCTGGTCCTGCCCCCCTGCCCTCGCTGGCCGGCACGTACCCGAGCCGCAGCTCCTTGACCTTCACCTGGACCTGGTCAATGTTGCGGGCAGGGTGTCCACGCTGGGCCAGCGCCTCGGCCATTCGGCCGAAGATATCGGCGTTGCGGCGCCAGGACTGGGTATCATGGAGGCCCTCCTCCTCCTGCCAGAGGTCAAGGAGGGTCTCCAGCTCCCTGGGGGTCCAGGAGGGAGCCCGTCTTTTGCAGCCCCTGGGGGCCTCCTCTGCTGGGGGTACAGGGGGCTCAGCGCCCGGAGCTGCCATGGCTGGCTCAGATGGCTGCTGAGCAGGGCAGGGGTGCCGTGACAGACCTCAGGTTGCAGGTCTGAGGCACGCTCCTGCCACATGCGCTCAGCAGCCTGCGGGTTCTTTTAAGAGCTCGGGTTACCAGGAAGTCCGGGGCTCCTACGGGGTCTCCAGGCGTCCAAAGCGCTTTTTTCCATTTATTCTGCTTTTTCAGAAAAGCGTTAGCTAGCTGTCTACACTGGCTCTTTTGCGCAACAGTTTTTTGGAAAAAGGACTTTTGCCCAAACACGAGCAGCAAAGCTTTTCCGGAAAAGCGGCTGATTTCGCACAGTAGATCATCATTGCTTTTGCAGAAAATCAAGCCGCCAGTGTAGACAGCTGGCAGGATTTTCCGGAAAAGCAGCTGATTTTCTGGAAAATCTTGCCAGTCTAGACAGCCATGTTTAGCATTTTCCCATGCTTCATTTGTATACTCTCTTTCGTTCCGTTTTTGCACAAAAAGAGGCAGTGTGGCAGTGGCTGTTTTGCTCAAAAAAAACCCCACACCTTTCGCAAGATCCTTATGCTCAGGACTTGCTAAGCGGCAGCGAGCCCCACTCGCTAGCCATGCGGTTCTGCGACCTGTGCATGTGCAGATCGTGCTGTGCCAGCTTGTAATCTACTCACCATGGGCGAGTAGATTACACGATTTGTTGAGCCCTGCTTATGCCCCTCTGGGACAGGCATAAGGATTGTGAGTAGCTGCACATGGCTGCCATCTGGCAGGCTCATCAGGGGGCTGTATGCGAGGCCCCGAGGGACAGTTTCTCACAAGGACCCCAGATGACACACTCTTCCGGGCCTCCTCACCAATTGCCTGTGCCTTGGCCCAGTGCTCCTTTCCTCCCCTGCCCGCCCTTCCTCCTCTTCCCTTGTTGACACAAAGCAGACTATTTTTGAACCAAGAAACTATTTTTTTGTTTAACTAGGGGAAATCGTAATTTTCCCAGGGGGAAAAAAAACCTGGAAGGAGGAGGAGGGGCTCAGGGATTGGGCTGGGAGTGGCACTTGCTCGGGTGGTGCCACCGCATCGTGTGCAGGGCCCTCAGCAGCCATGGGGATAGAGGGTA
Source organism: Pelodiscus sinensis (assembly GCF_049634645.1). Classification (NCBI taxonomy): domain Eukaryota; kingdom Metazoa; phylum Chordata; order Testudines; family Trionychidae; genus Pelodiscus; species Pelodiscus sinensis. Next base: position 120,407,350 of record NC_134711.1, read on the forward strand.
GGGGGCAAAGCCAAAGGGTCAGGAGCAGGAGCAGCTTCCAGCCGCTCCATGGCAGCAGTGTAAGTTGTGCACATAGTCTGTGCCTGCTGTAAGAGCTCCCGGCAGGTGGTGCAGCACAGCTCCATGCCTGCCTTCACAGAGCACTGTGGGGCACCGATGTGCACCCGCTCCAGGTCCTCTCAGGCACCTCACTCGCAGCTAGACCAGTATTGAAGAACAAAGAGACGGGCAGCCATCCCAAGAGACAGGGTGCCTGAAGCCCAACCCCCATCTCTGAGCCAACACTGAAAGGTCATGGGTCAGACGAAGGCGATGTGCTTGGAACAAGTCCACTGATGGCCCAGACAGCGGGCCACTTCTTGCAGGGACACAGATGTCCCTAGGGGGAGCCTCACTATTCCTACATACTGGGGACAAGCAGGCATGGGAAGGTGGCAGCCAGTCCAGGAATCTGCAGGTTGGCGAGGTGATGGGGCAGCTCAGCTTCCCTCTGCCATGCACACATCAGGACAGGCAGTGGCATAGGCCCACTGGAGGAGGGGTGCGTGAGCAGCAGATGTCACGTTTTGGGGAGGGTGCTGGTGGGGTCCCCTGAACTTCCTCCCCCTTGTTCTCCTGGGCTCCACCTCACCATGCTGGCCTGGGAGTGTGGGCATGCCCGTGTGTACATTTGTGACCCCATCCTCCCTCGTGGTGGCCTGTGGCGGGAAGGTGTTCCACCACAGGGTTGAGAGTAAGGCAGGCCTCAGCGTGGCTGTCTGCTCTAGCCTGCCACTCCGTGTGCAACCACGTGCCCAGGGTACTGTGCAATCCCTAGGCCGAGAAGGCAGGGTGAGGAGTGTACAACTCCTCACCACCCACTGCCACCATGCCACGTGTCCCAGGAAAGTAGTGCAACTCACTTGGTGGGACTCTGGCCTCAGCTGAGCCCTGGGTGACATCCTAGGAGGAGGGTACTGGCTCCAGGGACAGAGTGAGGGCCTGGCTAGCAGCCATGCTGTGTGGTGGCCACCTCCTCGTAGTCCTCCTCCACTGTCAGCCTCCCAGAGGGTGTGGCAGCAGGTGTCTCCAGGCCAGAATAGATGACTAGGGGAGGGAAAGGAACCTGCCCCCCTCCCAGCATGCCATCAACCTGCATGTAGAAGCAGCAGGTCTGGGTTGCCATTCCCAACTGGGAACTCCTTTCCCTAGTCTTGGAATAGGCCAGCTGGAGCTCCTTGACCTTCATTCTGACTTGGTCCAGAGTGCGGCTGTGCCCACTCTGGACCAGGCTGTCAGCCATGCAGCTGTACACTTCAGCAGTTCACTGTCTGATGCGGAGATCCTGGGTATTGGACGGCTTCCCCCAGGTCTCAAGGAGATCCAGGATCTCCATGTCAGTCCATAATGGCACCCTCCTCTTCCAGCCCCAGGCAGGGGTTTGGGAGCTGGCTGCAAATGGGCAGGCAGCTGTGGAGGCCTCAGATGGTGTGCTGGAGTCCACCATGGCAGAGGTAAGGCAGAGCAGGTACAGTAATAGCAGGGCTGCTATGTGCCACAAGCCCTTTCCCCCCCGTGGCTGCAGCTTTAAGGGGGAAAGGGGACTGTGTTGTTCTGAGTGTAGACAGAGTGGGAAGCCCTGAAGGCCCCTTATTTCGAAATAACCACAACTCTGCTGTCTACCTGCACCCTATTTCAAAATAACTATTTCACAATAGGTGTAATTCCTCGTAAAATGAAGGTTACAGATCTCAAAATAAGGTGACCACAACTTAATCGTAGCCGGGTGGGCAATGAAATTTTTGGTTGTAAAAAATACAAAAATAATAAAGCAGTGTAAAACTTAAAACAAAAATTCAGTTCTCTCCAAATATCAGTTGTGTTGATGTACCCTCCAGACTTCTCTCAAGTAGCCCTAAGGGTACTCCTAGCACTAGTTGAGAAACACTGACTAGAACATCCCTGACAGATGTTGGTTTAACACTCTTAAATCTCTAGTGATGGAGATTCTACAACCTCCCTAGGTATTTTATTCCAGCATTTAGGAAAAATAGCCTGCTAGGGTGGTTAGTGACCAAGCTAAACGTCCCTTGAAGCAATGGGTTTAGATTGCAGTTTGTCCTATCAGAGGTCAAGGAACATTTTTTTCCTCCTTGTTACACCCTTTTAGGTACTTAAAGGTGAGGCTTACCAGTTAACTGGTTAAACAGTCACATCCCTAGTGCAGATGTGGTCACCTCATCTTAAAAAGATGGTATTTTTTTAAGTGGAAAAAGTCATTCCATACCCCTAATTTTTGTTGCCTGCCATATGAAGAGAGATTAATAAGACAAGCTTTTCAGCTTGGAAAAGAGACTAGTAAAGGAGGATATGGCAGAGATCTGTAAATCATGACTGGTGTGTATAAAGTAAATATGGAAAAAAGTTACTTACTCCATCCCATAACATGAGAATTAGGAGTTACCAAATGAAATTCATAGCTAGCAAGTTTAAAACACAGGGAAGTATTTCTTCACACAACACAGTTAACCTGTGGAACTCCTTCCCAGAAGATGTTAGGAGGTTCATGACTAACAGGGTTTAAGAAAGTTGGACCTATTCTCTGTGAATTTATCTATCAATGGCTATTAGCCAGGATATGCAGGAATGGTGTCCCTAGCCTCTGGTTGTCAGAAGCCAGGAACAGGATAGATGATGTGATGACTACCGGTTCTGTTCATTCCCTTGGGGGCACCTGCCATTGGTCACTACTGGAAGACAGATGGACTCTGGTCTAAGCCAGTACAGCCAGCCATTTTAATGTCCTTATGCAATGCTTCCCATCCTTCCTTGCAAGTAGGTCGACAATTATCTTTTATTGAATTAACTTGTTAGAGAGAGAGAAGCTTTTGACCTAGAGAGCTTTTCCCAAACCTAAGGAAGAGCCTTTCTTACCAACAGAAGCTGGTCCAATAAAAGACAACCTCACCCATCTGGTCTCTCTAAATTGCTGGAACTGGCTACAACACCATTATACACAATTACAAGAAGAACATTACTATTTAGTGTTTAACATGTTTAATATTTGTACATTAAAAGTGAAATCTGTTCCCTTCATTCATGATCCAGTATGATCATAGTAAAATTTCAGTCACTTTACAGTTAACATGATTTAAACATACTGGAAATAATTATCAGATACATTTGAGAACAACAGAACACAATCTGCCATTGCAAAGCTACAGAAATAAAGCTGAGCCAATATTTAATCACTGAAAAATCATCATCAGGTATTTGCATATTCACACAGGGCTGTGTGTTTATAAACCTGCCAATTTTACTGCCTATCTGAACCTTACAAGACAAACCTGGGAGCTACATATTTAATTTTACAAATAAGCCAATTTGGTGATCAAAATGAGCACTGGTGCACAAGGTTCTTTATTTATTCATCCATTTATTCATCCATTACTGTACCTTCCTCTGAAAACACTGGAGTCCCTGGAAAGACTCGTTTCTACAGGCTTTGGATCAGGTCCCAGAATACAGGTAGGTTAGTAGAAGTGCAAGTTTTCCACAATTAAGACCAAAAGGCTGGTTAAATATCAATGCTAGTTTAAGGGCTTGATTATTGACTTCACCGATAACAGGACAGGTTGAACCTCTCTAGTCCAGCACCCTTCGGAGCTGACCGATTCTGAACCAGAGAATTTGCCAGACTACAGAGGTCAATAACGTCTAGCAGCATTACCAACACTCCCACTGCGTACAGGGCTCTTAGACATTTAGGAGTAAAACAGAGCTAAATAACAGCTCAGAACACTGGTGGCTATAAACAGTTTTTAATGGGACTGCAGGAAACATGGCCACATCCATGGTAAATGGATATCTGGCTAAGTAAAATCATGCTGGACCACAGATGTTGCCTGACAAGAGAGTTCAGCCTGTAGTGTAAATCACAGTACAATTTCTTACATCGTAGACATCAGTCCATTTTCTGGACCACAATCACCAACCTTATTTTAAATAGGTTACCAAAGAATTATTCAAGGTTTTTCTTGTGAAGAGATGAAAATTTCATGTATTGACAATAACTAATGCAGAATATAGGAAGTTTCACCAATCACAAACAAAATGAAACAATTTGTAAAAACTTGAAAAAAAGATAAAAATTACATCTCCCCTCCCTCCCCCGCCCCCCAAACATTGAACAGTAGAAAAACGCCAAAGGCTGCTTTGGTTTTACCTTCTTAAAAAAAGAGATCATTTCTGAAAAGGCATCAAATGGCATTATCCAGACAAAACAGCACAAATTCTTTATTTTAAAATATGCCAGCATTTTTTATTCAGGATCTCTGGCAATAAAAACAATGCCTGTGGTCTCTACCCATGCCAAAACTCAAAATAAGAGCAAAACTTTTAAAACTCCCCACCCCAGGAGATTCTACAATATTGCAAGAGCCTATTTTGCCTAGAAGCTAAAATCCTGACCCCAACTGTCTCGTAAAGGCAGTACCACAAAAAAAGTGAGAAAAGATTACAGTGAACTGTTCTTCTCTTTTATTTCAATCATCAATATAAGCCCTACGTACAGCTTTAAAAAAAAAAAAAGAGTCCTCAACAGTTTCCATATCTTGGTGCAATATAACAGGAACACCCATTACATTTTGACAGTCTTCAAGGAAAGACTGATCTGACTTACTCAAGTGGACCACTTCAAGCTTTTTTGAATTTTTCAACCAAAATTTCCCTTTCCTCTCTCAATAATGATTCTATCACATTGAACTGCATTTGGCTGGTTTATCAGATACATCATAGCTTATTAAACCTGGTTGGGAGCCACAATTTCTATTCTATAGGAGAGTCTGACATTCTGCAGGAAAGTAAGCCAAAAAAAAAGCTGTTCCAAATCAAAGCCAAAGTTATATTGTTTGAGCCAAAGATTAAACAAACACAAAACTAACACTTCATCTCAATAGATTTTAAATGTTTCAATCACCAGTCATTTTGTTGCAACTGTCATAGTATATTAAAATATTACATATATTTTTAATACCAAAATCCAAATAAAAATTATTTGAAACACAATGTTTTGCCTTATACCCATTGTAAAATTTAGTAAAAAAACCCAATTATGTTCCTGCAAAAAATATTGTTTTAGTCAAAGCTGCATTGTGATAGAACAATATTTTATCCATTTTTTAAAATCAGATCTGCCGTGTATCACTTGAGGTGGGATAATAGGGGCAAAAGACTCAAATACAACCATTATTGATTATCCTGTTTCCTCATGCATGGATGAGAGGGTCACGCCATGTGGATTTTCCTCAACATGGAGATACCATGTTGATGAACTATTTGATTTCCATTGGGCACCCTTTTTATCTGTATTATCAAGATCACTAAGGCAGCTGTTAGAATGGAGATATCCAAGATACATGATCCTTAATGTGCAAAGGCGGCCCTTATTCATTTCACTACAGTCTAGACTAGCTTGATATTAAATGACCATGAATCATATCAAACTAATCTGTAAGGACACAACTGATCCAACTTCCCATGTTCTACAACTGAGGAACTCCCTCTCAGTTTAACAAACTGACCTCTGTTCTATTGACAGCAGGAGAGACAACATATTAGTGCAAAACTCTTTATGCAGGTTGAGAGTTGCAGTGAAATAGGCCATTATAGGAAAAGGCACTTTTCCACATAAACAGTGCTATATTTCACATGACATTCAGAGGCATAGAGTGTGAGCAAATAAAATGAACACTGAGGCAGCCTGACTAAACTAAGCTCTGCCTTGATCACTGGGCTGTCCCTGGTTCAGCCAACCTTTCACTGCTCAGCTGGACTGAGGGCAGGTAAGAGAGAAATACTCGAAATAGGATACCATACTACACAGACCAGGGATCTGTTCCAGCCTGCAATTCCCTGCATTTTTACCCAATTAAATCAGTGAGATGCAACCTAGGCTTCATGAGTGGCCCTCCTCCATCTTAGTAGGCTGCAAGGTTGTTGTAACCAAGACAAGTCACCTGGGATAGGGTAGTTTTGCTAACTGCACTTGAGTACCTAGAATTTGCAGGCTGTGCCAATTGAACCATAGCAGCATTTTGTTTGGCTGCAGAGGGAGGCACACAGCTCTCAGTCAATGTGTGCAATTCATGTGCCCGTGCTTTACTGTACATGTCACTTTTCTAATACCAGTAGGTTAAAAAAAACACACTATGTAGATGGAAACCAGCAGAATTTGGCAACCATGCATGGGGTCAATGGTAAACAAAATATATTCTCATAGGCCCCACACAGAACCCCAACGGGCCACATGCAGCACAGTTTGCTCATCTCTGATTTAGATAGTGCAGCTGCTATTTTTGCCTGATACAACGGGGGGGGGGGGGGGGGGGGGGAGAGAAGAGATGGGCTATCAATGCTAATGTCACAGCTGTAAAGTGTTCATGAGGTAGGACTAAGCAAAGCTACAATGAGTACAGTTTGGCTCCAATGGATGGAGACAGGATATCATTTTACACTGACCCTGGGGCTGCATGTTTTGGTAAGTACACTTGGTGGGGACTGTGGAGAAACCAAAGAGATCCAAAATGACTGTAGAACGTATAGAAGATGAGCAAAACTAAGTGTGAGACCTAAACTTTAGGAGGAAGTTAAATCCCAGACCAGATGACTCTTAGCCTTGTGAGGTGAAGGGGATGAGTTCCCTAGTGGGTCAGTTTTCACATGGCAGTTTCTGCCATTTGCATGGCTGCAAGTGAACAGAGAAAGAAATAAAGAGTTTGTATCCGGCTATGCTTCAAGCTGTCCTTCATTTTACTCACTGCCTTGGCTCCGCTGAGCAAGTCTGTGCTTGCTTGTGTTTGAGCTGGGAAGCAGAAGTCCTGAAGCAGCTGCAGATTTGAAGGTCAGATTGGGTCAGAGGTGATGGTAGGATCATGAGTTGAAGTGGTTTTCCAGCAGTGCCAGATCATACCATCCCCTTAGGATTCCGTGTTAGTCATGTTCATGAAATGAGTGCTGGATCAGCCACTGTTCTTGGAACTTCAGAGAAGTGTATTTTTAGATCTGAAGTTGGTAGCTCAAGCCCATCTTTATTCATTAAAAAAAAAAACCACCACCATTTAAGGCTCAGGCAAGGTGTCGGAAATATATTTAGTGGTTTCCTTTACTGAGTAAAGAGTAGGAAACGGATGATGTCCACTTACCCATAACAACCCCATCTCAATACATGGCTGTCTCCCTGGGTGACCCCCTTTTACTATAAATCTTGTGTTAGAGTGTACACACCCAGACTGATGCATTATCTGGCAGCCTACCTCTCTTCTAGTCACTTTTACTTCATCAGTTCTGCTGTACTCTAAATCAGGATGTAGACTCACAGCTGAATCAAAGAGCAAGAAGCAGCAGTGATCAAGACAGAGGCAGGCAGCCAACCTATCTTCCCCCTTTGCAGAGGCTACAGCTGGCTCCAACATAATTAGGAAGAGCCTATTCCGAAAAGGTGTGGAGTGCCTCCTACATAGGGTGGCCAGGTGTCCGGTATTCACCTGGACAGGCCAGTATTTGACTCCTGTCTGGTTAAAAAACAAAACAAAACAAAAAATCAGAGAATACTGGACACTTAAAACATCCGGTATTGTCTGAATTTTTCCCTGGCCAGGAGGCAAAAATGCCAGGCACCTGGCAACCCTACAAACACTCAGGGCCAGGCCTGGCCTCCCCCCACCTCGAGACCCCTCCCCGGCTCCCAACACCGCTAGCCCCAATGCTTACCTGGTTCCCCAAGGCCGCAGGCACAAAATGGCTGCTGGCCAAAAGACCTAGGGGAAGCAATGCTTTCTCCTGGGTCTTAGTGCTCAGCCACTCCCTGTTCCTATCCCTTCACTCACTCTTAAAGGGGACATGCTGTTTTATCTTAATTCTTGGATTTGGGGGCAGGGTAGAATTTTTGGAGCCCCCTTTTTTTTTTTGCTCAACAACTTTGGTCTCCCCCGCCCCCCAAAAGAATTTGTGTGTGGGGGGGGGGGGGGTAATTTGATATTTTTTAACCATCTGGCAACCCTACCTATGAGATACTAGTTTCTTCCAGTTCCCATTCACTTCACAGCAGATGTTCAATCCCTTTCAGGGCTAAGTCTCAATCTAGGAGGCAGCCATGTAGGAGGATGTTGAATAAAAGACAGCAGAGGGGCTCAGATTGCCACAGTAGAAGCCTCAAATGGAGGCTCAAAACCTGGAAAATGGAGCCATTAACATTTCTTCCCCCACCCAATGCTTCCTTCTCCTTGCCACCCCAGTATCCAGCAATCTACCCAATCCCTTCAGTGACAAGTTCCTCTAACATTGCAAAAGCCATCCCATTCATTGCCCTCCAGCAATGACGCATCCGCCCCCGACAGATCAGTTGACAGATTCACATGTTGTAACACCCACAAAACTTCATTAACCATAGCACATGGCTACAGCTGTTGTGCAAGAAGGGAAATTTAGAATTTGTCATTTACTTTACACTGAATTTATGGAAACCTGGAATTTCCTGGCAAGATAAAGAGTCCCAAAGCATTTATGGTTTCGCCTTGGACTCATCCCAGTGCTGGGAGCCTGCAAAGACACAGCTTTTTCCACAACATAACTATCGTCTCTCTGCCCCCCCACCCCCACTCCTGCATCAGTTAGGAAGTTTCTCAGTCACATGCTTTCAGTAGCATTTATTCAGAAAACCCCTGCACTTCCAGGCTACGTTGTGCCAGAAATATGGAAGACCTGACAGTGTAAGGAGCATCATCTTTCAGGTTCAGTGCTCAAGTGAGGTTCAGAATAAAACCTAGGTTCAATTCTCAGTTTGCCATGCATTTCCCATGTGATCTTGGGCAAGGAGCTCAGGCTCAGTTCCTCAGAGATATTTGGGCAACTAACTCCCATCCTTAAATTTCTCAGTGCCCCCGCCACTCATCTGTAAAATATGAGAGTGGTACTTTCCTCCCCATGGCACTGAAGATAAAATGATTACTATTTGCTCAGATGCTACAGTGATGAAAGGAGTGGGGAAAGCTGAGGTAGGTGTATGCACAGATCATTCCAATAAAATGAATGTCTTAATGATCTGGATACACCCATCGCTTGCATCTTCATAGCATATTAAATTCTGACCCGTGTTTAAAATAAAGTTTGTCCCATGGCTACTTAGAAATTTTACTTAAAAAGAGAGTTTGGACAAACCTTGAATTCTTTACCGGGTCAAGCCTCATTAGAGAGGGTGGGAATTTTCCCCATTAAGAACTGAGCAAGGACTACACGGCATATGGCTCCTTGTGCACAGTGTCCCATTATAAATAAAAGTATATAAATATAAGCTGGAACATATGGAAGTTCCTTTCAGCCTCTGGTTTCTGCAGTAAGGAAAAAAAATAGAAAAAACATTTTAAAAAATTCTTAATCCTTTCCTTCTTCTCTGTTGTCTTCCTTATTTTGTCCCTTGTGGTCTTTCTAATCCTCCTATTAACTCCTTCCTGAATTTATTTTCCCTCTGCTGCCCTCACTTTTTTTTTTTTGGAAGATATTTGGGAGTTCACAGGAATTAACCAATGACCTGGGTCCAGTTTTGTCATTTATTTATAGTAAGGCCTCTTTATTCCATGTTGACAACATAAAGATTGTTTCATCTCATTTTAAGACCTCTTTATGCTGCCACAGTGGTGTAATATTTATTCCTGTTTTAGGGTCCCTTTACACAGCCAAAATAATAAAAAGAGACCTGAGTGTAAGGAAAGGAAGGAAAATGAGGTAAGCACTGTTCATTCTTTAGGTAACTTCCACATTCAAACTAGGTTCAGTCTGCCCTACATTTATCTTTTAATTTCACCACCTCACTGCTGGGTGTTTGATGATTCACACACAAATAAGCACTTTCAAATTTATATTTTTGCTTGGAAGGCCGAAGAAGTTTTGGCTACTTCATTTGTCCCATTAGGCAACAGGTGGGTCAATTGATTCCTTTCAAAAATACTTCTTCATTATCCCATATGTTGAAGGGCAGTAGTGGGAATGTAACTGAGCCAGCAAAGCTTTTGAGGTGATCTCAAATCTTGTCCCCTGACTCTTTTTATTCCAAATATGCACCGCGTAGGTGTTCTTGAAGAGTCTGTGAAGCTCTGAAGAGCTGACCACTTCAAAGTACTTTTTCCAGTCCTGCCAACGGATGGGATAAAAGGCCTCTCTCGGAAGAGTACTGACTCCTTTACAGCTTTTACTGCTCTGGAGGCTTCTGATAGAGCACCATTTTTTGAAGACCCGGGTTAAAAGCTGCGGGCCCTGGTGCCCCCATATCCAACCATTGTAATTCTCTACGTAGTCCTGCATGCAAAGCTCTATGAACTTGTGTTTGGGTTCAAAGGAGAGGAAAGCCCCATTCAATACATATTTGGACTGGATTCCAAGCACATTGGTGAGGTTCTTTAAGTACTTAAGGACTATGAAATCTGTGTCTAGATAGATACCCCCAAATTTCCACATGATAGCAATCCTACAGGCATCAGAAAGTATGGGTAAGAAATAAGGCTCCCACCGGTGCTGGGCCACTGAATACCATGTAGCTAAGGGGGTACCAGAGAAAAGGTCATTTAAGTCCAGTGGCCGTATTTCCACATTGGGGAAGCAGCTTAGCAGGGAGAAACCCCAGTGTTTTGGCAGAGTGAAATTTCTATTTGCCAAGCCCTTCATAAGAATGACAACTTTAGTCTCAGGGTGAGCCCTGGCTGCTGATTCCACAGAGCACATAAAGAGGAAGCTTGGGTTGGTTCGCTCTGAGGTCTCCACAAAGAATATATCCCCTGGCAGCGGAGGTGGCCTGCCAGATACAGGTGAGGGAGGAGAAAGCACAGATTGAGGACATTTGACTTCCAGAGGCAGCCCATGGAGCAGAGTCTTGCTTTTGGCATCCTCGGTGATTCTCCAATAGAACATGATGGAAACAAAGGACATGAACTTAAAGGTGATGATAAACACAGCCCAGAGCTTGTGGTTCATCACCACTCTACTTAGCTGTAGCACACAGATAGGCATTTTGTACATTTTTCACCTCCCTTGCAGAACCTTGTTCTTCCAATAAAAAAAAAATAGGGTGATCTGGGGGGGAAGAAAAAGGAAATTATTCAGCACAATAAAGACAAAACATAACAGTTAACACCAATCCATATTTTGGAATCTTATGCAATTATATATTTTGACTTGCACAGTATACTGACTTACAAATAATACGGGTGATTAATAAAGTATTGCGTCAGCAGGGAGGGGCCCCAAACAGACTGAAGCCTTATTGTGCAAGGTGCTTAACATAATACCCTGCTCCCTTTAATACCACGTAGCCAAATTCTGCCCTTTGTTTACACGCATGCAACTGAACGTATTTCAATGGTGTTGCACAGGGCAGAATTTGACCCCCTAAATTAGCTTCTTTCACTTTAGGCCATATGCCTCACCAGACTAATGTAGTAGTGATTCTAGAGAGCTGGGAATGGGGGGGGGGGTCTACTTTTTCTGCAGGACTGCCATCTCAACAGTCCCACAGTCCTGAAAAAAGGCACTGTGGTGCAACTGTGATTGTTATGACAGACTGTTAATGTCTTAATAAAGACAAGGACAATCATTTCCTTAAACTAATTGCTTAGGTGAAACCAGCCCAGTGATCATGCCTTCCTCTCAAGAGATTCCCAACTGCTAGCCTGGCAAACAAACATGATATTTGCTGACTTGGTGTTCTCATTTTCCTGGTGACATCCCATTGTGCTGTTCTGTTGTTACAAAGTCCCACAACCATAGGGGCTAGAACTAGGAATGCTGGGGCTGCTGCTGCCCCCTGGCTTGAAGCAATTTCCATTATATACAGACAAGATGATTTACCCAGCATTGTTCTGGGGGCAGGGCGAGGGAGGAGGGGTTCAGGGTACAGCCTGTCCCCTAGGGAGAGAGGACAACTCCAGGCCTCTCACTATAACAGCTTGGGGCCTGGTGAGAAGCACCTCTCCATGGACAGTGCAGCAGGCACAGCTGGGGGAGGGAAAAATGTTCCCTCACGGGGGGATAGCTAGACAGACAAACTCTCTGAAATATATAGTAGATAGCTTCCCTTTCTCTAGCCCTGTCCCAATGGGTTGTAGCAATCCTGGTCCCCCAACTGGTCCCCCTTCCTGCTGCCCTGTGGTCTTTCTGGAATATTATTGTCCCTCCTACCAAACCCCTCCCTTTCCATTTTTTGAGAAAATAAAGTTCCAGACATCCCATTGTCCTGACACAACCAAACTCTGACCTTGCTTTAAGATAGGATAGGAGGAGGCTGCATGCCAAATTTGGTGGCCCTAGTTCTTATCGTTTCGAACTGATGTCCAACCAGTCCAACTATAGTGGCTACTGCTATAGTGAACGAGGCACACTCAACCAGCCAAATAGCCACACGGCTAACATGTTGGACACCATGGGTTTAGGAGGAGTTCTTGGACAGATGCAGGTTTCTAAAATATATAGCAGGGTTCTGCAGTTTGGTTCACCGGCTTTCAGCTCCCCCATCAACAAATTGTTCCAGTGCCTCTGCTCAGGGCCAGATGGAGGCATGGGCGAACCGGGCAGCTGCCCAGGGTACCAACCGATGGGGGGGCGCCTAATGGCAGCTGTAAGGGGCACATGGCATCCCTTATAGCTGCCATCAGGCACCACGTGTCCAGCTCCCGCAGCGCCAGCCCACCAGCATCCCTGTGGAGACAGCCAGCAACACTCTTTCCCCCACGGCCACGGTGCCCTACACGGCCCAGCGTGCACACCAGCAGCGACAGCTGGGCTGGACTGTGATGCGCTAGCGCGGTGCGCCCCGGGAAGGCGGGCCCACTCCCCAAGGGCAGGCACGCGCATGAACTGTGCGCCTGGGGGTGGCACCGCACACTTGTACCTGGGGCGCCAGAATGCCTCTGGGCCAGCCCTGCCCCTGCCTATCATGTGAGAGTATGGGCCAGATTGCTTTCACACTTCTGTCTCTACTCCATTCTCCATTGACTAGTGCTCGGCTTCCTGATTTAGGTATTTTCATTGTAAAAGTTTTAATATTTAAATCTAAGTACCTCCTCCTTCGCAACACAGGCCTATGCCCCGGAACCTCGCTTTACCAAAACCAGCTTCTGGAGTAGAAGGGGAAACACCCAGTGTCCTTTTCTCTTTCCTTGCGTCCTATTAGGGTATCTCCACAAGGGAGGGGAAAAGTCTGTCTACCCTCGCAATCTGCAGTTGGAGCAGGACACATTAGTGCCATCCAGTGTGACTGGCCCTGTAATGTTCTGGCCAGGGAATGAGATTCCTCAGAGTTCACTGGACAGAATTTCCTGCCATTCAGCAAGTAAAGTTATTTGATCTGCCCAGACAGTTTATTCTGATGACCACCTTCCTGCCCTCTGGGGCTCTCCGCCTCCCTGTCCCGCTTGGGAAAATACTCTGGTCTTCCACAGACAAGACTCGAGTGAGGTTTACTGCCCCCTTGCAGAGCAGCAGACACAACCAGTTCAGCTCTGAGAGGATGCAGGTTAAGGGCTCACCACCCAGGAAACCAACCCCCAAAAGGGGCCAAAACTCCAAATAAATCCATCCACCTTCTGCTTTTGGAATTAATGGAACAGCTGCAAACTAACACTGCTTCTCTGCATAATCACACAGCATGCCTGGCACCTGGAACTCGTCTTCAGTTAGTAACTATGTGATTGCAAATGGCAGTGTAAGTAAATGTCTTCCCTTGCAGTTATCAGAGCACAAAAAGCACAGTGCAGGATCCGTCTTCTCACAAAGATGCTGGGGTACACAGCACTCAAGGGCCATAGAAAAATGCCTTGAAAACAAGCCAGAAACCCATGGAATACCAGGACAGAAGAAAACGCATCGGACATTGAACTGCATCTTGGGACCAGGCTCAATCTCTGTCTTCCCACAGGACTTATCAGCCGAAGGTGATGAGTTAGACTACAGGAAAGAGTACCCACGGTGCACTGCTCACGCTGTCAGTAAGAGCCCCCTCAATCAATGCGCTCTGCTGACAAAGGGAGGGAGAATATGAACACCCAATACGAATTTACACTAACGCTTTGAGTGTTGACATAACTATAGTATCAAAACTCTAATATTGCCAGGAGAATAAGGCCTTGTCTATTGGGGGAGGGGGAGCAAAAAAAAATCTATTTTGGAAATATAAAACATGGAGGCGTGATAAGTGTGAGAAAAAGCACCTTCCTGCCTGCCTTTGTGGTTTTCTTCTGAAAGATCAGAAAAGCAAAAGGCTATTACAGTATATTCAGCAAAGATCTATTGAAAACAGGGCAGAGAACTGCAAGCCAGATTCTCAATTGATCTGAAAGCAGCATGTGCCAACTGAGGGTTAGTTTCTAAAACAGGGCTTTTACTCAGTCACTGCTGACATAACTGCAGTGTCAACTTGAGATGAATGAAAGCTATGCTAGCAATGGGCAAACCAAAATGGTTCACTGTTCCAGATAAACAGTATGTTTGGATTCTTAGATGAACCGTTTTGCAGACTTTCACCACCTATATTATATCACTTCTGTAACTGCAAGAAAAAACCCTCCTTTTTGTCTCTAGCTTCTCATCCTGCTCCCTACCCCCACCATTTTGTATCCCAACTCTTCTCCAATCCCCTCACTTAGGATATAATCTAGACAGGACAGGATGCTGAATGTCTACTTACACCTTACAAGGCTTCACAGATGCTCTCAGTGTCTAAGGCATCTGGGATAGGTTTCTGTTTGTATGCATCTCAGTTAAAGTCACATAGCATATAAAACCTTCATAGAAATAATGTCCAAGGCTTCCCATGGTCTCTTGCTGTTGCTGACTGGTTTCTGAGTTTATAGGAGCAGCAGTAGATCATTGCACACTGACTTCTGACATAGCAATCTCACAGACCATTTTTGGCCACCTTTATAAATACTTTGTTAGATTGCTAGATTCCCCACACACCCCAGCCAAACCAACCATGTCTTAATTGCAGTTTTTAAATCTGTAGCACACAAGGAAATAATTACAGCCAATGTCTCTGCTCTGTAGCTCTCTCAAGAGTCGGATTGATAGTTCACTCTGCATGGTTGGAAGCAGGGAAAAGGAGCTCTAATTTCACACTTGGCTGAGATGAGGCTTATGTCATCATCCAGTGAAAAGACAGACAAAATCATGAGGTCTAGATAGCTGTTACTATTCAAGAGAGATCTTGGAGTCATCATGGATAGCAGTCTGAAAACATCTGCTTAATGCATAGCACTAGTCACAAAAGTTACCTATTTTAGAAACCATTAGGAAAAGGACAAGAGAAAAATATAATAATTCTACTATGTAAGTCCATGATACACCCATGCCTTGAATAGTGTGTGCAGTACTAGTGGCCTGAACTTAAAAAAAAAAAAAAAAAAAAAAAAAAAAAAGGCTATATTTGACTCTGTACTTTTTCCAAATCTATGACTGCTATTAGGAGTATGGAATTTCCATGTGAGGCGAGATTAAAAAAAGTCTAGGACTGTTCATCTTTTAAAAAAGACGACGAAAGGGAGATATATATATTACCATGAATGGAGTGGAGAAAGCATCTAAGGAAGTGTTATTTATCTGTTCACATAATACAAGACCCGACCCACAGGGCACCCAATGAAATTAATAGCCAGTAGTTTAAAAATAAACATAAGGAATTACTTCTTCACACAATGCAGTCAACCTATGGAACTCGTTGAAAGGGGATGTTGTGATAGCGAAAAGTATAACTGGGTTCAAACAAGAATTAGGTAAGTTCATGAAGAACACGACCATCAATGGCTTTTACCCAATATGGCCAAGGATACATGTTCTAAGCGTCCCTGGGACTGTCAGAATTTAAAAATGGAGGACACAGGACAGACTCCTCACTAATCACCAGTTCTAGTCAATCTCTCTGAAGCCAGCCAGGTTTGGAAGAGAATAGTGAGCTAGCTGGACCATTGGCCTGAACAACTGTGGTCATTTTTATATGTTCTCATAAATACCTTGCTCTAGCCTGATTTCTGTTCTCAGCATGAAAGGCCACATCAAATATGATCTGAAAGTGCAATTGCTGCTTGGCCACTGATAGTTTTAGTCCAGAGACAAGAAATTCTTTCATTCGGATTTCCTTAAGGGGGCCCTCAATTGAGCTAAAACCGGAATAGTGATGTAAGATTTGTATGCCTCTTTGCTTCTGATGCTCTAAAAAGCAGCTGCCTGCAGGACTACATTTGGTGAATTATTTTTATTCTAAATGGAGCTGGCAACTGTGGAACTGAACACAAGAACTAAGATCAGAAGACTGTGTCCTCAGTGTTTCTTCCCTTGCTAATGCTCCAGCAGCATGGAGGAAGAAAAAAAATCTATTTGACTGAAATGCAGAAGGAATAAGATCTGGACTAAGGGAGGAGGTAGGTGTTGAAAAAAGGAAACAGATTGGGAAAACTGAGGGCTGGAGAGAAAGAGGACACTGCAAATGGCTGTACAAGGAGAGACAGGGAAACAGGAAGGAAGTGAGATCAGACAAGGAGCCGGGGGAGGGGGGAAGAGAAGGGACACTGACTGGCAAGGAGACTAGGATAAGTGGTCCGTGCAGGGAGTAGACAAGACTGGGATAAGAAGCTTGGGATGGAAGAGCGATTCTCAGATTGGGGGGGGGGGGGGAGGGGGGAGAGGAGAACCTTGTGTGGGAGACTATGATCGACTGAGAAAGGAGACTGGAATTAGGAGTCTGTGGGATGGGGGACCTAAGATGACTTAAGTGAGATCAGTGGATCTGGTATGAGGTTCCAAGAAGTCATAAGAGACAGGATAGGGAAGCAACAGAGCAGGAGTCAAGTATGGGGTGGGAAATGTTGTGCCTAGTAGTCTGCACTCCCCTGCTTGCTCAGGCCTGGTTTCTGTTCCAAACCTGAAAGATCATATGAAGTGAGGTGGCAGACACTGACAGCACTGATTGTGAGCTGGTCCAGACCAAAGCTGACCAAAGCCTGGACAGGAGCAAAAGCTGCTGAATCCCATCATCCCTCTGATGCCTGCAAATATTTGTGAAAGGCCTGCAAAGGCCTCCTCTTGTCCCCTGCTAGTGCTGGTCCATATATCGGACAACAGACTACTGTTGCTATCAGTTGCTCCTTTTACTCAATGGTACAGCTATGTGCTGTGGAGCTAATGGCTCAAACCCACAGTGGTTCTCAAACTTTTGGTACTGTGACAGCTTTTGCACAGCAAGCTTCTGAGTGTCCCCTTGGAAATTAAAAATATTTAAACACTACTTTAAATTCTGGAGGCAAAGCAAAAAGTTGGAGAGGAGGGGGAAAGTTGCTTCAGTTGTCAGCTTCATGCTTGCCTAAGTGAAGTTTGAGGAAAAGGGTACTGACCTCCCAAATTGCAAGCCTCAGACAGTCACGGAATTTGCCCCACTAGCCACAGCCCTGTTGCTAGACTGGAGCTCTCCCACCCCCAATTTACAAGTCAAATTACACTGGAGCTATGGCAGGGTTCCAGCTGCAGCAATAAACAGGGATGACAGCTAGTGAAATCCATGCAATACACTTGCAACCCCCTGAGGGGACCCCCAGTTTGAGAACCCTTGAGCTAGAGTCTGTGCAATGGAAAATCCAGTTTGATTTTTTTGGGGGAGGGGAGGAGGAAGCATGTAGAATGAGAATAAAAAAAACCCGAGAAAACTAAAATTTCCTACTAAATTAAAGAAAAGAGTTTCAGGTCAGTCACCATATTGTTTTAATAAAGTCATTTGTTTGATTTGGACTTTGTTTTACGTAATAAAGTAAATAAAGTTATTCTGAAACAAAACAAGACAGACATTTTGTTTCTATCTTATTCCAAATGAATTGTCAGAATTTACATGCTCCCACAGAATGTTTAGGTTTCAATTAATTATACTTTTTCCAAAGGAAAAAATGTTCCATTAGAACACTTTCAACCAGCACTTGAATTCCAATCCTCCTGATCACATGCATTTTTTAAAAAAGCCTAGAAATTACACAAAAACTATAAGTTAAAACAACATTGATTTGCCAGGTGAAATACTTAATTTTTAGGAAGAGCCAGAATTAAGGTTCTGTGCAATCCTGGTTTTGCATAGAACCCCTGACTTCATGCTCACAAAGGATTGTGTTCTAGGGATGAATCAGGACTGTTTAGTAAAGGAGTGTGTCATCATTTGTTGCAGTAACAGGTAGGTATGTAGTGAATAAGTTAAGGAATTACAAGAACAAAAAGGATGGGTCTCAGTGTTGAACTGAATACTACCATGAAGAACTGAATTCTGCCAGCACTAGGAATGTGAGTAGTCAACTACCCGATAAGACTAAGCTTATTAGGAAGTCGAGTTGACTACTCATTTCCCTCCTCCTTGCTGCCTCTGTATCAGAGACAGCAAGTGGGGGGGGGGGCAGGAGCTGATGCTGGGGTGCCACCTACCCTCCCCCCCCACTGCATCAGCTGGTGCCGCCTTTCCGCCACTTCTGTCCTGTTGTAGGGCAAAAGATCACCTGTGCAGGCTCACCAGAGGTGGAGGCTGCTTTGCATCCCACGAAGCAGCCTCAGCCATGAACAGGGGCTGCTGCTGGAGCAGCCTCTGTTTGCAGCGGCTGGGGGTATGCTGTGGGCAGAGGCTGCTCTGGCAGCAGACCCTGTCTGTGGGGGGATCCCAGGTCCTGCACTGGGACCCCCAGGGACAGGGGCTGCTGGACATGATGTGAGTCGGGACTGAGCAAGCCCGGCTCAGTCTTGGCTCCTGCTGGTCTGGGACATACCCCTGCTGCGGCTCTGCAGTTTAAATGTAGTAAGAGACGGACTGCCTACGCCCCCGGCTCCTACTGCATTTAAACTGCAGAGCTGCAGTGAAGTAGCTCCTGGACCTGGCATGAGTCAGGACAAAGCACCTTCCCTCGCTGACTCATCATGTAGTGGATATAAATTGTATTAACTACACGATTAGCCAATTACCCACCTCTTAGCATCTTTACCCAGCACCACACAGGAACTCTGTGGCAAGTAACTTAAATCCTCCCCTACCCCCAGGTTTCAAAGAACAGAGCTAAATAGGCATTATTAGGCACCTCTCTTCTTATGTTAGAGTTGTGCTTTTCTACCCTGCCCAAGAGTTGAAATCACTGGGGAGCTGAAATCATCTGAGACTGATGGGCAGAAGTCACAGCCAAGAAGTGGATGGCAGCAGATAGTGATTGAGAGCCATTGAAGTGGCAAAATGTTTTATTTAGTGATGTGCTTTGGCATTTGAGAGAGATCAGTTTTTTCCATCTCTAGGTTTATTTATTAAAAAGTCTTTTGTATTTAAATAGGAAGGAAACTCAAGAAGGTTCTACAGTTCTGCCCCTTCCAGAACTTCCAGCAATTATGAAAGTTTAACACATTTAAATGTTAAACAGAAGCTTAAATCCCACAATTGTACATAAAAGTGAAAATAGTTCAAAATAAAACCTTGCTTAAAACCGAATAGCATTATCTATCAAAATACAAAAAATAAAAAGTTCTGCCAACCGTAACTATGTGATAAAGTTAAATAGTACAACCCAACTAGAATGGCTGCAGTTACATCAGTATAAAAAGGTACTTTAAGAAAAATATTCCCATTCAGAAAAGGGGATAAGTATATTGGTACCCGTATACCTCATCTACATTAAGGGTTGTACCAGTAGAACCATACTGATTTAAAACACACACACACACACCCCCACACACACACATTTTTATGCCAATATAACTTTCAAGTGTAGACCAGGCCTGAACCTTTGTTTACATAGGGAAAACATGTAAACATGCACATTTTCACAAACCACCTCAGCATCTAGGGCTAACAAAGGCTTTGTGTTTAAACATGTTAACTGCTTGAGGTTAAAGGACTGGTGACCCATGAGCTATTGTAACCCAAGTGCCTAACAGGGAGATCTCATTCCTAAGGCCTTGTGATATGCTGGGGTCAGAGATGACCCCTTGGGGGTGCCTCCTGGGGTGCTGACACGGCCACTGCCACTCGTCTTCCTGCTCTTTGGAGCACCTCACCTTCTCATCCTGCTGGGCCAGCTCAGAAGCAGCACAAACACTGAACCACTTCAGGTCCAAGGAGAGTGCAGTTTAGCGCCCAGCCTCCTGAGAGGGCACTCCCCACATGGGATCAAACCCCAAAAAATTAGGTAAGCCACTTTTAACAGTGAAAGGGGGAAATGTGCACACTGGTTGCCCCTCCCCAGGTAATGATTATCTACACTGGGTTTGATAGTAAATAAAAATGGTTTTATTAAGTGGAAGTAGTAGGATTTAAGTGGTAATAAGTGAGAACAGGCAGAGCAAAATAGATTACAAATCAAAAGAAACAAACACTAGGCTAATTCTACACTGAAACCTCAGTACAAACTCTTCACACTCACCCTAAAACCTCTTTTCCAGCTGCCACTCCAAACCAGGGCTGTCTCCCCACCCTGGGGTCTTCGGCTCCTTTCTTCAGGTGCAGCCCAGCCAAAAGACCCAGGTCGCTCCTTTCCTATTCTTTTTATTAAAGAATTGAGGCCACTCCCTACCAACCACTGCTCAGACTGAAGGACAAAAGATTAACAGTTGACCGCAACACCCTCCATCTCTCTCATTCACACATTTGAAACCCACAAAGTATTCTCCACTCCATGTGTCTAATTTTACATACAAGAGTGATACAAAGAAAGATAAACAGAACCAGCAGATCATGACATGAAGATGGATGGGTTACATGAAACAATTAGCTCAAAGCACCTTTGAGTTATGTATATTCATGTCCATAAGTCCATTTCATAATGGGGGGGGGCATCACAGACCTGTTCTACATTAAAGGGGAAGGTTGACTTCAGACATGCAACTGGAGTTGTCGATTTCAGCTATGTAAAATACATCATTTTAAAATCACATTTCCGCACTGTCCACACAGTGGGAGATCGATGGGAGCAAGTGCTCCCATTGGCTTCCCTTACTCCTCAGGAGGAGCAGAATTACTGGCACTGATGGGGGCACCTTCCCTTCCCTAGACCCACTAATCTGAACCCCAGAAAATCAACTGTGGCAGCCTTGATCTTCCACAGTGTAGGCCTGGCCTAAGAGACCTATTGTGGGGGATGTAAGAGTGAGGAGTTGTGTCTGGGTCATTGTTAGGCAGATTTAGCACTCCACAGCCAGAAGCTTCTGGAAATGGGTGTGGCAGTTTTGGGTCTACTCCAGTAGGTTCTCTCTGTGTTGCTGAGGTCAGGTTCCATAAGGGAAAGCACTCAGGGCAACTGTTTTACATAGGACACATGGTCCATAATGAGTTTGGAAGAGCGGAGCAGAAAGCAGGCTGTCCCCCTAACTCTTAAGCATTTTGCAGCATGTTACTGATGTTAACCCTAACAGGGAACATGGGCAATATTAAT
This sequence comes from Pelodiscus sinensis, assembly GCF_049634645.1. Taxonomy (NCBI): domain Eukaryota; kingdom Metazoa; phylum Chordata; order Testudines; family Trionychidae; genus Pelodiscus; species Pelodiscus sinensis. Next base: position 120,428,799 of record NC_134711.1, read on the forward strand.
TAGAACAAGGAGAATCTGGAAGGGAAAAAAACATTTCATTTATATGCTCTGAATATTTTTCTGATATTAGCTTACTAGCATGATTCATCAACTTTTCTTTAAATGTAGCAGTGGGGAAAGAGTCATTTATATTTGGTTGGTCTCAGTTTTTGTATTTTCTTGTAAGAATATTTTCTTTAAAATATATAAACTTGTGATTTGTTCATCAGTTAGCTGACAAGCAACCCGCAGAGGGAGAGTCTGCCTGGATTCCAAGCAGCCAATGGAGGGAAAAGGTTTCATACTCAGCAAATTGTTCACATTTGGTGATCTTTGGGGGCTCAGTACTTGCCCCCAAATGTAAGACCAGGGTATGGATACAGCAGAGATGCCTTTAGTTCACTTAGGTTTAGTTCACCTAAGCTTTTGGGATCTCTGTTTTACCGTGTTGTGTGGCTTGAACTGTTCACATTTTAATGTTAGTTTACTCTTATCTATGCATTTTTAATAGGAGTTTCTCATTTATGAGGAGATCATGTGACTTTGCAGGGCCACATGTGGTTTGTGCATAAATGAGTAGGGAGAAATGCAGCCAGAAGCTCAGAAAGAGGTTCTGGAAGAATTAGAAGAGGGACTGCAACCTAACACACCCTACATAGATGGGTGAGGGGTGTAAATTTGTGGGGGCGCTGAAAGCTTTTAACCAGACTATAAACCCTGAATATAATGAAAACCATTTTGACAAAGGGAAGGTTGCAGCACCCCTAGTTCCATCGTCCCTGCTATAGTCTCCCTCTCACCATGGAAGGAACAGGTGTCAGGGGAGTTAATGCCTCTGCTTACATCTCCCTGGGGGAGCCACCAACTAATATCCCTGGAAGGACATGCAACTGAGTGGGGAGCAGCAGGGTTCCTCACCCTCCTTGGGGGGCAGCAGGTTGCATGACTGAATCAGGGGAGAACAAGAATGAGGAAATCAGTCAGCTGGGAATCTTGCAACTGACTGAACTGGTATGTCAAGGGCAGCCCAGGAAGCAAGTGAGGCAAGGGCGGGGCCCCATGACAAGTTTCAGAGGCTCAGGGATGAGAAGCAGTCAAGGAGTATTCTCTTGCTCAGCTCACTTAAGGAAAGCAAGAGGCAATTTCTGGAACATGACAGGGAATACACAGAGCCAGCAGACCTATATGCTGGCTGAGTGCTGCAAGGTGCCCCCAGTCCCTCTGATCATAATCCAGGAGGAGATCTCAAATTCCGCTGGTACCAGCAAGGACTATTCTCTGGCACACTAAAAAGGATTATACCCATAAGTAGCCAAGTAAAGGTTGTAGCCATCTAGTCTTACAAAATTTGCCCATCTTTAGTTAGAAAACTCTACCTGGTTCTTGCATTCTTCTATTACAAAATGCTTTCGGTAAAGCATTGCTGCACACACAGGGGTGCAATAACTTATTCCAACATTTCACCAAAATAATCATTGTGCCCATGCGCTAAAATGCACATTCCAAACCACCAAAAATGGGCATACTGTGTCTACTTTAGACAATTAGTTAAGCACTATAGAACCAATTAACCATCTGTGGAAGGAGGCACAAGAGACTACAGGCAGTCCCCAGGTTACATACAAGATAGGGACTGTAGGTTTGTTCTTAAGTTGAATTTGTATGTAAGTTGGAACTGGCGTCCAGATTCAGCCGCTGCTGAAACTGACCAGCGGCTGACTACAGGAAGCCAGAGGCAGAGTTGCTCTGCCCTGGGCTTCCTGGAATCAGCCGCTGATCAGTTTCAACAGCGGCCGAATTTGGACGCCTGGGACAGAGCAGCTGGGGCACTGCCAGGTAGGTCCCCGCAGCGCTGCACCTCAGCGCTGTGGGGACCAACCCAGCAGCGCCCCAGCTGCTCTACCCCAGGTGTCATCGGCGAGAAAAGCCTGGTCTGCTGGGGGGGGGGGGAGGCGCACTAGCTGCACCCTCTGTGACGTAGTGGGGGTACTTGCTGGGCTGTGGTGACCTCTGCTGTCTGGAGCAAGACCCAGCAGGGAAAACCTTATTATGCAAAGGTGACTCCATACTGGTTGAACCAGCCAACCCCCCATGGGGAGAAACAAAGGGAGGTGAAATGCTGCCCTGGCTGGGGGCAGGGCTTGGAGAGGGGGAGTTAGTTCCTGGCTGGAAAGCAGGGGAGAAGGAACTGGGGAGGGGGCTGGGATTCCCCTATCTCAAGGGGGGCACTGAGGCCTCTTAGCCCCCAGTTCCTGTAACCACATTACATCTGTGCTGTGCTGAATCCTGGAGGAGCAATAAACCACCCTCAATTCCACTGGCTGGTGGAGTCTGTTTGTGCCATCTCAGGGTGCAGGAGACGGGGGACCCCCAATGCGCCATCACACTGGTGTCAGAAGTGGGATGCACTGCACCCCATGGATGGAGCTTCCAGCAGCGAGCGACAAGGCGCCGTAGAAGCAAGAGCCCTGGAGCCAAGTGTGCTGGAGACAGAGCGAAGCAGTTCCTGGGAATCGTGGGGCGCTGCAGCACTAGACTGGTGAGTCTGCACCGAGGGGACCAGCGGGCAGATGGCCTATGCCTGACTCTTGAAGGCAGAGCTGGTGGGGCTGTGCAGAGAGGGGCTTGCCTGTGCGGAAAGCAACCAAGGCCCAGCTGAAAGAGAATGACCAGCCACAAGGCCAGGATCTTGTCCCCAGGGGAAGCAGCCAGACCCCCCGAGAGTGTGTCAGGCTCAGAGAGGGGAAGGAGCGCTGGAATCCACCAAGAGATGAGACAGCGTCTCCCGGGAGGCCTGCAAGCCGTAGCCCATCTAGGGCAGGGGCCAGCCCAGTGGAGCTGCGGCGGCTGGAGATCCAGCTGCGGATAAAGGAATTGGAAGTACAGGACCGAGAGAGGGACCGCCAGGACCGAGAGAAGGAGCGCCAAGATCGAGAAAGGGACCACCAGGATCGAGAGAGGCAGCGACAGCATGAGCTGGCCATGGCAGAGCGGAGAACCGGCAGGGCACCAGCTGCGCCAAGTGCGGATGGGCCCCAGGGTCCCGGGACTGCCAGGCGCTTGGAGAGGCTTGTGGTGGCCCAATTGAAGGACATGGGTGACATAGACGGGTTCCTCAGCTCCTTTGAGAGGGCCTGTGGACTGCAACAGGTCCCCCCAGCTGACTGGCTCCAGGAGCTCATCCCCGCACTGAGCCAGGAGGCGGCCGGAGTGCTCAGTCAGCTGGAGGACCTACAGCCAGGGGATTGCAACCAAGTCAAGGAGGCCCTGCTGCACAAGTTTGGGCTGACCCCCGAGATGTACAGGAAGAAGTTTCAGGGGGTACAGAAAGGGCCACGGGAGACCTATGTGGATCTGGCCGCCCGCCTGTCGCAATATGGCCGCAAGTGGGTGTCTGGAGTCGGAGCCCAGACCGCAGAGGAGCTGCTCAAGCTGGTCCTGATGGCGCAGTTCTATGAAGCGTGCCCACCCAAACTGAGGCTGTGGCTCAAGGACCGGAGACCAGAGAACCCCCAGGAGGCCGGGAGACTGGCAGATGAGTTCACGGAGAGCCGGTCCGGGTGTGGACGGGAGTCCCGGAGAGAAAGGGAATTGCGCAGAGACCGATTCTTGGCTGAGTGACGGAGAGAGGCACCTCCGAGGCGAGCCCCAGGGACCAGAACCAGTCATCGATACCCCAGAAAACCAGCCAGGGCCCGGGCAGAGCCGACCCAAACGGGCCCACAGAACCTAACTTGCCATCGCTGTGGGCAACGAGGTCACAAGAGGGCTCAATGCACCAGGCGCAAGAACAGGTCCCATGACCTGGGACTTTCCAGGGTTAACTGGCTGGGGCGGGAGGAAGGGCAGGCTGCCCCAGAGGCAGGGGCTGGCCAGCAAACCTCCGCTCGGGGGCGGGGGGGGGGGGGAGAAGGATGCTCAGTGTACCTCCTCTGGGAGATCTGACCCTCGGGAGGCAGATTTCCCCGTGTACCAGGTGGGGGCAGGGCGGCCCCTACGGAGGGACTGCCTCATACCCCTGGAGGTGGATGGTAGGAAGGTGACAGGTTTCTGGGACACGGGCAGAGGTGACGCTGGCCCGACCCGACATAGTGGGCCCAGACCATATGCTACCCGACACTCAGCTGACACTGAGGGGCATAGATGGCACCCCCTTTAAGGTACCCGTAGCCAGGGTGCATCTGAAATGGGAGGCCAAGGAGAGCCCCAAGGAAGTGGGGGTGCACCCGCACTTGCCCACTGACGTGCTGATGTGGAGTGACCTGGCGGAGTGGCCAGACTGACCCCACAGGATACTGGTCACCACCCGTAGCCAGAGCAAGCGAGGGGCTGGCGGCCCGGAACTCGAGGAGGTTCCCCAACAGGGGGCCCGGGCCCCGTCCCAGCAGACCTAGAGTTGGACCTAGGCAGTGGGGGAAACCACGTCCCTGTCCCAGCCCCAGCCGCTGAATTCCAGGCGGAGGTGCGAGCGGATCCCTCCCTGCAGGCCCTGAGGGACCGGGCTGACCTGGGTGCAGCTCAACCCCTAGGAGGAGACTGCCAGGAGAAGTTCCGGTGGGAGAGGGGATTTCTGTACCGGGAATGGCTTTCCCCCGGGACGGTAGGGAAGTGGGGGCTCCAGCAGCAGCTGATGGTTCCCCAAAGGTATCGCCGCAAGCTGCTACACCTGGCCCATGACATCCCGTTCTCGGGACACCAGGGGATCCGGCGCACGCGGCTGAGGCTGCTCCAAAACTTCTACTGGCCGGGGATGTTTGCAGCTGTACCTGCCGGTCCTGCGACTCCTGCCAACGAGTGGGGAAGACCCAAGACAAGAGAAAAACTGCGTTGAGACCCCTGCCCATCATAGAGGAGCCTTTCCAGAAGGTGGCGATGGATATTGTGGGGCCCTTCAACAGAGTGACCCGGAGAGGGAAGAAATACATCCTGGTGGTGGTGGACTTTGCCACCCACTACCCCGAGGCCATGGCCCTGCCCTCTATCGAGGCAGACACGGTGGCAGATGCCCTGCTGACCATTTTCAGCAGGGTGGGGTTTCCCCAGGAGGTTCTCACGGACCAGGGATCCAACTTCATGTCGGCCTGCTCCAGTGCTTGTGGGAGAAGAGTGCAACACACCTGGACCTCGGCGTATGACCCCCAGACCAACGGGTTGGTGGAGAGGTTCAATGGGATTCTGAAGCATATGCTACGGACCTTTTTGCACAAACACCCACAGGACTGGGACAAGTACCTACCCCACCTGCTGTTTGCATACAGGGAAGTGCCCCGGGAGTCCACGGGGTTCTCGCCGTTCGAGCTGTTATATGGGAGGAGAGTGAGGGGCCCCCTGGACTTACTGAAAGACGAGTGGGAGGGGAAGGTCTCCCCGGAGGGTGAGCCGGTCATGGAATACGTCCTGACGTTCCGGGAAAGACTTGCCGAGCTCATGCGCCTGGCCAGAGGGAACCTGAGCAGGATCCAGAGGAAGCAGAAGGTCTGGTACAACTGCAATGCACGGGCCCGTGCCTACGCTACTGGGGACCAGGTGATGGTCCTGATCCCCATGAGGGAGAATAAGCTGCAAGCTGCCTGGGACGGCCCCGTCAAGGTGGTTAAGCAGCTGAACGAGGTGAACTACGTGGTGGAGCTGACAGGCCGGACGCGCGGCCAGCAGGTGTATCATGTTAACATGATGAAGCCATACTAGGACAGGGAGAACTTGGTGCTGGCCGTGTGTAAGCCCTGGGAGGAGCAGGGGGAGGATCCCCTGGTAGGCCTGTTCCCTGGGACCGGAGAGGACTCTTCACTGGAGTCAATTTCCCTCTCGGACCAGCTCACCCCGGCCCAGCAGGCCGAGATCCTAGAGGTGCTGCGTTCCCACCAGCAGCTGTTCTCCGACAAGCCTGGTCTCACCAACCTGGCTGTCCACCGGGTGCAGACGGGCACTCACCCCCCGGTGCGCTGCCCACCTTTCAGGGTCACGGGGAAAACAGCCCAGGACCTGGAGAGAGGGGTCCAGGACATGTTGGCCCTGGAGGTGATCCAGCCGTCCTCCAGCCCCTGGGCCTCTCCTGTGGTGCTGGTCCCCAAGAAGGACGGGTTGATCCGGTTCTGCGTGGACTACCGGCAGCTCAACGCCGTCACGGTGTCCGACGCCTACCCAATGCCAAGGCCTGACGAGCTCCTGGACAAGCTGGGGGGAGCTCGCTACCTCACCACCCTGGACCTCACCAAGGGCTACTGGCAGGTACCGCTAGACCAGGAAGCCAGACTGAAATCAGCTTTCATCACGCCGCTGGGGCTCTAGGAGTTCCTGGTCCTGCCCTTCGGCCTCAAAGGGGCACCAGCCACCTTCCAGTGCCTGGTGGACCAGCTGCTGCGGGGAATGGAGAACTGTGCCCTAGCGTACATCGATGACATCTGCATCTTCAGCCAGTCCCAGGAGGACCACGTGGCCCAGGTCAGCCAGGTACTGGATCGGCTGAGGGAGGCCGGGCTGACTGTAAAGGCTGGGAAGTGCAAGGTTGGAATGGCCGAAGTGTCCTACCTGGGCCATAAGGTGGGGAGCGGCTGCTTGAAACCAGAGCCGGCCAAAGTGGGAGCCGGCCGAGACTAGCCTGTGCCCCAGACCAAGAAGCAGGTCCAGGCTTTCATTGGGATGGCGGGGTACTACCGGAGGTTTGTGCCCAACTTCAGCTCCATCGCTGCCCCGATCACAGAGCTGTGCAGGAAGGGGAGGCCAGACAGGGTGGTCTGGACGGAGCAGTGCCAGAGGGCTCTCTGTGCACTGAAGGAAGCCCTGGCCAAGGCCCCAGTGTTGGTAAACCCGGACTTTGAGAAGCCCTTTATCGTGTTTACGGACGCCTCGGACACTGGGCTGGGGGCGGTGCTGATGCAGGCGGACGAGAAAGGGGAACATCACCCAATCATGTACCTGAGCAGGAAGCTGCTGCCCCGGGAGCGGAGCTACGTGACCGTAGAGAGGGAATGCCTAGCCATGGTGTGGGCCCTGCAAAAGCTGCAGCTGTACCTGTTTGGCCGGCGTTTCACGGTGTACACCGACCACTGCCCCCTGACCTGGCTGCACCAGATGAAAGGGACCAACACTAAGCTGCTGCGGTGGAGCCTGCTCCTGCAGGACAACGACATGGAAGCGATCCACGTCAAGGGGAGCGCCAACATCATCGCCGACGTGCTGTCCTGTAGCGAGGGGCCCGAACTTCCCTAGGTCACGAGCGGAGTGACCCTGCTCAGTTCACTCTCGGAGGGAGGAGAACTGTGACGTAGTGGGGGTACTTGCTGGGCTGTGGTGACCTCTGCTGTCTGGAGCAAGACCAGCAGACCAAGGAGACGCAGGTGGCGGGACCGCCGAGACGCACCACGGTCCCACCCGCATCCTCCGCGGCTTTGCTCCACGTCTTCCCGGTCTGCTGGGGGGGCTTCCCCCCCAGCAGACCAGGGAGACGCGGAGCAGCTTTTCTCGCGCCGGAGGACGCGGGCGGCGGGACCGCAGCGCATTTGGGCGTCCCGCTGCTCCCATCCTCCAGGGCGAGAAAAGCCGTAAGTCGGGGACTGCCTGTATTAAGTGTTTCCACACTGCAGAAAGGCATAATATACTCAAGATGATGTAAAACTAAAACAAGGCATTCTTAAAAGGCCAATGTGTTGGTTTTACATTGTTGTTAAATATTCTTCCTAAGATTGCGCCCAAGATGTCTTGGATGCTTTCCTAGATGAATATAACATATTCAAAGCCTGCTGCAATTTCAGCCCATTGCTTCTTGTCCTATCAGAAGTTAAGGAGAATAATTTTTCACTCTCCTCCTTGTAAGAGCCTTTAGATACTTGAAAGCTGCTATGTCTCCTGTCTGTAGGGTTGCCAAGTGTCTGGTTTTGAACCAGAGAGTCCAGTATTTGAGCTTTGTTTAGGAAACAAATTGAGAAAATATAAATGTCTGGTATTTTCTAAATAAGATGTAACGTAATATCAAGTGTGTCCGGTATTTTTCTTGAAACCATCTGTCTGCTCTTTTCCAGACTAACCAAACCCCGTTCTTTCAGTCTTCCCTCACAGGTCATGTTTTCTAGACCTTTAATTATTGTTGTTGCTCTTCTCTGGACCGTCTAATTTCTCCACATCTTTCATGAAACGTGGTGCCTAGAACTAGACACAATGCTCCTGCTGAGGACTAATCAGCACAGAGTAGAGTGGCAGACTGACTTCTCATGTCTTGTTTACAACACTCCTGTTAATGCATACCAGAATCGTGTTGGGTTTTTTGGGTTTTCTTGGGGGTTTTTTTGGTAGCGTGTGGTGTTTTAGATGCTGCTTGTAATTATTAGAACTGGGAGCACTGGCTGTTGGGTGTCTGGAAGTACAGGAAACAGGAAGGAGGGGGAAGAAGATTAGCCAGTGCTGAGTGAGAGCTACAGAGGGGTGCAGCAGCTTTGTAAAGAGATTTCACTTTCGGTAAATAAAGCCCTGTTGAAGTTTGTTAGCACCTTGCTTGCAGGATACAACATTTTTGGCGACGAGGGTGGGATCTTCTGCCTCTGAACCCACCTGCATCCTTTCTGCCAAGCCCAGGCAGGCCTTCAATTGCTTTTACTGCCTGGATTCAGATGTTTGAGACTTACCTGCTTGCAATCAGTGCTACAGAAATTTCTGAAGTAAGAAAACATGCTCTGCTAACCACTGCCTTGGAGCAGAAGGGCAGTGTATATTTTACACTTTTCCCCCTTGCAGATGATAAATATGAGACTGCACCACACTGCATTAAAGAACTTTGTGCCAAAAGTGAATGTAGTAGCTAATCGCTACAGATTTCGGCAGCTTGAGCAGAAACCACGGGAGACTATACAGGAAGTCCCCAGGTTACATACAAAATTGGGACTGTAGGTTTGTTCTTAAATTGAATTTGTATGCAAGTTGGAACTGGTATGCTAAGTTGAATTTGGATGTAAGTCAGCCTCGGCACAGGGAGTTTTTTAAAGTGGCCCCGGCAGCGCTTCACATCCCCTTCCCCCGCCCCCCCTCGGCCGGTCTCTGGGGCTGGGGCCAAGCGTGCCCCGTGCGCCCCGACCGGCCGCTGCAGTGCCCGGAGGCCGCAGCCCAGTGCAGCTAGTGCAGGTTGCCTCCCCCGCTGTTGCCACCTCTGGCGGCGCAGGGGACACTTCCCCCCAGCAGACCAGGGAGACGCAGAGCTAGCACGCCCCCCCCCCCCCCCCCGGCAGACCAGGGAGACGCGGAGCGGCTTTTCTTGCCGCGGAGTATGCAGGCGGTGGGACCAACCCGGCAGCGCCCCAGCTGCTCTGTTCCAGGCGTCCTGATTCAGCCGCTGCTGAAACTGACCAGCGGTTGAATCTGGACGCCTGGGACAGAGCAGCTGGGGAGCTGCCGGGTTGGTCCCGCCGCCCGCGGCGAGAAAAACCGCTCCGTATCTCCCTGGTCTGCGGGGGGGGGGGGGGGGGAGGAAGGGCGCTAGCTCTGCATCTCCCTGGTATGCTGGGGGGAAGCGCCCCTCCCGCGCCGCCAGAAGCGGCGACAGTGGGGGAGGCACCCCACACTAGCTGCAGCCCCCCTCCCCCCGTTCATAACTAGGGATCCGACGTAAGTCGGATTGATATAACCCGGGGACTTCCTGTAATGCAGTATATTGCTTCTCTGAGGAGTTTGATTGTAATGTGTGACTTTGGGAATATGGCAGATGAGATGATTAGAGATCAGTTCATTGAGAAAACAACCATACTTCATGTAAGCAAACGCAAGAACCACAGCTTACACTGGAAAAAGCAATAACCATTGCTACCCAGATTGAGTCAGCTATAGCAGAAGACAAAATAATGAGCATTGATACAGGAGGCCCAGTCCAGGCTGTGACTCCCTTGCAGAAGAGTCCACTATCACTGCAGACAAACAATTACAAGGAGAAAGCTAATGAAAAACCACAGCATCAGCACATTCAAAGTACAGCAAAAAAGGGAGTTACTCACCTTGTGCAGTAACGAGTGTTCTTCGAGATGTGTGTCCCCGTGGGTGCTCCACTGTAGGTGAAGGGTCGCCCTGAGCTTCAGATCGGAGCTTTCTATAGCAGTTTCCCCTGTTGAGCCACACATGCCCAAGAGGCGTCTCGAGCCCTTCCCGCCTCCTGAGGAGCGTGACTCAACCCTCTCCCTTTCAGTTCCTCGTCTCCGCCCGAGTAATTTCGACTCCGAGCAGAGGGGAGGAAGGGAGGGTCGTGGAGCACCCACGGGGACACACATCTCGAAGAACACTCGTTACTGCACAAGGTGAGTAACTCCCTTTTCTTCTTCGAGTAGTGTCCCCGTGGGTGCTCCACTGTAGGTGACTACAAAGCAGTATCCAGTATATGGTTGGAGGGAGCCGGAGTCAATGTTTGGCAGTGGTGGAGAGCACTGCCGTGGCAACTGCTGAGTCACTCTTAAGTTGTGGAAGAATGGCGTAATGTTTAGCAAAGGTATGATCTGAGGACCATGTCGCTGCCCGGTAAATGTCTCTTAAGGGGACATTGCTCAGAAAGGCTGTGGAGGCAGCCGTGGCTCGAGTAGAGTGTGCTCATGGTGGGCATATCAGCGGTCTATTGCCCAGAGAGTGGCACTTAATTATGCATGTCGATATCCACTTTGAGATTCGTTGAGATGATATCGGTGTGCCTTTGGATCGTTCAGCAATGGAGATAAAAAGTCTTTCAGATTTACGGAATGGTTTTGTTCTTTCTAGGAAGAAGGCCAGAGCCCTCCGGATGTCCAGAGTGTGCAGGCTGGCGTCTGTCTGCGAAGAGTGCGGTTTTGGGAAAAAGGTAGGTAACACGATCGGTTCGTTAATATGGAATTCTGTACCGATCTTTGGCAAAAACGTGGGGTGGGGTCTAAGTATGACCCTATCCTTTGTGAAAATTGTGTAAGGAGGTTCTGACATTAACGCTCCGAGTTCGCTCACCCTCCTGACTGAGGTGATGGCTAAGAGGAAACAGACCTTCATAAAAAGGAAAGGAAGTGGCACTGTTGCCAGTGGCTCAAAGGGAGGTCTGGTGAGGCAGTTCAAAACAAGATTTAGGTCCCATAAAGGGGGTGGAGTCCTATGTGGTGGGTACACATTCTGGAGTCCCTTGAGGAATCTTTTTGTAATAGGGTGGTTAAAAACGGAGAATCCATCTACTGGTGTATGAAATGCTGCTATTGCAGAGAGGTGTACTCTTAGGGAGGAGATAGAGAGTCCTGATGCTTTAAGATCCAGAATGTAATCTAGAATGGTATCTAATGGAGAGGCACGGGGCTCCACTTTGGGTCGCTGACACCATTTCTGTTGGTAAGTTTTACGAGTAGATTGTCTCCTGCTCTGGAGAAGGATGTCCTTTACTCGCTGGGAGCAGCGATCTTCTACCTCTGAGAACCAGAGAGAAGCCAAGCCTGAAGATGCAGGGTATTGAGTTGTGGGTGCAATATCTTGCCGTTGTCCTGAGATAGTAGGTCTATCCGGTACGGTAGCGGGTAGGGAGGCTGGACCGCTAGCCTGTGAAGATATGGGTACCAGGTTTGTCGAGGCCATGATGGCGCAATCAGGATGACTAGGGCTTTGTCTCTCAGGATCTTGCGCAGGACTCTCGGGATGAGCGGTATGGGAGGAAAGGCGTAGTGTAGGGAGGCTGTCCAATTGATCAGGAAGGCATCTCCCAGAGAGTGTTTGCCAAGTCCCGCACGTGAGCAGAATAGGGGACATTTGGTGTTCTGGGCAGAAGCAAAGAGGTCTATCGATGGCCATCCCCACTGGTGGAAAATTGAGTTTGTCACCTCTGTATGCAACTCCCATTCGTGGTTCAAGGCGAAGTTTCGGCTGAGTGAGTCCGCTTTGATGTTGTTCACTCCGGGCAAGTAGGACGCTATGAGGGTGACTTGGTTGCGGATACACGAGTTCCACAGGCGAATAGCCTCCGCGCATAAAGACCGGGAGCGGGCTGAACCCTGTCTGTTTATGTAGAACATTGTGCAGATGTTGTCCATTAGGATGCGGACTGTGTGATTGGCGATGTCGGAGGCAAAGTGTGCACAGGCATTCCTTACTGCCCTCAGTTCGAGGAGATTGATATGTAAGTGTGTCTCGTTTGGGGACCATCTGCCTTGAGCTACATGGTCGTTCATATGTGCCCTCCAGCCTAGCAGGGAAGCATCTGTGGTGATTTGGATAGTGGGTTCGGTTTGTTGGAATGGAACCCCTGTCAAAAGATTGTTTGGCACTGTCCACCATCGTAAGGATCCCAGCACGTCTGGTGGGATATTAACCGTCTTGTTTCGAGGGTGCCGTGATGGGATATAAACGGTTGCGATCCACAGTTGAAAACATCGAAAGTGCAGGCGAGCATGGTGGACTACATAGGTGGTGGAAGCCATGTGCCCCATTAGTCAGAGGCATGTAAGTACCGTGGTGGTCGGAACTGTAAGCATCCCGTTTATAATTTCTTGCATAGTTGCAAAACGTTGTTGAGGTAGGTATGCCCGGGCTGTCACTGAGTCCAGGCGTGCGCCAATGAACTCTATGTCTTGAACCGGATACAGTGTTGACTTGTCTTGGTTGATTAGAAGGCCTAGACGACTGAGGAGGGTCATGGTCATCTGTATCATAGAGGCTGTTTCGGCGTACGAGGATCCCTTTAGAAGACAGTCGTCTAGATAGGGAAATATGATGACATTTTGTCGTCTGAGATACGCCGTCACGACCGCCAGTACCTTCGAAAATACCCTCGGGGCTGATGAGAGGCCGAAGGGAAGAACCCTGTACTGGAAGTGGTCTGGTCCCAACATGAAGCGCAGGTAACATCTGTGGGAGGGGTAGATGGTTATATGGACATAGGCATCTTGGAGGTCGAGGGCTGCAAACCAGTCCCCTTGATCTAGCGCAGGAATGATCGTGGAGAGTGTGACCATCTTGAAATGCTGTTTCTTGAGAAATTTGTTCAGTTTGCGGAGGTCCAATATAGGTCTCCAACCCCCTGTTCGTTTTTCGGTTAAGAAATAGTTCGAGTAAAACCCTCTCCCGTGGAACGCTCGGGGTACCCTTTCTACTGCTCCGATGAGGAGGAGTCGATCGATTTCTTGTTTCAAAAGGGTCTCGTGAGAGTGGTCCCTGAAGAGGGACGGGATGGGGGAAAAGGTAGGGGGGATAGAGGTGAAAGGGATGGTGTATCCCACTCGAATGATTTCCAAAACCCAGCGGTCCGATGTTATGGATTCCCATTGAGGAAGGAATGGGTGCAAACGATGGGTGAACAGATGGCCATGATGGAGTCGTGGTAGATCGTAAGAAGGGTGTCGCAGGCCCTCGACCAAATCTTCAAATTTGCTGTTTAGATGGTTGGATAGTTGGTGGGCGGGCCTGGTTGTGGCGTCTTCTGGGACCTCGTTGCCTTGGTCTAGTGTCTTCATAGGGCCTCTGTGGTCTATTGTATTGCCCATATCGGTATCGGTTGTATGAGTTATATGGGGTGAATCGTCCACGTCTATAGGGCTGCGTGTACATGTCCAACGTGCGGAGTGTGGACTTGGAATTTTTGCTGTTATGGAGTATTTCATCCATAGTAGCTGCAAATAGCTTGTGCTTGTCGAATAGCAGATCTTCTACTTTAGGCTGGAGATCGCGGGGAACTCCTGATGACTGGAGCCAAGAGGTTCTACGCATGACCACCGCTGTAGCTGTAATTCGGGCTGCGGTGTCAGCAACATCCATTGCGGTTTGGAGAGCAGTGCGGGCGATCATATGGCCCTCATGAACTATTGTTTTCAAGATGGATCTTTTAGACTCAGGGAGATGTGGTATCAGCTCTCCCAGTTTCGAGTAATTGTCAAAGTCATGGTTTGCTAAAAGAGCAGAGTAGTTCGATATTCTGAGTTGTAGGGTAGAAGAGGAGTATACCTTCTTGCCAAAGAAGTCCAACTTTTTGTGGTCCTTGTCTGCGTTACCCAACTTGTATTGTGGAAGCTTTGCACGTTGTTGTGCTGAGTCTACGACTAATGAGTTAGGTTGTGGGTGTGTGAAGAGAAAGTCGTTATCTTTTGATGGGACAAAGTACTTCCTATCGATTCTTTTATTCGTTGGTTGAATGGATACAGGTGTTTTCCAGAGGTCTTCCGAGGTCTCCATTATTGCCTCGTCTATAGGGAGGGCAATCTTGCTATGTAATGTGGGATGGAGATTTTTTAGCAACTGGTATTGTTTCCTCTGGACCTCTTGCAGGGAAACATTCTGGCTTGTTGCAACCCTCTTGAATAGATCTTGGAACTGTTTTAGGTCATCAATTGGTGCCGAATCTGATGGAACTACGGCTTCATCTGATTGTGTTTCGGGAGCATCAGAATGTGTAACATTTATTGAGTGACTGTCTGATTCATTGTCAGAGATTCGGTCCACCTCCTCATCCGAAAGAATTGCTGGAGGTAGTGACTGCGGCCGAGATAAGTTTCTCCGGGATGGAGTGGAGTGAGTTGGGGAGCGTTGTCCACGTGACTCCCAGTGTTCCCAGGGTCCCCATTGTGGATAAGGTGGGGGTGGGTAAGGCCAGTACGGGTGCCATGGGTTCTGTTGTGGTGGAGCTCCATAATGATAAAAACGAGACCGCCTAGGTGATGCGTGCCTCGAGGAATAAGCCGTGTGGTGATCATCCTCAGGAAGGGGAGCGTCTCGGCCGGATAAGATTGGTGTAGACCTGGGAGGGGATAACCCTGATGGGGACTTCCCAGGTGAGTAAGATGTGGAAGGCAGACACCGGTCATAAAGGCTGCTGTGTGAGTGAGTTTCTCGCTGAGGCTGCTCCACAGCAGTGTCATCTGGCTGCCTGTCTGTTTGCGCTGGCAGCGTTAGTGCAGCATCATGCTGCTTATCTAAAGGTGGTGCTGGGCGCTTGGGAGGCTGTGACTCACTCTGCTGCGGTGCCGTGGCTTTATTCGGCACTGCAGCTTTAAGCTGTGCTGCGACTTTCGGCGCCGCGGAAGCCTGTGGAGTTGAAAGCAGTGCCGCCGTTTGAAGCGGCACCGCGGTCTGCTTCGGCACTGGCTTTTCTTGCTGTGCCGGCAGTTTGGAGCGCTCCCGGGGCCGCTCAGCCGTAGCGTGCCCCGATGCCGGTGCGGAGTGGGAGGATCGCCCCGACGCCTTTGTGGCGGGCGTCCTCCCGGTCTGGTGTGCCTCTCCTCCATGTTTTGGAGAGGAGGAGGCTGGTAAGGAGCGGGATGGTGAGGGTCTACCCCTCGGCTCGCTCCTGGAGAGTGGGGGAGGCTCTTGTTGCGTTCCCGCCTGTTCCGCGGCGGGCTGTAAGGCTCTCTCAAACAAAATCATTCTCAGGCGGAGCTCTCGGTCTTTCCTGGCTCTCGCCGTGAGTGAATTACACTGAGTGCAGCTGTGCGGAGAGTGAGATTCCCCCAAACAGCGAATGCACTTTGAGTGTCCATCTGAAGCCGGCATAGGGTCCCGGCATTGGTCGCATTTTTTAAAGCCTGAGGAGGCGGACATGGCCGGTTCTCTCCTCTTTAATCTTGTTTTATGTATTTGAGTGTTACTGCTGTTGTCGTCAGTGTCCGTGTTGGTTTTTTTTTTTATAAATCTCTTCTTTCTTCTCTGTATTGGAGAGCTGTGAGGTCTCCGGTACCTCAGAGTCCCGGTTTAAGATGGTTCAAGCCCCCCCGGGGGGGGGGGGGTTAGGTAAGTGTATTTTCCTTATTACTAAAAATTTTTTTTTTTTTTTTTTTTAAACAGGGAAAGGTAACTTGGGATATCAGTGGAAAGAACTATAACTCAACTAGGGAGAGAAAAGGTAGTCAGAGAGTCTGACAGGGAGCTCCTGTTTGCTCCATCCGCTGGCAAGGGCGGTTGAAGAGGAACTGAAAGGGAGGGGGTTGAGTCACGCTCCTCAGGAGGCGGGAAGGGCTCGAGACGCCTCCTGGGCATGTGTGGCTCAACAGGGGAAACTGCTATAGAATGCTCCGATCTGAGGCTCAGGGCGACCCTTCACCTACAGTGGAGCACCCACAGGGACACTACTCGAAGAAGAAGCATGCTTTCATTGTGGATCCCCACAACACCTTGCAAGCTACACAAGATGTCCTGCAAAAATAGCTCAGTGCAATCACTGCAAAAAGGTTAGGCATTTTGCTAAGGTATGCTGCAGTAGCCTGGTCCAATCAACAGGTGCATGCAGTTACAATACCAGATGTTACTGTGCTGAGTGTGGACAAAAATCACCACTGCACATATTCCAGAACAGATAAGGTGAACTGTAAATATTTCTGCCACATCTTCAGGCAAATCACCTCCTATTCAACTAATGTTGGACACTGGCTCAGCAGTATCTATACTACTTGATTCCATCTATTTGTATTACTTCAAAGATGTGCCTCTTACTGAACCCAAACTTCACTTGGTGTGCTATTTAAAAAAAAACCAAATTCCAGTACATGGCTGCCTGACAGCAACAGTGATTATGGACAATGTAGAACTCTGCAATTACACAAAAGGTACTCCTATCCTTGGCAGAGATTTATTGGCTGCTTTAAACCTCAGGGTAGTTAATGGACAAATTGATCTTCCTCAGCAAAGCACTCTTGCAGTAAACACACCAGTTTTAGCTGGGACCCAAGACCAAGTTGAGGAGAAACTTGGCTGTGCTTATGGGTTTGTGCACAAAGTAAAAATGCGATATAACATGATGCCTGTAAGACAGAAGTTACAGCACTTAAACAGCTTCACTGACAGAAAATGGTAAGTTCTTCTGAAACTTGTACAAAAGGATATTATTGAAGAGACACTCATCGGAATGGGTTTCACCTATAGTGGTGACACAGCAGGAGGATAGAGGCATTTGCCTGTGTGTGGACTTAAGGGAACCAAATAAAGCTATTGTGATTGACAGCCACCCTCTGCCTCCCACAGAAGTAGTATTTGCAGAACTCCGTGGAGCAAAGATGTTTTCTACTCTTGATTTGCAGAGTGCATACCACCAAGTTATGTTGCATGAAGACAGCAGACCTCACAGCATTTATTACACAGGGGACTATTTCATTTTAAATGTGTTCCATGTGGTCTTGCATCTGCCCTCACTGCCTTCCAAAAATAATGTTGTCATTGATTCTGAAGAATCAACATGAAATTCAGTGCTATCAGGATGATATTATTGTGTTTGGAAATACTTCTGAGGAGCATGAGAATAACCTGCAGTCTGTACTAAACTGCATCAGCACAGCAGTCCTCAAGCTCAACTTGTCTAAATTTGCATTTAGACAAACAGAACTCTCCTTTCTGGGGCATGCAGTTTCACCAGCTGGACTAAAACCTGATCCAGATCATATCCTAGCAATTTTAAAGGCTCCTCCTCCAACAGGTTAGCAAACCTTACATTCCTTCTTGGGTGCAAAATTTATTCTGAATTATGCTTCTGTCATTGAACCATTATGAGAATTACTATGGAGAAGTTCAACCTTGGTGTGGACAATGGATGCACAAGCTAGTTTGGAAACTGTGAAAGACTTGATTGTACATAGTCCAGTACTTGCACTATTCAGTCCTATATTGCCTACAATTGTGGCTACGGATGCTTCTGATTATGGACTTGGGGCTGTCCTCACACAACTTCATGAGGACAACATGGAGAGGACTCTTGCGTTTGCTTCAAGCAGGGCCGGGGCGCCAACCTATGGGTGCCTGACGGCAGCTGTAATAAGGGGTGCTGTGCGCCCCTTATAGCTGCCATCAGGCGCCGGGCACCCGGCTCCTGGATCACGGGCTGCAGCAGCTCCCAGCAGCCATCCTGCAGCAGCTGCCCGGCATGGGGGCTGCATTAACCCCCACAGCGACAGCCAGCAGCGCCCTTCTCCCCACGGCCGCGGGGCCCTGCACAGCCAGGCTCAGGCCACCTCAGGCAGCCCTCAGCTATGCACCAGTGGCAGTAGCTGGGCCGGTCACGTGCGTCCTGCCACCGCCAGATCCACGCACACTCCCCCACATGCCGGGCGGGGGTGGGACTGCGCATGTGCGTTCCCCCAACCTGGGGCATAATTCAACTGTCTGCTCAGGGCACCGGAATGGCTTGGTCCGGCCCTGGCTTCAAGGACAACGGGTGATGCGGAGAGAAAATATTCTACAGTTGGAAAAGGAGCACTTGTTTGTGTCTGGGCTACTGAAAAATGGAGCACTTACCTGTGGGGCTGCACATTCAAGTTGTGCACAGACTACAGCCCTTTGACAACATTGCTAACCAAGAAAGGACTAAGAAGAGCAGGAAATCGTATTGTTAGATGGTTTGCAAGACTACTCTCTTTCAATTATGAACTGGAATATAAGCCTGGAAACCAAAATGTGATAGCTGATTGCTTGTAATGAGTGCAACTACTTCATCCTCTTCCTCCATCTGGGGACGACAAAGGCAGGCAAGAAAGGCACTCTTACTGCAGTTACAAGAGCAATTCCAAGCTGCTTATTGAACAAAAGCTTTGGGAATTCCCTACAGATGGCCCACTAACCCTATTAACCTTGACCCAGTTTTGTTGCCTTATTTTAGGGTTCAGGATGAACTTTCTTTGCTTGATGGCTGTGCATGGAGGCACACACGTGACCGGCCCAGCTACTGCCACTGGTGCATAGCTGAGGGCTGCCTGAGGTGGCCTGAGCCTGGCTGTGCAGGGCCCCGCGGCCGTGGGGAGAAGGGCGCTGCTGGCTGGCGCTGCAGGGGTTAATGCAGCCCCCGCCCTGGAGCTAATTGTTCCAGAAGAATTACAGTCAAAACTCATACACCTGGCACACAATACTCATCAAGGGATTGTCAGAACCAAACAATGACTACACGATCTTTATTGGCTTCCCATCCCCCTAGCTTCTGGGGAGGTGGGCTACCTATACCAAGAGAAGAACCCTTCCCATCAGCATAGGTAGTGTCATGTAGACGTGTCCTTAGGTGCCTAGGCTCCCTATGTGGCAAATGGTGAGTGATAAGCACCTTTGAATGTCATTCACAAAAGACAACAAGGTAGGTGGGTAGACACCTAAATCAGGCAGTGGGAATTACCCTCAAGAGGGATGTGTGCTAAGCCCTGCCCTGTTCCACTGTTGGAGCAAGATTTAAGAGGCTGGGGTCTGTACTGGGGTCACCAATGGCTGGATAGTAACTGGACGTGGGAAGGATGTGGGACACAGCTAAAGAAGTGTCCCAGAGACTGTTTTTACACTTTGAGCCACCAAGTCATTCCTATTTTTCCCTTCTTTCTGGCTCAGTGACTACTGCACTGTTCATAAACACTCACAGCCATTGGGTCAGAGCAAGAGACAGAGGAATGAATCTTTGGCCCAGTATGTAAAGCAACTGCTCAGGAGTGGCTTGTTCAAATCTTTTCTTCCCCTGCATGACAGAAGGGAGAACTGAACCTGGGTTTCATACAGTGTGCTCTAACCTATGGGCTAAAAGTTAAGGTGGGCAGCAGCAACATCACTTCCTTCTGGTTCTGAATGGGACCTAATCCGGTAGGCGGGCGGGCGGGCACACACACCCCACCCAGGAGAAAATTGCATTCGGGCTAAGGATCACTGAGGCACAAGTGCGAGGTAAACATCTGGATGCCTGGAGCGATGCAGCAGTGCTTACGCTCAGAGGCTGGAACTTAGGTGCCTAGGGAACTTTTTACTCCCAAAACAGGGGACAAGTGATTTCAGGTGCCTACCAGATTCAGCGGGAGTTTTCTGGATCCCACAGAAGCTGTTGGCACTCCTGCTCAAGCTAAACTATCAATGGTCTCTTCATAGCTTTCAAGGTCAGAACTAGTGAGGAAGGTTGCCATAGAACAGAATATTAAGTATCCTGATTTAAGCACTATAGAACAGATCAGAGTTTTGCCCAGAAAAAAATAAATGTAGACTTTGGCCATTAGTCCCCTTTAACTGGAGAAATTGTTGTTTTCAGATTGTAGAGTCTGAAAGGCATATAGTAGTAGAATTTACAAATCCTTGCCAATATTTACACTAAAATGGAATGTAGGGCAGGCGCTGGAAGACACAATGAAGAGAATGGATGGAAAAAACAATTTAACAGTGTAGCAATAGCTACATGCATAAGAGCGAGTAAACTGATACTAGCAATATGGGACTGAATTGTAAGCTCTTGGTGGCAAACATGGTATTTATTTGTACAATGCTGAGTACAGTCATGGCACAATTTATACTATCCCTTGGGGACATTAAATATGAGCAACATTTTAGCCCTCACCTAAAAGGTGAAGCATGAGAAGAACCAACCTTTTTGGAAGGATGTGTCAGGATATTGGGATCACACCTGCCTTTGTCACTATTCCCATGATTTGTGGTCATTTTGGAAATTAATACATTGGACAAAAAGTATAACAATATTAATCTGAACATTTGTGAAAAGCAAGCATCTAACCCTGTTATATAAACTAACATAATAGGGACTGTACCATGGAAAGGGGCCATTTAGAGTTTGGCCTATTCTTACTGTTCTTCTGAACTACAAGGCTTTTTTTCTTTGTTATTTTATTAACTTGGGCATCAAACAGATTACTGGACTGTGTATTTAAACAAGTTGCACAAGAGCCTAAAGCTCTCTGGAGTTATACACTTGAAAGAATTTTCAAATCTTATAAACAATTTAGAAAACAAAGAATACTTACTTTTACATATTACTCTCAACAGACTTTTGAGGATTTCTCTGTCCCCAGGCCTTTGCTCTCTGGTCAGAGAAATTGATTTCTCTTTTCCACCCCCATATATAAGATTTGAAGATATACTAGAGAGGAAGGAGGGTCACTAAGGATATGTCTACACAGTAGCACGTACCTCGAAATAAGCTACGCAATTTGAGCTACGTAAATGGCATATCTTATTTCATAATTCGGCACTGTCTACACAGCACTAATTTCAAGATAAATCGTTATTCTGGCATCTTCCTTAATCCTCATGCAAGGAGGTTTACAGGAAGCTGGAACAAGCCCCTTATTTCAAATGTATTTTGAAGTAACGGACGTGCTGTTAAGATGCACAGAACGCTATTTCAGGATAACAGTCATTATCCTGAAATAGCGCTGCTGCGTGGACATACCCTAAAAGACTCCAGATACCTCCATGCAATGTCCTACTCTACCATAGGCTCCCTATTATTTTGAGCAAGTGACAAACCCAAATCCTGAAAAGGTATTTAGGTATTAAATTATGCCTGTGAGAAATTGAGCCTTAGTCTCTCTATGCCTGTTTCCCCACTGATGAAAGTGGACTAGAACTTCCACTTCCCAGATGTGTTGTGAGGATACATATAGTAAAAACTGCATGTCACTGAGACACCACAGTAATGAGAGCCAGGTAAAGACTACACAGATTGACAGTCTGGCTTATGGGTTTATTGGTCTCACTACGTTAGTATCATTGACAATAGCAAATCTGTTTGTCCTCTCACCTTTTGGGCTTTTCTATCTAGAAAACTAAAGTTTAATGCAATTCAAAATCCCATCACACTGCCTGTGATTTTATTTAAACATGGCACTGTGGGCGAGATATCGGATAATAATGCCATTGTGAGAGTCCACCAGAAGGGAGGAATTTATTCTCACAGGGTCCCTATGCAGAGATCCAGCCAGTTGTACCACTTAAAATTCCCTCTGCAAGATCTTATTTTAAGGCTTGCACAGCGTATAGGCCTTGTGTAGGTTCTGCAAATGAGTGATCTTCACCCTAAAATAAGAACAAAATACAAATCCTAGGGCCTGATCCAATCCCCACTGCAGCTCTGCATTTAAAGGATATTAGAAAGAAGGCAGGCAGCCCGCCTAAGTTCCAGCTCATCCCAGGTCCTAGAGTTCAGACCGCCCCCCTGGACTCAGAGGGCTCTAGTCACAGCAGAAGAGAAGAGCTGGTTCTAGGACTTCTCTATTTGGCAGTGGTTTGGCTTGCTGGATGAGTCCAGATTAGACATAAAGTATAAAATTTTAATAGCCATTGGAACGACTTACCAAAAGTTGTGGAAATTTAAAAAACAAGATTGGACGTTTTGCTAAAATATAGGATTTAGTTTAACAGGCATTAGTTCAGGAAAATCCTACGGCCTGGCCTAGGCAGGTGGTCAGACTAGATGATCAGAGTGGTCTTTTCTTGCCTTATAATCAATGAATATCATAAGAAAACAGCAAAATTTGATTTTCTTGTCTTTCCTTCTAAAGTCTCTCTTCCTGGCTGAAGAGATCACCACCACCCCAATCTCCCAGGCTCTCATAATTCTATTGTATGACTCATCACTCTCTCTCCAATCACATTCAGGCTAGTGCCAAATCCCACTTTTTCCATGGATATGGAAAATATGCTTGTCCATGTTTGGGTTGTCTCCATTTTACTTGTGCAAGTTGGTGGATTCCTAATTCTCATATCATGGTCATCCAATTTAACCCAAAATACTGACTAAAAATCATTTCTCACCCATGACACTTCTTTCTTCATATGCCTTCAGTGACTCTCTCCCCTTCCACATCAGGCTTAAGCCTCCAGTCCTTGAAGAGTCTGTGCACCTCAATCTTTATCTTTCTCCCTATTATATTCATACCACACAACCCTCCTCTATCCCAGCACCCTTTTTATCCACCACCCATGTCTCTTTGGGCATTTGTCCAGTGCCCCATTGCTTGGAATTTACTAATGGCCTTTGGTGATCATCCTCTCTCATTCAAATCCCTTTTAAAAACCTCACTTCTTCAATGATACCCACCAAGATGAATTCATGTTGATCTGTAGATAGTGGAGTATTGTATCTTTTTATTAAAGAATTTATCAATAAGCATAGCTCCAAGACTTGATTTGGACAGGGGAGAAAAGTCATAGTATTCTTACAGGCTTATTCTACAAGCCAGGAACAATGACCATTAAATCATCATTAGGTTTCTGAGTTAACAGCTCACTGAAATGAAGGGAGCCACTTCCAGAACTAGTGTTTCAGGTTCTATGCAGACTCAGGCAAACAGTTCTGCATTGTTTTGTACCAGGTTTGTTTTGAAGGTGGCCTTTGCTGCTATGAGAGCAAGAGACTTTGGGTTTGATTTTAAATGAAAGCAGAAACTCTGAAGAACAAGATAGCATCCTCAAAAAAGTGTTGTATTGCTGATCTGTCCCAGTTCAAGCCCTGTATTGCTCTAGTGAGGTCATTGAAGCTATACCAAATTTACACCAGCAGGGGATCTGAACCATAATTCATGGGGCCCCCTGTCCACTGATCATCCAGGACATTTTGAATCTGAATGGTTTTCTCTATTTAGATTGTTTCTTACAATGTCTTTAGCTGATAGTATAATTATGGGGCTGATATAGTATAATTATGAGGCTGATATAAAAAGAGATAAGATAGTGTTGTTGGCTAACTTAATAAAAAAAATGCAGTTATCTGCAGTGTTCTGTAGCTATATTGCCTGACTTATTGCCACTCAGTGTGATACTTGCAGTCATCAACCTTCTGAGAGGGAAGTCACCATCATTTCCTGCCTTCATTTTGTATCGCTTTCTAGCTGGTCCTTCTCTGGAGATTTATTGTATCTTCTTGCCAAATTCTGACAAATTGTGATGTGCTAATCGCTGCCTCCATGTTGTCTCTGGCACTGGAGTTTGTCTCCTCCGGTTTCTTTTCAGACTTGTTCTCAATTTCCAGCTTCAGACCAAGGTGTATTAGTTCAAGCAAAAAGAATCATTTGGGAGTTTAAGAATACTTCCCTAATAGACTGGTTGATAAATGATTAAAATAGTTCAAAAATGTTAATGAAAATGTTTAATATTTGAAATAAAAGGTTTTTCTACCAGCACTCTGGTTTATCATATCCTTACAACTAAAGATCTTTCTTTTTCTGACCCTTAAGTTGAATATTGAGCCCTCATTATGCAAATGGATCTGGTAATAGCATAAAAATGCTTCCTACTACTATTCAGGAACTGGGCCAAAACTATATTATAAATCCCAAGCCTCTTTCTGCCTACACCACAAATACCAACATGTAAATGTGATTAGTCCTACTTCGATCATCAGATGTTTTAGGGAGCCTTTCCATGCACTGGAGAGTCTTAATGACACGCAGAAGTGGTTTTGTTATTTATCCCTGACGTTAAACTCTATGAAGCAAGGGAACAGGCCTCTTGTTTGGAAATATGCCCCCCACTCTCCTCTTCTGAAGTCACTTAAGACAGAAGAGACTGAAGTGTTTCCCCACATTAGAAGGTAATATTTCAGAAATGCTGCCTTAGCCATGCCATTGTACAGTCCACTTTAAAAATAAAATAAAAAAATAAAAAAAACCTGTATTTGCCTGCCAATTCCCTCCTAACCTACCACAAAGTGGCTCTGGATCCAGAAATGTTTTATACAGGAGTAGCAGCCATTATGAAAAAAGTCTTGACATTTGTGCCTGTTTTACCTCAGTTATGGAAACTGATCCAATTCAGACTTATTTCAGAATACAGGCAGTCCCTGAGTTACGCGGATCCGACTTATGTCGGATCCGCAGTTACAAACGGGGTTTGCTCCGTCTCCCTGGAGACCAGCAGACCAGAGAGACGGGGAGCAAAGCCTCTGAGGATGCCGGCAGCGGGACAGCCACGGTGCGTCTGGGCTGTCTGCTGCCCGCGTGCTCCGCGGTGCGTCTCGGTCCGCCGCCCGCATCTCCCTGGTCTACTGGGGGGGGGCGCGCAGCTAGTACGTTCCCCCCCCCCCCCCCCAGCAGACCAGGCTTTTCTCCGGACACCTGTGGCAGAGCAGCTGGGGCGCTGCCTTGGTCCCGCAGCACCGCTCTGGGCGCTACTGGACCAACCCAGCAGCACCCCAGCTGCTCTGCCTCAGGCGTCCGAGTCAGCCACTGCTGAAACTGACCAGCGCTGACTACAGGAAGCCCGAGACAGAGTTGCTCTTCCCCGGGCTTCCTGGAATCAGCCGCTGATCAGTTTCAGCAGCAGCTGACTTGGGGATGCCTGGGGTTCTTAAGTTGAATCTGTATGGAACTGGCGTCCAGATTCAGCCTGTTGAAACTGATCAGAGGCTGATTCCAGGAAGATCGGGGCAGAGCAACTCTGCCTCCGGCTTCCTGTAGTCAGCCGCTGGTCAGTTTCAGCAGCGGCTGAATCTGGATGCCAGTTCCGACTTACATACAGATTCAACTTAAGAACAAACCTACAGTCCCTATCTTGTACGTAACCCAGGGACTGCCTGTAAAAGTAATTTAAGAGCAAGGGAACAGGGTCATCAAAAGAAAGACAGATAATTTTAAAATGTTTATTTGGACATTACTTATACTTTACTACCACTAGTGATAATTCAGAAGAAAAGTGTACTGGTATAAAGTTTACATACGATAAATTAAATGGAGTAGAATCCCTTGCTTTATAATAGGAATTAATAAAAGAAAATTTATTTTCAGGGCTGCGTGTTTTCCAAACAAGGGTCTTACCTTCCAGTAACTAGATAAGATTTAAAAAAAAAAAAAAAAAAAAAAAAAAAAAAAGAGGGTGGGGGAAAGAACAAAACTAGTGCTGTACCCTTAAGCAAGTTACTAGTTTTGTTTTTTTGTTTTTTTTTTTTTTTAAGAAACAACCTCAAGCTCTCATTTTTTCTAATTGCCTATATTAAAGAGAACAAGTTACTGCAGTGAAAAGGAATATCCACATTTAGCGCTTTTCTTCTTTGAAGAAAATGTTATCAATATTATCAGACTCAAGCAGTGGAAAGATTAAAGAATAGAGGGTTCCATTTTATTTAGATGCTTAATGGTAGACCTAAAAGCACACTTTTTTTGGCTATAGGGGTGTTCGTTATACTTTGTATGATATTATTATTATTTGAACCAGTTCTGAAGGATTGTAGTTTCAATTATAGAAAAGAAAAAAAAAAGTGTCAGGTGTTTTAGGCATGCTCCTAAGCCCATGGAAGTCGATGGGAGGCTTTCCACTGAACTTCAGTGGACTTTGATATTTTTATTGATACTGTTTGTAATCTAGGCTTTTATCCAAATAGTAGTATTAATGGATTGTTGCATTTCATACAAAAGAAAAAACATGAATTGCAAAAATGTAACTTGGATGTGTCCTCAACACATTTTTGTAAGTATATTATACCATTTGGTATTCTTTGATAGAATATTAAAAGGCAATTTATAAAGCTACAAGTAATTTATCTTACCATCATTAGTTTTAGGTAGCAAGATTTAGACACAGATATACATTACTTTTTTTTTTAAATTCGTGTATAGCAAGAGATTTCCTGTATCTAGTTTTAGGTAGCAAGATTTAGACACAGATATACATTACTTTTTTTTTAAATTAGTGTATAGCAAGAGATTTCCTGTATCTAGTTTTAGGTAGCAAGATTTAGACACAGATATATGTAACCCCTCCTGTTGGCTAGCCTAGTGTGAGGTTATTCAGCATAGGGGAAGCTTGTGACTTCTTACACCACTGTGGGGGGAGGGCTAGGCCTGAGGCTGCTTGGTGTGCTCTGCGTGCGCGCGTGCGCACCTCAGACCAGACCCACTCCAACAAATCACCAGGAACAGGCTTTATTCTGTAAAAAACATAGAACAGGAAAACAGTTCAGCAGCCCCCTTCTCTCAGCATGCAGCCTGTGTGCTGCTTCTAGCACAGTCCTTGCTGAGACCCTGCTGGGGGCAGAGGGCACATCCTGGAAGGAACCAGGAAGTTCTCCCAACATGCCGCAGTTTGTAGTCCACAACTTGTAGTTCCCAGGGCTGCTGCTGAAACACACTGGACCTTGGGCTACACCCTTCCCCCACTTAATGAAAGGGCGACCTCGTCCCTTTCCTTAATCAAAAACCTCTCAGCGTCCTGCTGCACGTCCCACAGCAGCTCTGGCTAACCCCCCAGTCTCTACTCTTCTTTCATCAGGCAGCCCTCTGTTCCAAATCGAGCCAGACAGGTGCCCTGCGCTGTCTTGTTGAGCGCCGTGGAGCTGGTGGGTTCTCTCTAGGCATCTCTTCGGTCTGGTCCCAGTCAGTCTGCCCTTCTCCGATCCAATTCAGTTCATTCAGACTCTCCTCAGTTTGGTCGGCCTCTTCTGTTACCCCCATGGTCTGGTCAGGCTCCTCCAGGTCAGAGAACTGAGAGTCTGAGTCAAAATTGTCTGGCTCTGGGGTCTCATTGCAGTGTAATCCTGACTCCCCCATGTCCCAGGTATCCCCTGTGTATGTCATCCCCCTACAGGTTCTCTTTCCTCTATAGCCCCCTGGACTATCTATAGGGCCTCTAGTAAGTTCTATTCCTGCCCCTGCCTCCAACGGGAGGCTTCCCTCATTTTCTGGCATGGCTTCCTGCATGTCTACTTCCCTGCCAACTGGTTGACTGACTCCACCAATAGGTAGAAACATGCATGGGGTAATTCGGTTACGATGCATCAGCAGTTCCCCCCCTCCTGTTTCTGGCTGCACTACATAGACAGGCAAATCCCCTTGTCTTCTAATTACAATATAGGGAGTTGATTCCCATCTGTCTCCCAGTTTGTCTCCCTTTCTTTACCTTGGCTACTAGCACCCTGTCTCCAGGAATTAATGGGGCTTCTCGTGTCTAGCGGTCATAATACTTTTTCTGGTGATGTTTGGCAGCTTCAGATGCCTGTGCAGCCTGATGGTATGCTGTCTCCAGGCATTTTCTGAGGTGGGAGACGTACTCCTCCACCTCTAACCCCTCATTTCCTCGGTGGGGGAGACCCAAAGCTAGATCTATCTTCAGCTTTGGGTGCCGGCCAAACATTAAGAAGAACGGGGAAAACCCAGTGGACTCATGACAAGTGCAGTTGTAGGCATGAGTCATGGACTCAACATAGTCCTTCCAATTTGCTTTTTGCTCTGGACACAGGGTTCCCAGCATATTCATGAGTGTCCGGTTGAACCGCTCAGTAGTCCCGTTCCCCTGGGGGTGATGGGGATCTCAAAAAGCAGAACCACGCCCTAACAGTTTCCAAAACTGGACAAGGAGATTACTTTCAAAATTCCTCCCCTGCTCTGTATGTATCCTTTCAGGGATGCCATAGTTGCAGATGAAGTGTTTCCACATCACCTTGGCCACAGTAGATGCCCGTTGGTCACGAGTAGGATATGCCTGAGCATAGCGACTAAAGTGGTCAGTAACCACAAGGATATTCTCGATGCCCCCTCGGGATGGTTCCAGGGTGAGAAAGTCAATACATACTAGCTCCATGGGCCTACTGGTATGGATGGAGATAAGTGGAACTCTGTTTCCAGAGATGCCTCTCTTTCTTAGGCAGCACCTTTTGCAGGAAAGGCACCACTTCTGGATGGTGGACTGCATGCCTGGCCAATAACAGCAAGTGCGGATAAGGTCCACTGTACGGTCAATGCCCATGTGTCCCATGTCTGTGTGCAGAGCTTCAAACACTTCTCTCTGGAGTTTCTCTGGTAGCACAACTTGTTGGATCTGTCCCTCTCCTGGGATTGTTGTTCTCCTGTAAAGGATCCCTTCTACCAGCTGCAATCGTTTCCATTGGTTCAGTAATATCTTCACTGGTGTTACTTCCTTCCGCCTCTCCCGGGCACTGGGTGTCCGCTGTCTGGGCAGGTAGGATCTTACTCGAGAGATTACTGCATCCTTTTCCTGTAGCCTCCTCAGTTCTTCCTTAGGCAGGCCTGGGATTAACTCTATGCCTGGCCAATGGAGTGGCTCAGCTCCACCTGTTGCTCTCCCTTGGCCATCACCCTGGGTTGCTATGGAAGACACATTGCATCCGGCATTCAGAACAGTAGCCACCTCCTCCCAGGGTAGTCGAGACAGACCATCAGTGTTGGCATTGCTTCTCCCAGGCCGGTACTTTATGTCAAAGTTAAACTCTGCCAGCTTTGCCACCCACCTTTGACTAGTTGCATCCAACCTAGCGGAAGTAGTGACATAGGTCAGTGGATTGTTGTCAGTTAGCACTGTGAATTGGTGTCCTAGAAGATAGTCTCTAAATTTATCTGCAGCTGCCCATTTTAATGCCAAAAACTCTAGTTTATGGGCAGGATAATTTTTTTCTGAGGCAGTTAAGCGCCTGCTGGCATAAGCTATGACTCTCTCCTTTCCTAACTGAACCAGTGCCGGTACAACTCCTAGACCCTCCGTAGATGCATCTGTCTGGAGAATGAATGGTGAACTGTAGTCAGCATAACCTAATATTGGTGCAGTTGTCAGCTTTGTTTTCAGCTCTGTAAAAGCCTGGTCACATTCCTTTGTCCAAACAAAACTTGGTATCTTAATAGGACCCCTCTTATTCCTCCTTCTAGTCTGGGTGCCCCCGCCAGTTAGTCTGAATAATGGGGCTGCCAATTTGGAGTAGCCTTTGATGTATCTTCTGTAGTAGCCAGTGAACCCAAGAAACTGTAACACTTCCTTCCTGTTAGCGGGGATCCTCCAGTCTCTCACCTGCTGAACTTTATCTGGATCTGTTGCAATGCCTTGGGCAGATACTATGTGCCCAAGATATCGTACCTTTTCTCGTAGCAGATGACATTTTCTGGGCTTTAGCTTGAGCTTGTGTTGGCGGAGTCTGTCAAAAACCATCTCCAAGCACTGCAGATGCTCCTCAAAAGTACTGGAGAACACTATGACATTATCGAGATAAATCAATACTGCTGAGAAGTTTAGATCACTCAAAACATGTGTCATCAACCTCTGGAATGTAGCTGGTGCGTTCTGTAGACCGAAGGGCATACTATTACATTCAAACAGTCCCATGGGGGTGATAAATGCAGTTTTGGGTTTATCGTCTTCTGCCATTTCTACCTGCCAATATCCTGAAGTAAGATCTAGTGTAGAGTAATATCTGGCTCCTCCTAAGGCATCCAGAGCTTCTTCCATACGGGGCAGAGGAAATGCATCCCGAGTGGTTTTAGCATTCAGCTGTCTGTAGTCAATGCACACTCTCATAGAGCCATCTTTCTTCCTTGCCACCACCATCGGTGAAGCATATGGGTTTTGACTTGGTCTTATTGCGCCCACCTCTGCCATACCCTGCAAGTGCTTGCGGACCTCCTGGTACTGTGCTGGAGGTATCCTCCGGTAGGGTTGTCTAACAGGAGTAGTGTCGATCAGGGGTATCCCATGCTTGACTGTGAAGGTACACCCCAAGTCAAGATCATTTTTAGAGAATACATCTGCGTTCCGCTTCAACAGTTCTTCCAACATCTTCAGTTGAGCTGGGTCCTGCACAGCTACCTGACTCGGGTCTACTTCTGGCACCTCGGCATTGGCTTGTGCCTCTTCTCTCAGTGCTTGCCCTGGAGAGTAGTTTAAGCTGCTGCTCACACTAGCCATGCTGTAGACTACTGATGCTGTAGCTAGATGCTGGTTCCTCCCTATTATTGCTGTTGTTTGTCCTACATTCTGCAGGTAAACATAAGCCTTCCCGTGTTCAACATCTACTATACCTTCCTCCACCCTCAAATTCCCTGGCAGGTGACTCTTAGCATCAGGTTCAATCATAACAGTGTATGGCTCCCATCCTGCACCCCAAGGGGCCTTCACAGGTACCGTTTTTCCTTCTCCAGCTCTCAACAAGATGGGTTGCTTGCCAGTGTCTCTCAAGGATGGTCTCTCTTGGCCAGAGATTACTTGCTTATAGGCTGCATGCCAGACTGGTGACTTCTCTTTCAGGCAATCTGGGAATTGGTTGCCCAATTGGTTGCCCAATTGGTTGGCTAAATCCTGCCAGCTGGAATGTATGACATTTGTCCCCAACAACACAGGGACTCCCTGTCGGTACTTCGTTCCAGGCACCAGAAGGGCAGGGACTCCTTTGTAGGTTTGCCCAAGGAAAGATAAATCTAATTTGATAGCTCCTAGATGAGAGACTGCTTGGCCACCAGCACCCTCTATCAGGAGATCTACAGGTGTGGGATGTGACTTGCCCAGGGTAGGGTGATTTCTCCAGAAATCCTCTGTGATGGTTGTGACCTGCGACCCTGAATCAATTAGAGCCTTGCACAGAATACCATTCACTTCCACAATTTCCTTGGTCAAGGGCCCCACCAGGCTGGGAGGCCAGCTGGCAGATGGTCGGGTACACTGGGACGTTGTGCACACTGATGCTATTGGGGAACTTCTCACCAACTCTGTGCCCTTCACTTGCCCCTCAGTGTCAGGCTTTAGCAGTTTAAAGAGGAGGGAGCCTGAGAGAGTTGATGGCAGCCACGGGCTATGTGGCCTTCTTGTCCACAACGGTGGCATACAAAATGGCCTCTGGTGACACAGGCACTGTTGTCAGGGGTACTTCCCTCACTTTCCCATCTAGAATTTTGAGGTGCTGCCCTCATTGCTACACCTTGCTGCAATACCTGTGCCTCCAGCTGTCCCATTCTCACATGGCTCTGTTTCTGGAGGGCAGTCAGTTCCTGGACTAGTCCAGTTAGGCCCTTCATTGTCTCCAGCATTGCCTGATGCGGGGTACTGCTGGGTGGAGGTACCTCAGGGGCAGCCTGCACAGCAGCCTGCACAGCATCATCTGACGGGGCAGCTTGTTGCAGGCTATTTATCCTCTGGGCTGGCCCATGCATTCTACCCTCTACATTCCTCTCCCGGGCCAACTGACACAGTTCTTCTTGCAACTGTTGGAATGTCATGTAGCGAGGCTGCATAGGTGCCAACCTGTTCCACACATCTCGGTCCCAGATGCCCCGCATGAACTGTTGTGTCAGTTTATAGTCCCGATCAGGGAAGGATCAGCCCTGTTGGAGCTTCTCCTCTACTACCCACAGTAAGGCTTCTAACTCGATGGCATAAGCCGAGGCTGTTTCTCTAGGGCGTTGGCATCGCTCATAAAAGTCTGCCAAGGAGTCCAATGATAAATGACAGTCACTGTATTCTGCACTAAGCTCTTCAGCAGCTCGGGCTGGAAACTGCTCCTGAGGCGGCAGATTAAGGACTAATTTACGGGCTCCCCCACTTAGGTATCTGACAAGGGTGGGGAACTTCAGAGGCTCAGGAATGCCAGTGGCTGCTAGCAGATACTCTATATCTTTTATCCAGTCCTCAATGTCTACTCTGCAATCTGTACCACCACTGAAAACAGGCACCCCACGGATTTGGTGCTGTGCAGGGAGATATGGCACTGCTATGCTCTTCCCTAAGGTTTCCCCTCTAACAGCTATATCCTTAGCCACAGGGATCTCTAGGCCACGACACCCATTAGGGGTCTCTACTTTCACTGGCACCAACCCCGGGTCATACCAATCCCCCTGGGCTCCAAACTGTGAGTTCATGCTGTCCTGGTGTGGCAGATTCCTAACTCTCTGCAAACTAATCAAACTTCCCCTATCCGAGTCACGGCACCAGTAACTAAAAAAAAAAATGTAACCCCTCCTGTTGGCTAGCCCAGTGTGAGGTTATTCAGCATAGGGGAAGCTTGTGACTTCTTACACCACTGTGGGGGGAGGGCTAGGCCTGAGGCTGCTTGGTGTGCTCTGCGTGCGCGCGTGCGCACCTCAGACCAGACCCACTCCAACAAATCACCAGGAACAGGCTTTATTCTGTAAAAAACATAGAACAGGAAAACAGTTCAGCAGCCCCCTTCTCTCAGCATGCAGCCTGTGTGCTGCTTCTAGCACAGTCCTTGCTGAGACCCTGCTGGGGGCAGAGGGCACATCCTAGAAGGAACCAGGAAGTTCTCCCAACATGCCGCAGTTTGTAGTCCACAACTTGTAGTTCCCAGGGCTGCTGCTGAAACACACTGGACCTTGGGCTACATATACACTAATTTAAAAAAAAATGTAATGTATAGCAAGAGATTTCCTGTATCATTTTCATTGGAGCGGTGTCAAAAAAAAAAAGCAGCCAATGTGAAAAATGTGTCAAAACCAGCGTTTCCTGAAAAGGTTTTCATTTTGACATTTTCAAAACATTATTGAAGCTTTTTTTTTTTAAATAAAAAGTGTTATTTGTATATAAAATGTGAACAGTGAAACAAAACAAATACATGCACAAGATGGCAATACCATATTAAACAAGAAAATTCAGTGTTCGTTATTTGTAAAACTTGGAGAAAAAACAAAATTAATACCCCTGAACTTTTAGAGGAGATACAGAGCATAATTATTACAGTGATTAAATGAATAAGTGGGTCTAACCTTAAAGTATCGGGTACTTATATACACTAAACTGAAAAATATGCAAGAGTTGTGTTTGACCAGACTCATTTTTTCCTATTAGAGTAATTTTTTCCATTAATTCAATAGAGCGTTCACTAAGCCAGTCTGTGTATCAGAGAGGAATTGCAGATTTCCGTTTGCTCAAAGTAACTCTTAGACACTAATAGAACTGTTAATGCCAGCACATCCCCACCCATAAAATACGCAAGCTTGGTGAAGGCAACAAAGAAAGCAAAGTTTAAGAGCGCACTAGAACATGAAGTTCCACAACACATGTATTTTTGGACAGGCATAGAAGAGGTGTGAACAGGAGACATTTATATGCATACCCAACATCCACTGTGTTGCAAATCTAGCCTTTGTGGGTGGGTGTGTCTGTCCCTCAAAGGCTAGATTTGCAACACAATGGATGTTGGGTATGCATATAAATGTCTCCTGTTCACACCTCTTCTATGCCTGTCCAAAAATGCATGAAGTCCAGAATTGGGGTGGGGTGGGTGAGTGTGTGTGTGTGTGTTTGTGTGTGTGTGCGCGCGCGTGTGTCTGTCCCTCACCCCCCCCCACCCCCCAATTCTGGACTTCACAAGTGCATGTTTTATAACATTCTCCAAAGAACCAGAGGGACAAAGAACTTTAATATAATACAAGCCAAGGTGTATGTGTGCATGATAATACCCTTCTCTCATCTTGTTTGTGTCTTTTCTATTTAGTTTGCACACTAATCAGGACAGGCAGTGTGTCTTATTAGGAGCGTGATGCCCAACACAATGGGACCCTGACTTCTCTATAGGGATGTGAACAGTTAACAGTTTAACTGGTAAGGACTGGAGCAGCCCCCTGTCTGTGACAGGCATGCAACTGCTCCAGCCCTGTGGGATCCATCACAAGCAGGGACACTGACTGGCCAGAATTGACCCTGTCCATTGGCGGGCCCAACCTGCTCCCCATCCCGCACGCAGAGACTTCTCTGGCCAGCTGAAGCAGCCCTTGTCTATAGCAGGGGGCTGCTCCATCCTGGCCTTGACAGGTGGGGGTGCCACTCCCATCCACATCCCTACTTCCTTGGAGCCCTCCAGACACTACTGTAATACAAGTGCTAATGAACAGCACTGAGTTTGTTCCTGCTACGCTAATCTACTATAGATTTGAGAGAGTTTTGCATGTCTATCCATGTGCCTGTCTGTTCAAGAACACCTCCTAATAGTATGAGCTAGTACCACCAAATTCAGTATGCAGCGTCCTTTTATCATAGTTTAAAGCAAGGTCAGGGTTTGGTTGTGCCAGGACAATGGGATGTGCCTGGAATCCATCTGCTTCTCAATATCATACAGAAGAGAGACTATCACCAGGCAGGTGAAAGGGCTGACTGGGAACATCCCTACCCTGGAGTGCCTCAGCACTGGAGTGCCCACAGGTGCCCTTTAGGGTAAACTGGGAGGGCTGAAGCGTCCCCCCCCCCCGCCCCGATTTGCACAGGAACATTGCTGGTGTTTCCCCTGTGTCAGTGAGTGACGGGATGTGCAGTTTGCAGCATTCCTCACTTTGACTGAGGAGTTCAGGGGGCAGATGAACGGCGCACTTTGTTCTCTCTCTCTGACAGGAACAGAAAGGGAAAGAACAAGGAGCCATGATACAGATTTCGGGATGGGAGGAGGGAGTCAACGGAAGTTTTGCCAGACTTTGGCTCCAGCCTGAAACCACCACAAAGCATCACAGGCAGAGGTGAGGTCTGCTCTGGCTGGGCTGCTGGTTAACTGCCGGTAGGCTAATGCTTACCGGGTACCTGGTTAACCCTTACATCCCTATTAGAAATGTTTTCTGTGGTGCATAACAGTGATCTGGTGGTCTACAATGGGGTGATTTATCATATTGGCTCAATCTCGCAAAATTAAGTGACCCTTATTTCCTCCATGGGAGTATGCACCTGTGTATAGATTTGCAAAATCAGACTAATAAAACTTACAGAATTTCTCAGAATGCAAGAAACAGAGAGAGGGGCTGACTTCCAACCAATGAGTGTTACCATAGCTTCTACTGTCCATACCAGATAGGGAGCTTCCTTGGGCTCTCCTGATAGACCTGGTGCCCACAGGCCAGAAGATTCCCATAATGCACAATAATAGTATAAAGTAAATCCAGTCACAGCTTGGGCTACTGTGCTTATTGATCATATCCATACTCTAGTGTTGGCACACCACATAGACAAGTGAGAAGAGTATATACCAAGATGTATAAAACAAGAGGCTTTGCTTTCCCTAGGCAAGTCAATTTCAAAACCAAACAAGAACTGTTCAGAAACAACTGGTATCCTTTAAGCCTAAGGATAGGAGCATGTTTTTGTTAACAGTGCAGCTTGTTAGGGGAAAAAAGGTTTTAAGAGTCTGACGTGGCTGCTATACAAAATTAGACTTATATTAAAACTGGGACAGGGGCCCAAACCAAAACTTTAGATCCAAATTTCCCTTGGGCTATGGGTGTTCTGGATCTAATTTTGTGACTTTTGACCATCTCCAGGATTAAATACCAGACGTCGCCAGATCTTCCGTCCTATACACCCCACTAAGAAAAATTACACGTAACTGTCCATATGTCCTCACCTAATACTGCCTCTAATCACTGGCAACATACATCTCTGCCATGCCCCTTGGGTGCACTCTCCTCCCCCCACCCTTCCTCCCTCAGCACTCCCAGCCTATGAACATCGCCACCCTTTGCTCCAAAAGTCAAGCGAGTTCCGCCTGCTGGACTCAAAGGACCCAAATTCTCATAAAGCAACGCTTCCCGCGGCTGCATTGGGAACCCCATTCCCCTGCCCAGGCAACTGTGGGCTGCACCGCCGGGGGCTGACTAGGCTGAGGCGCCAGAGCGCAGCCCGGTCTCCCGCTCCGCCCAGCGGGTTGGCAACTCGCTCCCCGCTGGCGGCGCCCCCCCAGCTCCGGGGCAAGACGCGGCCCCCGCAGGACGCGGTGGTGTCGCTGCTGGTCTCACGTCAAGTTCCCAGCCCGGGGCCCCAGCAAGGCGGGGGGCGCGGGGAAGGGCCCGGGGCGGGGCTTTCCCGCGCCCACCCCTCGGCGGCACCGGGTGGGGCTGGTTTTCTCGCCCGCAGCCCCTGCCCGCCCCGCGCCGGGAGAGTGCGGGGAACCTACCTCCAGGCTGCTCCCCCGCGGCGGGCGCCCGAGGCTCCTCCAGAGCCGGCCACTCCCTGCTGCTGGGAGCTGCGGTCCAAGCGCAGGCGAGAGGCGGATCCCGCGCCCGGGCACCCTTCACCGTCGCATCCCCTGCCCGCCGCTCCGGCCTCCCCCCCACGCGCGCTGGCTGGCTCTGGAGCCCGCTTGCCAGAAACAATAAATAACACCAGCCGGCCCAGCTCCTTAACCCAGCAGCACCTCGAGGGCGGGCGCCTGCAAACAGCCCCGCTCCCAGGCCAGTGGGCTCCCCCGCCCCGCCGCTCTTCTGCGGGGCTCAGCCTCGTTAGCGGCCAATTGGCGGCAGGTGGCAAAGGCAAACGGGATTCCCGCCCCTAATGCTGCCTTGGGGGGGGAGGGGAGTCCAACAAGGTCCCAAGCTGGTTTGACTCTCCCTCACGGGGAGGGACCTCCCGTCTGGCCTGTCTTTGATGATCTTCGCTTCCTCCCTGATGAGCACTTTGGAAAATAACTGCCATGCACCAGACGCTTGAGCCAGACTCCATAGCTGCTGGGCAGCCTGAGCCAAATTCATCCTTTGAAGTGACTACGGCAGGGGAGCGTCAGTGTTGGACTCAGCGTTGGGAACACCTTGACATATTAATCAGCCCGTTCGCCTGGCATGAACTGCCGCGGGAATGAAGAGCTCAGCTTCCCTCCCCTCCCCTTCCTTCCCCTCAAACATGGAAACAAGTTAGCTGGGGGATATTAATAGTCTGGAGAACATCCTAAAGGCCTCTGTGGTCTCTGAAAAATCCAGCACGCTAATGCCAGGAAATGAATTCCTATGGCAGAGGACATGAATAGGGAGAAAATGAGGTGGGGATTGGCCTGATCCTGGAAACTGCTGAGCTAGGGCTTCTGGACAATTATGAGCTTTGCCAATGAACTGGACTGGACTAGACTAATATGTTTGAGGTATCAAAAATAAATGTAGTTACACCAACATAGAAGTGCTTATACTATCAGAGCTTATTCCTGTCCAGGAATGAAAATCTACCATATATATATAGGGGTTGACATATTATGGAAAACCCTACTCACCAGACAAAATAGGGACTCGCCACCGTCCCCCACAAAAAGTGTTTTTAATGGCATAAATTCCTAAGAAGAAGAAGAACAGTAATTACTAATAAGTTAATAAATATCACCCAAGTTATTAATAAATATCGTATAAACCTCTACCTTTTCCCTCTGCTGCTATGTCTCCTCCCCTTGCTCCACCAGCTCCCTTGGTGCCTGCTGCCCCCCACCCTCTGCTGTCCTGACTCCTGCCCTTCTCACTGCCCTCAGCCTTCCTGAGACCTGCCCCCCTCCACCCATCCTTCTCTCTGCCCTGTGCCCACTCCACCAATAGCTCCACTCTGATCAGGTGAGCTAACCCTCCTCATCCCCTCTCCTAAAGCCTCCCTCTACACACCTGCCCTGCCTCTCTCTGGTGCTGGTCCCTCCCCTGCAGGTGTCTGCCCTTCTGCTTCACCCCCAGAATCCCTTGGCACCTGCACCTTCCTGGGGCCTCCCACTTCCCTCACTGCCCCTGCCCCCTTTGCTCTCTTTTTCCCTGATACCCACCCCCTCATCACCCTCTGCCCCTGTTCCCTCACACATGCCTTGCTCCATCCCCACCTTCCTCATGCCCACCCCTTCTTTCAAGCCTTCTCCCAGCACCTCCCCCTTCCCCTCTAGCCCCCAATGCCCTTACCCTCTCCTCTCCCAGCATCACCCTGTCCCTCCTCCCACTGACACCTCCCCTCCTGCCTTTTTCCTCATTGTCTGCACTTGGCACCCTAGCATTTGTCTCTCCTCCACCCTGTCCCTTGGTGCCTTCCCCTTTCTTCTTATTATTCTTCTCCTGACCTCCTCCCCTCAGCACAAGCTCCTTTCCCATATTTTTCCCCTCCCCTCCCCACAGCCCAGCCCAGCCCCTTCCCCTCCCCAGGGGCCAGCTCTAGGTTTTTTGCTGCCCAAAGCAAAACATTCCCTCCCCCCTTTGTTGATGTCTTTTACATGTTTGCATTTTGCAATGGTTTTTTTTTCTTTTTTGCCCCCACTTTAGCCCTATAAATAACATTCATTCGTTTTTTTCCATAAAGGCAAAGGCGCTTCAAGTGAACTTTCACTCCCTGCTGGGTCACAGCAGCCTTTTCCCTGCCCTGTCCAGCCTCTCCCTATGGGCAAGCACCCTTCACTCCCGACCAACAGGGGGAGCAGGGACAGCACAGAGCCAGAGGGGTGCAGGGAACAGTGGGGGAGTACGGGGATGGCACAGGGAATAGGAGGCACAGAGCCAGAGGGATGCAGGGATCGGGGGTAGCAGGGTGCGGTGGAGGCACAGGGAATGGGACGCAGGGAACAGGAAGGGCAGAGGGATCATGGTCATGGGGCAGTGCAGGGAATGGGCAGCACAGAGCTGGGGGGGCAGGGATTGGGGGGTGCAGGGTGTAAGGGCAGTGCAGAGCCAAATGGTCATAAGGAAGAGGGAGAGCAGGGGGTCTGGGGTGCAGGGGAGCAGGGTCGGCATAGGGAACAGGCGGCACGGAGACAAAGTGGGGCTGAGGCCGTGGCAGGACTGGAGCCGGCAGGGCAGGCCCTGGCTGTGCCATGCACCGCAGCCAGCTCCCAGGGACACGTGACCAGAGCTGAGCTCCTATGGCCATTTGAAATCAGCAGGGCCAGGTCACGCCAGCATCCTGGAGTCCTGCCCTGCCGCTGCACGCAGGCAGCCCGGTGGGAAGAATCGCCACACTTCCCCCTTTCCAGCGGCGCTGTGCTCCTCCGCCAGCCAGTGGATCGGATGGGGCCGCGCCGCCCGTAGTGTGGGCTTTGGCCAGCCCGTCTCAATGGCCCACCAGGCCAGTCCGCCCCTGCACTCACAAGCTGGAAAAATCTACTCGCCACGGGCGAGTGCATTTGTCAAGCCCTGTAGATATATATATATATCTATATATGCAGGGCTTGAAAAATAATACAATCTACTCGCCCGTGGAGAGTAGATTGCAACATGGAAGAGCCGGACTCGGGCAGCATGGCTGGCGAGCGGGGCTCGCCGCGGTTCAGCGAGCCCTGTATATATGAGTGTCTCTGAGTCTTCATTCAAGATCTATTCCTAAAAGGTAAAACCTAAGACCACCACATTTGGTAGGCAGCTTCCTCTCATCGTAAATTAAAGGTCAGGGTTTGGTTGTGCCAGGACAACAGGATGTGCGTGGAATGTGATTCTTTCTCATAGAATGGAAAGGGAGGGCTGTGATAGAGGCAGAATGACTGAGGACATCAAGCACAGGGGATAGTTATACTCCACAATGACTATAGGAGATGCAAGCAAGCACTCCCCCTGCCTCCCCAACAGCCCCAGAGAGCCGCAGAGCTGTCATTAGTCAAGGGGTGTGACCCCGCCCCCTTGGGGAGCAGCTGCTAACTGACCCCACCCCTGCTTTGGAATGGAAATCTTGAATCTTCCATTTATCTGGCTGTCTTGGATCTTATATGATCCTCATCACCTTAATATCTGAGTGCCACTCAGGATACATCTAGACTGCAGGCTTCTTTCGAAAGAGAACATTCACATTTCAAAAGCGGATCGAAAAAAACTATCTGCTTTTTCGAAAGACAGCATCCACACTCATTGGAAGCTCTCTCGCATAAAAGGCCACCTGGAACCACTTCTGGCAGGGCATTAGGTCAGCAATTACTTCCGGGTGCTGTTGCCTAAGGCTATCTGCGATGCATGCTTAAAGGGACCCCCCTGGACAGCCATTTCTCAGGTTCTGCTGCGGGTTTGCCTACCTCTCTGAGGGACAGCAAAGCTTTTGCAGTGCATGCTTTGGTTGCCCAGCTTTCTTGGATGCCACAGAATTCTTTTCTCTTTTCTGGGCATGCGATGGCCCCACACTACCATGCTGCAGCATTTTCAGCAGACCATCATGACGGTCCTGCCCCAGCTTGACTCAGAGCTCAGCTTTGAGAACCTCTGCCTGGATATGGGAGTAATGCCCTTTCCCCCATATCCCATGGTTGAGAGACTGGACACCAGTTCCGACTGGTGGGACCGTCTCATCATGGAGCAGTGGGACAACCAGCAGTGGCTCCAAAACTTCTGCATGCAGAAGGCCACCTTCCTGGAGCTGTGTGCCTGGCTCGCCCCTGCCTTCCCACGACAGTATACCCACCTGCAGCCCTCCATCCCCCTGGAGAAAAGGGTCGCAATTGCCATGTGGAAGCTCACCACCCCCAACAGCTACCGCTTTGTGGGACAGCAGTTTGGCGTGGGGAAGTCCACCACCGGGGTAATCTTTATGGAGGTAAGTCACTCTCGGGTTACAGTCCCTGTGGGGGGTGGATGTAGGGTGGATGGAAAAGGAGGAGGGGAGTGGGAGTGGGGGCAAGGCCCAGCCCCGGGGGGGAAGGTTGTGCCGTCCTGCCCTCACACAGCCTTGCTGCTGGGGGGGGCAGCCTCATGGAGGGTGGCTCCTGGGATCTTTGGGGGGGGAGGGGAGGAAGGGCACCTCCCAAGGGCTCAGGCACTGTGACTGACCAGGCCGGGTCTGGGCACAGCTGAGGGCGTCCGCTCAGGGCGAATGCTCAAATTCGGGGCTCTCTCTAGCCTCCAGACTGGAGACCTTCCCAAATAGGCTACAAACCAGTCTCACAGAGCGCTTCAGCTGCCTGCCAGAAGCCTCACGAGCAAAACTCCTCTGCCATCCCAGGAATATCCATGCCTCAGATGGCCCTGGGCCTCATACACAGGTGAGGGGTCTTTGAACCCAATCTCACCTACCCCGAACAAGTTCTGTCTGGTTCCAAGAAACCAGCCACAGATCCCTGGTCAATTTACACTCTGGACCTTACCCACAAATCACGCTGAGCCAATCCTTTAGAATCTAACATCTAAAGGTTTATTACTACCAGAAAGAAAAGCATGAGAGTAAGGTTGTTAAGGTATCATACATTACATGCATCGAATCTCCCAGTTCTCAATGCAGGCTTGCAGCAGAGATGTAATAGCTGCTGGCTTAAAAGTCTTTGGTGAACATCCTACTTCAGGATGAGTCCTCAGTTCTTTCTGGCTCTTCGATCCCTGCACTGCTGCCTCTGGGATGAAGGGCTGAGCTGAGTACCAAGATGGAGTCGGCCACATGGCATATTTATACCTCCTTCCTGGTCTCTTCTTGGCTGCAGCAGGACACCTGGCCAGCGGCCTATCCCTGTGTCTCCTGCTGGTAGCCCTTAGGTATCAGTCATCATTCTTGAGGTGTGGCCTTGGCCTATAGAGGGCCCTTGTTACATAGAGCTTTGCTCATTAGCATGTCCATAGGCCGAGCTCTGCCCATTGCTCAACCACATACAGAGAAACATTCAGTACTCATACAAAGTACGTGCTTATAACTTCACACACAGACATTGTACAATTACATGAATAGCATATATAGAATCAGAAGAAAGTAAGCTTCTATTTGACACCTCACATGGCCCCCTTTGTACCAACCTTTGGGGTGAATACCCCCCCCATGGGTGCAGCAGTGACCTAGTTGCTCCCCTCAAAATCCAAAACGTGGCAGGCACCATCTCTCATTCTCTGTTTTGTGTGTTTCTATGTCTCCTTCTTCAGGTGGTGAGGCATCAACTTGGTGCTGCTGCGCAGGATCATCCATATCGGAGACCTAGACCTCGCTGTGGCCAGATTTGCTGCCCTTGGATTCCCGAACTGTAGAGGAGCACATCCCGATCTGCGCACCACACCATCAAGTGGCCCAATTTATTAACAGGAAGGGCTACTTCTCCATGGTGCTGCAGGCCCTGGTCGACCATTGGGGACAGTTTTCAGACATTTTTGTACGGTAGTCAGGCTGGGCACATGATATCTGCATATTTAGGAACTCTAGCCTCTACCGCAGGCTTCAGGCTGGAACATTCTTCCCCCAGCAGGACACTGCAGCTTCCCACTTGCATTGTGGGCAACGTGGCCTACCCACTGATACCATGGCTCATGAAGCCCTACACTAGCCACCTGCACCCGAGCAGGGAACAGTTTAACACGCACCAGAACTGGACTCGCATGCAGGTGGAATGCGCCTTCAGGCACCTCAAGGCCCGGTTCAGGTGCCTGCTGACACTCCTCGACGTGGGGGAGCGCAACATTCCCAAGGTGGTCTCTGCGTGTTGCGTGCTCCACAACCTGGTGGAGAGCAAAGGGGAGGCCTTCTTCCCAGGGTGAGGGACACAGGCTGGTGGTGAGGGGAGGCAGTTTGAACAGTCCCAGACAGCTGCCATCCGCCAGGCCCATCAGGGAGGGCCTGAGGGAGAGGTTCTCTGAAGGACCCCAGTAACTCTCCCCAGGACCTCCCCAATGGGGGTTTGTGCCTTGCCCCCCCTATACCTTTCCCAATACAACCCCTCCCTTCCCCCATTTCCTGGACAATTAATAAAGACACCAGTTTTGATTTC
Source organism: Pelodiscus sinensis (assembly GCF_049634645.1). Lineage (NCBI taxonomy): Eukaryota > Metazoa > Chordata > Testudines > Trionychidae > Pelodiscus > Pelodiscus sinensis. The sequence goes on from NC_134711.1 coordinate 120,471,547, forward strand.
AAAGTTAACTTTGTATTTAGTTCTTTAAAATCAAAGTAACTGGGGCAGAGGGGGGTTCAGAACCTGAAGGGGGGGAAGGAGGAGGAGGGCTCAGAACCTGGAGGGGGGCTGAGAATGAGGAGGGAGGCTCAGGGCTGGGAGTGTCGCATGGAGCGCCTACACGTGTTGCCTCAGGTCCAGGACCTCAACAGACTCGGGGTTGGGTAGGATCTGGGACAATAGGGGTCTGGGCAGGAGGGCGGGCTGCAGCACGGTCGGGGGGGAGAGTGGGATGGGGACAGGACTCGGGTATGCCTTGACCTGCTGGATGGTGACACACCTGTTTTCACCCTGCTGCAACAGCTGGTCCCACATGCAATTGCGCCATTTGACATCATCGTGGACCTTTTGGAAAAGTGTTTGCTGCATGTCTTGCAGGACTGCGATGTTCTGTCACATAAGGTCATGGTGGATCCCCCACTTTGGTCGGCGGGCTGGGCTGGTGCGGCTCACCCCTCAGTGATGGCTGATCCGGCTGTGGAGGACAAGAGGGAGAGGTGGTCAGTCATCAATGCAGACACTGCCCCTGAGGGCGTGCCCTCCTCTGTGAGCAGCGAGCAACGCGGCCATCCAGCTATAAATGTCCGCATTTCTGTGGCATGACTGGAGTTCCTGGAGGGACTCCTCACTCCAGAGCTCCAGGAGGTCCCGGATCTCAGCCCCCAACCAGGATGGCGCCCGGCATTTGGTGGCTCTGGTTGGGTCCTGGGACCCCTGGGGGGCTCCCTGGAATGGCTGGAGGGGAACTTGGGGGGCTTGTGGCTGTGCCATGGCTGGTTCTTGCTGTGGTAGGGAGAGCTGTGCAGTCAGGGTGCTGCTCTGAGGCCGACTTCCTGCCATAAGGCTTGCCCCAGATGCCTACAGCTTTAAGATCTGGCTGAAGACAGGAACTATAGAACTGTGATTAGTGTGGACGGTGTGTCCACCACGGCACCTGTGCTTTTTCCTGAAGGTCTCTTTTTTTGAAAGATCCTTTCGAAAGAGCTCTTTTGGAAAAGGCGTTTTTCCTCGTAAATTGAGGTTTACTAATGTCAGAAAACCCCCTGCGTTCTTTCGATTATCTTTTGAAAGAATGCAATTGCAGTGTGGACGTAGGTGAAGTTTTTCCAAAAAACCCCTGCACCCTAATTATGAGTGAACACAGTTTTTTTTTTCCTCTGATTTACTGTTCCTTGAATTTTATTTTGATTTTATTTTTGTCATGTTATGGGAAGGATGGAGTTGCATTTTGTTTTGAAAGTGATGAGGTTCACACTCATCCTGATATTTTCCAGCAGAGATTTCCAGATTCACAAGAGAGTCGTTGATATTAGATCCAAAGACATGCACATTATGAAAAAAATCTCTCAAGTTTTTAAATCCTATTTAAAATACAGGACCAATTAATTTAAACCCCAAATGTTGAACTTGTAAATAAGAGACGTTGTGCAGTTTGTTAAAAAATATAATTAGAGACACCCATTAGAATTTGGAATGTTTGAAACACAAAGGCTACGTCTACACTGGCACCCTTTTCAGGAAAAGCTTAAAACGGAACAGTTTTCCGTTATAAGTATTTCCAGAAAAAGTGCGTCTACATTGGCAGGATGCTTTTCTGGAAAAGCACTTTTTCCGGAAAATCGTCCTTGCCAATGTAGACGCGCTTTTCCGCAAAAAAGCCCCGATCGTCATTTTCACGATCGGGGCTTTTTTGCGGAAAAGACTACTGGGCTGTCTAAACTGGCCCTTTTCTGGAACAGTTTTTCCAGAAAAGGACTTTTGCCCGAACGGGAGCAGTATAGTTTTTCCGGAAAAACAATGCTGATTTTACATTAGATCGTCATTGCTTTTCTGGAAAAGCAAGCGGCCAGTGTAGACACAGCCAAGGTGTTCTTGGAACACCTTTTCAGCTGTCATTTTCTATGCATGGTTTATATGGCTTATACAAATTGGTTAGTTTTTTTTACAAGGTGAAAGTGGAATTTTCCTCCTACTTTTCCTTAGTTCACAAATGGATGGAGATATTGTGCTGACATTTTAATTAAGTATACACACAAAATCCTAGGGAAGCACTGTGTATTAGCAGTCAAAATAGCCCCTTTCATTCTGTTACACAAGAGTGGATCTACAGCAAAGGTGATTAAAAAGGCTAAAGTCTGAAACTTGCATGGACATAGTCCTCATTGAGAGCTAGTGGACCAGACTGGAGTTACTCTGGATTTACTAGAAGTTTTACCTGGCATTGCTTGGATCTTTTAACTTTATTTTTATTTTTATTTTTTGGAAAATGCTTCATTTAAATCATTACTCTGAGGTGGGATGGGGTTCAGGATGCAGGCTGCCCCAGGGAGAAAGAACAACCCCAGCCCTCTCTCATTGCAGCAACTTAGGGACAAGTGATAAGCACCTGTCCTTGGCTTCTACAGCTCCTGCAGGGACAGCTGGAGAAGGATGCATGGCCCCCGCCTGGGGCAGGTCAAGGTTCATCTAGCCTCTGCCCTCCTCAGTCAGAGTGAGGAATGCAGTAAACTGTGTCCTTTCCCCTCACTCCCTGACAAAGAGGAACAGCCAGCAATGTTCCTGTACAACCCTGCCCTCCCTAAAGAGCACCTGAGGGGTGGGAGGCTCAGAGCTGCAGGAATCCTGGACAGGGGATGGCCTGAGACAGCCCCTTTCACCTGCCTGGTGATTCTGTGTCTCTTCTGTATGGTTTTATGGGAAGCAATCCCATTTCAGGCACATCTCATGTTCCTGACACAACCAAACCCTTACATCGCTTTAAGTTATGATAAGAGAAAGTGTATACCAAATTTAGCAATCCTAGCTCTTAGGATACGACTACACTACATCCATAGCTCGAAATAGCTTATTTTGAAATTTGGTGCTGTCTACACAGCACCTACTTTTAAACAAATTGCTATTCCAAAACATCCCTTACTCCTCATGGAATGAGGATTACTGGGGTGTCAGAATAATGAGCCTCATATTTTGAAATAATGGACACAGTCAAAAGATGTGGAATAGCTATTTTGGGATATCTCTGGTATCCCGAAATAGCACTGCAGTGTAGACATAGCCTTACTGTTTAGGAGGAGTTCTTGAACAAACAGACAAACTCTCAAACATATAGTAGATAATGAAGGACAGATATAATTTGATTAGTCCGGTGAAAAAAATTTAAATTGGTGAAATCATCCTCATAACTGAAACGTCAATAGACATCAGTGCAAGCTGAGATGTAAGCTAGGAGATTCAAAAGGAAAGAAAAGATGCAAAACTAGAAATGCAGCTTATTTTACAGTCTCAGAACGCTGTTAACAAGAGCAAACAGGAGTAAAAGCTTATTTTTGCCAATAAACTGAAATTAGGAAGAAGGATATTTTCTAGGAAATTGCTATTTTTACAGCTGTATCGGTGTTATAGCACACCCAAGGTACATGTATCATAGGCTGATGAATGCACACTAAGCATAGTAAGCTGCCACCACCATGAAGAAATTGGCCCTTTATCCTTGTGCAAATAATCCTCCAAGTAAAGACCCAGTACAAGTGTAGTGCCAATTCTGTATTTAGAAATTCTCAATGTGCCGATTCCACATGGCCAGTCAACAAGTGCAAGAGACCTTTTGTCAACACTCCCAGCCCATTCCTCTCTTAATGGTTCCCTACTCCGCTTCTTCCTGTCAGCTGGCATGGAAGTTTTGATTTGAATACGCTTGTGCCTATAAGACTAGCAACAGCTCAGAGCAGGGCTGGCCCTACCGTGAAGCAAACTGAGGTGGCCACCTAAGGTGCCAGACTGTGGGGGAGGTGACCCTAGGACCCAGAATGTAGAAAATTGTGTCTGCTGCTGCTGCATATGTATTCTCTCTGCACTAGATGCACAGAGATGGTGGAGTGCTGTGCTGGAGGAAGGAGGGCACAAGAGACATAACAGGCAGGCAGGAGAAAAGGTGGCACGTGGGCGTCGTTTGAGCTCCCCGCCTCAGGTGCCAAAATGTTGTGGGCTGACCCCGGCTCAGAGGCACAAGATGATCCTTAGAAGGAGCCTGCAGCAGGGTTAGATTTAGGGGCAGGTGATTCAGGAGACCTTCTAGAGTGCCAGGCTTTTGGTGATGTTTGTGTTGTTTGCAACAAAAAGGAAAATAGGGAGTGTATAAGGGTAGGGGCATTGACTGCCAGTCAACAAAATATAAGAACAGACTGAAGACCAGTGAGAGCCCATCTGTGATACTGTGAACCTTGTTTTATTATGTAATTGTGGAAGTGTACTCGTATTTTAAGACTTGAGGAGTCATGAGTAGCGACTAATAAAGAACATATTTAATGAGATGCTAGAGATATTGATCAAACCCCTAACTACATAAAATTATAACCAAAATACTTCTTCTGCCATGCTTAACACCTTATTGATGCAGTTATCAGAACAAACCACCGTACCATAACAGTGAACTGCACTCCCAACATAACCACCGTGAAAAAGATTTCATTTACAGTAAGTTTCGTGGACAAGGATGGCTGTATTCAACTAAAGGAACACCTTATTGGAAAAGGCTTTCCTGAGCTGTTTATGAACATTTTTCATGAGAACAAAATAAATGGTTAGGAATGCTGCAAATATGAAGGGAAGGAACAGTGGTGTCCAGGCACGGATCCTTGCACTGAATCCAATAGCTTTCTTCATGCCTGGTGGCTGCCATTCCCTCAACCTGGTTGTGTCAGAATTACAGATCCTCACGTGCAAATATATCATCTAAATCATGAATACCACTCATGCAACCAAGTTGTGAAATGGGCTACATATGCAATAAAAAGATATTCAAAAGTTTAAAGATACTTCTCACTCTGGGGCATCATTTGGCCTAGAGTCCCTTCAGCCAATTAGATTCAGTTGAGGTGAATCCTCAGCTTCCCCAAGCTAAATTTGGATTTTATTGTGTGTTAGCTATGCCATTGCCGAAACACACCTTATTCTTCTAATGTAATCATGGCTTGGGTATATCTTCTCTCCCTCTATATATTCAGACCTTAGAAGTTTTGGAAGCCATTTGGTTATAGGGTCATAGAGTTTAAGGCCAGAAAGGACCAATGGAGCATTTACTTTGACCTCCTTTATATCACAGGCCATCAAACACCAGCCAGTCCTTTCGACCCTGAGCTCTAGCAACCAAAATTAGACAAAAGAGATGAAACCAGGGTCTCCCACAGGCAGAGAACAGGAGGATCAAGGTACTCCAGTACTGTCCATTGCCACCTTGCTGCTCCTTGCATCTCAGCTGGTGGAACCAAGGTAGCTTGTGACCACATGCATTGAAAGGGCAGGTGGCAGCAGATTCAAAGGTGATTCAGAGCTTGTCTTGTACACACCTACCTCTTGGCCTCTGGAAGTGAGATCAACAGCATATTTTTTTAAAAAAATCTTTCCACCTCAAGAGCTAGGGCATGAACTCTTCCGCACCCCACTTCCAGTATGCATGGGATGTGAGAACAAGACCCGTTAAAGTACAAAATCTGAGTATTATGTTGCCAGGAAGATTGTATTCCTGTTCAGTCACAATTTAATTGAAATCAGAGAGGATTCATGTCTCGTTGTTTTCTTGATCTAATTTCTGTGGAGAAGGGAATTAACCATGGAATGGTTTTGCTGGCAGCCAGAAATGAGAATGATCTGCCTCTATCCAGACAGGGTTTTTTTAATGAAGAAGTTGGCAACCATGGATAAAACCTTTTAAAAACATTAACCCGATATTCTGGGCATCGATTAATATTCAGCGCATAGAGGAGTGCTGCAATAGATAATGCCAGTCAGTAGCAACAAGGATTAAAAGTAATTTGTTTACCAAGCAGAGCAGGGATATGGAACCTCTGGCCCGTGGGCTGCATGCAATTTGTCAGGGTTAGCCACTGGCAAGTTTGTTCGTTTACCTGAGTATCTGTAGGCCGGGAGCTACAGAGGCTGTAGGTTTGCCATTCCTAGCCAATGGGAGCTGCGCAAACCGGGCCACCACTTTCTGTTGCACCCATTGGCTGAGAGTGGCAAGCCACCACCACTGTGGATGCTCAGGTAAACTGTATGGCAGCCTGCTAGCAGTGACTCCTGATGAACTGCATATGTCTGGTTCTCCGTCCCTGAAGTGAGGCCTCTTTGATCAAAAATGAAATGGTGTGATTTTTTTTCCCCCTCTAAGTGGACAACCTGGCTATCTGCCCAGAATGCTAGAAGATTGTAAACATCAAAAGGAAGAATATTGTTTTACAGAAAGCGTTTTCATGTGGTAGGACCAAAGATTTCAGTTCTTCTATTCCGTGCTGAAATGCAGTGTGGGGAGGGTCAAAGACGGTTTTACTCCAACTTTGCATCTCCCATATCATAAAGTCGGCAGCAGACGGGAGCAATATCCAGTGGAAGTTAGAGCAGCCCCAAAAGCTAATTAAATTTATAGCCTGATGCAAAGTACATTGTGCTGGATTCCTGACCAATGGGAGCGACAGAGTGGAGCCAGCACAGGAGACAAAGCTTCCCTGTGCTTCAGTTCCAGCACATTCTCCCCCTGCCAAACAGAGTCCATGGGCTGGATGCTTCTAGCAGCTTGCCTTGATCCAGGCCACCAAAGCCTGGAAGCTGGCGCTGGGACTCTAGCCAGTGCACCCCACTGTTGAGCAGGGAAGCCCTGAATCTGGTGGGCCAGATCAAGGCAAGCCACTGACCACAGTAGGTTCCCCACCATTGGTCTAAGACAAGCCCCAACAGTACCTTGCTCTTAGAGAGAGCTTTGATTGGTTGATCCCAAAGTGCTTCACAATTTTTTAAGGTATTTATCCTCACAAAAGCCCTGTGAGGGAGAAAAGTGCTGTTATTCCCACTGCAGGGAAGCACAGACTTGCCCACCAGCAGGGAATTGAAGCCAAATTGCTTAAGGTCCTTGGAATACTGGCTCATCCTTCCTCTCAAGTTTGGTCCTTATTCCAGTGACCAGCTGTTTACCTGTTCCAATCCCTCCCCCCTTCATTTTGACCAGATTTCGAGGTGCTCCCAATAACTTACTGATTTTAATTGTGTGGTTTCATTGCTACCACTGCTTTGTTTAGTCCTTTCTTCAGAAACATCTGTTGAGTTAATACACTTGAACAATGTGACCTGCCAGCTATTGGAGGAAAATAATCTGTCCCCCTCCACCTCATGGTCTTTGGAAAGCAAATATCATTAAAATGGAAAGACTTTTTGATATTAGTGCTAAACAAAAGTAACTCGGGATTTTTTGTTATGTTACACATAGACAAACACTTCTAATTGAATCAAGAAAATCCATTTTCAAAAACTGTCTGGATCTTTATTGATTTCCTGCCATCATTTCAAGGTGCGTTGCTAATGTACCTTCCAGAGAACATACAAATGCTCTATTCTTAACTCTAGAGTTGTAGGGAGATCAGATATATTTCATTAAAATATTACTTGTTCCTTTGAACTACAAATGCAAAGTGAAAATTATTTGTGACATTTTGAAAATATTATTTGGATAGCTGGATAAACTGTAAGATAGAACAGGATAATTTAGCTGCCAGCATCCATTTGAGAAACAAGCATTCAGACATGGAATAGATATCATACAAAGATATTCTGTCAGGTAGCTCACATGTATGCTGAATGACACATCACAACAATATTTCATATCTTTATGTAGTCCAGAGAGCTTACCAATTGTACAGCAGTAACTATGGACATAGAAGAGCTGTCTTTGTTTTAGTCTTTCAGTAACTGGGTTTGGTTCTTTAAAGGATTTGAAACCACAGACAGAGGAATACTTCTTTTAAGGGTCAAACAAAGATTTTTTATTTTTTTCTATTTACTTTATAATTAATTTTTCATTTAAATCAATTCACTATTTTTGATTCTTTTAAGACAATATAATATACAAAGAAAAAGTAGAAAAACAGTACAGTTAAAAAAAACCAAGAAATAACAACTTCTCCTACAGATATACCCTCCTGATTTACCTTTAAACAATATTTGGAGCTTATTTGTTCCCCTTTCAGAGCTTATGGATGGGTTGCAAATCCAAAAAGCTAGGTCTGATCAACCAAAGCTCCCTCCCTGGCGCTGAATCTTGCTGCCGCACATAAGCTTTGAAAGGGGAACATATAAGCTCCGAAAGGGGAACACCGGTGGTAAGTTGCAACGAATAATCCAAAGAAAGGAAAAACATAAAGAAAAGAATATCTCCTGAATCTAAGCAATGCTTCTATCTTTCTTAACGTAAGTATTATATATTTGTTAACTCCAAATATTGTTTAAAGGTAAATCAGGAGGGTATATCTGTAGAAGAAGTTGTTATTTCTTGTTTTTTTTTTAACTGTACTGTTTTTCTACTTTTTCTTTGTATATTATATTGTCTTAAAAGAATCAAAAATAGTGAATTGATTTAAATGAAAAATTAATTATAAAGTAAATAGAAAAAAATAAAAAATCTTTGTTTGACCCTAAAAAGAAGTATTCCTCTGTCTGTGGTTTCAAATCCTTTAAAGAACCAAACCCGGTTACCGAAATAGTCCAAAGACCTGGATCCATCATAGCGCTTCACGTACTTAACTTTTGAGCGTGTGGAGCTATTCACATTCTAAAATCTAAGCATGTGCTTTTATATGATTTGCTGAATAGATACCAAAGTACATTATAAGCTAAAAATACAAGGATCGCCTGAGCCTCTATTGAAATGCATCCACCTCTCAGGGGGAACTCAAGAGGTGAAAGATGTGAAAGAATACAGTATTGTGTTAAATTGGCTGAGGGAATGTAATTTCTTTGGGCCCCTCCCCTTGAACAGTTTATATATGATCCCATTAGGGATGGGTCAGTTTAAGATAGAAATAGGTACAGCAGCCTACTGAGAATGAAAAGTACAATTGTTAGGCAGAAGAAAATATTTTCTGCGGTTCTTGAATCCTAAAGTGGGGTGATGGGAAATTATGAGTCTTTTGAAAAATTGATGCCAAGAATAAGCATTTTGCCATCCCAAACTGTTCTTGTTAGCTCTCTCATGCTCCAGGACCTTTCAACAATTTTGCTTCCCTGATGCACCTTTACTTCCCAGTGCCTGAACTGGCTCTTCAGACAATAGCACCTCCTATCTAGGACAAAGTTTTCTTCCAAGTAAGGGATTTTTCTCCATCTTTCTTCTGTGTGCTTTTTTTCCCTGTCACTTCTACACCCATTTCTGTGATCTCCCTGTCTTTGTGTATTGTCAACACATTTCTCTAATCACTAATCGTCTCCTCCCATTGTGTCTTTTCATCTGTCCCTAAATCCCTCAAACGGTAGTGTCTCAGTCAAGTCCTGCAGCAACTGGGTAGGCAGAGATGGAGCAGCAGCTGAAAGAGTACTCTAGACTTTGCAAAAACAATTCATGGAAGATCTGTGCTCCAAATGGACTATCCTAAAGCTACAGCTATGCTGTAGCCTTTTTCCGGAAAAACTTATGCAAATGAAGCACAGCGTGGAATATCATCGCATTTCATTTGCATAATCAATTAGCGCCGCTTTTGCACAAGAGGGGTTTTTTGCACATAAAGGAGCCATCTACACAGCTCCTTTGTATGCAAAAGCCTTTTGCGCAAAAGCAGCTGCTAATTAATTATGCAAATGAAGCACAGCGATATTCCATGCCACGCTTCATTTGCATAAGCTTTTCCAGAAAAAGGCTACAGTGTAGCCATAGCCTAAGTGAGTGAGTGTGAGATCTGTACTGGAGATTCATCATGAGTCACAGGCCACGGCTAGTAGGACAGAACTACAGCATTGAGACTAAGGCCATGTCTACACTAGGAGATGAGGTCAAATCTATTATGGTCAATTTCTGGTCACGCAATTTTGCAAAGTCAAAGGTCCGTGTCCCCACTGTGGGAAAGAATTCAATGTGGTCCAAAGTAGCATGTCCCCATTAGGGAGCCTGCTGTCAATTTTATTCCTGCACACTCCATGCTGGTGCTTTTTTGCACTTCTGTGAACTGGAGCTTAATGGGACTTGAAGTATCATGGCCACATCGGCTGCTCAGGTGTGCTGTCTGCTCTGAGGTGTGCTCACAATGCTGGCCACGCGAAAAATGAAATTCAAACTTTTCCAGGGCTTTATCTGTTCACCTGGAGAGCAGTAGAGGTGCAAGTTTTGGCCACAGCGGGTCACTGTGGGATTCCTTCTAGAGGCCAAGAACCCCAACTTTCACCAGTGCTGCATCTACAGTACCGTAAATTTGACCAACCAAAGTCGGGACGTTGACGTTACCTCGTGAAAAGCAGGAGGAACCAAAATTGACTTCAGCGGCTCTTAAGGTGGACAGAACCGGCTTGGTAGTGTGAGCACATGATTTAGAAAATCAAACTTATGCAGCTAAATTTGGTCTAAACTCCTACGCTACGTCTACACTGGCATGATTTTCCGGAAATGCTTTTAATGGAAAAGGTTTTCCGTTAAAAGTATTTCCGGAAAAGCGCGTCTAGCTTGGTCCCGGAGTTATCATTATAATGATGCGCTTTTCTGGAAAAGTGCGTCTAGATTGGCGGCGCGCTTTTTCGGAAAAGCAGAAGCCCGGAACCATTTTGAAGAGGGCAAAGGCCACCAGACCTTTCCGGGGGCAGGGCCGGAGCTCCGTTCAGACACGTGCTTAAAGGGGTCTCGCCGGACAGCCGTTTGTCTTGTGCTCCCGTGCCTTGGGGCCTCTGCCAGGGACTGACACCCTTCGCAGGTTTGGTGGTTGCCCTCTGAGTTTTGGGGACACCACCCTTTGGCTCCCAACTGCTTTTTCCTGCGTTTTGTTTCTTCTGCCCTGCTCTGTCTCCCATGGAGCCGTGGGTGGCCATATGCCTGCTCGGGCCCTTGTTGGAGCTGTGCAAGTGCGTGTAGCTCGTGCTGCAGGCCGGTGGCCTGCTGTTCATGGACCAGGAGGCAGCGATCACATTGGACTCCCTCACCAGGGAGGCCATGGTGGCCCTGTGGCGTCAGCACCCCATCGTGGAGAGGCCAGTCTGGAGTTTGGACACCAGCACCGACTGCTGGGACCGTTGGTCCTCAGACTATGGGACGACCAGCAATGGCTCTGGAATTTCTGCATGAGAAAGCGGACCTTCCTGCAGCAATTCGGGGTGGGAAGATCAACCGTCGGAGTGATCGTCGTGGAGGTAAGTCCCAGGGGGAGTGGGGTGGGGGGAGGGTGCTGCACTCCAGGCCCAGGGACAGCCAGGACTCCAGGCTGGGTCGCCCAGGGGTTTGGGCCGTCCCTCCCTTGCACAGGCCCGGTGGTGGGGGCGGGGGCCGTAGGGCGAGGGGGGCCCTGGTGTGTGTGTGTGTGTGAGGACAGAGGGAATCAAGGAGGGGGGGCCCAAGGGAACACACACTCACTCCTGCCGTATGTGATGTGTTCCCTTGTGTTTCTCTGCACCCTTCTGCAGGTCGTCCATGTCGTCAACGATGTCCTGCTCCCCAGAGTCATCCGCCTGCATGACATGGATGGTACCATGGCCAGCTTCTCTGCCCTCGGGTTCCCCAACTGCGGGGGAGCCCTGGACGCCACACACATCCCCATCCGGGCCCCGGAGCATCGAGCAGCCCATTTCATGAACCGGATGGGGTACTGCTCCATTGTTCTGCAGGCCCTCGTGAACCACCGGGCACACGACGCCCGCATCCTCCGGAACTCTGGACTCTTTCGCAGGTTGGAGGCAGGGACCTACTTCCCCCGGCGGGACTTGACTGTCGGGGATGTGCCCATGCCCATCTGCGTCGTCGGGGACGCGGCCTACCCCCTGCTGCCCTGGCTAATGCAGCCCTACACGGGGCAGCCGGACCAGAACTGGGCCCAGTTCAACAACTGCCTCAACCGGGCCCGAAACCCAGTGGAGCTCGCCTTTGGACATTTGAAAGCCCACTTCCGTTGTTTGCTCACCCGTCTCGAGATGGGTGAGCAGAATGCAACGGAGGTACTGGCCGTGTGCTCCACAACATTGTGGAGCGCAGTGGGGAGGCCTTCCTCTGTGCATGGATGGCAGCTGAGGCACAGACATTAGACCAGACCGACACAGCTGCCGTCCGCCAGGCACGCCAGGATGCGGTGCGCATCAGAGAGGCCCTGGTGGACATGTTTGCCTAAGCCCCGTAATAGGGTTGCCTGGGTCTTCCCAGACTACTCCCTCCCATCCCCTACCCTTCCCCACCCTCTCCCCTTACCTTCCCTCAATTGTAAAGCGTCGGTTCAAAGCACATCGACCGCCATCGTGACTGTTCATTGGGTGCGTCGAGCGTAGTTAGGGTTTTTCGTTTTAGTTTAGGCTAGGGTTTAGGCCACCATCGCCTGTCCCAAAGAACAGGGAAGAGGATTCGGGGTTCGTGCGGAAGGCTCAAGTCAGCGTACCTGATTCCAGTCATCTTCGAGGGATCTCCTGGCTGTTCCTCTCCCGAGGCCCGTAAGGACCAAAGGATTGAGGTTGCCAGCTTCGCTGTCATCTTCCGTCAAGGGATCTCCTGGCTGTTCCTCTCCTGAGGCCCGGAAGGACCAAAGGATTGAGGTTGCCAGCAATACTACCAATCGTCCTCCCTGTGCCTAGACTATGTTACATAATCTGTAGTGTGCGTCTTTTAACCGTTCTTGCTTGTTTGTTAGCTATGTTAAATATAGTTAGTGGTTTACATTTTACTGAAAAGTCTCAGTATTTATTTATGCGCCACAAACTAATGACCACTTAAAAAGGGACCGCCGGTGATAGAATACAGAATTTGGTGTCCACAGTTTGTAACCCTTTTAAATTTAGGTGGCTAATTGGCATCTCACATCATTTCTTACAGTTACTTCGAGTAACACAATAACCAACACAAGAATCAACTGAACAATAGACTTGTTATTTACAAGGGGGTGGGGGGAGACCTTCAACTGGGACGGGGAGGGGGAGGAGCTACTGGTACGGGTGGCCCCTGCGAGCACTCCTTCGGGGGCGGACCTGCACATGCGGGGCAGGCCGCATCGGGGCAGGCCGCACGGGGAGGTGGGCAGGAGCTGGGGGCATAGAAGCAGGGGCCATTATGGGGGCAGGAGCTGGGATAGGAGCAGGGGCCATTTCAGGGTAGGAGGGGGCATGCGCAGTGTTACAGGAGGGATGGCGGAGGCATGGGGTACGGCCATGCCATAGTGCACGGCGTGCACAAAGTGTGCCGTGAGGATGGCCATGGAGTCGGCCATCCTTCTGCACTGTTCCAAGAAGGCAGCCCAGGCCTCCTGCCGCCACTGCAGGTCTCCCTGCACACGCTCGCGAATGGAGGCCTGGATCGCCTCCATCGCGATGACGTGGCGGCAAAGCAGCTGGTCCCGCTGTCGGAGCCTGCGCCTCTGGGGTTGGGCAGCTGGTAGTGCCGCTGCTGCTGGACTGGAGGGTCTTGTGCTTGGTCCTGCTGCAGGGAAAAGAAGAAAGGATGGGTCAGTCAGGCAGGCCATCCACTGTCCCCACACCTCATGCCCTCCACCCCTGAGCCCAGGTGACCCCACAGTTGTGTGGCTTGGGCCCACTCAGTTCTCCCCTACCCCCCGTGTTGTATGTTTGAAAGGAGGACTGCCCCTGGAGTAGGGTCCTCCTCCAGTATTGTAACCACCAGTCTGTATCCTGGCCCCGTGGAGGGCGGGAGGGCGCTTGTGTTGCGTTCAGCTGTGGAACTCCCTGCTGGTGGAGACTGTGAAAAGCTTTGGGCTAATCACTGGTGTTTGACAGGGAGCGAGATGCATCCCCACACAGTGCCTGGGAGCACATCTGGCAGAGGTGGTCTGGGCTCTCAGATTCCATTGCGTGGGATATCTCCTGGATGGAACCAGAAGAGTGACTGGGGCAGGAAGGTGTCCCATCCTTGCAGCAAAACTCAGGGGCCCTTCTCCCTCCCACTATCCCTCCTGCAAGCCCGGTAGCCCAGGGACATGTGTGGCCACAGTGGGGACTCCCCTCGGGGAGCCAGCCAAGGCACCGGGAGCAGGCGAGGGGCTCAGTGGCGGCCACAGTCACAGGACTGTGATGCTGAGGTGTACCCAAGAGCAGCTGGCTGTGCCTCACAGCCAGCCATGGGACAGTGTGCCGTTCTCCGTGCTGAACCCTTGGCGGAGGTGCAGGCTCTGGGCTGAGTCCCTGGGGCCCTGGCTGGTTCCAGCCGGCATCCACCCTTCCCCCTGGTCCCGCCAAAATGTGTTTGAGCAGCACGGTCCCAGGCGTGCCCTGCAGCTGCCTACCGTGGCCACGTGCTGCTTGCTGCCTAATGCTACACAGCGTGCAGCTCACGTGGCCTGAGTGACATGCTCTCCCCCTCCCCCCTCCGGGCACCTGGCTCCCCCCCTACACCCCCTGCCCCCCGCCCTTGTGAGTGCAAACTGCAAAGACTCACCAGTGGATCCTTCGCCGGCCTCGGAGGAGCTGCTGGAGGGTGGCAAGGCTGGCCTCCTCTCCTGACGCGCTGCCACTGTCCTCTCCCTCCCCCGCCTCGCTGGTTCGGATAACGGGGGGGCGCTGGCAGCTGTCCACGGGCACGTCTGGGAGTTGCGGGGCTGGCTGCCCGAGGATGGCATGGAGCTGGTTGTAATGGGGGCAGGTGTGTGGTCCTGCCCCCCTGCCCTCACTGGCCTGGACGTACTCCAGGCGGAGCTCCTTTACCTTTGCCCAGACTTGTTCGCAGTTCCGGGCAGGGTGTCCCTGTTGGGCCAGAGCCTCGGCCAGCCGGGTAAAAATGTCCACATTCCGGCGCTGGGACCTGATGTCGTGGAGACCCTCCCCCTCCTGCCAAAGGTCCAGGAGGGTCTCCAGCACCCTGGGGGTCCAGGACGGAGCCCGCCTTTTGCGGCCCCGGGGGCCTCCTCAGCTGGAGGTGCAGGGGGCTCACCAGCAGGAGCTGCCATAGCTGGCTTGTGCTGCTGGCTGGGCAGGACGGGGCGCCGTGGCAGAGCTCAGGTCTCAAGCCTGAGGCACGCTCCTGCCACATGCGCTCAGCAGCCTGCGTGCTCTTTAAGAGCTCGGGTTACCAGGAAGTCCAGGGCTCCTACAGGGTCGCCAGGCGTCCAAAGCGCTTTTTTCCATTTCTTCTGCTTTTTCAGAAAAGCGGTCTACACTGGTCCTTTTCCAGAACAGTTTTTCTGGAAAAAGGACTTTTGCCCGAATGGGAGCGGCAAAGTTTTTCCGGAAAAGCGGCTGATTTCGTACAGTAGATCATCATTGCTTTTCCGGAAAAGCAAGTGGCCAGTGTAGACAGCTGGCAAGTTATTCTGGAAAAGCGGCTGATTTTCCGGAATAAGTGGCCAGTGTAGACACAGCCCTAGTGTAAGTAGGCCAAATCCACACAAAACCATCTTAGTGCAGCTATTGCCAACATGGGACACTTATCCAGTGTAATTTAGGGATTATTGGGTGGATGAAATAGGAGTTGTTCTTTTATGCAGCGTCCATATTGGTGGGCTTTTCTTGCCTTCAGGACTGTATGAATATTCCATTTACCAATTCTGTGCTGGTTTACCACTCCGTTGCTGAGTGTTCAAGGTCTTCTGTTTATAATGCGTGTCTTGTGTTGGATAGTAGGTGTCTGTCTTTTTGACCCCACCAACAAATAGAAGTGATAGTATTGGCACAGTTCAAAGCAGCTGCACATGTTTTCCTTCCATAGGCCCTTGAGAGCACCTCGTCTTTGCTCCCAGCACTTCAGCCTTCCCCTCTGTTGGGTGGAGAGCTGTGTCTCCATTCTGCTTCACTGGTTTTTGGAGGGGGGTTTCAGGCTGCACAGTTCCCTGATTATGCTGTGATATTAACACCAACTTGCAAATACTCTGGGGTTGGAAAAAAAACCCAAACCTGTGGATGCTTAGCACCTGCTGGCAGCCAGATCAATACCTTGCCCTGCCCCCACCCGCCCCCACCAATCAGTTCCTCCCTACTGTGATCAGCAATGTGCAGGAAGTGCTGAGGAGGGGGAGCAGGGGCAGAAAGAGTCCAAGAGGGGAGAGCGCTTGGAGCAGGGGGTGGAGTAGGGGGGTGAGGCCTAGGACAGAAGGGGATTGAGCACCCCCAGGGGACTGGGGGAGTCAGCACCTCTATGCTGTCCTAGCCCAAGTGCCCGTGACACCAAAACAGAGCAGCATGCGCTCTTTGCTGCCTCACCACAGGCTGTGACCAGCCTAGTTGCCCATAGTTATGTTACCACACAGTCCTTAGTAAAAGGCACACACATTTGTTCTAAAGGGGAAGATGTTACAGAGAAAATATTAAAATAACCCACAGAGGTGTTAATAACTTACCAGAGATCACCCTCCCCCCCCCCCACCCGACATAACTACAACAAGTGCTCCGAGCTGTTCTTTAAACTCCACCATGGGGATTTTTCTGCAGCTATGAATTCCCCAGAGCCTTAGTTCAGAAGTAGAGCCCAATGAGTAGATCAATCTGTCATTTATACAACCTGGGCCTTTGATCTTGAGACTGAGAGAACAGGTAATGTACTGAAAAATTCCCTCCTCCTCATTCTCCAGGATATGTTTTTGCATCACCAGACACTAGGCATTTTCATTTACTTCCCCCTAAAGATTTCCCAAGGAAGCCACTTGACATGGTTTGTCCTGAAAGTCCATGCTTATATGGCACATTGTTCACCTGTGGTCCTTGGAAAGTTATAGTACTTTCCAGGGATTGCATCCCATCTCCACCCTAGAGAGATTGTATACAATCCTGAACTATAATACTGTAATACATAAACTTTGCATTTAATGCAATGGACTCCAGAGACAAAAACCTTAGTTCAATATGCTTTTCCAAAGCTATTGCAGAAGATTTCCCTATCTGCTACAAATATATTATTTAAATTGATCATTTTCTCTATCTGTGGTTTCAGCAGCCTCTGAGTGGATAAGGAACATATGGCTGATTTGGGCAGTCAACTGACCTGTTTCTCTGAAGTTGTACATTCAGCAAACAGATTGTTTGAGTTCACCACTCACACATGTAGTCAGTGTGTACAGGTCACCTTATCACAATCCACATATTCATTAGTGATAGGATGAGCATCTGGCTTGGATGCTTGGTACAACAAATAAGAGAGAAGAGGTTCTCTCAAGGTCATATTGAGGGACAGTATATGCAGTTGCTTTGAACTGTGCTAATACACCCAATCTGAGCTCTAGCAACAGGTCCTTACTTTTCAGCACTACATTGTTAGATTACAACAATGTATAGGTGCCCAAAACTATATCATGCAGCTCCCAGCCCAATGGGGACCCTAAACATGTCGTAAGAGCATTTTCTGTCTTGTGGACTTTACAGTCCAAAGAGACAAAGTAGGGAAAAAAAAGGAAATATTTGTAACTCTTTTAGACCTGAGTGGCTTGTTAAAATTTGAGATCAGGATTGTTCATTTGGAGAGGTATCTCTTTAAATATATTAGAGGGATAAATACCAGGGAGGGAGAGGAATTATTTAAGATTAATTCCAATGTGGACACAAGAACAAATGGGTATAAACTGGCTAGTACAGTAAACTTCCGATAATCCGGCACCTTTAGGATCCAGGGGGTGCCGGATTATCAAATATGCTGGACTATCGGAAGGGGGGGCTATGAGGAGTCTGGGGTGGGGTGGGGTGGATGCAACCCCAGACTCCTCATAGCCCCCCCTTCCGATAGTCCGGCTCTGCCCCAGGAATCCCTGATTCAGCCGCTGCTGGTCAGTTTCAGCAGCAGCTGAATCAGAGACGCCTGCAGCAGAGCAGCTGGAGTGCTGCCCAGTTGGTCCCACAGCGCCAAGGAGCGGCGTTACTGGACCAACCCGGCAGCACCCCATCTGTCCAACCCTGCTGTCCCCGATTCAGCTGTTGCTGATACTGATCAGCGGCTGACTCCCGGAAGCCCGAGGCAGAGCAGCTCTGTCTCGGGCTTTGGGAGTCAGCCGCTGATCAGTATCAGCAGCGGCTGAATCGGGGACAGCTGGGGTAGAGCAGCTGGGGTGCTGCCGGGTTGGTCGCACAGTCCCAAGGGGCAGCACTCCGGGACCAACCCAGCAGCACTCCAGCTGCTCTGCTCCCGGCTTCCCGGCTTCAGGAATGGGGAAGCTGGGGGCAGAGCAGCTCCAATGGTCCGGCTGCCTGGAGCACTTCCGGGTTCCTGAGGGTGCCGGACCATCAGATGCTGGACCATCGGAGTTTTACTGTAGGAAGTTTAGACTTGAGATTAGACAAAGGTTTCTAACCATTAGAGGAGTGAGGTTCTGGAACGGCCTTCCAAGGGTAGTAGTGGGGGCAAAAGATCTATCTGGCTTCAAGATTAAACTAGATGGGTTTATGAAGGGGATGGTTTGATGAGATAACATGATCTTGGTAACTAATTGACCATTCATTATCAGTGGTAAATAGGTCAATGGCGGGATGATAGGAGTTACTATAGAGAACTTTCTGGGTGTCTAGCTGGTGAGTCTTGCCTACATGCTCAGGATTTAGCTGATCGCCATATTTGGGGTCAGGAAGGAATTTTCCTCCAGGGTAGATTGGCAGAGGCCCTGGAGGTTTTTTGCCTTCCTGTGTAGCCTGGGGTACAGATCACAGCTGGAGGATTCTCTGCATCTTGGAGTCTTCAAAGTATTTGAAGGCTTCAATATCTGAGATATAGATGAGAGGACTATTCTAGGAGGGGTGGGTGAAATTCTGTGGCCTGCACTCTGCAGGGGGTCAGACTAGATGATCATAATGGTCCCTTCTGACCTTAAAGTCTATGAGTCTCTTTGATGCAATCCTGTTTATTTACAAAGAATGCATAAGGGACTATTTCCCTGACCACTGAAGGAATCAAACGACAAGAAACAATCTCACTTACTCAGTTCCAAGCCCCTTTTCAGTCAACACTTAGCCTAAAAGCTCTCTCTCCTTCTTAGCTTTCCGCAGGGCCAGGTAATGCTTATTTGGACTTCGTCTAGTACTTCCTTGCCGCCGTCGTCTCTCTGGGTATGTCTACACTACAGTGCTAATTCGAACTAAGCTAATTCGAATTAGCGCAGCTAGACTTAAAAACTAGTTCGAATTAACGTTTTGCTAACGTTTTCAGTGGACCCTGAATAGATGTTAAGGATGGCCAGAAGCAGTGCCGGCAGAGCATCAGATGAGGACTTAGAGCGTGGAGCTGCTGTCTCAGGCTAGCCAAGGGCTGTGCTTAAAGGGACCCGACCCCCACTCCAGACAGACAGTTCTCAGGGTTCCCCGCTTGCAAAGCAGTCCTGGCTTGGAGTGCCCTGAGTGCCCACACGCGGAACATCACAGCACTCGGCCATCACCCCGGCTGCACTTGCCACAGGCTGCCATCCGGGGGGAGGGGGCAATCGGGGGGCTGCAGGAGAGGTTCCACCCCCAGAAGCCCGCAGAGCCAGCCCAGTCCTCCCCATCGGGGGCACGTACCCCATTCCTCCCTCACCTCCTTCCACTTACCCTTCCCTAGCCCCTTTTCTTGATGTACAAAATAAAGGACACGTGTTCAAAAATAGAATCTCTCTTTATTGAACAAAACTGGGGGAGACTGGGAAAAGGAGGTGGGAGAGGGGAAGAGAAAGGGGAGGGCAACTACAATGATGAGGGGTTTGGAACAGGTCCCATATGAAGAGAGGCTAAAGAGACTGGGACTTTTCAGCTTAGAAAAGAGGAGATGGAGGGGGGATATGATAGAGGTCTATAAAAGCATGAGTGGGGTGGAGAGGGTGCATACAGAAAAGTTCTTCATTAGTTCCCATAAAGAAGGACTAGAGGACACCAAAGGAAAGGAATGGGTAGCAGGCTTCAAACTAGTAACAGAAAGTTCTTCTTCAAAAAGCAAAGAGTCAACCTGTGGAACTCCTTGCTGCAGGAGGCTGTGAAGGCTAGAACTAGAACAGAGTTTAAAGAGAAGTGAGATAAAGTCATGGAGGTTGGGTCCATGGAGTGCTATTAGCCAGGGGGTAGGAGTGGTGTCCCTGCCCAAAGTTTGTGGAAGGCTGGAGATGGATGGCACGAGACAAATGGCTTGGTCACTGTCTTTGGTCCATCTCCTCCAGGGTTCCCAGGGTTGGCTGCTGTCGGCCGACAGGCTACAGGACTAGATGGACCTTTGGTCTGACCCAGTACAGCCATTCTAAGCTCAGGGCTCAGGGTCGGGGGTCTCAGAGGACCACCTTGATTTTCATGCAAACCTGCTCCTGGGTGGCCAGGCTGGCAGCTCTCCTGCCCTAGATGGCCACTTTCCTGTGCCTAGTGCGGAGTTCGTGGACGAGGTCCACGATGTCTGCACTAGACCAGGCGGGTGCCCGCCTCTTGCGGTCCTGGCCAGGCTCCCGAGAGCCGCCAGCCTGGTCCCGGGAAGAGGCGGAGGGCTGGGGGGCATCGGGTGGCTGGCTCATGGCGTGCCAGGTGCAGGGTCTGCTGGCTGGGTGCTGGCAGGCTTGCACGTCCGTTAGTTCGAATTAACTTTGTAGTGTAGACATACCCTCTGCCTCTCTCTCTTTGGCTCTCTTTCTCTCTCACCCAAACCTTTACAAAACAGCAGCCAATGAAACCTCTCTGCCTATATATGCCTTGTTTTTTATGATAATGTGTCTGTGTAGTACTCTGAGGCTACGTCTACACGCAGGCTTTTTGCGTAAGAATGGCTGTTCTTGCACAAAAACTAGCAAAGCATCTACACTGCATGCACATTCTTGCACAAGTAAATTTACAGCACAGCGTCGGAAAAAAGGGCTTCTTCCGGAAGAGTTATTCCTCTCCCCACGAGGAATAAGCCCTCTTGCACAAGAGCTCTTCCACAAGAAGGCAGTGTAGACAGGCAACATGAATTTCTTGCACAAGAAACTCCTATGGCTAAAATGGCCATCAGAGCTTTCTTGCATAAGAGAGTGTCCAAACTGTCAAGGACGCTCTTGTGCAAAAGCACATGGCAGTATGGACGCGCTCTTGTGGAAGACCTTTTGCACAAGAACTCTTCCGCAAAACAGTTCTTGCGCAAGATACCTGCAATGTAGACGTAGCCCTATTGTTCCAGTAAGCTGGTTACAAAAGGAGTATAATGGCTTTCCCTACATTTATGTTCAATGATACAGACATGATAGTTTCAGAGAGCTTTAACCCACTCTAACATTATTTTCATTTGACTTATGGGGAACGCTTGCAGATATTAAGTGATGGGCTCAAGGTCACACAGGAAGCGTATAACAAAGCCAAGGTTTGAACCCAGGGTTGCTGAGTCTCAGTCTAGGGACAGAATTGAAAGAGCATCAATTTGTTCTCACTATAGCTTGTGAAAACACCCAAACCCAATTGTATTGTAGCCAGCTCACCTGACCTTTTCCAAGTCTGAATGTTTTCCCACATGGGTGCAAATGTGATTAGGAAGTAATGCTCTATACCAGAAAGGGGATAGTGGTAGGAAGAATTGTAGCCTACAGTCACTTAGTATCACAATAATTGGCATAGTATAAAAACCTGAATAGACTAGAATGGGGATTGAAATTTTCCAGATATAGGAAGTGCAGAGCACTGTTTGTAGAAGAGTCATAGAAATTAAAAAGGTAAAAACTTTTGAAGTTAGCTAGTGCATCCTAATGCAGGACTATTCAGAAGAATTAAATCTAAGTATTATCATCAAGTTGAGCATTTATTTAATGCCTTACATATTCACAATTTTCTATAAATATGAGTTAATTAATCCTCCCAACTACCCTGAAACAAAGGTAGGTAAAATGTTGACAGTATTGTTTCAGCGGGGAAACTGAGGTAGATAGTTAAAGTTACTTTCACAAGCCCACACAGCAACTGTGATAGACTGGGCTAAGAACTCAGGTCTTCTTAACTTCCAAACCCTTATGCAGACTTCCAAACTACACTGCCACTTAGACCTAAGTCCCTTTCCTCTCATAATTTACTAGCACTGAAGTTTTGTGACAAGGAACTCAAAATCCTGGACCCAAACTTCAGATGTGGGTACTGTTTCAAACTCAATTCTTGTTCCATAGGAAACAAAATGCAAACACAAAAACTCATCATCATCAAAGTTTCCAAAAGCCAGAAACTGAACACCAGATACAGCTCTGTATTTCTTACCTCTAATAGGCTGAGCCAAAAGCCACTGAATAGAGTCTCAGTTCAGTTCTACAGTTGTTTTTCAGAACAGAACAATTTCTAAACTTCAGGTGACTATACTACTTGCGCCTCAGCAACACAGTGTGAAAGAAATAGCTGGTATGGGAATATAGACCCATTATAAAATCTAAAATTTCCAGAAGATTTCATAATGGAAATAACGTCTCTATCACAATGAAGCAGAGATCCGTGTTAGTCTGGTGTAGCTGAAACAAAATACAGGACTATGTAGCACTTTAAAGACTAACAAGATGGTTTATTAGATGATGAGCTTTCGTGTGCCAGACCCACTTCCTCAGATCAAATAGTGGAAGAAAATAGTCACGACTATATATACCAAAGGATACAATTAAAAAAAAAAAAGAGAACACATATGAAAAGGACAAATCAAATTTCAGAACAGAAGGGGGATACGGGGGGGGGGAGGAAAGGTAAATGTCTGTGAGCTAATGGTATTAGAGGTGATAATTGGGGAAGCTATCTTTGTAATGGGTAAGATAACTGGGGTCTTTGTTGAGACCCACGCATAGAGTGTCGAATTTTAGCATGAATGACAGTTCAGAGGATTCCCGTTCAAGTGCAGATTTAAAAGGCTTCTGAAGCAGGATGCAGGTAATTAAGTCGTTGAGACAGTGTCCTTTCTGGTTGAAATGGCAAGAAACTGTTTTTTCTCTGTGATCCTGTCTAATATCTGTTTTGTGGGCCTTGATCCTTAGGCGAAGTGTCTGAGACGTTTGTCCAATGTACAAAGCAGATGGACACTTTCGGCACATGATAGCATAAATTATATTTCTGGATGTGCAGGAATATGTATTCTTGATCTTATAACTCACTTGGTTAGGTCCAATAATGGTATCAGCAGAGTGAATATGTGGACAAAGCTGGCAATGGGGTTTGTTGCAAGGGAAGGTACCAGGGTTGGTATTAGTGTGGTATGTCCTGTGGTTGTTGGTAAGAATCATCTTGAGGTTAGGTGGTTGTCTATAGGAGACTATGGGTCTGTCTCCCAGAGCCTCTCGGAGTTTAGTATCCTGTTCCAGTATAGGCTGTAGTTTATTGATAATGGGTTGGACAGGTTTAAGTTGGGGGCTGCAGGTGATGACAAGTGGTGTTCTATGTTGGTTTTCTTGGGTCTGTCTTGAAGTAGATGGTTTCTAGGTATTTGTCTGGCTCTTTCAATTTGCTTTCTTATTTCTCCGGGTGGGTAGTTGAGGTTTATAAATGCTTGGTAGAGATCCTGAAGTTTCTGGTCTCTGTCAGTGGGATTAGAGCAGATGCAGTTGTATCAAAGGGCTTGGCTATAGATGATGGATCCTAAGGAAACTACAAAACCTCGATAACCTCCCCAATAACACCATCCTTGTCACCATGGATGTAGAAGCTCTATACACCAACATCCCACATGAAGACGGATTACAAGCAATTAGAAACACTATCCCAGAGGACACCACTGCCAACCTGATAGCAGACCAGTCTCCTCCTGCAGACCAGCTCCCACCTGGCAACCCATGCTGCTGGCTCTGATATAGAGGCAGCAGTGCGGAGTGGCAGGGGTCTTCTTG
This sequence comes from Pelodiscus sinensis, assembly GCF_049634645.1. Taxonomy (NCBI): domain Eukaryota; kingdom Metazoa; phylum Chordata; order Testudines; family Trionychidae; genus Pelodiscus; species Pelodiscus sinensis. The sequence goes on from NC_134711.1 coordinate 120,495,261, forward strand.
GGAGTGAGGCCAGAGCACACTGGCTGCTGGCCCCACCCCCAGGGACTATAGAATAGTCGACTAATAAGATTTCATGAGGTTACTCGACTATTCAATTAACCAATATTTAACATCCCTAGTAAGTACATCTACACAGCAACATTATTTCAAAATAACTAGCGTTATTTCAAAATAACCGTCTGCGTCTACACAGCAGTTATTTTGAAATATCATCAAAATACTGTCAAGCTGGAGGACTTCTTACTCTGATTCCTGTAACCCTAATTGTACAAGGAGTAAAGGAAGAAAGAGGAAGAGTGCTCTATTTCAAAATAAGTGCTGAATAGACGCTCCCAATTTTGAAATAAGCTACCCAATTGACGTAGCTAATTTGACGTAGTTTATTTCATGTTAAGTCTGCTATGTAGATGTACCCTGTGAGTCAGACATGTTTTCTTAACTATATTTTTTGTTTGTTTAAATGTTTTATTAAAACTTATAAACTCATATTGAATCACATATCTTTTAATAAGCACTATGAGTCCAGAATCTTTGAGGACATCTGTGGATCACAGTTAGTTAGTCCAAAAGCCTGACTGTTCTTCCTAATCAGTCCATGACTCTCGCATCAGATGCTTCTGATAAATCTGAACAGACTGCAAGCCACTGCTAACTCAAATGTCACTCAAAGAGACACAGGAACTAAAAGAACAATCTCAGTACAGCCACTCCCCAAGTTACGACCACCTCCACTTACGACCATCTGCACTTACGACCAAAGCGGTTGTAAATGTAGATCCGAGTTATGAACAGCGATCTACGCTTACAAACAGCACGGTCGCCATGTAATTCTATGGGTTCCAAGTTACGAACACTTTGAGTTATGGCCAAGTCTTTGGTCCGTAATTCGTTCGTAACTCGGGGAGCAGCTGTACTGATTACAAACATTTGCTTTTCTTGGCTTGATAGCCAAGAATAGCCAATGAAGTTAATTAAAACAAAATGCAACTACAGTGCTACAGCTACGTCAGCAACATGAACTATTTGGGGACAGCTAACCTTTAAAGAGGTGTTTACACATGTCAAACACTGACAGATGCAGTTTTAATAGGCATATTATTTTCCAGTCCTCCTATTGTATTGACTTCAAATGTAAATAGAAACTTACTATTTTAAACCATTCAGTAGGAATGCTGCATTTTGCTAACAGTCACAGGATGCTTCAGTTCATTGGCACAGAAGTCAAGGGTGCAAAGATACCCCATTTCAGCCTTGATATGTTTAATATATCTAGCTTTTGTTATATGAATCAATATTGTCAAACAATCCTTCTCAAAACACTGTATAATTGATATAGTCCCATGGGCAATATGTTCTGTTTCTGGTCCCGATTCTACAGGCAGATCCCTGTGCCGTGCCCAGCCCAGCCAGCCATGCACAAGAAGCTTCATTGACTTTGATGTTGCATCCTGTGGATGCAGAGGTCCAATTGTCTATACAATAGCTTACACGATTAGAGCCTATGGCCTGTTTTAAAGAACAGTTGGAAAAATATTTGTAGCCATTACAGGGCTAGCTGCCTCCTCTCTCGGTGCATCCTTCGGGTCTCGTGCCTATTGCCTTCACATCTCCTGTGGTATCTTGCCATCCTCAGACCACATCCAGCGTTGTTGTGTCCCATGCATGAACTGTGTTCACCCTGTAATTCTGACCGGGTTTTGTACCTCAAGAGTCTGTACCTCAAGCGTTGTTTAGTACTAACAGTAGGAACAATGCAAAAGATTTTAAAACAACAAAACAGTCTATACATGTGTCTAACTTACCTAGAAGCTTCTTGACCCCTGATGTAAGTAAAAAAAGCCCAACTTCTTCGGATGCCACTGGCATCTATGTGACAGTTTGAATAGCTTATCAACAACTGCCTAATATTTAGACACAGAATGTCTTTTTAAGTGTTTGAGGTCTTTTTGATCAGCTGGCCCCAGGAACTAGCCAAACAAGCCTTGTAACCTGGAGGCAGGATCTTCACAGTTAATAGCAATGTCTCTTAACCACCATGAACTATTTACCATGAGGTAGCTTACATTGAGCTATTATTTCACTTCCTGTTTGTTTTTCCAACAGATTCATACAATAAACAACCCAATAACCCTGCTGTACATAGTATTAAAAAATTATTACAGAATAGCCTCACATCTGCCACAATTGCGATATACCTCTGTTTTAGGCAAGGACTCAAGCCACTGACAAAAAGGTCATTGTCTAACAGAGGTAGCTTTTGGATAGAAGTGGAGTAAAATTGATGTAGTGCCTGCAAGGTTATTTTGAAGTGGTCTTTTATGACAGCAGGTTGACCTGTAAAGCTGCGTTCGGTTTCATGGTGCATTTAAATATGCCAAAGATGCATGGAGGGGCCTGTGCACTGCCTCTGTGTCTCAGCAGGCGAGTGAAACATGGGTCTTGCAGGGTGGTTTCTGCTGGATGAGAAATTATGGCATCGGGAAATTTCTAAAATGGAGACTAACTGGATAGATTCAGCTCTCCCATCCATGTGCTCAATTAATGAATATCAATGCAGAAGAATTTAAGTAATTTGGGCTGTGACCAGACTCAGGGGTTTTTTTCGGAAAAAGTAGCCTTTTTCCGAAAAAACTTCACCTGCGTCTAGACTGCAGCCGCGTTCTTTCGAAATTAAATCGAAAGAACACGACTTTTCTTTCAACGGCGGTAAACCTCATTTCACGAGGAAGAACGCCTTCTTTTGAAAGTGCTCTTTCGAAAGAAGGCGTTCTTGAATGTAAATAGGGCTTCTTCGAAAGAGAGCATCCAGACTCACTGGGTGCTTTCTTTCGAAAAAGCGGCTTGTTTTTTCGAAAGTTCCCAGTGCAGTATAGACGCTCTCTTTCGAAAGAGGCTTGCAGTCTAGACATAGCCTTGGAAAATTCACTTGGGTTCACAAATTGCAATTTTCCCCCCTCTTCTAATAGTTCAAAGGGAGCCTCTTTTCATTGAACATTAAACCATCTGAAAAAGGCAATCTGATGAGTTATTTCCAATGCCAAGAATATATGCATGACAAAAATTAACCATGATGTCATGACTGCAGTGAGTTGTAAATGGATAGGTCCCATAAGAACATGATGGATTCTTTAACTATTTAGAGCTCTGGCTTTGACTATTTTGATCTGTGGTGCACACAGTAGTAATGCAGCAATACTAACAAGTAGGGATACAGAAGGATGTGTGATGACTGGGGTTAGGGTGGTCAGACCTACTGATCAGAGGTGGAGTCAGGAGCAGAACCAAGGCCTTAGGCTCGAAGCTAAGCCAATGGCCAGAATCAGAGCAGACATCAGTGACTAGGAGAAGGAACAAGGCAGGAACCCAGAAAAAGATAGGAAAGCTGAAACCAGAAACACGATAGTAAAGCAGGTCTCAGGTGAGAAGGCAAAATCCAATGTAGCCGCCAGGCAGGAACTCTCCCACTTGCACTAACAACTTCTTGTGCCTGCTACAAGTATAAATAGCACAGCTAGATCAACCATTGGGGTTGGGCACTTTGCCAATCAGGTCCCCCAGGGGTGGTGCTAAGTGGAGCTACAGCTCCATTAGCCACTCAGCCCACGTACTAACAAGCTACTGGACAGCAGCTGAGATGTGAAGATTCTATGACAGGGGGCCAAACACAAGCGAGAAGCAAAAAAATCCTTATTGACATGGCCCCTGACTGAGAAGGAGAAAGACGCTCCCCCCATTCCCCTTGCACATGATAGCCTAGCAGATTTAAAATGTTCCAGCCCCATGGTGGGGCAGCTAGGGAGCTGGAGAGCCCCATCCAGCCCCTGGGCTTTAGGTTCCCACCCCTGTTGTATGGGGACCCACAGAACTAGGGTCTAGACCTGCGGACCCTTTTCAGGAGAGAGTGGCAGAAGCCATTGTATCAATCCTACAGAATAAAGGGTACCAGATTGTCATGTTGTTTCCTCACACCATTCTCCCACAGACTTCCTGAGCTCTTTGTGCTGGATCTCTGTTTAAGGAGGAAGATTTTCCAAAAGAATTCAGCTGTAGGACTGGCAGGCATAGTTCCACTGCTTAATGAGGTCGGCACCACATCTGGATAGCATCACATTATTATTTGTTTCTTTGATCACTGCACCCTAGAGGCTCCACACCCATCATAGCAGGGACTGTACAAAAAACAAAAAAAAAGCCTGCCCCTAACCCAAAGAGGTCACGATCACTATTTAAGGTGAGAGATAGCACATGGAGTAAGAGCCGGGGCGGAGAATACAAAGAAACAGACAATATTGGTCAGTACAGCAGGCAGTGGTCTCAGCACACTGGGTGCCTCAATGTTGTCAACATTTCATGGGGTACAATTAGTAAGCAAAAGTTAGGCCATTATTGGGGAGTCTTCAAGTGCTCTAGCTTTACCTGGAGGCATTCTGGAACTATCTCTATTAATAACAGAGGGCATCAAGCCCCATATCAAGAACAAAGGGGGTCACACAAACAAAACAACTCAATGCAGCTGTCACTAAAACTATTCCACCCACCTCAAGTTCCAGAGCTGATGCCTGTTAAAAATGTGACTGGCACAGTGCCAATCACATATTTAACTGGGCATGGAAACAATATTGATACAAAGTTACTGGGCCTGTTTATGAGTCACATTTCAACATGCCTAGATTTGCTTTGAGAACCATAAAAAAAAATCACAGGACCTGAAGGCACCTTGAGAGGTTTTCTAATGTAGTCCTTTGCACTCAAAGCAAGACTACATATTATCTAGATCAGTGTTTCTCAGCCTTTTTTTTTATAAAGTACCCCTTTAAAAAAGATTGTAAGCACCCCCAGTACCTACAGTTTTCAGACATACCATTTTTTTTCTACCATTGCAACATATTCGTTTAAACGATTTAATCGTAACTGGGCAGGCGATGAAATTTTTGGTCTAAAAAGTACAAAAATAATAAAGTGCTGTAAAACTTAAAACAAAAATTCAGTTTTCTCCAAACTTCAGTTGTGTTGATGGACCCTCCAGGCTTCTCTCGAGTACCCTTAAGGGTACTCGTACCACTGGTTGAGAAACACTGATCTAGACAATCTCTGACTGGGGTCTGTCTAACAAATATCTCCAATGATGGTGATTCCACAACTTCGCTAGGCAATTTTTTGCAGTGCTTAACCAGTTAGGAAATTTTTCCTAAGGTCCAACCTAAGCCACCCTGGCTGCAATTTGAGCCTATCACTTCTTGGTCTTTCCTCAGAGGATAAGAGCAACAATTTTTTCTCCCTCTTCCTTGTGACTTTTTATATACTTGAAAACTGTTATGCCCCCTCTCAGCTTCCTCTTCTCCAGACTAAGCAAACCCAGTTTTTTAAATCTTCCCTCATAGGTCATGTTTTTTAAGACCTTTAATCATTTTTGTTGCTCTTCTGTGGACTTTTTCCAATTTGTTCACATCTTTCCTGAAATGTGGTGCGCAGAACTAGACATAATACTCCAGCTGCAGCCTAACCAGTGAAGAGTAGAGCAGAGGAATCACTTCCCATATCTTGCTTACAACACTCCCGCCAATACATCCCAGAATGATGTTTGCCTTTTTTTTTGCGCAACAGTTTAACATAGTATCAAGGCGCTGTATCTTGTAACAGGTATCAAATAACCATGGATTCAAAATTCCCTTTTGGGTAAGAATATAGACAAAAATTTCAAAAGCTCCCAAGTTGAGTTAGGGCACCTAAGTCCCATTTTCAAAAGTGGAGTAGGCACTGAGGAGCCTGAGGATATGTCTATACACTCCCCAGACACGGGGGGCTGTGTCTACACTGGGCCACTTATTCTGGAAAAGCAGCCACTTTTCCGGAATAACTTGCCAGCTGGCTACACTGGCCGCTTGCTTTTCCGGAAAAGCACTGACGATCTACTGTAAAATTGTCAGTGTTTTTCCGGAAAAACTATGCTGCTCCCGTTCGGGCAAAAGTCCTTTTCCGGAAAAACTGTTCTGGAAAAGGGCCAGAGTAGACAGCACAGTAGTCTTTTCCGCAAAAAAGCCCTGATCGCGAAAATGACAATTGGGACTTTTTTCCGGAAAAGCGCGTCTACATTAGCCACGGATGCTTTTCTGGAAAAAGTGCTTTTCTAGAAAAGCATCCTGCCAATGTAGACGTGCTTTTTCCGGAAATACTTATAACGGAAAACTGTTCCGTTTTAAGCATTTCCGGAAAAGGGTGCCAGTGTAGACGTAGCCGGGTAGACTCAGGCTAGTGGGGCTTATGCTAACACTCTAAAGATAGCTGTGTACACAGCATGTTGAAACCTAAGAACGTGGGTAGGCTTCAGAACCAGCCCTCCAGTCTGAGCTTCAACTTCAAAGTGCTGTGAACACAGCTACAATTAGAGCAAGACCATGAGCCTGACAAGCCCATGCCTATCTACCTACTTTGGAGGACACACTGCTGGGAGGCTATGTAGACTACCCTAAATCTCACTGAGATTATCCCATAACTCCTTTTACAATATATTGTCTGGAAGAGCCTTCTAGAATTTAACAAGGAGAAAACCTTTTGGGGTCTCTAGAAAAGTGTCTAATATTTTATTACAAGAGTCTATTTATAAAAGGTTTATGATGTTACAAGTATGACATCCACGAGTAGCATGCGTTATAGATGGCTGTGAGCCATGGTTATACACAGTTTACTGATCTTTTGCACAATATATACCCTTTAAGACAACTGTTAATTATTTGCAAAATATTTATAAATGGAATGTTAATACCAAGCGTGACTGAAATGCACTAGGGTTCCATGTCCATTGTTCTAAAAATCCGAGGCAAGATTCTCCCAGCCCATGGATTAGGAGGCTCAGGTGGGTTGAAGTTAGCTTTGTGCCCTCTTGATCTCAGGATGCTTTGGAAATTGGAGACTCTCTCAGCATAAATGTAGACACTGATGGGAGGCCTGTCTGAGTTTCTCCTCAGCCATAGTGCTGCCCAGAATTTTTGCAGAATTGGATGCTACAGCCCCATCCCATACACCCCTGCCATTCCCAGCCTCACCTATGCCAGGACTTCTGAGGGGAAGCCCTCCGAGAATAATGCCAGTGTGAGGGGAATTTTTCTCTGGCAGTAAATGGATTTTTTTAAACCTGTTTACATACACTGACCCTTTTAGCATTTTCATTATTCACCCACAGAAGCTAGTTGAGTGTGTCACCCTTTCTATCAGTTTTCCAAATCTGCCTTGAGAATTCAAAAGCAGTGATATATTCTATGACAGGTTCTCTAAAAGGATTCAAAACACCAGTAAAAAGGGTCTCAATTAATTTTAAGATAAAACTTGACAAATTTATTTATGAATGGGATGGTATGACTTGATTGCCTGCCATGGCTTGGTGGCTCATAGGTTCCCTTTTCCTCCTCCTGTGCCTCTATTCTTCCAGCTTTACTGCCCTAATTGCTAAGTCTCTCATCAAGGTGTCTCTCTCACATGCCTCTTCCTATATATTCTCACACTTGGCTCCTATCCCTTTTTCTTCCCCTTTAACAACCACAGTCATTGTGTTCTCTCTACTTATTCTTCAGCCTCATTCCCTTTTTTGGATAGGTGCCTCCTCTAGCTCTCCTCCTCCATTCTTTGAGGGATCCCTCACTCTATGCTGTGGGCTGTGAGAGGGAACAGTGTAGAACTGCGTACATTAGCCCTCCACAACTCCAGCACTAGAGAAATTCTACCTAAGGCTGTTGTGACCGCTCTCGAGCCCTTCAATGCTGCCAGAGAAATTGGACTGGCAGCCAGAATTTGGCCCACAGAATTTAACAGTGTTTCTTTCTATATATTTTTTAACTTCCTATAGAATTGCCTGTCTGGAATCTGATTGTCTGCTACATTCTGAAGGCTAGTCCAAAAACCATATGGAAAGGACAGGATTTTCTATTAACTTTTACAGGACTGAAGATGTGGAGTCCTTTGTAACTAACAAATCTCTCCCAGTATCAGTGACAGAACCAGGAATAGAACCAAGACCCTTAACTCCCAGTTTCCTACTTGTCTGTAGTTCTTCTGTTATGTTATGTGTCTTTATAGTGTCAAATTTTAAAAATACTAAGATAAGAGAACAAAAGCTCTTTCTAATTTTCCTGTGCTAAAAGAACAGGTGCATATTTTGCTAGACAAATTGAGGTTTGACTGGAAAAGGAAAACAGGTGGGAATGACCTGCTGGTGTAAACTGGAGCCATTTTGATAAGTCAATGCCAATTTACAACAGCAGAGAATTTGGTCCAGTGCTAGGCAGAAATATGCAAACTCGTTTTTAAATGCTGATTGCATAAGCTCTTTGAGACAGAGAAATATTCTATTAATTGTCACGTACATTATGGTGCTACATAAAGTAAAGGATCATTTTAAACAATGCAGCTGTGTTAAGAAAAAAAAAAGGAGGGATTCCAAATTCTCATTTGCTAATTATTGAATAAGGTAGCTTGCCAGGGAACTCCCAAGAAACTTAATCTCACAGGTCTGACTGGATGGTTTCCCTGATAATGGTAAAGTGAAGAGGCATGACGTACAATAAAAAAAATCAAGCAAGAATATCAGAGCCATGGCTGCTTTTTTTTTTTTTTTAAACTGTGCCACACCAAGTCCATACAACGAAATCAAACTTATGAAAACCAGGCAGGGGGAGGAGGAAAATCTTATCTGATTTTCTGCAGTAGGATTTGCAGCTTGACCTTCATTTACTTAGAACAGAGGTTCTCAAACTTTTTGGTCTATGTCCTGCCCCATTCAATGCAAACCTTTCCGCAGATCACCAGACAACACCCATGATGACAAAATAGGTGCAGGAAGGGCTAGGAGGTTGGGTGCAGGAGTGGGCTGAGGATGCAGGGTCTAGAAGGCAGGGAGGGATGGTGCAGGAGAGAGGTGGGGGTCCAGGATTTCAGTGGGAGGGAGTGCATGGGAGAGGATTGTGGGTGCAGGATCTGTGCATGACAGGCTAGGGGTGGTGCTCCGTGCCACCTGCTGCTCCAAGTGGCTGCAATTCCAGCCAATAGAAGCAGCAGGGAAAGCCTCCAGACAGTGCTTCCCTGCACTACAATTGTCCCAGCCAGGGGGAAGGGAAGCAGCAGCACATGGAGCTGCTACCTCCTGCCACAAACCAGATCAACCCCTGTCAGCTGGTGGTCCACGGGAATTTGCATATCTTTTTCTGATCGCACTTTCGAAAGCAGAGCTTTCCTTTAAGGAAGAGCAGCTTCTCCTTTAAGGAAGAGCGGCTTTTCGACAAAGGGGGTGGTTCGCCAAAAAAAGCCGTGTCTTAATTACTTTCATTTTCATGATATCGGAAGAAGATATAAATTCCCACTGAATTTGCATATCCTCTTTCAATCATTCGGCGTAGTCTAGATCCACCTATAGGCTACATCTACACTGGCATGATTTTCTGGAAATGCTTTTAACTGAAAAGTTTTCCATTAAAAGCATTTTCGGAACAGAGCATCTAGATTGGCATGGACACTTTTCCGCAAAAACACTTTTTGCAGAAAAGCGTTCGAGCCAATCTAGACGCGCTTTTCCAAAAAAGCCCCGATCGCCATTTTCGCAATCGGGGCTTTTTTGCGGAAAACAAATCTGGGCTGTCTACACTGGCCCTTTTGCACAAAACTTCTGTGCAAAAGGACTTTTGCCCGAATGGGAGCAGCATAGTATTTCTGCAAGAACACTGACAATCTTACATGAGATCGTCAGTGCTTTTGTGGAAATTCAAGCGGCCAGTGTAGACAGCTGGCAAGTTTTTCCGGAAAAGTGGCTGATTTTCTGTAAAAACTGGCCAGTCTAGACACAGCCTAGGTGTGTGTAAAGTAGTGCCCCGATGGAGGGGGGGTTTGGAGTCATGGCTGAGCTAGAGATGAGACAACAGCTTGTTCCATTGTGGCTGCAGGAATGTAGCTGGTTGTTATGGCATAGTGTCTGGTAAAATTATGCTCAGATGACCAAATGGCAGCCCTACTTATGCCCTGCAACAACATGCCTTTCAGCAAAGCTGTGGACGTGGCTCCAGCTCCAGTGGAGTGAGCAGTTATCCAATGTGGAGTTTGCTTGTTGCATAGAATGTAACAGGTACATATGCAGCAAGATAGTCGCTTTGAAAGTAGTTCAAAGGGATTTTTCTTTTTTGAAGAAAGAAGAGGTAAGGAAGGAATGGGGGAAAAAATAAATGAACAAGAAGATGATTTGCCTTTCAGGTTAAGGAGTGATGATTGCTAAGAGCACCGTCTGCTGCTGAATATGGAAGGAACTGAGGGGGGAGGTGTGCTATGTACTCAGCCAATGGACACAAGTAGCACAAGGAGGCGATTACTGCGCAGGTGCAGCACAACCAGACACTGCTAAGAAAAATCTCCAATCGCTTTCACGTGGACACGCCAACACCTAAAGTGGATCACTCAGAGGGACAGGACTCAAAGAATAACTCCCATTTCTCACTTTGGAGTGACCCAGCCACACATCTGAATTTACATGCAATTGGAGAATAATCCAGATTAACTTTATGCCTTGAAAGAGCAGCTACAGCTGTAAAGCTAGCAACAACCCGATGAAAAAACACCAATGCTCTAGCTCCGTGGTCCCCAACACGGTGCCCGCGGGCACCATGGCGCCCGCGGGGGCATTTGCATGCGCCCGCCAGGTGCTCGGGGCTGGCCTGGCCCCGGGCACATGGCGCGGCGCTTGCGGGGAGCATCGGCCCCGGGCGCGCGGCGCTTGCAGGGGGGGGAGCGCCGGCCCCGGCCCCGGGCGCACTGTGCTTGCAGGGGGGAAGCGCCGGCCCGGGCGCGCGGCGCTTGCAGGGGGGGCACCGGTCCCGGGCGCTTGGCTATGGGGGGGCTCTGGCCCCCCGGGCACATGGCTATGGGGGGGCCCTAACCCCAGGCAAGCGGCTATGGGGGGGGCGCCCCCGGGCGCGCAAGTGTCCCCGCCTCCTGGCGCCCGACAACCTCAAAAGGTTGGGGACCACTGCTCTAGCTACATCACTGGGTAACTGACTGTCTAGGAGTAATAACTTCATTTTTACTATCAACAAGATACTTTCTTTAGATTTAATTTACTGTGTCAGCTGCTATTGAACCTAGTGCTAAATATCAGTTTGTGTGTCTTTCGGTCTGTTAATACTGAAAAGAAAACCACCCAGAATTTTAGCAACTGGATATTGAGCTATGTCTAAGTAAAGATGGTTGTTCCATAGAACATTTGTAAATTCCATAGAATTATACTTCTCTGTGCGCGCGCGTGCACACACACAAACACAGAGTGAATGTAGTTTGTTCATGCAAAAAACCCCTCTTGTGCAAGAGCCGTTCTTCCTTATCTTTTCAGGAAGAATGGTTCTTGTGCAAGAAGTGTGGGGGGTTGCACAAAAAGCCCCTAATTAATTATGCAATCGAAGCGCGGCAATTTGCTAATCTGTGCATCATTTGCATAGGCTTTTGCGCAAGCAGGAAGCAGTATAGACGTAGCCTAAGAGGCTGAACATGAGTTACTAAAGGGACTAATGTTGCAGTGTAGAGAAGCCTTAGTGCGTAAAGCACTGGTATAGTTTACCCAGCACTTCAGAACTGCTCTCAAGAGCCATTGGCTCAGTTCCATTAAATACTATTCCTGTGTTCAGAGGCCCATGTTCAGCATAAAAATTCTCCATCTGCTCATGATTTGATTACTCCTTAACTATGGCCACATCTAAATTAGAGAAGTGTAACAGGCCCTAACCTCCCACGAGCTCTCCCCTTCCCCCCATCTGACCAAGCGATTTCTCAGTACCTTCTGTAGAAATCCCTCTAAGTTGGTTTCCCCACTCTGGTTGAAAGTGGTGCCCCCAGAGCTTCCCCTCCTGGAGAGAACACCTTGCCCTTACAGTATCACAGTTCATCAGTCTCACCATAGTCCACAGTCTCTCCACAGTGCCACCCAGTCCCTCAACCAGCCAGTTACCAGACTTCTCTTCTGGAACTCTGTACTGCAACTCACTGCTGCTATGTTTTGCAGCTCCTTCTATAGGCCTTGCTGGTCCATGATTGGCCAGTTTCTCCACAGCTGCTCTAGACTCCTAAGGGACTTGTTTATGGCTCTTTTCTGGGGCTGTATCTACTACAGGATTTTTCCAGGATAGATCCAGAAAACTTTGCCATGTCCAGGGAACGCGTCTGCTCTTCCGCTTTTTTTTGTGGAAGAGTAGACACTTTTTTGGAAGCCCTGTCTTCCTCCTCCCATGAGAAAGAAGGGCTCTTACAAAAGAGGAAGCTTTTCTAAAATTTGGCCCAGTGTAAACTGGCCAAAAAATTGTGCAGTTTGAGTACCTTTTTTCAATAGATCCCTGTAGTATAGACATAGCCTGAGGCAGGGTGTGGCAGGACCACAGGGCCTCTTGCAAGGGGGCCTCAGGACCTGGCTCACTAGTCCCCAAAATATTTGCCAGTATAGATAAACCAACAAAGCTATATCAGCAAAACCTCCTAGTGTATCTAGATGCCACTTATAGTGGCCAATAAAAAGGGGAAAGAAGGGCTCTTGCTGGTTATTATATGGATTTGACAAACTAAATAAGAGTGTCTGGGAAAGCACTTTTGTACTATTATAACTACATCTACACTAAAGCTTTTGCCTGTACAAAAATGTCACCAAAATAATCACACCTCTAACTGATATTATTACACCAGCAAACATTTCTAGTGTATTTCTGGCCCAAGTCCACTTTACTATGAAATCCAATTTGTACTAAAAACTGTAGGATCCAATTTGACTCTTTGCAAGAATGTTAAATTTACCAGCTGGTCCTGATACTTTTCTTATGGGAGCATTCATCCTTCACACTCCTCTGTCTGCCTAATCATTTCTACAGAACACACATCATTCCGTTCTTTGCTTTTGCTCCCCTTTTCCAGGATGTTTGGCTTTGCTCGAGAAAAAAATTCTCTTTGAATTACTAAAATGTATGTGGAAATCAGATGGCTGAGTTGTTTGAATCACAGGAATTTGACTACAACATAAATACATTTTCTAGGCTCTGTGTATTGCTAATTCATTTAATCTATCTTTTATCTCTGGAGTGTCTTTTCTAATTACATTAAGGGTTTGTTTGGATAAGAGGATGGGAATTTCTATTTAGTCTGTAAGACAAATTTTGATCCAAGAAGATTGGAAATAATTTTTCAGTCCATTTTTTTAAAACTTACTGCAGTGATCTTCCAACAGAAGTTACTTGGCACTGCTTTTATTCATTAGAGAAAGAGCTGTGTTCTTCTTTCCATCTTTTCCATTTTAGAGTATTTTTTCCCCTCTATTTTTGTAGGATTGTCACATACTAAGACTAACTTTGCATAGATGCATCAGGCGATTGGCTCTACCACTGACTTCTTGTTTGATGCTGGGCCTAATCCAAAGGGAGACTTTCCATTGGCTTCAGTGGACTTTGGATCAGACCCTTAATCTCAATTCTACATAATAGGGATAAGGTTCCTTTCTCCCACCATTAGTCCTGTCTATGTAGACTGTAGATAGTTTGGGAGCAGAGACTGTTATTTATTTGTGTATGTACTGAAGGGCTCAATGGGGTCCCAATCTCAGTTGGGGCCTGTATCATTCAGTCTATCATCATAGATATTAGAATTTAAGCTTGGTATTTAACACCTAGAGCAGGGGTTCTTAACCTTTTTACCTTCACACCTCCCCTGAAAGTAAACTTCATGTTCACACTCCCTCCCCCCAACCATTTTGTGCACAGACTAGCCCCGCCCCCTCACCTGACAGGAAGCTAAGGGGCGTGGCTAGGACTATAAGAACTCTGCCAGGGAGCTCAGTCAGGGCCCAGCCTCTGAGGGAGACAGAGGCCTGCCCAGAGCTCCTGGCTGACAAGGCTGAGCGCTGACCTGGGCCTCCCATAGCTGCCTTCCCTCAGGCCAGCGAAGGCTTCCCTGCCTGGGCCACCAATCTCTAGAAGTTAATAAGAAATTAATGTTTATAAATTTAATTCATAATATTAATTATGAAGAAAGCTAAACTTTAGAATTTTATCCAATGAGAAGGCAATTGCGATACATTTTCTGGGAGGCACCTCACACCTCCCCTGTATCCCCTTCACCCCTCCTGTGGGGAGGTGCACCTCACTGGTTAAGAACCCCTGACCTAGAGGCTAATCTGGCAGGATTTTATCGGGCTAGGTGCTGTATGAGCATTTGGTTCCGCTATATGCTGCTCTTAGATAAAACCCACCAGCATTCATTTAATTAGATTTAGCGTTATTTGCTGCATTTAATAGTAAAAATGGACATTCAGATCCACATACATGTACTTCAAAATTAGACTAAAATCTGCAATCACATCTAGTATGAGGGGACTTCTGGCTACAGAGAGGCCTGTTGAAGTCAAGTCTTTTATACACAGCATGCACCTTGTTCAGGTGAAAAGGTGTCATGAATCAGTGGTAGTGTAGGTAGGAACACTCAACCCTACCACAAGCCATGAAGATCTTTCTGGGGAAGATGAAGGATTGTGCGCTCTCCACAGCTATGTATATGGCAGCCCTGTCACAGGATGCCACACTGAGATATGTTGAGTCCTTTACAGCCAGGGGAGAAATACCATACTTCCCATTATGGGTCACAGCCCAGCTTTCACGGAAGAAGGGTAGAAGCTGACCACACTCAGCATCTTGCAGAACTGAGCCTTATTTTTACATGGATCTTTAATGCTTAGAAAACTAAAATAAGCCAGTTAGTTGGTCCTTTCTTTAGCCAGCAATCTATTGCTGATAAATCACAAGGGATTTGTAGGTAGTAATTCAGCAGCGGTATAGAAAACAGCTGTGCAATTACATTTTATCAGATCACAGTTAGATATTAATTTTCCAGAATAGCACACTTAGTACTATAAAGTTTTTCCCTACAACTCCCGAAATTCTCAGGCCACTCCTTCCTGCTTGGAGTTTGCAGATTCTTTGCAAGGCCATTTTATGTAAAGCCCTCATTATACCGAACAAGAACTTTTCTTGCACTCAGACTTTCCAGGCAAGGTTTCTATTACTTTCCAGAACTTGCCTTCACTTTTCATATGACCTTAAAATTGTAGGGAAACCCACTTGCTGTTTTTGTTCCTCTGTACGTATAAGGCCTAATGCAAGCCACAGGTAGGATTGCCAGGTGTCTAGTATTGACCCAGCCAGTCCAGTATTTTTGCCTCCTGTCCGGTAAAAAAAAATTCAGAAAATACCAGACACCTAAAATGTCCAGTATTTTCTGTTTTTTTCCTGGCCAGAAGGTGAAAATCCCAGGTACATACCAGGTTCCGCAGGGGAGCTGTCTGGCCCGGAGCAGGGAGACAAGATGGCGGATAGCCTATTAGGGCCAAAAAGCCTCAAAAGCTTTTGGCCCTAACAAAGGGACCTCGCTGTTTTTTAAAAAAAATATTTTTTGCTTAACAACTCTCAGGGTCTTTTTTTTTTATTATTCAACAATTTTGGTCTCCCCCTTCCCCCTCCCCAACAGGATTTTTTCCCCGGTGTGTTTTTTTTTCCTGAAGCGGAGAGGAGGGGAAGGTATTTTTCATTAAACCATCTGGCAACCCTAGTCACAGCCTATGACTCTTCACTGTCACTCTGCTGGACATTGTGTGTCTATTTATTCACACCCACATTTTGCAGGGGATCCACAGAACACATTCCATAGTTATTGCTCTAGCCATGCAGTAAGCTAGTAACTGCACACTGGGGTATAGTAGAAAAAGCCCCCACAGGAAAAGGCATAAAAGGTTTCAGGAAGAATAGGAAACTAATTATAGGTGGTGAATGTTTAGGAGCAAGAGAAAATGCCTGTGGACAAGGTGTATGTGTGTATGGGTGGGAGAATAAAGTGAATAAGGAAGGTGAAGAAATAAACACAGCAAAGGATGAAGTTGAGGAAAAGAGCAAGGACTGCAGGCAAAAAGTGAAAGATGGTAGAGAGGATAACAAAGCAAGGTGAAAGGGTGGAAATGTATTGGGGGGCGGAGGGAACCAGATAATACAATCAGCAGAAATTAGACAACGAGAGAGCAGAAATAAGGAGGAATGAAAGTACAATGACAAGGAGGAAGAGAGATACAAATACATGAAAGAGAGAGAGACTAAGAAGACAGAAAAATTAATGTTATGTTTCATGGCATACAAACAGCAGTTAGATAAAACCATAAATACTCTTTTTTGAAGGCTACAACATAACTCTACTTCAGTTCTTGAATTCAGAATAATACAAAAGAATCCTAAATAGACAGACAAAGTTGCTTCCTATGGCAGAGAAACAGAAGTCATCTAATCTTATTAGAGGCTGGCTTTCTGCAGACTGACTGCTGCTATGCCAAGATCACACATTTCCCCACTGAGCCTCCCAGCCTTTGACCAGAACCAGGGAAAAAAGTCCTGATAATTTAAAGTAATACAACTTTATAATTTTAATAAGAGATTTCAATACTCCACACTAGGGGAAGTAGGTGCTAATTGCAGCAGTGACAAAAAATTCTAATTTTCTGTCCCCCAACACCTTTGTATCTTTGCAAACCTAACCTATTTCACTGGTAGCAGTTGGGCTTTTATAATCAATGCCTATGAAAGAAAAAGCAAATGTTACTTAGCTAAGTAGAAGCAGACCAAAAAATATCCTTAAAAAGGAACAAAATTAAAAACATGGCATGTATGAAGCCTGGCAGTCTCTGACTGCAGACAGGTATTGTGCCAAACCACAGAAAAGCTGGGCAGATAGTGAAAACACGGATTTGTGAATAGGCTCCTTAAATCCAACAAGTGGTTTAAAAGTCATCTGCAGCCAGAGCTCTTTTTATTTTGACTTTGTGAACATTTGGGTAGCCATTTTTTGAGCTTTTATTCATGCAAATATGCTTACATTGGAAGTGTTGGTGGGGCCCTTCTTAAATGTAAACGGGCCTTGTGTGCACAGGAGTGACCAGGTTTTGGAAGACAAGGCCTGATTAGGAAAGAGAGAAAGCCAATGACATTGGCACAAAAAACTAAGAGACCTGTTTTCTCTGTCACCATGATATGGAGAACACAACAAGATTCTTGAGTGGAACCATCCAGCACAGGACTTTTGCACCTAATTCTGTCCTGCTCTAGCTCTAATATTTTATGGAAATGTAAAGAGAATTGAAATATTTGCAAATAATTTACATACCTCACCATAACTTAAGCTTACTATCAAGATACCTTGCGCTGACAGTGGCAGAAGAAGCTATTGCCGCTGAATGAATACCAGAAGATGTCTGTGATGGAATATGAGTTGGAAGTTTCTAAACTGTTGATACTGATAAGAGGCACAGAACTCTGGAATGAAGGTAGTGGTGCTTAGGAGAAGGTGCTGCAGCTCCTGAGGGGCAGGAGGTTAGTGGGGCTGGATATTTACTGGGGTGTGCTTGTGTCTAGTGCAGAAGAGTTAGGCAAGAAGGAAGCCTGGAGCCAAAATCAGGCTTTATTTTATGCTGTTGCATCCATTGACTGCTCTGTCCCACCCAGGTGCTTGCTCCTGGCTCTGATCCACTAATGGCGGTGGAAGGGAGCAAGGGGAGGATGAGCCATTGTGGCCTCGGCCGATAAAAGACTGAACTGTAGGCAAAGCCCACTGCCCTCTTCTAGGTCTACTGAAAGGGTGACATGCAGGAATGTACAAGTGCATGATACTTGGCAGCCCTGAACTTTTGGCAAGTATGAAGATTAACTTAGACTCCTGAACTCCATTGATGTTAGTAATTCCTTGGCTATCCAAGGAATGCAAAGGAGGGGAAGTTAAGGCGAGTCATCTTTCCAGCTCTAGAACATAAGAACGGCCATACTGGGTCAGACCAAAAGTCCATCTAGCCCAGTATCCTGTCTACCAACAGTGGCCAGTGCCAGGTGCCCCTGGGGGAATGAACAGAAACAGGTAATTATCAAGCAATCTATTCCCTATACCCATTTCTAGCTTCTGTCAAACAGACCTAGGAACACTTCAGAGCATGGTTTTGCATAACTGTCCAATCTTGGCTAATAGCCATTGATGGACCTATCTCCATGAATTTATCTAGCTCTTTTTTGAAAGAGTTAGTAAAGGCTTTGGAGCTGAAAAAGTTTGAGTAAACCTGGCTTATGGCATATCGTGACTGGATCCACTCACAACAGCTGGTCTGCTCTGAGAATTATGTATGCAACTGGGTTAGTCTTGGCCTTAACAATATCCTATGGCAAAGAATTCCACAAGGTGACTGCATTGTGTGAGGGGAAAAAAAACCCTTCCTTTTGCTTTAAATCTACTGCCTATTCTCTAAACAAGTGTAAAAGTTATGTGAATTCTTATAATCATTCACAGTGTACAATCAACTTGCTCAGCCCTGAAGGCCAGTGACTTCAGAGATAGAGGGGGATTTTGTCTCCACTTCCATCCTGCCCTCTCTCTGAGTGCGCCAACAAATATGCAACCTACAGCTGAAGCACTCAATTACAATGGAAATAGGTGTGATATAAAAACCTAGACTGATGATCCAGTAATTTTTATGTATGCCATAGTGTAGCTTTCAAATAGTCATCCGCAATCCAGAATGGTTTCAACCCAGTGATACGGACACAAAAGGGTCCTTATTCCTTTATTATTCTCATAAATTATCCACCTTTTAACTGGAAATCTGATGGTGTCTGTGCCTCCATATACTTTCCTTAGAATTGTGCAGCTGTCCACTGAGTCATCTTGTGCTGCAGGGTGTATTTGCACACACCATTTAACATAGAACTTTTCCATCGCCACTAGCTGAGATAGCATAACCTGTCTCATTAACTATAGATTTCCTGCCTCACGTTATCACTTAAAGACTTGGGTGCAAGGTACATTATGTACATTTCTCCTCTATTAATGGGCATCCACCTTCCTTTCAGGATTACATTTCCTATTTTCCTGAGCTGTTTTTTCTTTAACTGGAACTTCATTTTCACATATTTATGTTTTATTTCCCAGTTGCATACATAATTCTCAGAGCAGACCAGCTATTGTGAGTGGATCCAGTCACGATATGCCATAAGCCAGGTTTACTCAAACTTTTTCAACTCCAAAGCCTTTACTAACTCTTTCTCGAGGTCAGCAGTGAGATCTTGAATGCGACACACAACAGTATTGTTTGACAGTGGCACTGCTTCCACTTTTTTTGCTCATCAAGCATACACATCACATTATCTTTTGCGCTAGACTTGATAAGTTTATCTGCAATTGTTTGTGCTTCGCCAGTGAGTTCAATACAGTCGCTCACTTCGTAGGGTGCTTTTCTTGCATTTTTGTTTTCATCACTGAGAGTTTACTATTTGAAAGTGCATCAAGCTTTTGCTTGAAAACACTTATGCCGTTGAGTTCAGAATGATTTGTTTCTAAACGCCTTCGGAGTTGAGCAGGTATCAGAGCACTGTTGTAAAGTATTTTGTTGCACACCACACACTTTGCATTGGGAGCATTTTTATTTCTAATGCATATAAATCTGAAAGACAAATAACTCATCATACTTGCATTTCTTGTTGCCTGCTGCTAATCCGGGGGATGAGTGCTTTCCTCTTCGACAGCTCACTTTCCGATTTTTTAGTCACAAAAGGCAGTGATTGTCCTTTTCCTAGCCCGACATTTTGCTCATTTGTTCCAGCAAATGTCCAGTTGTTAAAAGCCAAAATTCCTTTTTACATCAACTTAGCCATGGGCAAAGTGTTTGATAAGGATAAAAAACTAGAATGTTCCATCTAGTGACCTGTATTTTAAGGGGCATGAAGAAGCTGTTTTAGCTTTTCTTTCACACATGTAGAGATAAGTGGTGATGTATTGTGAAAAGTTGAATGGAAATTCAGCATGAAGACCACTGTATTGCAGCGAGTTTTGCTGAGCATACTTTGGAAAACCCTGCCATAAGCTTTTAGTCCTCTTGGATCAAGGTACTGACTTCCCACTCTTCTAAGGCACACTCCCAGGGGCACTCTTTGTCCCTTACTCTTCTCATGTAGTGGAACAATAGAGTCTGTCACTTAGACTGTGTAACCAATGCCTTAGTACTCCCAACCCCCGTCTCCCCAATAACTTCAACACATTCTAGCTAGGTTCCACCTGTCTATCAGAGTTCTAGTTTCCTAATTACAACTTTCAGGAAAGATGTGGTAACACAGGCTTAGCCAAAGAATTTTTTTTAATATACCACCACTTTTCTCTTGAGAAGCACAAGAGTTACAGATACATGGATAAAGTACAAATGCCTCTCAGTCTGAACTCAACCCCTTTTGTAAGTCTCCGGTTTTGGTCTAAGCACTTAAGCGTGGCAAAGTTTCTTCTACTCCAACTCCTTCTTTTAGGTTGTGTGTTTTTGGTGATGAAATGACTCTCTTAACCTTAAACATTTCTCTTTACAGAACAACTTCTAATACGTATCCTTTTCCTGCTCTTCAGCTAGGCATTTTCTATGCTCCAACCACTCCACTGGCTTCTGGACAGAGTCATTCAAAAGTCAATGGCTCCACCTGTAGCAACTCACTGTACCACAAGAGGAGAGCTGTTCAATGTTGACAGCTCTACTGCTAATCCCCAGCTAGTCTTTGTACTGGGTGCCAAGTTTCTGGTTCAAAATGAATGCTCAAAGCCACAGTAAAGGTTACACTCAAAATGGAGGTTGAAATATAGCAGGTGTTCAGAAACAAAAATAGAGTACATAAATTAATACAGACATGTCCCACATACTTAATTATTTCTCACAAACTATGTGTATCCTCTCTAGATTATTTGCTATGTGTTTCAGACAGGCCCTACTACCAATTTTAAAATACAGAAGAGACTATAATTCATGGGCCAAATTTGCAACGCCATTCAATGGAGTTAGACTAGGAATTCATTTGCCTCAATGTTTTAGAGCCTCAATTTTTCTTAGAGTGCGTCTACTCTGTAGGGCTTAACTCGAAATAAGCTATGCAAATTGAGCTGTGTCAATTGCATAGCTTATTTTGAAATTGGGAGTGCCTACACAGCACTTATTTCAAAATAAAGCACTCTTCCTCTGACTTCCCTTAGTTCTCATACAACGAAGGTTACAGAAGTCGAAGTAAGAAGTCCTCCAGCTTGACAGTATTTTGACACTATTTTGAAATAACTGCCTGCTGTGTAGATGCAGACCAAGTTATTTCAGAATAGCGCTAGTTATTTCAAAATAGCGTTGCAGTGTAGACATGCCCATATATTAGTTGTGTTAGTAACAGCATCTTAGATTAAAACTGACAATTTATTTCACACTTTTTATACCATTTATTCTATTATTTGCATTTCACTCAGCTTTACCATGACATTAGACTGGCTCACGTATACTAAAAGATGGTTTCACAAGTTTTTGAAAGTCAAGTTCAACTCTCAGAGGTTTAGTTTGGACATTAGGAAAAACGTCCTAACTCTCAGGGTGGTTAAACACTGGAATAAATTGACTAGAGAAGTTGTGCAATCTCCATCACAAGAGATTTTTAAGAGCAGATTAAACAAACACCTGACAGCAGGCTCCCTGAGGGGTAGGGAGTGGGGAGGGAGAGAAGAAAAGGGCAAAGGAAGCAACTCCTGCCATTCAAAGGGGCCTGGGGCTCCTGGGTGCCTCCACTGCTACTACTGTGGCTACTACTACTGGATGATGCTGGGGTGTATGTGTGGGCTGGTTGCCTCACCCCTTCTGGAGCACAGAGAAAGGCTGTCCCCATCTAGCCCAAGGGTCTAGCAAGGCTGTTGGCTCTCTGGCCATTATAGAGAAATCATCTGTGTAATACCTCACTCAGCCTAGCTAAGATCAGAGATTCCGATCTCGGTCTCACGGCTCTAATAGCTGGTGCCAAGAACTGTTTCAGTACCCAAGAAGCTTGCGTCCATACTAATGAGAACATAAATGCTGTATGAGTCACTGGCATCATGGGGGTTTAGTGCCGACTGTAACCTTTGATTTAAATATTTTCAGTTAGCATTTTCATTATGAATAATACTGCCAACAAACAAATTAAATTCCTGAGATTTGAGCCGTAGGGTGGTTACAGATAAATTTAATTTAGTGGAGAAATATAATTATATCACTCCTTGTGACTTTCAAAGACTTCATTTAAAATAAAATAGTTAAACCAAAAAGGCATTATGGTATAAGCATAACCTGTATATTTAAACACTCATTTTCTAAGATGAAATGGTGCAGCCAGCAGTGATCGAGCCCTGAAAGACAAAAATGGATATATAATCCTCCGCAACCCCCTCTCTCTGATATCTTGATGGTGGATGAGTGTGCTAATCTAAAATTAGCATGCTCCCCTTTTACAATTACTTATAACACCCCTTAAATAAGCAAGCCTGACTATTAGAATATCCATACTTCTGCTACCATAACTAGAAAGCCTTCTCCTCCCTCACTGGTTATATTAAACACCTGAATTGCATAAATGCCATTTCAATAACTATCACTATAGAAAGCATTCATCCACAACAAATATTTCCTCTAGAGCTTCTGTTAAAACCAGTTAGTGTCAAACACATTTACAGTGACCTGGGATTATATCCCAATATCTCTCTAACTTGCCTCAGAACGGTCTTACTTTATTTCACCCACAATTCAACAGGTTTCATTACTCTCTAAATTGAGGCCCCAAAACCTATTCTCTACTTACATTTTAGTACATTTTTATTTAACATGAAAAGCCATCACTTTGGTATGCTACTGATGCTTGTTTTCTCTGTCGATGCCATCTGTAAGAAACCATCCAGTGCATTGGCAGAGAGCAGTCTGCCCTGAGTTGTACCAGAGCAGCATGCAGCTTATTGTGGGGAGGGACTATCAATGCCAATTGTGATTTAGATATACATGGAGCCCTGCAGGAGGATGTTGTCTCATGACTGAAAGATGTGTCCATTCCCTGCTCTGCTGTAATAAACCTGGTGGCCCACTTCTTAAGCTGATGCCAGAGCTGCAAAGAAGCAGGACTTCTGAGTGTTCCATGTGCTTGGGATGACATCAAAGATTGCTGCCGTACTACAGGAGCGAGAGTAACTGGGTCAAGTAGGTCAGTCAAGTTACTTGCCAAGATTTGAAGACACCCACACAGATACAAGTCTGCCTTCTTTAGCTTTAAAAGCACACTTGGAGAAAGATTTGTACACTAAGCAGTTTACATTGTGTTCTCTAGGCATAAGAGGCATCTGGAATGTCAAGAATTGACAGGCATTTCGGTGTTGGAGGGCAGGCAAATCTTGAATTCTATAGACTTGACTTTGGCCATTTAGGCCCATGTGCTGGGAGATTGTGTTACTTGCCCTAAATCCTGAACGTCTGTAAAAGATTTTTTTTCTTATCAAAAGGTATTAACTACATTTATCTAAGTAACAATTCTAAGTAACCTCTCTGTAGGCAGAGGCATGGATATTGTGGGGTTCCATTTTGCACCACAGGCAATAAGAATCAGAGCTGGTTGAGGCTCCCACTCTGGTACACTCAGCTAAGGTTCTTGCGAGAGCTCTTAGAGCCTAGATGGGACCCACCAGACATTGCTATGCAAAAAGAATTCATTCTTGCACGTGTGGGACACATGTGCACCAAGACTGGAATCTGTGTGGGCAGGCACTCAAAGAACTTCTATTGTGGGGATAAGCTACATTTTAGTGCCTTTTTAAACTTTTAACATTAACACATTTTGCATTTTTTTGTCTATTAAGTATAAGGCTCATTTTTTAGCTGCAAACAACCACCTCAGCAATTGCTAAATATAATTATACTAAAAAGAATCTGACCTCTGGATTCATTTTCTCATTACACATTATAAAACTTATATTTCTGCCACTGACATAGGCAAGTTTCACCACTTCCTGAGACCCTGATCCAACTCCCATTGTAGTCAATAGAAGCTCTTCAATTTTCAGTGGGAGTTGAATCAGGCTCTTAAATGGAAGCAGTCCTGAGGTCTACGTGTACTTTCCCTCTGACTTTCGCATGACTAATGAGGTCTGTATCCTTCCAGCATGATTTTAGAGTGAGAGATTGTACAATCCTTTCCACATTCCAAGGGAACTCTTTATGCCAGAGAACCTGACTTTCAAATGTATTTATAAACATGGCACAGTAACATCCAGGTTCTATCAACTCCACTGGGCAAATGAGTATATTGTTTAAGCACCAGAACAGCAGTCAGCCCAATTGATACATGTATATAACCCCTATGGATGTCCTATATTAGCATTTCCCTCTTTTTCCTTTTTAATAGTATCAGGACTTTTTTTGTTTCTGCTTTATTCTTGCAAAAACACACCACCACTATCTACTAAAGTAAAGCTGTGTAGTTAACTAGGACAACAGTCCAGCTGTGTACAGTTTTTAGAAAAAAATTAAGGATTTTTGGATTAATACATCAGGATATACCACACAAAGCAGCAAGTAAAGATTAAGATTAAATGTAAAGAACTTGAATCATATTTGGCCGGTTAGATAAGAAGTGGAGCTACATATGAACACTACATTAAAATCTTAATTTACAAAGCTACTAGCACTACAGGTTCCTTCCCCCACTCCCAAATCAGTGGTGTTCTTAAACATAAAAAAACCGATATGAAATGTCCACTTCACTATATTTTAATTAAAGAATCATTCCAAACAGCAAGCACAGTGTTCCCAGAGAGACTAAACATGCATGTTGGGTTAAAAAAACTAAAAACTCAGCTCCTACATATATGCAGAAAAGAAAATACAATTGATTTCAATTGGTTTTTATTAGATTTTAGAAGTTTACAAATTTGAGAGTTGTTTAAGAAATAAAACTATAGACCAGAGTGAGTTGGAAACTCATTTGGGGAGTTTTTTTAGATCCATAAAATTTGCAATAAGTTTGTCAACAGCAAATTCCAGGCTGTCTAAAACACAGCCCACTATATTTTCTTATTCATCTATTTTGTAATTTATCAAAAAACTTAAGATCATTCAAATACTTAATGCTAAATATTCAATTATGCTACTCTATTTGTCTCTATAATTATGTATACTTGAATTCTGTTCATTTTGTACATGATACTGATTGTTTAAAAGCACTTAAGACTATATTGCATTTTTAATATTCTCAAAGTTATGAATAAATAGATAGATCGCATGACAAAATTAAATCTATTACCTTATGTATTCTGAGAATTTATATTTCTCATATTCCACCCTAAACAAAATATTTTCTAGAAGAAATAATGTTCTTTTATTTTAATGCTGAGCAACAAATTTCAAGAGCTTCTATTTCCTGACAAACAAAGGTCCAAATCAAGTCCTTATTTTGCTATAATACAGTAAATATCTCAATGTATGATTTTTTAAAAGATTTCATTTCTACAGGACAAAACATGTAAGTAGCCAAACTGTGTATACATGTGGCACCTGAGGTTTATGACTACAGATGCAGAGATTCATCTTATGAAGTCTCATCTTTCCATGTAAGAGTTCATCTATCCACCTTTTTCTTCCCTGCCCCACAGCCAATTTGGGAGGGGGGGGGGGAGAGAGCGAGAGAGAGGAAGAGATGTCATGTATATAACACTAAGGACACTGGAAGATATAACACTATAAAGCAACAAAAGCATGAGTGATGTAACAAGTTACTATAAGGTTTTTGCTACATAAAAATAAAGTGACAGTTAAAAAATTCCAAGAAACAGAAAGTAACATGGTAAACAAAAATGACAGAACAACTTGCAAAATATTTTACAGCCTTAAAGCTGCTTTCATTTCAATCAGCAATGTGATCCCTGGCATAGCTGAAGAGAAATTCTTCTTTAGTATACTTAATAACGTTGATATGCATCTGGTTAAGAATTATATCGATCCTAGAAAAAAAGGGGAAAAAAAACGAAAAACACTCATGGGAATGTCTTCCACAGCACAATAAATACAGTAATATTCATTAAAAGTGAAGTTCAATTTTTGAAGCCGCCACATTTGGAAAATTGTCCAAGATTTAAAAAAAAAACCAAGAGCTTAATATTGGGCTCTTCAATTTCAAACACCCAACAGCTCTTTAATCTGAGCTCAATAGGAATTGCTGGACTTTTTGTACTTTTGAAAAAACAGGTTTCTTAGTTAGGTGCTTAATTATGAATTTAGGATTTTAAGATTCAGTGTCTATTTTTAAAAATATTGATCCTTCTATCCATGGACGCTGTGGTACATTTTTCAATCAGGACAGTTACAGAGACAAACAGCTTACTAGTTACATTACAACTAGGTACTCTAAAATGGGATATAAACAGCATAAGAAAAGTGAATTATTAATTAGATAAAAAAAACCTTAAATATTTTACCATCTGTTACGAAAGTTCTCCGACATTTCAGCTACATCGTATAAAAACTTTTCTCCACAGAGGAGTTAATTAAGGATATGTCTACACTGCCCATGATACAGCATTGTCTCTGCAGCACTAACATGGGCAGCATAGTCAATTATCACTAGGTAAGAGCTCTCCTGTGGATAAAAACCCCACACCTTGTACAAGAGGTGGTAGCTTTATTGCTGGGAATACAACTTCTGGTGATATAGTGCTGTCTATTCAGGTTCTTTCCAGTGCTAAATCTTTTATTACTCAGGATGAAGTTTTTTCTCATCCCTACCTACGTGACTAAAGATTTAGCACTTAAAGTGGCAGCATATACACAGCCTAACAAGAGTCATGCTACTAAATCTTCATGACAAGACTTCATTCAATATTGATCCTTTTATTTTTTTAAATGTCTTTAGTTTACTAACCTGTATAGACGTCATGACTCCATTAGCAAGAACAGAAAGTTTTCCAGCCACTGATTTCACTCCTTGTTTAAACTGAGCCATATCAGGAGCTGAAGGCAAGACATTTGCAATACTGTAGTTTCCTATATAGGAAACAAAACATTTTGTAATTATACTATAGGAAAAAATAACAGGTTTTTAGAGATATTATCTACTACACTGAACCAATCCCATGAATATCTGAATGTTCATATTAACTAAAGTTCTAAAAATTAAAAAAATCATCATCTTTAGATTAAAAAGCTCACATTACACAAGACTCATCTTGCTTTACATTTCCAAATTTCTATTTGAGAATTTGCACATATTCCTACCAAACCTGCTATTTTCTAAAACTGTACACTCCACATTCCAAGTTGAGCAATTATATATTGACAGGGTGTAAGATCCTCCTGGAAATTTCAATTGGATACATTATTATTATTTTCCTTTCCTAAACTGTTATGTCGTGTTGCTGTGTGTCATTAAACAGCTACTGTGCTTTCACTTCAAATGCACTGGTTTAGGTGGAATTCAGGGCGGTGCCACAGGAACACCTTGTCCTGGTGGAATACAGCATTGGACGGATCTGCCATCATGGCTGCTAGCTCACCTACCCACCTGGTTGAAGTTATGCCAATAGCATGTGAAGGGCAAGACTCTCAGAGGTTACTTTCTGATGTGAACGCACTATTAGGAGCCAATCATTGAGAGAGTAGCCTGCTACCACTACAAAGATCTTTGGGAACATTCACAGAGCTGTTGTTATACCAAATGGGAGGAACTAAAACCAGTAGCTTTGTGGTCTTATCCAAAACTGGAGAAACTTTTGGTGGGACAGGTGAATATCTACACAGAAGTGAGCCAGGCTCCCGGGAGAGGTAGGGAATAAATGACATGATTAACATATGGAACTTGGACTTTCTGAAGAAAGTGTTCACCACCTGAAGTTCTAGAATGGGATGCTGCCACCCACCCTTCTTCAGGATGAGGAAGTAAGATGAGTAGAAGCCTCTTCCCTTATACTGAGGTGGGACAGGCTGTAGGGCCCCCCGAAGAGCACCAGTTTCTGCTTCTTGCTGGATACTGATAGGGTGGGTTCCTGGGGAAAAGTCCAGGAGGGGGAAGGTCAATGAGGTGGGAATGAAAGGAATTCTATGGAGTGTCTGTGGTGGATGATCTCCAGTACACAACTGTCCATGGTGATCTTGCTCCAATTGTGGCTGAAAAGGGAAATATGGCCCCCAAAGACAATATAGGGTGCTGCAAGTAGCACTGGGGAAGGTTCATGTGTTTGAACCTGCATGTCAAAACTGAGGTTTTGACTATTGCTGGGAAAAGGACAAAGAAGTGGTATTGGTGAAAGCAGGAAACCATGACCATTGTGAGCAGTACCGTCTATACTCCCTTTTATTCTCTCTCAAACCTACCTATGACAAGCCCCACCTGCTACTGCAGCCTGCTAATGCAAGCGGGACGGGGATGTCATAAAACAGACTAACAGTTTTCTTTCACCGAAGCCTGGCTAGGCAAATAATATGTAAATGTAGTATGCATCTTGTTAAATACACACATGCCACAAGGCATCTAAGGAAAAATAATTTTAAAACCTAGTAACAACACTATCTAAGTGTTCTAGGTCTTCTTGAATCACTTATGATTGCTTTCTCCCCCAAATAATGGTTTTATGTTTATGACTTTTACTATATGTGAAGATCAAAATCTATTTAGTATGATTTAAGTGCCATATAAACCTATCCAAAAGATCTGAAAATACTGGATCACTAGACTTCGTAATCCTATTTTGCAAAGATAATCATTTCCCATCAACTGACTAAAAAACGTAACATTTAGAAGTCATAGCCTAGATACATGGCATAAATTGAGCTTCAAATAATATTAAGTGACTTGCCTTGAAGGTTAGAAAAGCTTAATTGAGCTTCCTTGTATTTTTATAATTAAACTTGCCCAATAGTGTTCCGAGTGAATTGTTGCAATAAATGCTGCAGTTTATACATTTCATCTAGTGGGAAACGACAGAGCTAGCTTGCTGACAGTGTACACCTGGAAACTATTATTCTTAATATGTTTATACAGTGACATTTTAGTTTCTCTCATTGCCTTCCTTTGGTACCTGAAGGTTGCTTCTTTTGCTCTTCAAACAAGTCGGCTGAACTTATGGAGGAACTTGCAGAAAGTCTCTCTAGACGAGCCCTAGCTTCATACTAGAAAACAATTAAAAATACAACATCACTTAACAGTATATCGATGTCTTGCTTGTTTGCTCAGCTGCCTGATGGTGTGCTACAGAGACTTTCACCTGTAGAACACACAAAAATCTAGGCAAGACTAGCAACAGCTGAAAGTCACTACCATCTAGTTGTTCTTTAATGCTCTACATAAAGTGAGACGGTGGTCTCAAGTCTCAGCTAAGTTCCTAGTGGACAAGGATTTAGAGCAAAACCCACCACCACACCCTGTATTTATTAGAAAATTTGCTGTCTGTGTCAGTAGAGAAGGCAATGATTGACTAAAGAGGGAGAATGAACTCTCTCTCTCCCTTCAGCCATCCAGACAGATGTGAAACACATAGAATTGTAGAGTGAGGAAGCATGCACTGTGAATGCCCTCATACTATCTGTTCTGACCACACAATACTTTGTTTTAATGGTTTCTCAGTTAACTGTCAGTAGAGCCATGTGCAGATATAAATTTATACCCATGGGCACCAGTCTCACCAGCACAACCCTGACAGGAGATGCAGACAGCTGTATGGAAGGGATGAGGTGAGATAAAGGGTGCTACAGCCACACTGGAACAGCTGCCTATACAGGTGCTTGCTCCTGAGAGCAGCAGCCCCACATTCTACTCCTTTCTAAATTGCAGTTTCTGGGAAAGCCCTGTAATTCCTTGGATACTAGTTTATATTGGCAGATACCTGAATCCATGGGTATAAATTTGTTCCTGCACAAAAGTCTAATTGTAAGTCTTCCTGATTATAAGCTATGTAGGTACCATTTCCTATATTCTATACAATACTAAACACACTGTTGAAATTTCATAAATAATATATTATGGGCAATGATTCCTTCCCAGAAAAATGGAATGCAGCATTACAGTTTCTCTCACATTCTAACCACCAGTAATATGATGGATTCCCAAATTGCTTTAGCAAAACGAATGATTGGATCAGTCTGTGTGGTTAGTCCAGCCTTATGGTTGCACTATTTTGTTTTGTTTACATATTATAAGCACGAAGACAAGACCTCTGTTCATTTAATATTTTTCTTAATCAGCATAGCTGAGACCTTTACAGGACATAAGAAAGAAAATGTTTACTCATCATCAGGCGGACCATTTTTACACAAATTCACTTGACTCCTACTTTCTTACTTCTATTTTAGCACAGTTGCTAGGAAGTGATAGTATTATTATTTATAGATGTAATTCTTTTAAAGGGAAATACCACACCAGTTACAGCTAAGTCAAAAGCCTAAACACTGAATATTCAGTGATATGTCTCAGAAAACTCTCAAAAGGAAACCTACTCTCTGACCATTAGCCAATCAGAAATACTGACACTGTCCATTAGTAGTAACTGAGATACAATTTTCTAAAATATTCAGAATATTTGAGCGTCCAAAAATATTTATTTTGCACAGAAACTTTTGTACTTACATCAGCATAATCTTGCTTTCCAAAATACATATCTGATGAAATAGCTTTGACATTGCCAAATTTTTTTTGTGCCTCATCTGTGCCTAAAGGTGGTTCATATTCAGGTTTACGACGAGATGTAGGCCTAAAGTTTAAAAAATTGCATTAATGTTTTTAAATTCTATCCAGTATAACAAAAGCTTTCAATTCAATCATGTTAACAAAAAAGGTACTCCCTTTTTATAAATGCTAGTCAATACGACACAAGGACAACTACAAATCATAGAATTATAGGAGTAGTAGGAACCTTGAGAGGTCATCTAGTCCAGTTCTCTGCACTCATGGCAGGATAATTATTATCTAGGCCAGTGATTTGCAAACTGTACTTTGGGACCGCAATTTAATGAGGGACACCAGTGCTGACTTAGACTTGCTGGGGCCCAGGGCTGAAGCCAGAACCACACCACATAGGGCTGAAGCAGAAAACCAAGGGCTTCTGTGCTGGGTGGCAGGGCTCAAGTTACATGCCCTTTGCCTGGGGCTGAAACCCTTGGGCTTTGGCCCCCTGCCTAGGATAGAAGGGCTTGGGAATGCTTAGGCTTCAGTCCCCTGTCTTGGGGTGGTGGAACAATGAAGTTTGAGAAACCCTGATCTAGGCCATCCTTGACAGGTGTTTGTCTAACCTGCTCTTAAAAAAGTCCAATGAAAGATTCCACAACCGCTTTAGACAATTTATTCCATGGTTAACTATCCTGACCGTTAGGAAACTTTTCCTAATGTCCAACCTAAACCTCCCTTGCTACAATTTAATCCCATTGCTTCTTGTCCTATGCTCAATCATTAAGAATCATTTTTCTCCCTTCTTCTTGTAACTTGCTTTTATTTATATGAAAACTATTATGTCCTCTCTCAGTCTTCTCTTTTCCACACAAAACAAACCTAGTTTTTTTCTATCTTCCCTCAGAGGTCATGTTTTCTATTTCCCATTTTGTGTGTGTGTGTAATTGATTGTTCCTTCCAAAGAGGAGTACTTTGCATTTATCCATACTGAATTTTATCTTATTTACTTCAGATCATTTCTCTAGTTTGTTCAGACCATTTTCAATTATAATCCTAATATCCAAAGCATTTGCAATCCCTCCCAGCTTGGTATCATCCGCAAACTTTATAAGTGTACTCTCTGTGCCATTATCTAAATGATGAAGATATTGAATAGAAGTGGGCCTAGAACTTATCCCTGTGGGACTCCTCATTATGCCAGGGTGTAGAACATAATGCCTGGGGGGCTGGATGTAGCCCTGGCTTGCCTGGATCCAGTCCCTGAGTCTCTGCATTGGGGAGCCTGAGCTGGCACCCTAGCTCCCCCCACCTCCCCGTGGGGCTGGAGCACACAATCTACTAGCCTGGACCCCCCAAGGTTATGGGGCCACATCAATGAGGGTTTGTTTTTTGCTTCTCACTTGTGTGTGACTCCTGCCTGATTTTTCTGCAGGTCAGCAGCCCCTGACCCAAAAAAGGTTTCCCACCCCTGCACTATGCCATTCCAGCATGACTATACTGGGTAAGCCACGGTGGTCTCTTGCCATACTTCCTATCCTAGGCTATGGGATAGTTCACTTGTGTGCCCTTAATAATGACTATCAACTGCCAAATTGTTTTTCCTCTTAGACTTGGTTCCCATGGAATCTTACCTAGCAACTCCTTGAGAGTTTGCTAAAGTCTGCCTCTTTGAAACCTACTGTCCTTATTTTTCTCTTTTCCTTACCATGCCTTAAAATCATAAACTCTACCACTTCATGATCACTTTCACCCAAGCAGCTTTCCACTTTCAAATGTTCAACCAGTTCCTCCCTATTTGTCAAAATCAAATCTTAAATAGCCTCTCCTAAATCTAAAATCCTTTCAAATCTAAAATAGCAGCTTTCTCCATCTTCTGAAATTAAAAAAAAAATGGTCTCAAATGCATTTCAAGAACTGCTTGGATAATCTGTGCCCTGCTGTGTTATCTTCCCAACATAGGTCTGAATAGTTGTCGCTTATCACCACCAGGTCCTGTGCTTTGAATGATTTTGCCAGTTGTTTAAAAAAGCCTAATACACCGCTTCTTCCTGGTTAGTAATAGAGAGGTAGCCGTGTTAGTTTTTCCTTTTGTTTTCGCAAGATCAGACTATGTAGCACTTTAAAGACTAATGAATCACCCCTGATTAGCCATTCATTGACTGAAATAGCTATGCCCTCCCTCCCTCACCCTCACCTCACTTTCTGTACTAAATCTGATTTGTCAATTTAATAATGTGTTTACTTTTTTCATTGTATTCCTTTAGTATATACGGTCATGCCAATTCTCTTCCAGAATATGATCTGAGGAAGTGGGTCTGGCCCACGAAAGCTCACCTATTAAGCCATCTTGCTAGTCTTTAAAGTGCTACATAGTTTTTCCTTTTGTTCTTCCTGGTTACCACAGTCTTCACCCGTGAGGGTTTTTTTTTAACCTCTTATTCTTACGCAGAGTTTTCAATAAGTCTGTCTCCTATCTGAATGCGTACATTTTTAATATACAAGACACTTCCTCCTCCCTTTTTTCCCTGTTTCTGTCCTTCCTGAGCAAGCTGTGTGCTTCTACACCAGCATTCCATATTATCCCACCAAGTATCTGGGATGACAACTATATCACAGTTGTGTTTATTTATTAGCATTTCACGTTCTTCCTGCTTAGTCCCCATTCTGCTTATTCTCACACTAGTATACAGACATCAAAGATAATTATTTTGAACCCCTCCCAGTTTTGTGTTGTCTCTCCCTTATCCCTGTTATAATAGACCATAAATATAAAGAACTTTCCTTTAAAAAACTGATAGTGGCAGAACCATATTTTATTAACAATTTTATAAGTAAATAGTTATTTACAACTTGACTTATAGATTTAAATCAATGTGTTTTGTTGGTTTGAATTAGAAGAACTAATTCAAAAGAAATGTATTCAAATAAAACCAATGTCATAAGGGATTAGATTAATTCTACACCTATGTTATTTACATAGGTAAATCACACCTATGTTAAGCTCTGCCCAAAATGAATATGTAAAAAAATAGTTTCATCATTACTGTCCACATTTCGTTGTCAACTAAAATATATTCAAATTTTCTACAAAAATATAACATTAAAAGAATGCCAAGGAATCACAAACACGTACTTTAAAGTCAGGAAATTACAATGTTAAGAATACATTTTGATATTCTTTAGTTGCACAATCAAATTCTGTTATTTTCTGAGAACAGCTATTCATTTAGTGTGGATGTTGGGTGGTGTCAATAAATTAAGATGTGCAAAACTGATTGTTAAATAAACTGTACAGTAAAAGCAAAAAAGGATGCAGACTACAGTTGTAATTTATTATGGAAAACAAATATTTTAGACCAATTAAAAAAAATCAAATCTGTGCTTGTAAATTTAGTTCCAATTGTACACGTGCATCATTATTTCATTCATTCATTCAGTGTCCAACTTTTTTATATATATATATATATATATATATATATATATATATATATATATATATATATATATATATATATATGTTTTCATAGGCAAAACCCACTTCCTCAAATGAGCACAGTGGAAAGAAAAGGGGGGACCTTACAGTTTACAGCAGAAAAAGAAGAGAGGGGGGAGTATATGTCAACAGTAGTGCCGGTGCTAATGAGGCTAACAGAGTGCTCGAAGTGTCCCACACTTAGCTTTTGATGTCAGTTGGGTGTTGAATGTAAGGCAAGCAGGTTTTATAATAAGCACCACCAACAAAAAGTTACAGTGAAACAGAAGAAACTCAGGCTACATAGGTAAGGAAATCTCATTACTAGTGATCAGTTTTGACCAAATCCTTCTAGTATTAGTTTTATAGGCAGGACCATTTAAGTAATCAGGATTACTCTCAGAAACTAGGGGTATGTCTACATAGCAGCATTATTCTGGAATAATGTCGAGCTGGAGGACTTCTTACTTTGACTCCTATAACCCTCATTTCACAAGTAGTAAGGAAAGTCAAAGGAAGAGGGCTCTTCCTTCAACTTCCTGCTGCGTAGACAATGCCAAAAGCCAAATTGAGCTATTTTGACTTCAGCTACACAATTAACATAGCTGAAGCTGCATATCTTAATTTGACTTTTGCCCTGCTATGTAAACGTGCCCTAGATGAGCAGGTATAGCTTTTTGTACTTAAGTTAGTGCAAGTTATCTTCATTTACCTGTCAGCATAGTCGGCAATTTTTGACGTTAGAATTGTGTCAGCATCTCTGTTACTACTGTCCTTCTTCCAAAAGGAATTTGAAGTGTCATCCCATTTAGAAAAAGTGCTGCTCCTCAACTCTGCAGAATCAAAGTACCTGAATGAAAAAAGAAGAAAAGCATTAAATAAGTTGGCCTATTTCCTTTTTTTAAACTCAAAGCACTCCAGTCTTCTGCTATTACTAATGCAACGGTTCTCAAACTGTGTGTTGCGACCTCAAAAGGATCACCACTCCCTTTGAATGGGGTCACCAGGGCTGACAGATGTGCTGGGACCCAGGCTGAATCTTGAGCCCCACTGCCCAGGGCCAAAGCCAAAGCCTGAAGGCTTCAGCCCTGAGCAGCAGGGCTCAGGTTGCAGGTGAGCTTCAGCCTCTACCCCTCCCCCACCACCCTGCCACCCAGGGCAATGAGCATTGGATAGGCTCAGGCTTCAGTCCCTTTCTCCTGGAGATGTGAAGTAATTTTGCTGTCAGAAGGATATCGCGATGCAATTGAAGTTTGAAAACCCCTGTAATAAATGCCTGCAAAAGCTAACAGATTAAACTAGGCGAAACTCTTACAAATGGTTTCCAATAACCCAGGGGTGGGGAAGCTATAGCCTCCAGGTCAGATTCAATACCTTGCTCATTTTCATTTAGCTTGCAAGCCACAGACATTCAACTTACCTGTCCGTGTGTGAGTGCCTCAGTACCGCTCCCCCCCGGCTGGAGTCACCATCTCCAGCTCACCCTGCTGCAGGCAGGAAGCCCCGAGTCTTGGTGCCCTCTAGTTAATATTCCCTCTATTTTTTTCCATCCATGTGCAAAATCAATTTTGATATGTGCACCAATGTTGAGGTAATGTGTACGTATGTGCCACCAATACAAATAAATAAAAACCCTTGGATATATATTTTTTAAAAGTTTATAGATATGGAGTAATATAATAGAAGGGATAATTAACAAGGTGTGCTGCTTAGTATGTTAATTTAATATGAAATCAAAAAAAATGTAACACTACTCTTGGAATACACGTATTTATCATCTTTTCTAACAATTCAAGCTAGAAAACAGCAAAATGTAGCACACTGAGAACAGCTATACAGGCAGTCCCCGGGTTACATGGATCCGACTTACATCGGATCCCTACTTACAAACGGGGTGAGGCAACCCCGCACTAGCTGCTTCCCCCCAGCAGACCAGGGAGACGCGAAGCTAGCGCCCCCCGCAGCAGACCAGGGAAACGCGGAGCGGCTTTTCTCAGCAGACACCTCAGCTTGAGAATAAAGGACTGAGGGAAGTGAGGTGTGGGAGAATAAAACTGAGCTCTGGAGAAATGTTTGGCTAGAGTTTTCCCTACCATATGTACCAGTTCCGACTTGCATACAAATTCAACTTAAGAACAAACCTACAGTCTCTATCTTGTACATAACCAGGGGACTGCCTGTATCAATAAAACAAAGCTATGGTCATTAAGTCAAAGCATAAAAAAAATATGCGCCAGAAGCCCAATTTAATAACCTATCCTACCATAAACCACTAAATTTTCAAGAAGAGCTGCTTGAAGCATCTTCCCAACTTTCACAATCATGCATGATTTGGTCAATTTACCTTCAGAGGCTTTATAGTGCCTCTCTTTACAAGAAGGCACTGAGCTTTACAGTTAGTTTTTGCTTCTGTTCAGAAAAGGTCCCTCAGTCTTTACTCAGTGCTGCCTTCCCTTTACCCTTTGGGAGTCCACTTGTCTTCTTGACAGGGCGCTAGACCTGCTAGTAGAACTCTAAAGCGTGTTTCCTCTGGTCTGACGAGACGTTTACGTATTTTGTTCCTAATGATGGCACTTTAGTCTCAGACCTTCTGATTTACATGTTTATTTTTTGGCAAATGGTTGACACTATTATAGTAGGTCCCACTCTTTTCCTTCATGTGATGGGTCAGGTCACTCTTGCCCCTTACTCCGTTCTTGGAAGTTGATGGCTCCACTAGTGCCCTGGTGGGGAAGGAAAGGGAAGGGATAAAGGGACCCTTGGCCCACCCTCTGCACTGGGTCCCAGTTCAATCCTATAGACAGTGGCTAAGCACTTGGAACTGATTTGTATTGGTGGCTAGTTCCTGCTCGGCCTCCGAAGCTTCATGGGCTTCCCGCCCCCTCTTTCGGACTCCCTAGGCACTGAGGACCATCTGCTCTGCTTGAGCAGGGTTTCCCTTCCCCAGGTGCTCTGATGCTCTAGTCAACAACAATACTTCGCCAAATTACAATCAACTGGTTTTCCCCCTCTCCCTCTGACTAAAGCAGGGGATTTGATTAGGTCTCTGGCAGGGCCTTAATTGGCTTCAGGTGCTCTAATTAACCTGAAGTAACCTCTTCTCAGTCCACAGTGAATAAAGCTCTAATCATCCAGGGACTTATATACCCCTCATCTACCACTTTCCTGATGCCTTCTGTACTACAGTGTAGAGAATTAGCAGACCAAAACATCTGCTCTGTACATAAGACTTCTCCAAACAAGAGACACCCCTACTATGTTCAGCTACAGTCGGATCCACACTCACCCAACTTGAAAAAAAGTTAAAATGTTAAGAGATGAGAATGCCTAGTAGGCATTTTGGAAATTGTTAAAAACTAAACCAGGAAGCAGATTCTCTGCTGGTGTGAATTATTACTGCTAAACACAGATCAGAACTCTAAAGAGCCAAGTCTTGCTGGTGGCCATTCTCTCAAACCCATCTCTCTCTGTCCTTGCTTTCTATGGCCCTTCAGCTATGCTCTCTTTGAATTCAATTTCAATTGAATTCTGCTAATACAAAGCCCAACAGCTAGATCATGATTATCTTCTAATTATTGAACAAAAATATAAAACACCTCTTCCATAATTCATAATTTGACTGCTAGGGTACTAATGAATAATTTGAGAGCAATAAGAGCTCTTTTCATGGGACAAATAGAAGCATTCAAATGGTTCATGTTTTATTTTACAGCATTGTTGCCAGTGTATTTGGTACCATGCCTGCATTTCTGCCACTAGTGATTACGTTACAAAGTCATGACGTTAAAGTCTTTGTGTTTTAATTTGACATTCTGCAGGTAAGTAGGTACAATTTTTCAAAGCCTATTTTTTCCTGTTTCTTTGGCAGCAACCCAATACTTAAGATTTATAAAAGCACCATCTGTTCCTATCTCCATACATGAACAACTGTTTCATAGCAATTAAAGCCTTTAGGAGTTACTCTTTTTTCCTCCAGTGATAGCAATATCTACCATGCATTATATGTGCTTTGAATGAAAAATAAGCAATAATTTACACATTAAACATTTTTTCATTCAACTTTAAAAAAAAACAACACCTTACTTTTGGAATATAAAATATTTAAAAATGTGTACAAATCAGAAAGCTTACCAATATAGGAAAGCAATATATCTGAAACATTTGTAAGTTTTCCATGTTTGACAACACAGACGTACAATTAGATTTATTCCAATCAATCATAGCATTCTAGTGTCACAGTTTAATATGAAGCTTATCATTAGGATTGAGAGTTATTTTACACATGCTAATAAGGGAAGAAAAGTAATAAGCCAACATGATGCAGAACCCGCTGGATCCAAATTGCAACAAATCAGATTTTCCTACTCCCTACATATATTAATTGGTTTTGCAAACACACACAAAGTAAGAAATAACACAACATATAAAATAGATCCATCAGCAGGCCCAAGTTAAAATAAATGAAAAACATGTAGCCCCAGTCAGCAGAAACAAATCCCAACATGTCCCACCTTCCCCACCCAAAACTATTCACTTATTAAAATAGTAAAAAGGTTCAAAAATAAAAGTACTATTGATTTGCTTTTATTACTGAGATATTAAAATCAACTATTTTGCAAATTTTCCATTTAAATTAGTTTACTCTAAACAATAACTGATGAACCGCTGTATGCAATTCTGCCCTCTGTCTTTATTTTTAATACAAGCAAAAACTTTTAACACATTACCTTGAACTAGGGGAAGAAAAATATGAATCATCTTCATCATTGTACTTTTTTCTTGGTTTTGCGGTTGTAGGTGTTTCTTGTTCTATTGTTTGCATGTCTGAAATTACTGAATGGGAAATGCCACTATACAAACAAAACAAAACAAAACAAATCATTAAATTGAAAAGAGACCGAGTACAACTCTGAGCTCAAGAAAATTGCAACCTTATTTTTTGAAGGTTTCAGGTACCATCCAAAACCTAGGAATAATTAAGGTTTGGGGGCAGACAGGGAAGCTATGAAGTCTGCACTGTATATTTTCTAACACAGTCAAGCAAAACTGAGAACATGCCTGACATCTCCTCTGATTTTAAAGTTTGCTAACTTGCTTTGTTAATGGAGCTCTAAAGCAGGAACTGTGTTATAAGTTTACAGGACTTGGAGCTCAGTATAAACATACCACCTAGTCCCCGATCGTCAGCTAACTAGAGCAGAAATTTGGTGTAGAGGCACAATACAACAACCTTTGGGAATATGAAGTCAGACTTCAGTTAGCTGACTCTTTTTGATTCATGTGAGATGCACTGTATATAATATAGGATTTACCACAGCAGCAGTGCTCACAGGCCACAAAGTCCAGTATTTTGACTCCAAGAATGGGAATACCAGTTTTGGCAATGGATTTAAAAATGGCTTCTGATCAGTTATGCATCTTTTATTTCCTTTCTGATCCTTGTGATATTAAATCAGATTACCCTCACCAAAAACAGGGTGAAAAGTACTAGGGAAGTAAAGGGTTAACCAGTTAGCAGAGGGCCAGACTGGAAAAGAAATCTCCCTCTCCCCCACCTGCCATATCACACTCACTCTCATTCAGACACATACAGACACACACTCTACAGGCTATCCTGAGAAAGGGCATCTGGACTCAAATGGTAACAAATCAGATTTTCCCTTCTCCTACATACATTAACTGGCTTTGCAAATAAACACACACAAATTAAAAAATAACCAATTACATTAAAATTATGCTGTTTAATTGGTTAACATTTTTAAGGGGTATTTACATCCCTAAAAATACAGAGCTACATAAAAGCATTTTAACACAGTTTACAGAATTTCACATACCTTCTGTTGCTTCCAAATCCCATGCCAAGTCTTTCTACCTCAGTTTTCTTTTTACTAGATACATTTAACTTTTCTTCTTTCATTTGAATTTCAAGATCCTTGTAGGCCAATCGTAAAGATGATACACTGAAACAAAAATACACAGAGAGTGTATAATACATGTAAATTAATTTTAACTTTTAGTCCCCCATCCAGTAATGTTAGTAGGAAAGCAACAGAAAACTCCATTTGATAATAAAAATAATAGGACTAAATTAACATTCCTGTAAGAACTTTAACTTTTGCATCTCCTGACTTATTTTAAGTGCTCAGTATTAATACAATCAATTTTTACAATTATTACAAATAAACTACTTATTTAAATAAATAAGGTAGCTAGAGGAGAAACCCAAGGGACAGGAGGGTCAACGTTAGTGACAAGTGCCTCAATCTGTGTTTAAGCATACATGTAAAGATGAAAAAGTATGCATTTGTGGTCTGTTTTGAACTGCACACCTTTCGACTGTTGTACTGTGAAAGTTCAATATGTAATTTTCTTCTGTTGAGTCAACCCATATGTTCCCCCCCAAAAACATCTATGTACTTTACTTCTCATTAAGGAGTATTTGCTTGAAAAGTTTCAAGCATCCAAATATACCAGTTTGAACACAATCTAAAAAGTGCAACCACAAAGTATTCTTTACCCACTTAAATAAAGACAGGTGAATTTTTTTCTGTGTATAAAAAAAATTGTTTCTCCCTATCATAGTGGTTGTGAAGGATGGGTGGCCCCTGCTCAATCACAAAGGGGGAGAGCTCACATCTATGCTAAGTCTAGACTCCAAGGGTAAGTCAGAAAAAGAAATGCAATTTGCAATACACAAACGGCATAATTTTTTCCACTTTACTGTCGAAAGAGGCTTTTCCAAAATTTGGTGCACCTACCTACATGTCACCAAATTTTGGAAAGAGTCCTCTTTCGACACATCCCTTCTTTCTTATAAAATGAGGTTGACAGGGATGGCAGAAGAGTGCATCCGCTTTATCGAAAATTTTTCCAAAAAAGCAGACATGTTCTTTAGATGCAGCATTGCTTTTCTGGGATACCGCTGGTATCCCGGAAAAGCACCGCAGTCTAGACGAAGCCCTAGGCTGGAGCTTTGTTGCTCCTTGCACCTCAAATTAATTGTGTGTGGGAGTATGCCAAGAGTAGGGGCTTCTGTGCCTTCCATTGGCCAGCTGGAAACAATTAAAGGGGCTAATTAGCTCATGAGAACCAGGAGGAATCTTGCTGTGATTGTTACCCCATCCACTCTCCATCAGATGTCTCTCTCAAATTATGTTTCCAGGATGCTGTGTGTCCAAATGATCATCTGTTTTTAGGATCAAGAAAAAAAAATTCCTCCATGAGGGTAAACTGACAATCTAGAAAACGTTTTGTCCTCATCACAGCACTGAGGCACAGTTTAGTTTAAAAGAAATAAGAATAGAAATTTTAATATTAGGAGGTAACAAACTAGTGTTTATTTTATCAATTTTGTAGGCTATAAAGAAATAAATAAATGAATATTGGGATATGTCTGATGGACTTTTTGTTGCAAAGAGATGGGGAAACAGAGTCTCCTCAAACAGAGATCCCTTTTGGTTTCCTCTATCCCTACATGGGAGAGATTGGGGGGTTGGTGGCAGGAGAATTCAAATATGAGCTAAGTCCTAG
This sequence comes from Pelodiscus sinensis, assembly GCF_049634645.1. NCBI lineage: Eukaryota > Metazoa > Chordata > Testudines > Trionychidae > Pelodiscus > Pelodiscus sinensis. Next base: position 120,536,784 of record NC_134711.1, read on the forward strand.
TATTTAGGCAGGAAAGGGCCTACCATGTTATTGGTTACATGGTGAGAGCCCTGTAACTTCACACTAGATCCAAGCAAATGCCTGATATGTGAGAGAATGTAGATGGGTAGTGCCCTTCACCACTGTTACATTAATAAAGTTATCTATCCTTGTGTTTTTTTCCATTCACCACTAAAGACATCATAAATAAAATGGAAAAAAACAGATAATTTCCACTCTGCTATCAATATATCCCACATCTTGGCTACTCTCCTCTCTCGGTAGCTCAATCAGGAGGATTCGTTTGGGAGCCATGTGGCAATGCCCTCCTGCTGCTTCTTGCTCCCAAGTGAATTATTCACGAGCCCTAAGAGCTATATAATATCATTAACAACTGTAGTGGGCCGGAGTGGCCGCCCACTGACCCGGAGGAGGAGGAACCCCTCCGGCCGCCATGTTGGGCTAAGGCTGACCCCCGCCCAGCCACCTGACCAGAAGCCACGGGGCAGGCCCAGAACTATAAACGCCCAGGCAGTAGCCTCAGTCAAGGTAAGCCTGCCAAGAGACTAGAGGCATCCCCTGGGCTCCCAGCCTGGGAAGCGGGGACTGAGGCCTGGCCAGGACTCTATAGCAGGCACTATAACAGCCAAGGTGGTAACCTTCCAGCAGAGGATGAGAAAGGGAACAGGAAGCCACAAGCTCAAAGCAGTGTTCTATGAGCCATGACCGCACAAGATTCAGATTCCAAGACAAGACAGGGTCTTGGATGTGGGAGTAAAGTTGCTACAGATCCTTGAGATATCTGACCATTATGCCCTGATCAAAATCCAACCTACTAAGATGCAAAAGGTAGCCCAGGTTTTACTATGGTAAGGCTTGCTCAAGCCGAATTCGTCAGTCAAAAGTCCAGCACAAACTCCTTTCATTTGGCCATATAGGTTGCTCTGGTAGAAGGCTTTCTGCTGCCCAACAGGACTTGTTGGGCACAAGCTGAGTATTCCTGTTCCTCCACCTTCAGCCATGCAGCAGCCAAACCGGCAGGTGCAATGCTGCTAGGCTCAGGTGCAAAAGACTGCCTTGGTTCTGGGACAGCACATTCGTCTGCAGCAGCAGCTATAATGGGGCAATCACAAAGAGGTCCAGCAGCATGCCAAGCCAGTGCTGGCCTGACCAAGCTGACACTATGGAGGATAACATTTGCCCTATCTTGTTGATTTTCATGAGGATTCTGTGGATTAATGACACTAGGGGTATATTTAAACTACACCCCACTGCGGACAGAGGGATGTAGATTAGGCCCATCCTATTGCAAATAAAACGGGGATTAAAATATCCCAACCGTCATTTCAATAGAAATGGCCACCGCTTTTTGCCGATGCAGCTGTCTAGACGGGGATTGGTCAACGGGGAAAGCCTTTTCCAACCGATCCCTTATGCCTCATGCAACAAAGTTTACAGAATTGGTTGGAAAAAGCTTTCCTTTTCGACCGATCCCCGTTTAGACTGCCGCTTTTTGCCGGCAAAGTGCTGCGGCGGCAAAAAGCGGCGGCCATTTCCATTGAAATGAAGCGCGGGATATTTAAATGGTGAACTGAACCTGGAAGTCCCATAGCCAGAGAGCTTCTTGGCAAAGAGCAGACAAATACCCGCTGCCTTGCTTGTTGACACAGAACATTGCAGTGATTCTGTCACCCTGACCATCAGATGAAGCAAGAAAGCCTGGTAGGCCAAATGAATCATTCTGAGCGATCAGACTTTTGATCAGACTTTTATGCAGAGGCGGCAATTGTGACTCATCCAATGTCGTTGCATACGGAGACCACCCAGGCAGGCTCCCCAACTCAGGTCTAAGGCATCGGCGACCAAGATCACTGATAGGGATTAAAAGGGGAACCCCCAACACAGATCTGGGATTCAACCAACATGTGAGGGACGACAGGATGCAGACTGATGCCAGCTACACCTGCGGAGGCCTGAGATGGAGCTGAGCACACTGAACAATGTAAGTACAGGCTGCCACATAGCCCAACAACCTCAAACATGTGTGAGCAATGATGAGAGAGAGTGATCACATGGAAGAAATCAGGTCGCTCATAGCTTGGAATTGAGCTTCAGGGAGGAAGGCTCTAACCCAAATGGAGTGGAGGACTACCTGATTAATTCTATGCTCTGCACTAGAATTAAAGTAGATTTTTCCTCATTTATTAAAAGACTTAGGACATGACAGGTAGAATAAATCATATCAAGATGTTGCATCTCATGTTGGGAACAACCTTTGATGAGCCAGTCATCGAGGTATAGATAAATCCGGACACCCCAATGCCTCAGATAAGTGACCCCTGGTGCCATATGTTTGGTCAACTCTCAGGGCTGATGGGATACCAAAGGTCAGAGATGTGAATTGGAAATGTCACTGGCCCAGTGCAAAACAGAGGAACCATCTGTGTCCTTGGAAGATGGAGATATGCATCCTTTAAGTCAAGGATAACACAATCTCCCAGATCTCGGAAGGGGATTACAAAGACTAGAGAGCCCCTGCAAAACTTCAACTTTTTGAGAAGCTTGTTGAGGTGCCACAGGTCTAGAATGAGTTAAGACCTCTTTTGTTTTGGGGATTAGGAAATAATCAAGAGTAGCACCCTTTCCCCCTCATTTCCTGAGGGACCTCCTCTACAGCCCCTCAGACAGAAGAGATTCTCTACCTTTTCGGAAGAAATTGCTCATGAGAAGGGTCCCCAAAGAAGGATGGGGAAAGGAAATAGAAAGGAGGAACAGTCAAGAACTGCCAGGGTGTAGCCTGAAGAGCCACCCCGGGAGCTACCAGTCCGCCAACACAAGAGATAAGGGTCGACCTGAAGAGATAAGGGACAACGTTAAGGTTGGGAGGGTGCCACTGTATAAGGGGCATCCTGAAGATAGGGTGGTGGGGTGGGTTCCCACGTGGTTCTATGAGTACCCAACGGACCAAGATTACTTGTACCATGCTGACCAAAGGCATGCAGGCAGCTACAGGAAAAATAGGATCATAGATGCCGGAATGTGACAGGGGCACCATTCTCAAGTGCACCCTCAAGATGCCTGTTTTTCCTCCTCTTAGTCCCCTGGTGCCTCAAAGGGCCAGGTTGAGCAGGTGAATAGGAAGACAAAAAGTAGTCTCACTTAAACCCCTTGTCTCTGTCCTTTTTCCTATAGCTGTCTTGTTGGGAAGGCCCCCAGAACCTAGAAACTGATAGTTCAGGAGGAGGCCAGAATGGCTTTCTAGCCTGCTCTGGAGTGTGAAGGCCCTAAAAGCACATGGAGGCATGGGCGTCTTTAAGGTCACACAGCCTTGCACCTGTGAACTCAGAGAAAGGCCCCACTCCTTCAAATGGGAGGTCCTGAATAACGGATTGCATCTCTTGGGATAAACCCAGGATGTGCAGTTAAGAGTTATATCTCATCACTACCATGGAAAGCATGACACCTGCCACCCAGTCTATAGCATCCCAGGCCATCTGTAGGGCTCTTTCTGCCACTGCTTAGTCTTCCTTCACTATTGTGGTGAACTCCTGAGCATGGTCCTGTGGAACGGTGTCCTTGAACTTGCCAAGGGAGTCCCACAGTTTAAAACTGTATCTGCCCAACAGGGCCCGATGATGGGACACTTGAAATTACAGTCTAGTCACTGAATAAATCTGCCAAAAAGGCCCAGTCTTTTGGTGCCTTTGTTCTTTGTCATACTGCTCACTGCAGATACAACCAGTGACCCAGCTGGTGAGTGCAGGGTTCGCCAAGCCACAGCAAGCCCTGCTCGCCAGCCGCGCAGTTCAGCATGCTGCACATGCGCAGACCGCGCTGCGCATGCGCTGATCATGCTGCGGTGCCATGCCGGGCTATAATCTACTCGCCCATGGCAAGTAGATTGCCCAAATTGTCAAGCCCTGCATATAGGACATATGCAAACCCTTTTGTGGGGACACAATACTTTTCCACCTTTTTTGGAAGTAGATGGAATAGAAGAGTAGATTTGCCTCAATGCCTTAATGATTTTGAGGATGCTTGGGTGGACTGTCAACACTACGTGGGGCAGGCTAGTGGAAAAAAGGACAAGAGATCATCTGATTGCTCTTCCAACTCCTTATTTTCCAAGTTTGTTGGCAGCCACCCTCTTAAGGGGAGCCTGGGGCTCCTTAAAGTTGCTGGGGGAACTGTCAGTCTGGAAAGGGCTTGCCACTGCTTCATCAGGTAACAAAGTGGTCTCTGGGAGAACACCCAGGTAAATAGGGACCAGCGCTGGATCAATCTCTGGCAAGAGACTGACTAGTACCAAGAGTATGGAGACTGGTGCCTTGATTCTGGCGTTCCATGCCTCATTGAAGAGGAGACCGGAGACCTGGCTCTTTTAGCCAGAGACTAAAAGTTGTGGGGCAAGGGACAATCTGAGGACTGATGGTGCTTCACCACTTTGGAAAGTGGAGAGGTCACGTGGCTGGCTTGCCCTGGGATTGCAGGGTGTTAGCCACATCCAGAGCCTGGTGCAGCATCTGCAGTATCAGCAGGCCCATGAGGTCTTTGACTGTCTGGGCAACTTCAGGCATCAAAGGTCCCAGGAGAAATCATGGTCCCCTACTCCTCTCAGGAATCTGATCCCTGGTTAGAGTAGGGGGACCAACCATAGCAGTGCTCCCTTGTAGCTTCAGGGTGGGTGTGTGGATGGAACTAGATTCTGTGCCCAGAGTTCCCTTCCCCTCTTTAAAGGAATCGGGGAGCCTCTTTTCTGGCACCAGTGACAAGAAACTGCCAGGTGGATTCCAGTGCCTGCAGGGTACTTTGCACCGATGACGAGATGCTGGGAGCAGAGTCCAATTGGGTGATCTCTGATGCCAGAAAAAGTGCAGCCTCCATGAAGACGGCTTTCAAGTGGATATCCAACTCCTTACAAGTTTTGGGACAAAAGTTCTTGCAAATCCTGCACCAGGGTCATCCTTAACCATACACAGAATATGCAGCTGCATAGGGCATCTGAAAATTTTAGGCACCACTTGGTCTTAATATGTCTATTCACCCACCACTTCCTAACCCTGTTCTATGGCTCTGCTTCCTCTGAAAAGGATCTAGCTAACCTAAAAGGGAAAAAGCAGAATGCCTGAATCTGTAAAAGAACCATTCACGTGGTAATAAAGCCATTTAACAGGTATCTGCCAACCCCAGGTATTTACAGTCAGTTTCTGAATTAGTTTCTGTGTTAGTCTACAGGACCTTAGTTTAAAATTTGCTTTAAAAATATTACATTAGTTGCTGAAGATTATAAAATCACATCTCTAACAATACTGTCATCTGCCCACCCTTCAGGCCACTGTCAGGCACAGGGGCACCAGTTTAATAGTATTATATTGGGCCCCATAAACCGTAAGGATGTCTCTCTCCTGCACTTGTCCTTTACATGATAGTCCCCCCAGGCACTTCTAACAGCTTTTATGGGAGTCAGTAATAAGCATGAATGAACCTGGTTTGAAGCCAAGGGAACGGGGCATGCTACACTCTGGGGTGTAGTCCCAGCCGGGACACCAACAATTAAACTAAGACTTAACTAAATGACTAAGTATCTAAGAACTATATACAAAGATCAAAAATGGGCTGTTAATCACCAATGTTCTTGCAGTGAAAGAGGAGGTGTTCTGACCAACAGTCACAGGCAGTAAGAAGGAACTGAGGGGGCCTAGGTCTGGCAGTACCTAATATACTAACACATGGGTGCAACACTGAAAGGGGCACCACTGCTGGCCATACAGATGCCACTAAGGCAAAAATCTCTGACTGTGCAGGTGGATAAACACACCTAAAATGGAACTGACATTAGCAACATTCAAAGAACATGACTGTCCTCTAGGCTGGACTACTAGAGCTTTCACAGAACCAGCTTGAATCCTCTTAGTTCTTGAAGTTTTATCTGGGGATTTGTCCTTGAAGTTCCAGATGTCTTGCGCAATCTGGGACCCCAGGTGTGTTTCCCCACCCCCCTTCAGGCTGGCATTGATTGTGAGAATCGAGGGATCTGAAAAGCATATAGGAGGATATTAAGCTGACCACCATTTTAAGGAGTTGATCACCTGTGTCAGAACCCTCCATCGATCCTTCATGCATTCTGGGTAGTTGTCCCATACCTTTAAGATACAGCCTTGAAGGCAAGTGATGTGTGACTGCACTCACAGAATGACCCCTGTGCACAATTCTAGGAGGCAAGGGCTCAGTGTAGTAGTGGCCCTCTTACAGATCCAAAACAACACAAGGCATTCTTGATTCTTCTGATACGTCTCAAGAAATGGATATATCTTTGGTTACCAAAGTGAGTTACGTTGGTGGACCAAACCAAGTAGCTTTTCTTAGTGTTGATACATAAAGCCACACTTCCTCAGGATTTAGCTTGGTGTACAGCTGCTGAGAATCGAGCTCTAATTAAAATGTCATCCAAGAAGTGATACAGGTGGAATCTCCTATGATCTGAATCTGGCTATGATTACCATCAAAAACTCTTTAAAGACCCTAGGGGCAAAGGACAAGAAAGTACATTATTGATAATGATTTCTGACATAGGCAAACCTTCAGAGTCTGATCAGGGTGCAAAGGTATGCATTTGCCAAATCCACTTAATTTAGATAATCCCCAGGACAAAGAGGACACTAAACAGGTTAGGGTCCCCATCCGAAATACTGCTTTCTTCATCAACTGTTCATAGAACACTAGAACTGGAAGGTACCCCAAGAGGTCATCAAGCCCAGTCCCCTACCCTCATGGCAGGTATCATCTAGACCATCCCCGATAGATGTCTATCTAACCTGCTCTTAAATATCTCCAGAGATGGAGAATACACAACCTCTCTAGGCAGTTTATTCCAGTGTTTAACCACCCTGACAGTTAGAAAAATTTTCCTAATGCCCAACCTAAACCTCCTTTGCTGCAGTTTAAGCCCATTGCTCCTTGTCCGATCATCAGAGGCTAAGGAGAACAATTTTTCTCCCTCCCCCTTATGACAACCTTTTAGATACCTGAAAAAAAATGTTGATGGTATTGTTTCAGTGGGGAAACTGAAAAGCATATAGGAGGCATGTTGAGCCTTTTGAGCAGTAGAATGCTTCAGATTCCCCTTGTATGCTTCAAGGTTATAAAGAATCTTGAATGTCTTTCTTTAGGAGGGAACATTCTCTTATTCTCCTATACCCAGGACGACAGAAATCTCATTTTGGATTAGACCATGCTTTAAGAACAACAACAAGTCGTCCTGTGGCACCTTATAGACTAACAGATATATTGAAGCATAAGCTTTCGTGGGCAAAGACCCACTTCATCAGATGCATGTAGTGGAAATTCCAGAGGCAAGTATAAATAAAACCTGCCTCTGGAATTTCCACTACATGCATCTGACGAAGTGGGTCTTTGCCACGAAAGCTTATGCTTCAATATATGTGTTAGTCTATAAGGTGCCACAGGACTTCTTGTTATTCTTGCAGATTCAGACTAACATGGCTACCTCTCTGATACTTGTCACCATGCTTTCTGAGGTCATTTGATATGGCACAATAGATGAAAAAGAGATGGGGTGGAGACCGTGAATTATGGATAGTCCCAAATCACAATCTCCCTGACTTACTGGTCCATGATTGAAACAATCCATACCTCTAGGCCAGTGGTCCCCAACACGGGGCATTTATGTGCACCCACTGAGTGACCCGGGCTGGCCCAAGCCATTCTTGCGCCCCGCGCCCCGGCTGCGCGGCAGCCCCAAAAGGTTGGGGACCACTGCTCTAGGCTAATGGAAATCTTGCCTCCAATCATCAGCTCCAGGCAGAGACCTATAAAGAAGCTTTGGAAGTCACAGGATTCCTTGAGACCTTTCTTCCCGAGTCAACTTCAAAGCTTTCCTTCAGAGACCTAGCTATCACTTCACTGCCCTTTAAGAAGGCCAGTCTCCTTTCTTTTAAGGGTACGAACATACTCTTTAGATATTACAGCTCTGCTTGCCACTATCTTGTCTAGCTTCTCTCCCAAGAGCTCTCATGAATTTGGCAGAGTGTCTGCTTCACATAGCTATCCTTTCAGTGATGGAGTCAGAGATGGAACCTGGTCACTGAATTAGAGGCCACAGCTTTGGCTGAGAATCTCATCTCATCCATTGAGGCATCAGCAGTGAATGCTGTTGTCAGGGAAAATTGTCTTTAAACAGAGTTCAAGTCAAGGTGAACTTGAGGGCTCCGAGAACCTTCCATACAGTAGAGTGATGATCTTGCAGATCAAGCAGCTGCTAGGGATTCCTTGAAAGAAGCTGGGGTGGCCTCAAAGTCTTTAAAGTAGTTTTTTATTCTATCTGTAGTTAAGAATGCGATCTGTTATATACCCTGGCCTTCATTTTTTTTTAATCAGTGGGAATCTTTAGGATAGAACTCCCCTTCTAAGGGGACAAACATACCTCTAGCTAGGGATGCCAAGTCAGCATCAACCTTTGGTATCTCAGTAACTGGAACTTTTGGTTTATGAATCCTATAGACCTTAATGTCATTTCTGTTAATCTCATTACCCCATTCATCCCTACTTCCTTGAAGGAGTATAGGGAAACTGCAGCTTCAGAAGAGGTTTTGAAAGAGAAAAATTTGCTCAGTGGCTTATTCTTTAGATATGTTTAAGGTTGAATCTGATTAATGGATTCAACTGAATATAGTCTTGAATTTCTCAGGAAGGGGAAAAAACTTTTGCCGAGTCTTTCCCTGATCCTGATTGGAGTCACCCTGACAATTCACCATCCTCTGTGAAGAATGAGGTGAAAGAGGAGTCAGACTCTCAGATCCTAAATCCTTTAACATTTTGTTTCCCATTTTTGCTTTCTTTGATTTATTAGCTTTTTTAGCTTCCTTGAAAAGTATAAAAGCTCCACTACAGTTTTAGTGAATCTTTTTTGCACAAGTATGTCAGATCAGCTTAAATAAAGCACCAAACATCATCCAAGTGGTGCTCCATCAGTAAGCCTGCCCTTTTGGTCTCAGCAGACAGTGAGTTATGTCCAGTCTGCACCAGCATTATGTCCCTAACTCCAATTCCTGGGGCTGTAAGTTACACAAGCACATGGAATTCCATACCATTTGTAGCAAATGTGACCCTGTTGTGGGAAAAATAGACCAGGAGACTAGACAGAGGGGGAACTGGCTTCAAAGATGACAGGAGACACTCCAACTGGCTGACTCAGGGGGTAAGTCCCAAGTGGCCTCTGGAGAACAGAGAAGGCAGACTTATAGGGTCACAAATCCTCTCCTCCTCAAGTCCTAAAATAGTCCTGAGTGTCCTGGAAAAAGAAGTAGGGCTTGTAAAAACACCCTATCCTTTCCAATTCAGCTAAGAGGAGTGTCGAAGCTATTCCCCCCTCCTACCCCGTCAGAAGAATGGGACCCAGCAGGGGTGGACGTAGAAAGAGATCTCTTAGGAAGACTTAGGACCCTCAGCAGGGCTAGCTGCAAAAGTATTGTTAAGGTAGCACATATGTACCTATTATAAAACCCTTTTCTGCAGCCTAGCATCTTCCATAATTACTGACATCTGGGCTGCCCTCCTCTGCAGCTCACAGAAGCAAATCAGAGTTCTGGAACTATACAGACAAGCTATGCCCCTTCAGTTCCTGCTTACTGTAGGTTTCTCTGCTTCTGTGGCAGTCCAGCAACTGGGCATTTTTACAACTCCTGCCTTCATATCTGCCTGCGGGTGGGGGATATTTTTGTCAAAATTTGTGGTAGTAGTCTTAAAAGTCCAAACTTTTGCATATAAAGTCTCAAACAAAAGGTTATCTTAATTTATTTTTTGTATTTCCTGTAGGAAGGGATTATATAAATGGAAAAGCATGTGTACGTTTCCACCACGTTTTTACAAACTTGTTTTAATATGCATGTAAATCAAGTTGAACTTTTAAAATTAAACTTTTGGGGAAAAAATTCCACAATAAAAAAGGTATTTGAGGCCAACTGAGTGGACTGGAAGTGCCTCAATCTTAACTTACACAAGCACATGGAATGTCAATTGGGAGCTGAAGGTAAGGGAAGCTGGTCTTATAATGGCCCATCACTTATAAGATTATTATATTAATTAGTCTCTAAGGTGCTACAGGACTACTCATTTTTTTATGGAATTTTAGCTGAACTAAATTCACTTCAAAGCTCAGAATCAAATACATCTCCTCAACTATCCAATGTCACTTTTGCGGTTATGTATTTTGATACAGGATGAGCCTCTTTAGTTTGGCATTCTCTGTTCCAGCAATATCCGTGGCCTGGCATTATTTTAGTCAACCGTATGTTCACTTATCAAGTGTGTGGCCAAGTTTCCCGTGGTCCCATAAAGTCTGTTTACAGCCACCAGTCCTGGCTCTTAGTGTTCTGTGCAGTTTAGTTCTAATTCACCCCAAATGTCTTCCAGTAAGCAGTGAAGTGCTGGCAATGCTGTGGTCCGGCATCAGTCAGATCCCGAGGGTGCTGAACTAGAAAGATTCAACCTGTATAACTTCCTAGTAATTGGCATGTACTGATTTTTTAAAAGAGTACAGTCTCTCCAACATATGCTTGAAAACCATCTCCAAAATACTGATCCCTTTGCTTGATTCTGTCTTCTGGCCCTCTCACTTCTACATATAATTCTGCTAACTCAATTCCATTTTTTTATTATATCAATAATGTAGTAGCAGGACAGCAAACACGGTTATTCCATCAGTAGTTAAGAATGTAATCATTCACTATTATAAATCTGAATACTATGAAGTTTATAATAAACATTAATACAAACCTTCTACAGAAGATCTCAAAATTAAAATGCAAAGTTTTAATAAGGTATTTCAGTATGAGGTTTAGACCCTATATATGCACATGGTTTTCAATTTCAAAATGATTTTAATATAAATGCATACCAGCTAATCAGATACAAAAGAATGCTAATAAGCCGTTTATGCTACTCCATGTTAGGTATCTAATTTGACTCCTTACTCTTGATTTAAATATACCGTAATGACTTGATTAGGATATTCCCTAAAGCAATACAGTGCTGATAAAGAATGCCAAAATGCAGATACATTCAATATCTTGCCTCACCCACAAAGATAACATTTCAAATCTTGTAGCATGGGCATACTTAAAATCAATGTACAGTAAAAAGTATCTATTAAACATATCAGTTGCCCCTTTAAATATTAAGGTACATCAGGGAAATTGTATTCCTGTGGCTAGCTACAGTAATAATGTACTCCTTACCATACATATTTTAAAAGGCATAAATGTACACATCCTTGAATATGTAGTTTACATCATCCCAAAAAAGAGCAAAGATCTTTCCTTTATATTCGTATAATATTATACAGATGAATAGATTTCTTCAAGTAGTAAAGAGTAAAAATGTCAAACGACATTTAAAATTATGACTGGGACAACAAAATTATGGAATAAAATCTTAAGATATGAAGTATATTTTTCTGGATGAATATAGAATTTCTACAAGTTCCAACAACGAGATATTTACATGCATCTATCAGACAGAAAGTATAATCTTAAACATTTGATTACTGTCACTTTCTCTCCACAAGCATATTAGCTAAAACTAAAGGATTAACCTTACCTTAAAATTTTAAGTTCATGTTGGCATGGTAAATTTAACTCTTTTTACAACTGTATCTAGACATACATATCCCAGAAAAGTCAATATGAACAAAAGCAAATCTGAAAAAATAGGCCAAATCACTAAACTGAAGATGGTCTATAAAAAAAAGGAAGTTTCCTAAGCTATTGTGTACTCCTTTAAGTTTACAGTTCACTGAGTAAAGTGTTCTACAATGGAAGACATGAAAAAGATGTATAAATAACAATCAGTCAATGGAAATTAGAGCAGTTATGTTACTTAGGGAAATGGCTGTATATAGCAATAGAAGTAAGAAAAATCTGCATTAGAAGTAAATGCAACAAAGGAGCTTTTCCTTAGAATTATCCATTATGAAGCCGTGCATGTTTTTATATGCTGAGAAAACTTTCACTTCTAAAAACATGCATTTTGACTTTTACAATTATAAATAAATTAGACTTACTGTTATACTTCTGTGAGAGCATTAATGAAATCAAGAAAATAAGAAAAAACACATGTCTTCAAACCAAGGCATATCTTTTGGGCAAAGTCATTAGTTCTTATTAATTCCCCCATTTACAGCAAGCTCTGTCACAGGGCAACTGAAACTAATCATGTCAAATTCAATTTGAAACTTGTACTGGACTTCAATTTTTAAACAACCAAATGACCAAGATTTTAAGGACTGAGCTGAAGAGCACAGTTTACCAAAGATATTTTAGCAACATCAAACATTCATATTTGCTGCTAGTTAAAATAAACAACATACTCATGGCATTGAATAAGTTCACTTATCCACTCTAACAGAACACATCACAACAATAGCAGAAAGAGAAAAAATAAAAATCTTAGAAATCTTGTACACAAAGAGTTTAAAATTATACACTACATTTAGAAAATAGTACATTTTTCCTCAAAACTTTTGTGATTTGAACGCAACTTTTGATTTCTAGCTATTTCATAAAATCCTACTGGTTTTTTCCAAAATTTTAAATTTAAACCAGCAGAGAGATCATTTGGAGCCCACTGCCAATTAAACTATATTCATGCTCCTTTAAATTTTGTATGCACTGCCACCTAGTGGCACACAGCAAAGTGTCAGTCAGCATTTTTTAAGGAAAAAAACAGGCGACTTGCCTATAACTGCAAGATAAGGTTGCCTATCCAGAGCCATGCACCCACATTTTTTCCCCAATAATTTTCTAGAGGATTTTGGCCCCTAGAATCACATGTATGCTTCCTCAATGCATCAAGCTCTTGGCTCCAAAACCTCAACCCTGTCCCTCCAACTATTCCATTACCCAGACTTCCCAGAAGTAGAAACACAGCATGGATCGTACAGAACTGTACAAGTAATCATCCAAAGAACTTCATTCATGGGTGGGTAGCCTATTTTCCTTCTTCAAGTACTGTTTTCACAGAGCCACACTTGGAGATTGCCAAGTAGTAATACTGGCCCTGAGGAAGACAGAACTTAATACAAATATAATTACTCTTTCAAATTAATTATCAAATCTTCAAGACCTGTATGAAGATTCATGGCTCTTAGTTATGGACAAAGCTTCAGGCAGCAGCTCTGTTATTACAGAGAGGTTTCTGAGATATAATATAGTAGGTGGCTTAAATCTTGTATTTAAACTCCTTGCAAGTGAAGACCCAATTTAAGAAAACAAAATAATTGTGTCTCTTCACTAAAACAGCTCAAGTTATTACACTCAAGCTAATATAGCTCTAACAAGAACTGCCCCACTGTGGCATAATATTTGAGCTACACAGATTGATTGGATTGGCATCTAATAAGTTCTCAAGCTTGTAGCCTGTAGCTGCATCCCCAATGTATTACTAGTTCAAGCATCAGCAGTACATGAGCTTCACAACCAATACTCCTTGAAGGTATGCTTACAATGCATTGCAACCAATAGTACGTCTCCTAGTCAGTATACACCTATGCTAGAAGTGTTTGAACTAGCACATTAAAAATAGCATAGTGAATATCACAGCTCCAGCAGCAACTTGGGCTAGCCTCTTGAGCTCAAACGCAGGGAATCAAAAGCAGACTTGAGAACCCAACCTGTCTAAGCCACAACAGTCACACCACTATTTTTAATGTGCTAACTCAACCTCCAAAAGTTCCATTCTATCTATCCATAATGGGAGATTTGTTAATAGCAGTAGCATAAGCATATCCTGAGGGGCCAGCAAGCTTGAGTTTAAAGCACCATTTAACTTAAGCCAGAATATGTCTATACTACACAACTTTTCGTGACAAGGCTGAATCACAGTCCTGTCGCTACAAGTCAGCATGTGTGAAAGCTTTTTGTCATAACCTTTGTTTATAAAATAATTCCATCCCCAAAAAAGGGGGTTGGCTTTGCCGGCAGCAATGCATTCCTGCTGACAAGGCCATTCACACTTTCACTTTTCAATCAAGTGCGAGTGTAAACATAGCCCTAGAGATATGCATGTGTGGATAGGAAGTGGGTTAGAAATAAAAGATATACCGTGAATGACACTGCAACAAAGAAAAGCCCTATGCAAGTGGCAATTTGAACCTTAGATGACACCTGTAGGCTACAGACAATCTGGGAAACTCAGTAGATTTTTAAAGGAGTGCACCCTTGGCTACAGGAAAAGGATTTAATTTTGCAACCGTACAAATGTACAAAAGTCAAGTGCTAAATATATTAACTTAGTTAATAACTACCATAAAAACTAGAAATAATAAAAGAAAAACATGCAGCTATCTGAAATCTGCAGGAAGAAACTACAGAGGTTGCAACTAACTGCTTTAGTTACTGAAAAGAACTAAGGTACAGGGTGGAAACACAGTTCCTTATGGTCTGAATGATCATTACCTAGGGAATATGTGAGGCAACCTAAAGGTAAAAGCATTTTAGTAGGTTCTGATAAAGATTCGGGATGTACTCGACACCCTCGATCATGGATTTGTACAGGTAACGGTACTCACACTATTCTTTAATTTTAACAGAAGATAAATAGTGAAAAAAGACTGAAACACCATTTCCTCTAACTAAAATAGGTTTTCACCTTTATTAAGATTTTGTTGCTGCTGTTTTATTTTCTAAACAGAGCTTTTAGCAAGTTACTTTTCAAACCACAATCTATTATTGCAGTAAAATACGAAAGTCAATTGAAGCTTTATTTACACCAAATATACTTAGATATCTACTAACATTTTGAGCAACACCAATTAAGTAACAACTGTGTTTTATCTTTTATAAGAAATTCATACTTACAATGGTTCTTCCCTTTCAGTTCTCTTACTATCATGAAGATCTTCCTGTTCCTTCATTTTATCTACAGCTTGTGCTTGCTTTTCAATCTCATTAAAATTCTTGCTGCTCACTTTCTGGGCTCCCAAGCCACCTTTTTTGGCACCAAGCTTTAATTTAAAAAGAAAACAGAAAGGCTTTATAACCTATAGATACCTAGATTAACTAGTCCTATGGTTTAGTATGTTTTTGAAAGAAGAATCAAGTACTGTCCCTGATTCCATAGATTCTGGTATCAGTAATAAAAAGTCAGAGTGAAGAAGATCACATAGCAATATGTTCCTAAAAGCTGCTCACCTGAGAAAACCTTTGATTTTCAGGAACATAGTTAGGCCTCCCACACGGCAATTACAGCCTAGTGAAACTCCTGCAGTTTGTCAGACCTTGTTACTATTCCGATAAATTCTGTACTGAATACCATAAAATATGAAGGTGCCTCAGCCACTATTGAAATAAGAGGGACTAGTTTTGTATAGCTGTCGAAATTATGGTTAGCGAGGAGAGCCGCATAATTAGACATTCTTAAGGTTGAGGTGGCAGAGGAATATACTTTTCTGCCTAAAATATCCAGCCGCTTAGCTTCCTTGTCATTGGCGGTGGTTTTGCCCTGCGTTGTTTTTGACCTCTGTTGTGAAGCATCCATGACGAGGGAATTGGGCTGGGGGTGAGTCATCAAAAACTCCATACCCTTAGGAGACACAAAGTACAGTAAAACTCCAGTGGTCCGGCATCCAACGGTCCGGCACCATCTGGAATCTGGAAGTGCTCCAGGCAGCCGGATAATTGGAGCTGCTCTGCCCCCAACTTCCCCAAGTCAGCCGCTGGTCAGTTTCAGCAGCGGCTGACTTGGGGACGCCTGGGGCAGAGCAGCTGGGGTGCTGCAAGGTTAGTCCCGCAGTGCCGAGGGGCGCATCCCCCCCACTCCACCTCAGACCCCTCATGGCCCCCCCTTCCTATAGTCCAGCATATGTGATAATCCGGCACCCCCTGGGTCCCAATGGTGCCGGATTGTCGGAAGTTTACCGTACTTTTTATCTGATCATTTGTTAGTTGGAGACTGCCAGACGTCAATAGTGATCTCCAGTATGGCCTCGAAGGGAAGTGCTAGCTTCAACTTTTGGGACCACTGCAGGTTCTTTAGCAAGTGATGTTGTTTTTGCTACACGTCTGTGGTTTGAACCTCCTGAGATTGAGCAACTCTTTTGAAGAATTCCTGGAATTGCTTATGGTCATCCGTCAGGGAAGATTCCTCTTGGAAAACTGCATCGTCTGGTGATGATGATGATTGATCGGTTGGGGAATCTAAATGTTGCTCTTGTTATGAAGGGTGGTTATCATTCTGCTCTTCATGGCTAAAGGATGAGATCGTGTCTCCTGTGGGAGTTGACGAATCCATACGAGGAGGCGAAGTGTCCTGAGCAGGATGGTGCAGAAACACTGGAGAGCTATAAAGCGGTGATCGTGATTGCGGGTATCCTCTACTGTGCGAGCACAGGCACTCGCGATAATAGTGGTCGTAGTGTTGCCTGTGATGGTATGCATCAGGTGAATATCTTGAAGGAAACCCATTGGCACTCCTATAGAGGCAGGAGTACACTGAGGGTATTGGGGATCTCGGTGACATTGACCTCCTGGCGTAGTGAGACGGGGATCAGGAATAGTGGGCTCGGTAATATCGTTGCAGAGAGGGGAGTGATGAGGTGACCTGTTGTAGCACTCTCTGGTGGAGACATAGTGCGACGCATGGTGGTGACTGTCAGGATAAGAAGAAATTGGTGAGGGAGGCTCCGGAGAAAAAGTGGCCAGGTCTGGGCTAAGGGACAGTGTTTAAATGTGACCAGACGTCCGTTGTGCCTTTGTAGGCACTGGGAAGATGTGTGCAGAAGATGGGGCCGTTTCCAGACGGCTGGCTGGTGCAGAGACATCATGGGTGGAATGTCTGATATCACCAGCGTGCGTCGGTGCCGCTGGTGTTGTCAGTGGCATTGGCACCGCTGGTAACGGTGCCAACAATGAGGGCTGCATGGAGTCTATCGCAGTCGACACCGCCGGTGCTGTAGCCCTGGGCGCTGCTGATGCCGGCATCATTGATGTCGGTGCCAGTGCTGTCAGCACCAGTGTTACAGGTGCTGGAAGTCTCGTCTCAGCACAGATGCCAGAGGGGCCGGTGCCGAGGTGGTCGGTATGGGCTTCGTGCGAGCCGTTAGGGCTGTTGCCAGTGCCAACTCTGATTGCAGTTCCTTGTGCAGTGCCGGATCTTTTGATAGGGGAGGGCTTGAAGCCAATGCACTGCGGCCCTTGCCTGTTTTATCAGTAGATTGCCTCACCTGAAGTGCCCAGCCTGTCACCCACACTCACTTGCCCGGTGGGTTTGGAGGTCCTGTGGTCCAGAGTATCGGGGACCGGGCAAGTTTTATGTGCCACTGCGGTCTTGTCAGGCAGCGCGTTCGAGTTTGGCGGTTGCAATGCTTTATTAAATAAAAGCATTTGTAGCCTCATTTCTCTATCGCGGCTGGCGCGCGTGGTTAGTTTAGTTCAATGTGTGCACTTTTGAGAAATGTGCCCTTCTCGTAGGCACTTAATACAGCATGAGTGCCCATCTGACACAGGCATGGCATCCTGGCATGCCATACTGTTTTTTAAACTGGGAAACCCTGGCATAAAGATTGTTTTCTTGCCTTCTTGCTCGTCTTCTTTCTGTGTTTTGTTCCGTTTTTTTTCTTTTCCTTTTAGGGATACTCTAACAAGGACGTATAACTGGGACCAAAAAGATTTTTTTTTTCAAACTGAAGTATACTTAACGAAACAACTACTAACAAGAATTTGTGAATGAACGAACTAATTATTTCTATTTTCCTATTCTCCTCAGAGCAGAGAGGGAGCTCATCCTGACTCCGTCTGCAGCCGGGGACGGTTAGGAAAGAACTGACAGGACCGGACAGCACTCCGCAAAAGGGTGTGAACAGCGCGAGACAACATGCGTGTATGCGCGGTCCGGCTGGGTTACTGCTGATGAAGGTTGTCCGGACTACGGCACCAGGATGAGCCCAACACCTTCAGTGGAGCACCTACGGAGACACTACTCGACGAAGAATATAACACAT
The DNA here is from genome assembly GCF_049634645.1 of Pelodiscus sinensis. Lineage (NCBI taxonomy): Eukaryota > Metazoa > Chordata > Testudines > Trionychidae > Pelodiscus > Pelodiscus sinensis. The sequence goes on from NC_134711.1 coordinate 120,554,776, forward strand.
ACACAAAGTAAATTCTGCTATTGAGTATGTATACAAAATGTCTATTGAATTCAATTAATTACATACGTATATCCAGGATCAGCAAGTGCTCAGTATTATCATAAGAAGTCAAAAAAATGACTTGAAGGATAAAGTACTCATCCCACAATACTAAAAATCATTTAAACAAATACGTATGAACAAGAGTTTAGGAGACCATTTTGTTTATAATGTTGAATATTTTGCCATAGTTCCAATTTGTTTTAGTGAAACATGTTAGGCCAGATCTACACTAAAGGAGAAGGTCAAATCAAGATACACAACTCCAGCTACATTAGTTACCTTGATTTGAGTATTCCTGCCCTCTCCACAGTGGGAGGCCGATGAGAGAAAATGCTCCCATTAGCTTCCCTTACTCCTCACAAGAGCAGGAGTACCAGATGCCGACAGGGACACCCTCTGAGTTCAATTTAATGCATCTTAATTAGACCCTCAAAATCAAACTCCAGAAGATCGATCGCAGCAGCGTCGATCTTCTGCTGAGTGAAAACATAGCCTTACTGATACAAAACAGTAATTCCACAAAACACTTAGTTAAAAGTCTTGCAGTTTAAATGATATAAGCCAAAATATATATTAATTACATACTTACCCCCTTTTTAGCTTGATTTGGTTTCTTTTTCATAATAGAGATGCCCTCTGAAAAGATTAACAACCGTTACTTTGGTATATAACTTGATATTTATTCAATACTTGCAGATGTATATTTCCACAACTAAAGTCTTAACCTGTAATTTTTGCAGTTCACTCTGCTACTTTAAAATACTGTAGTTTCTAAATGAAGACATTTAGAAATTAACTGTGTTACTATGTCAAGTATCAGAGGGGTAGCCGTGTTAGTCTGAATCTGCAAAAGCGACGAGGAGTCCTGTGGCACCTTATAGACTAACTGAAGTGTAGGAGCATAAGCTTTCGTGGGCAAAGACCCACTTCGTCAGATGCATCTGACGAAGTGGGTCTTTGCCCACGAAAGCTTATGCTCCTACACTTCAGTTAGTCTATAAGGTGCCACAGGACTTCTCGTCGCTTGTGTTACTATGCTTTAATGTATCTTGTTGTACTGTCTGTTAGTGCTTTCAATTTATGGCTAAATTTTCAAACCTGGGTGCCTAAATAAGAGCAAAGGATTTGTCATATTGGATCAGTCTCTCAGTTCACTTAGTTCAGTATCTTGCCTCCAACAATGGCTATGCAGATAAAGGTTGAACTGCTCTAGTGTGGCACCCTCAGGAACCACACACGGTCAATATTACCAACATTTCCACTGCTTACTGGGATCTTCAAAGGCTCGTAGGGGTAAATTAGAGCTAAACAACAACAGCACAGAACACAGACTGGTGGCTATAAACAAACTTTATAAGACCGTGGGAAACTTGGTCACAGCCATCTGGCTAAACTAAAATCATGCCAGACCAGAGAGTGCTGGACTAGCGGTTCAACCTGTAGAACTTCTGTGGACATATATGTTTTCTGAATTCTCAACTTTTCTGAAAATTAGGTGATTTATAATCTATATTTAAACACTTAAATAAAAACAGTTTAATGTTCAAAGGGGCTGAGCGCACTCAGCCTAAAATTAATTTTATGTAAGTTAAAAAAAATTAAGTGCATAAATACTGATTTCAGAATCTAACAAGTTTAAAAATTTCAACCACTGTGAACAACACTAAATTTTGAGGTGTGGAAATGAAGTGAAATTAATTTGCATAATGTTTATCAAAACCCATAAAAATGTAGATTTTTGTCAATAAAAGAGTAAAGAAAATGTTGTACTCTTTCACAATAGCTTAAATTTTATATGATTTGGCTTATTGTTTAACATGGGAATTTTCAAATTATTCTCACTATAATAATCCATAACTTCCAGTATACTAATAGTATCTTCATAGCAACTTGAATTTACTGCAAAGACATTGGAAGTGTAATTTGCAGCTTGTGTAGATATTTGAAACTCTAGGTATGTGCTAGGACCAGATAGCCTGTCCATGAAGTCATGGCTACACTGCTAGTTTTAATACACTACTGTAGTTAGTTCTCACTATCCAACAACTCGCCCACCCATACTTCCAACTTCCATTAAACTCTCTTTGTTTTATGGGGTGCATGTAGGAAAGAAGTGTACATTGAGAGAGCTGGCAAAGAATGGGGCCCAAATGAGAAGGATACTCAATGTCCAGTCCCATGTCGTTTGACCAAAAAAGATAGAGACCAAGATACCAGGGAGAGAGAGAGAAGGGGATCCTGGTAACTTTAAACTAGTGCAGAGACATTAGGTATTCTGTGGGTGGATGGACTTTTTCATAACACTGAGTCTGACACATCTGCAGGAATAGTTCCTGTGGCTTATCCCCCTCAGCAGAAACAATACCCCCCATCTCCCAGAAAGGATGATCCAGGCTAGTATTTTCAAAGATGGGATTGTTTATAATTTGGAAATTAGTCCAGAGTATGGAAAAAGCAGATCCATCCTCTTATTCAAATATATCTGAGTGTCCTCATTAGGGATGTTAAAATGTGTGTACTTTTGTAAACATGTAACTGCTGAAATTTCCAGCAGTTACACACTTTCACACAGGGGAGGAGGGCTCCATGGGAGGCAGCAGCACAGGGTGGGGAGAGGCAACATGGGCAGTGAACATAGGAGGAATGATTTGGGCTAAAATTTAGTTGTGTAACTGATTTATTTAGCTTTTAAATTTCTAAGGACAGGGACTATGTCTTTTTATAATTGTGAAATGCCATGTAAATCTAGTATTTGTTTTTATATTATAATTGCTCTACTTGACATCAAAATGCCATTTTCACTCAGCATGAAAGGGACAGACACTGTTTCCTATGTGAATATTATCATGATTCATTTTTATAAAGAGACAGTAAAATTATCATAAAAACTGTAGTATATTTCTGGGAATATTCTCTTTCATTTCTGAAAAACTGAGTTTCTTATGTTTATCTCAAGTAATTACTCTACAACTAATTAATTTAGGTTGTAGGATTCAGCTTTGCAATGTTGCTTAAATTAACAATACAGTACTGTATGCTGAAAATGTATATTATTAGTTTGCTGCAATACATTAGAAAAGGTTTTTAAACTAAAAATTATTGCTGGAAAGAGCTAAATAATGTTCAAGACAGACAGGAAAGCCTATTAGAGAAACATGTGTTTGCTTTATGTAAACAGCAGGCACGAATCATAGTACAATGCTCTATTCCACCTGTGTGCTTAAGTGTGGAACCTGAAGCAGCCCAACAGGAGGTCTAAAACATTAAGGATCACCTTTGTTAGGTGCGATGCCTGTAGCATTTAAATTCAGCAAGTCAGCTAAAATGAGATAAAAAACAAAGAGTATTGAGTAAAAATCACTTAAGTGTCATACACTCGATTAACATCTTATATTACAAGTTAACTCGTTTCAGTTATCCCATGTGTATAAATATTAACATAATACTTGCACATTTCTTCCCAACCCAACATTTTGTTTAACAGGTGTGCTGGAGTAAAATATACTGTTCATCTATCTGTTTAGGGCCATTACCTAATGCAGCTTTTGGTGAGACACTAAGGCAATCAACACTTGGTCCATGGTCTGGTCCACCTAAAAATATAAAAAAATATTGAGAACAACAATGTATGTTTATTAGGATATTTTGAATCACTCATATACTTAAAAAAAAAAAAAAAAAAGATTCCACAATCTGAAATCCAGTTCTCCCTTCATTTCCTTATAATTTTCTGTAATTTCACAGAGGCATGATAGAGCTTGATGCAGTTAAAATTACATTTCTTCTGTACAGATTTGACTTTTCTAGTCTGGCACTTTCTGGTCTAGCAACATTCATGGTCTGGCATGATTTTAGTTAGCAGACGTCCACTTGTGGGTGTGGCCAAGTTTCCCACAGTCCCATAAAGTTTGTTTATAGGCACCAGTCCTGGCTCTCAGCATTCTGTGCTGTTATTTAGCTCTAATTTACCCCAAATGTTTTCTAAGAGCCCAGTAAGCAGTGGAAATGTTGTTAATGCTGCTAAACAATATTGACCTCCCCGACTTGATAAATTCTCTGGTTCGGCACTGGTCAGGTTCCAAGAGTGCTGGACTAGAAAGGTTCAACAGGATACCTGTAGTAACATTACAAGTGATTCACAATACTGCAGGTAGAAGGAACCTTTTAATGACAGTTAGATAATTTCTATGTGGTCGTAAGTACTCAAAATTCCAGTCTCTTTCTCAGGCTACAAAACATGAAAACTAGAAGCTCGAAGTATGTTTGGAATATACAGAATTTAAAAGTACTGAATTCCAAGGACCAAAGAGTGAAAATTTTGGCTCACGTTGATTATTTTCAAGAAGTAAACAAATATGGCAAACCCACAGCGATACAATGGGGAAAAGTATATCTGAACAGAATTGGTTTTACAAACCTCTTTAAAATGGATTCCAAATTAACATGTCCTGCTGGCCAAGAAAGACATGTCACAACAATCCCTACCCAGCTTATAGCTTTTAGTAGGGGGGGAAAACATAATGGCAGCGTCACATAAACCAGACAAAGTAAAAACGTAAACAACAAATAGTCTAGTAGCACCTTAAACACTAACAAACATGTAGATGGTATCGTGAACTTTCATGGCACAACCCACTTCTTCAGATGACAGGAGATCCAAGAATAAATAAGTGAAGGACGACGGGGAGGAGGAAAGAAGAGAAACAGTGAGTAGATGGTTCAAATTAACTATTTGAACCATCTTGAGTAGATGGTTCAAATTAACTATTTGAACCATCTACTCACTGTCTTTCCCACCTCCCCTTCTTTTTCATCTCTTTTTCCTCCTCCTTCCCCTTCCCTTATTTATTTTTGGTTCTGGACTTTTAACACTCCTATCATCTGAAGAAGTGGGTTATGCCCATGAAAGTTCATGAAGCCAGCTACATGTTTTATTAGTCTTTAAGGTGCTACTAGACTATTTGTTGTTTTTTAAGTTTTTCCTGTTACAGACTAACTCGGCTATCCCTCTGAAGCTTTCAAACAAAGTAAGTTAGCCTGAACCAGTTCTTTATGCAATTTTGCAAGCAAGGAAAGTTTACTCACTTTGTGCAGTAGCTAAGGTTCTTCTCCCTGTGGGTACTCCACTTCATGTGTGGGTGGGTCCCAGTACTACTTGGAGATTTATGGTAGTAGTGGCTGCGCAGGTCAAGCATGCACTGTAGGAGTCTTGTGATGTTTTTGTCGACGCACATAGTGTGCACACAACCCAAGCCCTCCAGTTCCTTCTCTACAATAGAGCCACTACTGTGAACCCCGAAGCAGAGGGGAAGAGAGTGAGTAGTGGAGCACCCACAGGAACACACATCTCGAAGAGCCAAGGCAAGTAACCATCTTTCTTCAAGTGCTGTTCCTGTGGGTGCTCCACTTCAATGACTGTAGAGTCATGCCCCTCAGAGGGAGGGATAGTGGGAGGACTTGAGGTTTATTGGAGTCGTTGTGGTAAGTACTTTGAGACCCACAATGGCGTCAGCCTTGGAGTCATGAATGATTCCCTGAAGTCCTGTGTCCAGCTCTACCCCCGAGGTTGGCTCCCCCACTCTTTCCGGCTTCCATGTAGCCCCCCCACCAGCCCTGCCCGGCCCCACCTCCCCTGGCTCGCTCACATACAACACTCCTGGCCCTGGCTGGTCCCATCCCCGTGGAAGACCAAGCAGCACAGACAAGGAGGTATTGCTCCACACAGCTCTGAGCTCTCTGCAAGGAGAGAAGGGGAAGCTAGGTGGAGTTAACATCCTCAGCTGGCCAGCTGAAGTGTGTGGGCAGATAGGAAGCGACGGGGAGACACTTGCTGGCCCAGCTCAAGGAAGGGATTGGAAAGGAGTCTGCACCTCAACAAGAGAGGGAAAGCCCAAGCCCTTTGCAGTACCCCCCTGCCTTTGGCACTTTCAGTCTGGGCTCAGTTTGCCCGTCCCTACTTAAAGCAGTAATTCTAGCACTATTGGTACTGATACTATAAAGGCTATTAAATGTCTTCCTTGACACCATGTGGAGCACCTCTTCCATTTTTGAAGGAAAGAATTATGCATGGTCATCTTCATGCTGTTAATAGCATGTTTAACTTGTTGTCATCTGGTTAGTTTGTCATGGTGAAACCATGTAAGAGCCAAACTTGTAAATGGAGTTTCTCTGAGTCCTGGTGAAGAGTTTGAGCACTGTGCTGAGAAAGCAGGTCCAGACAACAAGGGAAAGCCTGTGGGGTACATCCAGTAAGGGTAACACGCTTGTCTGGGCCATGTTGGAACTATGAGGATAACTTTGGCCCTGTGTGTTCATATCTTCTGTATCATGCATGGTATTGATGGAATAAGAGGAAACGCATAGGAGTTGTGCCTTATTTAGGGGTGTTAAATTTAGTTTAATCAAGTAATCGACTAGTCAATAAGCACGGGAGCTGCACTGGTATTAGTTCCTAGCGCCATCAGCTAACTCTGCTGTGGCTCAGCCTTTTAAATATATTAAGAGCTGGCAAGACTGATGCACAGCGCTGGGGACTCGGCGCAAGCCGAGACAGCTGATTGCCGGCTTGCGCCAGTTCCCCCGCTACATTTTTGCTTTTTAAATTGGAGTGCCAGTCTTGGGGAGCCAAGGCAGACTCCATTAACATCACTTTTAAGCAAATACACCTGTCTTTAGTTCTAGGGCAGATCCGACAGAGTCTCACATCATTGAGAGGAAAGACAACAAAAGCAGTTCACATGGAGATCACTAACTGGCATGGACCTGCAGCAGTTAGCATATGATTTAAAGCCATGGGAGCAGGGCATGTCCTGTCCCCAGGCTAGTTCCTAAAGGGGACTATCTACTTGTACAGCTAACAAACAGAAGGAAACTATTTACATTTGAAAGAAAAACTATTCACACCAGCAGAACAATGTCCCGAATGGCAAAGAGGATCTGAGGGAGGGAGCTCCACTTGTGGTGGGGCGGGGGGGCGGTGCTGGAGCTGGTCTACCTACTTTGAATGGACATAAACAACACTCAAGAAGAAGAACTGGAAGGCTCACTTGCTATGTGTGGCATCAAAAGCACCACAAGATGCCTCTGTCTTCTGCCAAGGATAGCTAAGAAAGAACTGGAAAACTCAGGCTGTGCACATACTACATATGCATCAGTGGCACCACAAGACACCTACTGCACATGCACAAGCCACAGAGATGCTGCTATCGTAAATCTCCAATCAACCTGAAATGGAGCACCCACAGGGACAGCATTTAAAGAAGACAAGTTAGTTCTCAATATAAATAAGGCTAAAGTCTCTGGTTGTATTACATTAGGCCAAGGGGAATTCTGCAATTGTTGCATTTGGAGTCATAGAAAATTGCAGAATTCCCCCATGACCGCGGTCACTGTCTGCATTCTTAAAACACAGAATTCATATTTGTAGTGTTAAAAAAATAATATACTTTTGATTTAAATAAGCAAAACACTTTTTATGAGTTCACGTAAAATACTATAATGGAAAAAAATCCTTCAATGTGGATTACTATTAACGTTCTTATCCACATTTCACTTAAGTGTAAAATAAAATGAAATCTTAGACAATTAAGCTGTTACTTGACTGATGAAGAAAAACCCTTAAGTACCTTAGCAACACCAAATTTTAATCTACTAGTAGCCTATGTTCTGCAAAGAAATAATAAAATATGTTTAAAAGATTAAATATACTCTGATCATTAAAATTACTTTCTGGTGTAAGACTTACGTTTATGCTTTCAGTAATTTCCAAAGTAACCAAGTTTAATGGACAACTCAGAGAGTAAAACCTGGCTCAAAAGGTTGCAAAGTAAATATGAGTTTACATTAAGGGCCTCTAACAATACATGCACTGCACAGCATGACCCCTTTACACTGTGTTCCCTACCTAACCAAAGGCTTCTTAGATTATTGCCAGCAGAACACAATTACACAGTGAGTGGCTGTTACTGTTATAATAAATAGATCAATACAACAGTGAACTTATTGTTAATGGAAGGTGAATTATACCTTCATTAGATTCTGGAATGATTTCTGAAGAACTCTCCTTTTGAAAAACTGCCTCTGGTTGTGATGATGCCCATTCTGTGCCACTCACCTGCAACAGGAAAGGGAAGTTACTAAATAAAAACGTACACAATATAAAATTCATTCAGTAAAATACAATTAGCATCTGCACTGACTAAGGCAAGCAGTGACTGATCTTGGCATTTTGGGGTAACTGTTGGATTGGATTTCTACCATTTACGTTTAAAAATTGTCTCAATTAGTAATGATCTTTTCCTTGTTAAATGGGTACAACCATATGATACTGGGAAAGCAACTTAAACATAGTGTCTCAGTTCTCCGTCCATAAAATGTCATTATACTTCTCTAGATCTAGATCAATATACTTCTCTGAGATTTAGCATGTCAATGAAGCCTTACTAATACCATAATAATTTAAAGTACAGGAAGTCCCCGAGTTACGTGGATCCAACTTATCATAGAATCATAGAATTATAGGACTGGAAGGGACCTCGAGAGGTCATCGAGTCCAGCCCCCCGCCCTCAAGGCAGGATCAAGCTCCGTCTACACCATCCCTGACAGATGTCTATCTAACCTGTTCTTAAATATCTCCAGAGAGGGAGATTCCACCACCTCCCTTGGCAATTTATTCCAATATTTGACCACCCTGACAGTTAGGAATTTTTTCCTAATGTCCAATCTAAACCTCCCCTGCTGCACTTTAAGCCCATTACTCCTTGTCCTGTCCTCAGAAACCAAGAGGAACAAATTTTCTCCTTCCTCCTTGTGACACCCTTTTAGATATTTGAAAGCCACTATCATGTCCCCCCTTAATCTTCGTTTTTCCAAACTAAACAAGCCCAGTTCATGAAGCCTGGCTTCATAGGTCATGTTCTCTAAACCTTTAATCATTCTTGTCGCTCTTCTCTGTACCCTTTCCAATTTCTCCACATCTTTCTTGAAATGTGGCGCCCAGAACTGGACACAGTACTCCAGCTGAGGCCTAACTAGTGCAGAGTAGAGCGGCAGAATGACTTCACGAGTTTTGCTTACAACACACCTGTTAATACAACCTAGAATCATATTTGCTTTTTTTGCAACAGCATCACACTGTTGACTCATATTCAACTTGTGACCCCTAGATCCCTTTCTGCCATGCTCCTTCCTAGACAGTCGCTTCCCATCTTGTATGTATGGAACTGATTGTTCCTTCCTAAGTGGAGCACTTTGCATTTCTCTTTATTAAACCTCATCCTGTTTACCTCCGACCATTTCTCTAACTTGCTAAGGTCATTCTGAATTATGTCCCTATCCTCCAAAGAAGTCGCAACCCCACCCAGTTTGGTATCATCTGCAAACTTAATAAGGGTACTCTCTATCCCAATATCTACATCATTGATGAAGATATTGAACAGTATGGGTCCCAAAACAGACCCTTGAGGAACTCCACTTGTTATCCCTTTCCAGCAGGATTTAGAACCGTTAACAACCACTCTCTGACTACGGTTATCCAGCCAATTATGCACCCACCTTATCGTGGCCCTATCTAAGTTATATTTGCCTAGTTTATCAATAAGAATCTCATGCGAGACCGTATCAAATGCCTTACTAAAGTCTAGGTATATGACATCCACCGCTTCTCCCTTATCCACAAGGCTCGTTATCTTATCAAAGAAAGCTATCAGATTAGTTTGGCATGACTTGTTCTTCACAAACCCATGCTGGCTATTCCCTATCACTTTATTACCTTCCAAGTGTTTGCATATGATTTCCTTAATTACCTGCTCCATTATCTTCCCTGGGACAGACGTTAAACTGACCGGTCTATAGTTTCCTGGGTTGTTCTTATTCCCCTTTTTATAGATGGGTACAATATTTGCCCTTTTCCAGTCTTCTGGAATCTCCCCTGTCTGCCATGATTTTTCAAAGATCATAGCTAAAGGCTCAGATACCTCCTCTATCAGCTCCTTGAGTATCCTGGGATGCATTTCATCAGGACCTGGTGACTTGCTGACATCTAACTTTCCTAAGTGATTTTTAACTTGTTCTTTGTGTATCCTATCTTCTAAACTTACCCTCTCTCTGCTTGTGTTCACTACGTTAGGCACACCTCCAGACTTCTCGGTGAAGACCGAAACAAAGAAGTCATTGAGCATCTCCGCCATTTCCAAGTTTCCTGTTACTGCTTCTCCCTCCTCACTAAGCAGTGGGCCTACCCTGTCCTTGGTCTTCCTCTTGCTTTTAATGTATTTATAAAAGGTCTTCTTGTTTCCCTTTATGCCTGTAGCTAATTTGATCTCATTTTGTGCCTTTGCCTTTCTAATCTTGCCCCTGCATTCCCGGATCCCTACATACGAACGGGGCTTTTCTCGCCGCAGAGGACGCATCCTCCGCGTCTTTGCTCCGCGTCTCCCTAGGAGAGACCAGGGAGATGCGGAGCGGCTTTTCTCGCCGCGGAGGATGCGGGCGGCGGGACCGCGGCGCGTCTGGACGGTCCCGCCGCCCGCATCCTCCGCGGCGAGAAAAGCCTGGTCTTCTGGGGGGAAGGGCGCACTAGCTGCGCCCGTCCTGCCCCCCCCAAGCACACCAGGGAGACGTGGGCGGCGGGACCACCGAGAGGCGCCACGGTCCTGCCGCCCACGTCCTCCGCGGCTTTGCTCTGCGTCTTCCTGTAGCAGCTCTGCCTCGAGCTTCCTGTAGTCAGCCACTGGTCAGTTTCAACAGCGGCTGAATCTGGACGCCAGTTCCGACTTACATACAAATTCAACTGAAGTACAAACCTACAGTCCCTATCTTGTACGTAACCCAGGGACTGCCTGTATTAATTCAAAGAACTGTTTTCCATTGAAACTGCTCCAAGAACAGTACTGCCTTATTGCTTACTGCTGAAATTTGCCTCTCCTTAAACTCCCCCCAAAATTATACCCACTTGTCATTTCCATCGTGTTTATTCAGATAATAAGCACCTGAGGGCAGACTTTTTATTTGCCTATAAAGCAATGTGCATGCAATTATAGTATGACATTAATAAACTGATGAGGAATAAGCATTTTGCATAGCAAGTGCCAGTTTGTCAATATAAAACCACAGAAATGTAGGATTGGAATACACCTCTACGGGTCACTTAGTTCATTCCCCTGTACTAATCAGTTCATAAATATCTCCAATGATGGAAATTTCACAACCTCACTAGGTAATTTTTTCCAGTGCTTAACTACCCTTATAGTTATGAATTATTTCCTAATGTCTAACCTAAATCTCCTTTGCTGAAGTTTATGCCTATTGCTTCTTGTCCTGTCCTCGGTGGATAAGGAGAACTTATCATCCTCCTCTTAACAACAAGCTTCTATGTATTGGAAATCTGCTATCACATCCCCATTCAGTCTTCTCTTCTCTGGACAAGAAAAAAAATTCCCTACCATTTTTCCTCGTTTGTCATGTTGTCTAACTCTTTAATCATTCTTGTTAATCTCCTCTGAACTTTCTTCAAATTTGTCTTCTAAAGATCAAATATTTGAGATTCTGTTTTTTCAGGAAAATGTGAACTTAAATATTTGCTAAGAGCTACTAATCCCTTATTGATTTACCATAAATTTAATCTATTATAATGTTTTCATCTCATCTGACATATTTACTGACTAAAAGAACAGCATCTAAGGAACAAAATAAATAGGAAATAAGCTTCAACTCAAACTGTTGTCAGACTAGCATCCCTCCTGTAAAATAAATTTTATTTCAGAGATTCATGTCTAACTATCACAAAGCATACATTTAACAACACTGAGACAACAAGCACTTGAAAAGAGTAATGTAAGAAATATGTACAGCATATTCTATACCTTCAGAGAAGCATGGGATGCAAAAAAATCCTCCTCTTTGTGTTGGGGTGATCCAGGCAGAATTCCACAGCCATCTAGCCACAACTAAAATAAAACATCTTATGATTAGAGCTCCAGCTTCCACCGGATGTTACACAAATATATTTAACATTTCTTCCAAATATAGGACAAAAACTATTAATTGAGACTTAAATTGATCTTAGACATACTGACAACACCAGAATCATGACATAGCCTTTTATCCTAAAGGTCACAAATTTAATATTTCACATTGTCTGTTGTCTCTCACCAATAACTGTGCAAGACTGGTTCCCTTTCCCCACCCATGTTATTTGAAGCAGAAGTGTTCTGAACTGCTTTAACAGAAACAAGAATTGAAAAAAATAGCTCTTTAAGTGTTGTAGTGCTTTCAAAACCTCAGATGTGTCTACATTGCACTGTAGGTCGAAATAAGATATGCAATTTGAGCTACGCAAATTGTGTATCTTACTTCGATGTTATTTGGAAATAGCTTATTTCAAAATTTGGCATGGTCTACACAGCACTTACTTTGAAATAAGTCACTCTACTGAAACGTCCCCTACTCCTTGTGGAATGAGGATTACAGGGATGTCGGAAAAGCGAGCCTGTTATATTTCAAAATAATGGGTGTGTTCAAAAGACGCAGAATAGCTATTTCGGGATACCTCTAGTATTCCGAAATAGCACTGCAATTTAGACATAGCCCTAAAGTGCTAACTATAACTTAATGAAAACATAGCATATGATTGAGATTATCTAATTATACTTTGAACCAAAACAATACAACTTTCTCAACATGACTTAACCCTACTTTGAAAGAACCCTCCCACTAACCCAAGAATAAAAGGGTGCCAAAATTTCGATCATATTTAGGGCCTGCTTATGCAAGTACTAATATTTAACTTCCCAATGACTGCAAAAGGAGGCAGAAGGCTTTCAGCATATTGCACGACTTTGCAAGTCAGGACTTTAATTCTTTGCCTGCACTCTAAGACAATTGATAAATAAGTCATTTGTCATGGCACTCTCAATTATGTGGACTAAAAAACTAAAACTAGCAGTCTATTCCATAAATGTCACAGAATAATAAGCTGGTAATAAATGTACTTCTACCATAGCTTGAGTAGGATTTGACCCAGTGATGCTGAAAAAGTAAGTCCCCATATCATTGCAAAACCCAGAAGTATTTTAAAGTAGACATTTCATAATCCTTGATGACCATCCCTTTCTGTACTATTTTCACCTGCTCTATTAACAGAGAGGTTCAACTTCAGAAGCAAAATACACACATTTTACTGTTTACAAAAAAAGAGAGACTTTTTCCATTAAAGTTATATAAATTAATAAATGAGCTACTCCATAACAATAATGATTATAATTAAATAATAAAAATTACCTCTTTTGGATGTAAAGTTTTTTCTAGCATTCATAATCATCACAGTAGTACTTATCTGATTAACCCAAAACTGAGTGACAGTATTAGCTCAAACTTGACATTCTTAGCATTCACCCCAACAAGAAACAGAATTAGTTTCAGTACATTTCCTTGCCCCGCAGTTTCACTGTAATCTGTATTTACTTAGCTACAAAAGCAGACAAATACCACTCTTTACATTACATTTTGTCCACTGCTTAGAGATCTAAAATTACTTTGGAGCCAGGAAAGCAATCATTTTATATTAAAGCAAATTATCCAATATATTACTTACATCAGTACCATGTTTCCTTGTTGCTTGTGTTGCAAGATATTTAATCTTTTCCCTGTAAAGTTGTGCACCACGACTATTATACTTGGCATTGGTGTCATTTGTTATGCATCCATGTTGTTGGAAAAATGCAGACTGTAAAAATAAACAAAAACATGTTTAATTCTATGTCTTATAATATGCATGTGTAGGGTAGAATGAGGTAATTTTAAATTGGATGCCAAATTTTCTTTTAAAAATTATTAAAAGTATTTTTTTCATCTTTTATTGGACAAACTTGTTTAGAAGGGAAACAACAGAGGCTGATCCAATAAAAGATATTAGCTCACCTCAATTTGAGTCTCTAGTATTCCTGAGACTGACATTTACAACATTACATATAAAAATACTTAGACCAAAGGAACAAATTATAAGCAAGCAATCATTACTTGTCTCTTTCACTGCCAAATCATGGAAAAGCAATAATCAAAACATGGAATTACTGACACGCTATTCATGAGCCTCTCTTGGGGGATTTGACTCCTAATATTTAAGATATACAATTTATAAAATCCTTAGGGGACACCATAATTAAAAACCAAGCAAAATAATCTGAATTAACAACCTCAGCTATGTTATTATTAAAGAAAGGAAGGAACAGAAAAATATTAAAAACAAAACAACCCATATAATCAGAGATTATAACAAATAACCACCTTTCACTATGCCTCTCTGTTTTAGCACTTAATGGCCACGTGTGGGATATTCTTCATTTAGTAAATTAAGATCTATGTATATTGTTTCTCAAAATTATTCTGAATCCAGTCTTAGTATCATAGATACTTAAAGCTATTTACATGTGGACATAATATGTTTAAAGAGGTGAATTTTGTGTAGTTTTGATTAAGAGCCAATCCTAATTAAATCCTATGAAACCAAAAGAAATATTGAAATTTGTTACTCAGTTACTTTAAGCACCTATCTTGAGACAGGCTAATTTCAAATATTAAGAATCTCAAATCCAACTAAATTCTACTATTTCTCTGTTTACTAATGTTAGGCCAATCCTCTTCTCTAGGCTACATGATCTAAGCATTACGTGATTAACAGGTGAAAATGCTAGTATCTTACATCACAACATCATTTCCATATCCTAATAAAATAAATGCAAGAGTTTGAAATCTAATCTCTTCACAGCATCTTTGTTAACTTCTTCTCACCAATCCATGTTAAAGTCTTGTATAGATTTTCCTTAGGTATGGTTTCTTCTTAAGTCTTTTCTGTTCTTAGCTTTCTTTAGTAACTTGCTTGTAAATATGGACCGGATGACTTGTGGAATATTTGCTGTTTAAACAGGATAACAGTATGTGAAAGATTGGGGGGTGGGCTGCTCACATCATGGTTTTATATCCTTTCCTTCCTATTTTAATGAAATTATGGGAAGACATCTTTCCCGTGTGTTTCGATCCAGAGTTGGTTGCTGTCATTCTTTCACTGGCTCGATACTTTCCTGATTTGTCCTTAGGAGCATCTTCAATTTACGATGTAGTTTGTTAATAAATGCAATTCTTTCTTGACACTATCTCTTTTGTTTTAGGGGCAGGAGGATCTCAACATCTTAGATTTTGGAGTTTTAAATCATCCTTTTCAATCTATTCTCTGGTGCTATCCCTTCAAATTTGAGTTCAACAGAAAATAAAATGCTTTCAAAGAGTCCAAACATTTCTGTTATTTATATAAAAGCTATTGTTTCAAAATACAGGTGACCCTCGACCTCCCGCATTTACGGTCACCCTGCTCTGGGAGCTGCCTACCGCCCAGAGCAGCCCCCAGCTGGCCGGCTCAGGGTGCCGTTTGTGCCGCGGGGCCACCTACTGCCCCCAGCCAGCTCATGGCACCATTTGCACTGCAGGGCTGCCTACCACCTAGCGCAGCCCCCCGCCAGCTGGCTCAGGGTGCTGTTCATGCCGTGGGTCTGCCTACCACCTGGCGCAGCCTCCGGCCGGCCGGCTCACAGCACCATTTGCTGAATCGCGGCGATGCCTACCGCCCAGTGCAGCCCCCAGCACTGCTTACCGCCCAGCACAGCCTCCTGGCCCCAGGAGACAAAGCGGGCCAGGAACGGAACCCCAGTTCTTAAAGTTGCCCCTATGGGCAATAAGGGTTCATGTTACAATGGCCCAACTTACGATGGTTCTCCAGGAACCAATTAGGTTGTAAGTGTGGGGGGGTCGCCTGTAATCTTTTAAAATTAATCATTATTTACATAAAGTCTTTCTAAGAGTTATTTAAACAAGTTGTTGATTCTTCATTACAATTTTTGGAAAAATAGTTGTTCTTGTAGGAATTAGGGATGTAAACAAATAATTGGCTACCCGAGAAGCATATACCTCTATCAGAGAGAGGCAGCAAGGGGGGACGGAGCAAGAGCCGGTGCTGGGGGGAGCCAGCTTAAAAACCTGATACCCCAGCACTGTCTCTGCAGGGGGGCAGAGGAGGCAGAGGCTAGTGTGGGGACTGGGCAAAAGCTGGGAGTCAGCTGATTCCTGGCTTGCGCCTGTCCTCTTGGCTATACCTCTGCCTTTAAAATGTATTAAGAGTTTGGCTCTTACTACATTTAAAAGGCAGAGTGGCAGCGAGCTTAACTCCTGGGGCCAAGAGCTAACCCCACTGAGGCTCTGCAGTTTCCCCCCTTATCAACTAATCAAGTAGTCGATGGAAATTCCATCAACTACTCGATTGAGTGAATGCAATTTAGCATCCCTACTAGGAATTACTTGAGCATTAATTCATTCCCTATTAATATAAACATTCTATTCCTAAATATTTCTTAAATTAGTAATTAGTTTAGTAAAATCATTAGATTATATGTTGCTATACAAAGTATTTTACCATTTATAGCAATGATATTAAGAAACTACATTAAATACTGACATATTTGAAAGTACTTTAACTAAACAAAACAATTTGCTTTTGCAACATTCAAAAAAAATAAGCATATGCCTGGTCTATACTACACAGCTAGCTCAATGTAAGCTTTCCTTATGTCAACCTCAACATGTCTTCGTCTGCACTGCCAGGTCTTTTTCGCTTGATATCTCAACTTAATTATTCCATGTCCGAAAGAGGCAATGTAGTGACAGAGGAGGCATGGTATTGTTTACATTGACTCAACTGGCCTCCAGCAGGTGTCCCACAATGCTACACTGTGATTGCTTTAATCACTGTTCTCAACTGGTGCCAACCAGGAACTTCTGAATTTCCATTTCCTGTTTGTTCTTCAGAGAGAACCGGCTTGCCCAGTTGAACATGCTGACTGCAAGCTGGAGTAGGCAGGAGGCAGTGGATGCTCTGGGTCTGCGAGGAGAAGAGGCTATACATGTACTGTCCTGAGCCCAAAATACAAATGTAGACATATATGAGCGGCACCACATGAAAGTCAAAGAACTGCAGCAGCAAACCATAAGACAACTGAAGCCAACAGTCCCTCTGGTGCAGCACCACAGATATGCCATTTTTACACAGAGTTGCATGCTATTTACAGTGGCAACCCTAAGAGCAGCATAGTAGCAAGTTTCAGACAGGTAACTGTCTTAGCCTGTTTCAGCAAAAATGAGGAGTCCCATGGACCATAAAGACTAACAAATTTATTTGAACATAAGCTTTCATCAGATGGAGCCCACTTCATCAGATGCATGAAGTAGAAACTTCAGTTTGGCAGTGATATAGACAAAGATGGGAGTGCTACATTACTATGCAGAGGACCAGTGTTAATGAAGACAAGCCAGTCAGGATGGATGCTGCTCACTCCCAACAGTTAATATTAAGGTGAGAATATCAAAAGAGTAGAAAATTACTTTTCATAGTAAGCTAGCCATTCCCAGTCTCTATTTAGATGCAGTCTGAAACTGTCAAGTGTTCATATGAATTCCAGGACAGTCTTCTTTTGCAGTTTTTTTGCTCAAATAATGCAACTTTCAGGTCTGTTACTGTGTGTCCAGGGAGGTTAAAATGCTCTCCTATTGGTTTTTGAATGTTACTGTGCTTGATGTCTGATTTGTGTCCATTTATTCCTTTGTGTAGAGCAGTAGTCACCAACCAGCAGATCGGGATCTACTGGTAGATCTTGGAGCCTCTGACAGATGATACTGACTGGTTTGGCCAGGAAGCTATTAAGCGCTGGTACTTCAGTTGCCCCTCCACCCACTGTCATTCTGCTCCTACCCTCTGCCTTGGAGCTGCCGCCCCGGGAACCTCTTACTTGCTGTGCAGGATGTGGGAGGAAGAAGAGCAGGGAACACTGATGTCAGGGTGTCCCTCCTTCCCCCATTTCTGTACCCTATCTACATACAGAGAGAAGGGGATGGCGGGAGCTTGGCAATGCAAATCTCTGTCACTCTTATACACTGTGTGTGTCTGTCATTCTCACAAATATACACTGTCCTTCACTCTCATCTCCCGACCCAACACATACGTGGGGGCTTGTTGTTACTTCTTTTATTGCTTGCAAAGTGGGTTACTTTTGGTTTTGACTGGTCTGTGCATTTCATCATTTTCATTTCTCTCTTATGCTTAAACGTAATTCTTTGAGTAGTGAGTTCTAGAATGCCTAACCTGTCATGGCTGGAATAATTATCCCTATGGGAACTGCTGCTCTTGGAAGTGGGTGGCATGTCCCTGCAGCCCCTGAGAAAGCCAGAGCATGCGGTCTCCACATGCTGTCCTTGCCTGCAGGCGCCACTCCTGCAGCTCCCATTGATCAATAACAGGAAACCGTGGCTGGTAGAAGCTGTGGGCTCAGTGCCTATAGATGAGGAGCAGTAGATGGCGCCACTGCTGTATACGCCAGCTGCTTTCAGGAGTGGTGCAGATCCCAGGCAAGAGTAAGCCTGCCTTAACCCTACTGCTCCACCACCTGGAAGCAGTCTCAGTTAAACAGTGCCCACCCAGATCCCACTTCCTGAACCCGTCAGCACTTTGAAAAAACTGGCCATTTATTTAGGTCTCTATATACACAGTTACGACTGTGACATTTGAAAATCTTACATACACGAGAATAGCCTTACTATTGTGAGAGGAACCACTTCAGAAGAGTATACTGATTTTGTAACTATATTATATATTTCAAGGGAACTAATCACTGTAGATAGCCAAGGTTCAAGCTTAAAGTGTAGCTACAGTAAAGAAATAGTAAAAATTAACAATATTGCTAAACAGAGAATTAGTAAAAAAAAACAAATAAACTTATGAAATACTTAATGCAATTTAACAGAATTAGAGTACAGATATTACAGAAACTAAGTTACTTAGAAAATGTGAAGTAGTTCATTAGCTATGGTATCACAAGTTTCAGACAGTAGCTCATATTGGATCATTAATTTATACCTCCCTGGAACCAACTGAAGAACTCTTGGGTTTGTATATTAAATGAAAAAATACAAATTATGAAAAAATAATTTTTCCCATCACCACATCTACTGTTCACTGAACTTTTAAAAACTGAGCTTTGGCCAACAACAAGAAAAGGACATAGAAGCAAAGTAAAACTAAACAATTATTTTGGGTATTTGCCATTACTTAAAAAAAAAAAAAAACCTGCTCTTTTTTTTTTTTAAACTTTTGATTGTCTTAAAATATTAGGATAAAAAAAACCAACAAATATCATTTCATGCTATCTATCACTTGTGTAATCTTGAACACAACTGATTCTTCCCTTCACTAAGGCCAAAACATATGGAGAATTCAAAATAACTTATTGCATTTTGCTATAATGTATTGACTTTATGCCTCAGAAGTCTGCAAATTTCTTGAAGCAGCACATATACTGTAATGAACCCATTTTTATATTAAGTAGTTTCTAGAGATGTTAAATTTTGAGTAATTGACTAATCGACCGGGCACCTACACCTTTGAAGTGTACACTTCAAAGGCAAAAGCGCTGCAGGGAGCACAGAGCCAGTGAGGCAGTGCCCCACTGGCCCAGGACTCCTAATGGTATTCCAAAGCAGCAGCTGACCTTGGGCTCCGTGTGGTGATGCCATTTTGAAATGCCGTGGGGAGCCCAGCCTCAGGCTGCAAGTGACGTTTCAAAGCACCAGCACCGCATGAAGCCTGGAGTCAGCTGGGGACTCCCCCAATGACCTTGAGCCCCCTGTGGCGCTGCCACTTTGAAATGTCGCAGGAAGCCAAGCGTCAGGCTCCACATGGTGTTTCAAAGCAGCAGCGTCTCATGGAACCAAGGGTCACAGAGGGAGTCCCCAGCTGATCCCAGGCTCCATACAGTGCTGCCGCTTTGAAATGCCACATGCAGGTGGTCCCAGGCTCCATGCGGTATTTCAAAGCGGCAGCGTCATATGGAGCCCGGGATATGGCCCCAGACTCTGTGAGGCGCTGCTGCTTTGAAGTACCCCCTCTTCTTCTGCCACCTTGCTGCCTCTTTCTGATAGTGGTGGCAAGGAAGGAGGGGGGGGAAGCAGGGGCACGACTAGTCAACTAGCCTGTCAATTATCCAAGAAGCATTTGATTATTGGATAGTTGACTAGTCGTTCACATACCTAGTTTCTACCCAACAGGATATATAAAGTTTTAGGAGTGTAGCAGTTAATACATTATTATAACCTGAAATACTCAAATACACAAATATTACAAAGTGTTGTGGAGTTAAGTTCTCCATCCCTGAATTCTTAACTAACACTTAAATATAACCTGAAATACACAAATACACAAATATTACAAAGTGTTGTGGAGTTAAGTTCTCCATCCCTGAATTCTTAACTAACACTTAAAATAGCAATGAAGCTAAGTGTGATACTGTTAAAACATGAAAAGCAAATACCTTGAAATTAGAAAAACATTTCTAAGATATACTTACAGCATTTGCATTTCCTCCTACTTGCATACATCTCAACTGAAACCAAGACCAGTTGGAATCTAATTCTGTAGATCTAAACAGAAGAAACATGTTAAGTACTGTTTTCCAAAAGAATATTAAAGACATCTTTTAAAAGTTGTTTTCAGAAAAACTAGTAGCTTGTAATAAATCATAATTCAAACCTTGTACTACTGTGCACAAAACCCCTACATAAGGGCATGTATACACTATAAACTTAAATCAACTTAAATTAACATACAGCCATCGCGGTTCTCCTTTTATTTACCACAGCTTTTAATGTCCACGCTACCCTCCTTCTGTCGGTGATGCACATCCTCACCAGGAGAATTTGCATCAACTTAAGAGAGGAAGCGGAGTTATTATGTTGGTCCAGTACAAGGGGTCTCCAATCAGTGGCATGCAAGCAAACTGTGAGTGGCACACGCAGTCCATGGCTCAAGCTCAGCTGCTCTCCACACTCCCATCAGCCCCACACAGTGGGGAATTTGTGCTGCTGATCCAGCCTGGTAGTTACCATGCAGCCACGAGGTGCAAAAAACAAGCTCCAATTCCTGTGCACTGGGCCCTTTAAAATGTCCTAAGCAGCTGCCCTCTATTGAGACATGGTGTCTGGCCAGTTGCTGGAAGTACCGATGCTGAGAATGCTCAAGCCATGCTCCTCATCCCCTCTGCCCCCACGAGAGTCCCCAGAACTTGTTTACGGCAGTTCTGTGAATGACTCGCATGCGCAACAGGCTGCTCCTGATGCCCTTTCCCCTCGTGCCAGTACTCACTGTGCATGTGAGAGAAGGGAGGTGATATGGGGTAGCCTGCTTGGAGCTTCAGTGCGTGGAGGGAGAAGGGGAGGCTACTGTCTCCCCTGGGGCTGCGCAGGCGATGTGCTCGTCCCAGGGAGCAGGGAGCTCCCCTGCGTCATCACTGATTCCACCCCCCACCCTGCACTCAGCCATGGTGCAGGAGTGGAGTGGAGCGGAGCGAATGACACCAGGGACATGGGTGGGAGCACCTGGCTCCAGAGCTGACCCTTGTTACGTGTGAGGTGTCTGCACCCTGCTCGTGGAGTGAGGCAGAGCAAGCGACTCCATGCACTGTTCCCCCAGCATGGAGCCACTTCCTCTGCCTCTCTCTGCAAGCCCATCTGGCAGGAAAGGTCAGCAATATCTTCATCAACCCCCAACCCTGCTGAGGAAACAGCAGTGCAGTGACCTGCCAATGAAAGCAATGGGGGTGCAAAGCCAAGTAAGCATCCCCCCCATTCCAGACCCTTGCACCCCAAGTCCCCACACCTCCCCTCCCCAAGACCCCACAACTCCAGCTTGCTCCTATACCCTGGCAGGAAGATGAGGGCTCCATGGAACAGACCCTCCACAGGACCCTGCCCCCAGCAGGGATGGACACCCCAGAGTTACACACCCACCCACACCTTTCCCATTTCCCTGAACCCCCCAAGCCACCCTGACCCCAGCCCTTAATGGTGATCCAGCATCGTGACCTCCACAAGATTGGAGCTAGTGCTGGCTTCCTGCGAGGGGGAAGCCCCTGGATGCCGTACCACATCTAGCTTCTGGGGAAGCAGATGCGCTGCTCTTCTCCTCCCCACAGGAAAAGCTGGAGCAGAGCCCAGGGCAGGAGACCAAGTGGGACGCGTGGTGGAGAGAGCCCCTTCCCACCTTCTGGGAGAGCGGCGCGGCCCAGAGCAGGAAAGTTAAATCTTGGCACACCACTTCGGAAAGGTTGTTGATACCTAGTCTAGAATGTAATAATGTGTAGGCATAGAGATCCTGTACTGCTTTACTGAGGACAAAGTTAAAGGGTCTAATTTAACTCTTCAGTACAGTCCCAAGAGTCAAAGTACCTTCCTGGTTGTTGATAAAACTTATACATAGCCTTAGTTAAGCCAAGGTTAGCAAAGAATTTCTAAGGTCTAGTCTGGAAAAAAAAATTTAATAGCATTGCTGGACCTGCCAATTCCCCCAATGTAAGATTCAGTTTACACAGGCAAAAGAGAGCACTAGCTAGCATAGTTTATACCAGTTCCCTAAATAAAATAAGCCATGCCAGAAAAAGAACTTTTTTTCTCCTGTAATTTCATCTGCACAGACTTTAGCTGTCACAAACATACTGTTTAATTATTTTTTTTAAAATCACACTACTAACCACATATCAGCAAAAATTTGAAGTGTAGGCCTAGGCTACCTGAATAGGTCAGGCTAATCAAGCTTCTGCCTGGATTTAAAGTTTGTCCAATTACAAAAGTCAATCAAGAAAATGAAAACTGAAGGTAATATGTTGGAGGTCATGGAACAATAAAACTCCCTTTCCAAATATTTACCTTTGTGCCTATGTATGTCAAAATGTTACAGTCTCAATCTCATTCCTATAATGATAATCACTAAGTTTTTGTGAAGATTCCTTCAACATTCCAAGTCAGGGAAAATGACGCCTAGTATCAATTTTCCTCATTTTTTCAGGAGAAGCAAGTATCTTCTCACCTGCTACCACACATTTCACTATTCCAGGTTTAAAGAACAGAGGCATACATACCTTTTAAACATTTCTGATGCATGCAACCATGAAAAAATACTCAGTATATTGTAACACAAAGCTAAAGATGGCAAAAAATCTTTAAGCAATGCTACAGCTCAAAACTGATATGGAAAAGCCATTAAGATGAGAGTATTAAATTAAGTTTCATGCCTGTTTAAATCTTCATCTTCTGCAAGAAAGTTGGACAAAGCTGCCAACAAGGGACTTAATTATGTTTGTACCGCAGTTAGTGCAATGTGCATAACAGGAACTCTACTGAGACCCTCTCCTCTTGGACCTCCCTGGTCCGGCATCCTCAGGACCCGACTAGTCCCAAATGAAGGGATCTGCCAGACCAGGGGGGAGATCCCCTATCATTGGTCTCCCAGCCCCCCACCCCTTCCTACTGCCGACTGCTTCCGGCCCATGCCTGGCCCTCTTGCCCTTAGGTTCGGGACCCGCTGGGCTCCAGAGCCAGTTCCCCTGCCACTGGCTCTGCTGCCCCACTGCCACCAGAGCTGGAGCTCCACAGCCTGCCATGGGGCTTCCAGCTGAGTCACTGGTTCCCCTAGCTGCACTCCCAACCTCTGATTTAGGGAGGTACAACCTGTATATAGGTCCCAACATACAGATAACATTCAGCCATCACTATCATAGATGGATATGAACAAGTAAACATGAAAAGCTCATTCCCTCATTAATAAGTATCCACAATAAAAGCCTCTGAAGAGCTACGTAATATGACAAATACTGAAAACAAATCTTACCACTTACTTGGCAAAGAATCATGTTACTACTTACCGAATGAAACTCAAGTGAACACCAAGTGATCGATGGGTCCCTGAGCAATCAATACAAAGAAAAACACCATATGTTATGCTTGCCCAGCTAGGGTTTTTGGCTCCACAGTCAAAACACACCTAGAAAAGATAAAGTAACAAATGAAATTGGACATAATCAATTCCCACCAAAAAGATACTCTTCTAATTATTAATATACGTAGTGCTTAGCATTTTAAAAATTAATTAATCTTCACGACACGTTGACTAGCTCATTTTATATTATCCCTATTTCGTGGATGTCTCACACACACCTTGGCACTGTGCAGCCATGTATGCACTGTCCAGAGGAGAGAGCAGTGCACTACAGTGGGATAGTGTGGGTTTTATCATAGTGTTCAATTTCTGCAGGGAAGTGTTCGCAGCCACTGCCCTGCGTCTACTTTGTTTCCTCTCTCCTGCCTCAGTCCATGCTGCCTTGTAGAGTGTGAGGCTACATTAACAGCAATATGTTAACCCTAAGGGCACTGCCAAGAGGTAGTTAATCATTTCGCAACAAGACATTCCCTGGGAAATATTACACTACTAAGCAGGTGGGGCCCATCGTTGACCAGGCAAAGTCATTTTGCAAAGATTACACATATATATTTAATTTCTTAAATTTTCTATAATAGATTTTCTTATTAATGTGCTTGCAAAAGGGAAGTAAAAGAACAGTTTTAAATTTTCAGGATTTCAACTTAAAACATTATTCATTTTATTGAATCATTACCATACACAGTAAATTTGAGTCAGAAACTCATAAAGCTTCCATTGCGCTTTCCATAACTAATTCGAACTGTTTTGTGATTTGTAACAATAAAAATTTTCTTTGTACTAATATGACAGTTGAATAGGTGACTCGATTTTAATTTTGTTTTATGAGATCTAATCAAAAGTGATGACTTTTTGCAATGAAAAACAAAAATAATTATATAAAAACTTTTCACCCGGCATATTCCAGTGTAAAAAGTAGTGGAATCAGCTAATTTAAGTGGCAGGATTGTTTATGCAAAATTTGGTATCTGTAGCTAATCAGGAAGTAGGACTATTTTGCATAAGCAAATCTATAAACTCCTCAAAATGTATAATACATGACTCCACCACTTTAACCAAGCTTCACAATCATCATTGAAGTGTACAGTACTAAATCGTTTAAAATTATTTAAAAAACATATACTGTCTTGTCTGCTGAAAAAAACTCCCCCGTTCCTCCCCATTTACATTAATTCTTATGGGGAAACTGAATTCGCTTAACATTGTTTAGCTTAAAGTAGCATTTTTCAGTAATATAACTACAAAGGTAAGTGAAGTGTTACTGTATAGGGAGCATTCTCCCCAATGTACATCAAAACCCAGTTCACTGTGGCTTCTATTTGGGAATAGAACCAGAGGACCTGTTGTTCCAATGATTTTCTGGTTGTCCAAAACACAGGAATGAGCAGGCAGAAGTGTTAACAGCCACTCTCTTGCATGATGCAAGGGTTCCTTTCCCCTGTGTTCTCCAGGGAGAATACCCTGCATCCAGCCAAATTACCAAAGATTTGAGCCTATGAATCCATTTTCAGGATTTGTGTGGAAAAGCAAGTTCAATTCAATATTTCAGCGTTCTTGTGTCTCAGTAATGCTGATTTTATTTTTTTGGTGGCTATGGGAAAGTGAGACCTCACACTGAACATGGTTTCTCCCTCTGTAACAAGCTTAAAATTGAGGTTCAAAAATTATGGCGGGATGTTATAGATATCAGTGGGAAAAATTCTACACAGAAAATCAGAAGGACTATGGGACACAGTGTCCTTTGCATCAGATCTGCAAATGCAGATGCTCCTTCAGCTTCAGGAATATATAAACAGCTGGTTAAAAACACCCATAAACAGATTCAGCATAATACCTCACACTAGATATGTTAGCAACTAGTCGGTTAACCATTTAACCAATAAGCAGTTGCTTATAGGTTAACAGTCCCAGTTAACTGTACCAACTCCCTCAAGCCCCCACGTATTTAAAACTGAGAATGGAAGGCTGGCTCAATCCTGGCCCACCAATCCGAGTTTTAAATGAAAAACACAAAGGGGAGCCCCACCTGCCACCCTGCACTGCAGCCTCTGTATTAGAGGCAGCAGCACAGGGCAGCAGCAAGCTCATGCCACCACTGACAGGGGCTACTGCTGCAGATCTGTGCCATACCATAGTCCCAGACTTACCACGGACAGAGGCTGTTCCATGAGATGCCGGAGTAGCCTCTGTTTGTGGGAAGCTTGGCCTCCCCCCCACAAACAGGGGCTGCTGCCACCCCACACTGCTACCTCTGATATGGAGGAAATAGCATGGAGTGGCAGGGGGATCCCCAGGAGTGGGGTTAGCAACACACTGGCTACCAGGAACACTCCCAGAGGGAGCATTTTAGTAACCATTAGGAATTGCTGCGGCTACACAATTGCCAAAATAAACCATTTCTAACACCCCTATTTCACACTTCAGCACTGCCCAGTCTTCCAACAGAGTTTACAATAACACCACCTTGAATGACCTGTCTCCCAGACAGAAGAACGTTATAAGAACTGTGAAGGGAAAGAGAGGGAGAGGAGAAACAGGTGTGCACAAAGAGCTCATTGCAAGGAAGGAATAATTCAGCAGTCTGACAAGGATGAAACAAGGGTACGCAGAGCCTGTGGAATGGGCATGAAGAGGAAATGGGGAGGAGGAGCATTTAGAAGCCCTTAGCATAGTGAGAATGGGGGGGACAATGGTATGGAGGAAGGGGATTCTGGGGAAACACAGAGCTCCTGGTATGGCAGGGAAGAAGGAAAATGTGGAGGAACACGCACAGAGTACTTAGCATAGGGGGAATATGGAAGCACAAAAAGCCCTAAGCATTGTAGGGGGGCGGGGATGGAAGATAATGACTGGGTGAATGAGACATGGGGAAAACAGAGCCCCAGGTACGGTGGGGAAGGCAGTAATGAGGGGGCACACCCAGACTCTGTCTTTGGGGGAAGATGGGCTGCAGGGAGTCCATGAAACAGGGGGATGGGAGGGCTTGCAGCACAAGAATAGAAAAAAGAAAAAGCCCCTGATGTGTGTAATGATCTCAGCCTACAGAATCATAGAATACTAGGACTTGAAGGGACCTCAAGAGGTCATCGAGTCCAGTCCCCTGCCCTCATGGCAGGACCAAATACTGTCTAGACCATCCCTGATAGACATTTATCTAACCTACTCTTAAATATCTCCAGAGATAGGGATTCCACAACCTCCCTGGGCAATTTATTCCAGTGTTTGACCACCCTGACAGTTGGGAACTTTCTTCTAATGTCCAACCTAAACCTCCCTTGCTGCAGTTTAAGCCCATTGCTTCTTGTTCTATCCTCAGAGGCCAAGATGAACAAGTTTTCCCCCTCCTCCTTACGACACCCTTTTAGATATCTGAAAACTGCTATCATGTCCCCCCTCAATCTTCTCTTTTCTAAACTAAACAAATCCAGTTCCTTCAGCCTTCCCTCATAGGTCATGTTCTCTAGACCTTTAATCATTCTCGTTGCTCTTCTCTGGACCCTCTCCAATTTTTCCACATCTTTCTTGAAATGTGGTGCCCAGAACTGGCCACAATACTCCAACTGAGGCCTAACCAGCGCAGAGTAGAGCGGAAGAATGACTTCTCCTGTCTTGCTCACAACACACCTGTTAATACATCTCAGAATCATGTTTGCTTTCTTTGCAACAGCATCACACTGCTGACTCATATTTAACTTGTGGTCCACTATAACCCCTAGATCCCTTTCTGCGGTACTCCTTCCCAGACCCTCACTTCCCATTCTGTATGTGTGAAACTGATCATTCCTTCCTAAGTGGAGCACTTTGCATTTGTCTTTATTAAACTTCATCCTGTGAAGTGATGAAGTATGCAACCAGTGTTCCCTCTAAACTGCAGGGCAGCACAGCTTCACAGGAGATTAATCAGCCCCACCCAGTCAGCTCCTTGCATGGAGCCCTGAACCTCTGACTTGTTGGGACTGATTAATCACCTGTGAAGCTGTGCTTCCTCGCAGGTTAGAGCATGGATTCTCAAACTGGGGGGCATGCCCCCGGGGGGGGGGGGGTGAAGAAATTCCAGGGGGGGAGTGAGGCAACCCAGCCACACACACCCCCGTCAATCCCGCCCCAAGTTTTGCTGCTATTTTTTTGGGAGGGGGGGCGTGAGGGTTTCTCAAAAATCAAAAAGGGGGAATGATGCCAAAAAGTTTGGGAACCACTGGTTTAGAGGGAACACTGTATATAACCCTCTAGCTCTTCCACCACCACTTTAAAACAACATTTACAGCAGGGGTGGCCAACCTGCGGCTCACAAGCCACATGTGGCTCTTCTCCCCCAAAAGTGCAGCTCACAAAGCTGATCCTGCCCACCCCCCATGGTCCCTGCCTCCCTGTGTGCTCACTGGGGGGGGGGGGGGAGGATTCAAAATGGTACCCAAGATGATGTCCATCAACAGGAAATGATATGGCCAAAAAAGCCTACGCTTGTTTCTTAAAGGGGCAGCCTCTCCCCCGCCCCCCTTTTTTTTTTGGTGTGACAATTCTGATGCAGCTCTTCACATTTTTTCCGCCGCTGTGTTGGCTCTCTTTGTTAAATGGGTTGGCCACCCCTGATTGACAGCAAACAGATTAGGGATATAAGAGACCAGTCGACTATCCAATAAGCAGAAGCTTTTCGGACAGTCAACTAGCGATGTGACTAGTCGCTCTCCCTACCCCACCCGCCAGCTGCCTCTGTCAGAGAGAAGCAGCAAGGGTTGGGAACAGGAGCCAGTGCTGGGGTGAGCCCATTGGGGCTCTTGCATATTTCACAGGCTCAGGCACCATAAGTAGTGCAGGGCCAGAGGGGTCCCCCGCTGGTCCCATGCTCCCTGTGGGGCTTCTGCTTTTAAAACATAAAACCCCCACTGGGACTCTTGTACATTTCTGGACTCCTCCGCTGGCCCCACACTCCCTGTGGCACCTCAGCCTTTGAAATGGAGCTCTTGTACATTCAAAAGTGGAAGCCCAGCAGGGAGAGGGAGCTTCCTTATAGGCTAATCAAATAGTTGATGGAAATCCCATTGACTATTTGATTAGTTAATTAATCTAAATTCAACATCCCTAAAACAGATTAAGTGCTACTTAAAAATCAGATCAATCTAGCTACGTTGTTCAGAACGCTGAAAAATTTTACACCAAATGCCAACATTGTGGAAGCAACTAACTAGACAGAGGAATTCTTCCGGAAACCTAGCTACTGCTTCTCAAGGAAATTAACTAACTACAACAATGTAAAAATTCCTACTCTAGCTGTAGGAACTGTCTATTCTACAGCACTAAGCAGCAAAGATGAATCACTAGGGTGATTCTGCTGTAGTGCAGACATATCCTTAATTATGCAATGTTATTTCAAAAAATGTTACTATCAACATGGATTCATTGCCTTTCTAATCGTATGTAATTAGAATATAAAATTTCAAATATTAGCCTGCCTCTTGAAACCGGTTATTTCCAGACATTTTCTTGTAAAATCCTGTGTCAGCACCCCCAATTCCTTCTAACTGAGGGAATAGAAAATACAACAATACAACTCATGGACTGAAATTAATAAAACCAACTCGGTCTTGTTTCCAAACATGGGAAGCAGAACAGACTTGCAGCTTTATTCTGAGTTCTCGATTCTAACAATTTACCCCACTAACAATAGGGAAAAATATCTGAATGTCAGTAAATAGTTAGGTTTAAACAAATAAGTGTTGAACTTTTTAAACATAGTAAGTAGTCCAAAATATTCTTTTCTATGTGATTTATAAACATGTTTGCTTATAGCTTTCTTGATTGCTTCATCTTGTAAATGTGATTGCCACAGTACAGTGAAGTTCAGTGTCTTTGCTGGTACAGGGTAGGAATGTGAACAGGTAACCAGTTACCTGGTAAAGCATTACCCTTAATGGGTGATGCATACCAGGTAACAGTTAACCATTACTTGGGAGCAGCCCCCCCATCTGCAACCTGCCATGAGTGGAAGGCTGCTCCAGAGCTGCTAGCTTCCAGTCCATGATGGCTTGCAGTTGGCAGAGGGGTTGGGAGGAGCTGGCCAGCAGCTTTCCTCTACTGCTGCTGCCAGCCCATGCGCACTGGGAGCCCACAGCCTGGAGCAGTCCCTGCCTGCGGAATGGGGGCCACTCTAGCCTGGTTGTGGTGGGTGGGGGGAGTAGCTCCAGCCCAGTAGGCTGGAATGTCCCCCCGCCCCAAATCTACTTTTATTGAATCTGTTAAGTTAACATTTAATTGGTCAACTAATTAAACTGGATTTTACATTTCTAATGCCAGGAATGAATTGGCTATTTTATTGTGTCCTCTGAAAATTCACAGTATGAAATAATGCATAATTTGTAAGTCATTGGTTATACAGAAACCATGTGTACTACTTTGTGAAGTCTACTGTTTTGTAGCCATTGCATCTTACGTCCTAAGCGTAACATTGCATCTTATGTTGTTGCAGCAGTAGAATCATTCACCTCATTAAAACCATATTCACATTTCTTTTACTCGTCTGACTTTTTTTTTTTTATAAAGTGCTCCTCAACTTATTTGAACTATGACAGGAAATTAAAACAAATTTCCATTGTAACTAGTATTTCTGAACTAGTTTATGAAATCACTTCCACCTAAAAACAGAGCAGGGTATACTTTACACTGTTTTAGGTGTACACAATGATCAACACCAGCAAGGAAAGCAGAGGCCTGATTCCAAATTCTAGCAGGCAATTAGAGGGAAAAAAATCCATTTTCAGTTATTTTATTTCAAATCTTGTTTGTAATAATGTTTTACAAAATCAGTGTAATAGAAAGCTTTTTAAACAAAGCTTTTCTGTTCATCTTAACAGACATTTTTGAAAAACCAAGTGTCAGATAATCAGTGTATTTGCACTAGAAAACAGGTAACTCAGATAAATTCTTGCGTCTTGCAATATGCATGTATTAAACCCGGACTTACATAGTATTAACTCCGTATATATACATATATACCACTACTAGATATGGAAATACACTAAATGTAGTCCTAAAAAATTTTGGTGGGTGCAACACTTAAGGATTTGAGCAGATTAATTGAATTCAACACTGACCTCTCTGAATACTTCTTTAGAAATATTCATTTTAAAACAATACACAACTTATATATCAAACTACATACTGTTTTCATAAATCATCTTTTGGACTGTTACTTACAAAACTTTTGTCCTCTTCAAATACAGGCAATTAATTATTCTGATCTTTTAGTTTAGCATCAACAATGAATACAAAATAAAGATACCCCATGTCCTGAAAAACTTGAGTAAAAGATTAGTTATACCCTAATTTATAGGGCTGAAACAGTGACACAAAAGTTGACACAAACACCAGCTGTGTTTATGTCTTTATAATTTTTGAAGGGTCAATTAAGTTAAATACTTAGCTGAAAGGATTATTTTATTATACAATGTTTTAAGTAAATGAGACTTAGGTCTACACTGGAGATCTTACAGCAGCACAGCTGTACCAGTGCAGCTGCACTGCTGTAAGATCTCTCCCTTATCTGTGCCAACAGGATAAAGCTCACCCTATAACACATTTAAACCCAAGGAGTGGCAGGCAGTAGCTATTAGCACTAAGTACACTGCCATTTATGATGTCAAAACTTATGTCATTCATGGAACTTTTTTCACATCCCTGATTAAATTATGACAATATAGGTGGTAGAGTAGGCATGACCTCCCCCGCCCCCTTCTCTGTTTTAGAACTGAATAAGATGCAATGTATGTCTACCCTGCAAAGTTCACTTGAGTTAAGGACACTTGAGATACTCCTCTTGCTTAGCCTATCTTGAATAATTGAAAAGCTTCAGAGGGGGTAGCCAAGTTAGTCTATAAAGGATAAATTTAAAAAACAAATAGTCTGGTAGCACTTTAAAGACTAACAAAACATGCAGAGGGTATCATTAGCTTGAAGAAGTGGGTTGTGCCCACGAAAGCTCATGATACCATCTACATGTTTTGTTAGTCTTTAAAGCGCTACTAGGCTATTTGTTGTTTTTTAAGACTTCTACAGGGATATTTCTAAAAGCTCTTTGCACCAGAATAAACTGAGCCACTCTATGAATTAGTTCCCCATAGACTGGATATGAACTTGTTTATCCTTTCTGGGAATATGGAGGAATTGAGGGCAGGTATTGGAAGACTAGCTACATATGAATGGAGCTAGTCTGCATCCACATGACAGAATGGGTTTGTTAACAGCTAACAAACTATGCTAATTCCAGCTTTTGCCTATGTCAGACACACCAGACAACCTGAGTTAAAAGCATCATTGTATTTGAGTTAAGGAAGTGTGTGCAGATGGGACTTGAGGTACAGTGAAGACAGGGCCTCACGTTCCTAAGTGCAAAACTTCGAGGATGAGGATGAGAATGAGGCCAAAATTTTCTCTTTCATATACTGGAGCTAAATGTTATTAGGCACTTTACAAACAGTAACAAGACAGAATCCCTGCCTCAGACAGCTTATTATCTAAACAGCCATCATACAAATAATGTGCAATAAAACAGGAAGTGATGAGGTTCAGCATACATTTCATTAGCTCAAGGATACACACATTTAATTTTCACTATTTCATTTACATTTCTTTGATGGGGCCAAAGCTTAAAACAATACTTGTTCAAAAAACTGAGAAGAATATTCTGAGACTGTACTACAAATCATGCATCTTTCAAATTTGGATTCTTCCTTTCATTGGGTGCGAAAGAAGGCCAATGAAATTATTTTTTATAGTTCTGAAAGGGTCTCTCAGCAAATAAGGTTTTTTTTTAATTTATGAAAGCCTAC